>NC_046668.1:12664675-13914675 GCF_004382145.1 Drosophila mauritiana | reverse complement strand
CCCTTCATGAGGCAGTGGATCCTTGCTTATGCGAGACAAGAAACCTGCAGGAACTACATTTATCTTTTTCATTTTCCATTAGTACCTTTTTTATTCGTCTATCAATATATTTTAGGGAAAAGTAAAACACAACTGATCATATAGCCCACTTTTGCGACCCACATTTAGTTTTTTGGCACAAAATTGGTTTTACTGTACTGAAAATCAGCATTGCAAAACAGGAAGTGCCACTTAAAATGCAATTGCAAATGGAATGATTCCACCAGGGAACGGTTATTTTCCAACAGGGTCAAAATAAATTACAGGAATATAGAACGGAAGAAGCCGATATATTACCACATTAAATGAATATAAGATAATTTAAGGGTTGATTTTAACCATAAGTGAAACAAGAAATAAAATCTGAATGAATAAAATAAAGTATAATAATATCTAGGAACTAACAAATTTATATGTTAGTTAACTATTAACGAAGCTCTTATTATATTTCAATAAAAAATGAATTAGATATTATATAATTCTTTATTTTGAAAATACTTCTAAAGTAATTGTACAATTTTATTTTTTAAAAAGGATTTTAATATCGTTTTAATATAAAAATATGAAAGCATGCAATTTTTAAATATATCCAAATTTAAATTTGAAAATAACGATATTTTATTTAAAAGCAATTTCATCTTATTATGAATGGTCACACTAAAATTCAATTCTAGAACTTAGCGAGTTCACTCACCCAAACTAGAATTAAGCACATCGTTTTTGGTATTTTTAGAAAAGAAAACAGTGTTATTTCTTAGGCACCCAGCACACGGTCACACTCATCGATAGTCGCAAGAGCAATCGATGATTCTGCACCACTAGTAAAAATTGCTGAGAAAAACGAAAACGCGAAAAATGAAAACGCAATACAGAAAATCAAAATTGAAGTGAAACCAAGTGCGAAAACGAAGGAGCTAAAGGTGCGGTCAAACGATAAGCATACTCCAAATGAAAACCGCGCGAGTGTGCAGCCAAAATAGGCCCCCATTTGTGTTGCTCCCCCCGAAGGAAAAAGAGCCATAAAAATCGATTCTTCAAAGAAGTCGCACACTACGTTCGAGACTTTTTTGCGCGGGCGGTGGAGCCTGGCGTTGCTTTTCGCCAACTTTTCGTGGAGCTCGTGAAGTTTTTGCATTCCGCGGGGCTTTTGAGGGTTAAAAAGAGCTACCTGTGCAGAGTGCATACCTGCTGATCTGTGTGTGTGTGGGGGTGTAGTTGTGTGTGAAAGTGCGAAAAGAATACCAAGTCTGTATGTACATATTCGCATTTATTTGGACAGCCCTGAAAAATCGGACAGGACACTAGAATCACATTCTTAATTAGCTAATTTCCAACAAATATTTGAGTGTGTCTCGCGTAAATAACGGAATGCCAGCACATGACAATAAAACGTATCCGTTTGCATGCGAGTGTGTGTGTGTGTAGTAACAACAAAGCAAAAAAGCAAAAGCAAAACAAAGTGAATGACAAACGGCGAGAATGAAATGGAAAACCACCCCCCGCACCACCCATTTACTGTTAGACATTTGTGCGCGTGTGTGCGTGGCGCTAATTGAACTCACACAATATATATAATTTATTTTTTTTGGCGCTCCACAAAAGCCACTTACTAGTGAGTCAGCTTACGACTTCCACCTGCCTTCCAGATTGCGTGCTCACAACTCCCGCGAGGACGACAACTACTGCTAACAACTAACGGTCATAAAAGTCAAAAGCAACGCAGCCCGAGGAGAAGGAGCTAGCCACGCCCCCTGCTGCAGCCCCCGCTTAGGGAGCCCCGCCCACCCGCATCTCCATCCTGCTCCATCTAAATAGAGATTCAAAAACAACACCCGCTGCATCCACATCCGCGATGGCTAGTGATAAGATCAAAGTCGCCGTAAGGGTGCGACCCTTCAATCGCCGAGGTAAGTGCCGATTTACATGCCCCACATAATCCCCTGACCTCGGAGAAAAATTCGCCAACTTAAGGAGTTTCAAAAAATAAATGTTTCACAATCGATATGAGCACAATAATGAGCAATAGATAAACATAATTTCTAGATTATTCATTATACAAAAATGTTACATTATCGTAAATTAGAGAAAATACTTTTGGACTAAATCTTAAAAAATACAGATTTATAGCTCAAAAATTCGCCCTTAAATTTCGTTTTGTTGCTCATATTTATTTATTGTTATTTTAAAACTTCAACTTTTTTTGTATAATAAAGTAGTTTTACGGTTGGGCGTGAGTGTGCTTAAGCAATTTCTATACATTTATAACATCAGATGCCAGGCACTCCATTTATTGTGTAGGAGTTCATAATGTAGTTCATAAGGAGTTGCCTCGAGTGGCCCGCACTTTCCATTTCCCCCACTTTTCCACATTGTTTCCCAACAATGGCCAACAAGCACTGCAGTTGCCTGCAATCAATAATGCAAACAACCAGGCAAGCGACTGTTTTTTTAGGCTAACGAAATTTACATGGGCTTCCTCGCTTCCTTTGAAATACGGTTTCGTTTTTCCACTGCTGCGCCAGCGGATTTTTCGCCGGGCTTAAGAACTGCAGCGACTACCTACGGGATGGTAATGGGATGGGATGGATTGGCAAGGTCCCTGGTCTGCTCGTCTGACAAACGATTTGCGTTTCCAGCTAATTTCGCGTTTCCCACTGGTATCAACCAAGTGTGTTGCAAGTGCAAAATAACAAAAAATAAAAAACAAGCAACAGCGCCGTCAGCGTTTCCAATGTCAACACTGATCATTCATTTGGCTCATCCATGACTCACACTCGCGGCGGAGGCGGAAACGAAGGATGGCAGCGGAAAAGGGGCTCTACGACCCAGCCATATGCCAAAGATACCTATGTAAACGCATATAAGTGTGTATGCTTGTATTTATGTGCCTGTGCGTGGGGCAAGGTCCGCTTGGATCCCCTGCTGTATTGATTGAATGGCAAACTTTTATTGCACATTTATTTATATTTACATAAGGCATTGAATCAGTTACATTTATTGCATTTTGGTGCACCCTCTATTTATAAATTGGCCTAAAGTAAAGTTGGATTTCATACACATATAAACAAACTGCAGGCTTAGAAAGTATTCCATTTATATGGGTCACGATCCTAATTGATTGAATAACAAACCTACGCCGATGACTGTTTGTTTATATTTACATGATTTTATAAAACACATTTCTGTTGTTATTTTGTAGCTTTTTCATACTTTGTTTGTCATAACTCGATTAGATGGACTCTAACCTATTAGATCTTTATTTATAGCGAAGCTAATGGATGTAATTAGGATGATTGCAATTGCATTCTTGTTTTAGAGGTAGTCGATGGGGAGCATATTGCAATAATTGTGCATTTGCATTCAGTGTTCAAGTGCTTACAAATTAAACACAAACATGTCTTAGTAGCTATGGGATATTAAAGGAATGAATTAAGCGATTACAGATGCCCATTCTACTACAAATAACTTTGTAATTTTGTCAAATTATGTACCACGCTAGTGCCAGCTACTTGTGAAACTAATTAATTGTATCCGAAACACTTGTATATACTTGTTTATTGGTAAACAAGCAACTACTTCTGGTTATCCATCATAATGTGTCACTTGTAATATTTTCCGGCCAAGTTAGGCGTACGCATTGACTTAGTAACCGCGTGTATTTTTAGAAGTTTGACCGTGTATCGATGTTGTACGTTGTCATGTTTTTGGCGTGTTTGTGGAGCAACTTGATCCGTTGCCGTTTTGGTGACTGAAGAGAGTAGTAGTCGTAGTCACCAGAAAGTCTGCGATAAGCAGTGCAGAATCGTTATCACTGGCTGATAAAGGCTTGTATTTTGCGATACCCAGAGTGTTACACATTTGCAATGACTGGCATTAGTCAACAGTGTATTAGGGCCATGTCCGTAACTGGTGACCTCTCCGCGTTGAGCTGGCCAGCAGAGCGAAAAATGAAAACAGAAAAGGCAATTTCAAACGCAAAGACACGGCAAAGGCAGCTGAAAAGTCAGGCGGCGAAACAAGCTCGAAATGAAGTCACAGCTCTTTACTTCTTACCAAAAAGCTTAACCTGTTTTCACTATGCCAGTGTATGCGGAGTGTATGTATGTTAATTTCAGCGCTGGACAATAGCGAAGTGAAAACCGTTTGAGGTTATACGAACTCGCCATCAAATCAACTGACCAGAACTACAAATGAGACCATCAAATAATTTATGGCACGCCTTCGTCACATTCGAGACTTTGGCCAAGACATGAAGCCCGTAGCCACCAGCCGGTAGGGTCAGCTCGTTGCTCCTAAGTCCTTTGCGGCTTTCATTTCCATGTCATGTCACGTTCTCGGCTGTGTAACATAAACCGGAACGGAAGTTCCAAAGGCCAGGCAACACACCAGGATACGGCTGTACATACATATATATATATGTATATACCTATACTTTTAGCCCAACCTTTCCATCCCGACTTGTGCTTGTGTGTGGGCCCAAATGTGTCTGTCCGTCTGGGTTTGGCTTTGACGTCGCTGTTTTTCCCCTGCTCGTCATGTTTTGTGTGCTGTATAGATATAGATATGGATATATAGTATGCCTTTGCCATTTCGCCGTTCTCTGCCATTTGGATCCGTTCCGTTTTGTTCGCAATGAATGAAGTATGCGAAGGACACGAGGAGGCATCGGAACTGAAATATTTCCACGATTTATTAGCTGGCACTCTTTTTACCAGCCAGCCAGCCAGGATGAATGGAATAATCAACCCGATAAGGTCACCTCGCTTGCTCGTATTAAATGCTGCATTTAAGGAGTGCGCACCGTTGATAAAAACATGATAGTATTATTAAATTTATGAAAATAGGCAAAAGAAGTTAGGAAATATATATCGCCTACTTTAAATCGTTGATTGATAAAATCAAGGGCATCCAAATTCGTTTTGAGAACTATCTAATCGCCCATTGTTTTATTGCTGCTAAAATATTTATTACATGGACAGGTTGGGCAACTTAGTTTTCAGCCTTTTTTCGTTTGTTTACAATTTATTTGAAAGGTTCCCTCCATTGAGATTATAGTGGCATTGGCATTTTATACCCAACATGCACATTTATCGCCCCTCGCTCTCTACGAATCCATTTTCGCACTCATGTACGAAAAACCCAACACACAGGCTACTGTGTGTTATGTGTGCAGGGTATAGCAAGTGTATAAAATTAAATTGTTTTTGCCACTTTGAACTCGTTATCACCCCAAGCGCGGAATAAAGGCGAAATTATCTCAATTTCACACATAACATATAAATATATTCCGGAACAGAGGTCTAAAAGTAATTTCGTTTACTTACAGAAATCGAACTAGATACGAAATGTATCGTGGAAATGGAAAAACAGCAGACGATACTGCAGAATCCGCCACCACTGGAAAAAATAGAGAGGTAAGTGGCTTAAAACTCAATATTTTGATGTGCGTTTTACAGCATTATTTAATTCGCTGTATGTTTCATAATCAATTTAATTAAACAGCGTCTTATAGCCACACTGTAATGCCTTTTTAATGCCAAACGGCTTGCTTAATGCCTTTCAACCTTCGTTTTAATACAGAAAACAACCAAAGACATTCGCATTCGATCACTGCTTTTACTCATTGAACCCCGAGGACGAGAACTTTGCGTCCCAGGAGACAGTGTTCGATTGCGTGGGACGTGGAATTCTGGATAATGCATTCCAGGGCTATAATGCGTGCATATTCGCTTACGGCCAGACAGGTAAGATCCATCATGTGTGACTCACCATCTGTGCGTACTTCATTAATCTTTTATTCAAATTTTCAGGTTCTGGCAAGTCCTACACGATGATGGGCACCCAGGAGAGCAAGGGCATCATTCCACGTCTGTGTGACCAACTCTTCTCGGCCATAGCAAACAAATCGACACCCGAGCTTATGTACAAGGTGGAGGTGTCCTACATGGAGATCTATAACGAGAAGGTCCACGATCTGCTCGATCCCAAGCCGAACAAACAGTCGCTTAAGGTACGCGAGCATAATGTAATGGGGCCGTATGTGGACGGACTGTCGCAGCTGGCTGTGACATCCTATCAGGACATCGACAACCTCATGACCGAAGGCAACAAGTCACGAACTGTGGCCGCCACCAATATGAACGCCGAGTCGTCGCGCTCCCACGCCGTCTTCTCAGTGGTCCTCACTCAGATACTCACGGATCAGGCGACGGGAGTGAGCGGCGAGAAAGTGTCCCGCATGTCCCTGGTGGATTTGGCTGGCTCCGAGCGGGCTGTGAAAACGGGAGCTGTTGGCGATCGTCTCAAGGAAGGCTCCAACATCAACAAGTGAGTAATTTTTAGTATATAATTATTGGTTTCTACCGACTATGTAGGTCATTAGACATTAAATTGAACTCAAATCAATAACAAGGAGCAAACTAACCTGTTGAATGTTCTAATTTAATCTTGTGATTGTTTCAGATCTCTGACCACACTAGGCCTGGTCATCTCCAAGTTGGCCGATCAATCCAATGGCAAGAAGAGCGGTAACGACAAATTCGTTCCATACCGCGATTCCGTGCTTAC
Source organism: Drosophila mauritiana (assembly GCF_004382145.1). Classification (NCBI taxonomy): domain Eukaryota; kingdom Metazoa; phylum Arthropoda; class Insecta; order Diptera; family Drosophilidae; genus Drosophila; species Drosophila mauritiana. The sequence goes on along the minus strand of NC_046668.1, from coordinate 13,908,069 downwards.
CTGGCTGCTGAAAGACAATTTGGGTGGCAACTCCAGGACTGTTATGGTAGCGACAATCTCGCCGTCGGCAGATAACTACGAGGAGACGCTTTCCACACTGCGTTATGCAGATCGAGCCAAGCGCATTGTCAACCATGCTGTTGTCAACGAAGATCCCAATGCCCGCATCATTCGTGAGCTTCGGCACGAGGTGGAGACCCTTAGAAGTATGCTGAAACACGCCACTGGTTCACCAGTGGGCGATGTCCAGGATAAGCTTGCTGAGAGCGAGAACCTGATGAAACAGATTTCGCAGACTTGGGAGGAGAAGCTGGTTAAGACAGAACGCATTCAGAACGAACGGCAGCAGGCTCTAGAGAAAATGGGCATTAGTGTACAGGCCAGTGGCATCAAGGTAGAGAAGAACAAGTACTACTTGGTCAATTTAAATGCCGATCCGTCCCTTAACGAGCTGCTGGTTTACTATCTGAAAGTAAGACCTAATAAAAAACTCATAGATTCAAATATATTAATACTTTCTACTCTTAGGATCGCACACTGATTGGTGGACGCAGTATCAGTGGCCAACAGCCGGATATACAACTTTCCGGTCTCGGAATCCAGCCCGAGCACTGTGTGATCACAATCGAGGATAGTGGACTGTACATGGAGCCAGTGCAGGGAGCGCGCTGCTTTGTGAACGGATCTGCTGCTGTCGAAAAGACGCCACTCCAGAACGGCGACCGTATCCTGTGGGGCAACCACCACTTTTTCCGTGTCAACTCGCCGAAGAGCAATAACACTAGTATGTGCGCCTCGGAGCCCCAGACGCCGGCGCAACTGATTGATTACAATTTCGCACGCGATGAGATTATGCAGAACGAACTGAGCAACGACCCTATCCAGACGGCCATTGCTCGGCTGGAACGTCAGCACGAGGAAGATAAGCAGGTGGCGCTTGAAAAACAACGGCAGGAGTACGAGCGTCAGTTCCAGCAGCTACGCAATATTCTGTCGCCTAGTACACCATACGCACCTTATGCTCCTTACGATCCACTGCGCATGGGAAAGATTACCCCAAATACTCCTACTTCGCAGATGCGAGTGGAAAAGTGGGCCCAGGTAAGCTGTGATCACTTAGCTCTTGTTATTTTACTTGCAATATATTTTCAAACTCTTAGGAACGAGATGAGATGTTTCGTCGCAGTTTGGGTCAGCTGAAAACGGATATTATGCGTGCGAATTCCCTGGTCCAGGAGGCCAACTTTCTGGCTGAGGAGATGGAGAAGAAGACCAAGTTTTCAGTCACTCTGCAGATCCCGCCAGCCAATCTGAGCCCTAACAGAAGGCGTGGCGCATTTGTTAGCGAACCCGCCATTCTGGTGAAGCGCACAAACTCCGGTAGCCAGATCTGGACGATGGAGAAGCTGGAAAACAAGCTGATAGACATGCGCGAGATGTACCAGGAGCACAAGGAGCGCGTTCTGAACGGACTGGTATGTTGACATCGAATCGATTATTTTTCATCAACCTGTTGCCATTGTGATGTGTACTAACCATTTATAATTGTATCGATTCACACACGCATTCAATTAACCCCTGACTACAGCCCCTTATAGAGCCATTCTCAGAAGACGAGTTTGATGACAAGGTAATTAAGACACCACACCCCCACCACCCCAAAACATGAACACCACACACGTTTAAACTATGATGTAGCTAGTATTGTTTTGGATCTCCCAGTCAATGTTAACTAAATTCGGATTTCCACAGGACGAGGATAATGCCAAGCCACAGGATCCATTTTACGAGTCGCAAGAGAACCACAATCTCATTGGCGTGGCGAATATATTCCTGGAGGTTCTGTTTCATGACGTCAAGCTGGACTACCACACGCCTATCATTAGCCAGCAAGGCGAGGTAGCGGGACGGCTTCAGGTCGAGATCGAACGGATTGCCGGCCAGATGCCACAGGACCGCATGTGCGAGTCAGTCTCAGAATCCTCTGGCGATTCACGGGATGAGTACGATGACCCTGTGGATCCCACATCCAATCAGATTACCTGCCGTGTGACGATCAAGTGCGCCAGTGGACTGCCATTGTCGCTCTCCAACTTTGTCTTTTGCCAGTACACTTTTTGGGGTCACCAAGAGATGGTTGTTCCGGTTATCAATGCTGAATCAACGGCGCACGACCAGAACATGGTGTTTAAGTTTGAACACACCCAGGACTTCACGGTTACCATAAACGAAGAGTTTTTGGAGCACTGCATAGAAGGAGCTCTGTCCATCGAGGTGTGGGGCCATCGCAGTGCCGGCTTCTCGAAGACAAAGGGCTGGGAAGTGGAACAGCAGCAAGCCAAGGCCCGTTCCCTGGTCGATCGCTGGGCGGAACTCTCGCGGAAGATCGAGCTTTGGGTGGAGATTCACGAGCTTAATGACAACGGCGAGTATTCGCCAGTGGAGGTTACCAATCGCAACGAGGTCTTGACCGGTGGCATTTACCAGTTACGTCAGGGTCAGCAGCGACGGGTGAATGTACGGGTGAAGCCAGTGCAGAACTCTGGCACCTTGCCCATTATCTGCCAGTCAATTGTGAACGTTGCCATTGGCAGTGTGACAGTGCGATCTCGGCTGCAGCGTCCACTGGATTCTTACCAGGAGGAAGATCTTACCGTGCTGCGCGAGAAGTGGAGCGAAGCACTGGGGCGAAGGCGTCAATACCTTGACCAACAAATCCAGATGCTTATAAAGAAGGAAGAGAAGAACGAACAGGAGCGCGAGAGGGAGCTAAGCTTGGTTCATCAGTGGGTCTCGTTGACGGAGGAGCGCAACGCTGTGTTGGTGCCAGCTCCTGGCTCGGGCATTCCGGGAGCACCTGCCTCATGGGAGCCACCGTCCGGAATGGAGCCACATGTGCCCGTCCTCTTCCTCAACCTGAACGGTGACGATCTGTCGGCACAAAACACCAACGACGAGCTCTCCATCGCCGGCATCAATTCCATTCTGTCCAAGGAGCATGGACATAAGTTCTACACGCTGCAAATTCTGCAGCACCTAGATAAGGATGTGTGCTGTGTGGCCAGCTGGGACTCTTCGATGCACGACAGTCAGGCCCTGAACCGTGTCACAGAGGCCAATGAGCGGGTCTATCTTATTCTCCGCACCACGGTACGCCTCTCGCATCCAGCACCTATGGATCTCGTGCTCCGCAAGCGACTAAGCATAAACATCAAGAAGGGACAGACGCTAACCGACCGCCTGAAGAAATTCCGACTTGTGCGGGGAGAGAACGCCATCTGGCAGAGCGGCGTCACCTATGAGGTGGTCTCTAACATTCCAAAGGCCTCCGAGGAGTTGGAGGACCGCGAGTCCCTTGCGCAGTTGGCTGCCAGCGGAGATGATTGCTCCGCAAGTGACGGCGAAACCTACATAGGTGAGAATGCTACTATAAAGGTGCTTAGAATCATATTAACATTCCTATCCCGTAGAGAAATATACGCGCGGTGTTTCGGCGGTGGAGAGCATACTGACTCTGGATCGACTGCGGCAGAATGTGGCGGTCAAGGAGCTGGAAACGGCTCATGGACAGCCGCTCAGCATGCGCAAGACCGTCAGCGTGCCGAACTTCTCACAGGTAAGGACGAATGCTACTTGGAAAACCCATACTGCTCATTCCATCGAGCTGCTGCTGCTGCTGCGCCGCTTCCACTATTCGTCGCTGCCGCCGCTGCTGCTGAATTATGTGCTTCCACTTACTCACCTAACACACTCGAGCAAAATTAACCAAAAACGTCTGACTAAACGCAAATTCTTTCTCTTTTCACACTTTTTCTATGCGCTTACACCAAACTAACCCCCAAAATTTTGTGTTTAACCACCGATAAAAACGACAAAATTAACCAAATCCGAAATTCGGCGCGCACTTCCTGCAATTTTGAATTTCCCTCTATGTGTGTGTGTGTGTATTGGTATTATCATGTCTTTATGTTTATGCTGTGTACGTGTGTGTGTTGCCCCAAAACGCTTCTCACTGCGCACATAGGCGGTCAAAGACACCACCAATACCGGGAGTGTAAGTAACTAGTATCCTCCTTTCTGTTTTCTGTATTCCGTACTGTGTTTCCTTGTATCCTGTGCCGAGCACTGTACAAACAGCTTTAGTAGTTGGAGTTTTCTTAAGTTCCCTCTTGACTATTCTACTACTAACTATCTTATAAACCGTTTTTGTGTGCGCCCTTCAGTTAGCCATTTTTTGTAACGTTTGGAAATTGTATGTCTGTTTTTATTTGTTTTTGTTTTTTTTTAATTCAATCATTTTTGTTTCATCCTGTTGAATAACATTTGTTCCTTAAAAAAATGTACGCATATCACATTTATGATGCAAGCAACTCATAAATAAACTTACGCAGATTATGCGCTTCGATGCATCGATGGAGTCGCTGCTGAATGTGGGACGATCCGAGTCCTTTGCCGATCTCAATAACAGCGCTTTGGGCAACAAGTTTACTCCAGGTGAGCTTTGTTTTGTATTATTAATATTGATTATATTTAATACATAATTTTCAAACAGCAGGCCATAGTCCAGCAGGAGCTGGCGGAGTCATCCGAAGTCGCCACAGCTTTGGAGGCAAAGGAAGCAGCGATGATTCTCCCGGAAAAGCCTTTGGCATTGGTATGTATTTCGTTGGTCTACGCGAGTTCGAAAGCCCAACATTTTTCTTCTATATACTCACCATTAATATTTGAGCAACAATATTAAAACTATAATCCATATAACCGAGTTATTAAACACACTATATATTTTTCTAAGTAATTTTGCATATGCTTATGCGCAGGAAAATTTATACACAACCTAGTTGAAGCCAAGCTCATGAGCAAGGGATTTATCTTTGTTTCAACTTTTGGTTCTCTTACAGAATCCAAAAAATTTGTAGATTACTTTGTGCATTACGCAATTTGTTACTTGTAGTTGTACTTAGTACAGATAAATTGACATGATCCTATTGGCAACAAGATAAATCCTTGTCGAACTGTTTGTTTACTTATGCTTTCTTCGTGCTCAAGAGCAACTCCCTCAATGGCAATTGAATCCAACTCTGTGAACTGTCGCATTGCTTAGTTAAACTTTCAAAACCCAATTTGTTTGCTTTGCTTCGATGCAACACCTGCAGCAACCAAGCAATTAGCAAGAGTAACCGCATTAACTCGATCTGAGGACTCGAGCGATTCTTCGTCTTAATGCACACGACTGTTCCACATTCCATTGCTTATCATATAAATTGACATGCATCCATGAAAACATAACCATACCGAACCGAGCCCACATAGCTTATCGTACTTACTATATGGTTTCTCACACTGTCCAACTCTTTTCTGTGTTTTCAACATAACGTTATCTATATGAAATTCCACGGCCAACAGGCTCAATATCTCTGCTGTCAGGTAAAGGCCAAACTTATGCCCCAATCAAATCCGAAGGTTCATTCTTGATTGCTATGCATTGATTGTTAGTTGAGTTTCATTTTGTCTGTCTCACAACCCGCTCATCTATACACCCACTCATCTGCAGACATGTATCTTTCATAAACCCATGACCCCAGATGAAAGGAATTGGTTTGTGCCCAATTTAGAAGTGTTTATACGTAGTTTTGTGTTAGTTCTGTTTGCTGGTAAATCTGTCTTTAAATCATACCCAAAACTCTCTCATCTAAAAAAGTCATCGCGACATGAGTTGTACATTCATCTCCAGGACATTCAATCCACTCCATACCAGCCACCCACGCAATCCGGTGCACAAATCACACAGCAGCAAAGCACACAGCACGAGATCTTAGCACGAGCCGCGTATTTGTAGAGATTATTATCCCTAGAATCTATACCTTTGTTTAATTTTCCTTTGATGTTACTATAGTGTGTTGCTGGGGCTGCGAGTTAGTCGCATCCCTCGCTAGTTTGATCACTCATCAAAGTCTGTAAATTGCATTGTAACTTAACATAACTCATAATCATTGTCTTCCCTGCCCCCAAATGTGGAATGCAGCGCGTCCAACATTTTTGAATCTCAATTTGAACTTGAACACTTTGAGAATTGCGCCAACGAAACGTATGTGGTTTGTCTAGCAATTAGCTTAGAGTTTCATTTGCAAAGAATCCATTGACCATAGCATTTTGATATCTCCACAGCTTCGCCAGCTACTAGTAAGCTGCTGGGCATGCGCATGACCACGTTGCACGAGGAGCCACTGGGTGGACACAGATCTCTCGACGAAGAGCCTGAGGACAGCTACAGCGACTCGGAATATGCTGCCGAGTACGAACAGGAGCGGCAGCAAAACAAAAGCATGGCCACGCGATCCCGCCTCACGGCTTCCAAGACCATGGACTCATTCATGGACGTCAGCAGCCATTCGAACCAGAGCTACTTGAGCTACACGTCCAGTGCCAACGCTAACATGAAGCACCTGACCGGACTGGCGACGCTGAGCATGAGCTCATCCACCAGCAGTGGCTACGGTTCCCAGGCAGTCTCCTGCAATAATCTGAGCAACGAGGATATTGCTTCAATGCGTTCCATGAGCATTGATGAGACACCAGGTGGGTTATTACTATATCTATTCTTACCATATGATATTTATAAATGTATTACTTAGATTTCGATCGAGTCAACTCGAATTCGCCACCGAACCGGCAGGCACGAGTTAACCCCTTCCTCAAGGACATGCCCAAAGCTAAAATACAAGAGCAACCGGAGCCGCAGGCTAAGAAACTGCAGGAAGCATTCACGCATCCGTTGGAGCAGCTGGAGTCCAGGGAAAGCGCACAAAGCGACGATGATGAATGCGCGCAACTGCCAAAGAATAATAACAACAACGAGGACTTGGTAAACGAGCCGAAGCAACTTTCAGGTCAAACGGAGCTGGAGGAAGCTATGTCGCAACCTGAATCACAAACGGAGTTTGCCACAGACAATCAGAACGGCAACAGGTCCTCCGACGAGTTAAGCCACAGTTCCGAGGATCTGCTCGAAGGCGATGGCATCGTCCGGGAAGAGTTGCCCGCTGGAAAGGTGGTGCGGCGAAAGAAGTCCAACACGCAGCCCCCGAGCAATGGCAACATCGTAAATAACAATAACAACAGCACAAGCCAGGCACCGCGCATCAATCATCGGGCATCCGTGGCCAAAATGGAGGGTCTGGCCGCATATTTGGACTCTAGCATTATGACTAGCAGCACAGAAGTTGATGGTGAATATTTATTTTTTTTTATTGTTCCCGTCTCGTTATTTAATTTAATTTAACTAATGCTTTCCAGAGGAGAGCAAGGATGTGGAATTGGTTCTGCCCGAGTGGATTGTGGTGGGAGAGTCAGTGTTAATTCGACCCTATAACACCAGCGGTGTCATTCGCTTTGTGGGCACCACGGAATTCCAACCCGGTGCCTGGATTGGCGTTGAATTGGACACACCAACGGGCAAAAACGACGGCAGCGTGAAGGGCGTTCAGTATTTCCAGTGCAAGCCCAAGCACGGCATGTTTGTACGCTCCGACAAGCTGATGTTGGACAAGCGTGGCAAGGCGATGCGAGCCTACAAGGCCGCCGAGAAGAGCAACAGCATCAGCAAAGGTGAGTGGAATGGCATTGGATATGGATAGCGATGATAAACTAATGCATTTAATTCGCCACAGAGATGAGTACCTCGATGACTGGCTCGATGACACGCTCCAAGAGCCGCGGCGATTCGCTAAACCTTTCGGCGCGTAAATGATTGTACCCAAAGTGTTCGCATCAGCTGCAGCGTTGGACTAATTGCAGGCAATCGACGGTAGCCACCAGCGCTGCCAGCAGCCAGCCGGCGACCTGCCACAGATTGCGTGCAACCAGCGGCGCTGCAGATGCGAACAGTCATGGCAAGAAGTGCTATGCCAATCGACGCTCGACGGCCTTCTAAAGCCGCCACCCAAGATGACAATGTCGAGAACGAGGTGGACGAAGGAGAAGAAGCGACTCGACAAGCAACGAACAATGCGGAGCATACTCCTCATGCCAACCATATTCTAGCTTACTTAACTATTCTCACCCCATGCCGCAAATGAAATGCCGTACACTTATCCACACGCTTCTCTAAGTAGTTTAAGGCGGTGTCTACAGCAGAACTAATTATTAATCTAGCTAAACTAAACTAAATGAAACGAATCGATACTAATCTTAACTAAGCCGGGTAGGCAATTGCGTAGATGCAATATTTTGAACAGTTGAGCGAGAGCGTAAAATTTAGCGACCCTTCGAATTATGTATGTATGAAACAATCACTTTTGATTCCATTGTTTTGTGTTCGTGTAGTTAATTGTCGTTTTTTGCGTTTCGATTTTTGAATGATATATTTTCTAATGGTTCTTTGCCTTTAGTTTAGTTAAATTGTTTTTGATATCAATGTGACTTGTTTAACGATGAGCTTATATTTTTACTTGTTATTGACTATATTCAATATATTTGTATATATTTATAATTAAGATCTTGCAATAATTTCGTCTCCATATGACCTTTCCTGAGCTCATTTTCTTTTTAGCGCATTTATATACAATTACCAATACAATACGATGTTAGTAATAATGAAAGCAACATATTCTATATAGCTGCGTCTAAGCAATTGAAGCATCCTAAGATTTTCGTGTCTTGGAACTTACTCCCCGATTAAGTCGCTTCGCACCGTCGCAGTTAATGTGTAAATTGTATTATTTTGATGTGATGTATTTATAATTTCCCTTTATATATGCATATATACATATATATATATAAATAAAATTTATTTTACCGTATACGTAGCTTATTACTTATGATTTCTTTTGCTTTCTTACCCCGTCCGGAAAGTGCAATATAAGTGTTAGGATCTTTAAGTTGTATTTATCAATGTTGAAGGTTGTGTGACTATGTTTGTGAGGCGTTTTAAGTACCATTAACTTAGCACCGAGCCAGAAGTTGGTGTAAAGTCCAAAAACGAAAGAAAAAAAGCAATAATTGCATTAAATATTCGATTTTATGTTAAGATACTTTAATAATCGTACACAAAGATGATTGAGAACGTGCCGAAATAACGTGGGAAAGTTAATGATCAAATCTGGCACCGGCTAAAGAACGTTTGTACGTAAAACCGTAAACGTATCCATCCATCCATCCAACCAACCAACATCCAAAGCACTCCAAAACTGAGTCTGAGATAAATTGCAATTTAAAACACAATAAGAGCGATTTACACTTAGAAAACCCAAAAAAACGAAACTGAAACTGAAATCCAACAGAAAACAGTTGGGGACGTGTCAAAGGTCAAGCCCAACTGGAAGATCTGCAACCATTCATCCAGTGTATACAAGCATACATATACACCACTTATATATATATTAGGTATTATATATTTTCGAACTGTTTTTCTACTTGCGTAAAAGCGAAAAGCAACTACCAAAATATACTTGAAAATACGTCCAAAATTTAAAATCCAAGGTCAAGATACAACTATAATATATATACTTACATGGATATTCATGAATATAAATATAAATTGCATATTTACCAATGATAAACCTAACTGAGACAGAACTAATTTAAATATTGAATGCTCCCTGGGGGGAATCCCGAGTATTAATCCCAACCAGGGACATTTGTTTGAGTATGTGTGTGCATTTTGTAGACGCCGCAATTCAAATTCAAATCGGTTGAGCATTACAATTCAGAATTAATTTAATCACATGAATGTACATAGTGAGTGTGGCATTATGAACGGCAAAATCACCCTCAAATTAACGCATTTAACTAGCGCAAAAAATAACTAGTGGTTCAATTAGAGGTTGATTGAGTAACGTAGTCGAGTCCCCGATCGAAAACGAAAGTTAGCCGCAGCCCAGTCAGTTTATTTGTAAAATAGATCGAAAATCCATAGTTGTAGACAGTGTGCAATGCAATGAAAAATTAAGTAACCGTAGAGATCGCGATTGGAACGCCGACAAATTGAATCGTACCTTGACGTTATTAAAGAACTAATCATATTTTTGTGCAATCTAGTGCAGTTATCATGCAATCAGCCCCGCAAAGGAAATAGTTTGCCATTGCATATAGCATCTAGCATCTAGCCTCTAGCGTAACGGAATGTTAGGCACACACATATTAGCTATATGGGATATAGGATCGGAAGGCAGCCTTCGGAAAGAGTTTACTCGTAAGTTTGCGCACTCTTAGAGCTTTTAGCACGGTCAACGAATAAATGTTATTACACCACAATTATAGCTCGACTCCATCAGCCGTTAAATAAACTATCCAAGAGTTCAGTCACGAGTTAATGAATAAACTAAACCATATGCTAGACCTGCTTTATCATAGTACACAAACAGACGCACCAAGCAAAAAACACCATTGTTGATGAATTTGGTTCGGTTCGTTCGGTTTGTAAGTACGGATATGCCAGTTTAGTTCACTCCACACTAGTAGTTGCAACTGCAGAACAGAACAGAACAGAATAGACTAGAGTGCAAAATATAGGTGTCAGCAGCGGAAAGCGTAAAGATAATTCTAGTAATTTACAATTGTTTTACTCCAATTTAAGTATTTTAATGCAAACACGCCAGAGAAATTAAACAAAAAACACACGCGTAATCAGCAAATTTGAACAACTTCAACAAAGCAAAACAAAATAAAAGAGAATATGAAATATGTACTTATATCTATAAATACAAATATACAAACATGCAATGGACATTTTTCAATGGAGTTGGCTTTAATTTCACAGCTGGGGGGTAAATGTGGACCAGTAGCTGCTGGGTCAACAAGCGGCCACTGCGATATTAACGCTGAACTCGGCCTTGACTGCTACTAACTGGTTACATTTTGTTGGCCCAAGACCTTCGACCCAAGGCAGAGGCTACTAATGGTTCGTTTGAAGATGTACATCCTCCAGTCGGAAGTTTTTTTATTCATGAAAACAAATGGCAAAATGGTTATGTTAGTAGATAAATGCTTACAACACATTTAGTTTACAGTTTACATAGTTGGTTATTGCTGGGTGCTCTCACGCAGGAGAGCTCCTTGTTGAATCCCTGGCCATGGAATGCAATCGTTCCACACCCTGCCTTACATCCTTACACGATCACATGGCGACTATATCATTTACATAGGATGGTTCGACTCTCTATTCTTACAACTTGCTCTATTTATATTTATACACACAAAGGACACAACACACAGTTAATTGTTATTAGCTTTCCAAATGACTCGTTTACGTTTGATTTGCTGGTTTCCTATTTTGATTTGATTCCTTTCGTTTTGATTTGCACTAGCTACCACGTCTCTTCTTAATATACACGATTTGTGTACACAAAATATATAATTCTAGGATTCGATTTAGGTATTTACAAAGGGTTGTTCTAATTTGAATTCGAGTTCCGTTCAGTCGGCGTTAGTCAGTATCTCTCAGTTGCTTTGGTCCCCAACCCATTTCCCCGCTACACCTTATCTCCTCAGTGTTCAATGGTCCATCGTTGGGATTCGCTGTGGGGATCGCAAGGCGCCACCTGGGCGTCGTCTAGACTCTTGAGTCCCTGGTGATCCAGGCACATGCCCGTGTTGCTGTGAATGATGTGCTGGTGCTCGTATCGCCACTGCTCGTTGAACTCATCATTCTCCATGCAGGGCACCATCACCACCCGGTACGGTGGGGACTCGCTGTGCTGCACTGTTGCACAGCTCAGCTCGTTGCGCAGAACATTTGTGTTTGTGAAGGAGAATAGCTGCGACTTCTGCAACACCTTGCCGCATGGGTACAAGCCGGCGTTATAGGGTTTTTCGTTGTTCTGCAGCAAATCGTCCAGACATAAGTTAGCATTCACGGCGTGCACCTTGCCCCATCCCTGCACGTCCTTGGTGGGTACAAACTTCTCCGGATAGATGTTCTTCAGGTACCACTCGAAGCTCTTACAGCGGAGCTTCTTGCGCAGCATTACTCGGTGGGTGACATCTCCAATGTCCGCGTGGAACTTCAGATCCGGCCGGTTGAGGAAAAATATGTTGATGTACTCATCCATCCAAGCCAGAGCCATGCGGGCAGTATTAATACCGTGTGTATCGCGATCGTTGGGGAATCTATAAAGAATTTAAATGAGTTCATTATAATACAGCAATAGATAATGGGAGATGACAATAAAGTTACTATAGTTCGCTTCGAAGGTCAGGTTCATCATAAATTATAAGTATAATACTAGTTCCTTTTGCTTACTTGTAAGGATGGAAGTCGCGGAATATGTGTCCAACACGGGAGCAGGGAATAGTCTCGATGGTGCCGCCGCACTGCCAGATGCGGAAGGACATCTCCAGGTTCTCACCACCCCAACCGTCCATTTGTTCGTCGTAGCTGCCGACTTCCCAGAAGTAGCGTCGATCTATGGCAAACAGTCCGCCGGCCATGGTGGGACTGTATGCTGGACAGATCTCCCGCTCCTGCTTGCACTCGCGTCGCTGGCGCTGCTTCTCCCGCTCCGGCAGATTGATCCAGTCAAAGTGGCCATTCCACTGGAATCCGCCGACCTGGAAGGATTTGTAACCATTTGTGCTGTACTGGAAGTCGTTGGCATCGATGACATCGATAATGGGCACCAGCACGCTAGTCCGCGACTCCTTGATGCGCTGCAGGAGTGGCTCGCACCAGCCAATGTTACCCTCGCAATGGGCGTCCAGGAAGATGAGCACATCCCCCGTGGCGATTCGCGCTCCAGCCAATCGGGCACGAATCAAACCCAATCTGCAAAGAGACGGGCGAAAACTTTCTTTAGCTATGTGAAGGGCAAAACAAAACAAATTTATTGGGTCATTCGAAAACCTTCGATCGTCTGCCAAGCACGATTAACACCAACCTACATGGCATCCACCGCGTGAAGTCATCCGAAAGTCTGCAAAGCTCACGGGCTGACGAGTGTAATGCACGCAGAAACCGAGTCTGGGAGTTACAAAAAGTCAAACCCAACACACATAATCGTAACTTGACGAACTGGTTTTCTCTTCATTTTTTTCGGTTTTTAGTTTTTGGTTTTTTGAGCGTTTGTCGGTTCTGGCCAAAAAGAAGATGCTCCATGCGCGACTGACATGGCAAACAAGTTATTCAAATGAGTCCAAGTCGTCAGCGTTTCGATTAGCCAAATTACTGAACTTTTCCTAGCCCATAGGCAATAATGGAAATTATCTAGGTGTCAAATTTTCACCTTTTATGCATTGTTGCACTCATGAACAATAATTAAGAAACTTGTATATACACTTGATTTCGATTTTTAATATGCAAGTTCTTATTTAATAAATTCATAGCTAAACTAATGAGATAAATGCCTCGAATTGTATCTCAAAAAACACGAAAGCATGCTTTAGGTTTAACACCTCGTATTTGCATATGCCAAAGGTCGTATTGAAAGTGAATGAGCAAGTATAACTACTATATTCGCCACTAAGTCTATAATTTCTTGAGGTATTTTAAAGTACTGAAGTGGATGAACACTTTATCACATAAACAAGTTTGAATTTCTATAATTTGCCCTATAAAAACACAATTTCACTGGAATTCATTTCAATTTCTTTTTATCTTGCGGTAATAGCTCACGTATTCTTTCCATTCTAGATTGGGAAAAACCGAACACCTTTTTCTGAAGTCTCTGGCGCAAACAGCTATTTCAGATACATTTGTTCTTAGTTAGGGTAACGGCAGTTTGACTTTTATAGGTCAGGCACCTTGTGGCTTTAACTCACCGGTTCTTGAGACGCAGAATGGTGACCTTCCCCGAGGGAATCCGCGTGCGAACATAGTAGTCCAGCTTGGCGCCCAGTTCCACGTTGTCGCTACCGTCATCCACCAGAATGATTTCCTTGAGGGCCTTCTCGTTGCAGGTGCTCAGCGTGCTGTGCACGGTCCTCAGCAGCACGGAGTAGGGTTCGTTGAAGAAGATGATGACCACACTGGCGGTGGGCAGGGACTCAGAATCGAAGCGTTGTTTGGCGCACAGTGGATTCCGGTGGTCACCGACACTTCGGTTGTAGGTCAACTGCTCGCTTAGCTCCTCGTTGAGGGCAATCTTCTTGTAGATCTCATCGCCTCGTTCCTTGGCGGCACCGGAAAGATGCACTGCCACGCCCTGTTCGCCGAGACCCGCCTTCTGCTTCTGAAGATCCAGTTGGATGATTTGTTCATACGGCGACTGGGTGGCGGGTCGGGCTATTTCGTTCTCACTGTCGCTGTACGCCTCGAACCGCTCGCGCCCATGACCTCGCAGAGCGGCCGCCCGGACGGGTGGCGCCACAGGTGGCTCCTCTGGTGAACCATTCTGCTGTACCTTGCTGTAGAGGATGAAGCAGAGGGCGACTAGGATGAAGATGATCAGCTTGCCGTAAAAGGAACGGAACCGAGGCAGCATGTTGGCTTAAAATATCTTTTGACTGGGACTTCTGGTATCTGGGATTCTGAGGTAGCACTAGATTCACTTCTCCACTCCAATCTGGCTCTGCGGATCGGATCGTGTGCGTCCGCTGTCCGATTTTACCCGCTACTCGATCATTTAACTCCGATTCGCTGGCGAAAAATCCAGACACTTTGTAAGTATGATTCGTGGCTTCTCGGTTCGCCCACAATACCACAATTCCAGTTTCTTCCCGCTTTCCGTTGAGCGCCGCGCACCGCCGCTTTGTGGAGTGGCTTAAACTAGACTAAATGGCAATATTAATTCTAAGCGCGACTGCCACAACAACAAATGAAACACAACAACAATAAAAAACAACGAAAACTTACTCGGGCATGTTTTCTATACGCTGTTGCTTCAAGCGTTAGTGCATTTTGTGGTACTTTTGCAGCAACAGCTGTTAAGTCGGCGCTTTGCAGCACTGCCACAGTGGGCATTGCTTGAAAACTTATAGTTCACTGTTATTACTTAAATATAATATATTTATCATAATAGTTCTTATTATTTGTACAATCTCGGTAGTAGCACAACACAAATGTAAAACAAAGTGAAAAAGTACAAAATTATATTTAAGTCTTTCGTTTTTCCTGTAGCTCATATTTTTTTGTTTTTTGACAAATTTTTACATTTTGGTGCTTCGGTAACCTTTAAGCAGATGTAAGTAACTTCTAGCAAAGACTTAGACCTTATACGTATACCAGTGACTTTCAAACTGGTTTTATAAGTAAGATAACTAGGCTGCTTGGACAACAAAATACATTTCCTTAAAAAAATTCGACAATTTTATCTTAAGAAAATCTCTTTGGTTGTAAGCATGCTTGGACATTTTTTTTAAACAAATTTGGATATTTCTTATATCTTTAAATTTTTAAGAGTCTGACAAACATTTTTTTTATAATTTAGTTTATGATTTGTATGTTTATTTGTGTAAGAACTAATCCTAAATTGCATTATTAAAGCCGATTAATTCTTCGTAAGACATGGTAACTATGCGCATAATAATGATATACTATCGGAAGCAGTGTCTGCCGTTTAGATTGTAAACAATTTAATGTGTGAGTATAAAACTAATAATTATAATTTATAACCAACAAGCATGCCAAGCCACATAGTTGTCACATCAATTGCGAAAAAAGCGGAAATTTAAATCACAAAGCTTCCTGCCCTCGAGTACCGTTGAAAACGAAAGGGACTGACCGACTGACTGTCGCACTTGACACCTTGGCCGGCACTTAATGCACAAATGGCATGTTCATTTGTTGTTAAGGGGCAACAAATGGGTTTCCCATTAAAAACTTGTTGCTACGCCTCTTGGTCGGAACATGCAACCAAGCACCACATGTTGCCAGTGGAATTTGTCTCTGGTGGCTTGTTTAAATCTCATTTGAATTCTAATTGAGATTGGTTCTCATCGCAACTTTCATTTTGTAATGCTTCGAATTGATGCCAACAAGATTGGCCCCATTTCGTTGGGGTCTGTGATTAATTTGGCTAATTAACGTACGACTCCAAAGTGCCAGTTGCTGTTTTTAAGTGAGCTCTTGGGCCGCATAATTAATACGTTACGTATACGCATTGGTGTCGCTGCGGGAGGCGCCACCGGCCACCAGATCGGCGACCCAGCAGCTAAATTAAAGTTCAAAGTGCTCCACAGCCATGGTAATTGGAGTTTCGGAGTTGTGGGAAGCAACCGTTGAGTCGCTGAAAGGTGGCAACTGTTTTGCCAATCTCCGCTAAAACTCCCTAATGGCTTTGAGCGACAAAAACTAGGAAGGAAATAAGTTACTCTCTGGCCGGGGCTCAGTGGGATGGGGCCTTTGTTTTAGTTGCCGAAAAAATAAAGAAAGATGGAGCAAACGGGGGAGATATATACATATATATACGACGTGGAGCCAGACGAGATTTTGGAATTTCATTTCGTGTGCGACCTTAAAATACTAGTTTGTAAAAATGCAGCGAATCCGGCATTGAAACAGATTAGTTTCTTCGGTCGAAAAAATTAACACCTCTTAAATTTGAAATACTCTTTTATTATCGCCACCGAAAATTATGCATTTTCAGCACATTTGTGAAATGTTTAATGGCCTGAGGGCGAATTAGTTGGCTCTTAAGCGTTATGAGCCGCAACCGGATTGAAAAACGCGGCCCCCTTCAAAAGTCCGCAAATATGTTTTTGTGTAAATAGCAGAAGTGCTCGATAAATAATTTTTTAAAATTACTCTATTCAATAATGAGTGCTGCTGAAGCCCCCAACGAGGTCTCATTAAAGCGCGTACAATAAAAGAAAAGGGCCACAAACAATTTAACCACTAACAGACATTGTTCCACATGTGAGTCGACGACTGCGGTTAAGGTGCCTGCCATAATGACTCGGGCCACAGAAATCTATTAAATCTAAATGACCCTGAAGATCACACAGGCAGCCAAGAAATGGTCGACTAACGATCACCATCCATCAATGGAAATGGGCAGTCAACGGCGGATAATAACAGAATTGGGATTTGGGCTTGCAATTGAAAAATGTCTGCCATAGATTTTACGGATTACGGTTGGTCTGTCTGCTACTTTCGTTTCGCTTCGAAAGCCTTGCAAATGTCAAAAGGTTGGGTAATTCCGATGATTGCGTTGGGGTTTCGTCAGTGCCAGAGGATGAGCACAGGTCGGTCGGATCTGATCGGATCGGCACTGATAGGATTATGCCGGATCAGAGCTGGAGCAAGTCCACGACTTCCCATGACAAATTGATCAGCCTGGGAAGCGTAATGATGCCACATTATCATACGTTTTCCAGCGTGATTTATGATCCAGTTCGAGCGATTTTAAAAAGGGGAACTTCGTTTACAACTAAATCGAAAGTGAAAGATTTCACGATACTGGCTTGGCCATGACAATGCCAACCCATTGTCTCACCCACTACATCGCTTGGGGGTTAACCGGTTACCCAATGCCCCATCCCCGTCGCCAAATCGTATTTCAATTTCAATTCCAGTGCCCTAGGTCCAATCAGCACGCGTCAAAAGTGGCGCCAAAGTGACGAACCAAATTATGATTCGGATCGTATATGCACAAATATCCATCCAAATGAGCACAAACTAAGGCGGTTTTATGGCGGTAGCCAGTTGGGGTTTTGCATAATCCCCGGTTCCTGCTGAGACACCCGCATTGTGGACTGTTTATGGTAGTATTTATGTAAGAGCCAATTATGTGAGATGTCATCAAATATTTGACCAGTTCATTGGGTCGCCTCATCATACCTGATGGAATGCACATTTTCATCCGCGGGGTTTTCACAATCGCATCGCAGATATACACAGATAGGGCCGATTGTCTCTTAAAACCACATCAAAATCAATATCGCGTATCGATCAACATCCAAAATTGAGCATTGTCTCAATGTTCGCAACCTCCGATGTGATGATTCGGATACATTTGAATAACAGCGCCAACAATAACCGCTGCTTCTCCATATCCGCTATCATTTATTGTGCGGAGGTGGCTAATCCCAATTCAACATTTCTTTGTTTGCTTTATGGCTTTTGGCGAAGGTTGAGCAGAGTGAGTTTAGCCATGCTAGCGAATCTTTTTATTTAACTATGGTGCAAACATTGCGATTTCAAAACTGACAAAAAGCTATTAGGATATACGATTTAATTTCTAACCCTAAGCCAATTGGTTAGCCTCAAGCGACGCGTCCAACTTGGTAATCCCAGTAGCTCCAATCCAAAGCAACAGCAACTGATACCCAGTCCGGTGAAGTACATGCCAAAAACCCAGGAGAGATCGCTTACTTCGATATAATCATCCAACCGAGGTGGACTGAAATCCTTCATGGTTGTCAGTTTTAGTCTTACCATATCCGAGAAACTCCGATCGATCCAGTACTTCGATAAGCCGAACTCATTTTGTTGCATCATATGCTCCTCAAAGAGATCGCGATAGGGCAAGTGTCGTCTTATGGGGAAACTAAAAAAACTGATGGGTTTTAAGCAGAGTTTCTCTGAATAGTAAAATAGTGGGAATGCGAAAAGCTTCTGTTGCTCCTTGAAGGCAATCCAACTCAAGGCGCTCATCGGGTACATATAGTTGTCATCGAAGGAGTCTCGCAAGTTTTCCAGTTGGTTGGACTCATCGAAGACCTCCACATGATCCATGCTCACGTTAAACGGTCGCAGCAGCTCAATATCGTACCGTCGTATGGCCAGCTTGTACCTGGAATTCTCTAGATCGGCAAAGGAACACATCTTTGGATCGATTGGAGGACCCCACATGAAGGACTGCAGGTACGACGTGTACATTGTGGTGGTGATTACACTGAAGAAGCAAACGAGCATGGAAATCAGTTTAAGTTTTCTGTTGGATTGACGGGGAAAAGGAAAGGGCTGAGCCAAGAATCCCCTCAAACAGATATCGTTCATCAGAACATTAACAAGGCTCAGACTACGCCACGAACTTAGCTTGATGTAGTTCAGCATGACTGAGAAAATACAAAATATGGCAATGAGCACTACCAGGACTGGTGGATCCACAATGCCCATGTAGATCTCACTATAGGGCATCATGTCCGGAAGGGGAACCATAAAACAAGTTGATGTCATCAAGTACGGATATGAAATCGTGTCGAAGTTGGTCATTTCAAAGTAGGCGGCGTAGCTCATGCCAATATCCACGAGATCCTCCGCGGCCCATTTCGTAATATTGTAAAAAGATGTTTTCTTTCCAGCTTCATGCAATTTCACCTGCATATCCAAGGTAGCATTTACTTTCTCAACAAAATTATTCAATAAATTGGCTACATATCCAATATATTTCTCTTGGCCAGTTTTAGGATCCCTGTATGCCATAGATCCAGGAATCAGGTTGAATGTGATTGATTTAAGCATTGCTCCTTGCATATTCCGAAATTGGTCTACATATATTGGATTACTCTCGAATAGATACACTTTTTCATAGTTTCGTTCCTGAAAAAGCCGACAGGCGTATATAATCCCGACCTGATGGAAGTTATTGTTCACCATGGCTATATTGTATTGATCCTTCTTAGAATAGAAGTCGCATACGGAGTCTGGTTTTATATTCCCATTCAGAAGAATCAGTCGCCTGTTCATTTGAAGCTTCTTCAGAGTTTGATAGTTCTCCTCCCTCTCGGCTTGAAACTCACAGGTGAGAATAAGTGCTAGACTACTGTAATTCCATTCAAAGCTGGTGCTACCCGAAGTAACCAATATTGTGGGGACTTGCAATCTCCTTGACAAATAGCTAAACGCGCATTCTTCTCCATAAATTAGTAGGGTGTTGAAGAATTGCTCCTGTTGCAATCTTAGAAGAAGGCTCAGAAGTCGTTCCTCTAAGTCTGTATGATTGGTATTGGTCGCATCCAAGATCCGAGCCTTTGTATATCCAAGGCAAAGCAAAATTATAATAATCCGTACCATGGTGCAAGAGTTACTATTGCATTTTCGAAGCGAACATTATATTTTGTACTTTAAACGACCAGTGAATGTCGATCAGGCATGCTATTTGTATGTTTTCCATATTGTGTTAACAAGGCTGAATGTTAAAGGTGTACCTAATGGCCCACTTAATTTGTAGTTGCGTTAAAAATACATACATTTCGTGGAGTCGACAAAAGAATACTATTTTAATGTCTCAATTTTTATCAAACATTTTACTTTCTTTATTTTTTTTGGTATAAGAATACAAGGCTATTCAACATTCTTTGATAAGATCGATGAAATCACCGTATGGGCATGGTAAAAAATGAGAGCGCCACTGATCCCGATTAAATGAGGAATCAGTTGTGTAAAGATAATATTGTTTTAAAATCGGACAATGGTTGAAAGCCGAAAACCACATTATCCTTTCTGCAGGAACGCACTTTTTAGATGGTATATAAAAGAAATGTTTTCAGTGGTGCCATATACATTTATTGAGTGAAATAATTGTTATAAATTAGTTTTGGTATTTAAGATAATATTTTCTGTGCGCTGAACAATTCATGACGTAATGTACCAAATTTACGATATCTGTGCCAGAGTACATTAGAATTTGATAAGAATCATGGATTACAGCTTACTTAGCTAAATTTTTTAAGAATGCATAGCAATATTCGCATTTGATTTTGCAGTTTCTCCAGTATCTCAGAGGTCTTAGAATCTCCAACATAAAAAAACATAAACCCATGCCCATCCCAACGAAATACATGGTGAAAACCCAGTAGAGATTGTGTACTTCTATGTAATCATTTTCGAGGGCCGGACTGAAATCTTTGAATGTTGTGAGATTTGCTTTTATCATATCCCTATAGCTCTGATCGATCCAGTACTTAGTTAACCCAAACTCCTTCTGGCGCTGCATGTGCTCCTCGAAGATATCGCGATAGGGCAAGTGCCGTCTTATAGGAATACTTAATATATCAAACTGATTGAGACAGAAGGCATCACAATAGTAGAACATTTTGTACTTGAAGAGTTTCTGTTCCTCGTTGATGGTGAACCACTGCAATGCCGTCACCGGAAATAAATAATTGGTATTAAATGTGCTTCGCAGCTTAGAGAATTTGCCGTAGTCATAGATCTCCACGTCCTCCAGGCTCACGTTCAGGGCCTTAAGGAACTCTGTTTCGTAGATGTTAATGGCCATCGTGTACCTAGACTTTTTTACATCATCAAATGAGGTCAGGCGTGGTTCGATGGGAGGACCCCATAAGAAGGCCTGTAAGTATGCCGTATACATTGTGGTGGAGATTAAGCTGGAAAAGCAGACCAGCATGAATATCAGTTTAAGTTTTCTGTTGGATTGGCGGGGAAAAGGAAAAGGCTGAGCCAAAAATCCCCTCAAACAGATGTCGTTCATCAGGACACGACGGATGCTCAGACTACGATATGACCTTTCCTGTATGTAGATAATTAGCACGGAGCATATGCAGAACATTATTAAGAACATTATCAGGATACTTGGTGCCACAATCGCCATGTAGACGTCACTAAATGGCAACGAATCCGGCAGTGGAGCCATGAAACAGTACGAACTCATTAGGTACGGATACGAGATGGCGTCGTAGTTCGACATTTCAAGAGTCCTAGCCTCGCATATACCAATGTCCAGAATGTCATTCGAGGTAAAATTCGTAATGTCCACAAAAGATACTTCCTCGTCGTCCTTGATCAAATCCTCCCGTATTTTCATAGTGGCATTAACCTTCTTAACGAATTGGCTTATCAACATGCCCACATAGCCCTTAAACTTTTCTTCGCCGGTTTTACTATCAATATATGGTATGGTTCGGGGTGGCTCCTTATCAGATAGTGTTCTTATTGGGGCTCCATGCATATTTCGAAATTGATCTTTGTAAATCGACTGGCCATCGAAGAGATTCAGTTTTACATAGTTTTGATCTTGAAATAGGCGACATGAGTATACCACTTCAAGCTGATAGAAGTTTTCCTTCACCATAGCTACATTATGTTGCTCCTTCTTAGAATAGAAATCGCACACAGACTCGGGTTTTATAGGTTCTTTCAGCAGGATTAGGCGCCTGCTAGTTTGCAGCTTCATCAGTGTTCGATAATTTTCTTCCCTCTCGTCCTGGAAATTACAACTGAGTATCAGTGTTAGGCTGCTGAAATTCCAATCAAAGTTGGTGCTGCCCGAGGACACCAGCACTGCAGGAACTTGCAATCTTTCAAATAGAGAAGGAATGGCACAATCCTCTCCGTAAATTAAAAGGGTGTCGTAGGACTTCTCGAATTGTAATCTTTGAAGAAGGTCAATCAATCTGTAGTCAAAGTCTAGATGACTGTTATTGGTGACATCCAAAATTTGAGACCTGGAATTTCCAAGGCAGAAAAGAATGATTATAAGCCAAACCATGGTGCTAATGTGACTAATGGCATTCTTGTGCATTCATCACATTTTGTACCCAACACGCCTTTGAATTGGCCCAAAAGTGTTGGCGGGTCATGCAATTCTCGTGTCTCACGTTTTGTGTTGACATGACTAAAAGTTCAGAGCACACCCCAAAGTTTACTTAATTAGTGGGTGGCTGGAAACAACTCTATTTCGTGTATGAGCAAATAGAATAGTTTAAATGTCTTAATTTACTTTACCGGACTAGCAGTTAACTCCCAGTCTGATTTGATCTATTTTCATAAAACATTTCTTTTGATTAAACTAAATTTATTGTTATGTTACGATAAACGATCTGCCTATTTCCAATCCTAATATGAAAGCATTTACTAACTTTAAGTTACTAATATGGAACTTTAATTCTCTTATATATAAATCTGTTTGTTTTTTTCCTTCTTCATTGATTAAAATTTCTTTGCCCCAGTTTTTTGTAATAAAGTATTTTATTGTGCTCAATAAAAGAATTGGGCAGCTTAATTAAGAAACTCTTTCGAGTCACAAAATTTATTGGGGGAATGAAATAAGTTTAACATGTGTTTAGAATTCGTAAATTTCGGAATTTCTTCCAGCGTTTCCACTTGTCCACTCCTATTTCCAACAAGAAGCAGAAAACGCAGAGTACAATGGCAGCCAAATAGATTTTCATTATCCACGAGATGTCATCCATTAATAGGCTTGGAGTGTACGCTAATGGCCTACTTAGATCCTTGAGTGACGTTAGACCAAGTCTCACCATATCGAAGAAGCTGTGGCTCATCCAATAGTTCACGAAACCGAATTCGTGCTGCTGCATCATGTGTTCGTCGAAGAGATGACGATATGGCAGGTGTCTACGCAGGGGAACCGACAAGAAGATCAGTCTGGAGAAGCACAAGTCCCTGGCAAAGTAGTAGACTGGCTCCTTGAAGAACGTCTGCTGCTCCGCGTATGATCTCCAGCGGTCTCCGGTTACCACATAGTTGTAGCTCAGGTTGAAGGCATCGCGCTGCTCATAGCACTCCGGCAAATTATCAAAAATTTCTAAATCATCCACGTGAATTTCTCGGAAATGCGAATTATTGGTCTTGATTAAACCATTAATCTCCAGTGCAGGCATTGCAATTCTTCGGTTATAGCTACCAACATCTTGGAATGAGCAGATTTCTGGTTCTGATGGCGGGTTCGTAAAGAAGGATTGCAAGTAGGCTTCGTACATCGTGGTAAGCATAATGCTTGCAAAGCATAGAATGGTAAATATCTGCCTCAGTTTTTTGCTTGCATTCAGAGGAAAGGGAAAGGATTGGCCCAGGAGACCTCTTAGGCTCTTATCATTAAGTAATATGTTGGCCAAGCTCAGGTCATGCCATGACATTTTCTGGCTATATATTAGCAGGACAGATAGCAGGAGGAACAACACAAAGATCATTCCCAGGACGATCGGATCTATTATCATGGCATATACCAAATTGTACGGCATCTTTGCTGGAACCTGAACCATAAGGCAGTACGATGTCAGAATGTACGGATAACTGGAAATTTCTATGAATGTCATTCGAAATGAGGATTCTAGGGTGATCCCGATGTCCAGCTGTTCGTCCTCCACCAAACCTAAAATTTCCTTTACTATCAATTTTTTGGTCAAGATTTCTAGTTCCAAGGTGGCATTTACTCTCTCAGCGAAAGTGTTAACCAAATTGGCCACATAGCCAGCTGTCTTCATATCACCGGTCTTTGGATCCACATAAAGCATCGAACGCGGAGATAAGAGATCTGCCACAGCTCGAATGGATTTTCCGTACATATTCCGGAACTGTTCTATAAATACTGGCTTACTATCCAGTAAACTGATTTCCTCGATGTTCGGATCTTTAAAGTGGCGACAGGCATAGACAGTTTTTGACTTATCAAAGTCTTCTCCTATTGTAGCTATGTTGTATTGTTCCTTCTGTAAATATCTTTCGCACACCGATTGCGGTTGAATATCGCCTCGTAGATAAACTAACCTTCTGTTTCTTTGCAATTTCGCTAGCGTGTTGTAGTTCCTTTCATTTTCATCTTCAGGACTACAGCTTAGTATCAGGGTTAGGCTGCTGAAGTTCCAATCAAAGTTGGAGCTGCCCGAGGACACGAGCACTGTGGATACATTCAAGCGCCGAAATGATGAGTGAAAAACACAATCCTCTCCATAGAGAAGCATTGTGTCATAGAACTCCTCCAATTGTAATCTCACGAGTAGACTAAAGACTCTATCCTCCAAGTGTGAGCTACTTTTATGAATATAATCCAGATGTCGTGCACTTGAAATCCCAGCGCAGAGAAGAAGGATAATAAGCCACACCATGGTTTCTGTTTAACTGTGGCAAGTCCTGTGCTTCCGTGGCATTTTGTTTTGTAAATATAGATAAAAAGTTGAACAGGCATGCACTTTTCATGTTTTTCATATTGTGTTAACATGCTACTGGGGGCAGTTTACATCTCGTGATTGTATTAAAAAAATCATAGACTTCAGAGAGTATATTATACCCGACTGCGGGAAGTTTTCTCTCACCATGGCTATATTATTTTGCTCCTTTTTTGCGTAGTAGCCGCATACAGATTCTTGTTGGCTGTCCTCATGTAGGAAAATAAGCCGCCTATTTGTTTGTAGCTTTATCAGTGTACGATAGTTCTCCTCCCTCTCGACTTCAAGGCCACAACTTAGAATAAGTGTTAATCTGCTGTAATTCCAATCGAAGTTAGAGCTTCTCGATGAAACCAGAACGGAAGAGACTGGAAAGCTTGTGGATAGAGCAAAAAACGTGCAATTATCGCAATTATTGCGTGTGATCTACAAATAAAAACTTTAAAAGTGGTATGGCCAAGGATCATATAAATCAATCAGTCCACTTCTATTATGAGGACAAGAGATAGTTAGTACGGCTTGTTTAATTTCTCGAAAGCCGCCAGCACTTCCACTTTACCCATCCTATTTCCGACGTAAAGCAGAAAACACTAAGCGATATGGCGACGAGATATAGTTTCATTATCCAAGAGATATCCTCCATTAGGAGGCTTGGATTGAACATCTCTGGCTGACTCAGGTCCTTGAGAGGCGTTAGACCAAGTCTAACCATATCGAAGAAGCTGTGGCTCTTCCAGTAGTTCACCAATCCGAACTCATGCTGTCGCATCATGTGCTCATCGAAGAGATGACGATAAGGAAGGTGCCTACGTAGGGGAATTGACAAGAAGATCATGCGCGAGAAGCAGAGATCATTCGAGTAGTAAAACAATGGCTTCTTGAAGAGCTTCTGCTGTTCTGCAAAGGAGCTCCAACGGTCTTCAGTGACCAAATAGTTATAGGTAAGGTTGAAGTTATCACGCATCGCAAGACAATCCCTCCAATTCTCATAGATACATAGGTGTTTCTTTGGAATTTCCAGAAATTGTGTATTGTTAGTCCTTATCAGCACGTTTACCTCAATTTCGGTGATGATAGTCTTATGACGAAGCTTACCAATGTCCTTGAAGGAGCGAATGTGCGGTTCAGATGGGGGATCCGTGAAAAACGATTGCAGATAGGCTTCGTACATCGTTGTAAGCATAATGCTTGCAAAGCATAGAATGGTAAATATCAGCCTCAGTTTTTTACTAGCATTCAGAGGAAAGGGAAAGGATTGGCCCAGGAGACCTCGCAGGCTCTTATCATTAAGTAATATGTTGGCCAAGCTCAGGTAATGCCATGACATTTTCTGGCTATATATTAGCAGGACAGATAGCAGGAGGAACAACACAAAGATTATTCCCAGTACGAGCGGATCCAAAATCAGGGCAAAGACTAGATTGTACGGCAACTTTTCCGGAACCTGAACCATAAGGCAGTAAGATGTCAAAAGGTAGGGATAGCTCGCCGTCTCAAGATTTGCTGTATATAATGAGACCTCTAATGTAATGCCTATATCAAGCTCATCGTCCTTAGCCATTCTTGATATCTCTGTGATGCTCGCAGAAGGTTTCAAAAAGTCTATCTGCAAGGTGGCATTCACTTTTTGTGCAAAGTTAGTGATTAAGTTTGCCACATAGCCAATCATCTTCAGTTCACCGTCATTTGCATCCTGGTACAGCATGACTCGAGGTGGTAGTCGATCTGGCACAATTCTTATTGCTTTTCCCTTCATATTTTGGAATTGTTCTATAAAGATTGGCTTCGTCCCTGATAAATTTACTTCGTCCACGTTAGGATCTTGAAAATAGCGACAAGTGTATATGACATTTGATTTGGAAAAGCTTTCTCTCACCAAGGCTATGTTATACTGCTCCTTTTGTGTGTATATATTGCAAATATTACTTGGTTGAAAATTTTCTTTTAATAAAACCAGTCTCCTGTTCCGTTGCAGCTTTAAGGAAGTACTATAAGGTCCTCCATTTTCTATGTCATCTCCACAACTGAGTATCAGAGTAAGGCTGCTGAAATTCCAATCAAAATTCATGCTATCAGACACCAGCACTACGGCAACATCTACATTTCTAATCAGGGAATGAAATTCACAATCCTTTCCATAGACAAGCAATGTATCGTAAAAGTCCTCCTTTCGCAGTTTTAGAAGAAGGTGAAGTAACTCGTTATCCATGAGGCTCTGGTTTTGAACGGAAATATCCGCTATGTGGGCTGCAATATATCCCAGGAAGCAGAGTATTATGACCAACCATGTCATTGCTTTCAAACAAACTGTTTTAATACTTTGAGTTGTGCTCCTTTTTGTTTCATTTATCATTCATATAAATGGTTTTCATATTGGTGCCTTACATATTTGAAACTTGTGCCAACAATTTCCAGTGATGTTAGCCTTGTAAAAACTGTTTATAAAAATGTTAGTTGGAAGGGCCAGCAGTTTCAAACCATATCGTGTATAAATCTACAGGCGTGACAGGTGGTAGTGTAATTTGTCTTGCATTTTCCTGGTGTAAATTACCTGAAAAAGGTACATCAACGTTAAGCCGTTGTTCTATATCGAAATGGAAAGTTGTGTCGGGCAGGTTGTCGAAAACATTTACACGTTTGAATATTTTTGTAAAACATTTATAGCAATTTATTAAACATTTTGGATTTTTACCATCTACACCTCCATAGCCGTTTGCATCTCTCCACGCAACGCAATATCTCCAGTAAAAAGCAAAAACTACTTATAAACATAGCTCCACAATAAAGCTTAAGTATCCATGAGATATCGTCGAGCAAGAGACTTACCCCAACATTTCTCTTCTTACTAAGGTCCTCCATGGATGCCAAGCCAAGTCTGACCATTTCGATGAAGCTTTGACTCTTCCAGAAAGTCACCAGGCCAAACTCATGCTGCCGCATCATGTGGTCTTCGAAAAGGTGCCGATGGGGCAAGTAGCGTCGCAACGGGGGACTGAACAACATCAACTGATTAAAACAGAGATTGGTGGCCAGGTAAAAAGCGGGCTCAGCGAATAGCTTTTGCTGATCTTCGTAGCTATTCCATCGATCCACAGATACCGGAAATATAAAACTTGTGTTTAAGGAGTCGCGCAGCACTAGATATTCGGAAAGGTCGTCGAAGATCAGAAGATGATCCTCACTTATTTCCTGAAAATGTGAGTTATTCAGGGAGGTGAGGACATTCACTTCCATCCTGCTTATTGCCATTTTAAGCGAAGAGTTTCCAATATCTTGAAAGGATCGAATATATGGCTCGGATGGAGGCTGAGTGAAATACGACTGCAAGTAGGCCTCATACATGGTGGTGATCATAACGCTGGCGAAGCACAGGACAAAGATGATCAGCTTGAGATGCTTGCTTGGATTCGGCGGAAATGGAAACGATTGACCCAAAAGGCCGCGTAGGCTCTTGTCGTTCAGCAGGATGTTGGCCAGGGTGAGGTTCTTCCAGGACAAATGTTGGGTGTAGATTATCAGAACGGAGAAGAGACACAACATGACGAAGATGATGCTCAGAACCTGGGGATCCACTATCATCGAATACACCAGATTGTAGGGCATCTTGGCAGGAACTGGTACCATTAGACAGTAACCGGTCAGTAGGTAAGGATACCAGACGGAATCCATATTCTTAAACTGCAAGGAACTGGCCAGTGTCGTTCCAATGTCCACAATATCCTCCTTCACCCAGTTCATTATATCCAGGACGCTGGGCTTTTTGACCCCCAACTTCTCTGTATCTATGATCTGCAGTTTGGCATTCAGTTTCTGAGCATAGGTATTTATCATGTGTGCCAGGTAGCCCAACATCTTAGTCTCACCAGACTTTTCGTCTCGATAAACGATGGTTCGGGGCACCAAAATACCTGGCACCGTTCTTATACTAGCACCACGCATATTCTGAAAGTTCTCAATGTAGATAGGTTGGTCCTTGAAGAAGTGTCCTTCTACATAGTTGGGTGTCTGAAAGAGGCGACACGAGTAGAAGGTATCCGATTGATAGAAGTCCGACTTAACCATGGCAATGTTATGCTGCTCCTTCAACGAGTATCGCATACAAACGGATTCGGGCTCACTATTATCCTCTAGATAAATAAGACGCCTGGTCCTCTGCAACTTCAGTAGGGTGTACGAGTCCTCTTCATTTTCCGCATCAGATCCACAGCTTAATACTAGAGTTGCTGTACTAAAGCTCCAGTTATAATCGGTACTTCCTGATGGTACAGTGACTGCGGGTATCTCTAGTTTCCTCAGTAACGAATGAAACACGCACTCCTTTCCGTAGACCAACAAGGTATTGTACTCTTCCTCTAGATTTAGTCTCGAGAGTACTCGAAGTAGTCTACCTTCCAGCAATTCTAGATCTCTGGACTGAGTATAATTAAGTATCTGTGCGCTCAACTGTCCAATGCAGCCAAGAATAATAACTGACCATCCAAGAGCCATCACGAAACTGTTGACAATCCTCGCAGGACGAGAACTTTTTGTTTGCCTTTCACAAATGTGTCACAATATTTCAACCTCAATTCATTTAAATGGCATTTAAAAATCGTGTTAAAAGTGTATACCAGGTTATCATGCTATTTCCGTGTTCAGGTCGAACCAAGTATGGCAATTAACGGCTGCACTTTGAAGTGTTTGGCTGACATTTATGCGGGACACAAGATTCATTTAACTGAGAATGTCCCCACCTGGGGGTAAGCCCAAAAGTGAAAAATGTTTTGGCCTTGTGCGTGAGATTGCTCCATTTGAATGACTGGAAAGGCCTTTAACAACTTCCGCTGCAGATCGAAAATGAACTCGAACACCAAGTGCATTCCCATTTCGATGCATGTTTTAAGAGCTATGGGAAGACAGACAATTCGATTGCTAAAACGAAATTTTCCGGCAATTTGAGCCAAGTCAAGCTCATTGCATTCGATTTTGTGACTCGCACTGGGTCCCGCATGGAAAGTGTAGAAACGCAAACATTTCGTTTTATGCTCTTAATTGCAGTGCAAGTGGATTTCAATTATTCAAATGAGGCGCTGCACTTCCGAGCCGCCACAAACTGGTCCGAACGCCATGCATTTTTGGCCAACAAACAAGGTACGAGGGATTTTTGGGGGAGAGGGCGATTTGTGGCAAAGGCGACACTGAAACTGAATTTCTTCTGCTTCATCATCATCATTTGGCTGGCTGATGATATCGCGGCTTTATCTCTTCGGCCTGCCTTTTGCCATTTTGCTCTCCGCCGTGAATGACGTTTCAGCGAAAGTTGTTACGTTACCATCGACAACCAGCACCACCGAAAGCCTATGCAAAACCGGTCGGTCATTGATTTTTGGTTACTGCAAATTGTCTGGCCATGACCAGCTGTGGAGCACAACTCATCTCCGCTGCAACTGCAACTGCAACGACAACGGCAACGCCAACTGAAGCCACTCGAATGGCAGGCGAAAATGCTTTGTTGTCACTTGGCTCGATCCACACTGCGTATGCTTGATTTGCTGTAATGGCTTTTGTGCGTGCAATTGTGTGGCGAATTTCGATGTTTATGGCCGGTAAATGTTTACATTGCTAACCAGTTGCAGTGCCAGTCGATCATTGTTCAATATCTTTCAAAGAAAATATTTTGGTAACAAACACACTTCAAAGGAAACCGCTGAAGTCTTCGTTTGGTAACCTATGTGTTATTAAATAGTGTATATTTTCTTAGAAGTTAATTAACTCGTAATAGTTCAAAAATTATTATAGCTATTTACACGGTTTTAATTGAACGAATTGTATAAGTTTGTTTTTGTCTAGCATTTTTTTTTTGTGTGTTTTTGGCATCTAAATAAATGACAGTTAACAAATTAAGAAGTACCCTCCCTAAGAAATATGTATAAATTTTTAAACGAAGTAGTTGATTGCAATTAAAATATGTTTATTTTTACTTATTCTTAGGCCAAAATATACATATTAATACAAGTTGCTTAAGTAGTATTCGCTTATTGTTCGGTGCAGTTACCAAATTGTCGTATTTTAAAAATGTTGTAATATGGCACTAGCGTTGATTACAAAAAAATACCTCGAACTCTACCATATTTTCCGTTTAAATGTTTGTAAATATTCAATATTTCTTACGTTTCAATATGTGTAAGCTAGCTGTAAGTCTTGATGTAATATTTTTAATTTAACTGTTGTCTTGAGCTTTAAAAATTGGGAAAAATATCATCATTTCAGACAAGGGCCATAAAAGTGCTTAACCCATTTAATTTGCCCTACTGTCCCAAAATATGTTTATCGCATAAGAACGGCTTATTATGATAATTTCTCAAAACTGGTTGCACTTCCTTTCACTCCCTACTCTTTTGTATGGCTTGTCAAATCGCTGGTAATCCAAGGAGCCATAAAATGAGATCCCAGAGCCACCGAAATCTGCACAAGCTGTTCATTAGTTATTCGATTGTGTTATTGTTTTGGGCCATTTGTATGGGTTGTTGTTGCCC
The DNA here is from genome assembly GCF_004382145.1 of Drosophila mauritiana. Taxonomy (NCBI): domain Eukaryota; kingdom Metazoa; phylum Arthropoda; class Insecta; order Diptera; family Drosophilidae; genus Drosophila; species Drosophila mauritiana. The sequence continues at coordinate 13,876,813 of NC_046668.1, read as the reverse complement.
AGGCATTGTATTTTTGGCGTGGCTCTCTTAATGTGCCCACTTTTGGGTTTGCTTGTCCGACATTTTGCCGGCGATTTTAACACACATTGACCAGACAGCTGGCGGCACAATTTCAACTTCGGTTTCATTACGGGCTACTCTCTTTCATTTCCTCGTCTGAAGCGCTTGCCATTGAAAGTAAAATCGGCCGGGCTGCTTTTGTTTTTGTTTTTTTTTTTTTGCTGCTGGCATCCAGATTCACTTTCGATGCTTTGATTGAGAATACTTGAATCTGGTATCGGAATCTTCAAGTTGAACCACAAAACCCACCACGAGGTGAGAGGAGGGTCCATCTTCATGACGAAGAGATTGCAACTCTCTCTCCATTGCGTTTCTCTCTTTCGCTTGCTTCGTCTTCGTTTTGGCCAAGTTGTTGGCCACATTCGACTTCAAGTTTCAGTTACAATACGGCAGCGACTCGGCCTGGTTGCGATTCCCACAATTGCTCCGCGCGTGTCCCCCAATTGCGAGTGTGTGTCCTGATCCGCGTTGAAGGATAATCGCCAGAGAAGTGGGTGCAGTGCAATTTCGACTATATTTATTTTTAAAGCCAACTAAACGCGAGTGCTTATTAAATATAGTTTTGATTTTTAACAGCTGTTTTTGCCACGGACCCGGGATTAAATTGCATCCTGCCGCGATGAGAACCCTGCCATTTTTGGTAAGTGTGTGGAGCCTGGACATCTATTTTCAATGCTAAGTGGCTACTTATGTAACCATCTAAGGCTCATTAATCACCAGAGGTGTCAACGCTAGCTTGACCTGCGATCTGCGACCCCATCTTCCCCACCGGTGACATTGACAAATCGTGTCATTTCATTACAGGGCACAAACAAAAGTAAGCGAAGTAAGCCAAGTGTAAATTGCCTTCCGGCTGCCGCGACTCCAACACTTCAACTTGGCACTTGTTACGCGAAGAAATGTCGGCCTATCTCATGGATCTCTTTATCCATCCGACTTGCACATGTGTGGATTTGCCCAGAAAATTGTCTCATTGTTTCCACGACTCTTGTTAGCAGTGCCATTGCCTGATTTGCAATTTTCCCTGATTACTATATTTGTTTTTCTTTTTACAAATTTCTTGGCCTCTAATATGATTACGGGGATTTTCTACCCACAAATTTTTTTCTTGGAATTGGTTGATTATTGATGTAGTCTTTCCATGCATACACAAGACATCTGACAAATGAGCATTCCATACAGAGATATGGAAATTAGTATTGGTGGTTTTATTAAGTCCCTAGATTTTTGTTTGGTTTGTTTTAGTCTAAAGGTCTTCTATTCTTTAACATCGAATTCAATGTGTGGCATTGTTAATTGAAACTTATGAAAGAATTACGTAAAATATCCATAAATCAAATTCATTCACACTCAATGATTGATTTAAAGGGGAAATGAAAACGTGTTTCTTCATATTCTGCAAAAACATAGCAAGATTTTCAATAGAAAACTTACAAATGATTTTTTTCCGTGCTGCTCATTATTTACACAATCAACTCCTTTTGCAATATGGAATCAAATGCAATCAGCCACCTGCTGAAGAACCGAATGGGCAGTTTCTGCGCTCATTTAACGTCTTCATCTGCATCATCAGTAAAATCAACACGAGATCTGAGAGCATATCCAAACTGTCCTCCTTTCGATTGCTGTCTGCAAGTCTGTATCTTTGTGTTCGTCTGCCTTTCAAAATCGAGGCGCCAAATGGCCATCAGATGTGGCTTTTGCAAAAGCACCCAGAGATGACTCTAAACTTTTGCAGCCAAAAATCCCCGTGATGATCATTAGTGGCTGCTATTGCTATTTGGATCATGATGTGTGTAACCTTTACAAAAGACGTGTAAGTGGCTTCGTTTATTGAACTTCTTTTCTGCTCCACACATTGAATGCAATTCCAAATAAATGCCAAAGTGGAACTGGCCCAGAAAGTAATTATTTGGATTGTAATGAAAACTACGAGCATTTCATGGCTAATTTTCAGCCGAATGGAAAAGAAAATGCTGATTGTCATTGCGCATGTTTGTTAAGCCAAGAAGAATGGACTTTCTGGCTTTCAGCTTGGGGCTATTTGGCCAGCGGCTATTCACGACACCCATTGACTTCAGCACCTGTTGTGTTTCCTCTGGGCCAAAACTAGTAGTCCCCCAAATAGGCCGAGGCTGAGCATATTTTAATATGCTGCACGCATGCAAACTGCCCATTTGTTGCTTGTAGTGTAGAAAGTTGATTGGATATATTCGTCTCCGTCTTCGAATTGGGATTTGGATTTTGATTTGGATTTTCATGTTGATTCAATTATTATAATGTTTATGGAATGGCTGCCGAAAGTTTCGGCAAGTGCAGCCCTGCGATATTTTTCTTTGGACGCAAGGAATGCACCTTTCACTTCTCGTTCAATTATTTCCTTGCTGGCGTCGAAAGATGCTCACCAAATAAAAGGAAACTTTTGCAATTGAAGACGAGTTGCCAGTGGCCAGTTTTTCGGCTCTCGCAGCGGCCAGATGTGAATGTACTGATGTACCGATGTGCCATGGCGCTGGGGATGGGGTTGCGGCGACACACGAATTCATATTTCGGAATGCGGTTTTCGACCGCAGACAATTTTCTGTTTGGCGCGCAATTACACTCGGTACAAGTATCCGCAGTTCGGTGGTCATCGCGCGGGCTTATATTTATTTAATTAAATGTGTTGCTCAAGCGACCAGCATCTTGAACTGCAGACTGCACGCATTCCCCATGAATATTAATGGTGAACCGAAATTGCTCGGATGTCGATTAGGCAGCCTACTAATTTGTGGCGTTAACATATTTGGGGGCCTCTTAATTATTTGTATTTTCTCCGACGATGAGAGGGCGAAAGAGAGCATTACGTAATGCGGTCGTGAATGCGGCCAGAGTTCATCGCGGTTCCGGCTGGCTATCAGCGACCTGGCGACCAGGTTTGTTTAATTTATGCGAGCTTTTTCTTGGAGGGTTACTGATTGTTTATTTGATTTTTATTTATTTTATGCAACGACCTTGCTCATCGCTTAGCTCGTCACCGCAGTTAAGTAATTAAAGGCAATACATTAAAAACCAGCCGAGCGTCTGCCACTGACCGCCCTCAACAGAAATGGGTTTTGGAATTGGTTAGTTAATTGGGATTGTATCATTTGATTGGCTGCTAAATTAGGATTTACCTTTCATTTCCACTCGGCCGCAAGACGAGCCTCGAGTTCGTTGCCTAAGTCTTTTGTTTTCGTCCCCCTTCGGTGGCAATATTTGCAGTGGCCAATTGTTTGTGACCACCGATGGGCATACTCTAGGTGTTGTGTTGGACACACCAACTGTGCCTGGTCACTCGTGTCTTACCAGCTAATTTGCTTGATTTGTCGCCGTTTGCATAACGCTGTTGTCAGTGACAATACGCAATATTTGTTCGATTGCCTTTCAATTTACTCATTACCCGGTAATTTGCAATTGACACATTGCAAAAATTGCACAAATGACAGAAATATGAGGTGAATTGCATTGGTCAAATTACTATTGAGATCTCTGGACTCTTGGCGCCCTCATTTGAATGAGGAAAAGCCTGCAATCAAGTCGAGAGCTCCCCCATTCGTGGTCGAGATCCCTTGGAGAGTGGTGGAACAACTTTTACATTTGTTTTGGCATGCACCGGATTCCATAGCCGTGCAGCCATCTCAGCCATCGTTCGACAGTAGTGCCCATTATGCAGATCAGCTCGGCTCAACTCGGCTGGCGGGGCTCACGCACAGGTCCGACCTGCCAAGAGCGCTTCCCACACCCGCTGGTGGAGCTCGGTTTCCACGGGGCACGCACACGAAATGTTGCCACTTGTCGGCACAGGTGGATCTTCTTCTGCTGGCCAGCTTTCTCGGGGCCAATACATGTCACGCTGGGATATACACGCGCAAAAATAGCATCCAAAGTGGTCATTATTCGTGGTGTTTTCTTCACACCACAATAGCTCCTATCAGCAGGTCGTTGAAAAGCTAAACTTATCTTAATAATTACACAGAATTCCCAGTATGCGTAAGATATAGATTTATCTCGTTTAATAGTAATTCGATATTCATTTACATACGCCTTCCAAATCTTTACAAATCTGTTGACAAGTGGACAAACACTGCAATGGTTAACAACCCATAGGAAAGTAAACATAAGAGTAAACAAATGGGATTCAATCATTTTTGCTACCTACTTTCAATCATGTGGGTTTATAATTAAATTTTTTTAAGGTTTTGAAGGAAATCTCTAATTTAACTTTTATTAAGCCAACTAATACATTGACTTTCCAAAGCACTTAAATATTTGTATGGGAATGATTTAGCATAAAATCCAAAAATTTAAAGAGTTTTCGTCTGAATTTTTCTCTGTGTGCCCTTTAACCGGCGGAGAAGCATCCGCAGCAGCAGAAGCATAAAAACACTTTCATTTTTCATTTCATTTAATAATTCATCATATTTTTCACCTTTTGTTTCTCCGCGTCGTCATCGTTTTGGCGTTATCTGAAGGGCCGCCCCCCAGCGAAATGGTTTATGGCCTGGTCCACATTTTCCCGACTGGCGTGTCGCTTACTTCCGTTTTCGTTGATCGTGTGGCACTTCTAAGACACAATGACGGCATAAAAACGATAAATGTTTTATTTTCGTACACGGGTTTTTTACACCATTTAGTTCGGCTCTGCGAAACAGGGGGTCTGTGATCTATGCGCACAGCTCGCATGCCAAGTTTGTCGCTGCAGTCTTTCGTTTGTTTTCGCAAGTCTCACATTTTCTACACCTCAATTTGAGCACTCACTTCCTTTCTTCATTCCTGTTGGTCGCGCTACAGTTATTCCACTTGGACAGCTGCTGGCTTATGCAACCAGGGTCTGAGATATAATTATAAGGATTTGCCTGATTGTTGGCAATTTCGCGAGAAAACGAACGCGAAAGTGACGCATTATTTACATCCGCCTCGGTTTCTTTTCGCGATGATTTATACTATATATTTTTTTTTTCGGCAACGGGAAATGATGTCAGTTACAGCTTAGTGCCGTCTAGCGTATAATGTTCTCAGACATTAGGCTTTGGCAACATTTGCATCACTTTGCGATGACTGACGTTCCTACCCACTCGAGTAATTGGCCTGCAGACAAGTTGCGATTCTGGGCTAACTGCTTATGCGGTGGTTCTCACGAAGATGACTTTCAAGTTGTTGGCCAGAATAATTGTGCCGTGTCACAGGCACGGTGTGTGTCTCTGCAATCTGCAATCTATTCACATGGCAGACAGCCTAACAATGGCAGATCAACGGGCACATATCATAACAGTGCATCATCAAGTGCAGGCGGATTTTTTTTTCTTTTTTACCATATGATTTATCCATTCAGACAACAAAGCAGCGGAATATAAACACTGTTTACATGAGAACTTCCCTGGCTATTTGTCAGTTGCAAATTTAGACAAGTTGTCGGGCAGATTTCACTTGGCCAATCGTCTGGTACACCAACGTAAACACCAAAGCAAGCAAAAAACCAACCGCAGAAACGTGCCGACCATCAGTTGTAGCTGCCACTTGGCGCACTTAACCACATGCCACAAGTTGTTAGTCCTGCGGTCAACTGGTTATCCCCACCCCCACCTCCATCTAAGCCACAATATTCATCCCATTTGGACCATTGCACAACAGCAGCAGTTAGAGAAGTGCCTGCCGTTGATTTACACTAGCCCACTAAATGCTTGCCCAAGATTTTCGGGTTTCTTCTGCTTTTTCATTAATAAGATTTTGTCTTGCCCCGGTTGCGTAATTCTGGCGTTTTTTGGCCAAACGAAGGAAAACTCTGGCTGACATCGGATTTATTGGCTTGTAAACATTTTCGTTATGTTAATGTGCGAGTTCAGCTGTCGAGTATTTTGGGACTCTGGCTTGAGATGAATTTTGATGGCTTTTTACTGAGTGCCATGGTGTGTAACTTTCTCCCATTGTTAGCATCTTTCTTTTCATGAACTGCTTTTGGTTGTTCGCAGACAGGGCTCTGTCGATGGTGATGTTGATTTGATTATTTCTCTCTTTTTGTGTCTTTATGTGCTTCATATTTTGTTTGGCTTTGTTTTGGCAAATCTTTGACATTTGCCCATTGTATGTGGTCAGCGGAGTGTGCGAGCTGCAGCAGCTGGACTACGCAGCGTCCAAATGGACTTGGCCATAGGTCAGTTAGATGGTCGGGTATGGTAATGTGACAGTTTCTTTTGGGAAGTGACTGTTGGATAATCGGTTCGTTTGTGTGGGCTTTACTGATTAGCATATGTGGCATCGCAAAGGTTGTGGCATAACCCCCATCCAAATAGAGCGGTGACATCACTGCTCCAGTCAGTAATTGCAATTAAAAGAGCTGCAATCATTAAGCTGTCAAAATGTCTGCGTTAAAACTGTGAAAACAAAGGAACAGGCTGTCGGCTGGGCTGTCAAAACACGGTCTCACAGCTTCCGTTTTGACATGACACTGCAGACGCCTCCCTGCAAAAACAATGCGGCCCAGAGATGCCATAATCAGGCGAGACTACCGTGTGATTGCGCATACGCCACCGATCGACAGAGCCTCAACTGGGCCAAGCCCCCGATCTTTATGGCAGTGGGTAACGCTTATTGTCCGTATTGTCCGTCGAGTGTGTATTATTTTCACTTCACTTTCTGCTCAGCCATCAAAATGTGTTATACTCGCACTCGTACTTTACTATTTAGATACAAATCAAATGTCAAGCGCCCACACATAGACTCACAAGCACACCGGTTTGACTCGACTGACATTTGCAGTCCAAGTGCAGTTTGGAAAGTTTGGTGAAAAATTCAAGACAGAATTGAGCTTTTCTTTTGTGTCGTTTGGCATTTTTGCGTGGGCGTGGCCAGAAAGCGGCTCCCGCGGTCAATTGAAATTCGTCGCCGCGCTCCATGGCAACTTTCACGGCTAAGCCAGAAAGGCCCGGCTGCCTCTTCCGCCTTCTCCGCCCGTTGATGACGGATGGATGACTCAATGGCCCCCAGTTCGCCGATTAACCGCATCGCGATATGCCAAATTAAAAGGCGAAACCGGGCCGAAATGAAATGCTTGACTATTGCCTTGCCTTGCCTTTAACCCATCAAGTTACCAAGCTGGCGTTGAGTCAATTCTGTGGTCGACAGCTCAATCTCAGCCTCTCCATTTCATATCCATCTCCAACTCGCAGCCCCAACTTGACATTGACCCAATGCAAAAAAGTGAAAAAATAGACAAACACGTCCACATTTTTGCCGGGGCTAATTTGTTTGTGGTCTTGTTAACTGGAGATGTTCGAGTTTATTGCGCTTTTAATTCGCCTTTTTTGGCGCTCACCAATTTGTTTTGCCATCTAATATTTCGGCCGGTAAAAGTTTCTTTTCGGTTTTGGGCCTTTGTCGGGGTCTCGACCTTGTCCACCAAATATCAATTAAAATATCTGTTTCCAGGAGCCATGTGTTTACATGGCAGTAGACTTATCTGGAAGATTTATGTTTGCCTTTCAGATGTTTTGCCTACCAACAATTTCACCCGAATATATTTCGCTTCCAAGGCTGATTAGTATCTTTGGCTATGGCCTAATCCAACCAAATTCGAGTTCCACGAAGTTTTAATTAAAATATTTTGGCACCAGTACTAATCCAACACTTTCTATTCACTTTGCAGTTGGCGCTGGCGCTCTTGGCCTTTGGAGTTGCCTCATCATCATCCTCTACCACCAGCACCACCACGTCGGTTAAGCCTAAAATAGCTAATCCAAAGGCTGAGTCCGATAAACCCACCAAACAACCATCGCCATCCGCATCTCCATCGCCATCTTCCAAGACCACAAACACCTCCACCACCCGGCAATCTAAGGCCTTAAAGCCGGGCGAGAATCGTGGAAAGAGAACGCTCTATGACTTTGGAAATGCCGGTTATCTGTATCCGGAAGTGGCATCCCGGAGGGCTGGCTACGTGGACAACGCAGCGAGCTATTATCCCCAAAGTGGTTACTTCAATGGTCAGAGTGCAGTTGGTAAGTTAACTGGGCAGATTTCAGTCCCTAACTGGCACTAGTTTTGGCAAAATACCAATATTAATTTTTGTATAAATTATCCGACGATTTCGTGGTACTTCATTCAAAGTAATGAAAGTGTTTCATGAAAGTGAAATCTGCTGCAATTCGATTTATTATTAACTCCAAGACTAAGTAATAACTTTTCCTAATTTCAGCTCAATATCCCGGAAGCTTTGGACCCGCCTATGCTCAATATCCTCAGTATTTGGAGGCTCCAGAGCCCATCATCGAGATCATCATCAAGGATGCCAATGAAACATTAGCGGAAGAGCCCGCCCAGCCGATTGTGACCAAGAAGAAGAAAAAGAAGGAGAAGGTGCACGTGTTCTATGTGAACTACAAGAAGGATCAAAACAACAAGTTGCATCTGGAGTCGCCGATTGCTTCGCTGAACAACGACGACAACGAGGAGGAAGAAGAGGAGGAGGAAGAAGTCATCCAGTATCCGGTTACGCCCCTGCCCCCGCTAAAATCCACCACCCTGCGTACTATTATCCACCCGGACTCGGAGAAATACCACAGTAACTCCGGTATTCATGTGTCGTTCGGAGCGGAGAACAAGCACCAGACCGGTCACATTCTGGAGGAGCACGATGCCGAAAGCATTCAACGCCAAGTGGTGGCACTGCCGCCTTCGGTGTCCTCCAAATCGGAGGGCAGCTATGTGAGCAATACCCGAGCGGATTACGGACGAGAGAACAACTTTGGATCCCGGCCAGGACCTATTTCCAATATGCTCTTTGGCAGCAACTACCAACAGTCGGGTATCAACTACCAGCAGCAACAACAGCAACTGCCCACGCAGCACAGCAACAACTACTTCAGGCCGCCATCGGCTCTGGTGGGTCCTCCCCCCAACTACCCGAAACCAGCGCCCCAGCAACAGGTGCAGCAGCCTCATCGCCCCAGCATCACCCAGCAGCAATTGCCCTCCACTTCCTCCCAGACCATTTTCAACAAGCTGGTGCAACAGTCGCAGTTCTACATCAACCACAATCAGCAGTACCCACAGCAGCAACATCACCAGCCGCAGCACCAGCAGCAGCACCAACAGCAGCACCAGCTGCAGCACCAACAACAGCATCAGTATCAACAGCAGCATCAGCATCAGCCGGCAACGCAGCAGCATCAACATCACCAGGCACCACAGCAGCATCAGCAGCAGGCCCCGCAGCAACAACAGTATCAGAAACCTCCGCATAAACAGGTCCAGGTGCCATTCTTTCCAACCATTCCGCCAAAGAGCGTGACCCCTGCTCCCTACCAGCCCGTCAAGTTCCGCCCCACACCAGCACCTGTGGCCCCGGCCAAACCCCTACCTCTGCCCGTCAAACTGGACAATGCGAACTACCAACAGCAGCAGCAGCAACACTATCAGCCGCAGCAGCAACAGAAATTGCCGCATCAACAGCAATCTTATCAGTTCGTTCGTCAACCCCAATTTGTGCAGCAGCCACAGTTTGTGGTGCGTTCACCCACTCCACCCCCAGAATACTACTCCCAGCAGAAGCAGCAGGCGCAGCAGCAACATCATCAGAGCGCTCTCAACTATTTTGACATCAAGCCATCAAAGGAGACGGAGCTGCTTAAGTCCATTCCCAAGTTCGAGCAACACATCACAGAGACCGTACAGAATCCAATTGCTGCCGCACAGCAGCCACAGCAGCAATATCATCAGCAGCAGGTGCAGCAACAACAGCAGTTTGGATATAGCAGCACGAGGAATGAGGTGATCCACGATGTACCTGCTCCCAACTTGGGACCCACGGCTCAGCAGCACATCTCTGGGCACTATATAACGGCAGGATCATCTGGTGTCCAGCAATCGCAATTCGGCAGCTTTCCCAGTGCAGCCCCAACGCAACCTCCCGTCTACGCAGAGTCCACTCATGGCCAGAAAGTGATGGTGGTGACCCCAGTGCCCCCATCCTCCAACTATGTGACCTATAGCCAGTACTCCCAGACCGCTAATGAGCCTGTGGTGCACATTAATGCTCAGTCTGCGGCTCTGCAGGCTCAGGCCAGCACCAACTTCGCCCAACAGCCCAGGCAGCCTGCCTCATCTCTGATCAGTGCTCCATCCACGGATAATTCGCCCTTCAGTGTATCCACCTACCACTCGGACGTGTTCAAGGAGCTGGAGCAGCGCAACCAGAAGGATAAGAAGGTGCCACAGCAGGTGCAGCAACAGGCTCAGCAAATTGCTGCAGCACCGGCTTCTGCTTCTGCTCCCGCTCCTACTTCCACTCCTGCCACTGCTCCGAATGGCAAGGCCTCGCAGACCTTACTCCAATTGCCCGACGAAGTGCCAGATGATCTCCGCCAGCAACTTTTCTCCTCCGGTATCCTGAACAATGCCGATATCTCAATTTTGGACTATGACAAGCAGGGGGATATTGCCCTAGAGAACCTGCCCGCCGAGCATCTGCAGCACTTCTATGGAGCCGGAGGTGGTGCCCAGATTGCCGAGACCAACAAGGTTTTGACCGTGGTCAAGCCCAATGGAGATAAGGTGGCCCTCAGCGAGAAGCAGCTGGATCGCGTGAAGCAGACGAACTCTCTGCCCCAGAAACAGGATCTCGATGTAAAGGTGGTGCGCTATGATGCCGCTCAGGGTCAGAGTGTGAGCGATAAGTATGTGCGCACCGATGCCACCGTGGTGACCCCGGTGGATTTGGCCGAACGGCAACAGTACAACCGCTACCTCCCTCTGAAGATCAACGGAGCACAATTCCCAATTCCCGACAGCGAGGAGCTGCTGGGCAAGCGCATTGTCAGCGTGGTAGTCCTGGCTCCCGTGGAGGCCCAAAATCCTGGACAGGCGGCTGGTGAGGCGCGGAGCGCTGATGGCAAAGAGGTCAAGTTCCTGGGCGGTGAGCTCATCAAGACGCTGCTGAAGAAACCTACTAAAGAGAACTTCAAGCGCTGGCTGGAGAAGGAATCGCGTACGGACTTGGAACTGCAGTCCGTCGTGCTGCTGGTGGCAAAGTAAGTAGATTACCGAAGAATTCACTAGGACTGAAAGTATACTGATACTCCTTTTTTTCCTTCTAGATCCACAGATCCATCCGCTGAGCAGGAGATCTTTATGTACGACATTGGAACGGGCAGCATAAACCGCCTGAACGGGGAGTTATCCAGCACGTTTGTAAACGTGGCCGAGGAGAACGCCAGCAGCGAGGATCTGGAGCACGCAGCCACATTGGACCACAGTTCGCTGGAGTCCATGATGCATCTGCGCCGCAGATAGACATCGCGATCGAGTCGAGTCGCCGCAGTCCAAACAAATGCCATTTAGCTACTCAACTAGACATGATCATCGTGTGCCCCTGAAAGACCCTCTGGACTTTAACTTCTTCCTTAGTTTTGTTTCTTCTCTTTTCCTGAACTGTCCTCAGGTTGCACATTTTCCCTGAAAAAGAAATCGTTTCATTGATCACGGCATTGCATTCAATCCTCTCGTAGTATTTCCATTTTGTAAATATTCTATGCTGATGTTACAATTATCGTAATTTAAGTTAATTTACGTAAAAATATTAAAATATACAAGAAAACTTATAACAAGTGTATTTTATTTTTGCACGGAACATTTTTTAAAGTCATATATAATTCATGGTATATTAATACTTGAATAGGAAAATGTTGGCTTAAGTATGCAGAAATACTTATTTAAAATGTTGTGATATGTGCGCAAAGAAGTTTATAATATCATGGTAACAGATTATATTACTATGGAAAAGGTTGTTTAGAATTATTTCAAGTAATTAATAAGGTTTTTTACTGCCTTTAAATGTTTATAAAAACATGATTTGAAAACAATCTTTTTTATTACTTATTTGCATATGTATTTGTATTATACATGCAGCTTTATTGATCATTTATTGATTTAGGAATTACAAAAATGTATCTTTAATTGATTTTATTAGAATTCCCATTTTTTTTATTTTTTATTTCATTACTCAAACGTCAAAATTTGTGTAATGTAGTAACGACAGTAAATGTAAATTACTCACCGTAGTACCAGAAACGTCCGCATCTACTGACCGCGTTAGTGTGCATGTAATGCTTATGTAAAGTCGCTGTAAGGTAATGTATACAATAAATTGTTTTGGCATAAGACTAGAAAAACATAAAAGAATTTATACCTATGATGAAATAAATTCCTCACAAGTTAAGCTCAATTATAAGATTCTAGACCATTATTTCCATGGAAATCGAAGCTAGTTCTAGTTGTTTACAGTTTTTCAATCAGATCAGGCAACAATTCGAGGGCATCAGCGACTGGACCGAGCCCCTTATTGGGGCCAAGGTCAGCCACTGGCCACCGCAGACTCTGCGATGCTGGCCAGCAAGAAGTTAAACGTGTCTTGATAGCAGGACAAGATTTCGCAGCGCCCACCAGTCACACGCATACGTGATTTGACCCAGCTGTACGCTTTTATACATATGTATATGCGCCGATATCGGATCTGGTCCACGGCGGTAGACGTGACTAGAAGCTGCCGAAGAGAGTTGGCCAAAATGGGGTTTCTCTTACGATTGGGCCTTAGGCCGCTCTCTCTCGTCTTGGCTGACATGGCTGGTTGTTTTGACGGGTTTATTTTGTTTTGGGCATGGCCGTAACCACTTGGTAGGTGCAACAAGTCGTCGCGACTATAATTACATGCAGTTTATTTTTAGCTCCGCAACTACGCACGCCAGCAACAACAACAGCTGCCCCGGCAGCAACTTGCAACTAGCAACAAGCGACCAAAAGCAGCAACTTGCTGCTCGAAGCTTGCGAAGACTGGCCAACGGCCAAATCCAACGATAACAGCACTCATAAAAACTGCAGTACACAGTCTAGTAAAGCGAAGCCTGGTTTTTCACGTTGGCCATATGCGCATGTAGTGCTGGATATGTACCGGCCAAGTTGGCGCTGCTGTTGCCAAGAGTGCGTTGTTTTTGACATGGGGAGGCACGACGGGTCGGGCCATCCGTTTTGAATGTTTATTTGGCTTATGCAATGGGCTAGCGTTTTTCAAAATATGTTCGTTGTAAGATAAACAATGCTCAATAACTTGCAGACGTCGCGAAAGTTGTAAAATTTTCGATAGATTACAGAAGCGATACTTTTGGTTATAGGTAAGGTACTATAAGTAACATTGTTTAAGAAAAAGTACGTTCTTATGGTAGAATATGTCAAAATTATAACAAATATATTATAAATTTTAATGAAGCTTTAAAGTCGCAAACCTATTGTTTTATATGTTAAATGTTTTTGCATTTCAAATACATTACGTTTCAAGTTATTATTATATTTAAAATTTGATAATTGCTTGTGTTCAAGACCTTCTATTATTGGGTCAAATGTGGTTAAAAATAACTCAATTTGCAACGCTTTTTCCCCGACAAGGACAAGAGATCACTGCTTTGTTCCCGAAAATCCCAGTGACATAAAACTTGTATCTCGCTGCGCTGCCTTTAAAGATTCACGGGGATCAACGGGGCTTTAACCCAATTTCGAGTCGGTTGGCCTTGGGAGGCGAGGCGTCCTGTCATCTGGGCGGGTTTAAGGTAAACTCCAATTTGGCCCAAACACAGATGCACACACCCCCGGGGACCATGCGGCGTGCATTCATCTCGTTGGCTGGAGATGTATTCCGTGCTCATCCCTTTTGACACATGTTGTTTGAACTGCTTTCGATTTTTGTGTTGCCCCACTCGAACGAACGTCTTTTGCTGTAATTTTCGCATTCTGTCTCCCACATCCAATGCGTCTTACTGATTTTTGCGATTTTTTTGCTTCTGTTTTTTTTTTTTTGCACACTTCGTTCTCTTCGCATATCGACTTGACTCGTTTGAAAATTGGGTTACATACCCCCGCTCCCGAAAAAAAGAGAAAAAACGCAGGAAAAAAACAAGGGGGCCCGCAATATAGCACACGGCCACAACAACACAGACTAAAGCAAAAACATGCAAATGCAAAAATCCGTTTGACGCCATAAGCTCCCATGAGTCAGAGCAGAGCGGCAGCATTGTTGCACTGATTGCTCATGCCTGATGTTGCTGTTGTTTTTGTTGTAGGTGGCAGATGAAGGAGAACCTCTTTCCTTCCTCCCCCCTCCTCAACCGCCAGCTCTTCCTCCTACTCCTCCTTCACGATTTCTCTTTTGGCTTCTTCCTTGGCTCGTGTCTTTTTGTTCGCTTTGTTAGTTAAATTGCAGAGTTACAGTTGTTTACGAGCTTCGCACAGCAAGAAAAAGGATTGTATGCACTGCAGGAGATCTTTGCCACTACAATGACCTATGATCAAAAAAATTATAACATTTGATCAAAATAATGGTAACATAGAAATAACATAGATAGAAATGAAAATCAAATTTCTATAATCGCATTTTTGAACCTATATTAGCTTTGAATTTTTATAAAATCAAATAAATATTTCGTCATGTCACGCAAAAATTTTAATCGTTTATGTAGCCACGATTTACAACATAGATCTATCTTTTCCCCAGAAGCCCAACAATTGTATTTCCCTATTGCGTTCTAGTCACCTGAGATTTATTGATTTCCAAATTTATTTATTGAAAAAATACTCATCCGACATGATGGATGTTGTGGTGTTTTAATGTTGTGGTCTAAACATATTTATATTATAGACATAATTTGACTATAAGTACATAATTTCTTTCAGTGGACTTGTCACTATTTCTAGTCGAGCTCTCTCTCGAGCAAATAGAGTAAGTCTGGGCTTCCGCGCTTGAGTCTCTCTGAGACTGGCGGCGGCAGCGGCGTCGACGTCGCCGTTGGAGTCTAAAGCTGTGATCAGTTCATTTCGATCGGTCGTCGCAGCAGGTTCGCGAGTTCGAGCAGCGGCGCAAAGCGAGACAAAAGAGCAGCGTTCCAAGTCTTCGGCCCCCAGTCGCTGAAGCCGAGGGCGGCGCAGAAAACTTGGCTCCTTGTTTTTCAAGAAACCACAAATAAAAGGGCGCGCGAGTGAGATTCCGCGATTAACGGATCTTGATCCTAAGCGAACTAGTTTTAGATTGCGCAATTTCAATCGACAATATCGCAAAAAGCAACTGTTTAAGTGCCCGCCGCCGAGTGAAATTGGATAGTAAA
This sequence comes from Drosophila mauritiana, assembly GCF_004382145.1. Lineage (NCBI taxonomy): Eukaryota > Metazoa > Arthropoda > Insecta > Diptera > Drosophilidae > Drosophila > Drosophila mauritiana. The sequence continues at coordinate 13,861,592 of NC_046668.1, read as the reverse complement.
GGCAAAACGCAAAGCCAAACGACGATCGGCGGCTCTGAGAAGCCGTTTTAAAACACAAATACGAAAAAATATACTGAAAAACAGCTATAAACAACAAAAACAACAGAGCAACATGGCGACCGCCGCCTGCGTCCGCTGCGCCCAACAACAACAACAGAAGCAACAACAACAACATGAGGCGCATGCGCAGCAGCAGCAGCGACGCAACAGCCCGCGGATTCTGCACATTTACTGCGCGTGGGCGTTGATCACCCTGTTGGCCGCCAGTGCCGCCATGGTCCAAAGTGCAGCGGTATTCGGTTAGTTGCGAAAAAAGAATGGATGAAAATGTGTCTGGGAAATTTAAGTGGTGTGGGGACTTAATCAGGCGCCACTGCGCTGCATTGTGTGCAAACGGTGTGAAGAAAAGAAGTGGAAATGGTGAAATGGTGGGAGGATTGAAGATGATAGGATGGGCTACATAATGGTTGGATTGGAGGATGGGGAAAAACCGGGTACTTGAGGCAACCCAAGTGCTCGTCGCTTTGATAATTACCGGATTCGAAGAATCGGTGCACAGTATCGGGTCACAAGACCTGACCAAGAGAGGTACTTCCCCACGCGCACGAGACTTTTAGACTTGGATTTCACTTCTTGCTATACAGTCGAACATCTAAAGTAGGAACTTTCCTCAAATTAACGGTAACTTCGAGAAAGTAAATGGGTAATAGGTATTCTAATCACAAGAATTACATGGATATAATCGGATTTCCTATTGATTGACTACAGCATGAAATGGGACATTATTTCCTTAATTCTATTAACTTAATACCAATTGAATTTAAGGTGATGTTTTAATTGCGAAATTATAAATCTTTTCTTGTTTGAAGTTACAGCTAGAAATCGCGTATTCCCAAAATCTACTGTAGTTACAGGAATCGAACTTGAAAAATAACAACTTTTTAAGCTGTTCAAAACCTGAAATTTGGCTATATGCTAAGAGAGCACATAAGTTAACGGCTCATGAGTATGAGTTTTGGATGTCACACTAGCCAAAAAGCTCATAGCCGCTGACCGTAGTTTGCGTTCTCGAGTATTGACTGTAGTTAACCACTGCCTTTCTAATCTCTGTCATTATGGCCACTTTTTTAGTCACCCATCCCATATCCGCGGCTATAGAATGCGTTGTGAACCACTGTCATTTTTTGTGTGTACTTTTAATTTTATCACCGATTATTTGTGCTGTTTCTGTTTGGGAAACCGGTTGTCAATTCCCCCACTCACTCGATCTTAACCGCATTTGACCGATCCCGCCGTGCACATGGCTTCGAGAATGATTTGGCTTTAATTTCAGCCGAAAGGCCAAATTCGATTGCTAGTCACCAAAGCCTACTGATAAGCGTGAAGTTTCGTGAATCATTTTCGGCACGGGTTGCAATAAAAAAAATAAAAAAATAAGAAAACGCGTCTAGAGGGCGTAAATATATCATGCGGAAGTTTTACGGCATGAAATTAAAAGTTAAAAACAATGTAATCCAAATAAAAGAAAATACAATTTATTTTTAGTGAAACTTGAAACAGAAACAGAAAACTCAGAAAACACAAAGCGGAGAACGGAAAATAAGAAAACGCAACCCAACCGCCAGACGACCTCATTGTCATTGAAATACAGTTAAGGCTCGGACAAAGAGGCAGATTGGCAAACTACAAGTCTGGATCGTCGGCGTTGCAACAAGGGGTTAACTTAAATGTTAATGGTTGATGATTCTCACAGAGAACCCAGCCAGGGCCAGTGTTCCATTGACCTCTTCAAATGGAAAGTTTGCATCAGTGCGAAACTGGATCAACTGAAATGGGATCTAAGATCAAACATATATACATCGTTTATTATAACAGCAATATAATCATAAGAGCAAGATAAAGCTTAAGTGCGACAAAAGCCTAAACATATGTTCTTACTTACCAATTCATGAGAATCATGAGCGACAATAATTTTGTGCAGTGCCCCGACACGAGTTTCTCCCCAGAATCTAAATCGAAATCTAACACCGAATCTTGATCTGGAGTAGTGTTTACTCTATTCGAACTTTTTTTGGCTAGCACAACAAACCGCCGAGCGTTATTTATCCAGTCATAAACATTCATATGTATATTTAGCCATGTACATGTTTGCAAACTGGTTTCCAGTTCTGTTTTGCCGTTGCTGTTGTGAATATCAAGTAGAATTAACATATGTTGCCAGCAGCCATCTGTGGATTGGATTTGAGAAGTTCTCCCAAGTCTGGGCTTATATGGCTGCTGTGGATGGAAGCTGCCTGCTGCGCGACTCGAAAAAGTCATCTGGGTTCAATTAGGTGGCACGGCACCACGCCCACCCACCCATTTTACAATTCCAATTCAAACTTTTTGCCAGAGCGGCAGCGATAAAGCATCTGCCATCGCTTAATTAAAATGCAAATTGTTCATAAAAAACAAACACAAAAAAAAACAGTGATAGGAAAATAGCTGGCACTCAGCTAGAGTAGCAATGGAAATTTCGGGCGTTTGTGCATTTTTTTTTTCAACATTTTCAATACTCTTTTATCTGCCAAGTACTGAAAATGGGGCTTTGATTTATGTATGTGGCCATTAGAAGTCATGTTCAACTGGCTTCCGCCTCGACCCGCCGCCATTCCGCTGACTGCTTGGCCAGTTAAGCAGCAACAGTTGCCGTTAGGTCTGCCAATGTGTTGCACGCAACAGCAGCAGCAGTTGAAGTAGCAGCAGAAGCAGAAGCAGCAGCAACATGCAGCAGCTGCAGCAACAAATGACCAGTTCCTTGGCCATTCGAGTTGCATGAGTTCTTGTTTATTGTACAATTTATTTATTTTGTCGTTCTTTAGCTGTGCAAACAGACAAATTACAACGACAACAACGACAGTGGCCAAGAGCAGCGGCAGCAGCAACAGCAACAGCAACAGCAACATGATGACACATTCGCTTGACCTATTAGGAAAATTGGCCAACGGGAAATGTAGCGCGCTGTCCAAAGTCGGCCGCACTTTGGTGGGGATGGGAAGTGGGGGAGGTGGTGCCGTGAAAAGCGGGAGAAGAAAGCTGGAGAGCGGGAAAGCTGCAAGGCCAGATAGAGAGGCACACAAACGAAAAGAGATAGCGTTAGAGACAGCGACAGAGACAGAGATAAAGGAGGGACAAGCACTTAACCCATGCCATTCTGACTTTGATAGTTGACCCAATTTCAGCTGCTTCACACAAAAAAAATAAAGGAAACGGAATGATGAGCGACAATAGCAGAAAATCGAATGCTCTATATAAGGAGGAAATGGTCGGTCGAAAAAATGTTAATATTATTAAGGGGGTGAAGGAAGGGGGGGCGGTAGTGTTTATGATTTGGCGTTGAGAAATTGATTGGAGCAAAATTCAAACACTTTGCTTTAAGTTAGATACATAAAACCATTTCTTGTCTATTTAAGTCATAATTAATTGATAAGTAAAATATTATTTATTAACTAACTGACACTCTTTTGAAGACAAGGACTGTCCGTTGCATGCATGACTTAGGAAACCTTAAAGGAACTAAGAATATATAAATCTTTCCGCTTGCCTTGCAGATAACTTATCGATTCCGTAATTCGATTGTGAAACTTAACAAGTTCGATGAAGGGCTTGTGGGTTTATGGCAGCCCCCTGTGGAGAAGAGTGTAACAAACTGCACTTGCAGACTGTTTTTGTTTGTTTCTGTTTGTGCCTCGAGTGGCGCTCACTCCGCATGTGTGTATGTGTGCCTGCCGTTTGTGTGCGCGAGTGTTGTGTAATTTTTAACAACAACTTTTTTTCGAGTGTCTCTCCATCGTGCGCTTTTACTGTTCCGCTTGCCCCTTTCTTCCCCGCCTCCTTCCGCAGGCAGCCGGGCGTAATTATGACGAGTGAGCAGAGCCCAGTACCCAGCTTCCAGCATCCAGCATCCAGCATCCATCCATCCATCCAGCATGCAACACGCGTCCGCATCGCGTGGCAGCCACAGAATTTATTATGCCCAGTCGCCACTCGAGAAACAGAACTCAAAACTCAAAAAAAGCTGAAAAAAATAACATGAAACCCCCTAACCGCTTGACAATCTCTGCACGAGCAGTTGCAGTTTGCTCTTGGCCAAGTTCCGTTTTTGTCTAAATCTGAATCTGAATCTGAGTCCAAACAACGGCAACAACAACTCGAAACTGGCCCACTCGACATAGGGGACTATATGTAGCACTATAACTTGTGGATCGGCATTGACAACGCATTTTAATGTGCCCTTTTCAAATTCAAGTGGCTGCTGCTGCTTGACCTACACACAGATACACACGCACACAAAAAGCCAAAGATACACATCGCGAGATATTGGCAGATATATAGAAGTACACTGAAAGAGTGACACTAGTTATTACATTAGCTTTTGAATTAGAAGTTCTAGAATACTGAACAAGAAAATATTTGTAATCCAGTCATAAAAATAGATATTTTAAAAACAGCATTACTAAAGTTTAGGATTTATCTTGAGTTGGAGTATTGCAAACTTACAATTTTCCTCAGTGCTCAACAGTTGACTGCTAAGTGTTTTCCATGTTTGTCTGTGAGTTTGCTGGCTGGTTTGTTAGCTGTTTGTCTTGATGTTTATCTGTGTAATCGAGTCACTTAACCTGACCTTGCCCAAAACGAAAATGCTGGAGCCATTTGGGCAGTAGGTACAAGCTTAACGGACTGTTTTGGATAGCCGCCTTACTTACCTGAACTCGACTTTCCCTGGGAAAGCGAATTGCTTTCCCAAAAAAATCAGTAAAACTCGGTTCTGCTCTGAAAACGTAGACAAATTATTAACGGCATATTTAGTGAAAAAATTGGGTGGAACTGTCGGCCCTTTCTTTCTTTGCCCGCTTGGCTGGTTGCCCGGATCGTAAACCCATTTCTCTATGAACTCCCCGCATTAACCCCAAACAAACCGAACATAACTTGTGAATTCATATGTTTATTTGGCTGGGAGTGCTTGTGCGCTTTTAACCCAATTAGCAATGACGCTGTGGCTTTAGATCACTCGGTTGGCCATCAAGGGGCCCTTAATCATTACTTAACTGTATGGAATTCATTGTATTACAGTGCTAATGGCTTTTCATTCTGTAACAATTGCGACTAATTGAAGATATTGTGTGGGAAAGCTGAATAAGTATTACTTGTTCGACTTTCCCTAGAACAATATCTGAATCGATTACTCAAATCAATCATATTTGGCCCATAAAGCTGACGAAAGCCTGTCATTAGCCCAGTTCTAATGGGTGCATTTGCCGAAATGATGATTGAAAGTCTAGTAGCACGTGTGGACAGCTCGGACCACTTGGCTATTAATGTCAAGTTCGAAATGGAAATTAGCCGCTAAATTGCACTCGCACAGACTCACACGAGCAATTGTACTCAGACTTGGGTGCATGGAGCAAATGCAAATTGTTTAATAAAATGTTTAATAGTTCGCAAAAGCTGTGTGGCAATTGCCCAGTGGAAAAAAGAGCGAGGGCGGCTGCAAAAACACAAACAATAAGTCGGTTGCTGCAACAGCTCGGGTAATAATATAATAATAATGATGGTATATACACACGCGTATGTGGTGCAGTCAGTGACCCAGAATATGGATGTGTGGATGTGGCTACCTCTCAGCACAATGCAAAAGTAGTTTTCCTACACGCCAGTGGTTCCACAGCCATACGCTTGCGTATTTGTATTTTATTAATTGAAGTACTTAATAGTGCTTGTGTGAATCTTTAACCTTTGCGCCGCAAAGTTCGAGATCGAGTGCAAAATAATTGAACAGAGGGGCTCTCGCGCTGTGTTTTTAGGTAAACGCAGTCATTCAATTATTAATTGAATTTTCAAAACTGTGTTTGGTTTGGTTTCATCATCCGAAATTGAAGACCCATCCATTTCCCTGCCAATTCACACGAAATTTCTATTTTTGGAGTTGTCACACCGCAGCTTTGGGTTTCTTTTTGTTTTATTTAGCTATATTTTTGTCAAGCTGTGAGTTATTTATTGATTGACAGCCCGCGAATCTCGTCTGCATGCAATGCGTTTAGTTGGGATGATGAATTCCGAATACAAACGACCGCAAAGCGCTGGCCATCCATCAGACAGGCCCATTTGATGTAGAAATTAACAGACCCGTGTCAATTTGAGCCCAAGGCATCTGCTCCATAAACTGATCCGATCCGAAACTCTCCCTTTTTCAGGCGATCTGCTGTCCCATCCTACTTTCAAGCCACTATGCAGCGCTCAGCACGAGCATTTCATCGAGAGCGATGGCAAAGAATCTAGTCTCATCATCGAACTGAAGCCGGGACTCTATGGGGCGGAGCACGCCTCCTGTTCCCGCATCCTGAGTGCCCCGCCCAACTATGGCTTCATAGTGCGCCTCATCCTGCCAAAGCTGCCGCACGGCCAGCCGCTGGATGCGGCCACCACCAGAAGTACGCCCACGAACATCATGGCTGCCGCAGCCGGAGGCAACAACTCGTCCAAACTCCGGCGCACTGCCAAGTCGGGCGAATTGACTACTGACTCCTCGGAGCCACTCAACACGACGAGGGTCATCGTCTCATCGGCGCCTTCGCGGGTGTTGGGACGCACCTGCCCTCTGAACATAGTAAGTGAACTCACCTTAGTGGCCATTTGTGGCGGCAAGGTTGCCTCTGATTAAGCACACATGAAACAATAGTAGATTGTCTGGCATATATTCTAGAATGTGTCGGTATTATAATGTAAATAATAATTGTAATTTTTTCTTAAAATTATTTTCCAAGTGTACTCTTTTTCACTGATTAGTGCGAGCTCGCCATTTTCTGCACCTTCCGCACGAATTATTTGCCAGTTTTTTTGATCGCATTCATCTGCTTTAAAAATATACCACTTCAGTGCGCATGCGCAGCGCTCAAGTGTGAGAATCGGATCAAGAAGTTCAAATAGCTGGGTTCAAGAACAAGTAGCCAGTTATTTTCCGCAGCTCAGGATTCTCCTAAACCTAGAATAAGAGAAATGAAATGACAACTATTATGACTTCATCGGTAATTACTTTATGCCACTTCTATATTTGCTCAAATTTATTCCATCAAACGTAGAATATATCACGATTTTTTTCAAAATTGCTGCCAATTCCCATTGTCAAATAGATTAAGTTTGGCAGGCTGCATTACAAGTGGTTCTCATAAGCGGACTTATCGAGCGTATATATACGTTTAAGTTCTCGATTGACATTGTTACTTTTTTGTGGCTTTCCGATGAGACAGTTTGACATCTCAAATTGTCTCCAATTACCGGCAGGTCTCATGCGAAGCCAAGCGTAATTCGTCAGCTGATCGTTGACATTGTCAAGGTGTTCTGTGCTCGATTAAATAAGAAACTTTCCATTAAGGCGTTGTTCATTGACATTGAACTCCAGCTGGCTGGAATGTTTCACTTTCTGCGGCGCCAAAACTCCTCGCCGAAACCAGAGAAGTTTTGGTATTTGCATAAGCGCGCCAATTTCTACCATATTGCTGGAACTTTTTTTGTAGCTCTATTTTCGGTTGTTTGGTCTTTTAGGTATTTGAAACACGTTTGCAGCTTTTGGCCAGGGAAGCGGCAGCAACAGCAATAGCAACCGCAGTCCCAGAGCAACCGCAGTCCCAGAGCAACACTTTCGGTTACTGATGCGTCGCGTCGCCATAAATCCGTCGACTTGGACTGACTGAATGACTGACTGAGTGACTGACAGTTGGCGTCGCCATAAAAGCAAACTATGCTACTGAAAACCAATGGATATGGGTTGGGGACTCGAGGGAGTGGACGCATGTCCACATTTGCATGTCCAGAATAGAGCGTTTCTTTGTTCCGTCATCGTAGAATAGGTGAGATGTGCAAATGGCTGGGGCGCATAATTACCGCAGAATCGTCTTCCTAATGAGCCGCCGACTGGAAAATCTAGTAATCTAGTGTTTATCACTTGGAAAACTGGTTTAACCGCTCTCGATGCGGACACTCCTCTGGCTAATTGTTGTTTACTACGAGTGTACTTACAATGGGCACTACCAACCAACAAAAGTCGTCGCAGTTATTGAACCTGAGAGTACAAAGCGGCCTGAACCCGTATCCATTTACTATACTATCTGTATATATATATATATATATATATATGCATATGTAGATGGCATATCAACGCTCTGCACGTGAAATGGCGCCGATATTAATGGATTTATTTTTATAAACCCCACGATTCTCATACGAAGCGTAGTTATCGTTTCTGGCGTGGCTTTCACAGCTTTTTGTTTTTCGTATTTTTTTCAGCGTAAATATTTAATTTTGCATTATATGTGTTTGCATTCGCAGTTTCGATCGTTGATTTTTGATCGTTCTGTTGAACTTGGCCATTCAAGTCACGTCAACGAGTCGTGGGCGTGGCCGAGGGGGGTAGAATATAAGCGATTAGCATTTCGATCGTGTAAACTGTTTGCTCGCACGTTTCGCGGCAAATATTCAATACGCACTTAGGCCACGCTTTTAGCCAGCCCCCCATAATTAAAAGGTTATATTTGCCTTCACCCCAACAGTTTAGCTCGCTCGATCCGCACACGGCCCAGTGGCGAGTGGATCCCTGCCAGCTGGAGGACACCGCCTCCGAGATGGAGGATCCGGTGCGGCTCTTCCACGGCCGCGTCAAGATCGTCTGGGAGCATGGCCAGCACGCCCTTCGATCCAAGCTGATGGTCACGGTGCTGGGCAAGGGCGAGCAGTGCAAGGATGGCAGCAAGCACCAGTGCTTGAAGATCGGGTGAGTCGGATTACACATGTCTATTCCTAACTAGCCTGAAATAGAAAAATACAAAAATAGATTGAAGAGCACCGAAACAAGTTTGTACTAGAGCTGATTTAATGAGATTTGCATTCCGGCTATTATTGTCTTTCAGTGATGAGCCCATTTTGTGCATCTCCAAGGAACTGTCTTGCGACGGGATCCGCCATTGTCCGTACAGCAACGAGTACGACAGCGATGAGGACTACGAGCTGTGCTCGAAGCACCGTCGCCCGGGAGCCGGTAAACTGGCCGCCGGCCTGGAGTCGGATCTATTCGAGCAGTTTGCCTTGGAAGTGTTTCGCAATCTGTTCGCCAACGATGCTCCAACGGCACCGGAGGATCTGCCGCGCAACGGAAGCGATGGAGCCGTAGGTTTGGACAATTCAACGGCCACATCGACGACCACGCTGCGCAAAGTGCAAACCAAAGATATGAAGAAACCCGGTGGCGATGGGTCACCGTTCTTAATTGACCCCAAACTGCTCACGGAAGGGGATCAGCAGAGGCCGGATAACGATACGACTGAAATGGGAGTGGGCACTGGAGCTGGCAGCGGCTTCACCCGCAGGAACTCAACGCGCTCCGGCTTGCACTCGGACCTATCGAAGTACGGCCCGTGGGGCTACCTGATGCTCGGCATGCTCCTGTGCGGTGGGGCACTGCTCATCTGCGGCCTCTGGGGTACGTTAAATTGCACCATAGTCTAGTCAAAGTAAGACACTGTCATTTTGCGATGTATTTATGCGAGTTTCCCACTTGTTCTCTTCCCCGCACATGAAAAACCGAACCTACGACTCACGTGCTGTGCTATGACTGTGTCTAACTCTTCCGCAATCCAAATCCAACTAATTCCAAAACAACCCAATCCCCAGTTCTGTGTTGTCGCTTGAGCTCTCACATTGAATCCATCCGTTCCCTTGCAGCCTCCGCATCGCAGCATGCGGTCAACAACGAGCGGGAGGCGGCGCTGGCCGCTGCCAATGGAGGAGGAACTGGTGGCGGGGACCACCTGGGAGCCACCTCGCCGCCCAACTATGAGGAGCTGGATCCGCCGCCGGCCTACTCGGTGCTCTTTCCCAACCAAAAGGCCGCCAGTAGCACCACACTGAACCTGGATGCCACGGCGGCCAGCACAACAGCAGCTGCAGCAGCAGCGGCTGCCGCAGCAGCAACAGCCGCAGCAGCAACAGCGCTGGCAGGAGCAACCCCCAACGATTCCGGGCAGCAGCAACAGCAACAGGAACAGCCAACGAACTAGCCCGTAAGCCTGACAAGAAGGTGTCGCACCTGGAAAACGTAGATCTTAAGGTCCCAACATCTCTCTGACTGACTCTGATGCAATTAGCTTTTAACCAATTTAGTGATAGCTTTAAGTGTGACTTTATGTTAAATGTTTGACTATGTATGTGTATGCTAACGATTTACGAGATACCATTCCCAGCCGTCCTGTCAACGCCACTGACGCCTTCGCCAGACGGCAGAACCAATTAGCTTCCGATAATTGAAAATGTTATAACAATGATGATTGTAAAGGAAAAACTGCAGCTGCAGCAGCATTAACTGACGAATCGACTAACTTTTGTAATTCTGTTAATTTAAAATTTAATGTGATATAAATTTAAAACTGAATAAAAAGCAATGTGTGTAAGTAGCGGCGGTGAAGCTTGTACTTGGTGAAATATGGGGATACTACAGCTGCATTCTTTCTAAATATAGAATAATATAGAAAAGGGTAAATTATTATTCAAAATGAAATTCGTTCTTTCTATCAAGAAAACTTCTGTTGATTGAATATCTTATTTTTTATTATCTATAAATCCCCTATTTTTCTTCAGTGCACTTCAGGCGTAGTGCAAAGTTTGCTGCCTACTTTCGGGGCGGCATGAATAAATAAATCAACCCACACCAAAACACACAGAACACAGTTGTTGTTTTTTTCACATCGAATTGAACATCTTTTTATTTGCAATTCAGGTAAATTAATGGGGACGCGTCGGAGAAGCGGGGCTGGGATGAGGGGATTGTGTTGTTTTTCACATTCAAATTGCAGGTAGTAGTGCTAAATGAGTGGAGTTCTGTTTGCCTCTGTTATTTTAACTGATATATTACGTTGCACTGATATTATATTGTTCCATTTTCTAGTTACTGTTGTTTACATGCACGTGTGTATGTTATTCGCTAGCTACCTGCAGGTGCGCCAGGTGCATCGTCATGCTGTTCACCTAATCGTACATATGTGAAACAAAACTTACGCTAAAAACCAGAAGCTGTTTTGCGAAGTTGACCCCACGAAAAGCGAACCCATTGACGGGCTCTCGGGGACCTTTGACTTGCACAAATGTCGCGCTACGTTTGCAAGTTCAGTTTAGTTTAGTCGAAAATTCTACTAAGTTGTACCATACATATGCGGTGTGTATACCTAAATACTTAAGTGCCAATTTCAGCAGTTGAGATGACCGCCGGGAGCGGTTATCCTGTTTGAATTCAAGTTTTCGGCTTTGCTTACATACTCATAAGATTTGGGCGTTTTTCGTGTTCGTCGATTCCATTCATTTTACAATACAATACAATTCATCCTTAGTTCCTAGACGTGATCGTAAATACTCGATACATATGTATATCGTACACTTAATTGGGTGCAGTGTGTGAATATTTCATAGATTGGGTTTTGTGCAGAATTCCCCGTGTTCTCCTGTCTTCTCAATTCGTTTTTTTATTTAGTGTTGTGGTCTAAGCGGGGCTTGGAAAACACTTTCTTATAACTAACTCATAGGCCATAGGGTATACTTAGCAAATAGTTGTTGTATGTTGTTCAAGGAAATGTTAAATAGGTAAAAAACGATCTCTGATAAAATGTCATCTTCATAGTTACTTTTTGTATTCAAAAGTCGTTAAAAATAAATTCAAATTCAAAATCTTCCTGCACAAGGAGTCTCGCGCTAAAAAGTTATCTCCATTTGGTTTGGTTTATGTTTTAATTAGCTTACGCACTACAAAATACTCGATAGTTAATCTACTCTCGATAGTTTCGATTAGCTTGTCTAGAGTCCTACAATAGTTATCATGTAAAATTGGACGCCAAAAAACAATTAACAAAAGTGACGCAAAGCCCTAAGCCTGAATCTTAGTGAAAATTCAATTGCAATTCTCAAGTTGTTTTTCTGGGATCTCTTTGTCGCTCGCTATGTTCTCGTGTATGTGTGTGTTCACTTGTGTGTGTTTTGGGTTCAGCTCATTGTTTGGTTACTTCTCAATAAATAAGGCCAGTGGATACGCATACATCATAAAAGTACAATTCATGTTTATCATATTCAATGTTTCACATTTCGATACAAATCTAGTTAGTTTATAAAAAGCGCTTCTATCGAGTTCTCAACGCACACCTATCCGTACCGCACCTAATCATATATATAAATAGCATAGGCATGCCTTCGTATAATCGCTCCTAGTAGCCGCAACTTATGGGAAAAGCTCCTAGCCTTATCGAGCATAGCAATTTCAATAACTCCTCCCGTTTAGTTGATTCAAAGTTATTTGGTATAAAAAATAGAAAAAATTTGATGACAATAAAAACGGTTCGCCTTAGTTTTCATTTGCATCTCAAAATTATCGCAATATATTGAGGCCAAAATAAGTCTCGCTGACACTCACGAGTCTAGGTATGTATGTATGTATTCTCCCAAATCTTCAGTACTAATAAAATCCGTTTAGCTTTCTACAGAGAGTTAGGGTATACAATATGCGCATACTGAAATATGAAACGCGCGTTATGAACAGCTTAATACTTAACTCTTCCGTCTTAGATCTACTCTTTGTTCTATTGAATACGCTCTTGATTGCTTAAAAGTTGCTCGAAAATTAGTGAATCTGTTGTTTAGTGGTTAATCGAACTGCAACGCGATTTCTATAGCGATTCTAAGCGAATTAAAAGCACGTTGATTGTATACATATGTGTGTGTCTGTGTCCATTGTCTGGGGTGAGGACTGTGTGGGCTTATCCTAATCGATCCGCTGATCAAATCTTTACTAGTACTTGCACTTTGACCTCCATCTGACATGTGGCTGTTGGTAGATCTGTTGATGTTGTCTGTGTCTGTAGTGCTGTTGATTTCCAATGGTATGGCTGTAGTTGCTGTTGTTGTTCGAGTGGTTTCACGTTGCTGGAGTGTCAAGGATGCTTCGATGGAACACCTGACCAAAGCACCTGCTAAACCAAAAGCAAATTCTGCGGATGGACGACGACGACGACGAAGACGGCGAGTTGGTGGAGTGGAAGGTGGAGGGTGTCGGGTAGGATTCTGATTAGCTAGCCACCTCCTGATCCCGATGCTCCTCCGATGGATATCTGTTAACGTATGTTCTTCTTCCTCGGCTGGACCCAGTTTTTTGTGCGTTTGGGTTGCTGTTCGCTGCTCGCGAGTCTTTTTTTGGGAATAGTTGGATGGGTGGAAGCCCAACTAACAATAGTTGCCATTGCCATTGCCATACCACGGAAAGGTCCAGCACCATCAGTGCGGAAGCATCAGAGGCCTTGCCGTGCTACTCAGTCTGTGGTGCGCCTTCTCGCCACCTCCACCCCCGCCGTAATCCTCGTAGCTCAGCAGAGGCGAGATCTTTAGCCCAGTCTTCTCCGGAATGATCTTAAAGTGCGGCTGATCGGCGCTCACCAGCAGCGGTCTCTTCATCGAGGAGTGCATGTAGTCGTGGGCAGGATACGGATGCGTGGCTGCTCCCAGGGGCCTGTGGGTACTGGGCACATTCATCTTCTTGCACGGTTCCGGCTTGCTCTCGTAGTTCATCTGGCAGTTCTCCGGTGAGTATTTGTTGGGCTTGTAGATTGAAAATATGTTGTTGATCAGGCTGAGCGCCGAGTGACCGCCGGCGGATGGATGATGGATGCCAGCCGTCGGCTGCTGCGTCAGGACACTTCCCACGGTTGGATGGCTGTGCTCGGGATAGAAGTTGTTGTACTGGTACGAGGGCAGCGTGTCCACCGTGGGATACACCTTGTGGCCATAGCCCTGCGGTTGTCCGTAGGCCGGATGGTGGTGGAAGGCGGGGGCAGGCGCAACGGCGGGAGCAGTGTCAAAAAAAGGATAGCCGCCCGCATTGGTCGAGGACTCACTGGAGTCCAGCTGTGGAGGCGAGGGCATCCCCTCGAGCAGCGATTTCTTGATCATCAGCCGCTCATGCTCACGGTCATGCAGATCGATAGGCTGGCCATTGTTGTAGCACCGGACATTCACGTTTTTCACCTTGAGACTGCTATGCATGTTTCGCCGCATGTCCATGTTGATGGGACTGGGCGGCTTGTCCAGCTGCTCCCAGTATTTTTCCAGGTCAATATTGAAGTCCTCCAAATCGATCTCTGTGGTGTCCGAACAGGTATCCTCGTCATACAGAATGGTTGGCGGCTGCATCTCCAACAGTGACTTGCTGCGCGGAGGCCGATGATAGTTTCCCGCCGGATACCGTCTGCCAGGACTACGCGGAGCCGGAGCAGCGGCTAAATACCGCTCATCATCGTCCAGGAACTTATCCTGCAGCATGAGGCGCTCGCGCTCGGCGCGTATGAAGTGCTCCAGGTCGGTGTCATAACGGCAGTGCATGTGCTCCTCCTCCTCAGCGGCGGGATGATGACCGGGACATAGGGGTCGTGATCTTGGGCGAGCGGGAAGTGGCGGTTGCTGCTGGCGCTGGCGGTGGCAACAACAATCCTCAGCCGCAGAGCAACAACAAATAGCCGTTGGAGCAGCGGGCGCTCTCTGCCTTCCAGTCCGCTCCTCAAATAGCCAATCCGCCGCACTTAGATTTCGATTGCTGCCCGCCCCGGTTGTTCTTGACCGCATCCTCGATCCCGGGTAGATGTCCTCCAACAGGCAGCGGGCGCTGGTGCACTGATCCCGGGCGCAACATCGATCCAGGCTGCTGCTGCATAGGGCATTCATGTTTCGCCTTAGAGCCTCCTTCTTCTCCCGTCGTGTATTCGAGACGGGAGGCAGCTCATAGTCGATGATATCAAACGGCATGGTCTTAGTGGTGGCACTGAAGGAGTATGACTTGGGAACACCTGCTCGATTCTTCAGGATGGAGGTGGTTGGTGGGGGAGCACCGCTTGAACTACCACTCCCGCTGGCCACGCCGCCGCCAGCTTCAAAAACATTGCCCTCGAAGCACCAACTCTGTGATTTGGGATACTGGAACTCTTTGCAGCTCTTGGAACGATGCAGGCCATAGCCGGGCGATCCTTCACCCTCAACACGACGCTCTTCCGTACCCCCACTCTTCTCGTCCAGCTCGTGGATGTCCCTCAGTGTGCGGAAAGGTCCGTATTTCAAGCAATCAGGCACGTAGTCCTCGTCCATGTCATCGGAGCGGTTCGAGTAGATGTTATCCGTATACCAGGTGGAATCTAGTTGTTTGGGTCGTGGCTTAGCTTGAAGTAACTTGTCCCGCTTAGACTGGCGATAGCTCTCGAAACAAATGCCCTTCATCTTCTCCAGCTTCTGCTCCCGGATGCGCTCCCAGTTCTCCCAGTTTTTATCGTTCTTGTTCCGTCTCCCAGACAGGATGAGCACCTCGCGGTCCTTGTCCCAATCGGCGCTGCCCTCATCGCCGTAGTCGATGTTTAGCCGCTTCGTCTCGATGTCGGATTCCCTTGGAATTTGGTGATGGGTGGTGGTGTTGAAGGCGGTTGTGGGTGGTGCAGGTGCAACACTACTAGCAGCTACGTTGTGGTTTTCGGACACTACGATTCTAATCCTACGCTTGGTCTTGTCCGCGGTTCGCGACGATGACGTCTGCATGGACGACTTGTGCGGTCTGTCCCGCTCGTCGGAGGGCGGCTCGTCCTCTTCTGGCTGTCACACCTCCTGCAGATACTTTATGGGGCAGTAGCCCTGCCCGTGCTCGGCGGCTCGGATCATCACCATGCCGTTTACTTCGTCTCCGGTCTTGTTTGGTAAATGGATGACATGTGAACAAAGTTAAGGGAGGACGAGATGATGGGTTAGGGTTGTGGGTCTCACCTGTATGACAATCTGGTCCCTTAGAAGGGTGAGATTCTCGCCACGTTCACTGTCCGACACCTGGAGATTGTGGGTCACCTGCAGTGGCTTCTCGTTGGCATTCAGACGCACACAGTACTTGGATGGGAAGTATCCAACTCGTCCCAGCACTTTTCCCTTCCACCAGTCCGGATCTGAATTGTCAATGACAGTCACCTAGTTTTCAGAAGTAAGAGTTTTCAAAAGTTTAATCCAGTATACTCTCCTAGAAGCTAATTAATTAGATGTAATTATGTTAGCTGGTGCTCGCTATGACATATTAATTAATATTTCGTATTTGGAGATGACTTCATTGTATCCTTGTATACAGAGGATATATAATATCCTTTCCCGAAGTACACTACTATTAAAAGATAGTACTTAAAAAGTTCGTGCTAAGTCTCGGTAAGCTATAAATGTATTTGCGAAATATCATATTTTTGCGTTTTAAGTGCGGCTAGGAAAATCTCATATCGATCCGCGTAGTAAAAAATTCCCAGCGGCCTGGGAATGAAGCGCAAAGTTTGACTCTATCCTGCTCGAATGGAAAACCAGCTCGCGAACAAGGACGCCGTCCAAACAAAAGCTAATCTGTAAATATTGAACACTTTGCCGGCGGCGGGCAGGCACTCGCAATCAGGGAATGTACACAAAAAGTCGGTAACTATTATTATTTCTTCTTATTCACTGTTTGTTTCGCCATGTTTACGCAGTGGAAAACGAGCTTCCTCCATATGCTCGATTGTATGACAAATAAACAAGTTTTTCGCTGGCATTGTTCGCTATTCGTTTTCATATTGAATAAAGAGCGCTGGACAAACACACACTAGTGCGCATATATGTTTCTGATTTAGTTAACCATTTTCCCTGGCAGCCATTGTGCAAACTAAGTACACCGCTTAGCGGATTAAACAAAGCGCCTTGTTTATTATTCATAAGCCCATTCATTTATAAAGTGGGTGTTTGGAGTAGATAGTCCCCGTATGATAAGCTCACCTTGTAGCCAGCCTTCAGATCCAGTTCATCGGCATGTCGCGCCTTGAAGTTGTAGATGATGACATACAGATTCGTGGGCAACAGACGATGGGTTTTCTTGAAATAGGTGAAGCGTGTGTTGGGATTGGGTTAATACCATGGCTAGGCTAATGTGCAATCAATCAAACGAGCGGATCAGGCGAAATGAATTCAAAAACAAAGGGGTTGCTAGTAGGAGGAGTGGAGTGGGGTCTACCTGGGGATGTCTTACGGGTGAGAGGCACGGCGAGGTGCTGGCCGAGGACTGCGACTTCTCCATCTCGTCCGGCAGATCGACGCTGCCACCACGCATTCCACGGGTGGCATACAGTAGCTTGCGGCCCGGATGCGAGGGGCTCGATGGTGCTGTAATGGTTTTGGATGCGTTAGTCCCTGCTCCAGGACAGGCTCAATGGATACGGTTTGGTTTGGTTTGGTTAATCGAATGCAAGTGGATGAACGAAAAATCAGAAGAATATCCATGGAAAAAGAAGATATAGATATTGTACAGATAAATTATACACATATACGTTTAATAAGGTAGATCGATGGGAGTGTGGGACTTAGGAAATTGAAGATGTGTGTCGGCAGATGAAGTTACTTAGTCTATGGTTAGCATGTATCTAAAAGCTTCAATTAACTACTAGATAAAAGGTGAACGAAATCGAACTACTCAACAAATGTTTACTTTACTCGACTCGTACTCTGGCAACGTATTTACATAGTTAGTTAAGTAAGTATAGTTGTAAGTATAGTTAAGCAGTTAAGATGGGTAGTAGTTGTGGGTGTCATACATACATACTAGTTTCGGAAATTAGACTTATAGGAACTGAGACCCGTCTGACGTGCCTGCTGAGGATGGGTAAGTGGTGGTGGTGCTGGACTAGTTGGATTGGTAAGTGGTGCAGCGTACGTCGTCGTCCGGAATCAGGTTCGTTATCGGTATCGGTTTGGGGACCGGGAACCAGGAACCGGGGATCGGCCGAACCGGGACCGGCAAACCGGACCGGAATCGTTTACTGGGTTGCTACTTACAGTGCAGACGGCTGTTGTTCGACGGCGGAGTGCTGTGCTCCAGGTGGCCTCCGGACCCACCGTGGTAGTAACCGGATCCGGCTGATGTGGAGGCGCCTGTGCCCGGCAGTTGGGTTCTACGCCTGAACTGGCCGTGCAGCTCCGACGATTCTGGTGAGTCCAGGCTCAGGGATTTCATGCGTAAGTTCAACTTTTGGCGGCGCGGTGAGTGCGGTGCTGTTGTTGTTGTAGTTGTTTATTTGGATTTTTGATTTTGATTTTTGTTTTGGTACATGGTCATATTGGTTGTCGTGTGTCGGACGATACACAGTTGGCAAAAAAAATGGCAATAAGATGTGGAATAAAAATTTGTTGATTTTAATTTCGTTTGTTAAGCATTTGGTAACACCATATTGGAAACTAGGCGTCTACAGATCTAAACAAAAACCCAAAATAACTTAGAAATGAAACTGAAAAGACGTTGAACACTTAGTGGCCTTTGGCAAGGACATCGACAGAACGTTTGTAGCTTAATCAATGCAATTCAGAATTTTTGTTTCGTATTTAGATTGTAAGTTTGCAACAGAGCAACATTCGACATGTTCAGGAAGAGACAGCGAGTGTTTTTGGCATGTTTCAGTGTATTATTAATTCTAGTCATCCCGTTTCAGTTGCCACAAAATCAAAAGCCAACGTAAGAATACTGCTGGTTGTGTGAGTGTGTGTATCGTGTTGGCCAATTCGGATTTTGACTATACAAAACATAGATATATATATATATATAGAAAATCATAGAAAACTCGTTTCCATCGCCCTGTGCCAGATGAGCGTGATTGTGTTTATCCTCGGAGTGAAGGAAAGCCAAATATCGTTTTGCTTTTTATTCGTGTTATTATAGTCATTCGTTTGTGGTTGACGTGTGGGCTTGGTGCGGTATTTACAACATTCGTACAACATTTAGAATATAATTGTGGTGTAATCAGAAAAGACTTAATACTTTAATCGTAAAATACATTTAACATTGCTCTCTGGCTCACGCACATTCGCAGGACCGAAATTAACTAAGATACACGAAAGATAGCTATAGGTATAGGTAGGGGTAAATTAAGCTATGTGTGGAGTATTTTATAATAATTACTGTGCTGCAATTAGAACATCAATTGGGCTAGGTGTCTAGGGTATAATGAAATCAAGAACTTAAACCATAAATCGCTCTAGAACTGTATTAAATTAGATTGTTAAGTGTTCCGCCACCCTCATCCTCATCCTCCATCCCATCATTATCCTCATTCATCTGTGTCCTCAGCGCACTCGTCGATTGCCCTTGGACTCATCCGGATTGGATTCCGTGCTCTTGAGGAGCATCAGTGGTTCGCCAAAGGGTCGCGTTGTTTCGGACTTCGGATTCGCTGACGCTGTATCAAGTATATACCATATATATTGCTTGTAGATTGAGTCCTGGTTATTCGTTAGTTGATGGTGGGGTTAGTAGCCTTTCGATCGATTAACTGCCTCGCTGGCGGAGGCAAACGCTCTCTGACTGAATCGCCGAGAAATGTGAATTAAAACTAATTAAGTTAAATGAAGACAAGAAGCCCGAAAGAAAATATTAAACATTAAGACAGCGTTCATGCATAAAGCAAAGCAAACCAAGCCGGAGGACGCCCAAAAGAAGACCGGCAGAGGAGCGGAGCAGGACCATAACCAGCATCCCTGGCCCAAGTAATAGAGCAGAAACGTAATCCTCGCAAAATAAGTGCAGAGTGCCCCGCTAGAACTTGTGCCACAAGGAAGTCGGGACCGGCAACTACGAGATGGCAGGCATGCAAGGATGGGGCCGGGCATCCAGGATGGGGATGGTGGGGATCCGGGGAAGGCCAAACGAAAGGCAGACCCAAAACGGAAAGTAAAATAAGGAGCGCAAAAAGATTGTGTGTCATAACAATTTTTAGCATAATTATGTTCGGCTTGGGACCAACCTCGGCCCCCAGCCATCCGCCCCAACTGCCTCATCCCCCCGTCCAGCCCATCCCCCATCCCCCTATTCGCTCTTCGACAAGAAGTCAGCTCTGGCCTAAGACAAAAAAGTTGGCATCGCGACTTTAAACTTGCGTCGCTTTCTCTGTGCGAGTGGCATTAAAAATGCAGCAAACATTAAGCACAAATGAACTCGCGCCTCGGCGAAAAAGTTTGTGGCCCGTCTGCAACATTTGTATGCAGCGGCTTCCAGCTTCCAGCTTCCAGCTGCCCGGCCACCCAACCCCACTTCCAAGTTGTGCGGCTGAATTTTTGCACAAAAGTTGACAATGGCTTGTAATTTACACGGCAACTGTAGTCCTGCACTGGAGCTGCGGCATAAACAGTGGCAGTGTGCAAAGTCCCGGAAACGGGCATACAGTGAAAATAAAATCAAGTAACAACGAGCGCTAATGTTTAAATGTTTTGTTCTTCAATAAGTTAATGGCCAAGCGCGAGACTCGGACTGAAAACTGAAATTTAAGTACGAACGAAATTTGACTTCGGGCTATTTAAAAGCAAATCAGCTTGGAACTTACTAAAATGAAATTAGGAACTTTTAATTTATGTTGTTAACTTTAACTTAATATCTCTTATTCACCCATTATTTTTATGATATGCGGCATTACACTTGAAAAAGTTAGAGATATTTGTCAGCAGATATATAAATCAAGTTTAGCTTTTAAATCTTTTATATGCCGTCGAAAAGAGTTACTAGTGTGGTTCTGTTAAAGAACCAAACATTTCAAGACCTTTAATGCCTTTGTAAAAGTGTACGAGGATAAAAATCCCATCACCATGGAGTAAGTTTCCTTCCATTCGACTCCAGCCGAGCTGAAGGCTGATGGAGCTGCTTTCAGCGCGAAAGGAACTCGGCCATGTATACAAATGATGGCGTTGCAATTGCTTTTGGTGCTGTTGCAACGGAAATGAGCCATTTGCCTGAAGTGTAAACTGGGTTAAGACTAATTGGCATTTAATCCGACCATTGTTTTAATGGGCGGAGCTGAGCTTGCCACTTGGAATAACTAAAACGCATCCATGCCATCTTGTCTCTATATCCTTTTGGCAGTGGCCAACAAACACGCACTTGTACACATACATACATATGAACGACGAACAGACAGACAGATACAACTTCTGTGGCCCACTACACGGGAAATAAATTGAAAAAGATACACAGAACACGGTAACACAATCTAAACATCGATGTCGAGTGGGAATCAAATGCAGTACTGTTCCAACGAGAACTCATGGCTATGATGGGGTCTATAATGCTATTATAGGCATCCCCGAAATATGATGTTGATGGTGTGGTGGCTGTTGTTGTTGTTGTTGTGGTGCTGCTAGTGCTGGCTGGGAGATGGAAAGATTTCTGCATCGGCATGACAGTGTCATTGTGGAGCGGTCTGTTGTGATTGTTGCTGTCCCCACTGCCTCGCATGTGCTCCAGTGTGTCGTAATTACTTTCTGGCAATGAGATCGACCGGTGCTGCGAGGATCGCTGCTGCCTCAAACGTCCGAACACGGACAATGGCCGGATTCCGGCAAACAGACGCCGCCGGAGTCCTGGATCGGTGGTCGAGTAGTTGATGCTGCTGCCACTGGTGCTGCTCCCGCATTGTTGTGGCTGTTGTTGCTGCTGCAGCTGCTGTTGCTGGTGTGCCGGCGAGGTTCCTGCCGAGATGGAGGAGGATGTGGCAGGTACCTGTTGCATGTACGCCACCTGCTGGCTGTTGCCCGTGTAGTAGTTGATGCCGATGCCATTGCTGATGTACGCCGAGCTGGACATGTTCGATACGGGGGCAAAGAACTGGCCGTATCGCGGTTCTTGGTGTGTTTGTTTGATGTGGTTGGTTGGTTGGTTGGGTTATTGGTTGGTAAATTTGAGTTTGGCAAGCGAACGAAAAATTGGCAAAAAAGATATGAACACGAAAGAATATATAGATATATATGTGTTTTTATTTTAAGCGTAGTAAATCAGTATGTTTATCATATATGTGAGTTCTGTGTTCGCAATCTGGAATCTGACATTTGAATTCGAATGGAACTTAGCTTACAACTAATCAGGGTCAGGCCAAGATAGATGCCACAAGGACTCGTGCAACAGCAACAACAACCGCAACAGGCATTCTGCAATCAATCAGTACGCTGCTGTATTCGCACACTGCTAATTGGAATAATGCAGCTACAGACCGCAGGGAATGTTGCAGCTACAGCTGCCTTGCTGCAAGTTGCCCATTCCATGTTGCAGATGGCTGGTTGCAGGTTGCCGGATGCAGGTTGCTAGTTGCTAGTTGCCAGTGTGCAGCGCCAAGAGCTGTGGCGCTAATTATGTGCGCACTTGCCAAGATTTAGGGCACTTTGCGGCCAAAGGGGAGCGGTCTGAATTGTGGCCCTAAGTAGGCGACAAAAAGGCAATGTCATGTTGCCATGTGATTGCTTTGGGGGCCACCAGACGAATGGAGACGAGACGAGGAGACGAGACGAGACGAAATGAAACAAGTAGACCATGTATTTTAATTGAAGCTCATTCGCGTAGACAAACACACTTGCCCCTCCATTCACACACTGCTGGTTTGTTGATTGTGTGCTGGCTGAGCTCGATTCAGCATGTATTTGTATATTTGCATAGAGAAGGCTAGGGAAATCAGGATGTTTAAAGGAAAACAAAGTGTTTGGCATACACAAATTAATTACGTTCAACTAAATATGATACGTAGATGCTACATGTGTTTGCGTAAGCTATAATTGATGTTGGCTAAGCTACAAAACACTATATTTCGGCAACTGCTTCAGTCAATAGCGATTCAAATTCAAATTTCAACTCTAGAATAAATTATATACAAAATGCATATATATAGATATATATGGGAGTTATTAGCTATTAGGTATTTGTGTGTGGCGTGTTTGTGTTTAAAAGCTGGCCAAAAAAACCAGCAACTTCATAGCGAAGCAATGGGGCGTATGAGCAATTATTTGGTTAGCGCAATGTGAGTGAAATTGAAATTGTTTTGCCAAATCTAAATATGCTCGCAAAGGGAATGCAATTGTGTGTGACTAATGTGGATAGTTATGAACTACTACTATCTGCTCTACGATTCGGGTGCAGAAAATGAGAGAACGGTAGCCCGATACTATATGGACTGGTGACATTTGGTTTTTGGACAACACGATGGCATTCTTTTACTTTTGGTATGCAGTTTGATGATGTTTAAGCTGAGGCACTGAGACGGGATCCGGGACTCGAGACATACAAAAAGTAGAGGAGAGGTGGGTAACCGAAACCAAAACCAAAACCGAAACTACAACCAAGGATTCTCAAAATAATTGCGAAAATGTTAAATGAGCGAAAGAATGCACAGATAGAGAGATAGAGATTTTAGGTAGAGAATAACACAAACTACTTCGTCGGCAACTTGGCGACTTGTCGGACCTGAGCTACTAGATATATCTTGGCTGGGCACCGGCAGTCCGCCGCGCTGCTGCTGCAGCTCCTGTTGCTGCAGCTGTACGCCCAGAATGGGCATGGCCACCGGCGGCGGACGTACACCTCGTCCCGCCCGTACCGCCGCCGCCTGCGCCACCGATGCCAGACTGCGCTGCTGCTGCTGATGTTGCTGTTGTAGCTGTAGCTGCTGCTGCTGCTGCTGTTGCTGCTGCTGCTCCTGCAGGGCCAGCTCCGAGACACTGACAATCGGTATATCCGGCGGCGGAGCTCTGCCCAGTTCGCGCTCCGAGAGAACCGGAACCGGAAGCGCCGATCCTCCCGCGACGCTGCCATCCATTTGCTTGGCCTGGACGGATTTGTCGGCGCCTGCTGCAAGATGCCCGGATTTGAGTTCGCCGGCTTGTTTCAGCACGCGGTAAATTTGATCGATTTCGGTTATTTCTTGATTTGATTTTGCAATTATTATTTTTTTTTTTTGGTGCCGAAGTAGGAGAGTCGACATTGACAAGTTGGTACGGTTGATGAAGGGCCAGTTTTTTTTTTGGTTTTTCGGATTGGTTCGATTCGATATCGTTTTCAAATTGTCGGATTGGGATGATGTTGATGTTGTTGATGCATTGTTGATGCATTGTTGAAGTGCATTAGTACAAATTGCAAGTGGTTTCAGGGGCGATTCGATAATTGGGGATGAGCTTGATGTCGGAATCGGTTACTCTTTTGAATTCAAATAGAGTGTGTGAGAGAGATAGGTGGGTATGTATACATATAATAACGATCAGCTAGGCTTGATGTTACTTTACTCTAGGCCCGCTTGGTGGGCATGTCCTCGATGAGCCAGATGTCTAGGATGTGGCACCCAAAACCGATCCAAACTCAAGTAGCCAACAACACGTATGCGGTATGAGAAGTGAGGCAATTTCTAGTGAACTGTTTGATATTTACTGAATACTGATTACTGATTACTGAGTATTGCGGCTATAACATGCTCCACTACTTGAACTGATTTCGTTGAGTGGTCCCCCAGCTCTTATATTTTGTTTAACAGGGTCCGCGATTTACCGGATACCATGTGTCCCTTGTGGTCAGCATATCAGTATGTGTGTATGGTGTGTGGTGTGTGGTGTGAGCTGTGTGTGCTGAGTGGGTGTGTGTGTTCGATATACTTTGAGCTGGTTGTCATTCGCTGAATATCTCGCTAATTAGGTGGGTCAAAAGCGCAACAGTCAAACACAAAGTACGAACAAAATCATAAGGTCAAGCGCATTTCAATCGAGTATCTGGCGCATACTATACGAGTATTAATATATTGATATTGATGTTGGATGTACGTATATGGCACATACTAAATCGAATAATACTGTTTATTTGGATACCTAGCTGCGCAATGCGATGCATGAAGGGCGTCTTTTGACGGAACTTCGCATTTGGCACATTCAACTGATTTGCGCTCGGATTGGTAATCGTATTCGTATTCGTATTCATATTCAGATTGGGACTCGGATCATCCGCCTGATCTGCTGCAGCTGCAACAAGCGACTCCTGTGGCGAGGCTAGTTGTGTTTCGCATAGTTTCGTTTTGGTGTGGTTTTTGTTTTGTTTTGGGGGGAAGGGAAGAGGATTTCATATTGATTTAATCACATTAACGTCTAGAGTCGGCAAATTTGGAATTTGTGTGCTTGATAGATAAACTACGTGAATGGCAGCGTCGCACCCGCAAGGTATGCAACAGATTCTAGTTTCCTCAACACAATTGTTTACAGTTCATTGGGCAGGAAATCATCATCATCATCGTCGTCGTCAGTCGACGTCTATGAAGCTCAAAGGACATTTTACAATGCGTTTGGGTATGTTGCTGTGCATGTGAGAGGGTGTGTTGGCCGAACGGGTGTGGGTAACCGAAGGAGCCAGGGAAATTGCTAAAGTTCTTGCTCGCTGAGGTCTGGAGAATTGCGACACAAATCACAAGTGCCACAATCTGTCTGCCCCACGAGTGCCATAAATCCATTGTGAAATCAACTGATACACCAGCCACTCCCACTCGGCATTCTCTTTTGGCCAGCTCGAATCAATAAGTGTTTTTGCCAAGCGACAAACAAAATGTTGCTGATGCGGTCTGGCCCAAAAGGATAAAGGTAAGTGGAGTGGAGTGGAGCAAAGTGGAGAACGAATCGCATTCGCTTGGACTCCCATATTCAAGGTGGAATCCTGGAGCAGGACATGCTAATGCCACGATGCATACACAGTTCGGGCAGGGCCAGTCGAACAAATTGTTGGGGAATTTCGCTTGCCAGCACATAGCATTTCCCATGCAAGTCGTTAGCCGGCCTCAAGCGGTTTGTTAGTATGTAAGGTATGTGGGTTTAGCCTGTTTCGTTTTTGCTTCTAGCTTCTGTGTATTTCTGTGCTCTTGTACTTCTGTTTCGTGTATCTTTTGTTTTCTGGGGCCATGGCTGTGATGCTGTTGCGTGCCAGATACTCACTTTCTTCCTCGATATCGACGCGATTCTCCAGCTCCGAGGTGCTCTTCTGTCGCCGCAGCAGCTTCTGCTTTGGCTGGCAGCGCGGCAGATTGGGGGCGCAATCTCCATGGGCGTTCAGCTTGCAGATGCGGCAGCGCAATCCCTGTCGTGTGTGCCCTGCAAGCGAATAGGGTTAGGAATGTTTGCTTACAAGGAGCGGGAGCAGTCCCTTCCAGCCAGTGAATCAAATATCCTAACTACTCTTCCGCATACCCACCTCTCAGAATCTGGGAGCAGACGTCGCAGGCCGTTATCTTCTTGTAGGTGTACTCCTGCAGGTGGTGGCTGCCATCCAGATTGGGACGCAGCGGCTCGGAGGCTGTGCTGGAGGCTCCATTGCGCCTGTGAGGGAGATGCAACCGAAGGGCGTTAGTGAGTGCACCCGTTAATGGAGTCGCAAATGTTGCACTTTCCCCAGGAGCCAACACGAAGCGCAGTTGGCCAAAAGCGGCCAAATGGCTAAACATATGTTCATAAATCGCATGAACATACATTGCATTTGAAGGCTGCTCTTATGCTATTTTATGTTTCTGTATATCTATACGCTATGTGCACAGTGACAACAGCAAACAATGGCGAATGAACAATGGTGTGTGGACAATGGACAACGGACACCGGACGGCGGACAAAGGACAATGCACATTAATCAGACCGATGGTGCGTATGTGTGAGAATGTTTGGACAAGAAACACATTAAAAAGTATTGTGTTTAAAATAAACGCACACATTCACAGGCTTTGTGCGGTACTCAACCTAATTCGATTCACAGGAAATTGGTCGATTAATCACTGCCCCGAGTATTTTACAATCTCGTGATCACGTGCTTTGGCCCGATCTCTCAATCCTTGGTGCTTATGCAAATTATTGTGTTATTTAGACTGTGCATACACATCGAATTCATTTCAGCAAATTCGTTTCATATTTATACAGCGCCAAAGAGAGAGATACAGATACAGCCAATTTGCAAGGACTTCCCGCCGCTCCGCCCCGTTTTGCCCCTCTGGCACTTTTGTTTTATTTACCAGGGAAATACCCGAATGGCGGAGTGGAGGGCCGGCAGGAGCAGAAGGACTCACAATGGGGCAATTGCTGAGCACTGGGCAGAATTCAGGCTCAGAGGCCTAGGACTCGACGTTGATTGTTTGTAAGTGGCTTATGCACACAGATGAACACACAGACGGCTGGCAAATAAATTGTGCTGAGCACATTGCCACAATATTTATAAAGTTGTTTGTTGCAAATGCGTAAAGTATACAAAAACGTCAGATTTCGAAGGCGAATGGGCTGGTGGCGGTGGAAAGTGCAACTTTGTGCGAATTGGCAGCTACAAATGAACACTGACACGATGACATTGAATATATTCGTAAATTCTTAAGCTAAATATTGATCTAACTAACTGATAGACTTAGCCAACAAATAATACCCGAGGTTAGATTATCTCGGCCATGTACAATTTACAGGTATGTACAATACAGTAATATACAGGTTTATACTGGGATAATTACGATTAATTGGTAGACTTAAGGGTATCTATGGTTGGAGTTTAATTGGGGCTAATTTTAATTGATTATACTGTTTATTTGGAGATGTTGGTGTGGTTTGATTCGGGGTGCAGCTATGGCAAAATGCTAAAACAAAACGGAAATACGTTGGTCATAAAAGGGGCAGCATGAGTAATGGTTTAATTATAATAATTTCCATAACATATTCATTAGTTGGTTTGTATGCAACTTAAAACATTCATTTGCCGGCCAAATAAATGCGCTCAAATACAAAATTAAGTACCGAAGGCAAGCCATAAAAAGCAGGACCATGCCGTAATGAGTAACTGGCTCGCTTTTTGCAGGGGGCAGGAAAAAGTGGGGCGGTTGTGGCTTAGTTTCGGGCTTTCAGTAATTTCAGGCGAAACTTTTGCAATATAACATAGCCAAACTTTTAACTGCGATTTTCTTGTCACGTTTGCAAATGTATATATAAATATATATACGAGTGATGCTTACGCTGGGTATTTATACCCAGTGAATGCCCGCCCAGTGAGTGGCGAACATTTCGAAATGAAGTTTGAAGAGATAGAGCCCACTTAAGCACCCCTTTGCCCATTCACTAAGCCGAGAAGATTTTCCGATTTATCATCATATTGGCAGGTCAAGCTGCACGGCACGGAACTAAGTATTGTTGCCACTGGATGTTGCAACGTTTGCAGTTTCAGCTTGCAGCTTGCAGTTCCCAGTTCACAGTTTGTAGGTTGCAGATTCAATGGTCTGCGTGTCCATGTAGGTGGAATGAAATGGCTGCAGAATTTATAGTTTTGCAATTTTTCGCATATTTTTCAATGCTCGGCTCGAATGGCGTCGAGTGGAATTTACTGGGCGCAGCCGGAAACTTGGCCGGAACATATGGAACAGAAAAGCCAGACAGACGGACACAGCGACACATTTATCCGTAGTTATCGAATGGGGCAAAAACTTTTGTTACCAGACTTGGACCAAATCCAGATCCTGCATTGTCTTTGCGCCAGTTAAACTAGCAGCTATGGATTTCGATTGTGCCCTTGCAACATGCAGCCATTTAATTGCCGCCCCACCACTTGATTGATGACACTTTCACTGGGCGCAGGTGGCATTTACGACGCCCGAAGACAAATTAAATGTGTGTTCGGAATATGTGTGTTAAATTGAAATTTAAATCGATTTACAGCAAAACATAGTCAAATTATACTGTGTCATGTGCAGCAGTTGATGCGTTATTTGAAACCAATTAGCCGGCATCCAAGCGGGGTTCATTTTCTCAGCTAATTCTACATTTGCGTGCAACATTACAGCAACCTTTGGGATTTGGATCGGTTATACGTAGGCATTTAGCACATATGGATGTCTGTACAGGGTATGTGGTTACACTATGGGACTATAGCTAGATGCTAGATGCTGGGTGGATGCGGTTTTTTCGTGGTTCTTTGGTGAATTTCGGTTACCTCAAAGTCAATACGGTTGATACGGCGTGGTACATTTGATTTTGTCGGGGTGGTTGGCTGATAATTCGCGAATATACGAGTATATCGAAACATTTGTTTTTTAGGTTGGGCAAAGCATTGTATTGAATGCATTTAGTGTTCGAATGGAGATGGTATATACGTAAATTTATATAGAGAAGAAGTGGAGAGATCATTATTATGGCAGATATAACTTAGCTTAGCTTAAACTAGGGTGAAGTGCCCGGCTTATGCACCTGAATGGAATTATCTTGTAAATTGCGAGTGCAATTTGCTGCATTGCATTGCATAATCCGGATTGTGCAAATATTAGGAATTCTTTCCGTATACTATATGTATTTTATTGCGAATGGGAATGGAGGTTCTTTGGTAAGTTGGGCGGCTGGGCGGATGGTAGGATGGGCGGCTGCTCTACCCTTGGATGCCTGAATAATTTTTCGCGTTTTCCGCAAGCTTTTAGTCATATTAATGTGCGGGCGGGCCCGTTCCCGATTTATCCGCCCTTTACTGCAATTCTGCAATTCGCCGCACTATTTCATTTTGTATCTGGAGGGGCTTCTTGTCCCCCGCACCCATGCCACAGATACTAGATACTCTCTGGCGCGGTTTGTATTCGACTTAATGGGCCTTGCTCTATGCCCGATAGTTGTGTAACAGCGGGAAAATGGGTGGAAAGTGGGTGGCTGGTTAGAAAAGGCTGGGTGCTGGAGTCGAATGGAGTGGAGTGGAGTGGTGTGGGATGGGGTGGTAAAAGCGCCGTACTCACCTATCTGCTTGTTGTGCTGAACCAGAACCAGCAGGCTTTAGGCTCTTAAATGCTTTCAGCCACTTTGTTTTCATCGATGGCGCTGTGGCAGCGGAGAATTTGCGTTCGTTTCGCGGCGACGTCGGCTCAACTTTGCTCACGAACAGATCCTTCTGCGAAATACGAAAAGAGAAAGGGGGGAGAAAGTGCATTAGCCAAAATGCAATTTCCACTTAAACGTCTCACGTTGCCGTTTAATTACAGGCCATTAACACTCGCAACTCGTTGCATTCCGTTTGCAACTTTGTCTGCAGTTATTTGCCAACATTTTGATTTCAGTTTTGTCCACATGCACACAGATTACATGCACGGAGAAAATAGATATTGTATCTCAATAGTGAGAGTCATAGGTATACAAAAAAATCATATTCATATTAAGGGCAAATACCAAGCGAATGTGTATTAAAAATTGTAACGCTGTAACTAGTAAATTTACTTAAGAATCTTAAGTAGCTTTTAGATTTGGTTTCAGTGTGCGTTGGCAGACCCTCGTTATGTCGTAATAGAGCCATGATTACGGGCCTAGTATTTAGGCAAAGGAATGCCCAAATATTTAACTGATACCATGATGGGCAACGCATTTGTGTCTGCTGCCAGGCGTCGAATAAAGCCATTCTAATTAATAATCAACACTTTGCCGAATGCCACAAAATGTAATTACACCCAGGACAAACGCACACAGGCTTCAATGCCCAAATGCTCGCACTTGCACACACACAGTCACACCATGCACTCACACATCCTGTAACAATAATTAAAACCACGTGTGACATGAGGTCACAGTTTAGTAAGCCTAGTGGTCCTTGCCATCCTTGTTGTTATCGTGCTATGCTGGCAGTTCAGTTTGGTTGCCATCTGTCATGAGCGTTGCATAATTAGATGAGCTTTGCAATGCATTTAATTTGCTTTTTTACCGCACAAAGTGAGTGGGGCATTATTAACAGGTAGTTCTGCGTGGAAAAATCAGAAAACTGTTCATCATGACACCAAACTATGTAATATTCATTGTTATGTCAGTTTTTCGCTCACTGCCCTTTAAATGTAAGCTTTTGTTGGCAAAGATATTCATAAAACCAATGCCGAATTACAATAAGTATTTATTAAAAATTATTATATTACCTGTGGTCATTCAATAATTAATTATTTAAAGTTATTACCAATATGTGGCCAATGACCATGATGAATAATTTAAGGTTTTAGCCAATGGGTAATAATTAAATTTCAAATCTGAACACAGGCTAGCTTTAATTTACACGAAAATGTTGACTATTTTTGCTTCTGCCTCTTAATTTTCTGACGTCAGTCAATCCCATTAAATTCTGGGTGCTCGTCAT
This sequence comes from Drosophila mauritiana, assembly GCF_004382145.1. Taxonomy (NCBI): domain Eukaryota; kingdom Metazoa; phylum Arthropoda; class Insecta; order Diptera; family Drosophilidae; genus Drosophila; species Drosophila mauritiana. Next base: position 13,830,574 of record NC_046668.1, on the reverse strand, counting down.
ATCTCGAATTCATTTTCGCTTCTCGCCCGGAATTTTCGAGAGACAGAAGTGAAGCGCGATTTTATGATGTCAGAATGTCAAAACAAGTTAAAAATCATTGCACTCAATGCAATTGCGGTATTTATAATGCAGCAGAACGCGTTCGATGCAGTTCGCTTTGCTTCCAGCGATTTTCGGTTTCTGATTTCGGCAGGTTTTCCAGCTTGTATTTTTCCCCCATCCTGTCCACCCCCTTTTTTTTGCCATGTTATTTTTAGCACTTTGACAGCCCGACAGAAGTAGGGGCGAGGTCGCGAGGTCGGAATGGTGGGCGGCAGTGGGTGGGTGGGTGGCTGGTCGACTAGCTGACAGGCAGGATATTAAGGCTGCCATATGGCGCAGCGCGATATCAAAATCAATGTATTGGCGCGGCTGACAACAAAGGATGAAATTCACTGGAATGCCATTTAGTGATTGCGAAGAATTCGCCGCTATAAATTAATTCACTCGCAGCGATTGCAATTAAAAATTAATTTTTTCACACAGCTCAAAGCGCTCATATTTAATGAGTAATTAATTTTTACGCAATTGCTCGGCACCGTGCCGGAAATGGAATTGAAAACAACGATAGCAACAAAACCCAGACTAAATGCGACTAAATGCCGCACCATGGCCAAGATAAGCGGCCATTCTTGAGCAGAGAAGTGCGTGCGCTTTTCGGTGGCCTTTGACTTTCGGTGTCTGTGGCAGCCGGACGACCGACAACCACCAGCACATTTAAATGTCGGGAGCCGGATGGCCAGGATGCGACGCCTGAGTGGCGACGCCAAGCAGCCACCAGGGCAAGTCTGGCCATAATGGACATGTGCCTGTCATGTTGCCTTTGTCATTGTCGTCGCCATTTGAAGGCGGGTCCACTGGCCATAAATTTATGCATGCAGTGCATAAAATTCAAATTAAAGGAGCTGCATCAGCAGCAGCGGCATCAGCATCAGCACATCCTGCCAGCGACAAGAACACGTTTTGACACTTTACAACAGGCCAAGTCCCATCCAAAAAGGGGACGTCAAAGCCCGCAGCCAGCTGCTAAATGGACAGGGGCGTAGATGGGGGCGTGGCCGTGGGGGATGTAGGTCTTTTTACCCTTCCTGCCCTGTGCAGTGCAATCAGCAGCAGCTGCTGCTCCCGCTGCACTGGCACTGACTGAAATCAAAAGTTGCCTTCGCCAGGACTAAAAAGGCTTAAAGTGCTGCACAAGCCAAAACCCACACCAGCCTTTCTCAGTTTGACATAAATTGCGACCTAATTGATTTCACTTGGCTTTTTAAGCTACTTTCTAAAGTGAAACAACTAGTACAAGTTGCCAGCTTAGAGACCGTTGTGTGTGTGTGAGTTTGGTCTATTTCTCTTCGCTGATTTTTTTCCGGCCACTTTAATTATCTGCTATCTGACGTCTCGGAGGAGAAAACCCAAAACGAAATTTATGGCTGTCACAATTTTTAATTATGTTGCCCATTGCTAGATTGAAACCACAAAGGTATCGTAAATTGCCAGCTCGAGCGCAAGCTGGCCAATGGAAATTTCCTCATTAAGGCCGCAACAAAGCGCGCTGGCCAACAAAAGGAGCCGCATCCTTTGTGATTCCATGCCTGATCTGCTTAACCACAGTACGCCGATATGCCAGATACGCCAGATACGCCCCCATCCTCCCTGTAATAAGCATTTCAATTGGTCCACGATGGCCCATTCGAGCACTGGCAATATGAAAGCATATTTTATTGCCACTTTGATGAGCTGCCCTGCTGCTTTTACGCGGCGGGGGGTTCGCTGGGATAAAAGGAAAAAAACCCAGCGTACATTCAGTTTTAACCTATATTTTTCTAGCCCGCTGCTGCCTTTGTAATCTAGAGTAAGTGTAAATGTGTGCAGGACACTGTGGGATGTTGGCGGTGGGTGGTGCAGCATCTGCCTCCCACTTCATGGCATTTTCCCAGCTCCAACTAATTGCCGTAGAGTAGAGTCTGGCTAAGGAGTCCAAGAGCTTTGCAAACATGGCTAAGACAATTTAGCCTACAAGGAGTGCGGCTATATATACCTGTATACATTCAGATATGTTGCTATATATAGCGACAAGAAGAGGGGGAAGGGGGTGGAATGGACAAACACAACATTTCCGTAAATTACACGCATTTGTCAAAACGAAACAATGCGCAAAGTGTTTATTTGTTTTAGTGAGTGCTTCTGAGCGCAAAAATGACTCTACACAAAAACAGGACGCCCGGGGGGTGGTGCGAGGGGGTTGTAAAACTGTTGCAACTTCTAATGGGTTTGCTTGTTGCTGCTCTTGCTGTGTCATTGTGTACGCGTGTGTGTGTGTGTGTGTGAGTGGGTCCATGTGTATCTGTGTGATCAGTGCAGCGCGCAATGTGGAACAGCGATTATGCAACCACATCACTCTCACAATGCATCATCGATCCAATTCAGGATGCAGCACATACGAGCACACACTCAAACAAACACGGACCCCTTGGCGTATGCGTAATGCAAACGAACACTTTTCAATTTTCATTAACTGCGACAGCAAATTGCTTGTGTCATCTGCAACTTCAACTGACACTTACAGCAGCCAAAAACAGTTGAGCGACGCAAGGATACCCGGCACTTTCAAGGCAGCTGAGAAATTTGCTGCAAACTTTAAGGGAAATAAGACTTAGCTACTTAATATTACGTAGCTTTTAAAGTTGGACAACTAAAATGTATTGATACAGCAAACATAGTACTATATTTAAGAGGACTATCCTGGCACTAGTTGTTTTTATCTGCTTTGACTACCAAATTCATAAGGCAAACTATATATACCCATAAGCGTTCCAGCTGCAGGATGTAAAAAGAGAGACACAAATTCTGAGGCCCCACAGTTTGTGTTTGACAATCAACAACAGCCGCACCGAAACCATAACAAATGCCACTGCGATTGAGGGAGCAGAGATCGAATGCCGACGGATGACAGATACAAGTCAAACCTGTCCGGCTTCGGTTGGATTTGCTCTGGCCTGGTTAACCGCAACTCGTGCCATTCGTGCCGGAGTTTCCCAGCACTTAATAAATGTGTAAAGGCGCATTCGTGCCTCCGGACGGATGTGAAATTTATTGGCCGCAATTAAAATTGCAGAATGCTGTTTGCTTTGGCCACACGGTGTGCAACTCGAGCTGGGCCGTCCGATAAGTTTAATCGGCTCAGGCTGAAACTCGTTTTCGGAATTTGGAGGCCACACTTCGAAGACCTTAACCATTTGCCAGCCAGGTGCCAGGATTTGTTCACATTTTCAGCTGGGTAGTGCGTGGGCCACGCCCCATTTTGTTTTATGACCACCTCCCTAAGCTGCTCTTACCAAAATAAAGGAGAAGCAAAGGACTTTCATTAAGCCGAGGTGGGTGAGCAAAATCCCCAAGGGCGTCGGTTAAGCTGCGTGAAATGTCCTCTGATTCTTCCTGTAATGACACTTGCATCCTCAGATCTTTTCCATCTCCGAATGTAATTTGCATCTCTGTCCCACTCGCCTCGCATTTTACTTTTTACTTTTATTGCTGAAAACAAAACGGAAAACGAGGGAAATTCCCATTGAGCTTGCCCACCTGTGCTGGGGCTTTTCCTTTCTGCTCGTGCGCTTGCTCCCTCACCTACGTGACTGCCATCAATTTTCAGTGGCACTGCCGCATCATTTTGCATACAAACAGGTGAATGGCAGTGGGCACGGGTCCGGTCGTCCTTGTCCCCTTAACTCGATTTTGAAATGGTTTAAAAGGCGCTATGTGCGACGACTGCTGATCACACACCTCAAAGTGCTGGTTGCTGCCGAATGCGAGTGCTGAGTTTCGCATTTCATGTACTTTTATTATTATTGCAAGTGTTAGGGCGGAAAATGGCATGTGGGCGGTGCCTCAATGTCGGATATTTTCTGTGACTGCGAATCTGACTGACTTCCGCAGCTGTTGCAGCACAAATTGATTTTCAATAGCTGAGTGGTTTTTTATTCAATAAAATGACATACTCGGCTTACTCCCGAAGCCCCCAGAAGTTCCGGATACGTGCTCGTACCGTTCGTCCTTTGCGTTCTGTTCGTCCTGTCAGAGCCTGACTGCTTTGCGGTTGAGAAAAGTTTTCGGTTTCCTGAGCACAGCTTAATTCACTCCGATGTAATTAAGATTGCTTTAATTCAATTTGCATGCGGAATGTGCAAAATGAATCACCACTCTGACCTTGCCAATCTATCGAATCTGTTTTTATTGGCCTGCTGATAAATGGCCAGGACGTGTCAGCCTAAAAGCGATTTATCAACGGCCCTCTTCTAATTTCTGAGTTTATTTTCGTGCCATTCCGGCTGCCTATCAATCAATATGCAAAAAGAAAAACAGGAGCAGCCTGTGAAATGGGGAATGCGGGTACACTCTTTTCCAAGGCGCCTTTCGAGTGGGCGCAAGTCAAGTCAAGTGAGTCAGTCAAGCGGGGCTTACAGAAGTTTACTGAGGCTGCTCAACTAGGCGCATGAATTTCTAATTAAAACGACGGCAAGCCTAGGACCTAGGACCACGTACTCCCCGTAGACCCACACTCGTAAATACTCATTTGAGGCTGAATCACACCAACACACCACACACGTATGCATATGCATACTCGTACATGTATGCAAATGTGTGCGGGTATATAATGTACGTATCACGTATACGCAGTGAGGGCCCACATTGGCTGCTATCTACTTAATTACTTGGTGGGGCGAGCGGGTGAATTATATGCATAATTTAAAGTGCATGCTTTTCCCAAGGCCCCGCAGAGTCCATTCCCCCCTCCTCAACGCTCCACCAGCCACCGCTTCACACCTCCTCACCCCGCTGACTCCTTTCCCAGCTGATTAAGCCGCCGGCAGCTTGAAGCTCTCCGTTTCCTGTCTTCTGGGCAACACAATTCACACGCAAACTTTTATTGCGCTGACAAAGTGCCGCCCGCTGTGGCTTTTCTCCACAGGACCAGATTCATCCTGCTCCTCCGCCCACCTCCCTCTCCACCTTTCTTTGCGGGAAATGGAGCGGAAAATATTTGCGACAAGCGGGACAAGCCAGTGCACACAGCACCCCGCTTCTATACCCCTGACCAGCATATGTGCCCAGGCATATGTGCCCACGTTTTTTGTGCGCCACCAGAAAGGAAATCAAAATATTTCCGCAACTCAAATTGAAAATTGTCAATTTTTTATCTCGTTGCGGTTTTTCATCACAACGAAAAACCCTGTCATTTTCCCACTCCAAGCGCAGTAGGAATTCAATAACTGAAACCACTATCTGCAAACGCAATCGCCTATGAACATATTCTAAATGCCCTGCAACAGTCTAGTTACAAAGAAGCTCGACAGATTTAATATATTAATAAAATTCTATTTTAATTCCATTTAAAAATTTTTATTTCGGAATTACTGCAGATGTTGTTACCAGAATTTTTTCCCAACTCGCTCATCGTTTATTTAACATTTTTCCATAATTACTTTTCAATAAAATTTAACGTGCCTGGCTTTCTATCAAACATGGTGGCGCTTGATGGTTTGATTTCCAACGAAATTTCATTATATGCCATCCTTTAAACTTGCATGACATGGGCTTCGATTTATGAAAGTTTGGGTTCGAGAATTTGAACTGTGTTGGCCTCCAGGTGAGTTGGGTTTGTGTATGTATGTGTATACCCAGTGTTTTGTTACCCCAAGCTGGCTGCTAATAAAAAATCAATTAACTTGGCCTTGGCTTGTGTTCCGAGCTTCCTGCCTGGCTGACTGCCTGCACACGAACCGCGTTACTCAATGACAAGCTAAGCCAACTTCATGGATGGAAATCGATGGCCCCGGCTCACGTACCTCACTCCGGATGAGGAGGTGGTGTCCTCCACCCATTGCTACGGCTATGGCTTTGCCTAAGGCCTGGTGCGATAATTGATGTCAAATGCTCGTCACATTTGTCTCACTGCGAGTGTGTGTGCGAGTGCAGTCGTTAATCATATAGGCCCAGGTTGGAGGCACACCTGACTAGCAATCGACAGCGAAACTTAATAAGCACAAATTCTGGCACAGATAGAGACGTGAAAAGTGCCGTTTATGTTCCTAAAATTCAGATGTACAATCGCATTTTCAGATTTAGTGCCACCAAATTAGTTCTTCACTACATGCGATAAATTTGTTGAAAGCTAATCAAATATGCAAAGTTGTAGTAAGTGCTTTTAATGCGTTTGGTCAGTAATGAAAAGAGCGTTTGGATTTGACCTTAGGTTATTAGAAATGTAAAGCTGACAAAAAAAGCTTGCACAAACTATATTTGTATTTATTAAAGAATAATTTTGATGAATTTGTTAATAGCTTACGCTTTACCAGTGCCACCCATTATTCAAGGATGAAATATCATTCTGTTTGCCAATAAATCAAGTTGCCTCCTAATTCGCATGCGTGTTTACCCTAGTTCGCCATTCGCCGAGCTACATCCCGCCCATTTCTAGGTGAGATGTGTGCTCCACTTACTCCCGGCTTATCCCCAACTGTATCCTGCCTGACACGTGCATAATTAGTGTGTTGGCAGGGAGCAAAAGTGGCTGGCAACCGGCTCCGCTGATTGAGTGGCACAGATTAACAAATTCGGAGGCCCTGGGCTGTGGCGCCGAACAACAAACAACAATCACAGTTGCTGCGGCATGTTTGTGCGTCAAAACACAAAATACACTCGAGGCGAACAATTTAATTCGTTTGGTAAACAGGACACGGCCGGATGGAAGAAGTACTGCCGGATAGGTAAAAGTCGCCGGACGGCGGGAGGCGGACGGCCGGGATCCTGTCTGTATAAATAGAGGCAAGTGTTGGACCCGACTGCGTGGTAAGTAGCCGAGACCACTTCCTGTCAGGACGTAAGCCAAAGCCTCACCAACACCAAAACACTTTGGCACACACACTTATTCAAGGGATGTCGCACCTTGCTTAGCACACCGGCAGCCTCCTGATTCCGCCCATCACTTTACCTGTTTCCATTGCACGGAAAAAAATCAGATATTTATGCATTATCACGTTTTCATACTAGAATTAATGGATAAGTATCTCTCATACAACAATAAACGAAAATGGCTGCGAAATGCCATAAAGCTGCAACAATTTGCATTACCATATTAAATAGCGCGTTAATTACCGAGAATAATTTATATAGTTTATGATGGAAAGCATACGGGTAATGCTTTTTGCCTTTAGTACCGAAAAGTAGTATTTAATCTCCTTTTGAGGAGAACTTAATCAGATTATGTTTGGGTGAAAAAGTGACTTTCTGGTTGCTCCACAAAATGTACCAAATATTATTGCCGCGGAACAAAAACTTTCCTAAAATAATCAAAAAAGTATATAATTTGATTCATGAAGAACCTGCTGTTCGTTTTCTTCTGTGCTTCTGAACACCCGCCTGGGGTTTCAGTTCGTCCGAGAAGAAACTTTTAGTGCTCCGCCCGCTGAGCCGTCGGGGTCGCGGCCATAAAAGTAATCATTTGTCATTGTCAAACGTTGTGCAAGCTGCAGCCAAGGAGTTCGCGGGAAAACACCTCTTGTCGCCTTTTGGTCACCTGCCAAATCGCTTTAACCCAGAACCCTTAAAGCGTTTTGGCAAACGGAAGCTGTTCTCATTAATATGCAACACTATCAGCGAGCGGAGTCCGCCTGTCGCACTTGCAACATGGTTTTCAATTATTTAAATTTTCATTAAAATTCCAGCAAAAAACGAAGGTGAGGCGGCTGCCAAAACTCAACCCGGATTCGGTTCGTTGCCTGGTCTCTGGTTTCTGGCCTCTGGTATCTGGTATCTGGCTGAGCCTGAGCCAGATCCCGTGCCCTCTGCCAATTTCGTGGCCTACTCGGAAATTTCGATAAGTGTTAAAATCAGCACAAAGCGCAAAAAGTAGCAGAAGAAAAAAGGAGCGAAACAGCAGCAGAGCTGGCTGCAGAATAGCCGGGCGGAGAAATGCTGCCCGGAAAACTGCTGAAAATGCAAAGCTTGGTGGAATTTATTAAAAGGCCAAGCCAAAGAAAGTGCAAAATTGCTTTTGATAAAAAAGCGAGAACGAAACCGACGACAGCTGCCAGCGGTGTAGCGAGTATCAAGGATTCGTGGACGAAAAAGGACGAGCCATGGGATGCGATGCGATGCGCCCACTCGTGTTGCTGAGTTGCCAATATTGCAAATTGCATAAATGAAGTATTTCTGGGCTGGGGCTCTGCTCCTGCTCCCAACTCCCCAGCCGCACTATTTGAATTTCCATCTACCTGATCTCTCCAGTTTACCCAACTTGGGTTCCCGCCGGCGGAGCAAAAACTTTCCCTATTCCCTGTCAGCCACACTCACACACTGCGTATACGTAATGGCTTGCGAACGAGCAGCTCCTCAGTGGTTCGGCTGGGAAGTGCTCGCCTGGAAGGCATAATCCCAGTGCCAAGTGCCAATAAGTCAGTTATAAATTTGATGTAAAATTAAGCAAGAGGCCAGGACACACAGGCTTCAGCATTACCACCCCGGCACACAAATTGCTCGCAAGGACTGGCTGGCATCCTTCATACATTGTGCTCGGCTTTTGCCCTCAGACGAGGGAGTAGAATGTGCGGAAAAGGTTCACACGGTCCATACACTAAACGAAATCTGTCCAGGCAGTCCTTAAGAATTTTTCCAAACCTTAACATCAAAATTAATTAAAAAATTTAATACAACTGGTGCGTTTTGGAAAACACATAAAGTTAACCGAAAATATAAGAGAGAGAGCCTTGTTTGAAAGCGCATTATGTTTTGAAACTAACGTGAGTCTCAGCCAACGAAAGAAAATTCTCTTTTCCACCATTGCAGCTCATTGTAGAAACTCCTTAAGTGCGTTGGTAAATTGAAAGAAGTTTCTAAATTTCAGGACTTGTTCGCCAAGTGTTTTCGGGCTGCAGCTGCAGCTTGTTAGCGTAACGAAGCCAAAAGGAGAGGCCCCGGAACACACATTCCGGGCCAAGATGTGGACGTGGACGTGGCCGGAGCACCCGCATGTGCACGACTACGGCTTCCACGGGTATCTCCGCCTGTGGGCCCGGCAAATACGTCCTTGTCGGACTCGTATTTTGGGGCATCGTTACGAGTGTGCCACAAGCAGCTCACAAATATTTGTGGGTCGCCATTCAGCACACACATACAGCACACAAGATGCAGCTAGCGACTGCAGGCGATTGTGGGTGTGGGTTTAATAATAGTACAATTTATTGATTAAAGTTGGTGGGGCTGAGGGTTGGGGCTCGGTTTCCGGGCACGACATAATATTATTATATGTTAACTCAGTCCCGTCCCTTGCTGACAAATTGTTTTTGGTCTCGGTGTGACATATTTATGATGTTGTCCAGGGTCAAATAGTTCTATTTACACTTTCTGCTAGTCATTTCTTTTTATCGATTCGCTGCCGAAAAAGCGCCTGCCAATGGCAAGTTTGTTTTCCCCAAAAGTTCCAGTGGCTTGTAGTGGGAAATACGAATTACAATTTATGGACAACAAAATAGACTTTTCGGACTAGTCAGATTTGAAGAGATAGTGCCCGCAAAACTTTCTCGGTCGAGTTCTTAATCGATTTCGTGGCTCAGAAAGCAATTTGGGAATGGAGTCCTGCAACTTAAGATGATTGATTAAATTTCGACGAGGTCAAGCGTAGTGCAGTCCAAGTTTGTGCCCTTGGATTGTTTGCTTGCCTTGCTGAAAACAGCTATTTCTGTGTGTTAATAACAGTAGTGTTGATTTGATTTAAGCAGGTTTATACAAAATTGTTGGGGAATAAAGTCTTTAGTGTGCAAAGTTCTATCTTCGCTACTTTAAGTTTAAGTATCTCTTCACACACACATTGTTCTAGTGAAACGTTTTTCTGCGAGCGCTTTTCACGCTTCTCCATTCGTTTTGCCATTTTCTTTTTATTCCACCGACCAACTTGCAGCATTAGCGCTTTGAAATGGATGCGGCAATTAAAAGCCATCATCAGATATCCCTGGCACTCCTCCGCTTCTGCTCCAGTAGAAGCAATTGGTAATCAAATAGTTTGACCATGGATGTCTCCATCGTGGCACTTCCATCTCCTGCACCTCGTCCGGCTGCTGCCTTTGTTTCAGCTGCCATCTAATGGCACATTCTGCTCCGGCGAATGGCTAACGAAACTATATCATTGACTGCCAAGAGGAGCCAGCGGCATTGCCATTAAAACGTAAGCTGATATAACGCGCAACATTCTAGCAAATGGAATGTTTTCATCTTCCTCACTGCCACACTCGCACTTACCCCTGAACTTTCCCCTCCGTCCGTCCAGCACTATTGCCATCAATTCCCCTGTTTATGGCCCTGCGGGTGAAAGCGACAGTGAAAGTGGGAACGAGAGTGTCAAATTTCCGCTTTCAGCGCCAGCTGCATCGGCTGCTCGAAGGGATTTGTTCGGTGGGGTTTTCGGTTTCTGGCTCTCTTGGCTTCTTTGGCCAGGGGGTGCAAACACTCTCTACTAAGCAAACAGTTGTCAATTTCTGGTGGCGCAAATATTTTTTCCCATTTCGCCTTTTTTCCCTCCAAGAGGCTCACTTGGCCCGCACTTCTGTTGACTTCTATTCCATTCTTCTGTCAAATGCTAATGGTTGTAGTTGCACTTCTTCCTCGGCCCACTTCAACCCGCCCACTTTGGCTGCAGCTGCAGCAGCTATATTGGATTTGGCCAGATATTGGCAAAGTGAGCAGCCAGGCGACAAGGTGACAACGGGCCAAAGTTTTCCGCTTGGCGGCCTGAGTGGCTTCCGCCGGAAGTGCAGCCGCGAAACATTGAATTAAAACATGGCCAAAATCGTTGTCATAATCAAATCGCTTTTTGGCTTGAGGCAGTAAGGCGCTCGAGCTTAACGGGATGATTGCAGGAGCAGTGGATAAGCTGAAAATGGCTACACAGGAATAAAATTTCCATATAAATTTTCTATTCCCTTAAAACCGAAAGCACAAGACATCCCATCAATTAAGTAAGCTTCAATATAAAATCAATTATAGAGATTTCAGCTGTCAAACGAAATTAATGAATTTAAATTAATAAAGATAAGATAAATTCAATAATGTAAGATGTTATTTATGATTTTGGCAGGCTGTCAAATGCAAAAACTGAAATATTAAGTGCACTTTATATTAATTATGACACATTGGGAACGTAGATAAAAAAGGCAATACTGAGAACCTGTAAAAGGTTAAAAAAGTTGCCTCCGCTTAAACTTTTGTGGAGATGGTAAAAGTTATGCTAATGAAACCAGATTGCAGAGAATGCGCGAAAGTTATATCGTTACGAGTTATGGATGCCTTGCGGTGAATGGCAAGTTTTTTTTTTACAGTGCACTGGACGATAGATGGGTATCTTACATGGACGCATTCAGCTGTGCAGGTCTCGCACTGACAACACATGTTCAAATGTTCAAGAACAATGACACTCAGAGCCACTCAACTGGATGTTTGTAAACGTTGCTCAGGCACAAGGACCAAGGACCTCTCTGCCAATAAGCAAAGCGGGATGAGCAGTAAGCAAAAGGCGGAGGATGGCAAGGAGATGGATGAGGATAAGGAGAAGGAGGCTCGGCACCAGATGCAGTGCAACAAGGGGAAACAATACGAAAAGGCGGCAGCCAGAGAGATAAACGCATATAAAACACAAGCTCAGCCGGGAGAGAAAGAAAGAGCAGCTCGAGCGGCGAAACAAAAGCTGTAAAATTCAGTGCAACGCACTCGACACATCCTTTCCCTGCCTCCCAAATGTCGTATGTGTGTGGGCCTGGCTGTGGCTGTGGGTGAGTCATTTAGTGCAACATGGGGCACTCGGAAGCGATGAGGTTGAGGTTGGCAGGACTAGCAGCTGGATGGCAGCCTGTCAAGCTGGTTTCACCATTTTTTTTTTTTTTTTTTTGTTTTTTCGAGATTGTGCGATATCCGGCATGTGAAGGATGTTTGCACTGATGCTTCAGCCCCTTCCCGCTCCATGCTCCTCGGTCCTTGGTCCTTGCCTTCTACTTCTGGGCCTCCGCTGTTAGCATGTTAAGTTGCGATTATAGGCTGTTAGTGTAGCTGGCGATGACGAGGCCTCATCCCGCCTGGCCGATGATTGAGCAACAGCAGCAGGAGGCAAGTCCCAGCCACTGTCATAGTTGGTAGAACCAACAAAAAAATTGGTTCTGTGATGTACGAACATCCCTGAGACATTGGCAGCAATTTAATAAAAAATTTTAATTTGTGTGACATTATTTAAGTCTTGCCACAAGCCTTTGTGCAGTTAAAAGGGAATGATTACACATTCTTTCAGCTGGTGTTGATATTTTTAAAATGAGCAAAACGTTTTCTCCAAGTGCAACTGGGGCACAGATTTGCATTCTCAATTGGACTACTGAAGAGTCGACAGCATGTTTGTTTTTTCTGCTGCAACCGCTGCTCCTGTTCGTCCTGTTCGTCCTTTGCGTGCTGCTACTGCTGCTGATGGTGGAAAGTGGAATGCGGAAAATGGATCAAGTGTGACTGACAAAAGACCTGATCAGGAGCCCTGCCAACATTAGAGGCGAGTCATTTGGCCCAGCCATTTCACTTGCCAAGCCCAATCTCAATTAGTTTGTTTTAGCATTCGATTGGCGTTCTGTGTGGCTGCTCAACTGTTGGCGCAGCAATTCATAACCGACTAATTAGGGGCTTTAAAAGTCAATCCTTTCGACAACATCGGTGCGATTTTGCGGCGGAGTAGAGGGGGCGTAATGTGGGCGAAACACTCATTAGCTATTCATTTATTAATCGCATTCGCCACTCGAGCTCGATTGTCGATTGAAATTCGAATTTATTCGCGTCGTTCGCCGCTTCATTGTTAATTTCTCAATTTAATTTAGTCCGCCACTTGGGCGCTACAATGGCCAATGCAGATGTCAGCATAATCGCATTGAGTTGTCATTAGTGTGTGACATTAATTAAGTTAATCGCCATCAGCGACGGCAAGAGCAAAAACAACGTCAACAGGGCGACTTGCGTGCGTGAAACAAGTAGAAAATCGAAAATCCAATTAGAGCCAGTCCATCAGTCAGTCAGTCAGTCATTCGGTCATTCGGTCATTTCGTTATTTAGTCATTCACTCATTCGGTCAGCCAGTTGACAGGTCAGTTGTTGGGGCTATAGCCCGCCTTCTCGACCTTGAAAGTTGGAGTGTTTGCCATAATTTCACGGGCAATTTGCCTTTTAGCCAGCCACATAAACTCAATTGCGCGTTAGGCTTAGGGTGTGTGTAAAGTAATTGGATTTACTTATATATAGGGCTTTTGCGTTCAGCCAGAGAGCTAGGACCCCACTTAGAATAGCTCAAGAACTGTGTCAAATATATCAGTTAATTTGAACGCGTCTTAACCCCAACGCACAGCTGCCAAATGAAATGAACTCTTCGGCGACATGTTTGCGGTTTCATTCAATTATGCCAAGCGACTGCATTAATATTTTATTCATCGCATTTGCATCCAGATTCCCGAGCATATTGCTCTCCTCCTTTAGAGTAGCTTAATCAATAAGAACTGATGCAGCTGCACACGCATGAGGATTGAATGGTGTACACAGGGAAAATAATCTTGGTTTGAGCTAACATACTTGAAAATAAATACTTATTTTGGCTATTAATCTTGAGAAGGCTGATATACTTCATATTTTTGCTTGCAACATTCTTAACTTTTTCCCAAAACTTATTATATTTATTATCTTACAATTTGAGCAGTGCAGTGAAAAGTTGCGGATAAAAGCCAACACGAAAAATCGAGTTTCCTCCGTCCTGCGCATTCATTATTCAGCCCGAGCTGGCATAAACGTACCCAATGCTGGCTGCATATGGCCAGTGATGCGGGCTCGCAGCCCAGAAAAGATTTCATATGCAAAAGGGGAAAACTTTTTAAAGTCAAGACATTTGGCAGGCGAACTTAAAGTGAAGCTTGGCCAAGTAAAAAGCAGAATAAATAGGAAAAGGACAGGCCAAGGAGCGTCAAGTCCATGAATATTTCAAGCCGTACAAAGCACACTCACACACATTCGCGTACATAAGCGCACACACCCGCACACATGAGTGGAGCGCGCTCACCCACACATGTGTGTAATCTTGGCGCTGAAAAGTATGCAGCAGGAAGAGCTGCCTCGCTGTCGTCGCTGCTTAAGCGCAAACAAATCATACGGCACTTTTGCCGCAGCAGACAATTGAATGTGTGTGGGTGTAAGGATACGGCTTGTGCGTCTCTGTGTGTGTGTATATGTAGCAGAGATGATGCCACAAAGTGCACTCGAGCATCAAGAAATGAAAATACTATTTAAGCCATTTTATCAACATAATCGTAAATCATTTTGCACTTTTCGCATAAAAGTCGCCGTTCTCGGTCTCGTCCTCGTCCTCGTTGTCGCTGCCTTTGCCGCTGTCGCAATAAAGGACCAATTGTCTAGTGCATATAATTTGTTATTGGATTTGAGCAGCTGCTCCTCGGGTCCTGGTTACTGGGCCCTGGTTACTGGGTCCTGGTCTTGGGTGTTGATTTTGCTGGCTTTGGCCATTGTTCGGCTGCGTGTGCGTTATGTGCATGTATTTTTAGCTTAACACTCGCCAGCTTTGTTTTGCTCCTTTTGTCATACATTTCACGCTTGGCAGGACCACATCATTATACACACATACGTACGAGTGTGTGTGTGTGGCAGGACACTCTCCACGTCCAAAGCTCGTTTATGGCCTGCCAATGTGGAAATGGAAGTTGTTCGTGCCTGGACCCAAAACGCCCACGACCACGCCCCATAAAATATGTGTTGAGCCAGGGGATTATCTTTGGCAGCACAGCGTCTGGAACAACATTGAAATATTTGTCGGCAAGCAAAGCTGCTTAAACTCACTAGCAGCCCGTCTCTCTCATTTGCGACTACATATGTTTATGGCACATAGTTTTCCTTTTAGCCAACACGTGGCCCCGGCCAAAAATCATCCAATTAAAATTCCATGCCAATGCATTTGCCGCACGAATCGTTTATAAATTGAGCAGAGCTGAGCGAGGGGAAAGCACGAACAATGTTTTCTTTGAAAATATTTTCGCTAACACCAGCCAGCTGCATTTTCCACCCACAATTGCCACCCCCTCCTGGCCATTGTGCGCACATCCAGAAAAATTGATATTTATGATAATCAAATTGATTTTTAATCATTTTAACAAGGTTCCATTGTATATCGCAAAATAAATTGTTTACCTCGGCCAGCGAAACTACATAATGAATTAGTGTATACCATCGGCAAGCGCGATGGACTTTTTTTCCAGTGTGCTGTTTGTGTTCACAGGCAAATGAGCAGCGAAATGAATGGGAAATGAAACGATAACTATGCCAGACACGTAAACTTTTCCTCTGCTGATCTATAGTACACAAATCGATGACGATTTGAATCCAATTAAAGCCACTGGAAACTATAAGTTTCAGCTACTCGGAGATCTCCGATTCCCCGTGCAATTAAGCAGTTTCGCTATGGGAAAACCTCACTTGCTTTGGCCTACATTTACTGAAAAGCCAAATCTTGCATAAAATAGGTTCATGGCTAAGACCAAGAAATATATATAAGTCAAATTACGGCCGCTGTCGCTGGCACATTTCAGGGAAAAGTAAAAGAAATCTAAGGATGGAGAATGGGAAGAGCAACTATTTCCTTTCGGCATAATAAGCGATTTTCCGCTCGTTTTCTATTAAAGCCACATAAGATGGTAGACCCCAGGGCAATTTCTGCGGCTTAAATGCGACACGCCCACACAAAAAGCAACTCAAGCATACAAACGCACACACACACACAGATATTCGAGTGTGCTAGTAGCACTCGCACATTTCCGAAAGGCCATTGAAAGTGCTAGTGCGATATGGTACTATACCAAACCATACCATACCATACCATACCATATATATGTATGTATGTACCTGAAACCAAATGTATAAAAGAAAGCGCCACGTTCTGCGCTTTGTGGAAAAACATTCGGCCTTGTACCAGTTGCACTTACTCGTACCTCCGCCTCATTTATTGTATTTCCAGCATATTTTCATGTGCGATAGGAGCTGGGAAATGGGATTTCAAATGAGACTAGTGCCGTGCACTTGGCCACCGTAAAGTTTCCCCCAAACGAGTCTTTAATTGCAGCCCAGAAACGTGCCGCGAAGTTTTTGGCAAGCTAAATGCAACGGATTGGAGCGGAGTGGAGCGGATTACTGCCACTGCGAACCCAAGCGAATCAAATTGCAGCGAACGATCCGAGTGCGATTCGCAATCAAGTTGTCACGACGTCAGCGAAAGCAGAGATTAAATGACATGCATACTTGCAGCTCAGCCATTTTGGCCGTGCCGTGGCCCATTGATTTATCGCAAATTGATGGTGTCACTCAATTGGCCCCCACGTTTTTCATTTGCAGCCGCGATCAATGCAAACCCGTTTGTCTATGCACATCACGTGGCAACGTTTACCATCCGCCATTCACCTGAAGTAGACGGAGTGGCTCAGTCCTGAGAAATGCTACGGGTGGTGTAATGAAGTGCCTGCTCCATAAGGTACTTCAGGCCGAAAGGAAGTGAAATGGGAGTAATAGCAGTGATGGAAGTACTTCGTTAGGGGAAAATGAATTCACTGCACTGGAAGAAAAGTGTTATAAGCCCTATGCCCTATTGGACTGGAAATTGTAAACTTAGAAAGACATAACATTTCTATGTAGGAAGCCCACTTGAGAACTAGCTTCAACCTATTCAACCTCAACTTCGAAGCTTTTCTTCTTGTGCAGCTATTCATTGATTTCTCGGCACACAAATTTGTGGCAGCTCCTTGGCATATTTCAAACGCTGCAAATGAGTGCGGCACACGCTGCTCCTGACGAGCAGAGGGGCAGAGGAAGGGGAATGGGAATGGGAATGGGAAGTGGGGAATGTGCGGGCGGCACAATCAGAGGCACCATCACGGGCACAGGACACATTTTGCAGCTGCACAGCCGCCTCCTAATAATATATGCAAAGCACTAACGACAGCAGTAATAAAAATGCATGAGGCTGTGGGCAGGCAAAAAAATTGCAACTGCGATAAAATGCGTGAGTGTGTGTGTGTGTGTGTGGTGGGTGGGCACATGAATATGGAAATTTTTTGGCATGACTGCCTGGCTGATGCAGGGGCATTACAAAATGCTCAGGCGCTCGAGTTAATTGCCGAGCACATGGCGTATGCGTGATTTCTTCGAATTTGCCTCAAAGTATGCAATGGCCATTGACCACAGAAATGAATTGCCACCCCGTGGCAACAACAACTACTGCTGCTGCCAAAAGCAATAAAACCAACAACAAAAAATGCCAGACGGCAGGGGAAAAAAGTTCAAATGCACAAAGTTCGCAGTTCAGACCACAGAAATGCCAGTTGGAAAAAAATATTGAGGGAGGGAAAAGTTTAAAATTCAAACAGCAAACTAAAGCTCACATGGCACACAGAGGGAAAACACAGTGATAATTAAACTTTCGACAACGAAGAGCAGACAGTATCACTTCTGCCTGTGCCATTGCCTTTTCCTTTGCCTCTGCCATTGCCATTTGCCATTATTCAACTATTTTACTGACACTCGTAACACTTGTCGTGGGCGGCCAGCCGTGGCCAACATCTACATGCTGGCCTGGCCAAAAAGAAAATACAGAGAAATACAAAAAAATGTACAAAAAATAGACCAAGATGAGCACATACTATATAGAGACAACGACAAAGGCGGCCCAGATGGAGGCGGAGTGAGTAGTAAACTTGTAACAACATCCTTATGCGATAACAAGCAGCGGCGGGCAACAATGGCAGGCGAAACTTATTTGCATAAATAAAAATTGAAAAAGCGGAAAATAAAAAGCGAAGAAAGCGCAGGAAAATGGCAGCCAGTGAGGGGAAAGTAAGAGTGAGTGTGAGGCAAAATAAAAGACAAGTGCCAAGCAAATAGTGCAAAACTTTTCCTTTTGAAGGCGAAATGCAGCTCGCAAAGGCAAATACACTCATGTACTTGCACTTGCACCGCAGAAAGAGACGGACAGAGTTCCTATCCGGAGCGGAAAGAGAGATGGATATAGATTATGCGGCTGGTAAACGTTATTATTCTATTTTCCTGACGGCCAAAGTTTTGCTTATTGAATATGCACTGGCCAAATGAAATTATGGAATTTATTTAGACATCTATTTGGCTCTTTGGTCCAACTTTGGCCGCAACTATTTCTGTAACCTTTTTGGCCAGATCAGAGAAAATATATGTTGATGAAAAAGGGCTTGCAAAACTGTAAGCATAAATTACTCACATATTTTGGGAGGTGCTGGAATTAGGAGGCTAACTTAAGAAGTATTTCACATAATAAGTTGGGTGTTAAATATTATTTGGTAAATGTGTCTATAGTGAAATTTCATAAATGCATTTAAATTACTACATTAAAGAGTTTTCACTTGATTTCAGTTGTGATTCACAGCTTGTGAAACATTGCAAATCAATATCAAAAAGCGAAACAAAATAAGAATTTATTTAATGTCATTAATTTTTAAATAAAATAAACACCAAAATTTAGACACAAATCATGATCTTGGTATCAGCTTTAGCCATAATGTATATTTATTTGCGAACCCCGAAAATATGCGCTGATTCAGATAAATACATAGAGGAAAGGCGGTGAGTGAGTGAAACCGCAGGCGTAACCAAAGCCCGCTCATTAAATATACAGCAGAGTGAAATGTCAACGTGGAAATTAATTAACTCGTCGCGAAAGCCAGGACTGCCCCCACCCATCCCCCACTCGCATCTCCCCATTCCAGCGCGGTTGAGGTCACATCGCTGGCAGTTCCAGGCTCATATTTCAATCAAAACTGCGACAGCTGCAAGCCAGCGGCATAAGCTCGAACATAATTTTGGCAACGGTCCATCAACGGTTTTGGCCCGCTCGGTCTGGACCAGATTCGCCTCCTTGCCACATCGCCACCTCGTGGCAGCCGCGGCTCATCAATATTTACAAGCGGCGAGCCCCGAATTTGTCACCCCAACGTTTTCCAACGGGGCCGGAAAGTTAATTGCCAAATGACACAATTAATGCCGGAGCAGTGGCAGTCGGAAAAAGGCCACAGGAACACACCCACACAAACCGGCCAAAATTGACAGTTGGGGGCCAAATGGAGGCGGCTTAACCTCAAGATTAATGTACGGCAATTAAACGTTTAAGTGTTGATTAATGTGACTTTCTGTTTGGCCAGGATCAGCGGAGCCACGAGAGAGGCAGGAGGATGCAGTGGAGATGGCTCTCGGCCAGCTGCTCTGTCAATCTCACCGAAAGGAGAAGAAAACTCAAGCAGCTCGGCCTCGCGTTTTTCCATTTTGTCTGATTGTTTTCCTTGTCGCTTTGTTTGCAATGGTCGTCTTTCGGGTGGCCATAAATTCCTTGAGTAGGCACTGCAACAACTCAAACTCAAACGGCAAAGACATTCGCATTTATCATCTTTACGGGTTAACTGCCAAGAATGCTTTGAGGCGCCCTGTGGAAAGTAGAAAGTGGGTGGAAAGTAGCAAGTGGGTGGCAGTACAAGCGAAACTGAGTGGAATTGCTCCATGCCTCACCAAATCCACAAAGTCAAACAATGTTGTATGCTTTACTAGTTTTATCATTGCTCCTCTGGCTCATCGCCCCACCTCCACCTCCGCTATCGTGGTTTTCCCTGTATCCTAGCCATATTTTTGCTCATCTTCCTTTATCCCATTTCACCCAGGGAAATTCGACTGCGTTTATCTTGTTGAGTAAGGTGAACAGAACACGGAGCATAAACTATGAATGTCAGATAAACAGCCGTCAGCTTCGCAGGACCAGCAAAAGCTGAAGGATCTGAAGGGTTCGCATTAGTGGGTGAGCGAATTTTAAAACCATTAGGTCCTTTTTGCTTTTCAAGCCGAATCCTTTCCGTCCATAAAGAGTGAACTTTATTGGCTTGGCCAGCATGGCATACTTTTGACGCAATCGTAAATTCCACCGAAATCGCCAAGGGAAGAATAAAAATGTTATTCGATTTGCAACGACAGCGAGCGAAAGCAAACCATTTCCTAGTAAAATTAATAATGGCAACTCAAACTGTTATCTAGTTCAACTTCAATAAAATTCACTTTAAAGAACTCGCTGGAAAAAATTGAAGCTTTAAAAATGAAAAGATTTCGTTAAGCTTGCTTTTTTAAGTTCACATTAAGTATATAAAAACACCTTAGATTCCTAATCTTCTAAGGACGAAGACAAATCTCCTAGTTATGTCTCTATTTCACGTGCTTACTAATATTTAATTTACATGTAATGCGAGTGAAACTTAGTTTGCGCTTAGTGCTAAACTCGGCACATGTATTCAGTTGCGGACCAGATTTATCTCTCCAGCAATAAAATATTCAAGACACAAGCATATCAACTTACGATTTGCCTGTCCTTGCACTTTTTCTACCAATTTCACAGATTTCCATCAACTTGGCTCCTGCTGACAGGCGAATATTTCCCTTCCAAGGAGCAGCTATCCGAGGGGAATACAATGGCAAGTTCTCGTGGCTGGCAAAACAAATGACTAGGAGAGGCTAGAGCAGCATATCTGCTGATTTTCAAATGAAATTTTAATGAATGCAAACACACCCACATGCAGATATGCCAGATACCAGATACCAGATACCCATGGCGAGTGCCAGGAATCGAAACTGAAACTGAAAACTGAAACTGTTTTCCGTGCCATTCGTGCGTCAACGAAATGTGAAATCTCCAGAGCGCCAAGCGGCTAAAAATCTGTCTGTCCAAGTGTCCATCCAGTTTCAGCCAAGTGACCCCAAAGGCACTCCCACTTGGCCCCCAGTAAAAGTAGCAGTGTACATCTACAACTTTTTAGACCCAGCATTTGGGGCATTATGTAAAGTAGTTGGCTTTTTGAAAAAAAAATCCTTCAATTTTTAACTAATTTTTTAAAAGAAAATGTAAATGTATTTAACGCCGTGGAGCATACTTCGCTTGACTTAAGATACTTTACACATGAATTTATACAGGGTACCTCAAAGTCGACTCACTTGACTGCCTCACGCTTTTTAATTTGCATTGGTGGCTGTGACCCTGCCACTTAATTATTTATCAGCCAACAGCGAAAACCTTCAGTGTAAAACTGCAGAACTGCAAAACATTTTCTCCTCGTGTTCATTCACTAAATTAGTTGAAGCATACATCCGTTAGATACGATTCTGATGATGAATGGGCGGTCGGTTAATTGATACCGAAATTCGCAAATGAATACCCATTGTTCATTGTTCGGCGCGTCCTTTTTGGCCGCTTGACTGCTGAACAGGAACAGGTAGTGGGCAATTAAAACGGCTGAGGCTATGGGATTTGCTCCTGATTCAGCGCCATTGTGTGTGAGGCGGTGCTGATGTCTTTAATTAAATTTGCCTTTAGCCGCAAATCCTTTTATGCCGCCGCCATTTTGCTGGGGCTTCCTTTGGCATTTGACTTCGCCTTCGTCTGACGCTTTCCCAGTGTTTTTCTGTGCGGATTCCAAGGATGCAACCGCAGTTGCCCCCGGGCATCCCCAGCTCCTGGCGAACAGCGGCGGCATCTTGTGATTTATTATTAAACATGAATATGAATTCCTGGATGGAATGTGCTAGGCGAAGGCTGCAGGGGATTGAGACGCGAGAACTGAGCAAAAGAAAGAAAACGCTGCCAGGACCTGTTGGCATTTTTATGCCAGCGTTTTTATGATTAATTAAAATTTATGCCCGAGCAAATTATGCTTCCAAATACAAAGACCCATAGACCCATAGACCCATGGACCTATAGAACCGCATGCGTATAAATATTCCTATTCAACGCGCGGGCATCAATTCCTTGTGGCCATCAAGTCGCGTGATTAAGATTAAGAGGATTGTCATAAAGAAGAACCCAATTTGGGCAACTTAATTGGTGGCCCTCGAGGGGCGAGTGGTGAATGGGGAATGGTGAGTGGCGCGAAAAAAGCAAAACTATGCCGAATGTCCGGAAAAAAGTAAGCGCATTTCATATTTATTAAAGCAATAAAATAAAGTAGGAACCAACACGGGCGTCGCCCAGATAACGTGTCAGAACCCCGAGAAATATCACCGTCACCCACACACCAGCCTACTCCCACACAAGCACTCGTCACACACACACACACACGCGCAGAAAGAGACACTCCCACGCACACACTTACACAAATTGGGAGGAAGCCATTGTAGCTTTGGTTGCGGTTAACGTGCAAATTTGTGTGCTCCCGTCACGATTGGCCTACGGATTTGTCGTAGGTCCCTGGGCAAGGATTCGACTCGAATAAGTTGGTGTGGGCAGGGCCATAAATTTAAAATTAACCCTTTACAAAAGGAGCACAGCTTTTGACCTTCAGTCGACGCGCTTGAACATAAATCCTAGGGACCGAAAGCCTCTTCTCGAGTTCTGCGAAATTAATCTGCTTTGCAGGTGGCCCGTTTGTGCATTTTAAATCGGTAAAAATAATTCCAGTCACAATGCGATTAATTAATTGAATGAGTTTCCACTCTCGAGCCAAATGGTATAATTCAAGCATATTGGCTCGGATGGCAACCGATAAGGGATATTCGCTGCAAATTGTCATTGCAGTAGCAGCATCAGCAGCACGCCATACAATAATAAATAAATGGGAAACACGACTTGGCCCCGGGCATTTTTGAAACAGGGCCGAAATGAAACTGAAATGAGGGAATAAGGAGCGAAGGTCGGGCGGACTGACTCAAGTGGCTGCTTCGCAGTCAAGACAATTCGAAAAATGCTTTTAAAAGGAAATCAGTAAGGGAATTTCGCTTATGGGCAACTGATTGTGCCATCGAATCGGGCGGAACAAGCTGAACAAGTACCGGAGGGTTTGGCGGAACCGGAAGGAAGCGATTTTTTGTTGTCCGCTTTTGCCATTTTTGTTTTTCTGTTTCTGGCTGCCACACTTGGAAAATTGAATTGTTTTAGATTTTCCTTCACTTTGGGGCTCTCCTTGCCGCAGCGTATAAATCAAATTGGATTTTCTTGTGCACTTAACTCCGATTGACCGAATCGGAGGAAGTAAACCCAAAACTCAATCACAGGCTATCGATGAAAAGTTCATTAGTAGGCTGGCAACCAATTGTTTAGCGGCATTTATTTCAGTAATCTATTGAAATCGGTTAAGAATGGCGTATATTCGAAATTTTCTGAATTCCCCCAATGACTGGACCCGACTTAATGAAAATATCAATGGAATAAAGCCACTGAATAGCTGCTTTTATTTCTTCAGCTTGAAAACGGGCTGCACTTTGATTGCCGGATTCGAAGCATTGGTAAATGTGCTCCAAATGTGCAGCATTTACTTGTCGGAAATGGAGGTCAAGCCCAAAATTACAACTACGGAGTCACCGGATTCGATGTTGGTCACTAGGGAACCGGACGGAGATATGCTGGGACCTAACATAAGGACGCCTATGTTTGAAACTAACCTGTACTTCCAAAAAGCACTAATCTCGTTGACTATCTTCAGATCCTTGCTACTTATTGTAGGTGCAGAATGGGTAAGTAACTTTCATACAAGTTCAAATAATACATAATACTATACTCTTTCTAGAGTCACATATCCTGTCTCGTCCTTTGGATTTGCATTACTGTTATAACCTTGTTAATTAACACTTGTAATAATATCATGCAAGATGACGAGCTGCTGACTATTCTTTTTTCTACCATTTCATTTTGTGAGTAAAGAAGTAGATTATGTGTATACTCCTTTTTAACCTTAAACTTTCTTTTTAACACAAATTTCAGTTCTCGAAATCTATTTCTGCGCAGTGGTTGCCTCCTTGGTTTTGAAATTGCAGAAAAAACTTCGTCGTAACGTGCAGGAATCGGAAGTGCTGTTCACACGAATCGAGGAAGTTTAATTAAATGCGAGATAATTGAATTATACTTTTAAATTTACAAGCTCCTACTTACAATTATTTAATTTTTACTTGGGTTGTTGCATTCCCAAATTGAAAAAGCATGTACTCATAATAAGTTGGAAAAAATACACAATACACTGCAATACTTTGTCATTTTCATATCTAAAACAAGGCTATATAAAGCTGACATAAAAGCGTTTTTAGCTTAGTTAAATGGTAAAGCATATGGTAATTCAAACAAATATTTCATTGGTAGTTAAGTTATAACATGCCTGGCCACTACAACCAATTTTTGAGCTACATATGTATGCACAGATTGCTACTTAAACATGCGTTTATTGTGGCTAAGTAATTGCATTTGCATTCAAAATCATGAAACATACACGGAGCGGCGCGAAAACTTGCACATTTGCATGGGAAAATCCGGCAAATGTGCGCACTGAAAATATAAAATATCGGGGTGTAGGAATCTCAAAAATTGATTGCACTGGCAAATTGGACAGGAAACAAAAGGCTGAAACGCTCGTTATCGCGATAACGAGTATTTCATCGTCGAAAATTGAAACCAAATATTGAGAGTATCGAGTTTAAATTCAAATTCTTACTTTTGCGTACGGCGATTTTTTGGGCGGTTCTCGCGAGGAGGTGGCCGCTGCTGCCGTGGGCGTGCCGCGTTTGTTGGGCCGATTCTTTTTGAGAACGATAACGCGCATGATGTGGCAGATATATATATATTTATTTATGTATATATTTTGTGAGAGGGGTGTAACGTGTGCGTGTGGCTCTCGGCTACTGGTATTTATTTACGCAAAGTGTTTTTAACAAACAACAATTTCGAGGTGTCGCCGTGGTCGCTAGTCTCTCTTTAAATTTCTCAAGTGATGGCCGTTCACAAACGGGTTTCCACTCCTCGCGACATCGAAGTCGGATTCAGATATAGCTTTCGGATTTGGATTCGGATGCGAATTCAGATGCGGATACGTATGCGAAGTGTGTTGTGGGTGGTTGGTAGTATTTGGTGGTTACAAGTACGTGTACGGGTGCTATTGCGACTGCACCCACATTCGGGTGGTGCGGTGCAGGCACAAAGGTCACGAAATTACAAAATGCAAAGCGAGCCGAGCCTCTAGCTCTAGATAGATTTTTACATAGTTGATGTTGCAATTACTGAGTAAGAATAGGTTAAACTACATCTAGATTAGCAAAGAGTATTGGTTATTTACAGTACATACGAGCTAGCTAGATTGATTGAGTTGTGTTTTATTGGCATTAGTTTGCACTAGCTTCTGATTGGTGAAGTTAAGCACTTGGCCACGAATTTCGACTACTTGGCTAGAAATTTGTTGTAGAAGGCAGGCAAAAGATTTGAAGTAATTCTGGCAGTGCTACATTAATTCGTTCTTTTTGTTTATATTCTTTTATATTTGTTTTTTGATTCGAATTCGTTGGGCGCACGGTGCGTATGCGTGATTGGTTAATAAAGCTAAGTTATTTTACATGGACTGTCGACTAGTTGGTTGCATTACTATTTTGATCATCGTTTATTTACTTACGCGCTGCACTCAATTCAATTTATCTTGTGTGTGGCTATCAAAACAGAGAACAACTCGCCTAGAAAAGCCTGCCCTGAACTGCGCTCTAAAATTATGCATATATATTAGGAGTATATATATATATGAATGGTGTCTGTTTTCGGGATATATATATATTGATATATTTCAATTTTATTTGGATTTAAGGTTTGTGTTTCGTTTGCTTTGGTTTCTTAGCTAGCCCCTCCAGTTGCGCGATTGGCAGCCAATCGCACCTCAGTCGCGACGAAGAACGACGACGACGGCGCGTTTACGGATACGGATACGGCTGCGGAAGTACGGCTACGGCTACGGCTACGGCACTACGGCTACGGCTAATTTGTCGAACGGATCACCCAAGAGCGGAGCTGGCGAGCCGCGTTACGTATACGTCGAAGTGCAAGCACGTGACTGACTCGGAGCGACCGTTGCACGCTGCTTTTATAAACAGCGACATCGGGAACAGGCTCGAATGTCTGGCAACGCTTCGCATGCAATTTTCCGCGCGCGCTCTCTCTTTGTCTCTCACTATCGCTCTCTCTGAACTGGCTTTTCCGAGCCCTGTTCGGCAACAGCTGATTCACTTGCAGGCCCAGAGGTTGAGGTTACAGTCAAAAGCCTGATGGGTTTTCCCAAACTCACACGCAGTAATAGTTTGTCACACCAGAAAATACAGAAATTCGCACAGCACAAGGAGTAATTTTGTATGAGTTACCCTCTTTGGAGGACCGCAAAAAAACAGGGAACTAGCAAATGCAGGACAAAATCAAGCCAAACAGCCGCACTGACCACGCACAAGCTAATCTACCGCAGGACTAAGCGAAAGGCGAAGGACGAACCTAACCCACAGTTGGCTCCTGCTGGCGGCTTTCAGTGCTCCAATGAGCGAGGGAGATGGCGAAACGCTTGGGTCACATGCGCAGTCGCCAATCAGCTGTTTGACCTACATACGAGCGCCAGTTCATCTGTACTTTCAAGCGTGCAAACGGGGGGCGTGTCGGGCGTCCCGACCCCGCCTAATGGAACTCATTAGATCTCGGCCATGAAAAGTTCCCCCAAAAAGCTGCCAGCAACAGGTCTGTGGAAAGCTAAGGGGAAGCTTTTTCACGGCATTAACTAAACTTTGAAATGGTTTCATTTGCCGCTTTTTCAGCTTTATCGTGGTATATTTTCCCGCTTAACTTTAGAGCTTTTCACCCCGACTAAATCGAAACTCACCTGAGCCCTTATGGCCGCCAAATGGATCTGCTTGGCTCGCAGGTCGAACTTCTTCATGGACAAATCCTCCTGCAGCTCATTGACCTTGTTGTACAGCTGGCCCTCGATTCCCCGGGTCTGCGTTCGATTTAGAGCCTCAATGGAGTCCTGCGGGAGGAAATTAACCAGTCGCATTGATTATTTAAATAAATAAATATATAATATTATAGATCTACTTGTAAAAGAAGGCTAGTTAAAAGCTTTCATAGGCAGTACCCCAAATAACATATATTCGACTATCATTAAAAACAATTGCCCGAAAATGTCTTCTAATGAAAATTGCCAAGGAAGTCGCCGCATTTCTGAAAATCGCCATTGGAACAACAAATGGCGCAGTTGTAAGGCCATTCCCAGATTGAAGAGCTTCTTCTACTTCTTCGATTTGGAAAAAGGATGCAGGATAATAGCGGGTTTTGAGGCTTTGGTGAGCGTGATACAGATATGCAGTATATATCGTTTATCCAATCAATCAGTGCCAAGTTATATGTTACCTGATCCCTTTTGGATCACTAAAATCGACAGGGAAGGAATTATCAAAAGAAGGTTGCTATATCATACAAGTCATCGCTTTTGCATGGGACTCGGATTGGTTACTGTTCTCAATTCGCTGCTGCTGCTAATTGGAAGCAAATGGGTGAGAGTCGACAGATGGTATTCGAATATAAAGGCTAATACCCTTTCTTTTTCGTCAAGGGCCACCAGGTTTGCCTCTTTCTTTGGATTTATATAACAGTATTCACAACTCTCATATCGAATATAAATAATACCTTAAGGAAATCAAATTTTGCACAAACTTTTTTAATAGTTCCGTCATTGAGTAAGTACCAAAACGTGAAGTCTTCGCAAAAAAATAAACAATATAACCTCTAACAGCTCTGGAGGGCTATTTCACATTGGTAGTTGCATCTTTAATTTGTAAATTCCACGAGAAGCGAGACGAGTGTAACTCATACACCGAAATGCACTCCTCAGACGGCAAAGAGCTCAATTCTATCGAGAATACGGAACAGATATAAGCGGTTTTTTGTGAAATTTAAAGGATAATAGAAAAAACGATTGAGTTATTGGCCACCGATTCAAATAAAATCTTTCGAAACATAACAAACCATTTTTTTAAGTACCGACATGGCTGCGATATCGTACTGTGAGCTTTTATTATTTTGTGTATTATTGTGGATTATTCATCTCACCTGCAGCTGACGTATTTGCAATTCCAATTCGATGGCCTCCCGCTTCAGCGACTCCAACGCGGAGCGTTGTGACAGTGTGGAGTGCCGGTCGAAGACCAACTCGTTCCGCAGGCAGGGCGTCATCTCCTGCGGCGGACAGGTGCCCACAAAAACAATCACTTTAGTCCGCCGGACAGGTGTTATATGCACTACTACTCACATTGTGGTCGCCCGCCTCCTCGCCGCCCTCTGCTTGCGGCGATGCAAAGAGCCGTCTGGGAATCTTCTGGGCCTGCGATGGTTGGGCCAGGAGTCGGACGAAGTTCACCAGATCCTGTTGAGGTGAGACAGCTGCGCACTGGTTGGTCAGGCTGTTGTACCGCTTGGCTTGGTCATTGGCCTGCGGAGGTACACAAATAATTATGATTTGGACACATTTCTGGCACAGATATTGTGGTTACCCTTAAAATGCAGTTGCATGTAGACTTAACTTATATTTACGTATTTATGCTATCTTTATCTAGTACTTATCAAATTGTACAGTTCCAAAACCCTTAAATTTTATAGATATCTAGATCCTTAGGCCCTTCTTCTTTGTTTTGCATTTCTACCATTATCATTGTAAACATTTTACTCCAGTATTTATTGTCCTATATTTTATCCTCGAGCTACCAATGCATATATTTTGACATTTACCTCATAACCTGTATACCCTACACCGATAAAAAAAAGTGTCACAATCATCAGGCAGGACCTGCCCACGCATTAGGCAAATTACCAGGGCAAATTCCTACCCCGCGCAATTATAATAATCGCGTACAAATTACTGTCCAGGAAACAAAAGGTGCTGCAGAAATTAACTCGAATTCGAGGTGCCACTGGGCCACGCCACTACCACACTATACCATGTTTATGGGGTGCGACAACCACCTGCTGCAGTGATAAATCACTGGTCGGCGGGGCACTCACCTTGCCGGCAATTACTTCTGCGCCCTGCATCAGCGAGTCGGACACAATGGCGACCAGGTCGTTGTGGATCTCCTCCAGCTCCTGCATCTGCTGGGGCAGGGTGTCCGTGTGGTAGGCCTCCAGCATTCCATTTGTGGCATGCAGCTGCTGCACGTACGCATTATGGGCGTCGATGTATTCGGTGAGCGAGTGCTGGCTGGGATTCTGTCGGTGGGCCAGGTGGCACTGCTTGTAGTCCACACGGCACTGTGGATGGGGGGAGAATGGCAATGGCAATGGTAATGGCAACCAACAAAAGGAAGGGGGTAAAGGGACCCAAGGGTTGGGTGGTCAATTTATGGGTAATCACAGAAAAGGGTAAATTGGCACACGCACAATGGACAGAGCATTTGACGGGCAATTGGACCGGCCCACACTGCGTATGCGATATTTTCTGCTCGAACAGAATTTTAAGGCATCTTAAATTCCTGTTCGGAAAGATTCCTTTTGGGACTTCAAGACTATCAGAACTCGTGCTAATCAACTTTTTTTTTTGTTAATTAAGCTCACCTTTGACAGCTTCTCTTCAGTCTTTGCGATAATAGTCTCAAAAGACTCCCTGTGTGTAAATATTTTACGGCTTTGAACTTTGCGATGAAAGGATTTATCCAGCATTGGTCGCGACACCTGAAGAAAGGGGTAAATAAATTATGTATGGCATATCTTTTTAGTTCCCTCCCAGTTCTACAGAATGAAAAAAAAGGGCAAATTATCGTGAAAAATGAAAATTAAATGTGTAAGCCAAATAAAACAAAGCAAACGCCGCGGCAAAACAACATTATTCGGCACTCGAAACACACATGTCATTTCCCAGGGCCCCGCACCGCCACGCCCCCACTAATTAACCATAATTAGAGTCTGCCTTTTATAATGCAAATTGCTAATTTTATTTTTTGTGCTGCCTCAAGGCCACAAACACACATGTGGCTAGCCCATCCGATCGATGTGGTAACTGGTACAAATAAAATTATCATATATTATTATTAGTATAAATCTGGCTATTGTTTCAATGAGAAAGTAAATCAATGAATTCCCGCATTAAGTTAATTAAAAATCTTTTAGGGCAAGTGCACAACAGCCACGTACGTATAGTTCTATTTTCAGTGAAGGTAACTGAATATTTAACGCGACACGATAATGCCATTAACCCATTTCGGTTTCGGCAACTTTTTCGACGAAAACCGTAATTTAAGGGACTCTCACCTGGCGGGAAAGGACGCTGGCCACGTCGTTGCAGGCCTGTGAATCGGTTTCGACCTCCTGCAGGAATGTTTCCCATGCCTGAAAGATGGCCAAGTGGCAGGCGGGTCTGCACGCCACTCGGTTGGGTTTTTGGCAACTGAATTTGGCTGGGAAAATCGTTTGGGCCACTTACCTTTCTTTGCGTAATTCGGCATTCTTCTTGCGATAATTGGACAGCGCAACTTGGAGGGCAGTTGCGTGTTCCTCGTACAGACGGGATAGTGTTTCGGAGAAATCGGATACTGTAATTGAATTAGGTTGAGTGAGCTTTAAGGTCAAATAAAACCAAGAGGCAGTCACGCTTTATGACGAGCCACAAAGTGCATTAGACACAATGAAAGCACCGGAAACGGATATGCCAACAGGGGAGAGGTGGGCACTTCCGGCTGAAGTCTTTGTGTTTTTCTCCCAAGGCAGCGCTCAAAAAGTTAGCAAAAAATACCGTAGCCAATAGAATGAATTTATTTATTTACTTTTGAAACATTTAAATGTTTTAAAAACTTTTTACGAGTATGATTTTTTCACATTTCCCATATTTTGTTTTGCCTGTAACAAAAGCAGCCAGTTTATGTGCAGCAAAGCACAAAAAGTCAGCCTCTTTAAAAGGAGTGACTGTCTGTTGGATAATCCATCAAATTTACGATTACTCAGGCATATATGAATATGGATGTTCGGCTTTTAGCCACTTAAGCTGCCAGTTTATGGTCCAATCGTTTTATGGCCTGTAAGATACGCGATTATAGCGTCACGGCAACAGGTTGTCAAATGTGTTGAAACTGAAAAGTTTCTGACGCTGTTGTAGGCAACTTTAATTTAATCAATAATTTTTTATTCCAACTTCTCTGATTTCACATGCAGTTCACAGCAAAAATGTTATTAAAAACTTCAGAGGCTACACAGAACTACTGGAAACTCTGCTGTTCGCCAGTGCCAAAGGTGCCATCCGCTGGGACAACTTTCTCCGACAGCGCCGTAATTCAAAGTCAAAGTTATGTCGAAAAGTTGCAGCTGTGTCAGGGGATGTTGTTCGTTGGGTAAACATACTCATAGTTGGGATAGCGAATTTACGAGGCTTTGCTGGCTGAAGAGGCTCTGCCTGAACTGATTTATGTCTCAATCTGACGAACCGACAAAGACAATCGGCAATCGAAATCAATAAGCCATAAAAGCGAGTACGGAAACTTATCAAATAAAATGCTGCCACATAAATTGCTTTTTGTTTTCCCTTTCAGGGCGCAACCCACGCCCGCTGTTTGTCACTTTTTTGTGCCACCTGGCGAGCGTGTCAGGTGTGAAAGTGTGGCACACGACACGTGTACTCCCATGTGGCGGAATGGGATAGGAGTTGGAAATATATTGGCTTCTGGTTTAGCTCACCTGTTTTAATTAACTTAAAGTTGACATTGTTCTGGGATTTGAAAGCCTCGTTCAAACTGCTGTGACTGTAATCCTTGAGCACGCCGTTGTAGGACGCCATGCTGCCGCCCTGGGGGCTAAGGGAACCACCTCGTGGTCCCCTCCACCCGAAGATCCTCCTCCTACGACTTCTTCGACCACTTGAAGATTTTACCGAAGAACCTGCCGACGACAATATCGTTATCACTCACTGGACTTACAACAAATGTAATCCATTTTTTACTCAAAACCAAAAATTAATCAACTCGTAAAACCAAACAATTAAATAAGGAAAACAAACAGAACGCAGCGTAAATTCCAAACAAAACGAACCGAATTGAAAGCAAACAAATGAGAATTTCCAAACGAAATGTGATTTGATTTCGGGTGGTTGGAGTAAAGTATCCGTCAGGCAATGTCAGGAATTATTTTGGCCACGCCATAGTAAATACACAAGTCGTCCCTCCATTCCCGCACCCCCTGGCCAATCAAACAGATCGCTGCCTTTTGTATTTATGCATAAATAATGAGTGGAGCAGCTCCCCATTTGCCCCCCACGGTCTTTCACTTTTTCTATCGCTCCTATTTTCGCTTTGCGCCAAGTCGGAAATTCGAGTATTTCAGTCCAAGACAGCTCCTTAAACCCGAGCCCCATTACCAAAGTCAACAAAAGGACTCAAACAACAGCGGGCAAGATGGTGGTTCACCATTTAATATTGAGCACTAATAAATAATTACCTTAGCAATTTTTCATTTAATAATAAAACTTTAATTTTGTATTTATCAAACCATGGGTCCTAAAAAGGTTTTACTTAAAGTGCTATTGTACTATCTCGATTAAACCCTAATAAAAATGAGCTGTGATGCTTTTTAGTCCTATATCTTTAAGCACAACTGTATGTAGGTTCCTCTGACTTGCTGGTCTTTGGTTCCTTCTGCTCTGATGTTGGGCGCCAAAGTAAAAGTCGGGGCAGATGGAAGTCCCCTCATTTAAAATTCAATCAATAAATGAAGCGTAATTTCATTGCCGCGACGAGAGTCGAGATTTCGTTAGAACACATTCGCAGCTAAAAAGACTCGGGGGTCCGTTTGTTTGGTATGTCTGGTGATTGTTTCACCCGGACTCCACACTCCAACTCTCGACCCGTTCTAACCAAGTCCAAACCCACTGTCCAAAGTGTCTGTCGTGTTTGTTTGGACACGCTCACACGAGGCTCAATTACTGTCCGACTGGTTGGCCCAATGAAATATGTAGGAGCTGCAGCGGATCGCCCACGAAAGTGTGCTTTAGAAATTATTAAAGGACTCGGCTGCATGAAATGCTCGGCTGTCGCATCCTTTTGGCCCCGTCCAATTTGAAGTAACATTGCCGGAATAAACAGGGCGTGTCCGAGATTTCCAGCGATCACGTAGCTCTTGATTTACTTTGCCGCTGGTCATCAAATTTGCCGCGCTGTGAACTTTGAAATGAATTCCAGTGGGTGGTTGTACTGCTGGTGGTGCTGGTGCTATTGCCGGTGGTTTAGCAGGATCTCGGCCGGTTCGAGCTCACGTGCCAGCTGCAAGGATGTCGTTATCGCTGTTGTTGATTACACTTCACGCGCTGCTAAGCTGACATTCATTTCGGAACGCCAGTCTCAGCTGGATGTGCTGCTCCTTTTGCTTTTGCTCCTGCCCCTACTCCCAGCTCTTCAGTTCTTACTAGTTTTCCAAAGGAATTATGTGCGTGCCTGCATTTGGAGAATGCGCTCCAGGCACGCAACTCAGTTGTAGCTCCAGTTGCACTCGCAGTTGCATCCACGGACACAGGTAATCCAATTATGCATGCGAGGAGCAGCTGTGGACCCCACTCAAGCGATAAGGTGGCACGATGGATATGCAGATGGGAAATGGGAAATGGGCGGGCGAAAAGTCAAGCATCCTAAGCACTTTAAGTTCGCCTTTCGCCTTTGTGTATGTTTAGTACCAAAAGTTAACCAAGCTTAACTAAGCGAGGACGGCACAAGGATGGGTTTGCGAGCATTGGCAGGGCCAAAGGTTGAGTATCCTTGGAAAAACTGCGAACTAGAAATCTGAGAGTCCATTATGAGGATTGTGGTCTTAGTGTGCAGGAATTGAACGAGTTCGTAATGCGGCTAATTGAAAGGTTCAAGGGCAGAAAAGGCCTGAACAATAAACACAATCACTCTAAGTATTTCGCCAACTAGCAGTCTGAGTATAAATTAATAACCAGCTTTATTATACCATATGGCTTCAATATTAAACCGAAATCAAGGTACGATGTATTTAAATTTAAATCGGACACATGAAAACAAAACTTATCAGTCAGTCTAAATATTATTAAAGATTCTAATCCAAGGATACTTCATTTAGATGCATTGTTTAAAGGCATTCTCAAAGTATAACATAACTCCAAACTGCGAATGAAAGTTGCTTTAAACTAAGAAGGAGTTCCCGATTTTTCACATTCCCAAATCTTGATGGAATTTTATTTGCTTGGAAAGTTCTGAGATGATATGGTGAAGAGATTCCCAACTCAAATTGAATACCATCAGACTACTTGAAAGTGAATTCCGGAACACCCCCATATGCTGCATGTTATGGCGATCAACTCGAGGTTGTTTCTACGAGACGCGCGGCAAACAACTGTAAACGATTCGATTAGCAGGTGCAAGAGAAGACTTGGAAGGCACCTGTCACCTTTGGAAGGCGTTCCGCCAGAACTGGCCCCGCCTCCGCCGCCGCCGCCCGCCGAGTTGGATCCCCTGGCCGCCGCACCACTGGCTTGTGCGCCCACCGCTCCGTCGCACTGATCCGCACTCCGTGACCTTGCCCCAGCCATCCTTTCCCGATCCTCGCGCGGCGATCGCGCAAAAAGGCCGCCACCGCTTGCGCCGGCCTTGCCTGCAGGACTCCTCGTCCTTGGTGAATCGTAAACACCCGCATAGTTCTCCAGAGGCGGCGAGTAACCCCTCCCACTGCCATCCGCCGGAGCCGTGTGAGGGGTCTTCGGATGAAGCTTGATGACCGGCTCGCGGGCCTCGAAGAATGCATCGAAGTTGTTCTGGCGCAGATTCTCGCTGCTGAAGACGGGATTCTCGACGTGCACATGCACATCCTCGCGCAGTCTGTTGCTCTCCCTCGTGTCCGAGGAGCTGGAGCGGCCCAATCGCCCCAGCGGAAGATGGAGCTTGGGCCGCAGACGCGACTTTCCGGTGGGCGATTTGCTGCCGGATGCGCTGGCAGACGATCTTTCCGGCGGCAGATCCATAGGCGACATGGGTCGACCCCATCCCGGTCCGAAGTGGGCGTGCGTGGGATCCGGCGTGGGTGGTTCCAGAAAGATGCTGGGGCTGCGTGAGCGGAGATCCCCATAGTGTTCTAGTGCTCCTCCTGCTGCCGAATCCTGATCGATAGCTGCGCTGCTGCGCTGGAATGGTGCTCGTCCTGGTCCAGTGGCACTGCTCCCCTGCATCTGGCTGGCATCATTATAATCATTATACATGGACGCAGCAGGCGGCCGCTGGGGGTTCCTCCGTAGGCTGCTCCTCTTCGTGGAGCCCTGGTGCGAAAGATTGGAGTTATTAGAGTGAGTTAACGAGGCGCGCGATGTGCGACGGGTTGGCGTGGGCGGCAAGCTCTGAGATTGGCACTGAAAAGCCGGTGGCGGTGCTACCTCCTCGAAGTTAAAGAAGTTCGAGGCAACAGGTGATCCCGGGTAGGTGAACGGCGGTGAGGCTGGCGGAGATCCTGGGTAGAAAGAGGCTAGTGCTGCCGGAGCGGTTGCTGGCTGGATGGCAATGGGCGGAGTGATGGCCTCGAAGTGGACGGCGGCGTTAGTTGGGACTTTGTTGGTGTTGTGGCCGGCGAGGTTACTGGAGTTGGTGGCTCTGGCTGGATACTCGATGGGCACGAGCGGCTCGGGCAGGCAGTCGAGTGAGGGTCGCGGTTTCACACGTGGCGCAAAGAAACCATAGGTCATCAAGATGAGCTCATCGGCGGGATATATTACGTACATTCCTCACTGTCCCCATGTGGCATGGTGGCACAGCGCTAAGTGGATCTCAGCTGTTGGCTTTGTTGGGATTGTCTCTTGGTTTCTGGGGGATTCTTGGGGATAACTCTAATCAGGGTTCGGTGGGTTCGGTCTAGTTGGGTCTTATTCGAGTTCCTGTCTTTTTAGGGTTCTCAGTTAGCAGTGCTGTCAGCTGTCTGTCTTTTTTGGGTTGTCTAACTAAAGTGCTTTAAGTTACCAAAACAATATAGAGAGTATCTAGGTTCGTTTACAACTAGGGCTTAACGTACTTTCTGCTAGTCGGGTATATCACAAAGTGAGTTCAAGTTTAGTTCAATTCTCGGGGACGTGCTGTCATTTGGATCGCTGCATGTTGTCGATACTTAAAGAAGATGCTAAAACGAGAAGAAAGAACAGAACAAGTCAATGATTAATTAGTCGTAATTACTGAATGCTGCGTTTTAGAACACGAAACAAAAAAGTTTGGCCGCAAAAACCAAACAGAGCTCAGCTTGTGCCTCATTAAAAATATTCCTTTCTGCTGGTCGCTCATTCATGCGAGTCGTTTTGCTCATTAAATTGTTCCGTTTCCCTGGAAGAACAGAAGTTACCACTCGAGGGCCAAAATTCCGGTCAAACTTTGGCCACTCTTTCTCCCTAAGTTGGTAAACAAAGTTTGACCGAGGGCAAATTTCTGGCCAGGTTTGCACGGCCAAGACCAAGGCCAAGGCCCAAAGATGTCGGGGGCCAGGTGGCAAATTGTCAGGGTGCCAACTGTACAATAGGCACCTATTTTTTGACTAATATGGGATATGACTAATATTGCCCTTATTAAAAATCTTTCTTTGTTTTATTAAATGAAATACATAAGTTATACTGTAGCTATTTCCTTTAAATCTTAAATTAGAAGCAAAGGAACTTGAAAGCTATAATCCATTTCCGTGTAATAACACTACTTTGACTTAACTTGAAGTAAAACAATCGCTCACTGTTCAGAGGGTGGTGCTCAAACACAAATTAACAGGAATTGGCAATGACAGCCCGAGCTGAAAGTTGGTGAAACCACCAACCCACCACCCACTAAGTTTGTGCGTGTCTAAGCCACTTGTGGGTTTGTGGGCGGTGGGCGAATAACTGGCTCGCCACATGCAAGGATTATTATTATGCCATTTTATTGGCCAATCGATGGGCCCATATCAATTAAATTTGCATTAAATATTCATGATAACCGATGGTTACACGCCGCTTTAATTATCGGATCAGAATTAACTGGATGAGTGATTATAGCGTGCCATTGTCTTGTCCTCCCAGGCAAAGTTTATGGGCATTCCAATGGCAGAATAGTTCACGGGATTTCTGGCCATGATATTAGCAATATTGGAAACTATAAAAGTGCTATAAGATACTTTAATCGGACATTGGCAAATGTTAAGTTAGGAATTTCCACAATAATTAAAATTAAAATTTATATGTGAATGGCATCTTTATTGTTAATCAAGTCGCATGTATACTTATATTGCTTAATGGATTTTTGTTGCTATGTTGAGTAAACATTTAAAGCACATTTCGCATTGCTTTTGGGCTTAAGTATCTTTTGCGAGAGCAATTTCATTTTAATTTTAATTCCCATCTTAGGCGTCTCGTCTGACTAAAGCTCGTGTTTTAAAATGTACCATTTGCATAATTGATATATAATGGATACTGACCCAATAATATTCACCCACGAAATCTGAGAGGGCGGGTCCTTGGCCGGCATTAAAATCGCATTACGCGCACAACGGCACGGGAAATCGGGGGAGATTAAATTCATATACCGCGTACGGGGCGGCCTTGCGTGTGCGTATGTGAAAATGAGGAAAACCCGAAATGAAAACTTACAACAAGAATGCGATGCGATGGGCCGACGGGAAGGGGGTGGCACACGGCGGGGCACGAACAAGTATGAGGAAAAGCTAAAGCCAAGACAGAAATTGCATTTCATAAATGGGGGGCTACACAGCTTGTGGCAAGGCGAGCCGAAAAGAAATCACGCAATTTAATTCAATGTGAATTATTTATTAGCTGCCAGATAGGGGCGGTCGCATGAATAATTCCCCATATTTAATGCCATGACGGTGGGGCCTCGAAGGTTGCACAGGCGGAGGAGGATGTTGTGTTGGAGGTGGGTGGCACAAAAAGGAGGAGCAGTTACTCTGCCGATGACACTATCCGACGGGGTACGCAAATATTTCCTTTTCATCCCCAACTTTCACCCCCAACCCCGCACACACACACATAATTGAATTGTTTTGCTGCACTTTACCAGCTCGTTAAATCTGTCAACATTGATCAATCAAACCGGTTGAGAGGGGGAGTAAGTGAAAGTGGGCGGGCAAAGAGAAAGTTGTCCCATCTCCAGCTAAAAGTTGTAAAAGCCGAGGGATCCGGGAATTTCCTCGTTTCCTCGTTTCCTCCTCCGGCAACGACTGGCATTTTAAAAGCCTTTCCAACGACGAGCAGAAAAAGCCAACCGAAAGTAATTTTGCAAAAATGCACAAACAGCAGCCCATGAAAGGGCAAATGGCAACTGCTTCTATTGAAATTAATTAACTACAGAAAACAATGAAGCCCGAAGAGCAATGGCAGTTCGCTTATCAGAACGAGGAAGCCAGCGGCAAACAAATTGTTATAAATAATCAAGCAGACAAACCCCTCGTTTTGGCTAGCTGCACATTGGCAAGAAGTCCCAAGATGCCGAGATGCTAATATGCTGAGAATGCCCAGGAAAAGCCGGCCAACTAGAGGAAGCAAACTTGACTCAAGTGCATTGTCAAGGCGGTACACGAAAACAGAAACAGAAACGGCTAGGAAAAAAAAAGAAGGAAAACATCGAGGAGGAGCAAAGTGAAGGCGCCCATGCGATGCACTTGCTCTTCTCGGCCAGCGACATACATAATTACATGGCAGTGAGCCCAGAAGACGGGGCACATATGTATTTATATTTCGAAGCGTATAAACATATAAACAAATGTATTATTGTGGCTTGCAAAACGCTCTTCGCTTTCATTTTATTTTTCTAATTAAATCTAAACGCATATAAATAAATATTTGGCTCGCTAAGAATATATTCTCTGAAAAGGTTACTGGGATTGCTACAAAAATAAGACGCTTAAGTTCGGAGGTTGGTAAAGTGCTTTTGCGCTTGAAAAATTCACATCATTATACTTCTTATTCGTAGAGGGTATACTAGACTTGATGAAAAGTATGGAACAGTCTATATATTTCTGAGTAGGATAAAGGAATATAAAGTAATGTAATACAGTCCCGCACTTCCAAATAAACGTCGATATCTTCAACTGAATAAAGGGTATATGATAGTCTCGACTTTCTGGTTCTCTCATGTTAATTAATTAATAATCCTCATTAATAAACGGAGGATATATTTAATTTTCTTAGCAACAACGTCAAATCACTGCTCTTCTCTTTATTACCTAAAAATTTGATATAATTCCTTAAACAGTGTTTTGTGTTTCTTTTTTTTAACTCCTTTTAAAAAGAAGATAAAAACACAAAAACTAAGAAAGTCCGTATGCGTAGTTATTTGCCTAGCTATGAGAATGCACATAACATAAATTCCTAAAGACGTTCAACAAGAACGGAAAACAAGAAATCTAAAGCAAAGGTCAAGGAAATTCTACTGAATAATTGGGATGCTAAAGAAAAATTTCGCATGCTTATTTGATTTTCAAAATGAATACAACAAAGTGCATATGCATGCACATTTATATGAATTCAGCAAATCTCAAAAGTTATTCAGTTTGCTTAAAGATAACTATACAACGTGCAGATACAAATTTCGCATTTGCCATTAGTCCAATTAACAAGCTGCCTTTAACTTCACTGCCAATCAGATGGAAGGTCATTCATGTAATGACTCAATCAATCTCATTTCTCCCAGGAATTTTGCACTCCAGCTGAGAAAACATGACGAACAATAAAGTTTTGTGCTGATTTGTGTGGGCCATAATTCGCCATAATTCCCGCACACATCCAAATGGGCATAACCATCAAAGGCAGGCGCAAAAAAAATATACAAAGACACAATGATACAGGTAGCATAGACATGTGATACTTATGCAAAAGGAAATTAGATGAATAAGATGGGGGTGTGCTGCGAAAGCAAGGCAAACAAAGCTGTCGAAAAGAGTAAACTCAATTTATGAGAAAAGCGTTGGAAGAGGCTGGCGAAATACGGAGCAGCTTCAACACAAATTGCGTATTCGCAACGTGGGCCCCATGCAGAGTTACCCGAGCAGCAAAACCAGGCGCTGTGGGTTGGGCCTCCGATGGGTATGGGCTCCAGTCCCCACACGAATTGAAATTCAGTCTGACATGCACAGGCTGACTGAAGAGCAGACCGTCATTTTCGGGACATGAACAAATTTCGGGGATGGAATCTACATTAGGGTAATTAAATTCTGTTTCTGTTCATATCGCAGGTATAATAGGTATATAGCTATGTTAACGTATTAAAAACTCTCACTTTAATCATATTAATGTGGCTCAGATACCAATCAGAATAAACCACTTATTGTTAATCTATCTATAAAAAAAATACTGATTAAAAACAAATACAAATATCCATTTCAATATTCAATATAAAAAGACTTAAAATCACGAACACAAACAATTCAAAATAGAAAAAAACCAAACTAGCTGTACAACAAATCCCAATAGAAATATTTCAAAAGTACTGAAATCAAAACAAAACCTCAATTTAAATGCAAGAATTCGCAGAAACAAAGAGCTCATAATGAATTCGAATTTTATGTACACCATTGACAGGGAATCCAACTCACCGTTTTGAGAATCTGCAGCTAAGTTGTATTCGTATCGGTTCGTTGGGTTGACATTTCTATATTCCCTTTAAATTTGAATGTAACACAAATATTTGTTTGTTTACACAACACACGCACTGTTGTTTGTTCGATTCACTGGGTTTACATATGAGTGGCACATGAATGTGGTGCGTTGGGTTGACTTTCGGTTTTTGGTTAAGTTTGGTTTCGTTTCGGTACGGTACGATACTAGACTTTGTGGCTCGTTTCGAGTCGTTTCAGTTGCACTTCCATTATTTTTTGCAATTTTTATTCATATGTCGCTGGCACACAACAACACACACAACATAAATAATAATAACAACAACAGGAACTACGACCGATCGTCGACGAATTTAGACTGAGACTCGAGCAGCTGTAAGCATTTAAATATTTTGACAATTCTTGTTTGTGTTCCGCCGCTCTTTCTTTTTGCTGTGCTTTCTCGCGATTCTCATGGCTGCTCTACTGATGTTGCTGATGCTGTTGATGCTGCTGCTGCTGCAGATGTTGCTCCTGTTGCTGTTGCTGTTGGTTTTGCTTCTTTCAATGATGCTGCTGCTACGACTGCTGGCTGTACGCATGTTGCCGCCGTTGTTAATAATATCATAGCGCTGCCATGGCGCTGCTGTTTGTCTAGCGCTTCAATTGGGAAACACTCAGCGCTTTTGTTTGCCGTGGGTCAACGGGGCGTATGCGCGATATGCTTTCATTGGCCTTTGCCAGACCAGTTTATACCGCATCCGTGACGTGGCTCATCCAGCCAATGACGTCATGGCCGCTGTCACAGCTGTCACGCGCAGAAAGTGTTCAAGGACTATTTATAGACGAAACGGCCTCCCGCACCGAACGCCGCCAACCGCCCATTCGTCCATCAGCTGCTGCTGCTAATTTTTGCAAGTGTTTTTCTTAGCGCTTTTCTTGGATCGCAGCTGAAAATAGACAGAAACAGCGGAGAGTGTGAGGAAGAAATTGTCGTTTTTGTGTGTGAAGCTCATTGAAATGTTTGCGCGTACTCAATTTTTATTCGCATCTAAATATACATGCACAAGTGTAGTATACTACAGAGAATGGCAATCGATGGCAACCGTGATTACTCATACGCCCCGCGAGCCAAGCAGATGCAAAATGCAAATTAAATTGCATTCGAGTGCTTTGCATTCCAATGTTGGCTCAATCACAGTTGCCATTATTATTTATGGATTGAATACCATTGAAGAAGCCTTAAACGCCGAACAATCAGCGAGGTACAATTTCAATTGCAGCTAACTCATAATTCTGGTTCAGTGAAACTGGGATTGCTGATTGCCCTCCAGTTACCTGTGCCTTTTGGCCCCCTTCAGCGTGGAAATAATTTAATTACCCAATGACAGGCTTTGATGTTCAGTTTTGCTTTAATTGTATTAATTTTGTCAATGTGTTAACGACATCAGCAGTGTGAATTTCCCACTGACAATTCAATAAATTCGACCCGGCCTGGGTTGGTTAGGATTGAAGGGCGACGGCCTCGTATCGAAAATGGGTCCCTGGTGACGATGAGGCTCTGCCAGCACCGATGTAGCCGTGGCCATCACACCCAGCAGGGCCAGAAAAATCGCTCCAAGATTAAGTTGCATCTTAGCTCGGTGGCGGGAATTGATTGATGCTTTGAGCGTTGAGATGGCGAGGCTTTTATAGCTCAGTCCCAGACAAACGAGTCGCAGATTGGGGACTTTTTATTTGAGCTGCTGCGATAAGCAGCCGAATGAACGACGGACAAGTGTCAGCCGGGGGCAGATAACCGATTGTGGCCAGGGGAACCCAGCCGGCACCACCCAAAGGGGACTTCCCACGGTCCCGGATTATCAGCCTAGACTAAATGTAAATATGACGTTTCTCGCTGAATATTTATGTTGCCCCCATTGACCAACTCCACCTCCCCCCAAAAACACTCTTCTTTTTAGCGCCCTGTTGGTTTTTCTGCATTGCAAATTACCCACTGGCAACCACGGCAGCCATTCAAAGGCATAGTCAACATGCGTCAACATGGAGCCACGCCCACTGCTCTACGCCCCTCGCAGCTTCTGCCTTCTAAGCCGTACACAGAAAGAAATATAGCGAATAAAATATTAATATTTAATCAGATCCTAATGGGGGTTTTCATCTTTTCTTCTTGTTTGTCATTTTCTAACAACATTTACGATATGCACGAATGATTTATATCTATTTTGTGGGGCAATATACACGCAATAAAGCAACAAAAATTAAGTAATTAAAGCGGAAAACCCCTTTCTGTTAAAATGAAATTAGTCTCAGCAAGGAAACGTCAG
Source organism: Drosophila mauritiana (assembly GCF_004382145.1). Lineage (NCBI taxonomy): Eukaryota > Metazoa > Arthropoda > Insecta > Diptera > Drosophilidae > Drosophila > Drosophila mauritiana. Next base: position 13,787,737 of record NC_046668.1, on the reverse strand, counting down.
CAACTAGAAATGTGTTTAATATCTGAGCGGCTAGTTTTAGAACAGATAATTCGGCCAGCTTTCACATTTCATAATTTCAAACTATTTCTTGTACAAATTTGCATTATTTTCCAGTGCACGATGAGAACATCTAGAAAGCGGGTTTTTTGGTGGCACGGTTGCGGAGGTGGAAAGTGCAGCTGCAGCAGCAGCAGCACAAGCAATTGCCCCTTGGCTCGATTAGAGCACTTTGTTAGTTTTCTCGCAGCAGAATGGGGCTGCAAAGGGGGTTGAATGTGGGGCTGCCCTTTAAATGACTCGACATTTTGACATTTTGAGTAATTTTGCACTTGCATTTTATTGTTTGTGTGCTTACTTTTTAGGAGGAAAAAAAAGCGGTTATAGTCACGGCTCATTAGGCGTTGAAAACGCTTCACTTGCGCTGGTAGTGTAGGAAAAACGGGGTAAGCTGCATTGATTGACGCAGTTTCCGCTTCGGCAAACTACGCAAAACCCCAGCAAGACAAACAATAGGTGTACATAAAACATAAAAATGTTATTGTTTATCAAATCGATTTGAATTGACCTCAGCCTTCAATATCGGTTTACGAAAATTCCTTTTATGTTCTCTTCGGCTGCTATAAATCAAATAAATCAAACGGAATTCCAAATAAAATTAATCCATTTCCATGGTTAGCGCATTAAAAAATAAATGTTTGGCTTGCGCGTAAACAGCAGAATAGATTGTGAATGTAAACATCGGTGGGAGACAGGCAAATTGCGGCATTAGTCAATCAATCACAGACGATGGCTAATGGAAGAAAAGTCGACTTTTTGGCCCAGAACTGAGAACTGGGCTAAGAAATTTGAGCTTAACTGGTGCAAAAAGTTTAACGTTTGCCCGGCATTCATTTCGTAGCTGTGCGGCTGACATTTTGAAATGTTTCTTGCAAATCGTTGTTGAGTAGGCTAAGCTCAAGTGCCACGCCCCCCAGCCCGAAGGCCCGCCCCCGGAGGCTAACGACCGTAACAAGAGTAACGGAGCACAGCAATGAAAAAAATATACTTACTATATATGTGCACATACCTAGCCCATCCACGAAAAGGCAAAGTAATAATTTTTGGAAAAATCACATGGCTACAAAAACTTGAATTTGAGCCGATAAGAGCCGCGTGATGAAGGCAATTCAATTGAAAACATGAAAAGTTGTCAACCTGCAGAGTGGCGGAAAAACGGAAAATGCTTTCGCACCGTTCCTAGGAAACGGATACCAACTCGAAGGTAAAACAGTCGACGACTTCTGGGGCCTGCCAAATCGATACGACCTTGACGCCCCAAATGACAGCTGAGAAATCATTAAAAAATATATTCTAATTATGAGTGGCAACTCGCAAAAGCAAATGTTTTGCAAATTCATCACGAATCAGCTCGGTTTCATTATTTCAAATTTTAAAGTAAATCTCTAGCGGCGCTATTATTTTGCCGACAGTTGATGGACAAACTTTTATCAGTCAATAAACCCCTGTTCTTTTTGCAATACTCAAGCGTGTGTGCTTTGAATAATTGTTTCATAATAAATTTCAATAAACCTCCTTTGCTTTGGGTATGCTTGTATGTATTTCGTGTGTACAAGCCAATTCTAGGAAGTATAATAGGGATTTATTCTAATTGTGAATAGACGACAGCTTAATGGATTTTGGACAAAGTAGGATGTTTAAGCAAGCATTAATTAAAAAATAAGCTCTTTTTTCTTATTCCATTCGGTAATAAATATATAGAGACTAACGTGTTTTCTTCCTAGCAAATATATCCCTTTTTGGAACATCTAAAATGCAGTATGAGTTTCACTGCCAACTCATTAGCCAACCAGTTAACGACTTAACTTCACCTTAACAACTAATTTGTGCAACATTTTTGTGGTTATTAAATGTAGTTACTTTTGAAACGGAGTATATAAAATATTAGACAGACAACGGGTAGGAGAAAAAGAATTTATACGTTTAGCATGCAAAATGAGTTATTAAGTTTATTGTTGGCAGGCTCACAGAGTCTATAGTACATCCATAACTCAGGGACTTGGATCAATAAAGTGCCAGAAAACGCTCTGAAATGCAAAGGCAGCCCGCCCGAAATAGGCAGCCTCGTAAATATGCATTTTCCCCTTGCAGAGGCAATCATAAATAAGCTCCGGGGATGGCAGATGGGCCAGGTAACCAAAGCCGAAGCGAACAGGAGCTATTTAGGTGAGCTTGAAACGAGAATACAAAGTTCATTAAATACGTATGAAGGCAGGAATTCTGGCGGGGCACTAAATGCCAGTTGTTCGTCCCGAAAATGGCTGCCATAAATGCGCCAGCTCATTTCTTGGGGGGAAATGGGAAATGGAGCTGGGAGCCGAGAGCTTGGAGCTTGGAGCTGGGAGCTGAGAGCCAAGAGCTGGGGGAATGGAAATGAGGTAAATGCTTCTGTTCCTACTTAGGTCCTGCCCCAAATGTTATTCAGACAAGATGAAGCACTTAGAGGAACGTTGTGCGATGTCAGCATCCTGCCGGGAGTGGGAGCGCCTGCACATCCCTCCCGGGTATCACATTCGCTTTGTCTGTGTGCGTCCCGGACGGACAGGTGATAATGAATACACTCACCGCCTCGCTGGCGCACATGTTGCTATTTAAGCAGTTAATGACGCGTTTAAAGCTAAACGCCAACCGCAAAGCCTCAACGACTACTCTTTTATTAACTTTGCAATTTCCTTAACGGCCCTTTTCTGCCTGCCATTTCGGTCCGCCACTTGGCCAAATGCCTTTGTTTCATCATGTATTCCATAATAATAATATTTTTGGTGTATATTTGCTTTGCAGATTAGGCATGCAGATTAAAATTTAAATTGCCTTAAGACTTAACTTTCTAGCTATAAAAATAATACAATAAAATAAATAAATAAAATCTCATGAAGTTCACATTAGTTGATACTTACAGGTAATCAAAAATTCGGGACTATGCCAAAGCTTAGCAAATATTTTCCTGCTCTGGGAAAACACATATACCACTTCGGCTTCCTTTGTCAATAAATACTCTACTGTGAAAATATGTTTGTTTATTTTCCCGGCATGAGCGAAACTCATAATTTTTCCTTAGCCATCCTGGCAGTTAATCAAAAGTGGATGGGAAACTGGCGAAAAATGAGTAGACAATAAAACTGAAGGCCCGCCAAGGAGATCACTCAAAAATGGTGCTTTTGGTAGTCGATGCGCGACTGCAGCATCAGCCTACAAATTCGATTCGTCCTTTATTGAGCTGCCTTGTGATTGCCACACGTCACACGGCTCAAAGGACGTGCTGCCATTTCAGAGCTTCCTTTTTCCATTCTCCATTCTTCCTTCCTACTTTTTTTTTTTTTTTTTGAAAGGAACCAAAAGCCAAGCTGGAACTAAACCCACCTGACACATGTCGGGGTGGCATACAAAGTGTCCAAAAATCATGGCACAAAAGGCGGGGACAATGTGCTCTTTGTTGGTCAGCAGGTGATTGCTTCCTGTGTGTGTGCTCCACCACTCAGCATGGCGACATTGCGTATACGCCACGGGTGAGCGGGCAGTGTTTGATGGACAAAGCCGTCGTAAATCTAATTAAATTTCACACAGCTGCCCAAACATTGAAGCGGACACTTGTTGGCCCTCGGAATAATGGGGAAAGTCCCGGAGTCAAATAGCAGCAGGACCGCATCGATAGCCATCGGGGGATTTTCGCGGGAATAATGTTAAAATGACAGGCCATGCATAAATGCTAAAGCGTGGCGAAACATGTTGGTCGTTCTCTCAGTTTTTTAGCGTTTTTGTTTTCTTTTTTTATTTGTATTTTGGCCATTCAGCAAGGTGGTCGTTGGACGTTATTAGCATGCCATCATCACCATTGCCGGCTGGGCCAGCAGTTCATGTAGAACGTGCTCAAGTGGGCACGGTCGCGTGCCTCATTATTCCCCCAAGGACCCCCGGATAACACCACTCTCCGTGGGGGCTTCCCCGTAAAATGTTTTCATTTTGGAATGGTCCCGGTGTTTTCGGTGGTCTCGTTTTCACGCAACTAAAGAAGAAATCAGAATCAGGTCAGCGACAGCAACGGCGGTACCAAAAAACTTGAAAGTCACTTTAAGGCTGCCACACAAAGCCGAGAAGAGAACAGATGAAATAAATGTTAAGGTCAACGTGGAAGGAAACCGAGATACATATGCTGCCCGAGCGTAAAGGCGGGAGTCAAACCAACAAGTCTCGAAATATTCACTTTGTAATTGGATGCTGTCGCCTGCTGCCTGCTGCATACCTTTATAGCCCAGTCGACCCTCAACAAAACCATACCAACGAACACCCACCGCCAGCGGCCATAAAAAAGGAGCTCAGAATGAATGCATATGGGCATGTGTATGTGTACACAGCGAATAAAAGTGCTGGAATTGTATTGGGGTTCTTAAAGTGAGAAAATCCAGGGCGATGCAAGACATACTACAGAGAAACACATAAATTATCTACATAGAAATTTCATTTAAGGAGTTTCCAAATCATAAATATTTTGAAGTTTACATTGTCTAATCTATCTTGCAGTATACCGTAGTGGAGCACTCTTAAATCAATACTTTTATTGCGTAATTTAAATCATTCAGTTTTCCCCCTGTGCATTCGTATCTGTGAGTCTCCGTTGTTCTTCAGCGTTGTTTTCTTTCTTCACATAAAGTCGGTTTGCCTCTGTCTGTGTGTGTTCAGCCATTTTTTTGTAGCCCCAAAGTTGAAGCGAATTGTCGTGTTTGTTTTATAGTTATTGCTTTTGTTTCGCTTTCGCCCATCGCAGTGCTCTATTGCCCAGCTTTTCCTACAGCTTTCTCCCTTTTTTTCCCTACCACTTTCCATTTTTTTTTTCATCCTCCTGCGGAGGAGTGCGCCCTTCTTGTCCTTGCCCCTTCTCCTCCAGCTTATGCACATTTAATCTTATGACAGCAAAAATGTTGTAAAATTGTTTATGGCACTTTGCGACATGGTCAGTATTTTTACAGTTTACAGTTTACTCCTCGGGATCTTTTCATTTCGCACACATATGTTCCGGAACTTCAGGAGCATTTACATGTTGCTGCTGGGCGGGAATGGGATTTGACGGATGGGATCTCGTGACGAGTGGGATTACGTGGATAATGGATGGAGGATTCGGGCAGCCGTGCGCAGGACCTTTGCAAAAAGCAACGCAGTTGAAGGAGTGAAGAAAGTCACCCATGACACTTTAATTTCTTAACTGCATAGCTTTGCTTTAATCACATTTCTCAGCTGTAAGTACTGCAATAACTGCACTTAATTAATGGATAAAGATTTCGGCATTGCGAGGTGAAAAAACTTAAAGAGAATTTTAAATGCACTCTGCCAACACAAAATATATACAATTATGGAAATTGCTTTGAAAGTAGCCAAATGACCATTTTAATTTAAAATGATTTTTGTCAAACTTTACTTTGCTAAAGAAATTATTTGGTTTATTCTTTAAGAGCTATTTAACTTTGGCAAAACTTAAGCTTCCACAGAAACACAAATTCATTTTCAATCAAGTTTTCAAAGCTTAATCTCCTTTATTAGTGGATAGCAAAGCTCTTAGCAACATAAAATCATTGACAAAACTTAGCAGACCATTTAATAAACTTCTGAATCAGATTTTCCTTTCAATTGGTAGAAATGAAGTGACAGTTTCATTATTTTTTATTCGTTCTTTGCTCTGATTTCAACTCACCAATTTCGAGAAAATGTTGGCCTTATCTGCCGTCGACAACCTGTTGGCTGTTTTTCCCCATTCACTTAAACGCTTTTCCTCTGATTGCGAATCTTATCTCTATTGTTGCCGCAGTAATCAGGCGAATTTCATAAAATTCACTTGGCAAACGATTTGGTTTTCGTGTCAAAGCTCTGTCCAGTTCAATTTGGTTTATTTTTTAATCGAAATATATTTGCCAAACTGTCTACATTTTGCTATATACCCGCATTTATTTGTATACGTTTCTTGCGTGGCCAGCAGATGTTTGTTAGTCTCGTTTTTGTTGTCGTTTAAATCTAAAAATTATTATTAGTAATTTGTTGGTCTGCAGACAGCGTATATCCCTCTCTTTCTATTCTCTTTCAGGAGCTTTTCTTCTTCTATCGTTTTTAGGTGAAAATTGAAATGGGCTTTCAGCGCTTAAGAATTTTTATCACGATAATTTATGATTGGAATATGCGTGGTCAGTTAGCACTAAGTAAGTACATATATAGTGGACTCTCTTTTGTTAATATGGTATAGTATAGCTATAGTTCTGTCGAAAAATATAGTGTATTCCCTCCTTGTTCCTCAGGCTTCTTGTGTGTTGTATTTTTCTTTTTGCGAATTTTGGTCAGGTTATCTCTTTGTGTTATTGGGCTTTTCGAGCACAGTCAGTGACTTGTAGCTCGGGGAGCTCTCATTATGGTCACGTTGAAACCGTTGTGGCACTGGCCCAGGCACACTCCACGGCGGAACGGGTTCAAATTGCTTGATTGCATTAATTATTCAGTGCCAACGTCGACGTCGTTACATCTACATCAGCGACAGCAGGCCGCGCGCATGCCAAAGTTCACTTATGTAAATGCGCCGCGGCAGTCAAATAAACACAGAAACAGAAACTTTCCAGAGTTACAAGTACACACGCGGAGCGGCGATAGTAAAAATTTAAAGCATACTTTTCAGGTGAGCTGCGCTTTGATTTGCATCCAAAAACACAGCTAGCGCGCACACACACACGCACGCACCCGGACTTAGGTGGCCAACACGCACACACTCAGACAAACCGACCAAACGACCAACCGACCGACCGACTAACCGAAAGAGAAAGTACTGTGCTGGATACTTGTTGTTTCAGTGGCACGAACACCTTGCTACTGCCACACTTGTTACGGCCTGGAGTTCAGTTCAGCTCAGCTACTGTTCAGCTGTTTTGGCTAAGTCTTTACTTGTTTGCCGTGCTGCTCTTCCGGCCAACATCACGTCCAGCTAGCGACTGAACAGTGGTTCCAAACGAACGGCGGCGACAACACTGCGTATACGCAACGTCCACAAGTCGGCTGCTTTATTTTCGGAATAGCTTGGTGCGGCTGCGTGGGCAAACGAAGAGAAAGCAACTGGGAATTCCAAAGAGCAGCCAGGTGCTCTTGGCCAGAAAAGAGCAGTTAAGGGAAGGGAATCAAGCAAGTGGTTGGGCCCTAAGCAAAACAATTGCCATGGAAGTTAATCATCTGCTGCCGATGGCGGTGTGAATTCAGAATTCTTTATGTACTAATTAATTGCATTACTAATGTATTATTCGACCGGCTCATAATCGATTAATGGAACTTTTTGACGTGAAGCAATTTGTTTGCACAGCCAAGTGACGCGATACCATACCCATTCAGGTCAAAGGTTAATTTTTGCCCCTATCTACCGACGCATGTGAGCCCATTAAATAGCAGGACCGGCAGCTTGGTAATGTGTTATTAGAGGCGAGATGCGGCAGGATGGTAGGTGCCACAACAGAGGACAATTAATGGAACACCCACGAAGCAATCTGTTGCACTTTTGCCACGGCAATGCACGTAATTAAGTGTAAATTAAAACCAACTTAGCAGGTCAGAGGGCGAACGGAATGCAACGAATAGTGAATGTTCTAAGCGGAATTTTATTGAAATAAAATACCGCATTGAAATCCTCTACCAACATATTTTAACTTATTAGTCGCAGCAATTATGTTACTACAACTTTGCAAAAATCAGCGAGCTACAGTCGAGCTCCACGACTACCAGATACCCTTTACTCGGCAGGTGTTATGTAAATGTGTAAGAGATTGCAACTAATTAAGTATACTTATAGTTAACGAAAGAAGCTGTTTTCCTCCAATAAACATGGCTAAAAATAGAATTACCCGTTTTCCCATTCAAATAAACGGTCAGCTAGAGCCATCTTTATGCTTGATCGCATTACAGTGATTATAGAAGTTGTTTACCCCAACCGCTAACCGCTGAATAGCTCCAAGAATTTGTTAGCCAACCTGGTCCCGTTTGCTGCCCATGGAATCGGGTTTCGCGCGAAGGTAGCGCAAATAAAGGAAACAAGCTTAAGCTCCTTTCAAATACCGTTCAAAGTTAGCAGAAAATCGATGCAATCGAAGCAACAACAACAACGAAAGCAGCCAACACGAAAGGACATCCGATTCGCAGTGGGAGATTTCGAGGAATAGGCGGTGGTACAGAGATTATCTCGGTTGGAAAGTGAGAAAAGTTTTTAATTAAAATTCACACGCAATATGTTGCGCATACGCAGCGTTGCTCCGCCACCATCTTACCACAAATTCCTTGCTCATTAGCGTTCAAATTGTGCGCATATCATGTAATTTAGATTAGATTGAAATTGAAAATGTTAAGCGGACCAAGTGGCTGTCTCCAGCCAGCCATCGGAATTTCCAAGAGGGTTGATTTTGATTGCGTGGTCGGGGGAATTATTGCGGCTTTGGCTAAGCTCCGGCTAGAGAGTCCAACTTATAAATATTAATGAAGCCAGAAGCGTGGATCCTTCGTCCTGCACAGACACATTCGTCAAGTAAATGAAGTCGTCATGAATGAAGCGGCCAGCAACAGCAACAAAATAAATAACTTGGGTACAAATTCCATCAGTAAATTGTGGTCCTGCGATACACTCACTAGAAATGATCAGCTGGAAATTTTTACATTATCTAATCAAAAAATATTCTAAAAAAAATTGTTTACCTACTTCATTTAGTAAGTTAAATATGAAGAATGCTTATTTTTAATACAGATTATATTGTGGGGCAATTTTTATCACATTATATTTGAGATACCTAAAATGTATAAAGGGTACTGGATACTACATGTGATATCTCTGGTACTTTAGTGTTCGGCTTGAATAAGATATATTTTATCGATGCGTTACGCAGAAATGGCGAACTTGTTGCTGGCAGGACACGTTTTGAGGATGCCTCATTGAGAATGCGGTTGGCATTTGCCGCAGGATTCCCTCACACACGCATACGTGTAGCACCTTGGTCCTGGTGCCCTAACTGCTGGATGTCCTCAATTATTGCGACAACTTGTGATTGGAAACTTTGGTAGATTGCCATCTGCACTTTGACCTATCAAGTGTGAACGAAACGGAACGGCTGTGCGAAGTTTTACGAAGTGTAATGATTGCACTTTCAGGCGGTAAATGAAATTTATCTACTTTGATGTGGCCACTTTGTCAACTTCGCAGCCACATAATTGAGTTTTAATTACGGGCCGGCGGTCAGTGGAGACGCTGTCATTGTTATGCCACCGCGATGCACCTCTCAAGTGGCACGTATTGGACCCCGGAGAAGGTGCCTCCATTAGCGCCACGTTAACGGTAATTGGTCGAGTTGCAGGCCTGGAAACTTTAGTTTCCCTGACAGCGCCCGATTTCCGGCGGTATGCTTAATTAGGAATCCAATTAGCGTTGCCATCGCCACCGGTGCAATAATTAGAATTATTAAGCAGCTCAATTAAATGCCTATTTTGTTGAAGCAATCATAATCCCAGCGGTTTACCTGTCTATCCATCTATCTGCCCATCTATCACGTGGCAATCCCCACCGTCCAGTTAGCCTTCAATCAAAGGCCCTGTAATTAGTGTTTATTTTTGGTCTACCATTTTGCTCAATCGTATCGATTTTAGTTTGCCCAACCAGCTAGCCCGCACACTAATTATGGTCATTTCTGGGGGTGGCATAACCAGGATTTAAGCCAAATCACTGGCAAGTTAAGTGACGAAGGTATATCAGATGCGATGACGTGCCAGCCATCATCGATCCGTGATTTGTCCGATCAGAAAGCCAAGCGCAAAAAGCCAACTCAAGCATCGGAAATGTGGATGACAATTTCAATTTAACAATTTCCATGCTAATGTTGTGCGGTGAGCAGAAGCCAGAAGAGCCAAAAAAGCACGAAGGTGTACGCTGGAAAAATATTTCAACAGTCACTAAATAATCAGCTTATAGTTTTACATGATACTCGTTTGATCGTTTGAGTATTTGACTTCCGTTTGAGAATGTTAGTCAACACACATTTCTCTGACCAAATATGCAGTAATATCTTTAATCATTGATGCATATCCACGTATTCTATAGGAGTTATTGGTCAAAAACTGATATCCTTTTGACCCTATAAAGGCTAAAGGCAAGGGCTGAGTTTTTACCCGTGCACATGACACAGGGCATCAATTTGGCTGAGCCTCCTCCATTTAGCTGTCAGCACAAACAATTGAACACGAAACGAATGCCACGGCAATGTTGCGTGTGTGTATGTGTGTGTTTGTTAGCTTACTGTTTGTTATTTGACAAATGTGTTTGGGCCATGTCCGCCTGCCACACCCACCTTCTTCCAGCGACCACCCTGCGTGTCTCCGTGTAGTTTGCTCGATGCCCGGGGCTCAGGAGTTTTCGATTAACCGAAAGATAAGCTTTCAGATACATTTACCTTTGTTAAAATTTCATTAAGTTGCCAGGCCAGCGCACAAAGGCAATTATAATGCTGTTGCTTTTCGACGCACTAATTTACATATTGTGTTTTGTTTCGGCATTTCAGGTTTGGATAAGGTAAATTAACAGTCCCTAGTGTAGCGGGTTCGATTCCGACAACAAAGTTACTAATTAGATTTTAGTCTATTTAATAAGCATATTGTGTTTAGAGTAAAATGATATAAACTGTAGATGAAATCTAGAGCCAAACCATTTAAACAGAATGTTGTGGCTAATCTTCACTTAACAGGGTATTATACGAATTTAAGCAAAGTAAGTTCTGGTTTAAGTAAATCTAAAACGGCATTACTTTCCCTGATTTCAATTAGAATGTATAAACTGATCCTCCTTCGACTGGTTGGCATATTAGAAAGTCCTTACAAGACGTGGGAGTACACTTTGGTTGCAATTGAATACCTCACGAGTGTGTAGGTGGTGCCGGGCAAGGACTTAATAAACTTAAGACTTTAAAACTTGCCACTGAACTGCAAGAAGACAAACTAATTGCAACACATGGAGCATCATAGAGCCGTTTTCCCCGGCAAATGCCACTTGGCAAAGTTAAATGAGATGAATCTCTGGGAAAAGGGAAGGGAGGTGAGAAACGCGGAAATGTGGAAGCGGGGAGAAGGGAAATGGTGATGTCAGCACGTCGTCAAGCACTTATAGTCGGGAATTGTGCCAACTGCTTTTCCAGAGTTACTCGGAACTGTGCAGCGTAAATAACGTGCTGAAAATCCCGCTTAATGAACTGAAAATAGAATTAGAAATGGTAGCATGTGCAGCCACTGCAGATTCAAGGTTAATCCTCAAAGAGCTCAACTTTAAATTGAATTCAAATGCTGGGGGGGGAAATGAAAAAGTTTAAAATTACACAGCAAGCAATAAGCTAAGAACAATGGGGGAGATTTCGAAAAAGTAAGGAGCAGTTAAGTAAAAAGTAGGTACAATAAACGAGTTTCACAAAAATGGGTAACAGTAGCCACAAAAATTCCCCATTGTGCTCTTAAATAGGAGTATTGTCCCCGAATGAGAAGCCATCGAAAAACTGGCATTCTAATTAAAATCATGCAAATTGCTGTCAAAAACAATGGTCGCCGCATAATCCCGACCGCAGATCAAATCAAATCAAATCATTCCGCTGGCTCATTGGATACTTATACATTGCAATCAACAATGTACTGCTTACACATACGAAAGTGGATTCAAATTCAAATGGAATTTCCCATCAACTTGTGTCGCATTTCAATGCCATCCCGCTGCAGTTACCCGAAATCTGTGTGCCAACCATCCCAACCATCCACCCAGCCAACCGCATCCCTGCGGTTTTGACAGTTGTGTAACGCGAATTGGGCCGATGTTTACTTCAACTCTGACATTTGATATGCGCTCGTACATCTTTGGGGGCCAATTAAGTAAATAATTCAGCCAGGGTATCCCTGCACGACGGCCAAGTAAATCATAATGTCCTGGCAAGTGTCTGTGCTGCATTGCAGCTCCTTGCGAGTCGAGCACTTTGTGCCTAAGTATAAGCCGTTCTGGGATGCACACGAAAAAATAGGTCAATAAAAGTGTGTACTATATATATTAATTTATTTCAATTGAAATTTAAAACAATGTTTATAAAATATGGTGTAAAAAATTCTGGAAGAACCTACTCTTATGGAAATATAAATATTTAGTTTCGAAATTTCTCGCAGTGTAAGCGAGTGTCAAACCACAACACAAACTTGTGAATCCAGTGGCGATGTGGCTTTCACTGTTTGTGCCTCACTTTCTGTTCCAGTGGCTATTTCTGCACGGTCACGTATTACGTATTTTGTTAAACATTTCGATACCATTCACGTTCCACACAAAATTGAATATGCTTATTTATTTACGCGACTCTTTTAATATGCAGGACATACTGGGCAATGGAATTGAATAGGGAATAGCTTTGGAAAGGATAAAACCAGGCGGTTAGATCCTGCCATGCCAACCCGCCGCTCATAAAAGCACTATGCATATCGAAATCGGAAAACTTTAGCTGCACACTTGTCGCTCTTGTCTAAACATTTGACAATTAACAAATGGCCCCACCGACCCACCAGGTATTAAGTGGCATTTGTGATGTAATCGGGCCACAATCTATAACCTGCCATCTGTATTCATTGGCAGTCCGAGCGGAGGGTCATTTCCATTTGAAGCCAAAATCAATAGCTACGGGCTAAGCATAAATCAAAAATTAATAAACACAGTTCTGCTAAATACTAGCTTTCCCCGAATTCAAATGGAAACTGAAATTGCGGGTAAATCAGAGCCAAACCACATTTCCAGTTTCCCAAAAAGTACCACATAAAAGGTTTTTGAGTGTCAATTCAAGTCATATTTCATAGTCACAATTGTGTCAAAAACAACAAGCATTTTTTCAATCTTGAAGTTCGATCAAGGTGTAAAAGGTGTAAAACAACAGATAAATAAATGCAAGTCAAAGCGGAATTTGCCATGTTAGGTAGGTGTGAAATATTAAGGCCACCCCCCAAAAACTCGGTTTTTCCGATTTACCTTCCTTGTGTTCAATACAGAAAAACTAGGCTAGCAAGGACATATCTAAATAAATTTCTCCTACTCTACAGCAGATACATTTTTTACTAACAAAGCTAATTGTCAGTTCAACGGGCAAACTTAATTGATTGTCGACGGAAGCTAAACATTTCTTATTCTAAGGTTCAATCTTAGAAATATATTTCTGTATCTAGTGAAATTTTAGCCATGTGATATGGCAGCAACATTTTGGTAGGCTTTTAAGTATTAAGATAAACAGAAAATACTCCATCCTATATTTTAGGAAACAATAAATAAAAAAAATAGAATTAAAAATCAATAAAAAATGTAACATTTATTTATATTTAAGTTTCGTCAAAAAACTTACCTGTTTGGCAAACCGGAAATCATTTGAAAATATCCAAATTGGTTGTTCCACATATCGAGGTTCCACGTTGTCAGATCGAACTTCTGTACGTAAGCCAGTTACGTCAGGCTCTAACGTCAGACCGCCAGTGGCTGCAGTTGAAATGTAAATCGAAGTTTCATTCGGCAAGGACACGGGGACAGGACGAGTGGGGGGACACCAGCACACCGGGACATCGGGAATCGGGGCTGAAGGAATGGCAATCAACCGAAGAGCTTGTAGCGCATACACTTTAGAGTGACTTGGCTGGGTTATATTTAATTCATTTGGCGCTCCACTTCAACAACCCGAGAACCTTTTTCCTTAGACCCCGGCTAACCGACTCCTTGTCTCGTCTATATCGTTGTCTATTCTAGGAGGGAACCACACGAACTTGCTCAAGTCCTGCTCTTTGGCCATTATATATTTACATTTTTGATGGCTTCTTCGTCGGCGGTGTGTTTGCGTTCCTACCACCATTCTTTGCCTCCATTTAGAGGCCCGAAACTAGAGTGACATTTCCGCCAGCGTTTTTCGCCATCTCAATTAGTTTTGGCCACAGACAAGCTACAGCGAACGGAAATTGCTTGCCATTTCCACAGTAAATACGAAATACGAGGAACGGGCTGCAACAAGTGGGTAGAACGGAATATGGATAAAGTAAACGAATTGCAATCGTAGCAGGAATTGTGCATAAGGGCTTTTCAATGGAAATTCAGGCCAGAAAAGCAAGAGCCAAGAATTCCATAAATCCACTTAAGCCTGCAAAATATGTAAATCAACACACACAACAAAGACCTCGGAAAGGAGTCACAATGGAAATCGATTGCCACCGGGGCCAAAAGGGAATTCTTAATGGTGCATTGACATACGGCCAACTGCAGCTACGACCCAGCCCACACACAAATAAATGTCAATAAAAAATGTATGCGCACACGGGAAACGGAAAAACTGAAGGAAAAAATAACATGAATGGAGAAGGGGAGAAGGCAAACAAAAGCCCAAGAATCAAAGGAGAAATTCTCGCAAATTTGTCAAACTTTGACACATTCGTGCTGAGCTGGCAGCCCTTTCGCATTTTAAGCCCCACTGAGTCCATGGTCAGAAATAAGTACGTACAATCCATAAGTTCATGTCCGCAATGGAATGTTGACTGACTTTCCAAATGAAAAGATCTCAATCGGCTTGTGGAAAAGTCAAATAACGCTTTTGCAATACCATTCCAGAAATATTAAGTTTTTTTATATGTATTACCATTGCGCGAACTAACGTGTATTTTTTAAATCGAAAAGGGGTAATGTTTTTTAATTGGAACTTATCCGCTTCCGGGAAAACGGCCCTTTTCATTGGATTTGAGTGCATTTGTATTTGGAGCGGCTTAAAATTGATTTATATCTGCCATAGCCATTAGCAGTCCTTATAAAAGTCAGGGGCATGTGTGTCATAATGGCGGCGGTAAATAATTGCCCACCCACACAGGCACACACCCCACGGAACACGTACATATACACGCTTACCGTTATACGTATAATTGTCAGGTGCCAGCGCCAAGTTCCGGCAATTTCCGGTTGCGCAAAAAAAAGTAGCCGACAAATGCGGCATACTTTCGGCCATAAAACCTGGGAAACTGAGAGCAAATGATGATGGGAATGCAGTGGCCGGCTTATAAATACCATTAAAACAGAAGCATCATTTTACCAAAAACCAAACCAAAACCAAAATGAACAAGCTTCTTCCATTAAAAGCTTAAACAGCTTGACATGTAGGCTGTTTCGAAACTTGTTGGCCTTTAAAAAGATAAAAGATAAGATTTTTGACCTTTCAAGAGATTAAAATATTATACATTTCAGTACCGCATCATTAAATACGCTAAAGAAATCGTAACAAACTCAATGCTTGATTATTTTTATCGTTTTTATGTAACTATTGAAAAAAATTTGCATGCACTATGTTAAGAACGTGTACTTATTTCCTTAATTAATAAAGGTTTTGTATGTATTAATGCATAAGCAAATTAATATATTTAAGAAGTCTGTGACCGCCTAAGAAATTCAGAAGTATCTTTGTAATATTTTGAGCAACCATTCGAAAATTTGTCATACCCACTTTGAGGGCACATAAGCTCGTGGACGTGATTAAATTAATTTTCGGACCCAGAACACGACGAAAGTAAATGAAATCGAAAGGAATTGTTGAAGGTCGCCAGCTCATCAATTAGCTGGCAAAAAGTTGGTTAGACTCCCGCCTCAAAGGACGGGAAATTGGGCGTTGTTGGCGTGCCGCACGGGTTCCTCAGATGTTTATAAAGGCATTTCATCTTATCAGTCGAAAATCTTGAGCACAGTAGTGGGGGACGGGGGGAAGTGAATAGGGTAATTAGGCTGGCAGCTTGTTGCCAGCGTATAACAGATCTTGGGTAAATATAGCCGTCGTACGTGAAGTGTTAGCCAAATCCGTGGAGCCAAAACGCCCGTGCCAAAAACCGCTCATTCCGCTGGGACTTTTACGTGACAAATTGAACGGTTGAGGCTGGGCAGCTGCCAAAGTGCCAGGATGCCGGGATGCCAGGATGCCAGGATGCCAGGGTGTGAGGATGCGAGGATGCTGGGCAGCTGTCATGCAAATTGAAAATGTCAAATGCAAACAGTGGAACTGAAGCGGGCAGACAGTTCAACTGTCAGACCGCACACACGACACCCACTCAGCCACCCCCACCCGCCTAAAGTGGGTTGACTGCTTTAAGCCACCCATAGACGCACAGCTCCAAGTCGTCACGAGTGTGCCTGTGTGTGTGCAGATATAACAGTTTCAAGGTCACTCTCCGGGATTTGGGGACGGGGGTCGTGACAATGGACGGTAGCCTCTGGCCATAGTGCATATGTGTGTGTGTGTGTGGGGAGGGGTAGGGTGGTGTGCCGTGAAGTTAACTAACACACGGTCATGTGTGCTGGTGGCTGCTCGGCAATTTCAAGTGCAAATATTGTATTTGAAAAAAGAAAAACATTATGCAATTAAAAGGCAATTTAGCCGTTAGCCCACCACACACTGCTAGCGATTACCAAACACACAGGAATGTAACAAAAACAGCAAATAAAAGTTAATTATGTCAAAACGGAGCCAACTTTCACAACTTTCCCGGAAGGAACAACAGTTCCTTTATCTAAATTGAGAAACTAGCCATAAAATTGCATATCACTACATCATCAAATTGGTAAATTGGGCACACACAATACAATTTCGAAACTATTTCTGCAATTTTAAGAAACAAAAACACGTTCAAATATTCCATTGGAAATTTATAGATATTTTATATTTAATATCCTGTCTTTTGTTACCTTGAAGATGCGCTCATGTATATGTGGAGAAAAATAACAGAAATCTCAAATCTTTTTATAAATATTTATCAAGCTTATTAGAAACTTATTTTGAACATTCTGTTAGTTAATGTAATATAAGCAATTCCTTAAAAATGTTTTTATTGTTAAAAGTGGTTAAAATATGGATTACTTCACTATTATACCACGAAGTCTACATTTTGACCGAGATGAATAGAAGCAAAGGTTATCTAAATCATGATCAAAGCCCTTTTTTGAGCAAAATTATATCTGCAAATTAAAGTCATTTTAGTAGTGATAACGATGATGGCTCTCGCCAATGAAAACTTTAAACTGTTGACAGTCTGTTTGTTTAGGGCCACGAACACGTCTTTGGCTTTTCCGCCTCTTTGTGGGGCAGAGTAAATATTGAGCTTCGAATGGCTAGTGATGGGGGGCAGTAGAACACAGGACTGTGCAGAATCGAAGTGGCATCTGATTGTGATGGGTTTCCTCGCCAGCACTCCAACCTCAGGGTCATGTGTGTGTATATTTGTCCGGACAGCAGAAATATAAATTTAATCAAGTGGCCATCGTTTATTTCCCTTTTGATTTCGACAAATTCAATTGACATTCGATTTTATTATCTCCGCTCCCCAGATCCAATGCCGCACAATTACTACACGCTTTGTAAATGCATTTCATAAATTTATGATACCAACAGATGACCATTTCCTCAAGGGATTGACGGGCATGTGAAATAAATACGATTCCGACCGTTTGTCGTTCGTTGTTGTATGGGAAATATTTCATATATCATCGTTTTTCCACACAGCACGGTTATCTCATTTTATATCTCATTTTGCCATTTCAGCCTGGAATTTCTGTGGAATTTTCTGTTGGCTCAGGACCCTTTGAGGTTTCCCAGTGTTTGTGGGGACGCTGTTTACCGCCGTGCACATAGATTTTAATTAAGTCCACTTTCCCCAATTTAATATTTACAGAGATGGTGTTAACAAAGACACTAGAATAACAAGATGCGTAACGGCCATACAAATTTTTGGCACGCGATTTTTTGGCCGTGGCTCTAGAGGTGGCTCCAGGCTCTCTTGAGTTTTTGTTCGAGAGAGAAAGAGCGGAGAGCGCTACAGCAAACAGCTCTTTTCTACGCATACAGTGATAGGATACAACTGTATGTGTGCACACGTATGCTCATGTATTGTAAATTTGACAAAATATGCCCTTTACCTTAGAAGTTCGTTGACTTTAAATCTATATTATTTTTTATCAATTGGCACCATGCGAAAAATTCTTGTTTTGCATTGCCTTAACGTTATTATTATTTAAATAAAGCTTAGAAATAGTAATAGACGAATCTATGTACATCACAAAATAAATTTCGAAAATGACTTTATATTAGAATACTTGTCATTAGGGTATTCAGCTTGCGGCGTGAGAAAAATTAATAAGGCAATGATTGTTGAGTGCTTGTGTCCGCACTTCGTGCCTGACGATATGACTTTTGCAACGAACTGTTTTCATATTTTTATTTATTTTATTAATTTTTATTTTCTACTACGTATTATTATTTTTTATGAAATATTATTATGAAATATTATTATTTTTATTATTTATTAATAAAATTATTATTTTTATTATTTATTAATTAAATTATTATTTTTTTATGAAATTAAAAAATAATTATTATTTTTATGAAATATTTATTTCTCAATGTTATGTCTTCTTTTTGGAAAATTTATGTTTCAAATTACAGTAGTTATAATAATTTCCTTTGTATTTGCTTTAATTATTATTATAATAATTATTATAATAGTCAGGGAATTTTTATTTTATTTCATCATATTGCTACGAAATTGGCCACAACTCCAAATATGTAAATTCGTTTCTTCGATCAGAATTGATTTCGGCCCGAAAATCGTCTTCTAGCACAGCACGCACACATATACGCGTTTTCGTCTCTTGTTTTTACTCACGCAAGCAAGCAAATTCTATTTTTATATTTCTTACGCTCTCAACGTGAGCGAGCGGAAAGAGAGCAAATTTGGCCTTCACCAAAAAAGTGGCTGCATAGTGCCAAACGAATGTATGGCCGTTACGCATCTTGTTATTCTAGTGTCTTTGGTGTTAAGCATGAAAACTTTGCTCTATGCTGGGAGTTCTTGCCCAAAAAACTCAGCAGTTTTCCCGCCCCCCAAATTGAAAGTTCAAGTGGGAAGTAGCGCCAAACTGTTCCTTTCTTCTGAAAAGGGGACCAGTTACTTTACGTTTAAAGAAAGTAAACCGAAGTACCACACAACATTTTAAGGTCGAAATGAAAAGTCTTTTCCCAACTTAAGAGAGTCCGCGTCAAAGAGAATGTGTGCAATCTCTTTGCATAAAAAGTTTCGGAGTGAGTCCGAAATCGAAATGAAATTATTATAGTGCCCACAAGTGGTTGCCTACTTAAAACACGAAAGGTAAGGCAAATTTTAGGGTTAGTGGTTATAGGACCCAAAACAACAAAAGACATTTTAAAAATTATCCAAATTCATTTAAATTTAAATAAATATTTCTAAACAGCTTAAATATATACACAACCTACAAAGAATGTATAAAAAATGTAATTTTCCATTTTATAATCAGTTTTAGATGAAAGAAGAATTTAAGGAAAACCAAAAGGTTAATACCTCTGAACAGAGGGGAACGCGGTTGACAAACTAACCCACATGAAACCATCGCCTTAAGGTGAACACCGGGAAAAATGGTTATAATTACGTTACTTTACTTCAATAAAAAAAATAAAAGTTGGTATCAGAGTAATTCGAAATGCATAGTTTAAGCCCTTTAGAATGATTATCCAGGATTCTTGCATATATTATTATGTAAAAACAATTAGGTTCTTTAATTCAAAAAGCTTATACAATGTGTATATATGTGTTAAAGAGTATATTTCGATTTTATATAAATTGTCAAACTTGTCTATGATAATTTTGGCCAGTGTAGGTCTTGTGTTCCCACACAGCCACCGTAGACAACAATGGCCAACTTGACAGACAGAAACGTGAAGCTGAAAGGGGTGTGGAGGGGTTAAGCCGGTGCGGGGTGAATCCGCTTTTGTTTATCTACTTTAAACTAACATCAGGCACTTTTGCCATCTAATCCTGACCAACCCGACAGCTACTTAATGTCATCAGTGTGCCACTCGCTGGCATTTTCAACAAGGACATTTGGAAGTGCACAACGATTCTGGAGAGGAATGGGCGATAGGATATCAAGGGTAGGAGGGAATCAGAGGTCGACGCCGCTAAACGCTTCCCATTGAGCTCAGATTCACCGAGTGCAAATTGAATAATCGTTTGCGCTTCGCCGCATCTACAAAAAGGACCTCTTAAAAGTTCCATTTTGCCCCTCTTTGTGCTTGTGTGTGACAAATATCGATCATCAAGGACGGCTGATGGACGACTAGGACACACAATTGTTTGGGTTTATTCTAATGCTCCGCAAAACTTCTGACCAAGTTGTCTGAAGAGTTTTCCTTCGGCGAGTTTCCTTTGCCATGGGAAAAACTTTTGCCGTCCCTCTTTTGTCAAGTTTGTCATTTGTTGGACATTTATAAGCAAATTCAGATTCGGGTGAGGGTTTAAATGTTTGGGTGTGGAAAAGGACCTGCTCCTGGACCATGGACTGTGGGTCTCGTTAGCATACGTACATTGAAAGCGGGTCGGGTTTCCTGGCTGAGCTGAGCTCTCGAGCAAATGAAATTGAATGCCCATCCCAAGGAGTTCAACTCAACTGTGAGAGCTTTAAAAAGTATTTTCCAGTCCAGAAGCAGCAGGAGAATACATATTTAATTCATTTGGGACTTGCTCGAGCTCCACTCGAGGATGTTTGGAATTCTTGGATAAACAAGATGAAGTGATTATCTATCGCTTAACATGCTTCCTGTTTGTCTAAGGGTTTTACCATATTTTTAATTACCAAGCATTAATTGCCAACTACAACTTTGAAAACCATTAAATGAAGGATCAAGTCTAACCAAATGGTATCATTATATCGCTACTAAAAGTGATGATGTTGTGCATTTGTGTAGTATATCTTAATGCTTAGTCTGCGTATAACCCCCCATTTTTATTTGCACAGCGGGCCAAGTTGCATCACAACTCCCTGCGCTTTCAACTTTGATCCCCAGCTTAAACGCAAAGCACTTTTCACTTAGCCAAAACTTTGGCCAACAATAAACCAAATACCAGAGACTATGTGCGCTGAGCTCTTCGAATTTGTCTTAGATCAATTCCCCGGAGCTCGAGTATTCTTCGGCGAGAGTTGGCAAAGGCAATGCAAACAGCGCGGATTTAACTTTCGCCGGATGCCATTGAGACGGAGCCACTTCCCGGAGCCATGGACGCTGGCCTTTCTTCTGCTTAAGATGGAATGGGGCAGATGAAATAGTCACACGAGGCAACCGAGCACTGGGATTGCCTTTCAGCCCCAAAGACCCAAATATGTGCATAGCATTTACCAAGTGGCCAGCGGACGTTCATTCGGTGGCACGTGTGGATAAAATTCAATTTCGAGCCATTGACAAACAAACGTGATGAATACCTGGACTGGGGATATGGAATTAATGCGAGCCAGTCGAAGGTCAGCCTTCTCTTAAACCATTCATTGAGGACTTCAAAGCTTTTGTGTATTTTATGTGGCCATAAATCGCCCGGATAGTCGTTTCTCTGTCCCAATTCTTTGCTTCCCCCGGCTGAAATTAATGGCCAAAAGATAGATACTCTGCTGGTTGTGCACGCATAAAAAAGAAAGAGTGTCGATTGCTTTCCAATTTGTGTAATTTGTTGTTTATTTTGTTTATAACTACATCAATAAATTATGTATCGTATCGTATAATTCATAATTATACTCTTTGAAAGCGTGAGAACATACTGGAATTGCAATTCGGCAGCTGGGTTCCTGATTCTGGTTATACATATGTAATTCATTTAAGAGTGGTCATCCGTGCTGGGCTTCTCTCCCCGGATTTTCCACCTGTGATACCAAGTTTAGTACATAGCTTCGTTCGGAAGTCTGGGCGATTTTCAAAGAGTATATGCGTAAGTATTTTCGAAACATCGGCCAGCCGAAGATATTTGAATTTTCTTTAATGTAATGTTACGATTAACTTGATGACAACGTCGTAGATCGATATTGGGCTGCTACTTAGAACCGTTTCATTCTTCAATTCCCCTTGATCCTGGACACATTTAGTTTAATTTTAGATTGATATATGCATGCTAGCTGGCTAGGCTGTCTAGTTACAATAATGTCTGCTCGAGTTACCATAATATTCATACCTAATTCTTTAACTTCTTAGTTCGCGCAGCGTTAATTGTGTTAATTGCAATAGCTTTCTCAGATTGGCTGGTGTACTTGGTTTCGTATCGTTTTGTGGTTTGTAGTTAGCTTGTTGGGTGCGTGTGGTGATTGTGGTGCGTTGTGTGGTGCGGAGAACCGAATTATTAAGGCCACTTATCCATATATATATGTGTGTACGTATCCGCAATAGTTATTAGTCACTTAGTCACACATCCCCTGCCCTCCGATCCGATTGCCAATGACAACGGACCCCTCCATCTCGCGTTTCTGCTAATTCGTCGCCTTTGTTTTTGCTTCTGCTGCCCTACCGCTCCGAGTCGAATCGTTTCTATTAAGAAAATCGCTCTAGCTCCTAGTCCTAACTAAAGTGGCCTCTAGGTGTTTATGCTTGTGTTAAGAGTGGTCAAGAAAAATTCCATAAATTTTGTGTGGCTCTAGTCTTGATAAAGTGCCAAATTTGGTGTGTCTGCGTCTTGAACATTTATCTATTTGATAAAGCTGCAATTATTTTGCGCTTGCGCTACTATTTAATGTTGAACAATACGATTTTTTGTGGCGGCTACTTTAATTATATTTATACGCTTATTAGTTCCGATTAGGGGTTAAGGATTACTTTCACTTGTGGTTGTTGGTAGTGCATTCGCTTTTCTATTTCAGGTTACGTTTTTAGAGTTACTAATGCCATTTCAAATTGTTCATGTCGATCACTAAGCCGAGGATAAACTAATTAACTACGTTCTCATTATTGTTATGTTCAGCTCAAGTTTCTGCATCCATGTACATATACATATGCTTATAAAAATCCAGACGCGCTGCTCTACTGCCCTATTCCATCGAATCGACGATGGCGCGTGTGAGACACCCATCGATGGGTCGACTTTATTGCATTTAACTATGTACGCTTATAAATGTAGATTTGCCGATTCGCATCTCGGGTAAATGTACAGTAACACATATATGGTTTGTATGCGACAATTGCTCATGCTCTACCATCGCTCTCTTATGCGTCGCTTTAATTAAAATGAATAATGGGATCGAGAACTGTCGAGCCTATGTACAGGATTCGTGGGGACGTGTTCGTGTAGGCGGTAATACAATATTATAATTTCATACGTAGCAACAAAAATGGTCTAATCGTCGATCTAAAACACAGGGAATAAGTTAAGCGCTGGCGTGTGTAAAACTAAATCGAATGGTAATTGAGTGAACTGGAACACGGAGATTAGCGACTGCTGGTTGGCTGGCTGGCTGCTGATGCTTTAGTGGTTGCTGAAGTAAAAGTTGTTGTTGCGTATGTTACCACGGGTTCGCCAGCGGATGCAGCTGAGCAGGGCCACGCGGGCTGCACGCAGCAGGATCTGGCCGTAGGCACAGCAGGCGCAGATGCGCCTCACCCGCTCGGCCAGGTTGCGACGACGACAGCGACGGGCGGGACGATGCCAGCGGGGCAAGTCCTGCCGGCGACGCCGTCACTTGCGACGCTGGAAGACACGTCGCAGTGCCTTGCGCCAGAAAAAGCGATGCGATTTGTTCTTGGTGTGTGTCTGCGGGTCCTCTATTTGAGCAAGTGCCACATCCAAGTCCTCAACCAGGTCCAAATCGTTTTCGGGACCGATGCGACGACGTGTAGGTGTAGCTGGCGCTGTGCGAGCCGTGTTTGTCGAAATGGATGCGTGGGGATGTGGAGTGGGTGGTGCTGAGGCTGTGGTAACAAAGGGTGCAACCAAATAAGGTCGGGCCTTCAGTGCCGCCATTGCTGCAGCCGATGTGGAAGCAATTGATGAGATGGAAGCCAAAGTAGCCACCGATGCCGAAGATTCTATATAGCCCCCGCCAACTTCTCCGTCTGCTGTTACTGCCGGTGATCCACCTTTTAGTGCTGTTGCTCTTGCTCTTGTTCCTTTTCCTTTTCCGGTTCCTGCTAGAGCTCCCCCTCCATCTGCTGTTGCTGGCTGGGTGGCACGCAGCCAACAACCAGGTTGCACCGTATCTTATCTAAGCCACGGGTGCTGCAGACACTCCGCAGCGGTGGCACGCTTGTTCGGATCGAACTCGAGCATGGGCTTAAGGAACGAAGCGAATGACGCCGCATCCTTTTCCGACCACTCGTACTTCTCCAGAAGAACGTCCATTAGGCCCCAGGGCTTAAGGCCTGAGATATTTCGTAGCTCGCAGGAACGGGTAAACGACTTCGCCGCATAGGTACCGTTTAACAAAATCTCCCGCGGTATTGGACCCAGCAGCTCGATGATGTGGGCCAAATGGTCCTCGTCGCGGGTATACGATTCGCCGGAGTGTGGCTCAAACAGATAGTCACCGGTGGCCAGTTCGAATACCATGCATGCAGTGCTCCAGATATCCGCCGAGGTGTTATAGCCCGCACCGATAATAACTTCTAGTGACCGATATTGGCGCGTTTGAATGTCCTCGGTGAAGTGATGATCAACCCAACAAGCGTTGCCCAGATCGGCGATCTTTACGTTGACGTTGCATTCCTCTAACGCCGGATCCTGTTTAGCCTTGTGCTTTGATTGCGGCGGAGGAGGAGGTGTTGGCAGCGTTTGATTCGAATGCGGTCCATTCGTAGCCGAAGATGTATTCTCCACGGATCCGCTTGAGATTTTTGAATCGCTGTTCGAGTTAGGCTTAGAGTTGTTGTTGTTTAGCTGATGCTGCTGATTTTCCAATTGTTTCTCCTGCTTGGGTCGCAATGGCATTTTTTTGCCGTTTGATTGTCCTTTCAAAGTACCGCTTGAATTGGTGTTGGATTTACTGTTGGTAGCGCTACTACTGCCATTAGTCTGTTGACTCTTGAGCGCACTGCTGCTCTCGGCACTGCTCGTAGAATTTTCCAGTTGTGGCGGCTGTTGCCCTTTTGATTGGTTAGATTTGTCTAACAAAGAAATGATTAAATTTTCATTAGAAACCTTATTTATCTTAAACGCAAAGGCAATCGTGTAAAAAGGAAATGGAAAAATAATAAAATGAATGCGGCCAGAACTAAAGGTTTCGATAGATAAACGTAGCCAAGAAATACTATGAATTAATAAAAATTCCTTCCGCTTTTTCTTAGGCTTCTCGTTTTTTACTCACTTTTGTTCTTCCTTTTCTTCTTCTTTTTGGCTTTGTCAGTGCCCTCAGTCAGCGGTTCCTGCTCCTGTG
Source organism: Drosophila mauritiana (assembly GCF_004382145.1). Taxonomy (NCBI): domain Eukaryota; kingdom Metazoa; phylum Arthropoda; class Insecta; order Diptera; family Drosophilidae; genus Drosophila; species Drosophila mauritiana. The sequence continues at coordinate 13,762,434 of NC_046668.1, read as the reverse complement.
CCTCCTCACTTTGCTCGGCGGGCGCCTTGCGCTCCTCCCTCTGCTTACGCGGTGGCTGCCCAGCGGCCACGTGCACGTTATCCTCCACAGAGTTTGCATCAAAGTATTCATCGGCATCTGAGATTCCGGCGTCGCCGTTATGCACCTCATTAGGATTGATGGCTGCTTGGCCACCAGCCTGCTCCAAATAGTCTTTCTGCTGCTTGAAAAGCTCCATGCGCTTCTTGGCCTTCTTCTTAAGCTTCTTCTTTCGGTTCTTGCTCATTTTGCCAGTGATAGGTGGCTCACGATACTCCTTGGGCGCCCTGCTCACCAATGAGGGGTACATCTTTGAGTTCATGCAATACAACTGGGTGGCTTCAGTTGCTAGTGAGCGCACATGAGGCTCGTCCACGCACAAGAGGACATTCTCGGGCTTTATGTCAGTGTGGATGATCTGGCAGCACGTGTGAAGATAGTCAAGACCCTCCAGCACCTGGCGGGTAATAGCTTTGACGTTGGCCAGTGGTATACCGCGGTAGTTGGACTTCCGGATGAGTTTCAGGAGATTGTCACCAAGCACCTCGAACACCATACAAATATGAGTGCCATTAACGCCGGTGATCTTGAAGTCGTCCAGCATCTGGACGGTTTTGCGACGGCGTGGATTCGATGGATCGGTCTCGCGCACCGTCTTGAGTATCTTTATCTCGTCCCTTGCTGTCTCGGCAAAGTGCGGTGCCGACTTGACAATTTTAATTGCCACATATCTCATTGCCTGCAAGTCCCAGCACAGCCAAACAGTAGAGAAGTGGCCCCAGCCCAATTTACGGATGACATGGTAGCGATCTGCCGAAAAAAAATTGCATTAATCTGCTGCTCTTCTCGAAAAGGAACAAATGTTTAATTTCTTGCATTATTCTATTAATAATCATTTTTTGTTATAAATCCGCTTGGATTGCAAAGAAGGCTCAGAGGGTCTCATTTCGTGTCATAGCACTATCTGCCGATTTAGTTGAGCCTGTGTGGCCGTTATCAGGTCCTCATTGCCTTATCGCTACCAAGCGATTGCTCAGATTTCTTTAGCCTCGAAATGGATTGGGAAAGTGGCAATCTGACAGCTGGCGTTGTAAAATGGGTGGAGACAACATGCAAGCAAGGGGTGGAACCACGGGCTTATGTTGGCGACAACGTTTGGAGGAGACAGCCGCCCCCCAAATAGGTTGCTGTTGCTATTGTTGTCGTCGCCACAACACGAGGTGCCCTCTTCTTTCTCGCCGAAAAAACAACCCTTGCCCAAATGGGGATAGAGGTCTGAAAAACCACCCGCTGTGCGTTCGATTTATCTGTGTGCTGTGCTTGTCTTTGGCAACCTGTTGTTGTTGCTGCTGCTGAGGAGGGGCTGGTGGTTTTTTGGATCGGAAAATGCCAATATATGTGGGGTGCTAACAGGTGACTTACCATGAAACAGGTCACCGATGTTCACGGGGTGGTAGCCACCCTTGCAGTAGTCCTCCTTAAGCTCCTGCTCCTCGTTATCGCTGAATGTCTCGGATTCATAGGACTCATTGGAGCTGCTACGCGGCGGCTGCTGCTGGTGCTCCTTCTGGGTATTGGGCTTTGACTTCGCCTGCGTTTTTTTGGGTGGCTGATATTGATCGGGAGTGCCTGCTGATCCTCCACTGGATGTGGAGGCCGTAGCAGTTGCATTCGCCTTGCTAAATGCGTCCGAACTAGGCGCATTCAAATGGCTATTATTAGCATTATCCGGTGCCTGCAAGTTCTCGCTGCTCCGATTCGGTTCCGGATTGGGATTGGAACTTGGTTTGGGATTCTGGTTCTGGCTGGAATTCGACTGCTCCTGTGGGTTAGTGCCATTCTGCTTGCCCCGCTTCCTGTTCTTATGACGCTTCTTCTTCGCCTGAATGGCCAAAACGCGGCGGTTGACGTCAGCCTTGTTCATTTCGCTGCTGCTGGTCGCTTCTATTTTCCTATGTTACCCTTTATTTCCGCCAGGTGTAACAGCTGTTGTGTGTGGCAAATCGGAAAAGAAGAGGAGAGAAGACGAGTGGTTACGGGAGGGTTGATAAAAAAGGAAGTAACGCGACGGAGAAGTAGAGAACTGACAACGTGCACAAATCTCAATAAGGCAATGTTCGAGGTTCGGTTCACGCTTCTCTCGCTTTTTTTCTTGCTTTTGTTGTTTTCTCTGCCCTGTTTTTTGATATTCACTTTTATGGTCTGCTATTTTGCAGTACGAAAATCAACTACTTAGGTGCTTGAAATCTAGAAATATCAAATAATTATCTACTTGCCTCGGGATCCCACTTGTTCCCAATTAACACGGCTGCTGTGTCGATTTCTGCACAAAATTAGCACAAAAAATCTACGCTAATCGTCAATCCCAAAAACTCGATTCCAGTGTGACCGCAGCGCTAAAGTCACAAAATACCATCGGGTTCTGGCAGAGACTGGGAGAAAACATGAAATTAGTGATGAAACTTACTTAACACAGATTAAAATACAACAAACAGCAGCTGGATAAAACTTGTATACTAGCTATTTTAATCTCTTAATGTGGTTTGTAAGGAACAGCCTACCTTAATCAAGTACGCCTATACATACCTATTCATATTACATATTATTTTTTATCAAATCCAAACCAAAATACATACTTTCAGAAAGCAGTTAGTTTTTATAAAACTTGAAACTTTTGGGAAACATAAAATATGTATAATAACAAGTCGTACACATTAAAGTCCGCGACGTTGGTCTAATTATTATTATAATAAATAAATCTTCTGTTACAAGCCAGAAAATTCTAAAATGTAGCCATGTGCAGCAACACTTTCATAGCACGGATCCAAACCAACGAAAGCACTAAAATTTCGTAACGTAAGCGCACCACGTAACGTTTTCCCTATCTCACTCGCACGTTCAGCCACATAGTGCGGCCTCACTTGCACCTACTGGTACTCGATCCGCTTCGAAACTTTGCTCGGCGTTTGCTTTGTAAAAGGCTCTAAAAAAATGCAGCTACTACCGACTTACCTGGCTTCGCAAGTGAGCGCGGACTAAGCCAATAGCATCTCGATTCGCCGGCGTTCCGCAGCGTTCGCAAATGCAGCTGAAACGAGAAAAAAACACGCGCACAACGAAAAATCCGCAAGTTGAAAAAACTGCTACGGAAAAATCAACTCTTCCATCAAACAGTGCTGCAAATCGATGGAGTTGAACAGCTGAGTGGTTAGTGTTGACTGGCAGCCGAGTACGGTAACTTGCAACACTGTAGGCGTTTTGGCGCAATTTTAGGTTTTGGAGGGAAACTGCATCTAGTGAAAAATCGTGGCCAGTTGTAATTTGAGCAGTGCGCTGGCACGACGTGTAGATAAAAAAAGAAAACCTAAGAGAATTATACAGACTAGTGATAAATAACCGGACGTGCCCATCTGTGAATTCAGCCAAGTGGTATCTTTACAACCGTTTAGTCAACAGCAATTGCTATTAGAAATAAATATTATACACACTTACTATGGCCCAGCCATCGGTAGCTGCATTTTTCACAAACCGCAAACGCGCCGCCTTGGATGATGCTATCAGTATCAAGAACAGGGTAAGACATCCGTCTCAGAAACGTGACTCCAGATACAAAAGTATCTGCAAGGACGCTTTGCCAATGCAGACATCTTAAAAATGGCTTTGTTTTGCAGCGTTTGGCGGAACCCGCTGAAACCGTCTCTCCCGCCCCCGCCCCTTCCCAGTTGCCTGCCGGCGACCAGGATGCGGATCAGGACACCCTGAAGGCGGCGGCCACGGGCATGCGTACCCGATCCGGACGCACTGCCCGACTGATTGTCACCGCCGCTCAAGAGAGCAAAAAGAAGACACCGGCAGCCGCCAAGATGGAGCCACACATCAAGCAGCCCAAGCTGGTGCAGTTTATTAAAAAGGGCACTCTATCGCCCAGGAAACAGGCTCAGTCCAGTAAGCTGGACGAGGAGGAGCTACAGCAGTCGTCGGCCATTAGCGAGCACACGCCTAAGGTTAACTTCACCATCACAAGCCAGCAGAATGTGGACAATGTGCAGCGTGGCCTGCGCACGCCCACCAAGCAGATCCTCAAGGATGCCTCGCCGATCAAGGCGGATCTCCGCCGCCAGCTCACTTTCGACGAGGTGAAAACGAAGGTATCGCGGAGTGCCAAGCTGCAGGAACTCAAGGCAGTGCTGGCCAGGAAGGCGGCGCTAGAACAGAAGCGCAAGGAGCAGGAGGAGCGCAACAGGAAACTCCGCGAGGCTGGCCCCTCCCCATCGAAGTCCAAGATGAGCGTGCAGCTCAAGGAATTCGACACAATCGAACTGGAGGTGCTTACAAGGTGAGCTATTTGCTTATGTAAGAAGTTTTATGGGTACTGAACCAAATTCTGCTTCAAATACTTAATAGGGATTGAAACAAAATTAAACAACATGTTGTGTCCTATAGTTTTCAAGTTCTCTCGAGTCCAACAATTTCTTTTGAGTCTCATTGAGGTTGTTTGCTACTCGCTTTATCATTCGAAGATGATGAATGATAACATGCCTTTCGCATCCTTTAACGCATTCTCTTCAAATCAAGTAATTATAGGTGTCCAAGAAAATCAGCCATGTAAGAAGCTCAAGATATGTGCCTGCCGCAACAATTTTGATTTAGCTGGCTGGTGGCCTAGAATCGGCATAAACAAACCACGGACTGTGGAGTGTGGTCTATGAAAAAACCGGGTAACATCATTTAGCGAAAGGCCAGCAGTTGGTGCCATGCAGTTCTGCTGCAATCGAGGTCGCTCTTCGGGTCTCCGGCTTATTCAAGCGCTCGACTGCTGAAGTTGCATATTTTCCGCCCAAGAGTCGTCAAGTCACCGATGGCTTGGCTTTGGTTCGGCAATATGGCTATTTTTGTACGAGCAATTGCTGCTGATTCGTGACGTCTGTACAACATGCATAAATACCCAACTGGCTGACTGACCCTCCCCATGCACCGCAGTGTGTGTATCGCTATGCGCAGCATGTTTACCCTTCGCAGTCGTTACAATCTAGCCTGACCTTCCCTTTGAAAATGCTTATTTTCCGCCCGCATTCGGGGGTTGCTTTCCCTTCGGCTCTCGGAAAACAAGGATCTTAACTGCCGTACTGCATGGGAATGTGTGTATCTGTGTATTTGTGTTTTGGGTCTGACGCTCAGGTAGCAACCTTTTTTTGTAACGGTCGTCTTGAAGAAAAGTCCCAAGCAGCAAATAGGATACATTTTCGAATAGGAAATTCCTCTTTGTATTTCGTATTAATTTCATGAAATAAATATCTGCAATTATGGCTTTTAATTGCAGTCACTAATTTATTTCTTCCATTTTTTAAAGGGATATTTAATTGGTTTTAAAATACATATTCAAATATTTGTTTTGCGCAAACTTTAGGGAGGTACCGAATTTTAAAATGTTGATATAGATTACTTATAATTTTCGTTTTTTTTTTCACAATCAGCCCCTTGAAGACCTTCAAGACTCCCACAAAACTACCGCCACCCACCCCGGACAAACATGAGCTTATGTCGCCGCGGCACACGGACGTATCCAAGCGCCTGCTCTTCAGTCCGGCCAAAAATGGATCTCCTGTCAAGTTGGTCGAGGTGCCGGCTTATAAGCGTTACGCCAGTCTGGTGGAAAGCAGCCGCGCCGGCCAACTTCCATTGCCGTATAAGTACCGACACCTGTTGGACGTGTTCAAGGGTCTTGATTCCGTGGTGGCCATGTTTCACAACCGCAAGGAAACCATCACATTCAAGAAGCTTAAGCCGGCAGTGCAGCGCATGCTTCGGAAAAACTTCACTGAGACCCATTTGGCCCAGATCAGGCACATCTATCCAGAGGCCTTTATCTTCAGTCAGATGAAGACGCGCAATTTTGGTTCTGTCTCCAAAGCGGACTATTTCCAGCTGATCATCGCTCCCAATGTGGAGCCACTGCCCGAGCAACAGCAATCGGAGAAGCAACAACAGTTCACCAAAATCAACGAAGACGATGTGCTCGCGTCGGCCCAGTCGACGTCCATGAATCCACACGTTATGACGGCGCGCATGCAGCGCTTTCAGAGCCTTCTGCTCGATCGGGTAATGCGGGCGCACGACCAGTTCCTTCGCTCCCAGGATCCGCCGATCATCATCGAAAAGGCGCTGACTCGCTGGCATCCGCAGTTTGATTTGGAGAGTTGTCCGGAAGTGGAGCTGTCTCCATTGCCACAGCCGCCTAATGTCGAGAAATACTCGTCAGCTAAAGATATTCTGTCTACCGCTCGAAATCTCTTCAATTGCGCCACGCCCATGGAAAGAGCAATGGATCGCTATGAGGCTAAGTTGGAGGCGGAAAAACAGCAAGCAGCTGCAAGCAATAAAAAGCCAGAGGAACAGCAGGCAGGAGTAATCACTAAGACAAGTACGGCGATTCAAACCAGTCAGGAGGTGCCTGGAATATCTGGATCTCCGAAAAACCCAACTGTCCCCGAAAAAACAAGCAACCACACAGAAACCGCCAAGCCCACAGTGAAGGAGTGCACAGTGCCAGATGCCAGCTCCAATCTACTGAAGGGACTGCCGAAATCACTGATCGAGAAAATTCGGGCCAAACAGGCAGCAAAGGCTTTGGAGGCGATGACCCGGCGTCCTTCGCAGGACCAAGAGGCCACGAAGTACTCACGTTTGCCCGAATTGGCCAGACACCTGCGCAATGTCTTCGTTACCGAGCGTAAAGGAGTGCTCACCCTAGAAGTAATCATCAAGAAGATCCAGAACAGCTTCCGGGCCAACCTCACACCGCAGGAAATCGAGGCGCATCTGAAGCTACTTGCCAAGGAGCTGCCCAGCTGGGCTTCCTTTCATGAAGTTCGCAAGACCATGTACCTCAAGGTTGCCAAGGACATGGACATGAACAAGATAATCGAGAAGCTGGAGAGCGTGGCTAACGCCAAGAGCAATTAGACCGGAAACACGGAAACGCAACCAGGACGCGGGACTCCGTCGAGCAATGACCCTGTGGCTATATCCAGATATATCTTTAAGTACTTGTCAAACTAGCTAGCCATTACTTGATTAAACAACCGGATTAGGCTAAGCTCTCTGTGTTCTAACCAAACTGACATTTCCACATTCAACAAGCACCTTGACAACCAGGATTGGATTCATCACATTTACCCAAGCAATCATTATAAGTGTAATTTTTGGACCAAACGTTTATACATTCATATTTATTAGTTTTAAGACCATTTTCATGTTGTACCACGTTGAATAAATAAATATTTTTCCTGGAAATAGTAAACGTACTCATTCAACTGTGCAGACAGGGAATCTAAAATTTATTGCCTCGTATTCACGAGCATAACATTCATCTCTTATCTCTTAGTCTATCTATCTCTAATATAAGCTATTCAAATCAAAATCATTTTCAGTTCCAAAATGAAGCTCATCGTGAAATTACTGGTGAGTAAGCTAGTCAGTGAAAATGTATCTTTCGCTAACATTCCATCTCACTTAGATTGTCCTTTTGGCATTATTTGTTGCAGTTTCTAGCCAATACTACTCGTATGAAGATTGCGATGATGTATCCATCTACTACTACGGTCGCAGGAGGAAGAGATCGTGGCACTGCAATCCGTGGGGCTAGTGAGTAAATAACGAACTAACAGTAGTCGTTCTAAATGCCTAATTAAAAAGTAAAATACTTGTAACTTCCTAATTTTCTTTTATATATTAAAATGATTGGTGATGGGTCTTAAAAATACGAACACAAGCCCATTTGATAGATTTGATTTGGCGACAGCGACCTATAGACCTTTTGCATTCCACCATAATGCGGAATTATAGCTAATCCCATTGTCCCAAGTACCATATTCAAAAGATCTGCAAACTCGGGATCCGGCGAGGTTTCCGGCCGGTGGAAACCTTTGGATGCCGTGGAGAGGCCCTGATATGGTTATGGTTATCCAAGTCTACTGATGTGGGTTGGTAATGGGCGTAGAGTTCTCTTTACCATTATTCCCTTCAACCCACATCCGAATTCTCGGAGTTCAGGATCAAGAGGAGTCACGGCGCTGACTCTCTGGCATCCGCATTTGATTTGGAGAGCTGTTACCTTTGCCACAACCGCCCAATGTCGAAAAATACTCCTCAGCCAAGGCTAGTCTGTCTACCGCTTGTAGGCCAGGATGGAGACGGACAAACAAGTGAGTTCTAACCATTGTGGCAATTCCACGTACAGCAAGCACCTTGACAACCAGGATTGGATGCATCACATTTACCCAAGCAATCATTAAAAGTGTAATTTTTAGACCAAACGTTTATATGTACATATATCATATTTATTAGTTTTAAAAACATTTTGATGTTGAACCATTGAACCATTGAAAAAAAAAAAAAAAAAAAAAAACATAATCATTTAATTGTGTAGACAGGAATATAAAATGCATTGCCTCTGGTTTAAGACCATTAATTTTTATAGTTTAATTAAATCGATCTCTTATCTATCTATAATCCAGCTCTAATATAAAAGAGCAAGATTTCAAAATAACTTTCAGTTTCCATCTCCCTTAGATTGTCCTTATGGCATTATTTGCTGTTGCTTCTGGGAAATTTTTACCTCAAGAAGATTGCGATTTCCTATTACTGCGTTACATCTATCCCTTTTGTCTATGGGATTCCTATTAAAGTTACACTGTTGTTGTTCTTGATGCATAATTAAAAATCCAACATACGATTAGTTTTAATATCATGAAATGTTCACGGAACATATTATTTAATTACTACATAGAATTTCAACCACGCCGCTTCACTGGTTGAAGACTGAGGAGGCGTCACCCAGGAGACCTTTGCTATTAGCTAATCTAAATTATTATTCAATATTGTAGTTCATCATTGTTGTTATGTGTTCATGTTATGTTCGTTGCCTCTGTTAGTTCCTACGTTTTAAAGCCATTAAAATTATATTAATATATAAAAAACTACCATCAATGCTTCGGTTTTAGGACCAGGGACTTCCACAGCTTAATTAAATCTATCTCTTATCAAGAAGTAGCCTTAATCTAGGTCTTATATAAAAGGGAAAGTATTCAAAATCATTTTCAGTTCCAAAATGCAGCTCGTCGTGAAATTACTGGTGAGTAAGCTAGTAAGTGAAAAAGTGTCTAACGCTAAAATGAAATCTCCCTTAGGTTGTCCTGTGGGCATTATTTGCTGTTGTTTCTAGCACATCAAATGGTCAAACTTCTGACTTTGCCTCCTGGCACTGCCCTCCATGGTGTACGAATTAAATGGCGAGAAAATTAGATACAAAAGGTTCAGCTGTAGTTTTTCTCGATGTCTTATTAAAAAGTGAAATACTTTTGACTTGTGAATTCGCTTATTTATAAAAATTATTGCTGATAAAAGCAAGTCCATTGTAGACAAGTTTTAGCAATAATTGATGTAACAGTTTTGGTTTTATCATATGTTTACGAATTTACGAAATTTCTGGTGAGTTTGCTAGTCAGTGGAAAAGTATCTTACGCTAACATTCCATCTCCCTTAGTTTGTCCTTTTGGCATTATCTTCTGCCTGCAGCTGGGGATGTATGCCTCCATATCCATATCCATATCCAAATTAACTGTAGTTGTTCTACATGCCTAATTAAAAAGTTAAATACTTTTTACTTGCTAATTTTGTTTTATTTATAAAAATCACGAACAAAAACACAACCACAAGCCCATTGTTGGCAAAAGTTAGCAACCATTGACGCGACCATACATGTAATAATTACATAAATTGTCGACAGCGCCCTCTAGCGCTTTTGAATTTTACAATGGTGCGGAACTATAGCTAATCACATTGTCTCAGCTGCCAAGTACCTTACCAAGACCATTAAATCCATCTCTTATCTACTTAGTGCGGCTCCAATCCTAGCTCTTATATAAAAGAGCCAGAGTTCAACATCATTTTCAGTTCCAAAATGCACCTTATAATGAAATTACTGGTGAATTATCTAGTTAGTGAAAAGAATCTACGCTAGCATTCCATCTCTCTTAGATTTTACCTTTGGAATTTTTTGCTGCTTGCGCGTTTAGATGTTATCCATGGGAATACGATAATTTAAAACGAGATAATATTGTTCAACCAAAGACACTAGAATAATAATTATGCTAGTGTATTTGGTTCAACTGTAGTTGTTCTCAATGCCTAATTAAAAAGCAAAATACTTGCTATTTATCTTGTATTTAATAAAATGATTGTTGACGAGTCCTGAGAACAGGAACACAAGCCATTGTAGGCAAGCATTGAAATTTTTGCAAAATATAATACTTATATTGACGAGCGCCCTCTAGCGCATTTCCGATGTAAAAACATTTTGCATTCCGTATCCAATTAGTTGGTCATATAATCTGGTCACACGGCGACCTAAAGAGCGCCATAATTTTGTGAATTGGTGCAGTCGTTGTGTTTAAGCCACAATTATGTTGGAAACCAATCACAATGCTGACACGGAGAAAGAACCGAAGGTGCCTCCACCAACCACCGCGATATCCGGTCAGATAAAGGCGATTGGCAAGGATACAGTGCACAAAATATGTTCGGGACAAGTGAGATACGAAAGCTATTAAAGTTTCGCTCAAGTTCCTTAGACCCCGTGGGCTCAATTCATTTCAGGTGGTTCTCAGTTTGGCTGTGGCTGTCAAGGAGTTAGTGGAGAACTCAATAGATGCGGGCGCCACGCTGGTGGAGATCAAGCTAAAGGATCAGGGACTGCAGGGCGTGGAGGTCAGCGACAATGGCAGTGGCGTGGAGGAAATGAATCTGGAAGGCATGAGTAAGTGCAGGCATATCTACAATGTTTCGGAACAATAGTTAATCCCACTGCACACAGCTGCCAAATACCACACCTCAAAAATCCGGGAATTCGTGGACCTGCTGGGCGTGGAAACCTTTGGATTCCGTGGAGAGGCTCTAAGTTCACTGTGTGCCTTGTCAGATATGGTTATCCAAACCCGGCACAATTCTACCGATGTAGGTGAGTTATGGACGGAACTCTACGTTTAACGCCACTTTTATTCCATTAAAAACTTCCGATTTCTAGGGGTTAAGGTGGAACTGGACCATGACGGTAGGATCAAGAAGCGTTCTCCTTGTGCCCGTGCAGTTGGCACTACCGTCCTTCTGGCAAATCTTTTTTCCACTCTGCCAGTTCGTAGGCGTGACTTTACCCGCAACATCAAAAAGGAGTTCACCAAGATGTGCCAGATTCTGCAGGCCTATTGTCTAGTCACTAAAGGTGTCCGCATCCTTTGCAGTAATCACACTCCGAAAGGGGCCAAAACTGTTGTGCTACAAACGCATGGCGACCAGGAGGTCATGGCCAACATATCAGCCATATTTGGAGCACGCCAGGCCGCGGATCTGGTTCCTTTAAAGTCTCCTTTTGGCCAGGGCCAACTGACCGAGGCGGAATTGCGGGCTGATCTAGAATCTGGTGCGGATGTAGCCGATACCACTTGTCCGCAAATCAGCACCGAGGATGTAGAGCGTCTTAATCAGACGGACTTCCAACTCGAGGGATTCATTTCCAGTTGCCGACATGGCGTTGGACGCTCAAGCAGAGATCGCCAGTTCTTTTTTGTCAACTCGAGGCCCTGTGACCCTAAAAATGTGAGACAAACTCTTTTAAAAAGCTTAAATAAATTAAATGATTTATATTACAGATAGCCAAGGTGATGAACGACATTTACCATCGCTATAACGTCCAACAGCAACCCTTTATTTATCTCAACATCATCACGGCCCGTTCTGATGTGGATGTGAATCTCACGCCCGACAAACGCCAATTGCTGATAAACAACGAGCGAATTCTTCTGCTGGCACTGAAAAAATCGCTGCTGGACACCTTTGGCCACACTCCAGCTACATTTCAAATGCAAAACACCACCATTGTGAGCATGCTGGAACCCAAGACAAATCCGGGTAAAACTAAATTCACTAAAGAACCAAGTAAGGAGAAGGAGGACCAAAACGAAGAAGCATCAGAAGAAGATGTACCCACTACCTCAACGCAGAGGTTTATGGATGTGCTCACCCAGTGGCGACGCACTGGCGACACAAAAGGTACGGCACCATCAGTTCCAGTAAAGCGCCGGTGCAGTGAATCCGAAGAATTGACTACTCGGACGTTGAAAATGCAAAAGATTCATACATTTCTCAGCCAAGAGTCACCCAAGGAGCAGAGTTCCAAATGCGAGGCAGAATCTGAAGCAGCGAGTGATGTTGACATGGCAAAAGCGGACAAGACGCAAGTCTCCCTGGATAATAGTTTCCTCAACCTGAAAGAGATGGCTAAGGAGTCTGAGGGTGAGAAAGCTTTGCTATCATATCATCGTTTATAAAGAATAATTTATGCAAATTGGTTACAGCTTATGATATTTTAACGAAACCGGAAAATGCACCTCGCATTGATTGCAAGGTTCTGACCCCAATTAAAAGTCGTCGCAGTATTTTCGAGTTTAAAACTGATGCTAAGGCAATGGACAAACAGGGATCACCGGCAGAACTCAATTCACAACCGCCTAGTTTCACTCAGCTGTCGGAAGAAACTGATATTGCTAGCGACGAAGATGACCACATTGAGCTGCCCACTCGTATTGAGTTTGATGAAGAGATGGAGGAGGGTCTGCCATCAAATTTTTCAAGCGGGGAATTAACTACTTCTCTAGAGGAGATCGCATCTTCTTTAAAGGCCCACGAGCAACAGCAGCGTGATCGGAGGACTCGAACCAAGCTTCAGCGTCTGCGCTTCAAGACGGAAATTAATCCGAACCAGAACAACAGTGCAGAAGCAGAACTCCAGCGTGAGATCGATAAGGAGGATTTCGCCCGCATGGAAATAATAGGACAGTTTAATCTGGGCTTTATCATAGTCAAGCTAGAGGATGATCTATTCATAGTAGATCAGCATGCCACTGATGAAAAGTACAACTTTGAAACGCTGCAGCGCACAACTCAATTGGAGTATCAGCGCTTGGCAGTGCCGCAAAATCTCGAACTAACTGCGGTTAATGAGATGGTGCTATTGAACCACATTGATGTGTTCGAGAAGAATGGCTTCAAGTTTGAAGTAGACCACGAAGGTGCGATTTAAACAGACCTTCTGTTATTTTACTTATAAAAGATTTCCATTTCAGCTCCTGCCACGAAGAAAGTGCGTCTGTTGGGCAAGCCGCACAGCAAGCGATGGGAATTCGGCAAAGAGGACATTGATGAGCTTATCTTTATGCTGCAAGATGCGCCCGAAGGCACCATCTGTCGCCCGTCTAGGGTGCGAGCTATGTTTGCCTCACGTGCTTGCCGAAAATCGGTGATGATTGGCACAGCTCTTAGCAGGAACACAACGATGAGAAGACTGATCACACAGATGGGAGAAATTGAACAGCCATGGGTAAGTAAATGTCAACATTTTGAATTAAAAATGGCAAATCCTCAGTTTTCTAGAACTGTCCACATGGACGTCCTACGATGCGTCACCTCATAAACATCACAATGCTAATTGATAGTGACGAAAACGATGAGCAAGATCCTCCGACCTAACAGAAACGAGTATGTGTAAAAAATCGGTTGTTAAATTATTGTTGCAGTTTTAATTTTATTTAACTTTTCGTTTGAGCCACTAAGTATACGTCATTGTTCTGTAAATGCTTACTTGATTAACGATTAAACGACAGGATCAGACTTACAACTAAAGACAAATACAAAGGTTATCACTTGAGTATGTCTAACAAACTACTCGTTTTGTTGTTTTGTTTTATAACTATTACTAGATGTTACACTATATAAACATATATGGGTACGCTATATATATAATTTGAGAGGCTACATACTTTAGGGTATATGTGTGCTATGGCTTAGTTTTGATTACTAAATGCTCCTCTTCTTTAGTGACTATTCGTACCTAGAGTCGGCTGAGAAATTCAACGATTTGGCAAACAGTTTACAACTACCGCATTTGAATTAAAATGTTTGTCGGTTGTCTTTCGTAGTTGGCCATCACTTACTCTATGTATTTTGGCCTACTGCCCCATGTGAACTCGTATCTTACAGCTGTCGTATCGTACACAAACAGTTTTTTTTATCGTAATGCTAGAGTTATGTGTTTAAAACTATAAGTTTGCTAAGCCACAAGTATAATTAAACGCTACATTCTTCCTGTTTAGTGTATAAAATGCATGGCACCCATAGGGAACAAAGTTCGTTGAGCAAGTTACCTTAGAACACAACACTACAGTAACTTAGTGACTATGACTACAGCTACACTTTGATTCAATATTCTTTTCATTTCGATTCCAGTTTCGTTCCACATTACGTTTCGTTTTTCGTTCGCGTCGTTCATACATTTTGTAAATAAAAGGCAACTCATGAACATTTTTTGTTTTTAACAACAAGGGGCCATGAGCCTCACGCTGATTTCCCCCATCTCACTTTAACAAACTTTGCAGGTGGTTCAGTTCTTAGGTGTTACTTGTTTGTTGGATAAGTTATCTTTGGAAACAAATAGTGATTTGTCACTGGAAACAGGGTGAAGGTAGGTGAAACTGGCAAAACTTTTAAAAACTCAACGGATACATTGAACGCTTAGTTTGCTAGGATTTCAACACACTCTTTTCGTTTCCGTTTTTGCGGAATGGAATTTCAAAATGTTGACCCTTAAAGCTTTTTCTGTTAGTTTCCAAAATACAAAATTCATGTTTTACTTCCGTTAAATATCTTTGTAATATAGCGTATGAAGGGAACGTGCCTTAAATCCACAAGGGGCCTATGGTTTCAACTATGATGTCTAGCACATCCTGACGTCCCATCTCCTTAAGCGTCAGCAGGAGCGCCATTATCGTATGTGAAACTGAGTTGGAACTACTACCAGGACTGCTATTCGCTCGGCACTCCCACAGATTCAGGATCTGTTCGGTGGGCGAGGCTTTGGTGGCAAAGTAAGCAATATACCGGTCCGTATTCAGCTTTTTGGCCAGTAATCTCCAATCCCGCTCGTCCGCCCGTGGAGGATCCAAGGCGCTGCAGATCAAACGCTTCGTGGAGTGCGGCAGCTGGACAAAGTCCATCACACAGCTCTCGTTTACATAGTTGCCCTGGCGGTCAATTGAGATGGTGGTATTCGTAGTGGAGGCCAGTTCCTCTGCCGATCCGCTCATAGAGTGCGCTGGAATGTTAAAGGTGTAGTAGTCGTCCTCGCTGCCCTGGCCAAAGTCCACGCACAGGGTGTTCTGATCCTGCCTCCTCAAGCTAAACTCGCAGTGCAGAATGGAGTTGTTGCTGAGGATGTGCTGGTAGGGTATGGCATGTTCGTAGGGAGCTGCTGCCTCGACATCCGCGCTTCTCACCCGGATGTTCAGATTTCGGCTATTCAGCGTGAACGCAAAGACCTGGCTCTCGCCAAGAAAACTGCCACCCAGTTTGGCCTCCACATTGGCGCAGATATCCCGGCTATTGGGGAAGTCCTTGACCACGTAAATCCGCAAGCTGCAGTTTGCATTGCTGGGTGGCGTGTGTTGACTGAAGGCCAGCAGCTTCATCTTGATCGAGGGCTGTTGAATCCTCGGCTCCGCCACCACGGTGAAGTGACCCAGTTGCTCAGTCATAATGAACACATGCGTCGCCTCCAGCTGTACGAACATGGGTGTGTTGATGGTTTCCTCGCCGACGGAAACTGCCCGCCGCCAGTTGACACTCAGCTCGTCGTGTTCGCTGTCCGCGTGGTAGATGTGAACATGCCACTGCTCCGGAGCCACCAGACAGTGGGGAATCTTCAGGATCACTGGTTTCACGAAGCTGTAGTTCCGCGGGGCACTATGAACCACACTGCTGCACAGAATGGAGCTCTCGGTGGCGCAGGACACTCGACTGCACTCGTCGCTCAGCAGCAGCAAGGATACGTGCTTCTTGATGTGCTTTCCGATGGCGTGCTCCGGGACAAAGAGCAGCAGCTCGCCGCCATAGAGGCGGAGCTGTCCTCCTGCGCTTCCCAGCAGCTCGTATGTGCTGCTCTTCGAGGCGTTGAGTATGGACAACTTTCCGTTCATATCGAAGGTTGAGTTCGCTGTTGGATGACAGGGATATTTAAACCGATTCAAATCAAGTTAAGCTTGGTTTCTTACAGGTATCAGCTGTGGAGGATTCCCCGGTCTCAGACAGATAGTCCACGCTCAGATGATCTATTGGATTGGTGTAGCTGAAAGTAAAACCAATCCACAATGATTAGAATCGTTTATTATTGGAAAAAGGGCTTTAAAAATATGCAATTAAAGTTGAGGGTGTTGGAATGCAAGAGGATATTAAAAAGTTTATATCTACACATTGTAAAAGCACTGGAGGGGAAGATATGTAGGAAGTAATTCTCTGTGAGCACCACATTTTCGTGCCAAGAATAATAAAAAGCGCATAACTATTCTTGTTCTTTGGCGAATTTTAATGTCGTATGAGTCATATTTAAATGTAAGCCCCTGTCATGAACAAGTCTTTGAATTTATAAAACCAGTCAGACTCGTCAGATAATTCATTAAATTGAATGTGTTCACTTTAATGTCAAAGTGTTGATAAATGCAAAGATTCATATTTGTAATTAAATAGTGAACCCAAAAGATGGGCAATGGAGAAATTTTAAAGAATTTAGTGGAACTCATTGGAATTTAATTGTTCTTTATCTTTTTGTATATTTGAAATAAACGTACTGAGGATACAGTCAAAGGCATCAAAGATAATCCCTCGATATTAAAATGTTTCATGACTTATTTGCAAGCTGTAAAGTTTATGGCTATAGTATTTATACCATATTGTAACCAAATCAAGACTCAAGAGTACCCAAAGGATAAAGGGACATATAAAAAGGGCGAACTAATAACATTGATGGCTTATTTGTACACTTACTTGGCGGACAGATTGGGCACGTCGTAGTGGTGCTCGGTGACGCCTCCACAGCCGATGCCCATGCCCATGATGTGCTCGCCGGGCAAATAACGATGTCCGGGATTGACGTAATCGTATCCCATGTTGCTGGCCTCGATATGCATGCGCATCTCCTTCTTCTCCACAACGCCGGGCATATAATCTGCGTCCATTACTGCAAACGGAGTCGAAATAAACACGGTCAATTGCTGGCGGCCAACGCAACGTTATACGGTCGCAGGACGACCGGCGCAGGACACTGGAGTCCTTTGAAACTCACCTGAACGGGCCATGTTGTAATGGGGATTGGTGCGGATGCCACGACGAGCGCAGCAGATCAGTGCGGTCCCGAAGGCGA
Source organism: Drosophila mauritiana (assembly GCF_004382145.1). Classification (NCBI taxonomy): domain Eukaryota; kingdom Metazoa; phylum Arthropoda; class Insecta; order Diptera; family Drosophilidae; genus Drosophila; species Drosophila mauritiana. The sequence goes on along the minus strand of NC_046668.1, from coordinate 13,745,114 downwards.
AGCACACCGCCGTTATGAAGGCCAATCCCAGATAGAGGGTCCAATCGAAATCTGCAATGGTGAAGCGATGCGCACTCATATTAAACTGCTGAATCGGCTGATTGTACCCCGTAATTTTACTTAAGGGAAAGTTTATTGGCACCCAGTTCGTTAACTTTTTTATAGGTTCACAGAAAACTTTTGTAATGAAATAATGAAATAAATTTTTAGTGTCCTTAACGACTTCATAAATAATATAAAATATATATGGATCTTTTATTCTAACGCACAGAACGTTCAGAGTATTTCCGAACTCAATCTCGAAAGTGGAGTCTTAAAATCAGTTCACCTTCTAGAGAACTGAACTGGCAATAAAGCCTGCGAACCAAGATGCCACCACCCCGCCCCCTTCCAATTGCCAATCTGTGTGTGCTTGGGCATTAAAAAAAAGGAAACCAAGAGATTTCAGCGTAAATCCGCCACCCTCATGCTTTCCAGGATGCCTGCTAAGCAAAATCCACACATTCATGGACGTTGAGTCAACCCGAAACCGAAACCAAACCGAACTGAACCGAACTGAACTGAACTTTTCCATAACCAAACAGGCATCCTCTCACCCATTGTCATCAATCCCGAGCAGCCATGCGTATCCGTATCTGGCGGAGCGGAGCAGTGTATGTCTGTATTTAATGTTTTATGTTTGTATGCTCATCCCCAGTCCAGCTTCGTCTATTTCGCATTATAATTCGCCGGCGGCCCCCCGTCGCCAGCAGTCAGTTGCCCGACATCCCAGATTCCGCAACCCAAACCCCATCTATGGTGCCCATCTCCATCTCCATGCCCAGCTCCATGCCCACATCCACATCCACACCCACTGCCACCCATCCATTGGACGCCCATTGTTGCGCTGCCTGTTTCCGTTGCTGTGATTGTTGTCGTCATTGTTGCCGGCGCTGGCGGTGACTGGTTGTTGGCCAAAAAGGAATCGCTGCAGCGCAAGGAATTACTCTGTATATATTATGATTATTATGCCGTATATAGTACAGTCAGTGGTGTGCTAGCAGGGCTAGAAGTGGGTGGGCGGACGCATTATACAATGTATGAAATGAGCAATTATATTCGCTGTAAATCAGCGGCAGCATCGGAAACAGCGATAGAAGTAGAAGTTGAAGACCCTAGCAGCATCCCCAACTGGGATACTCCAAGGATCTCGCAGCTTTCGTTTTCCCTTTGCTTTTGTGCATTTTGCATGCTGGCTTTTTTAGATCCACATATATATATATATTGTGTTGCTTCCTTTTTTTTTGTTGCCTCCTGCAAGGGACATCAAAAGGGGATTCGTCTCCTTGGTCTGACAAATACGCTTTTAATATCAGATGGTTGAGTACGAGATGCTGACAATGGGCCATGATGAAGCCGCAGGTATCGGTGGCCCCAGGGATTTGCCCGGATTGCTCGAGCTTTAGCGAATCGTAATAAAATCGAAAATAAGCTGCAGAGTGTCACAGCTCTTCGAAAACTTTTCAGCAGGCAATCAAATAAAGGACAAACCTGCCAAAAAAGCCCAGCAACTCCTGGTACTCCCTGTGTATCCTGATCCTTTCAATTACACACTGTGACAGCCATCTAATTGATCCCCATGGACCGCACAAAACTATGTTTGAGTTGGGTCAATCGCACAATTTTCCCCTCTAGCCGCCCGCCGATGAAAATCGAATCGCAAACAGCAACAATGACACGGGAAAAGCCCCGGATTGGGGTGGCAAATGGGTGGGTGGATGCTGATGCTGATGCTGCTGTCTTTGCCGCACGCCTAATTATCTGGCAAAGCACATAAACCCTCGGAAGACTTGTGTGGGACCCCCACTTAAATCTCAATTCCAAGTGGTGCTGCTGCGATTGATTTGCGACCCTTCTTCGATTGGGTCCGGGTTTCATTTGGGGCGATTGGAAGTCGCAAGTTGAGAGCTTACAGCTGGGGGTCCTTTGGGGTGAAAAGTGAAATGTCCTGGCCATGCTTTCTATACCATCTATACTTCCATTATATAGATAAATAAGCCCGTGGTCGTGCACAAACAAATGCACTTGGTTAATTTCCCATTGTGACAATCAGTGTTGAGTGCTCATCTTTTGTGCGAGGGATTCAGGGATTCTGGTTTTGTGGATGCTGCACTCCGGCTCTGCTGTTATTGTTGTCTAACTGTCTACTTTGTTGCTCCTGCCAGGCATTCATCCTAGTCATGAGCACAGACTTACCATCCTTGCCAATCTGGCACTGTTCGCCGCGGCATTCGGCCGTTTGTATGTCTTTTCCGGCGCACAATGATTTGCCATATCCCGGGATAATGTCGGAACTGGAGCCAGTCGCTTCGCTGGGGCTTCCTACTGTGCCCACTCCTGCTGCGGCGATGAGGGCGGCCATGCCCACCCCGGGAGCTCCCAGGAGCAGATCACCGGCTTCCTCCGTCTCGGAGGAAATCTGAGTCTGGCCCTGAGTCAGGCACTTCCGGCGACGCACTTGAATGCACTCCGCGGAGCAGATGCTCCAGTCACTCCACGCCGACCAGCGGGCCACTGTAAATGGAAGAGCAGAGGCAAAAGCACAGGCAGTTTAGAAATCAAAAGTCATATTAACATGATTTAGCACACATTCCCGACAGCGGCACTCCCCGGGTCATATATCAAGACCATCGGGGCCACAATCATGGACGTGGCATTCCAGCCCCCCTGTTCTCAGCTTCTCCGGCTGCACAATTACGGTCTAATAGATGGTCCATGGGGAGAAATCGAAAGTTTGTTCCCACCATAAAATTAGTGGGTCTTCCTCCACTCCTGATTCCCATTTCCCAGTTTTTTTTCTTTACCCCCAAAACTCCGTTGACGACGCCTCTGTTGATTTTTGGGGTTTGGTTTGGGTTGGTTTCTGCGTGGGTGGGTGAGTAAAAGTGATTGTCATTTTAATGCTTTTCTATTTTCGCATTTTCTTTGCTATTTCAATTTCCACTAAATGAGGGGGAGAAAGCGGAAAGTCCGAAAGCTAAACAAAAAGCCAAAAATGTCCATGGTGTGATGCATGCCAATGGCAGCTGAAATATATGTTCGACAGCTAATGCACTGAGGAAAATAAGATGATGCGAAGTTATTTAAGTTATTCTTAATAAAAAAATGATCTATTAACAAGCCTTCTTTATAAACATAGTACAAATGCGTACACTATAAAAACTGATTTGAATTTATAAATAGTTTTCATTAAGGCATTTCTTTTGCAATAATATTCAAATTTCCACATGACTGCGATGGTTTATTTTAATTAGGTATTTAGTTCCTGGTCTAGTTTTTCGCTAAGTGTGCGCACATCCTGGTATAAATACATCGGCATTTGGCACTTCCTGTTTTGGAAACATAAAACCACCCTCAGAAAGGGCGCACAAAATTCCGGACTTGTCGCCAGCCATCATCACATTGCCAGGCATTTAGTTTTCCCCGCTGCCAAGCCGTGCGCATCCTGATCCCCAACCCATCCCGCCTGTCAATACCCATCCCAGGACGTATCCTTTTCGACCCCGGCCAAAAACCGAGACCCAGAACTAGACCCAGACTCAGACTGTTGCATGAATCAGAGAGCGTGAGTCGTGGTAAGTGATTTTTAAGTTGCTATCTGCCGCAGTGACGTCACCAACAACTACCCCGTCGCAAAGTAAGTCACTTCAGTTAAAGTCAGTTAAAGTGTGGAGGATTTTTTTTGGGGGAAGTCCCGAAACGAATGACGCCACGGTTGGTTGGATGCTGATGCCTCCGGTTCGGGTTAACACGATTGTTTATTGGATTGTTAAGGCCCCAGTGGATAGCGAGGCGACCCCAACTAAAAAATTTAACTGTCGTCGGCTCGTTAAACATTCAAGTTTAACTGCTCGAACACAATGTCGTATTGAATCCTTTGGAACCCCCACCCACCCATCCGAGTAGCCCCATCCCATTGGATCCTGAAACGGCTGGGAAGCCTTTGAGGGAAATGCATATTGTCGGGCTTTCGGTTCAACTTACTGCGCTTACTCGACGAAATGTCAAATCCATCAGGGCTCACGATTTGAGTGTCCTCTGTTGTTGGCGGGCGACGATGGCGATGATGGCGACGGGACGTCAGGACGACGGGACGTCAGAGCGACAGCGTAATCACGGGGCGTTGGTGGGCGTGGCGGCGGCAGGACCATAAGGTTGACACGGTTCCATGGGGATGAAAAGTCGTCCGGGGAAAAAAAAGAAGAAAAACGAAAGCCAAGCGAAATTTAAAATTAATTTTATGACACACTTTTCATAGAAAAGAAATACCCGAGCCCACAATGGCGTCCCCCTCTTGACGACCGAAAGGCCCCCTTCTGGTACTCCACCCACCCATTTCCCATCACCCATTTGGCCCGCTTGTCTGTCAACAATTGCTCATTGCTGTGCCCGCTGTGCGCCTGGCCAAGTATCCTACGAAATCTCCGTGTGGGTGAGTATCTGTGCGAGCACTACAATACAATACAATGCAATACAATAAATTTACATGAATAAAAGTGAAGAGTCTCAAACACATGCCGCCCGTGCGTCTGTCAAAAAGAGCGCCCCAGCTACCACCGTCCGCCCCATTCCATTCCACTCCACTCCAGATTTCATCCTCACATCTCCAGTCCTCAGTGCTGAGTCGCACCAAGTCTCTGGACCCAATGCCTTCCCCCGGATTCATTCCTTTGTCACCATTTAGTCGGTGGCACGCCGGCGGCAGGCGTTCCCCACTGCCAAAGGCGGCGGCCCAATCTATCCATCTATATACGCATCTCGCATGTGGAGATATCTGTCGTCGGTCCGAGGAACCGAATGCGTGTTTAAAATGAAATACTCAGCACTCACTCAAAAGTGTATTATACCATTGTTCGCTCGGGGCATGGTGACTATGTACTGGGGTTGGTCTATATTTAGTTATAGTGGGTATTAAGTTATTAATCTTGAAATAGGCATTTTTTGATGTACTCATTATTGTAAGAAAATAGCTATCTCTAATTGTTGAAATTAAGGTGTGTCAAAAAGTTAAAATAAGACTAACTTTAAAAAGGGAAAGTATAGGAAATTTAAGACATAACTTTGCTTTTTGATAAAAATCTGTAGAAATTTGTAAGAACCATGCGGATTAGTTTTAAATGAATTTAATATTAAAATATTTCGCTCAGCTGTTGTACTTTGTAAATTAATCCCAATGGCACTCCCATCATTCATGTAAATCCGCTCGCTTTCGGATTATGATAATTCACTGAGGTCCTTAGAGTATGTCTAGTTCGCATTGACCCTCAAAAGCTTATCTTGTCTTTTATTCCTCATCTTTTTTTTTGTGAAACGCCCCCTGAACTTTTGCGTTGTGCAGTGCTTTGTATTTTGGGCAGTCCTTGCCACTCCACACCAGCCCGGTATCCGTAACCTCCTGTCCGCCCTGGTGTGAAAAATACGCGTTGTTCTCGACGCTCCGGGAGATGTATCGACAGAAGCAGCGGGGCAACCAGTTGGGGATGTTCAGGTGGCGCCCAAGCTGGAATCCCGGCCGCAAAATACCATTTAAATTGACAATTTTGGCTTCTGCTTAACAGCTGCCTTTAAGCATTCCCAGTTTCCCCTCCCAAAACCCCTTAGCAGCACATCGAGCCCGTATAATGGGCGTGTTGGCCGCAATTCGATGCGCCCACAATTTTGCGGATGACCGCAGGAACGTACCTGGACATGCAGCGCAGTCGGCGGACTTCTGGATCTGGGGGCCCGGACACTGGGCGCCCCCATTCAATGGCATCGGATTGTTGCAGGTGCGCGAACGTTTCCTTCCCTGGCTGGGCTTGCCCGCACACTTGCACTCGCGCCATGGACTCCAGGTGCTCCAGCCACCGTTGACTGTGGGATGAAATCGGAACAATTAAGCTTTAACGACCAGCAAAACGACCAAAACTATTCAATTTAAGGTGCTATGCGATTTTTGGCCCTATAATTTGGCCCTATAATTGCAAAATGATTATACTTCCTCACTTCTATTAGCAAATAAATATAATTAATTTTCCCAAAAAAAAGCATTTTAAAGCTGTATTTCATGGAAAATGATTAAAACCGAGAAACCCCAGTAAAGTGGGTTTCTTCCTGGAATTTACAGCATGGAACCTATAAATTCTTAATTTGCCCCAAAACCCTTCGGTACTGACCATAAACGATGAGAACGGCGGAATCGGAGACGCGTCTGCCGGCGATATTCTCCGCACTGCAGCTATAGTTGGCCATATGTTGCAGGGCCACCTGGCGGAAGATGAGTGTGCCGGCCGAAACGGTGATCCCCGGCTCGCTGTCCGCCGTGATGACCGCGTTGTTCTTGTGCCAGGTGAGCTTCGGTTCGGGGAAACCGCCGGGTGGTTCGCAGCGCAGTTCCGCCCGACTGCCCAGCTCCAGGCGCAGCGAGGTCGGCGACTGGTTGAAGGACTTGCGAATATCTGTGGGGGTTAAACGGACAGATGCAGGTTACCGATGTAGATACGGATGTAGATTCAGATACAGATAGGGGTAAGCTAAGCGAGGGTCAGTTGTTGACAGGAAGCAACCCCCGGACAAAGGTGCAAAGTTAACTACAAAAATTACATTTTCAACTGCATGCCATTATACTGAAACAAAAATTCGTGAAAATCAACTATTGTAGAGTAATCCTACAAGTTATGCTCATAATAAAAACTTGTTAAAAGTGTCAAAATAATAATAAAACATTAATTGTTAATAATTCAGTCTGAGCATTTCAGACCACCTGAATTAGTCTTTATTTGTAAACTAGAACTTTTTGAACAGTGTACTCACAAGCAATGTGCACGGTGGCCGCCTGACTCTTGACCACGCCACGCGACGACCACGCGTGGCACTCGCACTTGAAGGGTCCGTCGCCGAAGAACTCGTCGACCAGGTCGCGGTGGATGGTGGCGGTGACCTCCTCCATGTTGACCCCCGTGTGCGGATCCACGTGAGTTTCGTGCGTGGACGGCGGTGGTTGGGAACTGCCGCTGCACTTAAAGATCACCTGCAGTGAGTGGGAGGCCTTGCACTTGAGCACCGCCGGCCTGTTCTTGACCACGAAAACGCTCTCCGGCTCTATGAGGAATATGGGCAGCGTATTACTCGCCTCTCCGGGACTCAGTTTGCCGCTGTTGAACTCCTCAAGCAGTATGCCCGATCCACCTGCCGCTCCGGATGATCCCAATCCAGAGGACCCTTGCTGCGGCCTTGCATTCTCATCCTCACTGCTATTGCCGAGCAGCTCCGCGTTGTTCTTGTGCGGCGCCGACTCTTCGGTGACCAGGGAGTTGGCGAAGGGTGCTATCGCAGTGAGTGGGTCAATCGCATCCTCCTCCAGGGAGGCGGACAAGCTGCCGTAGTCCAGCTGCGGCAACTCTCCGGAAACTGACAGCGTGAACAGCAGGATTAGCTGGAGCTTAACCAGCAGGAGGGCAATCACATTTCCGGCTTTATTAATCACCGCCATGCTTCGCTGTCAGTTGACCTGTCGTTTCGTGGTGGAGATGGTGAAGGTGGTGTAGGTGTCCCTTTGTCCGGCGCTTCCTGTGCAACTGATGCACCCCTCAGGGGCACCTGCAATTGTTGTTGCTGCTGCTGGCGATGTGGCGAGCTAGCTGAAGGAGCTGGCATTAGCATTAGCCGCACACTCGCTTTGTTCACGTGGTGAATACGATCTGGAAAGTCAGATAAGAAACGCCAGTTAGCTACCTTTACATTTGCTCCTTCGACCAGGCAATTTGCCCACTTGGCCATAAGGCGATTATTTACAAAGCGGTCTGTCAAGCCACGAAAGTGTCCATGGTTTGACTAAACTGTTCATATCTTTGACGCACACGCACAGCATTAACAAACTTATGGTCTTGCACTTGGATTTTGCGATCTGAGCCGACTTGTAAACACTCTACTGCCTATGAAATCTGCTGATTTAGTGTATTAATATTAAATTCATTCATTATTGAATTTAAACTTAACATCATGTTACATTTTGTTGTATATATTGCTAACCTGTACCTGAATTTGGATGCATATCCTATTACAGTGTTATTCAAACATTTAATGGAACCCTCAGATGTACACCTGCCTTTTTATGACGTAAACCCGTTTATAAGTAAGGAAGAAAAGGTGTCTGCTTACAATCACATTTCCCATAATCAACTATGTTTTAAGGGTGGTATCTGCGAAGAGAAGATGAAATGATCACGCAACAAACCCTTCCAAAAGGTCAAAAGAGATGCTACTTTCACGAATGAAACTATCTCGAGTTGTACGCTTGAGTTTAGATATCATTTCCTGCCGAAGGTAGGCCCAGATTCCAATCTAGTGTCAGGATCAATGGCAAAATGAGGATGTATCGGCTGCACTTAGGGACACTTCCTGTCCTCGCCGCACAATCGATGAGTTGTCTCCATCAATCAGGGGACCAATCCGACGACCCCGTCCGACGACCCACAAAGTGTAGGGCAGCGTGGTCACAAGTTACAAAATTTCCCATTAGCCATGCAAGTCATGCGTCAGGTTCTACGAATCGTTGGTACCTAATCGAAATATTAATAACAGGTATAAGTATGCTCCGCCACACTGCAGTTCTCCGGGCAGCTAGGCAGCTTGGATCGGTTCAGGACGTGGTCTCCTCCACAGGCTTTGCCTTTGCCTTTGGCTGTGGGAAAAGCGCCTTTTGTCTTTCAGAGTTATTAAGTGGTGGTGTGGTGGCCGTTGGAGTGGCAAATGGTTATATGGAGGAGGCATGCCTGCACGAATACCGCGATAAGTCCGGCCCCCGTCTTTGGGCCTCACTTAGAGCTGGAGTTTGAGTTGGAGTTTATGCGTTTGTCTTTGTAATTATGTATTAATCATGCATAAGTTAAAACTCAAAGGCCCCCCGCCCGCTTAGTCTCTCAATATTTTATTGCCGCCGACGTGGGCCATTAAAAGGCGCATCAAGTAAAAGTCGATATGTAAATTTTGCGGAAACGCTGATATGCGATAAGTGATTATTATTGAGGGGGATCCATGCGCCACAGCTCCACCAAATCAGTGGTACCCAGTAGCCGGCGTGACCACGAAACGTAATAAAATATCGGGTAATCAGAAGTTAAAGGGAAATAATACATTTGATGGGTCGTCATCATCGAGAGACTCGTTTCGTTCGGCTTAAGCGCCTTTATGCGTAATTCAATTGGATTTACAGGGTGCTTGTGGACACTTGAGTGTCTGTCAATATTCTCCTTCGTGTGTGGATGGGTTGGGGTAATAGTAATGGTAAATGCCATATATGCCATGCCGTATATGCTATATGCTATCTCCTATCTGCTATATTTGTGGATGTGGAGTGTGTGGGCGGGCGGTGCTCATGTAACTGACCAGATTATAATAGTCTTCCAACTCTATCCGCTTTGTTTTGTGTGTGCATTCAATTATAGATGGGATATTGAAGCTCGTTTTGTTTTCGATTTGTCTAGACCTTTGTTTGACGAGGCCGATATTGGGCCACATTGTTTGCCGGGCTGCTTAGCCAAATTACATTTCGGCTAAACTAAATCGATAGCGCCATCAGCGAAAATCGAACTGATTTTCAGCTCTTATAAACATGGCTTATTTATTACTGCAGCTACTCTCAAGAATAATGCTGAATTGCAGACAGATACTCATGTGTACATATGTATATTTCGCTTGACAAGGGAACAACCGAACTGATGGCGAGATTAATCAAAGTCTCGCACATTAAATAGCCCCGATTCGATCGATTGGATGGATGCCTGCCTTATCGGACCGAAAGCTTGGTGCATCGGGTAGGTGGGGTATTGTACATTACATTTAAATAGATTTTTAATGAACTGAAGTAGGCCAAATGGATTGTAAGAGGCGCTTATCAGCGACATTTCATTGTCTGCGGGTGTACTTTATAATCGAATGGGTTTTATTTATTGAATGCAAACTTGTCGTTGGCAAATAAAAAACCTGCATTGATTTTGGCACGCAAGCATCCGGCGAAAACCCCCTCCACATCCACTTCCTCATCCTCTGAATGGAATGACTGAATGACAAACTGTGGGACACACACGCACATGCACTGAGCGAAAAAGTCCAAGAAAATGAGCATTTTAAACGAAATATTAAAATAAATAATAAAACTTCTGCCAAATGGCTGATATTTCTTTGTCTTTAGATAGAATGGAATACTGGGTCAAGGAACGTCCGTTTCAGATAAGAACTTTATAAATATTTCCATTGATTTTATGTCTATTTATATTAAAGCCCTGCGCAGTACAAGTACACCGTATAAAATTTCATAATTTGTAGATATTAATATCCTTTTTTCCCTGTGCACTCTTTGAGATTTATGGCCAGATACGGCAAGTTGCGTGTGCATGTAATCATCTTATATTGTGAGCAGGAGACGCCACCGAAGTCCCGCTGAACTTTGATGATTTCCCAAGCTCTCGGATTCCGCGGAGGAGTTTGAGGGGGAGTATGAGGAGGAGTATGAGGATGAGATTGTGTCGCCAGCACTTGCTTCCTAGGCAGCCCGTGGATGAATGAATGGGAAATGCGAATGGAAGACTGCGTGGGATAATCGGCGTCGTATTCAATTTAATTTCACAACTATTGCCGGAGTCCCAGTGAAGTGAAGTGTAGAGGGCGGAGAAGCCCTTCCTGTGCCGAACGAGAACTTCCAAGTGAACTCCGAGAACACAGATTCGGCTCTGGCATTTCGGGGCATGGGGATGCCGAAATGGGGCGGGGAGATGGAGATTGGGTCTGGTCGGGGAACAATGCCAGAACACACAAAACAAGTGAGCATTCTATAAAATAATTGATGACTGACTGACTCAGTTGCTTGGCAGCAATAATTTTTATACTTCTGAAGCACTCGCACACACACTCTCGAGCACTAAAATCAAATGCCACTCGAAACGCTGCGCCAGTCGCTTGGTGACTGCCCTGAAGTGGAACCATGGATCCATGGATGTGGATATGGATGTGGATGTGAATGTGGCTGGCTGTGAGTGTTGGTGTGGTTGTGGCAGATGCCGCTGCCTCAATTGCGTGAGACTCCTCCTTGTAGTTATGTTGTACAATCGCCGGAACATCTGTAGCACAAATGAAATCTTTAATGCCCAAGGGACCGTGCTGGTAACTCTGAGGCATCTGTATTTCACATGTTGCGCATTTTGCCCACACACTCCGCAACTTGAGAACGTATGAAAGCAGCTATTGTGAGCTATCTGCGTTCGCTTCGCATTTTTTTCGGGCCGCGCTTGCCTTGTAATCAAACAATTAAAGATGATTTTAATTAATCTATTTAAAAAATCCTCCCCCATGGCCGAGCCGCCGTCATAACTGCTCAAAATTGATCGAACAACTCGACGGGGGATGCGAGCACGACAACGGCAACAAACATCTTTAAATTAATTAAGCGTAATTGTCGAGGAATTAGAAGTAGAAACAAAAGTTTCAAGCATGAGTTATGGGCCAAGCTACACAGGCTCATGTTACTACAAGATACACAACATACACAAGATACGATCGTAGCCAGCATACTTGTGACCCCCTCTGCATGCAATAAACAAATTATTTATGATTCTATCCCATCAGCGGCATAAGTAGCACAAACTGAACAACTGATGAGAGGCCCTTATCATTTGTATCGTATTAGCAAAGTTCTAATGTGTCCGGTTCTAACAAATGATGCCCGTGGCCTAATTTATGTTGCCAAAACTACTGCCACATGATGCCAGCTGATGATAGCCAGAGGGAAATGGAAAACAAACGAATTGCCTACGCATGTCGAAGATGCAATGATAAGAGTCTGGCGTATAGAAAGTTCTACTACCTAGGCATGTTAATGCCCTACCGATTCTCACCGCCATCGATCGGAATGGTTCAATCCAACGATTTACGACGCTAAGCCCTTACCAACATCAGCTACCTAGCTTCGGAACAAAGCCAGTTGCCGAAAGAATCTGAAAAGAGCCTATTCTTTCACTTCGATCGACATCTAATCCAATGTTAAGACCCTGAACCCTGGATCCTACATACATGCATATAGGAGCCCGAATGGCCTCTACATATGCTATAGGGCCCTGGAATGACAATTAATCACCGCAGGAGTCAAAGATGTTCATGCAACGCTCCGTTCCCATGTCCCGAAAAATCGAAAGTCGAAGGGCGCAGGGCTACCTCCAAGCCCTTGTTTGCCCATCAAGGCGAACAGCTGTATCTGTATCTACGAGTTTTTGGGTTTGAGTTTCGATTACTGTGCTGGGTTGCACAACCCCTAAAATTATGACTAGGCCGAGTGAGTGTGAGAACCAGTGAAGAAGGGGTAAGAGTAAGAGCTGCGCGTAAATTGTTAAAAAAGCAGAAACCAAAGTGTGAGTCCAATCATTACGTGCATTTGTCAAGGCCTGAGAACTGTTCCGAATGTCGCTGCTGGTTGTCTGAGTCCCATGCCACTTTTTACCATACCCATACTCGTATGCATGTCGTCCGACTGTCAGTCAGTCAGTCTGTTGGTACGTCAGTCAGTCAGTTAGGACGTTTCGACGTCCAAAGGGGATCATTATATGCCAATTGGCGATTGTTTGTTACCCCCACTCAGCGAAGCAGCCAACGTTTGTCGCCGCGGAGGGTTGGTAATTGCAATCCATCCACATTTGAATTTACATTTGAACAACGCTTACGGGCCCAAATTATAACTGTAATTGCGGCATGTTGATCGCGGCGGCATCCCGTTGGCCGGAGTTCTTGTTATTATTATTATTATAATTGTAGCTGCATCTTTTATCAATGAATTGAGTGCTGCACTCACATGAGGGCCTCTCGACAGCCGCCCCTCCACCACCCCTGGCCCTGCTCCGTGACAAGAAAAACATAAATAAACATACTGAGAGAAAATGTAGTGTACTTGGGAATCGATCGAGAATGGTTTGTAAGGGCTCTCGGGGGATTATTCTCAGGCCTTTGGATGGTTTTTATAATCGTATTCCCATCGAAAAGGTTTCAATACGTCTCAAAGTAGAATTTTATGAATCATTGTTTTAAAAACTGTCTTATCACGTGACGAAACACCATGATGGCATCATTTAATCTATCCCATTTTAATTGATCATTAACCAAACTAAGTAAGAACTTCAATAACTCTACAGTGTAGAGTTCAGATTTCAGAAATCGAAACTTCTCCTAATCGAAACCTTCAATGGAGTTGTTTTACTTTGCTTTGAAATAGGATCTCTTCCTCGATTAAAACCAAGTCTATTTCATTTTCTTTCTGTGCACTAGCGCTCACCACAGTTCCACTCACAGCAAATACACATGGCTAAGCGCAATCATAAAATACAAATAAAAATAAAAATACACGATGGCGTTCAAAAGGGCACGCTTTTCATAATAAACATTAGCGAGCGGCCCCTGTCGTCCCTGTCGAACCCCGCCCCCTCCTGCCCCGCGGTCACACGGTTCGAGGGTCGTCCGCTCCGCTCCGCTCCAGTCGGTTCCGTTTCCCCCAACTCCGTACCTCCCCCACATCCGCCAACTGCTCCTGGCGCGCTTGTTTGTTTGTGAATTGGTCGTCTTTAGTTACACTTGAATACGTTTTGTGTGTTGTCGCCGTAGTCCGCTGCCCATGTGTGTGTGCGAAGTGTGTGTGTGTGGGTAAGGGCTAGCTGGCTGGCACTTCGCCTCCTCCTACTCAATGCACTTTGCACCTTAAAATAGCATTGCAGTGGCATACTTAGCGGCGCAGGAAGCAACGGACGACCACTGCAGTGCGCCCCTTTGTCCGCATGTGCTACTGTGTGTGTGTGTGGTGCTAGTGTGTGTGCGGCTTGTTTTTATCCTGTCCGAGGGGACAGGTTTCTTATTATAGTTAAGCATCGCTACTTACCCGGTGTCTCGCTTTTGTTGCTCCCGTTTCTGCAGTGCGGCCAGACGATAGGCAAAGGAGCGGGCTGTTGTCTTAGGAGCCAACATGTATCCAGATCCGGATCCAGTTACATGTCACCAGGACCCCGGGAATCCTTGTGTGCGATGGGCCAGTGCCTGTGTGCTTAGGACATCTGTAACCTTATCGCATTCAGTTTGTCAGCTTGTCCCCGCTCACACACTCATTATGACCGAACACTTCACCACGCTTTTCACTGCCAACTGAGTAGATATCCTGCTGGTATTACTTCAACTTTCGTGTGGCACTAGGTTAGGTATCTCTATCCCGCATATGCGGTTCACTTTTTATCACTGTTCACACGATCGCTCACTTGGATTTCAATACGCGCGCTCGAAAGTACGAAACTCGAATTCAACAACCACTGCGACGAGCGACTGCGCGTCCGTTTGCCTCGGCGTTTCACGTTCAAATGAGACGTGTGTTCGTGGCCAAGGCGAAAAGGCTGCGATGACTGAGCCCTGCACTCAGAGAAATGGACGCCCTAAATGGGAAAATGATTGCGCAAAAATTTGGGGTGGAAATTCAGTTATCAGTCTACAAAAGTATATAGGAATTGCATTTATTATTATTTTTAACTTTAGTAAGGTTGTTAAAAGTAATAAAATTATTAATTACAATGTAAAAGAAAAAGCAAATCTATAGTTAAAACATTAAAGAACAATATTGTCCCTAAGCCTTCTCTTAGTTATAATTATATCTTAATAAAATTTAACGGATTTGTAAAAAGCTATTATTTGTTTTGAAATAATTCCCTTAGTTACTTTATTACAAATTAATAGCATCTGACTTGGCAGCTTTAATAATTTTTCCGAGTGTAGTTGCGCTCTTTGATTCGAAGTTAGTATTCCGCTCTCTCTCGCATTCTCTCTCTCTCGCTCGCACACAGCATCCCCAAGAGGAGCACGTTGTGTTGTTGTTGCTCGCAGCATATGTGCAGGAAGTAGGTGGCTGTGGGGAGCGGGGGATGGAGCTCCAAAAGAGAGAGAGTGCGAGAGAGAGAGACGCACTTTACGACGTGGATGTATATGTACATGTATGTGTATGTATATTGGCTCCTTGGCTATTTTGTATCTTTCCTGCCTCCGCCCGCGTGTTGTTGTTGTTGCTGCTGCTGCTGCTGTTGTTGTTGCATTCTAATTTTACGCACTGGATTCCTGAGATGCTTTCATATTCCCGTTTGATGATTTATCGACTGCAGCGGCAATTAAAAGGCCTTTAGCGCTGCTTTTTATCAACTCGACTCGGTGACATTGGAGTTTTATTTATATTTTGTTGTGCGCGCACACCCACAGCACCACTAATTTCACTACGCACTCACACAAACACACAGACACACACATGCTATTTAAGCCAAAAGATTTTTGTTGGCTTTGATTGCCGTTTTTTCCATGTAATTCCATCTTTATTTCACTTGAACTTTACCATCTATTGCGGCTTAATTGCTCATTTTATGGCCCAGACATTGACTGCAGTTTTCCCGACGAATGTGCGATTCTTGTTTGCCTTTTTGTTTTTCGCCGAGCACATTCCTTTGGCATCAAATTGGAGCCTGTGCTCCCGCAGATTACTCCCGTTGCCCAGTGTGACCAGCTGGCCCCAAGGGCTCCAATCAGGGTTGAAGGTTTTCCGGGAGCTGCTTTAAATCCTTTGGCGGCATCATGCGCAGATAAGAAAGGAAGTCTTGTATATTTGCAGCTGAAGTTACTAAGTTTTTTAATTGTATGTGAACCAGAATTGAATATTGAAATTGTTGCTTACAATTCTATTCTGATAAATTTGACTCCGCATCTCTCTCTCATCTAAAATGTCCTCTGTTATTAATACCTGAATATCAGCATATCCTTGCTTTTAGCCAACAAGATGAGATGTGAGTGTCATTCGATTCCCATATCTTCGAACCACCAGTTCGAACATTAATAAAATCCTCACTTTTCACCTTGTAACTAGCACCACTTTTGAACTCGTAATTAAATTTTGCAAAATTTAATTCGCTGTATTTATCTATCTTTTCCTATTTAATTTTACCCAAATGTGAGTAAGAGCATTTGAGCATTTGAAACACATAAATCAAATGTAATTGATGTACAAATTTATCAGATTCTGTTAAAGAAATTGTGCTTAGAATCACAGTTCATCATTAACTTAAAAGCCGTTTATGCATTTTCTGTGGTCGTTTGTTAACTAAACAAAAGATTATTATTGGCGCCAATTTTGAAAAGTCGCCAGTGTGACCAATGCACCACAGAATTTTAAACCTTACATTCTCCCTTACTTCTACACACTTCTTTTATTTTACACAGCCTAGCGGAAAAAATTGGAACTCTAAACGTGTTGCCAGATCGAAAGAATATTTTGGTGCGACATCTGGTATTGAGATTTTAAAAGGCGCAGCAGTGATAATCACAGCGACTTCTATGGGACGGTAGCGAAAGCAGCTTGGTTGTTTATAAATAGACATTTTGCAACACAGCACCGTGTATGTTATTAAACACTAAAATTCAAAATTGGGCGCCAACCGATCAAAAATTCAAATTCATACACTAATTCATGACGTCTTGTTCTTTGTACAGATACACATCATTTTCGATCAAATTTTCTTTTGTTAGACTTCTTGATCGTTTTGTTTTCGTTGTGGTGGGAAAGCTATTTTAACTTATTTTCAATAGCATTCTTATATTCCACAATCATTACTGCAAATTATGTATAACTAGTGTTTATGGTAGAAAACAGGAAGAATCAAAAGTCACGCAACTTAACATTCAAGACACAAAAACATATTTATTTAAATTTGTTATAACTTAAAGCTCGAGTTAACTAGTTCTTATACATGTCGCAGAGCACCTTTTCCATGGGCGTGTTCCCAATGGTGCGCTGAAAATAGATGGACTCAATCTTGTGGGAGCTGATCATGCGCAGCAGCGGCAGCATGAGAAGGAGTCGTCCGAATCTGGCTATCTGGGCGGTGAACTGCGTCTTTGTGTGCTGCGACAGCATCACCTGTTGGTAAAGTAAAATCACAATGAAGCTTTCATCGCTTTTGAAAACTGCAGCATACTTACGTGCGCCTGATCCTGAAGATTCTCTATCTGCGCCGGATCTTTAAGTCCGCGCGTTTCCGGCCGGAAGAGAACTATCGCCTTGAGGCACGCGAATTCAGCGGGGTCCACCAGCACCGCCTTGTATTTGCAGAAGATCTCGTGGAGCGTTCGCACATCCGCCGCCAACTAGTAGCAATTTAAAGTCGTAAATATTAATATATTAGATGGAGCCCTGCGCAGACTTACCTCCTCCTTTGTTATGCAAGTATCGCCATTGGCGTTGTTCTCCAGATTATTGCAGTGCTCCGCCACCGAGAAGAGAGCGCAGCCGGTGGGATCCAGGGGAATGCACCATTGGATGGCGTTAAGCAGGAACAGCTCCGACCAGGACTCCTCCAGCAAAATTACCTGCCAGGAACAGAGGATATTTCGTTATGTAAATTTAAGTAAATTTGGTATTCCACTAACTAACTTTAGCTGCTATCGGTTTTTATATTAATCTATGTTTAACCCACCTGATCCCGAAAGGAAAGCCTCGCAAAGCTGGGCAGGTTCTTGGCCCACTTAACGGCCATGAATAGCAGCCGGGCACTCGTCTCGTAAACTGTTTCATGTTGATGGGTGTACAGATTGGGCGACATGAACTGCGGCATGATGAAACTGGAATCCGATCTGCTGACTGCGTGAGGCTCCTCGTTGTCATTGGTTACATCTATGGAGTCGTCTATTAAAAAAATTGGATAAATATGATGTTTAAGTATGATAACTACGGTAAACAAGACTCTTTTTTTAAACATATATATAACATATTGGCTCTGTTTTATAAAGTATAAATACTCATATAATGTTATTATTTTTGCTTAAATATTAAATCCCAAACTCATATTTTAAACTTTCTATATGTTTATAATTATTAATATACCCACCATCATTGTCATTTTCCATGGTGGGACTGGAGGAGCTGACGGAGGAGACACTGCCGCCGGCGTTGTTTTTCTCCTTGGCGTTTTCCGGCGCCGGTGAGCTCGGGTCGATGGAGTGGTTGCTGCTCGAGTTGGTCGAGTGGGAGACATTGCCACTGGTGGCCATCTCCATGCCGTAGGCCTTCTCCTTGGGCGAGTGGTGCACGCCGGCGGCGTTGAACATGGGAAAGCTGCCGGCGCCCATGTGGTTCGCAGCCAATTGCATTGAGGAGGTGAGGTGGTTGTGGTGCAGCAGTCGTCCCGTCGGCAAACTGCCCAGCGCTGCTCAGGGATCAAACAGAAATCAAGGTGGGCCATAAGTAACATACGTTCCCAACTATCAGCCGGGGGGCAGCAACTACTCACAGGGCGGCGGCAGGAGTCCGGAGCCGTAGCAGGGCGGAGACAGTAGCACGGGTGGTCTGCAAATTGGAGTTGCCCGCAGATTTCGGGCGGTTAGATGGACTTATGCAAATGACAGGCGAAACACAACAACTGCACTCTAAAAAAAAGGATGCAACTTCTTTTAAATGCTGGAATTTTCTTTATACTTTCGTTGGACAAAAAGTTTGGTATTAGAAAAAACACAGCATAAGTATTTAAGATTAGGCTTCAGCCTTGGCTTCAAAATATTCCAGTTTATGTTTTTCATAATTTTTTTCGAGTGCAGCGGTAGAGATAGACTTACCCGAAAACCCCGACGGCCACGGCGGCCTC
Source organism: Drosophila mauritiana (assembly GCF_004382145.1). Taxonomy (NCBI): domain Eukaryota; kingdom Metazoa; phylum Arthropoda; class Insecta; order Diptera; family Drosophilidae; genus Drosophila; species Drosophila mauritiana. The sequence goes on along the minus strand of NC_046668.1, from coordinate 13,726,407 downwards.
TCGCAGCGCCCGTCCGTGCTCCATCTCCCGCAGAGTCTCCGGCCGTATAGTGGCCGTGTTGCGGGGCTGTCGCTCATTTTGCACGGCTGTAATTGGAAAACAAATGCAACTAGCATGAGCACTCGGCATCTAGTTGTTTAGAACGGGATTGGGAGTGGGACTGGGAGGTGTCCGTAATGAGGAAATGTCACACTGACAAAATCGCTCCGAGCACTCGTTTAAGCACAGGTATCCCAGGATGGCAGGACGAAAAGCGGCCGCGTGTGCCTGGTCCTTCCTCATCAGCATACGGAATGGTATGGAATCTCCGGCTGGGGAACAAGGCCATCCATCCATTGATGGCAAATTGGTTTTGTGGTCACGTGCCGCTCACGCCCACAAATTGTTTCGCCATTTGTTTATGCAATTTCACCGCACAATGAGGCCGGGCCACAAAAGCTACTTCGCCGCTAATGGCGTATCCGCAAACTGTGGCTATTTTCCATACGGCTCGCATAATTTACGGCCAAATTAAAGGATCCACAATAGAGTCGGGAAAGTGTGTGAACCGCCCCAAGGGAGGAAGACTATATTTATCAAATGGCAAACTCACGAGACTAGAATGCAAAGTGAAAGGTGTGAAAATTTCTCGCCGATTAAGTTTATCTTTATGATGTCATGTTCAATTAAGTAGATATGATCACATATAATGATATTAACAGAATAGTGGCAGTAGTTGAATGGATATATTAGAATGGTATGAAAAGAAAGACTTCCTTATAAATATCCAGTGACTCGTTAAGTACAACCAGGTAAGTACAATTGGCTTATATTGATTTTATAAGCCTGAATCTGACTGACGACTGCCGATTGTCTATTTGCTTTTCAGACATCGAAACAATGAAGAAAACTTTCAGTCTAAATGAACAATTGGGGTTCAGTGGAGTGGCAGCGGCAAAGCTGCATAAAATCTGTCAAAGACAACACGAGCAGCAGGTAGCAAATCAATTGGGTGAGCAATATGTAAATAAGGAGCACCCGCCGCCCGAAGTGAGCCACCCTGAAATGAGGATGCTCCTGCCATGGGTTCACCGACGTGGGAAAGGGTTAAAGGGCGCACTGATCGGGGTCACGTGTTCCCGGGGCTTTTGAGGTCCTGTTAAAGACCAATTAAACGTGCTTCAGTTCATTAGAGCGAGCCGAGTTGTGATGTGATATGATAATGCAGTTGGTAATACGCACCGTCCTTGTTCATTCCCATTTGAAGGCACTTCTTGAGCCTGCAGGCCTGGCATTGATTCCGATGGGCTTTATCCACTACACAGCGTCCCGTTCCCGCCTGGCAGCTGAAATGGTAAGCAGAATCGATTAAAATAGTGCCAGGACATAATCAGGTTATCCTGATGTGCAGCTAACGAGATTTCTAGTGTCAAAAATTGCAACATTTGTCGATTTCGATGGCGAACACAAAGCCACAAAACCTCAGACTCAGGCCAACCAAGCGGAAATCCAGCCACAAAAGCACTTCTGTATCTGCTAGATACAGGACCTGTTCCTCTCTTCCGTTTCACCGACCTCTCGTCCTTTGTTCTGCCCTGGTGGAACTTTAATCAAATCAGGGCTGAGTGCCATCCCTCCCACTCGAAATCCATCGAAATCCATGGAACCATTTTTAGCCCAGTCATCGCCTGCCCTTTTGCACACTAAGCCTGCGCCAAAATTCAAAGATGGCCAACGCTCCTAGAAATCTCTAGCCGTCCATTTCGTTTCCATTTTATGTCCTTCGTGGCGCCTCGGCATGAAATCACTTAGCGAAATGTATCCTTGAGATACAGCCCTTGTCTACGTGTGTATATGTAATTGAGGTATTTTGTGTATGCAAATGTTAAATTTTCGTAAACAAATCAAGTAGATTGGATATGTGTGAATGGGCAGCTCATTCCTTTGGCATTCCAAGTTTTGTGACTCTATAAAAATAATCACATAATATTGCCATTGCCCCAACCATCAAACATCCGGGAATAGACCATGAACGCATTTGTGTATACTAAAACTGGAAAATAAAGGACACATTTTGGCTTTTATATGCTCTACAAATTAAATTGGCATTGTTAAATAAAATACATTTTTAAAGTAAAAAAAAAAAATATTAAAGACATTTTGTTAGCCTTTGAACAATAAATGAATAAAATCCATAAATTCCGTAGCCTATTCCTATAGTCATAAAAAATCGAATATATTTCTAACCTGTCCTTGGAAAATTCCCTTGGCCACATTCGAAAGTTCTGATTGGAAGCAATTGATTATAATTGAAAACGGCTTAATGGGGCCACCGGAGACAAGGATATAAAAAGGACCAAGGGCCAGATTGACTCTGCCGTCCATCGGGAAACAAGTCACGTCGGTGAAAATATACACTAGACCTGTTATCCCTTTTCCATGTCTGGAGTGTATCCCTCGTTCACTCATTCCCGTTCAGGGGGAGGATGTTGCTCTATTTCATCCGGTAGAGCCGCACAGAACCGCCCCCATTTTTTGACTTTGTTGCGATTCGGCTTAGTCGATGGACGAAGATGTCGGGAGGGCGGATGGATGCGGGTGCTGGGCCACATTTGGCCAAGTGTTTTGCGCTTAAGCCCTCCATATCAATCTCATGGGACCAGGACACGGATATAGAGATTTCGACATTTGTGATTTACCGCGCCCGCTGGAAAGCCGCAGAGCAAAACATGCATTACTGTATCATAACTTTATGTTTTTGCTGGCATTGATTCCGTCGTTTTGGATTATGGGATTTTTCTCTCTGATTTAATGATAATTGAAAACGCTCGACAAACTTTGATTCGCGCTTTTGCTTTTGCTTCTGCTCTTTTTTTGTCAGATTTTGGAAAATTCCCACGTCAAAAGAAAAAGTTTTAAGCGAATTCACTTTAAATTCAATTACATTTTAAGCTGCAATCCAGAGAGAGGGGAGCGAAAGTAAAGTGGCATTCGCACATGATGCCATTCTGTGCACAAAGTCAACGCGAGGGCAAATATGCGCATTCAAAAGTTGACGCTCAAATCCCAAAGATTTGAATAATTGTAATGAATTTGCCGGAGCTCCGTAATCCGCCAGACGGGCCTCCGGGCACAGCGGCCCACACCCATCCCGCCACCACCCACTTTTGGGCAAATGTTGCAACATTTAATGGAAATGAAATGGTAATGACTGGATTTGGGACATAGTTAGGGCTACACTGAAACAAAAGTGACACCACACATTTAAAATTCCCAAATGGAAGTGTTTGCAGGAGAGTATCAATAAATAAATGGTTTCAATTACTTTTTACGCTACACAAAATGAGTTTCTAAATTGTAATACAGTAGTTACAAACTTCATAGACCCACACATATTCGGCTCAGAGGACCATTTAAAGCCTATGTGGAATAAATACTTTACTATCCATATGACGTGTTAAGTAAATCTTTTTTATTATTTTTATTATTTTTATTTTTTTTTCTAATTCGCAATCCCCAAATTTCTTTCTGTGTGCACTCACCGATAAATGAGTTTCCGCCGCACACTGCGCTTGAAGAATCCGGAGCAGCCATTGCAGGCCAGGATTCCGTAGTGCTTTCCCGAGCTGGTGTCGCCGCACACCACGCAGATGAGGCCCAGGTTCTGACCCTTAATCCGGGTCATCGACGAACCCTCGGCCGCCGACGAGTGGTTCATGGAGTTGGCTGCCGCTTGGGCTGCCGCCGCCGCAGCCGCTGCAGCGGCACTGTGGTTCCAGCTCAGCAGTCGACCAGTGGGCACGTTTGAGGCGGCGGGATGAGGGGGCGGTGGCTGTGAGGGCGGTGCCACGCCCGCCGATGTCGGTGGAGGCGCCTGTCCGTGCATCGGCGCCGGCGGCGGAGTGTAGCAATGCCGCTGCGGACTATGGAGTTCTGGAATTTTGAAGCAGATTAGTGAATGGTATCTAAGAGAATCGAAATTGTATCTTCCATGCAACATAGAGTTTGTTGGGCTTATGGTTGTGTTTAGACTCTAATAAATATTCAAAATTTGTTTTTAAAAGGGGAAGAATAGTATACGTCATGTTTTAATACTTTCAGAATGTATAAATGTAATTTATAATTCTATACAATTTCCGCACTATAGCTTAATATTTTTACACGAGTAATGATCGTTCTTTAGCTATTCTTTTTATCGGCATATTAAATGATTCATCTCATTCCATTATAAGCCATTTGAAATTTCCTGCCAGATTTTGGACCAGTTTTCCCGGTGGTAATGGGTGGTGCAATAAAAAATCACTTATGTAGTTCATATAAATTAAATCCCAATTTGTCAGTTGTACCGGATTGCGGATGCGAAGGACCTGCCGATCTTATCCCTGCGTGGCGACATTGACGCCCTGTAATCCGCAAATATATTTACACATTCAATTAGGGTGCCATTAAGCCAAACGGCTCTCGACCAGAGCGTGCCGAGCAATCTGTGCGCAAAATTTGCCTCGGGGGACGATTGTTTTGCCATCACACCCTAATTTGATTGTAGTTTCCTTACTGATTTTTTGATGCACTTAACCCTCGACGTTCCAAGGACGAGGCTGAGGACACATTTGTAACACTCGCCACTTGGCTGTGCGCTCGACCATTTGGGTTCGTGGTTCTGGTTTGGGCTTGGGATTTGGACCTGCTTGGCATTGGAATGGAAAGACAAAGTCAGGCGGCCATTCAGCCGGGACCAACTGGCAGGACTGCGGTCCAAAGCCGAAGGATTAGCGTCATATGCTTGCATTTTCCGGAGCACCGTCTTTGTTAATTTTATGGGCTCGTTGAAATTCACTTTGGCACACACAAAAGTGTTAAGGGCGCCGGGATGGCTGTGTTATGAATTTCTGACATTTTTGGCGGCCTGACTCGGAGTCTAATTCAATTTGCTGATTATCGCAAATTGAATTTGCCTGGCCATTCGTGCATGCCATCAGCAAGTTGGGCATCGATTTGATTGGAGTGTCTCCGCAGACAACTGGTTCCTGCAAATTGGTAATTAAAATTGCCAATGTGATTTTCTAGCAGTGCCATCAGAATCCGCTTGTTTCTTTTCATGTTTTAACCAAGATATTTTACAATTGAGGCAGTCATTTCACCATATGAAAAATTATACATCTTAATTTTAACTTTAAATTGTTTACACAGCTCTAAAAAAGGATTTCTATTCAATTAGCTAAATTTGTAATTCACTTATAAGAATTCGTTTAAGAAAGGAGTAATATATGAATATCATAAAATTATTTGTTTTTTATTTGGTTTTTTTTAAATGTGGATTACCTGTCGATATAACATTATTCATTCGGCACTAATTCTGATCGGTTTAATATCTATTATATAAAATAAAAAAATAATTTGTTTTCTATGACTCACGCTTGAAAAAATTTTCCCGTCGGGTAATTAGATGACAAGGCTCAAATTTAATTTCTATTATGATGCCAGTCGTTTTTTGTAATTGCAATCTTTGCTTTCGCATCCTTTCCGTTTTTTCTTCAACATATCCCTTTTTTATTTTTCCTATCTTATGCGTCCTAATTAATCGTGGGTGTAAGAAACGTAATTATATTTCACACACAATTTCCCAACAAACGTGATATTGTCCTTTTTAAAACTTATTGTTAAAGGAATTTTTAATCACCATTAGGGCATATATTCATTTTTTATATAATTAAGTAAGAAAACCACAGCTTAATAAATATATTTCATCACCATAGTCATGTTTTTATTAACACACAAATTTACCTTGAGAAGATGGTCGTGTTTCAGAGGAATTTTCTTCCTTATTCATTTTGTTTAGCGGATTGCGATTAAAGATCACACCTCGTTAAAAAGTTCATTAACAATTGGCACTATTTTTAAGAATTTCTGAATCACCACTTTTAATTCGCACTTTTTGGGTTCATCGCATTAGGATCCATATTAATTTGCAACCGTTGAGAGGCGACGGCAAATGGAGGGTCCTGTGATTCCCGCTGATGAAACCGAACCAATCCGATCCGACGGCGCTGCGAGTGTGCCGCGATGATGATGTTAACGTCTCGATGTACGATTTCAGATTCCGGATTTCAGATTTATCATAAAAGCGTGACAGGAGCTAAACACTGATGTGTCCACTCCAGCAGTCGGCCAACCAGCCAACGGGCCAACCCCGGACTAGGGGAAAAAAACCATATCGCAGGATATAATCCGCGGTCGCTGAGTGGGCAGAGAAGTCCTTGCCCGCGCGTGTGTGTGTGTGAGGACAAAAAGCACGGCACACACTGCACACACACACACATAGGAGCAGGAAGAGCAGAGAGCATCGAGCAGCGAGCAAGGAGCAGCGAGCGAAGGATAACTGCACACCACCCACCCACCAACGGGGACTTTTAGTGGCAACTCTGGTGGCGCATTTGCTTGTTGGCTTGCTTTGATTCGTTCCTTCTTGATGCTGCGGCAGGAGCTTGTCCTCGCTGTTAGTGTTAGTGTGTTGGTGTGCGGCCCTGCGAGTGTGGGTAAGCCAAGCCGCAATCGCAATCTCCAATAAACACCCGGCTCTGCGCTCTCTGCGCACACACACAAGCACACACACCAAGGCACTCGAAAGAGCAGAGAACGTCCGGTCGCCATCATGACTCAAAAAAGCTGAGCGACGGCGGGGAGCGGAAACGGAAGTGGCCGGGAGAGCGGAAGTGGAGCAGAGCAATGGTGGCGCCCCACCAATACAACCATGAAACGAATGACGCAGCTGCGCGGCTGGCGCTCGTATAATCGTCTTGGGTTTTGACATTTTGTTTTTGTTTTATAATACCCTTTGTGATGTCGGCGCTTTCGAGCTTGCCTCGTCCTGCCCTTCGATCCACCCGCTAACAGTTTCGCCCCCTTCTTGACCCTCTGCCAACGACGTCACTCTTGGCCTCGTATTCTAACCGCCCCCTAAAAGCCCCAACTTCCACCCAGAAATTGCCGCCACCCAGTAAACTGTAATTGAATTGAAGAAGAAAATGTTTCTGCTGGTGCCTGTGGGTGTACTTGGATCTAAATCAAGAATATATAAGTGCACATATGTATAACCAAAGGAGTTTTAAAAACTGAATGCTAATAATATAATTTGTTTGTTATTTAATATTTTTTAATTTGATGGGAGATTTTATTTAACTTTAATATCACAATCATTTTTCATATAACTTCCTGATGTCATATCATCATACATCATAATAATATATATGTACATATTTAGATTCGCATTATTATTTGTACAAGAAATTGAAGTAAGAAGAAAGGCTTGTATTATATTAAGATTGAACAAATTTTAAAAAGCCTCCTGGAAACAGTCTTTCAAGTTTGTGAATTGTTCGTGAAAATATGCTGAAGATAGAATAAATATAAAAGCCCAGAAATGGGTTTTTAAATTTTCGAAGGTATAACCTTAAAATATTTTAAATGTCAAACTTAATGTAATGTGTAATGATGTTCTATTTAATGCTCTACGTAGTCTTATTTATGCATACACATTTTTATTTACTCTCTATACATTATAATTTTATGGATTTAAGCAAGGCTCTGTTATTTCTGGCTTTGTGTATGAAAGGAAAGAGAGAGCTAGAGGTGGTCCCGGGTCCACTAATCCAATAATCGATAAATGCTGCTCGCAGGACCAAAATGGGCGGCATGGGCACTCCGTTGTGCTCCCCGATTTTGTTGTGGGGCTTTTGCCATGCTTAATGCGCCGACATTAACTTTGTAACAAATGAGATGTCGGAATACAACAGTCAGGATCCTGGCAAGCCACAGCCCCTCCCCGCAGCTCCCTCCCTCGCTCCTTTCTGCAATCTCGCTCTCTTCGCGGGGGAGAAAGCCAGAGAGCAGCTGCGGCTGGCAGAAGTTTATGCTCGGGACAAAAGTGAACAAATGCAAAAGTCAAAGCGCTTTGCCAGCATGGCCACGCCCACCACGTCGAGGGAGGAGCGAACGAGAGCGAGATAGAAAGACAGAGAGAGAGGGAGAGTTGCGTTATCCTGTAACAGCCGTGCAAACGTGAAGCCTGTCGGTGCGAGCGAGAGCAACGACATCGTGCGAGCAGGACAAGCAGAGACGACGGGGTTGGTTCTTGACATTTGAACGGCGACATTTCGCATCGCCAGGATACATACACGAATACTTGTACACCCACCCACACCGACATATCTCTGCGAGTGCCACCCACTGAAGAGGGCGGTGGGTGGCAAACCCTATCAAGTGCAGTGCACTTTATTTAATCAATCAAAATTCATGGACTGCCTCTTTTATTCAACATTCAGACACTTTGTATCTTTGATTTACGTTCCGGTAAAGCGGGATTACAAGGAACTGTATTTGGTAGTTACTATTGTATTTTTAAAGCGCAAACGTTTATCTAACATTCTTCGTTAGTTTCATAAAATTAAATAAAGTATACACGAAAGTAAACATGTGCCGCTTATCGGCCAAAATGTAATCTCAAGTGTTTTAATTTCGTTCTATCAAACCAAACATACATACATATAAACAGACTGTTTGAGATTACAAATTCAAAAATAATTTATTTTTAGCTTATCTATAAATTGTTCTAGGCAAAATATATTGAAATGTATTCGAAAATTTATCACAAACTTAAAGCGTTGAATCGAGGCCAGTAATAAAGTTACATTTTTAGCGATAATAAACTTAATAAATTTTTTTTTAATTTGCCCTTGTTACAAGTTGGATTATACCACTTATTCTTAAGGTTAATATACTCGCTTAATCGCAGCATTCTCTGTCCGTGTCCAAAATTTTGTTTTATTTTTCTACTAATCATTGACCTCATGCGCCATCAAAATTTGGGATTTTCCACAGGGTAGACGTAGTTGATTGGGAATTTGTGCTTAAGAAGATGTACCTACAATTTAGATTCCGGAATATGAGAAAGGTGAGGTCCGGAAAAGTTATTGCTTAATATATCAACGAAGTTTTTCCTTTAGAAGGAAATATTATATATCCTTTATTTACCAGGACATAATATAAACAGAATTAAAATCAATGAAAGTCCATAACAGGTAACTCAATGTCGAAACGTAATGCCCACTAGCTTGGGTATAAAAGAAGACACTCTTTGGCATTGACTACAGTTCGAAAAAAAATATCAAAATGAAATTAATGGTGATTAAGCTAGTGGTCAGTGAAGTTAACATTATCCTCAATTTATTTACCCTTTAGGTTGTCCTGTTCGCCCTGATGGGCATTACCTTGGCCAGACCGGGATACGACGGAGCAGCAACCGCGCAGTGGGGTGCAGGATCCGTACCTCAGAGCGGACACGGTGGATACGGCAGCTCGCCAAACGGATACGGCGGATCGGCTTCCCAGAGCGGGCAAGGTGGATACGGCAGCTCGCCAAGCGGATACGGCGGATCGGCTTCCCCGAGCGGGAAAGGTGGATACGGTGGCGGACAGGGAGGATACGGTGGCGGGCAAGGAGGATACGGTAGCGTGCAGGGTGGATATGGTCAACCCGCTCCAGTGACTGGACAGGCGGGATACGGCGGCAGTCAGGGTGGATACGGCAGTGCACAGAAAGGATATGGGGAACCCGTGCCCCCTAATGAATTCGCAGTTGGACTCTCGGGCCAAGGACGTTTGGGAGGATATGGCAATGCAGCTCCTCAGAGTGAAAAGTTGGGATACGGCGGCGGTCAGGGAGGCTACGGAAGACCAGCTCCCCAATCGGGCCAGTTATATGCCGCAGAGGAGCCCCGATTTGGACAGGGAGAATTCTCCGGCGGAATTGGTCACGACAACTGTAACCACGAGCATCACAAGCATCACAAGCATCACGGACATCATGGACGTTACTAAAACGGCAACTTTAAGTATAACAAAGTAAATTTAAAATAAAATAATTAATAAATCTTACGAACTGAAAAATTGACTTTATTTTTAAGGTACAGTTATTGCTCACATTCAATTTGAAATTAAAATACTGTATTTTGTATTCTATCGCATGGCAATGTATATTTACACTATGCTCAAACACATAGACATCAATCTGCCAAAAATACAAACAACATTTACTTTCTATTGAACTTCCGCAATAATTATTAATCTTAGATTTTCCGAACTAATCTCAGTACCAGACGATTAAAGAAACTTTAAATAGTTTTTTTATACACAGCTATTTTAGCCGATTCGCTTTATAAAGTTCTGCAAGTTTAAGAAATGCATTTTAGAAATTCAAAATTGGTCTTTTTTGAGCAACAGCAATTCTTAAATTATACTACTTACTTTTTTTCCAAATTGAAATTTATAAATTGTGTCTATATTTGTATATTTAGTATATTTTCTCTGTCTGAGATTAACATTTTGTTTGTTACGTATTAACAAAACAAAGACTTTTTTGACAGATTTTTTGTATATGTTTTTAATTAATAATCTGTATGACCAAAATATGGAATATGGAATTGGAACTGATCACTAAAGTTTCAAAGTTGAAAAACACTGCTTTCGGTCATTTTTTTAACGCTAATATTTAGAAAAATGACTATATGGCAGTACATTTTGTAAAAGATTTTACGTAATGCATTTTTCTTAGAAATTTGACCTGGGTACTCTGGATAAGAACCCAAATAGACATAAGACCGAATTATACATATTAAACTAAATAATAAAATTAAAATTTCTATATGATTATTCTCATAGTCTAGTTTTAAACCGTAAATCTGCCTTTTAAATTTAATTTCCAGACATTATATTATTATATTATTTTTTAAATAGGGCCTTTAACATCAAAAGTTCGCACATGTGCCCAAAATGGAAATCAAATAGGCAACATAACGAAAAAAAACAATACTTTCTGCCTAATTGGTGGTTCCGCTGTCTGTGATTAACAATTCGTTTGTTTTGTTTTCATCTAAACAATGACCTCCTGTTTCTGTTATCAACATTTTAAATTTTTTACAGGGTAATCGCATTTTGATGAGAGTATAAATTTATAGCTTTAGATTGGCATATTGCTTGTTAATTTTGAAAAAAAGTCGTAAAAAGTGTATAGCCCCTGCTATATAAATTAAATACAACTAATCGAAACAATTGTTGTTGTTTACATTTATTATGTTTACATTTGTTACCATACGTTTGTCAACTCATACCATAAGTGTAGTACGCTTAATAGGTATCTGAAAGTCGAGGAATAGTTAAGTCCACGCTTACAGGTCGGGTATATAAAGAGGCCACTTTCAGAGCGAAATTCAGTTTAATAATTTAAAGCAAAATGAAACTACTGGTAAGCTTGATTGGTTATGTGAAAGAAAGTAGCAGGATCTTACATTCGTCTATCCTATAGATTGTTGTACTTGCCCTGGTGGCCACTGTTTTGGCCAGACCTCAATTTAACGGAGCTGGTGGATTTGGCGGACCTGGTGTTCAAGGAGGATTTGGTGGTCAACCAGGCGGCTTTGGTGGACAGGGAGGATACAATGGAAGTCCTGGATTTGGTGGACAAGGTGGTTACGGTGGCGGACCAGGAGGATTCGGAGGAGGTCCTGGATTTGGACAAGGTGGTTTTGGTGGCGGACGGGGAGGATATGGCGGTCAAGGTGGTTTCGGTGGACCGGGCGGACAAGGTGGCTTTGGCGAGCACCACAGACACCATGGAGGACATCGTGAGCACTATTAATACCCCAATACCTTAACCGTCTTAAAATCGTGAAAAAAAAATAAAATACTGTTTTTGCAACTTATACCTGCTGTTTTCGTGAACCAAATAATAAGGAGACCACGGATCCTGGAGATAACTCGCATCCGAAGGAAAAAGCAAACACGCACCTTGAGTAGACGCAAAACCCTGGAAATACTACATACTTGGATCCCGCACACAGAAAATATCGACTCCGACTATTGATCCTGACTAATAATATACATATATACTTTATAAGGCCGGAAACGTTTAATTCTACATACAATAGAGAACATTAACAAAATCATATTGACGATAAACGGCTCGTCACTACGTAGACCGCCTTTCACAGTGATTTTTATTCAGTCAACGAAACACCAAATAATATTAACTAAGGCAATAAATGTGGCTGCCGCTAGATGGCGCTCATCTCGTCATCTTCACATAATCATAGAACTCTACTTATTATTATATAATGTATATACTATAATAACTGTAATAATAATAACTTAGAGAAAATTACTTTTAAACCGAAGAATGGTTTCTTAACTTACAATTTATAATTATAATTAAGCAACGAAAATCGTAGGATCCCGGATGCGTTTAATATGAATATGTTGCGTAAGTTGATTTTAAGTAAAAGGCATAAAATAAGACATGCATAAACAAAGAATAAATTATTTTATTTATTTAAGGTTGTACCAAGCAGTTTCTAGGACTACATGGAACATTATCTTCTCCAATTCGGGGATGATTGCGAAACAAAGGTAAATTATTGAACGCCGTGTTGAACAAATCATACTCAGGTATACTACCCAGGCTCATTTACCCTGCAAATTATGGCACTGAATGTGGCATGTTTACCTTTCAAATTGAGCGCACAATACAAACCAAATGCGTTTGACACTGAAGTCAGAACGCCTTGCTCGCAAATCCAGGGACCTTCTTCGTCTCGAAGGATATCAGATTGAGAAATTTAGCTGTTGGAGTGGGGAAAGTAATGAGGGATCATAGACACACATTGAGGAAGGCACAGTTACTATTTCATTATATTTTGAAGACTCAGTTTTAATCTAAATAGCAATCTATAGGTTTGTTCAATTGTTTGTTCGGTGTTTTCTTTTATTTCGTTTGTTGTTGTATATGGGCTTTAATTTGAATATTTATTTACAATTTATTTAAGACTCGTTACACCCTTGCTCAAGTCAAATATAGTAACAGTTGCAATAAACAAGCTTTCAACTTATTGCTTACGTGTCTCATCAATATAATTTACAAGAAAAACTTACTTAAGGCTAATCTCCGTTGATGTTTTGCTTTATGTATCTGTGCTTCACGCATAATGTACTTTACGGATATTTACCGGCTGCTTATGTTGATGCTTCTTTTATTTTGTAGGTATGTGTATTTTTACTAGTGAGAATATTGGTTGGTTAATTGAGAGTATATATAATTACTATATATATCTGACTTCTATATACCATTTTTAACATTTGTAATTTATGTACGTTCGTTTTTACGAATTGGGCTTTTACTATGCGCTTGCGGTTGGTTTTCTTTGTATAAATAAAATAGAATATTTCTTGCTTTTGCTTCGCTTCGAATAATACATGCCATATACATACATATAAGAAAGTGCTCGATTACGATTCTCATAACTTATGGTTCGACGTTAACCAAATGAGGCCCTCGGACAGGCCATCGCCGGATGTGGCACATGATGGTTGTACATACCAATTGCGATCTCTTATTCTAGTTAAACCTAGTTTTTCCTGGATTTCATGGGGTTTCATTGCTGCAAGAGAGAAGAATAAGCGGATGGAAACAATTGCCTAAGCACTATACTAACCATCAGGCAGATCCTGCTTGTTAGCAAATATCAGTATGATGGCGTCGCGCATCTCCCTATCGTTAATTATCCTATGCAGCTCCGTGCGCGCCTCGTCTATCCGATCCCGATCCGCACAATCCACGACGAAGATCAGACCCTGTGTACCCGTGTAATAGTGTCGCCATAGCGGTCGAATCTTATCCTGCCCACCGACGTCCCATACATTGAACTTGACATTCTTATAGGTGACGGTTTCCACATTAAAGCCCACAGTTGGTATCGTTGTAACAGATTGGCCGAGTTTCAGTTTGTACAGAATCGCTGTGGGTGGACAAAAACAATATTACTTTAGACACGCAAAGGATGGATAAACAAAATAGCTCGAATTCGATTAGTAACGGGTCTGTCTCAATTGTCTACGTGTTGAAAGGACAGAGGTCGATATATATTATACATTTTGTTGAAGTTCAATAAGAATAAAAACAAAACATAGAGTGCCTCGCCTCAAATAGTATTTTTTAAATGGGATTGGAAATGGGTACTGGGTAATGGGTACTAATCAGGTGCACAATCAAATTCGAGAATCCTTTATCCTTTATGTGCTTACTTGTTTTTCCAGCCGCGTCCAGTCCGAGCATGAGAATTCGCATTTCCTTGTTGCCGAAAATTTTTGATAGTAACTTTCCCATGGTGCTGATGTGTCATCCATTAAACCTTAGCCAATCTGAAAAACAGTTCGAGTAGAGTTGACGAAGTCTTTCAAATAAGCATATCGATAAGAATAGCTGGGCGAGATTCAGGGCAGGGTCAGTGAATTTCCAGATAATAGGGCCATTGTAATACAGTTTGCAGTTAACATATCAATTTATGATATAAGAACGCCGTCGCGCGAAGGCGCGTAAGTGATATATGAACATACAAATGTAGCTACATATGTACACATACGGAGGGCACAGGCAATTTGGTGGCCATATAGAGCTCGTACGACGGCGGAAGCTAAGACCATTATTTTGCATAATAATTTCACTTACATTGTCATCAGCTCGTTGCTAAAAAGCGAGAAAAAAGTGGAGAAGCAGAATTTATCAGTGAAGAGCTTGCAGCACACAGTCGCATACACAAACACACGCACACATGCTTACACATAGGAAGTACAATTGGACAGATAAACACACTATAGTGTCTCGCAAATTGAGGCAGAGTTATCTCAATTGCGGGCTTATCGCTGGCTCCACTGAATGGGCGGGTGGATCCGACCGCTCCACCCCCGACCCCTGAACAGACACCGCACCCCCCGACGACCCATTAAAGCCGGCTTGGGAGCAACGATATCGGATGGTTTTCGGATTCTACGGAATTTCGCTCGCTCTCTCGCTGCTGCTTGCCTACGTCACAAACACGCCCGTAACACACATACACATGTATACACACCCAAGTCTCCGACGACCGCCGTTACGCACCGCTTTCCAGCCCAATTCGTTCCACGCCAGCCTGAAATCCGTTAACATGTAGTGCCAAAGTGCGCGGGCCGGGGCATATAATGCATTTGCTAGCACACGGCGGGCAAAAAACTATAACTAACAACAACAATTTTGCACTAATCTTCTTGTATTTATATACACATACACGAAGCAATGTGCCCGTTGGCCCAGAGCGGAACAAGATCTTCGGGAATTCCAGAAAATACGCTAAAAAATGTAAGGAATGCGGAGGATAAATACCGAAAATACTGAATTTATCAGCTGCAAAACGGTGACTGGCGGTGATATCGTGATTTTTTTGGCCAATAAGTTATTATTTTTGCAATTCAAAATGAAAAAAAGATTTTTGTTTTTACATGTTTTATTATTAATTTGAATTTAATAAATATTATAGCTGAAATAATTGTATTCGTTCGTTCATCAAGTAGTTAATTTCTGAAGTGAAGTAAGACGATCTTAAATAATTTATGATATTGGTATATACAAAAAATGTATTTAAAAAGAAAATCTATCTACGAAATTAGTATGTATAAGTAGAATCACGTGAATTTTAAAAATAGGAAAGTTATTACTTTATAATTATCATTTGTAATGAGGATGTTATTATTTTAACACATAAACAGTCTTAGTACTATGTACACATATTTCAGAATTATAAACATTTTTGTTTTGTGTACTTAGAATTCGGTATTTTAATGAAGCCCTGATAAATTTATAAAGCCCTAGGGCGGCCACACTGAAACCGATGATTGAAATCAAGTCGATTGATTTCAGTTTCCTTCTTTTGTATTGTTTTATTTTTGAGCAATACTTACGATACTGACATCGCCCAGAGGTATAATGGAACTTAGTTAGTCGTCGGCCAGAACAGACTCGGAAAACATGGCTGGCATTTGCCCCCGGGAGGCGGTTCGGGTGAAAGTGAAGGCAAGTGAAAGGTGGCCAGAAAGCGAGACAACAAAGGGACTGTTGTGGAAAGTTTGTGTTCCTCAATCTAATTTTCTTGAAATCGCCCACAGAAATGCGAACCCACTGCTCGGCCGGAGTGGCGGAAGTTTTCAGTGGACCCGCAGATCACAACGCTGGAGGTTCTGTACTCCCTGCTGGCCAAGGCCTTCGATGTCAAGTCGGACTTCTCCATTAAGTACAAGGCCTTTGATCCGGCGGGCAACGAGATCTACCTGGCCGTACGCTCGGACTGGGATCTGGATGCTGCTTTTCTGAGGATTCACAACATTTCCATTCAGACGGCCTCAGAACCTTGCCTCACCCTGCAGATCGATGTGAAGCCGTTTACGGTGGTCAGGGAGTGTGAGACCGAGGCCTCCCCGGGTAGATCCATATCGGGAGCGCCTGCTCCCGCAACTCCTACACCTTTTGTACCCGCCCGCGAGCTTATGTCACCACTGCAGTCCTTAGGAGTCTCCCAGAAATATGTCCAGCACATGCAGACCAAGCTGGGCAGCTCCATTCTGAATCAGATGGAGAAAACCTTCTCCATAGTGCAGAAAGCGTTTAACTTATCTGAGGAGCATATGGCCAACCTACCGCCACGGCCGCCCATGTGCGACAGCGAGTTTCGGCTCTTTCTGGACGCACTGGGTCAGATTCAACGCAAGGACGAGTTGCATAGGGTCATATTCCTAGGAGGCATTGACCCCAGTCTTCGACGCGTTGTGTGGAAACATCTGCTTAACGTTTATCCTGGTGGCGCTAACGGACTGGCACTTGATGGGCACCAGCGTATGGAGTTCATGCGACGAAAGTCTGAGCAGTATTGTCGTCTGAGAGACACATGGAAAGCGGCCGTGAAGCGAGGGAGTGTGGCTGGTGAATTGGCTTACGTAACCAGCATGGTGAAGAAGGATGTTCTGCGCACGGACCGCCTGCATCCATTTTATGCAGGCAGCGACGACAATCAGAACATCGCTGCGCTTTTCAATATCCTCACCACATATGCACTAAACCATCCGTCGGTCTCGTATTGTCAAGGCATGTCGGACATTGCTTCCCCGCTACTGGTTACTATGAACGACGAGGCACAGGCCTACATCTGCTTTTGTGCGATAATGTCACGTATGCGTGGAAACTTCATGCTGGATGGAATTGCAATGACTCAGAAATTTGCTCACCTAACGGAGGCGCTAAGTTTTTACGATCCGGAGTTCTGGGAGTACCTCAAGTCGCAGCAGGCGGACGACCTACTTTTCTGTTACCGTTGGCTGCTGCTGGAGCTAAAGCGGGAGTTTCCCTTTGAGGATGCCCTTCGCATGCTGGAGGTGCAGTGGAGTTCACTTCGCTATCGATGTGATGGCGATAAAGAGCTGCCGCTCTTTGAAAAGGTTAGTGCGAAACCCAAAGCTCTTGCTTAATTTCTAATGATCATGTTTTCTTACAGGAATTCGTACCCATTACTGATACCTCCGTACCCAATAGCGCCAGCACATTTTCCAGCTCTTACAGCGCTACGCCGACCAGTCCTTCCTATCTGCTGACCAAACCACGTGAAAGTCCCTACACCAAAGTATGCGCTTTGCGCCGTCAGAGCTCTTCAGCCTCCTTGAGCTCACTAAGTTCTTCGGTGGGAAACAGTCACGCATTGGACAATACAAAACGGCTGAATCACAGCCTGGACGACAATATGTCGCGTCATGCGACAGCCGCTGCTCGCCGCCACAGACGGACTTCGGCCAAGGTCCATCAAAGTCTGGACGAGTCAAAAATGCTGGCGCTGATCGAGGGCGCTTTGGATAATAAGAATGTCAAGTTGGAGCAAAACTTGTCCGCCGGCGAGGAGACCGAAGATGATGATGTATTTGATAGGAAGGAGTCGCCAAGCTTTTTGGAGACAAATCCGTTTAAGGATGATGCTCAGAGAGCACCAGAAAGAGAAACCACGCCTCCTGTTTCACCAGGACGAGCCTTTCTGTGTAGTTCGTCTTCCTCGAATCTGGACGAGGACCCCAGTGACAGGAAGGCTAAGCTGCAGCACAAAAATATTATGACCGTGAGCAATATCATCGCCAAACAGCTAGCTACTAATGCTAGTCAAGTGAGTGAAAGTATGAAGCGAGTAAGCACCTCCAGTGGAGGCCATTTTAAGGATCTCAAGGAAAAGCTGGCGGCCAGCAGTCGTATTGGTATCTCTTTTGATGGGGAAGGAGAAGATGATGGAGATCGGAAGATGCCGCCAAAGCTTGTAAAAAACTTCAATGAATTCCTAAATTTTGCAACTATTAATAAGAATCGTATATCCGATCGTTTTGCCACTCAGCCGCAACAAACATCCGGTCCAACTCCGGTTACTAAGCCCGTGGTTCAGCTAACCAAGAGTGGGATGGGCAGCTCCCTGGACGAATCTGATTCTTCCTCACTTCCGGAAACCAGTTGGAGCGCTTCCACGGCTGCGACGGCAATTCAGCAGGCACAGGAACTGAGCAGCTACAATCTACAGCTAGATTTGGAAAGCAATCACCCATGCGACCCCGACGATTCAAATACACCGGATCAAGATCCCGACCAAGAGTACTACCCCATGACGACGGCCATAACTCGTGAGCTGCGCCTAGAGGCCGAGAATCTAGATCGACAAGTTTTTGGACTGCCTTTTACGGAGAGCGAGAAACGGGATGACATCGAGTACGAGAAGCTGGACAAGGACGCCATGGACTTAGTGGAGGATCTCAAGGAGAACGAGATCATAACCTGTCCCGATGTCAGTGAGCTACATATGCGTCGTCGACAGCGACTGGCGGCTAAGAGTAATAGCGTTCAGCAAAACGAGTCGCATGCCTTTAATCCATTCATCGACGAAAGCCAACTTATGGACGGACACAGTCCATTGGGAATGCGCAACAGCAACAGTTTGCCCGAAGTCATACTGCCCATTTCCACTGAGCCCAGTCTAGTGGAGGTTTCGCCCTTGGTGGAGATCGCCACGAATGCAGATGACGAGAGCGCCTATACGCGATCCCCCCAGCGTTCAACCCATCTTAATGGAGTCAGTGGAGTAAACACCACTGCGGCCGCATTGCCTCCACCTACAGAATTCGGTGGAGGTAATGCATTCCTCATGTTTCTCTGTCTTACACTTTTGCTACAGCACCGAAACACAATCATGAAGGCAGGCATGGACTACAACGAGATTGCCATGCACTTTGATAAAATGGTGAGGAAACACGACGTCACTCGGGTTCTTAATCAGGCCAGGCGTATGTTCGTGGACTACCTCAAGGCACAAAGCAGCCCACAGCGCCAGAGATCGCCCAGCGGGCCTGTCTCCACGGGTTCCACGGGTGCGAGCCTGCCTGCATCAATGCCTGCTTAAGGGACTTGTAATCCTACCCCGCTTCCATGAAACCTTAGTGTTATCACAGCTTGGCAAGTATGAGTTACTGAAATTTAACAAATATTCGATGAGTGTGTTTTGCAGAACTTCTCAATTTTAAGCGAACAAGAAACCCATTACATTAAACAAATTTTGTCATCTTGGCATTAAAAGAAACATTGACTCCAAGGTAACCCTTTACCCTCGAAGCACGAATTTTTCCTTTAAGTTTTGACATTTAATGAAAGTGCAGCTCTTGATGTAAACATAAACTCATAGTCGATGGCTTAGATTTGCCTTGCTAAAGGTGGACGGCAAATGTATTACCAAAGTCTTCTTTTTGTACGTATACGGATTTTGTACTTTCTTATTTTGAATTAAGGTTTTATTTATATTTAATTACATATTTATCTGCACCTTTGCCAAACGATCAAATGCGAGCTGTTTGGCTGAAAATTGCTTTATTTCTCTAGTCTGCTAATGCATTCCATGCTGTTGTAAAAACTATATTTTAGATTTAAAATCGCGCCTAAATACTAATTTATGCAAATAAATTGACGGATCTATAACCCAAATAACCATAATCTTATTATCTCAAACGTTCTGTATCTTAAAAATCTCTCAACGTACTCTGAAAACAAAATAATTTTGTAAATTAAAATTGAATTCAAAAAATTCAAAGTAAAGTTAACGAATATGCTATGTAAATTTACGAAAAAAAAACCTTTTAAACAATCGATTAATAAACGAATTATAAACAACTAAAGTGTACAATTTATTGGAATCAAATTACGTTTCAAATACAAAAATATCGAAATGACCTTAAACGAAACAATAATACGAACATAAATCAGACGCCAAAGAATTCAAAAGTTATATTTTTTCTTGAGTCGCTCGCGAATAAGGAGACCCTTGATCAGTTTCTTCCAGTTTCCATACACGCGGGTTTCGTACTTCTCCTGCTCCTTGAGAACTTGCACCTGTTGATCCTCTTCCCAGGCAGCAGTGACCACTTCGCGGAATTCCTCGCAAACAATGAAGCCATCGTACATGGGATGACAAGCGCCCTGATGGAAATCGAAGCCTACCACTGCATTGGCACAATCAATATTCAGCTTCTTACAGATGCGGATCAAGCCGGGCACTATAATTGAATGTCGAGGTTATTTAAACGAATTGGTGAGAAGAAATTCTTCTTACATCTCAAGTGCACCGTCTTCTTTGGCAGCATGCAGTCCTTAAAGAGTTCAACATTGCCGTAGGCATTTCGCGGCACAATTCCATTCTCTGCAGTTGGGGGCTCGTACTCCTGAGTCTGCCAATACCCGAATATTTCCAGTGGCTGGTCTTTGATAACAGTGCGCGTGAGCTGCAGGGTACAACACAAAAAATTGAAACACATGCATTTAAAAAAATGGGCACAACATACCTTATCCCACTTTGGACGTGCCTTAACCACCTTGTACGGCTGTTCGCCAAGCTTCACTACGCGTGCGCTTTTTAGCCAGATTTCCCGAGAATGCAGGAGGTGCACACAATCTCTGGAGTACACCGCTTCACCTCGGATAAAGCCCAATGTAGGCGCATCTGGTGGATATAGACCCTGGAACTTAAGCAAGTGCCGCTCCAGCACGTACAGCGGATGGTCCTTGAACTCGGAAATGGACTTTGGCAAGGGTTTATCGGAGTGAATGCGGCGAAGCTGATCATCCTCTGTTATATCGCGCTTAGTGCGGTGTCCGAGGTAAGGAGCAATAGTTTCATCTAGCCACGCCTTTTCCACACGGGCCTTGCGCACAGTGGTGCTCCAACTGGCACAGTACCTGGCGGTCACATCCTTTAAACTCTGATCGTCCTGAAAGGCAAATACGTAGGCTAATCCAGGCGTTGCATTTTTCTGCAGAAAACGCAGAAAACGAAAGACAATTACTGGATGGAGGGCATGACATCTAACATGATAAATACGCACCCTTATTGTGTCCACGCAGTGCAGCTTGCCTTTGAATAGATCTATACAGATCCACTGCTCCTCCACATCTGACCACACTTCCACCCACATGTCAGAGGCGTCCGTTTTCCGATTGAGCCTGGAACCGCCCTCATCATCTGTGGACATCACTCGTCGATCTTTTCGCAGATTCTGTACTGACTTGGGCAGTACAGGAGCCTTTTTCACCGGCTTGGCGGGTTCAAACACCTCATCGGAATCTTGCGAATTTTTCAACTTCTCCAGTCTTGGGCGCTTTTTCGGTAGCGGCACATCGTCACCGCCATCTAATTGCGGAATGGCTAGACTACTGGCTTTTTGACCTCGGCTTCGTAGCTGGCGAGCTGGTAAAGCTTCGGACAGAAAGTTTGGCGAAATTCGCGCCTTACTTTCCGGCGCCATTTGATGCTTTTGAGGGGCTGAAGTGGAATCGGCTCCGTCGGGTTTCTTTTTAAGGAAACTAGGAGATATAAGTACTTTCGGGGACTTGCTCCTCGATCGAGTTTCCCTTGTGTTGCGCTGTTCCTGCAAATGTTTATCCGCAGGACTAGCGTTTTCCGTATCACTATGCTTGGCATTTAGCTGCTTTACTTTGGACAGCATCAGTTTAGGTATAACTGGTGATCCAACCACCTGCGGTTTCTCCTCTGTTTTGGGTTTCACAGCGGCTCTACGTGTGCGACCTGCCACTGGGGAGAATGTGTCCACAGGAGCCATTTTCGATTTCTTGCTATCGCCAGATTCAGAAATATTTTGAGTGGTGATCCTTTTTAGCAGGGACGACTGTACTTTAGTTTTGGTTTCCGCAGGGCTTAAGACCTTTTTGTCTTTCAGTTTGGATGAACATAACTTGATTGTCTCTTCTTTTAAAGATTTGGAACTTGATGAGGTACTTGGATTCTCCTCAAAAGAAGTATCCGATTTATTGGAACTAATTGAAGATTGATGTTTTGATTTTACAACCAATTTTGAGGATAGAGTCGGTTTCAATAACTTTTTGGTTAATCCCAGTTCTGAATATTCTTCTTTTAGACATTTAGAGCTGGACGACGTACTTGGTTTCTCCTCAAAGGAAGTGTCAGATTTGCTGGAGGTATGGGATTTTTGATGTTTTGATTTTTCAACCAATTTTGAGGACAGACTTTGCTCCTTTTTATCCTTCGGAACTGTACCTGATTTCGTGGTGTCTGAGCCCTTGGTTGTTAATTTACTGACTGGTTTAGTCTCAGCTTTTTTTGCATTGTTTTTCTTTTCAGCCTCTTTGGAAATAGTTGACTTACTGCTTTCTTTTTCATGCTTTGAGTCTGTTGGCTTCCTTGCCTTCTTATCTTTTTTAGTCTTCTCATCCTCACTTTCCCCTTCGGATTCCACTGTTTGGCTTTTGTTCTTATCATCTGGCCTAAGTTTAATGGGAATCAGATCACTGGCCGCCGGACGTAGCGGCATTGGCTGGAGATTGACAATTAGCCGACAGTGCATGCCCATTCCCCGTGCAAGGGCAATGAATATGAAAATCATATCCTGCTTGCAGCGGGCTTCCTTGCGCTTCACCTGCTCCAGTAAAGCCTCTAATATGGCTTCCTTCATAGCAGGCGACTGCGCGGAATATAAATTGGGACTTAGCAGTTTGATTGATGTTTTGAACCACGTGACAAACGACTGCAGATATTTAAGTTCGGTTCCTCGTTCAGTAGGATATGCGTTTCGGCTTGGCAAGAGTTTTAGTGTAGCCTGCATCAATGAATCTGACTCGCTCAGCAGGCGATTGTACTTTAAGCTGCGAGCTATTTGGCACATAAGGCTGACTTTGTGCAGCAAAATCTGACGGTCCTTGATGTCCCTGTTAAGGCGACGCTTTAGGGCCATCTCCAATTCGTGTTGAGTCTTTTGCTCCTTCGTAGGACGGAGGCCTTCCAGTCCCACGCGGATCTCCAAATCCCCTGAGATGTTCGGCGTCTCGCCATCGTCCTGGTCACTGGATAGATCTGCATCTGCAAAGGGAATTTAAATCGGGGTGATGATGTGACACTGGACTGAATGATGAACTGTGATAGACAGAGTTTGTTTAAATGGAGTAATAAGAGGGGTAAGGTATCTAATACTCGAACATTTCAATCGACATTGAGGTTTAAGATTATTAAAATAAGTTTACAAAAATTTAGATTCCCAATATGATCCATGGATATGATCATATCCATGTTTTCCAATTTAAAAACATTTGTTAATGAATTTAAATAAATCGGGTAATAAAAATATTAATAGTAGCAAGTCCAGCACCAATGATTATGTGGGAGGATTCAGCAGGGAAGGCAGGCAAAAAATACCCAGACAGAGAGCATGGATTCCTTTCAACATTTGCATTTATTTATTTATATCATTTAAAGTGCATTTGAAATTTCAATTATCGAGTTAATTACAATCAACATTCACTAAATTGCGCTAAAATTACGAGTTTCATTTGATTTATTGCACCCATTGTCGGAGTATATCATTAATAAATTAGATTTAAAACTCTGCATGCAGATGTTTATATTAAGTGAATACAATTTCGCTAAAGTAAATTCGTTAAACATCAGTTCTAATTCGTTAGCTACTTGTTGATTTCTTTGAAACACTTGCCATTGCCATAAAGTAAGTACACAAATAGTTGACTAGGACATTTCACTAGCACTTACAAATTATTATTTCTATTACTGGGCTGCGGTTAAAATCCTTTTGTATCTCATTTTGATTTGGTTAACTGGATTCTCTTGGACTTTAACGTGTTTTTTTGCGTGGCAAACAAAATATAAAAACTGACATAATAAATAAAAGTAAATGCATTTTCTGAGTAAAATATATCATAGTTTAACATATTATTATCAAGAGTGTGTGTGCAGACATTTAAACCACGTTCAGAATTCGGTAGACATTGAGTTTATGCTTTTGTTTTTTTCATCCGTTTAACACGCAGATTGA
This sequence comes from Drosophila mauritiana, assembly GCF_004382145.1. Lineage (NCBI taxonomy): Eukaryota > Metazoa > Arthropoda > Insecta > Diptera > Drosophilidae > Drosophila > Drosophila mauritiana. Next base: position 13,702,152 of record NC_046668.1, on the reverse strand, counting down.
GCTTAAGCTAGTGCAAAAACGTTTAAAAATGTTCATTTGATTTGATTTCTTTGACATTAAAAAAGATTTTAACAAGCTTTTGTGATAGATTTTCCTTTCGATCATTGTATAGACTTTAATTATTCTTTTCGCGGACAACTAAGTAGCAAATGCCGCAGGAATCTTGATTTTGGCTTGGCATCTCCCAAATTCGGGCTAAACATACAAATGTTGCATTGAAACGTTTGCCAAGTACAACGGACTCATGACATGGTTAGGGGGTATAAATAGGTTAGTAAGCCAAGTTTCTAGATAAGCGTCTGCAGCATCTCATACGCTAGTTTCTCAGTCTAATCGACTAACAATATGTTACAGTAAATAGGTATATTGTAGATTCATGGCCATTATTTTGACGCGGCTGTTCCAAATGTACATTCTAGCATACAGTTGCGGTAAAAATAAAAGCATTTCCTTGTATCTTCTACGATTTGTATAATTGTTTGTTAAAAATGGGGAAATTGTTAGTGTCAAACTAGGACAATACATTCGAATATGATAAATCTAAACGGAAAATGCAATACAAATTATTATACAAATAATAACAGTTATAAACTCGTTTAAGAATTTGTATACATCCCAACACTATATAAAATCATGCTCTTATTTGGACCGCAGCTGCACAGGTAAGTTAGTAATTTCTATCTGTTCACATCGACAAATAAACTTAGTACAAACAAAACTACACAGTCTCATACAGAGCAATTTGGAAGCTTATTTTTGTTCATCAGATACCAGAAATGCCAGCGCCACAACCAACTTGGATAAGCATGCTCGACTGCCTTCTGCCAACGCCATCTCTTCCGGGAGCCTGGCTGTCAAACTACTTGCATTTTCGCCTACCTGCCACTTCCTCAAAATCGGAGTCATCAGTATCACCAGCGTTGGCGACCACAGTGGACACGGGTCGCGTCTTGGTGTGCCTCTTTATTCGCGTCGACTTCGTCTTGCTGAGGCGTGACGGTTCATCAAGTGTCGGAGGCGCTGCTGGTGCTCCTCTTCCCGCCTTCTTACGTTGACTTCCTTCACGTTCCTCCACCTCCACACTCTGGTAGTTTTGGTTCTCGCCCAATGCAAGCAGCGCATTGACATCCATTGTGGCAGCCTGGCTCTTTGGCGGAGTGGCCGTGACATTTCGTTTGCTTAAAGCATCCCTAGTGCGCTCCAAACTGTTTGCGTTCTCCAGGAGACCGCGAAAGTCGAAGGCATTGCCTGCTTTATCCTCGAAGCTGCTCTCGTTGTTATCCTCTGATCCGGAGTCTGAAAGATTCGTGATGCCCGCATTACAATCGAATTGCGGCGCCGGTGACTTCTCTTTTTGGCCGCCGGCAAAGAAGGTTGAGTGCAGATCAAGATCGGCTGGATTCACTAGGTAGTCTTCCACACTGGATTCGCTGCTGGAATCAGCAGGATCGTGCTGATTCCGTGAACCGCTTTCATTGGGCGTTTTTGCGTTTTTTGAACCCGAAGCCCGCGGAGTGTTCTCCTGCTGTTGCGAAGGAGAAGTGGGAAAGGTCTTTGGAGGCGGTCGGTACTTATTGTACAGCTTGGAGCGAAGTGATTGACCAGTGGGCTTGCGTTTCTTCACCGAAGAGCCCTTGATGCCACTTGGTGGCTTGTGATCGCTGCTGGGAAGAGGTGGAATGAAAATTTCAAAATGTACCAGAGCAATGCACCCCTAATCCCGTTCTCACCCTCTTTTGCCCGCTACAGCGGAGGATCGCCCACTGGAGCCCGCTGCTCCTCCCTCCGCCTGCAGCTCATCGAAATCGCTGTCATCATCGTCGGAGGACTCGCCTCCCTTGACGTCCTTGCTCGGCTTCCATTCATCCTCGCTGGCCGAGAAGCCTTCGGACACGGAATCCTCCTCCTCGTCGGACATATTCCTTTTTATCTGGGGCGTTTTACATTTATGTATAGATGCGTGCTACTTAGTTATTGATTTTTACTGCGCAGTTATTCAGGGCACGCGTTACACAAAAATGTCCTCAGTTCGTTCTCTTGATTTTATATTTGATTATGGATGTTTGAGGGCAAGTTTAATCCTGCCTGATCTCGAGTTTGGACAGTTTAAATGAATTGCGAAATTCACATTTTCGCGCTTGGTAGAAAACAGACAAAAAGCAGAGGCCGAGAACAGTAGAGATGCGCTGACCACCGACGATGGTATCGATATTATCGGGACAATTTATCACTTAAACGAAGATAGTGATACTAAAAGAAAGTTTAGTAGCCTTATAACATTTTTTATTTTTCATTTCATTTTTGAGAGACTCTGGGAATTCTTTAATTTAATTTTAAAATATTATTAATTTATACCAACTTAATTAATATTATTGTACTTATTAAATATTTTCATATTTTACTGCATAACATATTTTATTAAAGAAACACAAATTAAATTTGAAAAACAGCTCATAGAGCGGTATTAATAGATTTTTGACCGACAGTGTTGACCAAATAATTTCATCTTTATTTATTTTTTATCTCTTAACATCACCATCTCTATATTCGATTAGTTGTGCTATCGATTTATCTCCAAACGATATTTTTGAGCACTACGCAGCCCTGACGCACATCTGCAAAATGTTTATTTACAAAACGAGTTAGCATTATTATTGTCAAAAATGAATTCTCAAAACGAATTGCATCCAAATTGGCTGGCTCTAACAACATTGCCACTCCAACTGAAGCGATTCGTCCGAGCTGGAGACCCGGATCTTATCGCCGATTCCCCGAAAGCAGTAAAGCACCAAATTGATGGCTTAAACGGAGCAGAAGCTCGTGAGTTCTACAAGGAGGTGTTGGATGCGCCCACAACCTGCCAACCTAAGCTTCCAAATCCCCACAAAACTGAAGAAACAAGAAGAGTGCCCCAAAAGACCATAGTCCCTTTTGATAAAAGCAAATTCTTCCGTTTGGCCACCAGCAACAAAGTAGAGGAGCTGTCCCAAATGGAGGCCTCGGAAGAGGATTTAAATTCTCGAGATTCCTTTGGCTGGACTGCGTTGATGATGGCTGCCTGTGAAGGAGCCACGGAGGCAGTGAGTTGGCTCCTGCAGAGAGGTGTCCAAGTAGAGACCTCAGACAAATCCGGAAACACAGCTCTGAAACTGGCCCAACGAAAAGGTCACTCTGATGTAGTTCATCTTTTGGAATCCCTACCCATTTTGGAGGAAACCAGCGAAGAGGATGAGTCAATTGATAGCAACAACCCCTTTTACTGTGAAATCTGTAAGAGGGACTACAAGGAAACCCCCTGGCCAATTCATCAAACCTCCACAGTGCATCAGTTCAATCTAAAGGCTCTGCCCGCTCACAAGCTCCACAAGTTTAATATATCTGCTAGGAATCGGGGACTTCAACTGATGGTGAAACAGGGCTGGGACCAGGAGCACGGATTGGGGCCGAGTCAAAGTGGGCGATTGTATCCAGTTAAGACTGTTCTTCGCAAGCAACGTACTGGACTGGGAATCGAACAACAGCCGGCAAGGGTCTCCCACTTTGGAGCCTTCGACTTAAACGCTGTTAGAAGGAGGGATCCCATATATCAACCGAGAAGGACGCGAAGCGATATGCAGAGGGAAAAGGTGCGCGAATGGAAGCGAGAGCGGTACCTCCGCAGGGTATTAAGTTAAAGATGGCTTACAGAGAAAGCAAAAAAGAATTGGATTGTACATTATTATTAGAGCCACTCTAGGATGTTTTTAATTATGCTTATTTAAGAATAGTTTTATAAATTTATTATTAGAAGGAATACAACATCAGTTATTGCTTCTCAAGAATTGCCCAATAAAAAAGCTGATTAAAATGAATGAAATGACTTGAAACTCCGTTTGGCCCCTGATTGATATTGCTGATTGAGAGGATGCTACCTAAAAAAGTCATTTTTCGTGAAAAGTCGCAAATAAACCCTATATGTTCTAAATAGGGAATTGATCACTCTACAAATAGACTAACACACTTACTTAACAAGTTTCAACAAGTTTTTTAAACTCTATTTAAAGTTGAAATTTTGTTTTGAAAGTTAGACGAGGATATCACTTGCTAAAAACACAAAAAATATAAAGCTTATACGCACAAATTAAGCAACATACATATTAGTAAAAGCCCATAGTACACACCTGAAAAATGACTATTCATTTTAAATTTGATGGATTTAATCCTTGTGGTTTGAAAGATATTAATTTTCGTAAGGACTAAGGAAAGAAGCTCACCGATGGCACGTGCTTTATGTTTGCAACAGCTGTTAATTTTTAACATGGTACTGTTAATTTACATTTGCGAAACTTCCAATTGGAACATTGGAATACTTCTGAGAGAGGAAACAGAGAAAACGGTATATAAGGAACTTCTCCGAATTCCTGCGCTCAGTCATATTCGGACTGCTGTACCGTGAGGTCGTTCCCCGTTTTTTTATACCGCGGAGTGCAATAAAACTAAGTAAGCAGTGCGTGTTTTAAAGTTCTACTAGCACGCTCGGCAATTAAAAGTGAAAAAGTGGGAGTGCGCCCACAAGGTCACCAACAGCAGTCGTTTTCCTTAGGTAAACAGCTAAAAAAGTGAAGCATTAAAGCGTCTGGAAAACCGTTGCTCGACGGCAAAGTAATTTCTAGATTCAAATGAATTCCGAATTCGATGCGGTGGCAACCCCGGCGGCCGATCAACAAGAACAGCTGATTGGTCTGAGTGTATATGTGTTTGTGTGTGAGAGCGTTTTTGCGGCGGAGCGTCGCTCCAATTTGTTGTTGGTTCTCCAACGTGTGCGGTTCGCTGGGCGCATTTAAATAATTTTTAAAATAATTAACAATTGTGTCGAGTCTCGCTGCTTAACCGTTATCGTGTGTGTACCAGTGTTTTTTGTGATTCGTGTGTGTCGTGTCCCGTTGCCCGGTAAACCCCAAAAAACGCGCAGTTTCAAATTACGCAGAGCTGGCAAGAATTGCAATTATTTTTGAATAATTAAACTAAATAAGGCGACCATGTGATTACACCGTGTGTGATAACAAAACGTTTACAAAGTCATCGCCGTAACACATTTACTCCCACGGACTCTGCAGGAACAGAAAAACAATATTGTTTAATATGCGCTCTGATGTTCAGTGGGCTTTATGGTTTATTTTCGTAGCATTTATTTTGGTGATTTGTTTAGTTTTGCATTGAACAATGTACATATAATTCGGTTCTCTTTGCTCCGTCCTCTCTCTCTCTCTCTCTCTCTCTTTATGTAGTGCCATCTCGCTCATTGATCGACATTGCCAGCGTCCCCCTGATTTTTCCAACCCCCAGCTCTCTCCCCTTCGATCAGGGCCCCCTCATGAACTTGCTTTGTTGTTGGGGTCTACCAGGGGAGGATCAAAATCGAGAATCTTGGGGAGAGTAGTACCCTTAAAAGAAAAAACAATTCAGTGAGGCATATACTTTTTAACTGCGCATAAACTGTAAAATAAATAGTCTCATTCAAGTTTTGGGATAAAGATTATCCCTTTGGTGCAAGTATAGAAACTATTTATTTTTGATTTCAGATCACTGTCAACAGTTTCTGTGACAGTGAAAATGTAAGGTTTGGAAGGAACCGATTTCGATGGCACCATCGACTTCTTTGATTTCATACATGATCTATTGTATATGGGTAGTATATTCAAAAGAAGTTCCCCCCTCCAATATTGTACCGCCACTGGACCGGACCTTACACGGCATTTCTTTCCCATTAACCCCATTCGATTCTATTATTTAGACAACACAATGCTATAACCAGTGAAGTGAGGCGGGGGTGGGGCGAAAAAAACCAGAAAAAACGGAATAGAATATTTTTATTATCTCAACGATTCCCTGGAATGCTGCGAATGTATTCTATGCTTGCAAAATGTACACTATTCAAAAGTAAAATAGTCATCAAATATATTCAATAGTTGCCATTATATTTTTCGTAGAACTGAAATATTGTTTACATATTAAATATGCAAATGTTTTAGTTCTTAAAAAGCTCAGACTTTAATATGTTTTTGACAAAAATTACACTGTTTTCCTTAGTTTTATCACAATAATCCAGCCAGTATACTTGCTATAATAACCATTGGAGGTTCTACGACGAACTTTTAACTGTATGAGCACAAGGCCAAGCGGATCCCATTTACTTCAGTGCTTGGGTGGAAACAAATCTCGTAAATCTTTAAAATCGTAAACCAAACAACTGCACAAGAGCCGAAATGAAAATGCAAAATGTTTATTATTGTAAAATAAACCAACAGAGGCGGCCCGAAGAGCACAGAAATGAGATAAATGAAATGCCAAAACTTCCGGGTCATTGCCTGAGCGCAATGGCAATGCCAATGGCATAAGTCCATTTTTCCATTCTAGGGAAAGAGGACCTCGGCTTTTTGAGGGCCCTTCAATTTCAATTTGGCTTTTTGCCCCCTAGCTAGAGCCAAATATCTGGTGGTAGTTAAAGTGAATTGCAATCAAACGAACTAAACAAACACTCGGATATTATATTATGTGAAAATTCCTAATTGCCAAACACCTGAAATTCATCGCGTATACTCGTACCCTTAGATTGTTTACGCAATATCCAGCCAACAAAATTTTGCGGAGACCGACATAATAACCATTAAAGCAATTACAACAATTATAAACAACAATATCGAAATGAGCAATACAAAACGCATGAACTTGAAAAACAAATTTAAGCATGCTTGATCCAATATTCAGGCATCCAGGTCTTAATAGTGTCTACGAGAAAAGCCCCCGGAGCAACAGCACCAACAACAGCAGCATCCTCATTTTCCCTCATTCAGCATCAAGTATACGCAGAGACAAGTATTTCTGCTCCAGCGTTTTCCATCTGGCCGCGTTTTCCGACTCTTCTAAGTGTTTTCCCAGGTAAGACCGTCGAGATAAATGCAAATTACTTTGCAGGACTTTAGTGAGCGTTTGTGCAAAAGCACAAAAGAAAAAGTTAAAAATATGGAGTGAAAATGATAGGACTTTAGATTGTAAATAAATTAATGATTTTCATTCCAATTATGTAAATATAATACTTAATATTGGTTAAAATCTAATACTATAAAGATTAGCCATGGAAATTATTCGTAATTATTTGAGTGCATGTATGTATCTTTGAAGTTTAAAATATTTCAACGCTTTAAATTCCTTAATAGGCGCACAGTGTCTATCTTTAAGATTTCCAAGTGGAATGCAAATATTGTTGAGATGTACGAGTGTGTGTAATTGGCAGGACGATGGTTGGCATAAATCTCTCACCTGCAGGAATTTTCTAATATCGCGAAGGTGTTGCATACCAAACGGTGCTTGAAATGAGCAATTTGCGAAAACTTTCGGCATAAATTGTTGCCCAAAATCTCCATCCCTTCGAGCGACGCCTCTGGCTGTGAGTGTGTCAGTGGCAGGGCGAAAGGCAAAAAAAAAAAAATTAACAAAAATTAGGCCTGAAGTTTGTTGGCAAGCTCGCAAATGTGTTGTGGCTTAAAGGGATAAAGAGCTTTGCGTAGAGCAACGGCAGTAATTAACATTAATAAGAAGCAGGCTAGTGGTAAAGTACAATTCGTGGAGATTCGAGGTGTTTTTGTGGGGCTTTTCGGGGGTAAGGAACTGACGACTGACTGACGGGCCCCACATTACTCACTCGCAAGACATATGAATGTGATTTAGTGGGGGACAGCCCAACTTTCTAGACACAACTGTTTCGCTTCGTATTTTTTTCTTTTTCTCCCTCAAGGCCACGCATTTTGAATTATGCACATAAATTAGAAATAATGTGCGTGCGACTTGTTAACACGACTGATGATGGAAAGTTCTTTAACAAACACAAAGGCACGCTCGAACTTTTACCGTCCAAACTTTAACCCCGAAAAGTGTCCTGTTGCGGCCAGTGTCAACATTTCAATAGCCCCTTAATTGCCCCATGAAGGGCTTGACATTCCATGGAGAGGATACAACAAAAAGATTGATATATTAATTAAGCCCGGGCTATGAAAACTCCTGCCCGATTTCCCCCCGTTTATCCGGGCACTCATTGTTGCCACTGTTAATTGGCTTTTCCGGGGGCGGAAAAGGTCAGCGAAGTTTGATTAAATTTCTTTAAAATGCTTAATTGAATCCTGATTACGGACTGAGCCAGCTACCTACGCATCTATATGGGTAACTATCGGAAAATGCGAAAATCCCTGCTCGTTTGGCGACATTTTATTAACGTGCCATTGACTCTCGAGACTAAATGTGGCAAAAATGTCAGTCAGTCAGTCAGTCGAAAGTGGAGGAGCTATTCGATTGAGCGTATAAAAGTGCCTGATCCAAGGCGACTCATATACATGCTATGCATGCATGTATGTGTGTAGTAGGAAGGATGCCGAAACTTGTGGCATTGGCAACAAAATCCATTGGAGCGCGAAATCGACTTAATGCATTAGTCCCCGGGTGTGGTGAACGTCAGAAAGACACGTCGAGCAAACATTTGCGGCTTACGAGTGCGCGTACGTACAAATATGTGTGTGTGTGTGTGTGTACGGCATAAACTCCGGAGTCCATAGTACGGACTCCTCCCGGTTAGGTGAGCATAAAGCTCGGGAGGTATAAAATTGAAAATTATGACAGCCGTCTGGCAACAATGTCCTCGTGAGCCTGGCGCAAAATGCAAGCGCCGCAAAATGTGGCAAAACAACAAGTGGCAAAATCCTCTCCTGGCTGGAAAGTGGATCTCGACCAATCCAGACTCGCATATTCATACCGCTTCATTGCTATGCAAGTTGGTAAACTTGAGATTCCGACAACAACGGCCAGAGCGGCAATAAGAACGTCAACAAGTCGCAATAAAAGACAAGCAAACAAAACTCATAGCCAGACGGAGAAGGCAGTGCATACAAAGATACAAAGCTACAGATACTCTCGAACAAGATACGTTTCCACACGTTTGTGCAGATGTACAGATATAGACTTAGATGGGACGTCTGGAGCGACAGGGCAAACAGAAAATTCAAGGTTCCTGAGATGAGTTTCCTGATTAAGATAAATACACTGAAAACTGAGCGCACACACTTTTATTTACGTGAATTGCGTCATAGAGCAGGAGGATCTTCTCTTACTTAACTACCGCTCTTCAATGATTTATAACGCAGGCACGTGAATAAAAATAATATAATACACTAAGAGTAAACAAATAAGCCTCGCGCTGTTTACCAATAAATTCGCTTAATAAATTAAAGTTCTTAATACACGAAGCTTTAATTGAAACATTTAATTTATTATGGCTTAAGAGCGAATCAGTTTATTTGCAATTAATCTGCTTTATTGACAGCGGGCGGCTGCCACTTTAAACTGTTTTTATCCAAAAGGTTTTTGACTCGCGTTGGCAATTAAAATGTATTTTATTATTCTTCGTAATCTGAGGCCGTCACCACCGTAGATAAGACTTCACGTATGCGATAAAAACCGAATAATCTGCTTATCAGGTTGCTTAATTCAATTGTGCAATAAAATCAGGAGCGAAAGTTTTCTTCTCCAACCAAGAGAATCGTATCAAAATGTCCAGACTGATATACGATCTGGAAAAGCAAAACAAAAATATTTTTGCCATAATAGCTAAACAAAATGCACTTCATTGTAGAGAGTACTGCTGGAAGTATTATGCAATAGTAAAAGTTTATTGCGAAAGATAAAATAAAGCATATCAGTTGGGCGCACGTGCCTTTAATATCTTGAAATATTTCACAGATGGGGCGTATTTTTGGCCTATAAAGTAGCTGCCACAGCTGACCATTCGAACATGGAATATAGATTGCTTATTGCCAAACAACGAAAAACGTGAAATATGCAAGCCCAATCCAAATATTGATGACCAATCGATTGAATCTCATGTTAATGACGCTCAATATCGCACGGTCTGTCATTCTGCAGATCAATAAAGGTCCTGGCAGCATCGATTAGAATTACCAAAATCATTTGTTTGTCATCTGTTGCGCAGATTGTCATCACAATCGTAAATTATTTGCATTGTCAAATGTGCAATTTATAGGTTAACCAAGTTTTGAAAATTCTGCGAAATATTGCCGTATAAGAAATTCAGATTTATAAATCAAAATCTCAATTATCTTTTTTGCCAAGGACCTCTCTTCAGTTGAGATGCATGTTTTAATAAAGCTAACAACACGATTAGCGCGCTCCATGCACGAGTGTTATATGTATATTGATTTTGGATCAGACAGATTTGTTGATTTTATTTTTAATGCTATTGCATAATTTACAATAGTCGCTTTATCGCACTTTGTCACACGGCATAACATGTTCGTTTTTATAACTTTATCAGTGAAGAATTTTTAATACAGATTCTGTGGGCGAAATGAATTTGTCGCATGTCATAAACATGGCGATTTTCTTCCTTTATTCCTTTTTCGTTTGCGGATGGTCTTAAATTTTTAATGAAACACAAACATATTTTGTAATAGGTTTTATATTCCGCTCCCTTTACTGTTTCCTGCACCTTCGGCTCCATTCGCCCGCACACAATTCGCAATTCATTGTGTTCAGAAAGCGGCATTTGCGGACCCTGTTAAATGCAAATCCCGTGAATTGCTGGCCGCCACCCATCCATAGGCCACCACCCACAGCCCAACGTTTATTCACATTCACATTCACTGGCGGCATATTGGCGATTTGGGTTTTGGGATCAGTTGGTCGCTTTGGGTGCCATTGTTCCGGTTCCGTTTGGACGATTCTGCAAATATGAAAATCGGTTTAAAGTTGGAACAAGCTTTTCGAATTAAGTCGACAAACACACCTTCGATGCGGACATAAGTCGTCTTAATGGTCTGAAATCCGGAGCATGGCTACCCATCTTTGGCCACGATTTCAAAGTTATCCGAAGGAGGAGTGCTTACCCATTAGGCACTGGTCATGTCACATGGATGGCATGCAGTGGAAACCCAAAACTTTCACCCCGAGTTACGTGCATAAGAAAGTGGAAAACTTATTTCCACCACACGTCTCTGGGCTGGCCGGCGAAAAGTGTTGACGTGCCATTGCAACGAATGGGACAGCTTTTTAAATTTATTTATGCACGTGACCCAGTGAAAAGGAGGATCCGAACACTGAGTTGGGATATGCAAACAAAGCTAATACATAACGGCAAGGAAACCGGTCTGACCTTCGGAAAAGTGGTACAAAAGGTGGACAATCTGCTACATTTCCATGGGGTTAGTCTAGTGCATAATAACCAACTTGCAAGTAGCTTAACAGGACTTTCAAGTAGAGTTGCTAGCAATCAATAAATTTAAACCATAATTATAATATAATAAAAGTTAATTTTCTTTGATTTTACCTTCGGCACTGAAATTGTTCCTATGAAATTCAAGTAACGTGATTCGGAAACCTGATTGATTTTTATTTATACAGTACACAATACCAAACTAGCAGGTAGTTTTAAATGGCATTTAAGTGGGGTCCAAATTGCCAGCAATCAATGAGTGTAAATGTGTACGTTTTAGTGCATAGTAATAAAGTTATTATTCATATAAGTGTGTTTCTCCGCCTTCAATATTCAAATAACACTTATTAAAACCAACTTTCGAAATCTTGGTTGGTAATTGAGTGTTATGAGTAGTGGAAAGTTTGCTCCTTCATGGACTTGCAATGAATGAAACGGGTCGTAAACTGGTCGCAAGTAGAATTCGGAAGTAGACACGCATTGTTGGAATTGGACATTTTTATAGCCGAGGCTATAACAATAACCTCGTGGAACGAAATGAACTATTGGAGCGCACTGGAAAACCATGACTGACTTCAAGAATTTGCCAGCTAACCGCCTTATATTCGCGATAAATTCAAAACAGGACATATACTTTGTGTTTTTTTTTCCATTTTTTTGGATTGCATTTTCAAAGTTGGTTGGTTTTTGCCTTTGTTGTTCTTGAAGTTTAGTTTCCTGACCTCGAAAAGTTGTGCCAATTCGTTTTTTTCGGCGTTCTGCTGTGAATTATTACACATTTACTTGCATGTTTTCAGCTGCCCTGATTCCACGACTTTTGAAATTGTCTGCCCATGTTCATAGCTTTCAGCCGGGGTCGCCAGTTGCGCCGTATGCGTGACTTTTCATGGCACGTGATTAACTTGCAGGCGCTGACCCTTCACCCCTTATTTCACTCCGCACCGCACATATACAAATGTATGTGTGTGTGTTTTTGTGCGGGGTCAGCATGCAAATGACCATGGTCCACCGCGTGTTTGCATGTTATAAATACTTTCAGTTTTGTTTATGGGGTTCCGGCTCCTGGACACTTCACCCCCCAGTGTGTGGGTTCGTGTGTGTGTGTGTGCTGCCTTTAAATGTGAATTTTACGGTTTTCATCTGCTTCTTTTCACTTGGCTACCTGGTACCTGTTGTTGCCCATAACCGAGATTGCTTTCACATTCTGCCGCCTAAAGTTGCCACCAGTTTAGTGTGCTGCTCAAAAAAGTATGCTACGAAAAGTGCAACGCCTTTAACCAATTGTGAAGTGAGTGAAAACGTTTGAATTTTACTTTTACGAGCTTTATATTACATATGTAGCTTACAACAATATTTGCTACAAGTTGTTAGTTAATTATAAAATTTAATTTAGAAAATGAGATTCTCAGCGAAAACTGTTTAATTTAACCGGTACACCAATTTTGGAAGGTGGATTTATTGATCGCTCAAAGATTGTATATATTTCTGTAATTTGATCCCTTGATTCTCCTCATTTAAGCTGGAATAACATCAATAATATTAATATTTGAATTGCAAATTTCGTATCCTAAAGCCTGAAAATCTCAGTGCCAGCGCCGTGTCTCGTTTAATTAATTCATCAATCTATCTTAAATCGAAATACCAATACCAATTCAACAGTTGGATGAACTGTGCAACCCCTTGCTCGATAATGAGTTGATGTTTGATAGCAAAAACAAGCAGACGCAAAGGACCAGGCCAGGCATCTGCAAAGCTGGCTGAAGACAAACCACAATTGTCTGGGGACGAAGGGATCCAGTGGGTCTGGTACTGGGGGGCAACCAGGCCATTAATGTGCAGCTGCGCCACTTGCAACTGCCACCGTGGGCTGTAAATTTGCTGGCATTGTCGACGACGCTTACAAATTGCCACCAGGAGCTCCATGTGTGCATGTAAATTAGCTTATTTAAAGTCGATGGCAGCGGCGGTGTCCTTGGGGCGTCTATTGATTGCTGTTTAGTTTAGTGTGCCAATATCGACTCGTTGGCACATGTGGCAAGTGTCAAATGTGTACAAAATTCAGTTAGTTAGGAGTTTGCTAGTGCCAACAAAGGAGGTGATTCTACGTATCCATCCAATGGTAATTAGCGTAGAAATGGAACACCATTAGTCAATCAGTGTGATCCTCGATAAATTGTATAGTTTTATTATTTCCGATTTAATTGTCCTAGATTTTGTTCATGTTCTTTATACAAGTCGTTAAATGGTTGAATAATGGGCAAGGACAAAAAAGCACAGAGTCATGTGCGACTATAAATTTTCGAAAGGAATGTGGTCTGTTGCAACCATTAAATACTCTATGTGGAACCTGAAATAGTCCAAGGACTGAATAACGACCTTTGAAATGGACTGGCTTGTGGAGTTTATTAAAGGCTTATTTAGTTTCAGCTTAAATGTAGAGAAATGTGTGATAGTACATTTAAATGTTCTACAGCAATTATGAAATACACACATGTACCCATGATGTAACCTTGTTAATATATGCGTGTATTGATACGCAATATACAGGTCGTATACGCAATTTACTTGAAATATGCTATCGTTAATGTATTTAATGCGTTATACAAAAAGTCCCCAAATGGAGCACACAATGCATTTGCTAATGCAAACAAGGGAGTGAATTCCGCGATTGGATCTGTTCAGTTATTTGTGGAATGAAACTAAAACTGGAATGGCTACTCCATTAGAGCTAATCTGCGGTGTACGCCCCATGTTTACTTTTCGTGGCGCAGAAAAGTGCTCAATGACAGCTGTCCTGATTGTTTTTGGTCGGTGGCTTTGCGGTGTTTGGCTGACTGGTGTGAAAACAGCCACAAAATGGCCATAAAACATTACCAAGCAATAATAATAACGAAATCAACCAGAGCTGAGCAAACTGAGCTCATAAAACAAACACAAACACCTCCCACGAGGAAAGGGACGACTCGACTATTCGTGGGGGATTGCAGTTTACCTTTTAGCATCAAAGTCGAGAGGGCAAACACTTAACAAAATCTTTACTGCTACTGAAGTAGCAGTCAAGTAAGAAGGTATACATAAAAAAATATCACGATTAGAATAAGGCTATTTTAAAGTAAGCCAGCTTTCCCAGCAATTGACTAAAACTCGATATATGTTTTTGGCGAGTGTAATGTCCCCCAAACAAGACCCAAACTGCTGGCCAAATTTGTCTCTCGGCTCAGCCAAACAGTGTGGCAATTCCTTGGCAGTCCTAAGTCAACAGTCCCCCTCAATTAAATACGTGATTTGTGTATAGTTGTGCCCCGTGCACGAAACATCTTAATGCAGCTGGAGTGCATCTTGCGATGCCCGCAGGATGCCACATGACGCCGATTAGTGTATGCTAATGAGTTCGCCGCGGGCCAAACTCCACTTTGTCGCTAATGTCGCAGGCGACTCATTTGGGTGCGAGTACCATTTCATTCCGGCACACAAAGCCCGCTAATTGAATCCCTCTCAGGTTGCTCAGGTACCAGAATCTCATCTCCAGTTCATCTGGTTTCGGGATGCCTTTTGTTGCCTGCCATTAAAGGCGAATTGCTGTCGGATGGTTGCATAAATTGAAAGGGGCTGTCTGTGCCACAACTTCTGCTGATGCTGCTGATGCTGCTGCTGCTGCTCGATTCATAGAAAATTACGTATACGCATTCGCACATGTCCTCGCTCTGGGAAAACTGCCTCACATCCGGCGTGTGGGTATGGAGCGTGTATGTGGATGCGAATGTGAATGTAGATGTGGGTGTATGCTGCCGGTATACTCCTAAATTTATTGCTGCTGTTGGTGCTCCCATTGTCGTTATGGCAGCATTTGTTGCGCTACTTTCAGTCTTCCAATTTGTCGTTGGCCAACTTTGTCCCGATATACATCCATGTTTACTTTACTGGCCCGTCTGTGCCTATGATTTTTGGGCCAGGAAACTCGTTTAAAAAGGATTTCGGTATAAATGCTGTTTTGATCTGGCCTTCAATTTCTAATTTGAGCCCAAATTTGAATAAAATGAACATGGCTCAAACCACCCGCAGCCTACATTTTTCAAACAAACTGACATTTTGCGAAATAGACCGCAAACTGACACATATTGGTAAAAAATCGATTGGATATCTAATAGAAAGTTGAAAGATTTTAAAACTTCAATTATTTAACATTTCTTGAAGGTACTGTCATTCTGATTTTCAAATAGTAGGCATACACAGAAATTCTCTTTTTCAAGACGACAAAATGTTGCGGCAGAAGCTTAAAAACTATTTACCGTCTGTTTGGGAACAACAACTGCGTCTGGTCCAAACTGCCAAGAAAGCGGGAGGTAACAAAAAGCTGGGTCCCGATAGGCCTCCCATTATCGATCCGCCCAAGGGATATGAGCCCAATTGCAAGACCAAATTTGGTCCGCTGGATGATTGTGATCGTGTGTTTCAGAACCTCTATGGACGTCACGATTGGCGTTTGCATGGAGCCTGTCAACGTGGGGATTGGCATCGCACCGCTGAGCTGTTGGAGCAGGGTCCCGAATGGATCATGAAGCAGATAAGCATAAGTGGATTGCGTGGACGGGGAGGAGCTGGCTTCTATGCCGGACTGAAGTGGGAATTCCTACGCCAGACCAAGTCCGAAAAGGTGCCCAAAATGGTCATCGTGAACTGTGCAGAGGGAGAGCCTGGAACCTGCAAGGACCGTGAGATCCTGAGACATGAACCCCACAAACTGATCGAGGGTATCCTGCTGGTGGGTGTGGCCATGGGATGCGGTAGAGCCATTGTGTACATTCGGAATCGCTTCTACAACGAGGCCTGCAACCTGCACTTTGCCTTGGCGGAGGCCTATCATCATGGTTTGTTGGGGAACAGTGTCTGTGGCACGGGCATCAAGTTCGATGTGATGGTCCAGCGTGGAGATCGGTACTTATGTGGCGAGGAAACCGCCATGATCAACTGTTTGATGGGTAAACTGGGAAGACCACGACGTCGTCCGCCCTTCCTTACGGAAAAGGGCTACTTCGAGCATCCCTGTTTGGTGATCAATGCCGAGTCCATTGCCGTAGTGCCCACCATTCTGCGAAGAGGTTCCAAGTGGTGGGCAGGATTGGGTCGCAGTTACAACACGGGAACCAAACTTTACTGTCTCAGCGGTCAGGTGAATAACCCCTGTACTGTGGAGGAAGAGATGTCCATACCCCTGAAGGACCTTATAGAGCGGCATGCTGGTGGAGTAAAAGGTGGTTGGAACAATCTCGCAGCAGTATTTCCAGGTGGTTTGTCGACACCATTGTTGGATCCATCAACATCCGGAAAGGTTCTCATGGACTTCGATAGTTTGACGGATGCAGGCAGTGGTTTCGGGTGCGGAGCTGTTATTGTAATGACCAAGGACTGTGATCCTCTGTCAATAATGTTGCGATCAATTCAGTTTTTCGAGAAGCACACTTGCAAACAGTGCTCCTATTGTCGTGATGGTGCCATATGGCTGCCGGAGATATTCGCCCGCTTTGTTAAAGGTCAGACACATCCCCACGAGATCGATTGGACGCTGGTCATTGCCGACAAGATGAGGAACAGTAAGCCCATTTGCGCACTCGCTTATAGCCAAGTCAGCGTGGCCGAGAGTTTGGTGCGAATGTTTAGCCGGCAGATCGAAGAACGCCTTTTGAAATATGCCAAGGGATCTTGATATAAGCAGTCTTAACTATAGAAATTCGTATTCATTTATTGATTTTAGGTAAATTGAAATAAATTCTTAATATATTGGAAGTTGCTTAGCAAAATCCAGCTAAATATGAAATGCGAAAAATACTTCATAATTTTATCCTTGCCTCTTTGGTAAAGTTGACCAAAGGCTAAATAATCAAATTATTATTAATATACAATCACAGCCTACCGAAGCCTAATTTTATTTGCCGTAAATTTTGTATCCACATTTTAATTTGTACGTAATGATATACATTAGCCGGTTGCATAAGTGAAATGATAAATGAATTATTGTCTATTGAGTTTTGGCGTTATGTGTACATTTGGCATTTGCTCTGGAAACCATTTTAAAAATAAGCATTTAAACAGCTGCTGCGAATGCAAAAGGCCATAAAGTCCTTTTGTCCAACGACAGATAGAGATTTAATTAAGATGAATGGGTCTAAAGAAGCTCTGGCTAATGCGGTCAAAGAGAAATAAATCTCTGGCTACTTTCAATGGTCAGCATATGGAAAACGTTTCGGTTGTGACCTCGCAAATCATTGATGGCACACGGCGAATGATGACAGTTTAAACGACTACTCAATCCTCGGGGTTGTGGCAGTCGGAGCTACTCGTTAGTTAGCTGTTTGCTCTTGGATTTCAGTTTGCGGCTGATGAGATCCATTATGTTGGTGATGTCCTGGCAACGAGAAAAAAGCAGAGAAAAGCTCTGGGAAATGGGGAAAAATCGTGTGGAACATGAAAGGCATGTGAGAGCGGAGTGTGGGTCAGAGGCACAATGTTGACATAAACAAACACCAGGGCATTTGTCTGCGCTTGAATGATTGCAGAGACAACAGCAGCAAACACACAAAGATTTAACCCAACACCGGGCTCTGTCCTTGGTCTCCTTAATCGTGTTTGTGGGTCAGCTTACCCTTGCCATTATCCTTTCTCCAATAATCAGGGCTCGCCATATACACTCACACTTAAACTGCGAGCTGGCTGGCTATCTGGCTATCTGCTCTTGGCCCCGCTAATTTGTTTGGCTCGGACATCGCCGGAGAAAGTGCCACACTCTCCGAGCAGCGAGCAGTGAAAGTGTTATTTCTTTCTGTTTGAGTTGGCACATCCTGGGTTCATTTCTCATCGCCGGAGGCAGCAGCCTGCGTCACTCTTATCTCAATTAGGAACCCATTCATTCAGGCACTCCCTGGCACTTGTCGACAGTGTCCGCAGAGGTGCCTCATACCCCAGTTGGCCATGACTGATAGCCATAAAATTAACACTTACCGTCAGTTTAGGGTTACACTTTTACGAGAATATGCTAGAATTAACCAAACAAACAATCCTATCAAGTATATATCTTAATCAAATATTTATAATATATTATTATTTTACTTGCGTTTAATAAGTTTAATTCGGTTTTAAACATATTTTTGTATTTAACCAACGAATGAAAATCCTTAATAAACCTAATAGGATTTGGGCCATCAATTTGGCTAGGTAAAATCAAAAGTGATTCGAGAAAAAACCTTTTTAATTACAATGCCTTCCATTTGGCTCGTCTAAAAGTCATTTTGGCGGAAATCCATATGTGTTTTTTCTACTAAAAAAGATTGGGAAAGCAAGCTAAGAGGCTTAGATTATAAAACAACTGACGAGAACAACAGAATGTGCTGTGGATCAGGGGTGGGGGCATTGTGCACATGGCGAGGCACATGGCTCCGGCTCCTGTTCTGGTTCACCCGGAGGCAGGTCCTTTCATCCTTGTCTCCTTTCCGTCGCAATCATTTGCGCGCCAGTGGGGGAAAATCTTTAAACAGTGACGCAAATGCGGGCTGGCGTATAAATTTCACACCCAGCACCCACTCGTCCGACTTGGCAGACTGATTGTGGCACTCAAGAAGAGTCCTCAAGTGGTGGGCCATCACACCACATCACGAATGGAAACCACTGGAAACTTGCCAGTTCGCTGAAGTTTGATGCAAGTAGTTGCGGTCCTTAGTACGCGATTGATATGGACCTGCAAGTCCTGTCGGTTAATCACGTTGCCATAGTGTGCTGTGCCTTTCAGCGAACAACAAGTTAAAGCATCCCGAATAATTCGAAACAAACACGCACACACATTGCCTGCCAGGCAATTGCTTATTAAAGTCCAATTATAAGTTTGAGCAATCATTTGGGGGAAAAGTCGGCAGGACCGACGTGTCCTTGGTACTTGGCTGAAATGTCTTTTGTTCGTGCATAAATTTAATGGTGCGTTATCTCAACTGTGTGCCTAACTGACTGCACAAAAGTTAATCACATGTGGGTGGAAATCGTATTTAGATATTGATTTTGTCGTTTACTAGCTTTTTTCTCCGTGGAGTGCTCACAGCATGCGGGACTGTGAATTCCGCCCATCCAACGCTGGAGCGGATTATAATGCTCCAGTATAATCTCGAATGAAAGCGAATGTCTTGAATTCCGCAAATTAAGAGCACGCGGCTCCGGACTTTTTCTTCGGCTTTACTTTCGCTTCAGCTTTCGCCGCCTTTCTCGCTTTTCCCGCATTTCCCGCTTTTCTCGGTCTGTCGGGGTGCTCGTGTTATGGCACTTGATTCATGCTTAGCCGGGAATACTTGGCATAACTTTTGCTGTTTCCAGCGCTTATTTTATTTCACTTTCTGGCCGGCCCACTCACGTTCTGTCCAGAACTTTGGCTGCCGTTCTGGCCAGCTCGCATTACTGTAATGAAGCAGAGCTCAAAGCCCGTCGTCCTGTCACTTGAGACGGAATACGGATACGCAGACGGATTCGCAGTCGGAGTCTGCTGAGCCATGTGTCGCCACCCACGCACTGTTGCCGTCCCCATAGAAGAAGGTCATGTGGATATTCACAGATAAGCGGGAAAAGGAAACCCTTCCAGCTGAAAAGACTGAAAATACTGTGCAAAGTTGAATATTTAAAATATTGAATTATTTAAAAAATGTCTTATTTTCTATTCCCATTCATATTTGCCTGTCATAAGCTCTAGTCATATGATTCTAGAAAGTTACACTTTTGTTTTGTGAGTATTCTAACCACAGTGTGGTAGAGTAATTACATATCCAAGGTGCAATTAAAAAAGCCACCACTTATAATTAAAAGTTCCCAACACTTTGCCTGGTGTTGTAGAATGACTCTATCCTTTGAAAAGTTGCATATGAACTTGAAACCTGATTTAGTAATAGTGAATTCAACTCTTTCCAGACCATCATCAACTATTCCGCCCCGAACCGCCGCCTTCGTCAACTCGAGCCACACATGTTGGGTAAATTCACATCGAACCATGTCCAGGTCTACCACCAGTACTCGCGACCTGTGCCCGTAAAGAAGCCCGTCAAGGTGAGCGAAACTACCCGAGGAACTCGGATCTTGGTTTGTTTTCGTTTTCTCGTCCTGTTTCCGTAAGCAAACACAATTAGCATGCATTAACAGAAAAACCCTTTCATTGGCATTCCTTGGAGAGGTTCATAATTGGGTGCAAGGTGAATGGGAAAATTCCGTTGTATATTTATTTTGTTTTTGAATTTTGTGTGTCCTGGCTTTTGTTTTTCATTTATTTTTGTGCCGTTTTGTTTACACATTGCCGGCGCACAAAAGCGGGCTTTATTTTATTTCAATTTTTTTGCGAGAGTGTGGATGCTTCTCACAGGATACATTCAGCATGACACGTGACAAATCCCCCGCCAAACCGACGCACAGCACAAATATCCTTCTGCATGCCTGCACGCCAAAGACAAAGCGAGACTAGCGAAACCATAAATAATTGATATTTCATAATTGTTTTTCTTAACCCTGCAGGCCAAGAAGCCTCACTCGCAGGCGGAAATCAATTGAAGCGGATACCACCCACCGTCGTCCATAGTCCACCAACCACCCACCACCCAATTTTCCCACTCCTGTTTTCAGTTGTTTATGTGTGCGTGTGCGTGCGTCCACTGTGGACGATGTTGAAACAGAAGCGTTTGGCGAAGCAGAAACCCAAAGCGAAACCGGTAAGCAAAAACGTCGAGTTGGCCCAGATCGAGAACATATATCTTCTCCCTCCTAAACGCCTATCTCTTCAGGTGCTTTTAATTTGATCTATATATATTTCACCCATCCAATACGATACGTTCCTCTGCTCTTTGCTCTATAATTGCTATTTGACTGACTGCCAAACTGCTTTGTTGTGGAAAACTGAACTATCTCGCTCTATAATTATCTCTTGAGTTTTCCCCCTTTCAAATGGCCTTGTTGGAAACTGTCTAGTGTAGTTTGTAGCCAAACTATTCCGAGTTCTTGTTCGTAGTTTTCTTTTTGAACTTTTTTGTAGTCATTAGTTGGCGCAACTTTTTGGCCATTTTAAGCATTATTGGAAATGTATTTTAAATAGTTTGCTTCTTCACCTAGACATTGGCTTACTCAATTAGGCCTGTTCCTGTTTTCACTTTTGCCAACATTTTGCTAAAGTGAACTGTATTGGGATTAACTACATTGTTTTCGATTATCCATTAGAGGTTAAAATATAATGAAACTTACCGGAATGCTGAGTATAAGTAAATTTTAATTATTATTTTGTAGTGAAATACTAAAGTACGTATTTTAAATTTTGTTTAAGTTTTTACGTAGTTATGTTATTCATAAGTTTTTTATAACAAATTCTTTTCCAAACTTTTTAAATAATTGAAAATATTTAACAAGTTCTTAACTTGCTTGCTACCTATGAAATATTAGAAAGCTATAATACTAAAATAACCGTGTAACATTTATTTTTAGCTTATAATCTTTTACTTTATTCGTTTTAAATTAATGGTATACGAAATTTTTGTGGTAATTACGGAAAACTCTAGAGAATTAACTAGTTACTTATTGGAAAGCCTTAAGTGAAGATCAGAACAGGCCTGTTTGGTGTAGAAAAGTTACAGTAACCGCCTGAAAGTATGCAACAACTTCGGATGATTGACTCTAGTTTCGTGGAGTATCTGAGCTTATGTTCTCGTGGTTTCACTCTCTTATTATCAACACACTACCATTTGACTGACAGCTGCTTATCGAAGGGCTGAGCGTTGGGGGGCCAGCTGATTGACTTATTCGCGGGCGAAACTTTAATTGTTTGAGTTGTGGCCACGGAGGCCAGCACTTAAATGAGGGAAAAGTGAGTGAAAAACTTGGAAAATCAACATAATTATGACTTGCGCCTTCTTTTCCTTTACGATGGACATTAAAATGCTTTTGAACTGCAAAAGTTTTTCCTCAAATTTCCCGGAGTTTGTAAACTGAAACTCAAACCGCCGCTCAGCTCGCTGAGAATTCTATGCGTTACTCTCCACTTGGGGCTTATCGCTCTCGATTCTGTTCTGTTATTGTCGATAATATTGCCGCTTTATATTTGCGACGCTAATTGACACCACTCGCCTTGGCCGAGTGGCAAAGCTCTCCGCGGCGATGGCTCAGTGCTCGACGCAGCTCCATGCGAGCCAAGCGGGAATCGCTCGCTCCGATATCGGCTACACCGCGAGAAAAACGTTCATACAAACATTTTATTTGGTTGAATTAATCAGCTTGTAGAATTGTGTATAGAATTGTATTACCATTACAGATCTTTAAATATTTTAAAATTCTGCAAAAGCGCTTGAAAAATATATGCATAATTTCTATTTATGAGTGTTTTTTAA
This sequence comes from Drosophila mauritiana, assembly GCF_004382145.1. Lineage (NCBI taxonomy): Eukaryota > Metazoa > Arthropoda > Insecta > Diptera > Drosophilidae > Drosophila > Drosophila mauritiana. Next base: position 13,679,511 of record NC_046668.1, on the reverse strand, counting down.
ACTACCGATTCGAAAACTTTTCGCACCGTGTACGCACGTAGTTCGTCGAGAGATTAGATAGTCGCGTGAGTAATTTTTGTAGCATGTGGATACCCCCCGAATTGCAGAGCAAGTGCATCTGGAGCTGACCATGTACTTCGAGACCAATTGGGTGTTTGTGAGTAGACCAGCCCTGCATGGGTAATTGTAGTTAATTGGCTCTGGTACGGCGGAGAACTGCATTTTGTTCGGTTTTTGGGGTCTAACCGGTATGGTGATTCGCTTGACATATCTGTGTTTGCTGTTTCTGTCGCTGTTGTGATGTCTCCGCCGTTTTGTTGTCGTTTTGTGTTAATCAGCAGCTGTTGACTGTCAAGCGGAGAGCGAGTTCTCAATCGGAATACACACGCCTTAGTGATGCCCATATAGCTGGCTCTAGCTGGAAAAAATGCTAGTAATTGTTATTACTATATTCAGTGGAACAAAAAACCATAAAATGCGTTGTTCTGATAGCGCACAGTTTGCTAACAGGTTATTTAATAAGTTATTTTCATCACTGTATTGTCACTCCTTTTCGCACTTTTTTATGCCACATAAATGCTGCACAATACAGTTGCAACAATAATTTACAATGGCTTTGTGTGTTCAAAAAAAAATGTATTGTCAGAACTAAAAGCGTATCCATGTAGGGGGAGTGAGCTCTAGCAATTATTTAATATACAGGCAACGGATTGGTAGATTGTTTTATTTTTGTACCCTTACATTTAATACACCCTTGAATGGATTGTGGGCATATCTGGCGCTCAGCCAGTGAGCAAACTTTCGAGGGGGGTGATCCAAAAAAGTCAATTTCGCACTTCTTTTGAGACCCAGCCATGCAAAAGCGGACCTTGGCAAATTCGCTGAATGCCTCCAATGCCACTACTTCACTCCGCTCCTTGGATCCATCACCACGGCGACGTCTTGTGGCCCTTTTTGTCGAGAACGAGTGTGGCACTTCATCAACCATGGCAACAGCCGCTGCAACAGCAGCATCAGCATAAGCTCCTGGAGTCTCTGCGGCAGCTTCACCATCAATTTTCCACTTTGGAAACCCGCAAGTCAAGAGCAGGTGAAACACTAAAGGACTACCGCCCAACGCCCACCACCCAACACCCATCACCCCTTTTTGTTATTCGCCCAGCTTGCATTATGCACGACCGGATGAGATGACGGCGCTTGATGTGGGTATTAAGTGCTGTTTATGTTGCACAACTTTTATCGGTTTCGATAAGACAGGTGGCCCGGCAAATTGCATCCAGCGGCTGAACATTATCGAGCTGTGGTTTAATCCCCTAACTGCGAGTGCATCAATTTTTATGCTCGATTCCGGATGGCGAACTTAATTGGATAACCGCATGTTCAGGCCTTCAGTTCCACAACTGCATTGTTTTCTCCGATTTCCTCTGCGAGTTTCTGAACAGCATATTGGCAAATTAGTTTAGCAATTTCCGTCCAGTGAACCACGTTAACCAACGGAGGTTAAAATCTATTTGCCCTGCTCCCACACTTATGGAAAATCATTACTGCACCGCGCCGATGTGTTAAACAAAAGTTAATTAATTAAGCTGCCGCTGCAGGACTGATATTTATTTTTTTTTTATACTGCATTCTTTCGGTCGTGCATGGCTATTAGCCATGGTTCAGTCGTTTTGTTCTACCCTGACCGTTTAATTAATTTGAAATATGCCACATTTCGGTCCACATCAACCGAACTGTGTTTTATGCCCACACAAAACTTTTGTGGCTCTTGGCTTGCGCTGGAGGAAAAGCTTTTATTTTAATAGACGCTGCATGAAACGGTCCCGAAGAGATGCCCACATGCATTCACATATAAAATACGAGCATATATATAGCATATATGTATGTGCTATATGGTTATGCGTTATATGCCCAAAGGCTTCGTTCGGCTGTAGATGAGCATAACATTCTTAATGCTTCGCCCCACTTTTTGCGGCTTTACGTCCCTCGCTTCTATTGGTGGCTAAAAGTTTAATTGGGTTTCCTCTCGCCCAGAGAAAATGTTCGGGAGCATCCGTGGGAACTCGTAGTTATGAGCTGTTAAACTTTTCCCTTTCATTTTTATTCCGTTTGCGTCCAAGTGTCAGAAAGCAGTCGCCAGCACACATTTTAAACTATTTATTACTGAATATAATTCAAAATATTAAACTGCTTAAATAAATGATGGTCGATTGCCATTAAAGTTTAAATCCAATTACAAATAACAATAATATCGTAAAGATTTTTTTATTCAATTTCTTTAAAATGAATCAGCAATTTGTTTGTTAATGAATTGGGGCAGATTTTCATTAGTGAGTAATCACGATTTATGACAGTTGCACATGGGTGCATGCACTTTACTCTTTAAATGCTATGCTGACCACTTTTAAATGCATAAACTAATTCATTAAAACTGATTTTTTGCCATTAACTATTCAACAAGTTTATGATGAAACTGTGAACGTGCTTTGTGGCCATTTTGGGGCTTAGTCCGTGCTCCTCCATTTTGGTTTTGTGGCAAATATCATGAATTTCATGTGGCAGCGAGTGCGGTGAGTGTGGGTGTCTGAGCTCATAGTGCCACCTGTGGCCACCACCTGCAATTGCCACTTGCCTGAGTGTAGCAGTGAATGCTGTTTCAACTGCCTGCTCAGTGCAACCAGCAGTTGCGACTGCCACGTGGCACCACGCAAAGTTCTCAGACAGGGTCTGTGTTTTACCTTAAGCTGTGGTTTTGGCATGTTAATTGCCAGCAAGAACAGTCAGGTGCTTTTGAGTAGTTACTTATAGTGCAGGTCACTACAGTCAGTCAGTACAGTGCATACTTTCAGGATGAGTAGCTGTAACCCTCCACAAACAATAATACTTAAAAATAGATTTATGCTGGTTGTTAACATTAAATTCTAACATAAAAACCATAGTTTAAATCAAAGCGGTCTGGTAGTAAGTCAACGTAGTGCGTCCCCCACAAAAATGAAATGCCCGTTGCAACGGAGAAGAGCGATTCATTTTATGTCACAACTAATTTTAAAACATAATATTTTTCTTCTACTTTCAACTTTGCTTTGCACAACACAAACCCCACACACTGACACGCCAATCTTTTCGTAACTCAAAAAAAAACACCAACGAAAACGTGACCCTGTCCAAATGTATTTTCCACCTTGATTTGGATTTGATTTCGTTCTGAGACACAATGAACAATCCTTGTTATACATTTTAATTATTGTGCTGCGATCTGTTAATTAATCTTTTTTTTGTGTTTTCACACTCTATTCTCCCACCCACCACACCACACATGAAACAACACCCAAATCAACAAAAAAAATATATATTTTAAAAACAACAATGAATAATTCGAAAACCACGAATTGTTGTTGAAATATTCAATGCACCATTTCGTGTATCTGTGTGTGTGCGTGCGTGTTCAAAATTGCACAAATAAAAAAATATTCAATGCGAATATTGAATCATCGAAAACAACGATTACCACGACCTTCAAACGACGACCATAAACAAATCTGCAATGTGCTTGTGACATGTAAACGCTAAAACAACATGACTATTGTAAAATATAAATGTCAATACCCACGTACACTCACAAAACACAAAACCAAATTGAAACCGAAACAATACTGAAACCAAACTATACGAAACCCTTAAAGATACCATGGGGACTGAAAAAAATCTGTTGGGGTCTGATAAATATAACCGTGCCCAGGGTAAGCAATCAACATTCCACTTTAATTTCTATATCATTTAATCGTTTTCGTTGTACGTTCACCCACAATTGCTGTTGTTGATTATGTTTTGGAAATTTATAAACCTATTTGTTGCATTCGTAATAGCCTACTTACTAATGTGCACCTAACCCATAAGCTAAGAAAATGTATTTTAAAACAAGCCAGATCCTGAGCTTTAATTAGCAGCCACGTTTCATTCAGCTGCCAAAGGTAATTAATTAAGTGTACTATTTCAGGAAATCCATTTACTAGATTGAGCTTACAGAATAGACACTCTATGGTCGATGGATTGCACTGGCCATTTCGCTAATTAAATGGCATTTGATTTGGACCATCATTTATTTAGAAAATCGATTTAATGAACCACTAAAATTTCAGCCAGGGCGAAAGTGCCAGTGACACCAATCAGGTTTTGGCCAAATGACAATTTGGCAGTCCACAAAAGGGCTTTTGGCAGTGAGATTCTAGGTGGTAAAGGGAATCTTTAAGTTTTTAGCTAATAAACTCGTATTCGGTCCATACTTTTGGGTGCGATGGCAAATGCAATGAAAAAGCTTTTAGACCTGCAAATGAAACTAGGTGGATTACCTCTAGCTGGGCTTATCTTATTTAAGAGCGATCTGCCGCCCCCACATCCACAGCCGCATCCACTCCGAAACGGAGATGCCTTTCGCAGATTGGCCTTTCATACCCAGCTCGGTTCAACCAAATCGCGGGCTGCAGGTGCGTGTCAGTCGAGATTCACCTGTCGTCCGATTCGGTTGGTTGGTATGCATATACTGTTGCAGCTGCCGCCGCTCGCGAAACGCAGCGAATTCAATTAATTAGAGCACATTAGCGGAAAATAGCGTAGAAACCGGCAATAGCATGGTGGTTACCGACTCCCCGCTCGCCCTCCACAAATATGTGCGTCGAATTTCCAAGGACTTTTCCACAGTTCGCAGATACAGCAATACGCCGGCTGTAGTAGTCGGTTCGGTTCGAGCCTCCACATCCGCCTTCATTGCGGCTGAATCGGCAGCCCATCTGCCCACTTGTAGCTCTCCGACTACCAGGACTCCAGTTTCAACGCCGCGAGGCATTCGTCGACGCCAGCGGATGCGGAAACGCTCCTCCGTCTCCTCGACGCTATCGAAGGTCCTTATACTCAATGTGCGTGATTTGCTGAAGGCGCACGCCGGCAGTGAACCCCTAAAGGAGGTAGGCCATTCGCCACTTTAAGTGGTAACCTCTGCTAAGTGGAGGTAACCATACCAACTGCCCGCTAACCACTGCGAATCCCGGGAGCTGTTTGCTCCCTCTCTGAATTGATGGCTGGGTTGACGCTGGGTGTTGCTCCAAAGTTTGCCACTTTGGCATTGTTTGCTGCGATAACACCAAAGTTGCAGTTGGCCAAAGTTTTGATTCGGAATTGGAATCAATTGTGCGAATGCCAGAGGATTGAAGTCGGCATGAAAACGTGACTGGATTTGGTTCACATAAGCCGATCAAAGTGCACTGAGCACTGCCAATCATATTTATAGGGCTTTGTGGTTGCAAATAGGTTTTGATAGCAAAGAGGAAAAATATTTAGACCAGGCGCGTAATTGTTGGTAAAAGGCGGCTTTATCGGAATAAAATACAACTTACATGTACTCCAGTTTAAAATGCTTGAAAATCAGTATTAGCTAAATAAAACAACAAAATATGTTTAAAGCTCACAGTTCTGTCGTGAATATACATCATTTATTTTGAAAATTAATTAGAGATATTTGTTTGGTTGCTTAGTTAAATAGTAAAAGTGGGCTAGTTCAACAGTTGGAAATGTAAATGTAAATAAATAAATTAACAATGCAAAAACCCACGACAACGGCCCCATTCACATTGTAAATATTTTATTCTGCAAATGCGTATCTTAATTTGTTACATTGTTGGTTGTCAATTAACAATTTATTTATCTATATTTGTTTTCGAATTAGTACTGTTTAAATAGTGATTGTATTGTGTCGACGTTGTTTATCCTGAAATAATAATAGATATCTGTTGAACAAATTTGTATCTCTATTGTTTGTTATTTATTTTAAGTGATTTAAGTGTAATTATTGAAACCTTCTTTACTTTCAACCCGAAGTAAACTCAACTTTTGTTCGATAAATATTAATCTTTATATGTATATTGCATATATTTTTTCGATATCAGTCATTCTTTGTGACTCTTTCGCTGACCTGTATACTTATCGAATCTTTTGTTCCCTTCAAGTTATTTTCCATTTGCTCCTCTAGCCGTATGATCAGTGTATAAAGTGTAACTATGAGCATTAAACGCGGCGATGTTCAAATTGTAAAAATAATATTTTAACTGATTTCGCTTCTGTTCCATCTAGCACCAGCCGCGTAGTTGGATCGAGACAAATTTCCAGAAGCGCGAGTGCATCAAATTCATACCATGCCCAAAGGACGATGCAAAGTAAGTGGCACCTAATTTAATTTATTTGCATTTAAATTCATCCTCTGATAGGCAGCAGAGGGTTGTGAAAAGGGGGAACGAAGGGAGCTGGGGGTCCAAGTCCAAGACGAAAGCTGTTGACCCAGTTTCGCATATCAAAATGCTCGACGAGATGCAGTGAATCGCTACTGGCCCAGTTCCTAGATCGCTGTGTATTTTAGTTTCGTTTTTGGGCGTTAGCATTTATTGTTTATTATGACAGCCGCTGTCCCAAGAACCAGCAATTGAGATAAATGTGCCATAAACCCGGCCGCGTACTCACCGCTTCAGATACAGATGCAGATACAGATGTAGCTACAGACTCAGTTGCTGTTACTGATTCGGATTCAGATTCGGATTCACGTTCTGGTGAAAGTTTTCCGCACGGCCAGCACTGCACTGGCGGGACAAGCGATGGGTTTATGGCCCCCTTGACTTTACATGACTGGGAGCCCTGTTATCAGCACCTGGCTTGCCAAATATTTGCCCGCCGGTCTACACTTTTCCCCGCGCGTTTTCACGGCAACCGGTAGCTGTCACTCCCGAAAGCATCTCAACTAGTAGTTCTGCCCGGCGAGTTGGATTTCAGCCGTAGTTTGTAACTCAAACTTGGCTAATTAAAATTAATTCGCCAAGATTGTTGTTTATCAGGCTTTGAACTTTTACAAGGTGAAATTTTATTTATAAATAGGAATTTGCTCTTAATCAGGAAAGGTACGACTGGCTCTTTTGGTTTACAAGTAATTAAAAGCTAATTACATAAATTTCGATTAAAAATTCATGCATATAGCCAAACTTTGTAAAACACAATAATTAAAACTTGTTTATTTCTCTGCGCGTAAGTTCAAAGTTTAACACGTGTACGCTAAATAAACAAATTAAATAAAACGTTCTATCTGAATTCGATTAAATTATATATATATTGAAGGTACTTTGGCAACCGCAAGATTTTAAATTTGGAATTGCCTATGCATTACACTGTATCTCTTGTTGGAAAAAGTTATCCTATTCTGGCATGTCTACCGCATATCACTCACGGCACGTGGAGTGAGCCGCAGACACGTGTCGATTAATTTGGTTATTTAATTCCATTCAAACCGATTCAAACCGACGCAGCCATGTGCGGGGATCTAATTGAAATGCATTATTTAGCAAACAACTTTAAGCACCTGACAAGAACATCAGCTGGCAAACAGCAAACAGACAGACAGACAGTCGGTCGGTGGGTGGGTGTTTGGTTCGCATTGGGTCAGAAAGGTTATTGCCTGCCTCTTCGGTTGGGGCTGCCTCACATATGTGTGTATTTTTTGGGGCTACGAAGTCAACACTCACGCACACGGGGGCGTAAATAACGCTTTATGCTCCACGTGGGCATCGCAAACAAAGTGACAGGTTAAGGCTGATGCGTGTATTATTCTCGGGGGGCGTGGCACTCTGGCTGTTGTTTGCCGAATATCGTTGACACCCACATATCCTGACAGTCAGTCAACACACTCGATGGCCAGGAATATGTCCGCCAGGAGCCACCTGCAGTTGGATTTCTTGCAACTTGAGGTGGAACGTAGAAAATAGTGCCTTCCGCATTTATTAAAAGAAAGTCTAAGATATATACATACATTAATTTACGCACGTTTTCTCCAGCTTCAGTGTATTAATCATATTGGCATCAAGTAGGTGAAAGTAATGGTTTTTTTAAATATACTAAAACTGAACTTAAACTAAATAGTCATTTATGAGAAGTATATAAAGCAAAGTCATGGGAATTGGAGGCAAACACTTTTGTGTTATTACATTTTTGGTAAATTAGAAATTTCGCGAAGTAGAGTGAAGTTATAAAAGGCCCATGCTGCATTTAATCCTTAAAATTTAGATGTTAAATAATTATAAAACGATATTCATTTGGGTGAATTTTCTTTTTGCAGATGCTGCTGTGGCCAGGCCCAGATCACGCATCAGACGATACCTGGCATCGAGAGTGGGTCGCCCGGAGACCCCTGGCTGCCCACGAAGCACACCCGCCCACAGCCCACAGATGCCTATGGAACCATCGAGTTCCAGGGCGGCGCGCATCCCACAAAGGCCCAGGTATGACCGTCCCATCCGGGGCAATCTCTTTTAGTGTGCTCTTTAATAAGTTTTGACCGCCTTTTTCAGTACGTTCGCCTGTCGTTCGACACGCGGCCGGAACTACTGGTGCAGCTATTCACCAAGGAATGGAATCTGGAATTGCCAAAACTTTTGATCACCGTGCAGGGCGGCAAGGCCAACTTTGATTTGCAGGCCAAGCTGAAAAAGGTGAGGAAAATGCCGGGTGGCGGGTGTTGGGGCAAACTTTCGGTCCCAAAACAGAGCCCATTGCAAAACGAAAGTGGAAGAAGGGTCGTGTGTCACACGCTAATTGAATGGCCGTGGCCTCCTGAAAACGAAACGGGAAACTGATTTCTATTTGATTCGCAGGAGATACGCAAAGGACTGCTGAAGGCGGCCAAGACCACTGGAGCCTGGATATTCACCGGCGGCACCAACACCGGTGAGCATTCCGTTTCATTTAAGTTTTATGAAAGGACACTACCCGGTTTTACGATTACGGGCGGGCAAACTTAAATAAGCACAAAGAAAAATGAGCAAGGAAAACAAAGAAACAGACAGTCAACCAAACGGGGGCCGGAAAAACTTAAAGAGGAAAATGAGGCGAGCCGAGTGCGGATGAGCGACCCCAGTCGAAAATTAAATAAATAAAATCCCAAACGGAAATCACGCAGCCAGTGATTGTACACACTCCAACTGCTTGCCAGTCAACATATTGTGCTACCCAGTGGCCCTTTGCCTTTGCTCGGGGTATATCGGGATTGCAGGGTAGAGTGGGTGTGAGAGTGGGTGCAGCTGGTAGCCCAAATAAATTGGATTATCAAGTCAGCAAGGGTGGTCATACTAAGTACATTGGGGTAGCCGGGAAATTGCCCTAATATGTAGTGGCTGCTGGTTCCCTTTTTATGGATTTGACCTTGATTCGATTCCTGAAAAAGTACCATATAAAATGTGTATATTCGTAATGAAATTGTTCGATAAAAATGTAATTAAGTCAGTGCAAAACGCGATGAGTTTCATGACGTTTGAGAAAAACTTTGACACTTTTTCAAAGCTTAACATCTGCAAACGTTGTATTTAAATAAGTTTTTATTTTATTTGATTCGTTGGCATGCAAAAAAGTAGTCCGACTATTTTTTTTTTATACAACAATAGTGAACAAATAGTGAAAAGCGATGCTTCTTATTTTGTTTGGATAGAAGCGCATACTAAAGTCGCATCGAGATGCTGTATACTTTATTACATTTTTCATTCGAATGCTTTTCGTCCTTTTTTTTGTCGTCCGGGTTTTGTGCTCGAGCTGTTATTAAATTTTAGACACGCCCCTCAACAAAGATATAAAATACTGAAACTGGGAAGGTCGCGTGGGCGGGCGAGACTATCGCAATCCTCCGTGGAGGCAAACTTGTTTACGCACTTGCTCAACGTGGCCATTGTTGTACTTCCTCTGCTTCTCGGCAAACAGGCGTCACCAAGCAAGTGGGCGATGCCTTGCTCCTGGAGGGTCAGCAGCGGACAGGACGAGTGGTCAGCATCGGCATCGCTCCCTGGGGCATCGTGGAGCGCAATCACGAGCTGCTGGGCCACAACCGCGAAGTGCCCTGCCACAGCATTAGTTCGCCCAGGTGAGTACATGGTGCGATGGAGCTAATGCATATTTTATGGACCCAATCAGGGCAACAAGTTAAATGGGCCTGGGCCTGCTTTAAAAATGCATGAGTATTAGCTGTTGCGATTCCCACTGCAATTAAGTCGACTAACCTGTTGCAATCGTTGCAATCACCTGTTCGTTCCTTTCAGATCCAAGTTGGCCGTGCTGAACAATCGGCATGCTTACTTTCTGCTGGTCGACAATGGCACCCAGGCCAAGTATGGCGCCGAACTGATCCTGCGGCGCAAACTGGAGAAATTCATATCCAACCTGAAGCTTCACCCATGTAAGTCGAGGACAAAAGCCACAATATGACAGCTCGACAGCACAAAAGGCCAATCAGACCGCAGATTGAAGCTCCTTGTCATCGGGGGCCATTGAGAGCCATTTCTTTTCATGGCCAATGCCGCGGGCTAAGCTCCGAATGGCCGGGATTTCAATCTGATGTGGCGAGCTGCTGTTGGTAGTTACTATTGCACTCGAGAAAATACAAAAGATATGCTTTTTACGTATTTTGAATAGATCGATTTTTTAACAATACATTAAAATAGAAAGTTGAGTCAATGTTTTCAGTGCGAAAGGAATTGGCTAGAAAGGAGCGTCTAGTCAAATTTTTGATTAATTTTTTGTGGCAAAAATGAGCTAAAAGTATCATAGATTTTGATTATTAAATACAAGAGACGAAATTTGAGTACTTAAAGGATAGTAATTAAGGGCTAATATTTATGGTTAGCCTCGTCTATTATATTGGCATAAACCTTGATGTAACCAGTTTCCTAAGACATTTTTAAAATTTACTTATACTTCTAGCAAAGAATCACTGGCTAAAAACAAACGGTATACAGAAATTCGTTTCCTTTTGCTTATTTTGCTCGATTTAAGCTTTCAATCATCTTTCGAACACATTTACTTCGAGGAAAACTAGTTCATTCTAATTTGAATCAATTAATTTAAACTATACTATAATTTTTAGTTTAGTCGAAGGATAATTTGTAGTACACAGAACGTTTTCCTCCCTTCTAGTGAACAGATATAATTTTATTCGTATCTCGACATACAATCTTTCGATTTTGTTGCAAACACACATTTCCGTTGAGTGTACTGACACCAGGTGACGAGTCTCAATCGACCTGTTGAATCCTCAATAGCGGCCTGCACCCTGTGAATCAGACTAATCCCCGTTGCATGTCCCCCATGGATAGCCCGACTCAAATCTTTACCTCTTGTGCCATTCTCCCGTAGTCACACATTCCAGTACGCCCGTCGTCTGCCTGGTGATCGAGGGCGGCACCAACACGATACGTGCGGTGCTCGAGTACGTGACGGATTCGCCGCCGGTTCCGGTGGTCGTATGTGACGGATCCGGGCGTGCCGCCGACCTGCTGGCCTTCGTCCACAAGTAAGTAGATGTGAATGCAGATAGTCATCGGGGTGCTTAGCTTTAAGATACGAGTATGTGCGGAACTTCTCCGGAATTAAAGGCTGTACTTTAGCAACTTAATGAGAAACCGCAGTTTATGTAAACTTAATTAAGAACATGTCGGCTTGTCCTTTCACCCAACGAACGCCTGTTGGCACGCGACATTTGGCAAATTATTTAAATTTACTCAACGCCACCACCTTCACCACACACACACAAAAAGGGTCTGGGGGCCATCCAATCCTCCGGCGAACCTTTTTGTCTGCCACATTTAATTTTGTTGTTTAATTAGTCTGAATAATTGGGCACACTCTCGTGTTGGGACAATGCTGTATCTGACAACATTTATATGCAGATATGCTTCGGATGGCGAGGAGCAGCCGGTACTGGAGTCCATGCGGGATTATCTCATTGGGACCATACAGAAGACCTTTGAAGTGGGACTGGACCAATCCGAGAAGCTCTACCAGGAGCTGCTGCAGTGCACGCGGAACAAGAATCTGGTGAGCAGAGTGGGCAATTATTTAAGGGGTATGTTAATAAAGGCATGCGAAGTCCCCTCAGAGTGCAAATCTCGTAATTAATAGTAAAGTTGAGTGGGAAAACGATGTCATTAAATGATTAGGTAATTAACAATAAGCTAATGGCATTTCTTTGTCCCCATTTCTTGCAACATTTTAATTTCATTAAAGTTCAGGTGGAAAGGAATTAAATGCGCTGTAAATGAGTTTAAAAGACACTTGAAAAGTTTATAAAAAGTATGCTACAGGTGGAACATGTGTCTATAGCATATTATTAAGCTGTCTAACTTTCCCCCGAAGTGCAATAATAACTTATTAAATATTTATACATATACAGGTCCCAGTGTAGTTACACCTGTAGCAGGTGAAGAAAGTAGCCCCAGGTGATTTTTCCATGGTTTTATTTATAGGCATGAGCCCATCAATTAAAATCGCATAACCCAAAGGGGCTTTGCTCAATTAAGTTGCCCAAAGATGATTGAGGCTTCAACTAAATCGGGGTGTGAGGCTAACTTTTCAATCACTTGAGACTTTTACGCGCAGCGATTTAAATTTTTAATTAATGCTCGCAGACCCGTTGAAATAATTAGGCTACGAAATTCAATTGAACGTGTAATGAATTTTAAATCACCGCGAGCAGCAGCAGACAGTTTCCTGCGAGTGCCAGTATTTTTGTGGGCCAAAAGAGCCCGGCATTTCGTCAATTCCGCCGCAGATGTTATTACGGATTTAATTGGTTTTTGAATGAGCTTGACGGCAGCGGTGGCAGGATCTAGTATGTCCTTGCCCCGGGGGCCAGGCCTAAGCAAACAAATTATGTTCGACGGGAGCTACATTAATAGATACTTTGCGTTTTTTACGTATATATGTAAACATTTTTTTTTTCAATTTCTTCGCTAGATTACCGTCTTTCGCATACAGGAAAAGCCCGAGGGCGAGGCGCAGGAACTGGATCAGACCATCCTAACGGCCCTCTTCAAGTCACAGCATCTCAGTCCGCCGGAGCAATTGAGTCTCGCCCTGACGTGGAATCGGGTGGACATAGCACGCAGCGAGATATTCGTCTACGGGCAGGAATGGCCAAACGGTGGGTGATAACTTAGTGGCATACGGGGGAGTGGGATGCCTCCCACCATTTTGTGCTGGTTCAAAACTTACAATGTCTTTGCAGGCGCCCTGGACGAGGCCATGATGCAGGCGCTGGAGCACGATAGAATCGATTTTGTCAAATTACTCCTGGAGAATGGCGTTTCGATGAAGAAATTTTTGACAATACCGCGCCTCGAGGAGCTCTACAATACCAAACACGGTCCGGCCAACACGCTGGGGTGAGTTGAGCGGACGACCCTTCATGCTGACCACATCCCCAAATATTTTCCTTTCGGCCTATGTAAATTTCAACATTGTCCTCGTGTCCTTCTCCCACTCCGCCCACAGCTACATCCTGCGCGATGTCCGACCGCACATACCCAAGGGCTACATTTACACGCTCCACGACATCGGCCTGGTGATCAATAAACTAATGGGCGGCGCATATCGGTGAGTGCAGAGCTATAGCTTTTCCAGCTGTTACTTTTTCCACAAGCGGAATTAAATGGGGGAAAGTTGTGCTTGAGGGGAAATTGATAAGCCTCTTTAAAAATCCACAAAAATAAATGGCTCATGTAGAAACTTGAAATATTTTTAATTGCTCTTTTTTCGGCCATAGCTGCGTGTGCAAATTTTAGTAATAATTTAAAATTTTTTGAAGTCTTTATTTTCATAATAAATTGTATTTTTAAAGAAAAATGAAAAAGCGCCATATAAACAAAGATTTTTTTTTTTGAAATCATTGATTGGCAAAAAAAATGCAAGCGTAGGTTGAGTTGATTTTCCCATTCCATTTAACTTCGGATCGTTTAATTAAGTTAAAAAAATATTTGCAATTAATATACCACGAAAAACACCTCGCCAGTTAGCCACAAAGCTGTTGTGTTTCCATTTTCCCGAAAAAATGAAAGCATTTACCGCAATTTGCCTGACCGAAAGTGGGGTAAAGTCAATCCTGAACGTGTTGCGGATTAAACTGGATGTTTGAGAAATTTGTTCATGAAAGTGTAATAAGTTTGCACATCAAGTTACCAAGAGCCTCGTTGCCTGGCAGGCGACTTTTGCTCCGCTTTGTCATGTTGATGCTGTTGGTTTGCTGGTGATGCTGCAGAAAGGAGCTGAAAGGATCAGAAAGGAGCAGGGCGCCGGGTCAAAGGGGACAGAATGCCGGGGCAAAGCAAAGCACCCCTTAATTATGCAGCATTAATATTTTGCCAGCAAGGCGAAAACGCGGTGGCTGCTTAAATTCAGTTAACGCCGCTGCTCCAACGACCACAATGCTGTTTAATATCGCTCATAAGTTGCGGCCGTTTGGGCCAGAAAGCGGTTTGTGGTTTCAATAAAAAACACGTTGGTTAAGCAACTGACCGCCTTTCAGAATTACTCAATTTAATTAAAAATCGTGCTGAATTTGTTGGCCTAACAACTTGACTTGTTTTGGTTGGACTAGCCAAACCTTTAAGACCTTCAGTTTCAGTCTAAGGATGAGAAATTTAATTAAAATTGTAAACAAAGAGACTTGCTCTTATAGCTACGCATTTCTGAATACAACTACATCGTACAAGCCTATCAAAAGGAATACTTTCTGATTTTAAGTAAATTTTCATTGATATTCAATCAGTTTATATTGCTCGTGTCCTTGCCATTGTATACCAGTATCCCAAATGCTTGTTATTTTCAATAAAGCCGTTTTGAAATGCCCTGCGCCCTTATTTACCATGCGTATGGAATCCCTTCTTTTATTTGAACCATAAACAAACAAATTTGACACTACTTGTCTTTGTAGTTCTCCATTCTGTTTGTTATTCCCTGCCATACCAGCCTTCCAGGCTTCCGTGATTTCTGGCCTTTGTGCTTTAATCAAAGGACCTGCCTTGGCCGAAAGTTATCTGACAAATGCCCATCTAAATGGCAAAGGCTATCTAGGCAATGAGCCGGCGTCACAACTGATGTGTTTATATTAAATTAGGGTTTTCAGATTCGGTCCTTGGCCTTTTCTCGGTCGGCTGGCTTACCTCTGGTCTGGCTTTTGCCTGTTTCGGGTGACTGTTGCTCGCCGTTTTCAATGTCTAGACTTCGGACATTTAAATGTGTTGTCAATGTCGAGAGCAGGCTCACAAATTTGCCAACTTGGGCGTAATTAAATGTGTTAAAGTTTTGGGATTTGATTAACATAAAATTCGAATAGGCCGGTCTGGTGCTGGTTGCCTTTGGTTCACGGGGGCAAGTCAATTGATTTGCCTTTTATTTGTCATAAATATTTTATCGGCATTTGTGTTGATGTGCTGAATTTAATTGTGCGCTCGTAAAACCCCGCCAGGTGCTTCCGAATTGGGCCAGGCAAAATAAATTCGTTCTTGAGTGTCCTGACCAAACCCAATTACATTTCGTGATGGAAATCTCTTGAGCTTTTCGCAAACAAATGACGAACAGCTGAAAAAATAGCATTGAAATGGAGTCGTTTTCATTGTTATTCAAGCATCCCTGCAGCGGCGGATGTCCATCAGGCCGTGGGAATTTTTTCATAAGTAGATACAATGGGAAAAATATTGAGGCAAATCGTCAAGAAGCATTAGATTACCGCCGCCGGACAAGAGCACCAACCCAATCCCAACTCGATTTCCGTACTCTGCCTCCCCACAGATCCTATTACACGCGCCGCAAATTCCGGCCCATCTACGCCAAGGTTATGAACAGCTATGCAAATGCCTGCCGCAAGTCGTCGACCTACCAATACCAGCGATATGCCGGAGCCAATTCGCTGAGCCTGGTCACCGGCCTGCTGCCCTTCACCTCGGAAATGGCCCTCTTCGAGTTTCCATTCAACGAGTTGCTGGTAAGCGGTTTTCGGCACATCACTCATCCGTCCTGTTGAACATCCAGATTGCTCTTTTCAGATTTGGGCCGTGCTGACCAAGCGACAGCAGATGGCGCTGCTGATGTGGACACATGGCGAGGAGGCATTGGCCAAGTCACTCGTATCCTGCAAACTGTACAAGGCCATGGCACACGAAGCGGCCGAGGACGACTTGGACACGGAAATCTACGAGGAGTTGCGCTCCTACGCCAAGGAGTTCGAGAGCAAGGGTAAGACAATGCATAAAGAAATCATTAAAATGATTTGATTGCAATGGAAAACTATTATTGTCTTTGTTAGGCAACAAGCTGCTGGACTTCAGTTACCGCCAGGATGCGGAGAAGGCGCAAAGACTGCTAACCTGTGAGCTGCACTCCTGGTCGAATCAGAGTTGCCTTTCGCTGGCTGTGGCTGCCAACCATCGTGCCCTCCTCGCACATCCCTGTAGTCAGGTGATCCTGGCGGATCTGTGGATGGGTGGACTGCGAACCCGCAAGAATACCAACTTCAAGGTATGTCTTATAGAGCTCCACTCATCTTGTGCTTACCTAACGAATGTATGTATGTTGCATCCAGGTCATTTTGGGTTTGGCGATGCCATTCTACATTAGACAGCTTGACTTCAAGTCAAAGGAGGAGTTGCAGCAGATGCCGCAGACTGAGGAGGAGCATCTGGAAAACCAGAACCTGGACAATGATGACTCGGATCGTTCCCAGCCGGATGCCGAGGTATTTGGCCTTTTGTTTTCAACAACCTAAAGTTATTTTGTTCATTTCTTACTAACATTCAATTTAATTTGGTTTCGTTGTCTATATGTGCCAGTCCTAAATGTGTGCCTTATACGTTTTCAGCGTCAGAGTTTAGTTATTCAATTTATTTTTACTAACCTTACGTCTAACGTTTACCATTAACCACTGACCAAATAATCGTTCTGCTGTTCATCAATCCTAAATCCAAATCTGTCTGTTTATAGAGCGCCCTTTTAAAAGCCAAAAGATCCATTTCCTTGAGATATAGGATGGGCGCGGGTGCTAATAATCGCGACAAGGTAGTAACAATCAAACAGATCTATGCCAAATACATGACTTCCGTTTCTTTGGTGTTCAAGTCGTCTATATCTATGTGCATACACATACACATGTATATGTTCTCTTTGCTGTCTCTGCTCTGTTTCTGACTCTATCTCTGTATCTTTGTATCTGTTCTGGTTGCCAGATCACAAAACTATATTTAATTTAATTTGTTTGCTTTCGAAACCGAACTATCTGTCTACACTATTTGTTTCTTACATACTTGTTCTTTGGTCTGTATCGTTATTTCGTATACATGTATTTATGAATTTGAATTTACATAAGTGAAGTGCAGGAAGTCCACAAAAATTATAGAATTCTCCCGCACAATACAATGCTTTAAAAGTGTGCATCTCTTCAGATTTTTTCCCAAGATTATATTCACAATATCGTACTTTATGGTGCCATTGCAAGGGATTTAAATGCAATAAATATTCTGTGGCTCTCCTGAGAAAACACAAAACAACAAAAATCAATATTACAAGAGTTGCTACACTTTTTCTGCTCCAGTTATTTTTTGAAATTAATGAATTTTCTTCTAAGGGGGCTTTCGAATAAATGGGTGGTCACTGAAAACTTTGTATATTATTGATTATGTTGGTTTGGTATATTATTTATAGAACAGCCAGTCAATCGGGACCACAAACACGTGCTCTTTTCATCTCCTTCGATAGTTTAGTTCAACTCAAAGCCAGAAAGGTAGCCACTAAAAATTGGGAAAAATTCATATAAAATTCATTACATTTCGCCCAGTTCTTAATGTAATTTTATTTCTCCACTAACCATCATTTGAATGTGTATTTTCCAAAGTGCAAGCTAATACCAGTTGAAAACAGCTCGCCCTCTTTTAAGAGTGTCTCGAACTCAACAGATGTAAGTTACCGAATATTGCCCGCCCTCGTTACATTCGAGTAGGTTTTGCCTCTAATGCTTCCCATAAAAGTTGAAAGTCCTCTTTGGTTCGAATTAAGTGCGAATATCCATTAGCAGCGTAATGAAAATCATTGGCAACAGCCGAGAGCTGGCTTAAAGTTAAATTAAGTAATAATCTTGGCACAAACCCATTCCAAGCATAATCCCCAAGCATTCGTTGCCAACAAAACCACATCAAATGCCACCAGGTCTATGTCAAACTGCTAACCGAATGAATCGAGAGGAGCCACGGCACTTGTGCAAATATTGTTTTTCAGTTACTCGGGCACAGCACAAGCTCCGGCTCCATTGCCACCCACTTTTCTATTGGAATGGGCTAATCCCTTAATCACGAAATCAAATTAAAGTCCATTGAGTGCAAGTGGAAATGAGGGGGTTCATGTATTTAATAGTAGTTTGTTCGCCCCCATGTACATATCTGTGGAATGCCGACGTATGTGTGATAATGTATTTTCAATAATGTGAACTTAAAAACTTTCCTGCACCACAAATCATCTTGGAAACCTGTACCTAAAACACACACCTCTACACTTCTTCATCTGAACTCAAGTACTATGTCCAAAGATCACCGCTCAAAACCATTATAAAGTAAAACTATAGAGTGATTTCCATATCTGATAAATGCGAAAAATGTGCGTGAACCGTTGCAGGCTCTATTGGCGGATACTTACTCAGTGCGCGATACAAAAGTACACGAAAATGGCAAAGTGAGTAGCTCCACAAAACAACCAAACAATCAAACAACCAACCAACACAAACCTGCCCTTCATACACCACCTACTCGTGTTTTTTCATCAAAATATTCGACTCAGAATGCGATAAGACTACCATTTTGCTCAACCATAACATTTTGTAAACTTGAAGTGACAGCACAGAACAGAAAAAGAAATGCCGTTTCCCCTTGTTTATTTTTTTATTTTCCATTTGGTTATTGTAGTTCGATCCCTAGGCAAAGACACCAGAAAACTCTACATATGACTCAAAATGGTATCACCCAGTCAGCACATCAGTTATACTCAGACACCCATCTATATAGGGATGGTTATTTCGCAATTGAAAACCGCACACGCCATTCTAATGTCCTAGTTACTTGTATCGTATCAATTTTACAGGTTAATCTCACTGCTGGAGCGGAAGAACAGCCCTCCAAAGTTAGTTGAACCCGGATATAATTTATTCCCTCAAGATATTTTCATTTCAATGGCATTTCTGTAACTGGCTTTAGTAGTTTTGCTCCATATTATTCCCCTTGGAATGCGCATTTCGTAGCTTCATTTGCGAAAATGTATGCGTAGAAAATGTGTGAATTCAACAATACACCTTTTATTAAATCCTCTTCGATTTTCCTCAGTAGTACAGTTGCTCTATGCTACTTTTTGTCAGCACATTTCGAACACCCCGCGGCTAAAACATTTTGATTTGCATAATGCTTAACTTAATTAATTTGTTCTGCATGTTGTGTCTGGAAACTAAACACGCGTATAAATAGCAATAGCAAATCGAGCCTAAAACACCAGCAAATTAATTTGACAGCAAACTAAATCACATTTGACACGCCGATTCAACGGGGCGTATACGCAATTCCCCAATGTACTATATCCCCACGTGGCTCTCTTTGAATGTTCACTGCACATTGATGATTTAATTAAGTCCGAAAACTATCAAGCGCCTCCCGGCTTTCACTTTCGCCCCTGCTGGCCCACTAATATTGTCGATATCTCTCCACAGGTCTCACTCACCGACTCAGATCCCGCCCAATTCAGAGAGTTCTTCAATCTTTCCGAGTACAATGAGGTGAAACAGCACCAGCCGCTGCGCCTGAAAAAGAAGTTCTACGAGTTCTACACGGCACCCATAACCAAGTTCTGGGCGGATTCGGTAAGTGGCGGAAATTACTATCGAGCTAGCTTGATTCACTTCCGATGCATGTACACTGGGCAAAAATTAAAAACATATAATATATATAAATTGTTAATGCCCAGAGTTGCATATTTGGCTCAATAAGATAGGTATAATATAGGACTCAATTAATTTTTATTACTAAATTACCATTTTGTAAACCTCCTTTTTTCCATTACAGATTGCCTATATGTTCTTTCTTATAATGTTCTCCTTCACTGTGCTAGTGAAGATGGACCAGATGCCGCGGTGGCAGGAGTGGTACTCAATAGCATATATCACAACGCTGGGCTTCGAAAAGGTGCGCGAAATAATATCCTCCGAACCGGTGGCCATTACGTAAGTAGACCCCTATACCCGCACACCTCAATCATTTGTGTTTAATTGCATCTGGCGATGAGTGCAAATGAAGCTGGGCGGATTTCACAGTTGTGCGAATTTCCATTACTTTATGTCTTTAATATGTGCCACTTACGCTTGAATTAACGCTTCTTCGTTGGGCGCCATTAATTCGAATTCGGCGAGCAGGCATAAATTCTCGGTGTGGGCGTGGAATATGTGGAATCCGTGCGACGGAGCCGCCATTATACTCTTTGTCATCGGCTTGGCATTTCGATTCCGGGAGAATACGATGGACATTGGACGAGTCATCTACTGTGTGGACAGCATATACTGGTACCTGCGTATCCTGAACATCCTTGGCGTGAATAAATACCTGGGTAAGTCTTTAGTTCCGTAAACCAAATTACTTAGAGCTAAATTGGGCTATAAATAAGGTTTATATATGTGGTTTATAAATCTCTACAAAATCACAATTCACCCTTTAGTACAAAGATTTAATAGCCATATTCAATAAATAATGCGCATAAGTAGCTTTTGAAATGTGTTATGAAATATTTCAGGACCTCTGGTCACTATGATGGGCAAAATGGTGAAAAACATGATATACTTTGTGGTCCTGTTGGCGGTCGTTTTGATGAGCTTTGGTGTCAGCAGACAAGCGATTCTATACCCCAACAAACAGCCGACCTGGAGTCTCATCAAGGAGGTAAGCTATATTGCTATATACTACACGTCCAGTCGACTGTTTGTAAATAAACTAATCCCCCGATCTGAGTGTATGTGCGTATGTCAGCCTCATTAACACACACCGGCACACTCACACACAGAGAAAGCGAGTGTGTCCTTTCGACGATTTCAATTGCAGCTTTAACTTTAAATATACCTAACGATGCGGAGTACATACATTTACTTAATAGCAAGCAAAGCAAGTTTTTGGCCTGCGTTCCTCAGTAGTGGTGCAAGCAAATCATTTTTACGTACGAGTAGTTTTGTCGATTGGTGCTCCATTCAACCCACTTTACATTAAGTAGTTGACTAACTAGAATTTAATCAAAATCACCGAACAAATGCCGCTCAAATTGACTGTCTCGTATTATATACTCTTCTTTCTTTCTTTCTGTCATTCTGTCATTTGTCCCCTACATTTCGAACTGAAATCTGTCACTTTATCGCCTAACCACCTTTGTCATTTTAATCGCATAATTCGCCCGTTAAATGTTTTTGAAAATTGCCAAAATGCCAGGTTATTGCCGGCTCAATAACGGCGCCCGGATTTCTAGGTGCCCTGGGGCACAATACACGTTCCAGCTATCATCGTGGTTATCATACAATGGGTGCTCCACCGGTGACCACCACTGCAGCCAGCACCACCACCGGTACCAGCTCCACAGTTCCGGCGGCCACAACATCTGCAACTCCGCCCACCCACAATGAGCAATCGAATTTGACGAGCGGCAACTTGACAAATGTAACGCCATTTGTGATTGATGAACTTGGTTTGCTATATAGAGAGCCGACTGTAGAATGCCCTAGATGCGTCTGCCCCAAAAACAAAAATAATAATAAAAATAATAATATTCAGATATATCTGCTGCATATTGGTGTGGTCTATAGTTGATGTTGTGTCTTGATGGAGATCAGTGTGTGCCAAGTATTCTATTTCAACCTGAGTTTTATGTGGACCCCGTTTTCCTACTTTTAACTCCGTTGGAAGTTCGACTGTGTCCCCAAAAATTGTATACCTGTATATCTTTTGCTCTCCTCTGTCTCTTGATCCCTAAAGCCTACTTCTGCTCCGAAATCTCGCATCCCAATTTTTCCTTTTCGACTCTTGCAAAGGAAACTGCTAAGTCCGTTTGGAATCGCCCACTTAAGACTGTCAAACCTAATCCGTGTTGAATTTGCAAGGGTTTGGCCAGGTTCGGCGAGCCGAGACTTCACTCTTTCTTTCCGGTCCAATGCGTTTTTTTCAATCCGTATGTTCTGCATGTTGTATAAACTAGTATTTAGCCCAGATCTGTGCCTCTTTAAGGTAAATGTGTGTACTCTGTTTTCGCTTATGAATATTTATAATGAGCCCTTCCTTCTTTTTTTTTTTTATTTTGGTGCTTTCTGCTCGACATCTTAAACGTTGATTTAATTTCAGTTTTAAGTTTTGCATGCTAAATAATTTAAGCTGCCTGCAGGAGTGTAATGCAAATACTAGCCCTAGGTCAGCAATGAATGAATGATGATAGTCATAAGTCAAACACTACAGTTCTAATTAAGGAGAATTTGCCAATATTCCAGCTGTTATATGCAAATGAGATGGATAGACATTAATGTGTAAATATTTAGCATGCTGTTTCCAATTTCAAAAGAAATGTACCGGCTAATTAGAAATCAAATAAGTTGCATCCCAAACACACAGACAGCACCCTACCCCCAAAAACCCCAACCCTAACACAAAAATCGTCATGTGATGGCTAAAAATAACCAAACTGTGTTTCAATGTGTAAAACTTGCATTTATGTTGGGCGACGGGCGCAAATTGAATTACGCCCGGCCATTCCATGTCTCGATGGCGATGCCCCCCGGTTCCATCAGATGGCGCTTTAATGGTCATTTTAATTTATCGTTCTCCAGGTCACCTTCCAGCCCTACTTCATGCTGTACGGAGAGGTGTTCGCTGGCGATATCGACCCTCCCTGCGGCGAGGATCCCAGCCAGCCGGGCTGCGTCACTGGTGAGTACGGCCGTGGTCCAGATGGCGGACTCTGAAACATATTGATGCCACACTTTTAACACACACCAACTAATTGGATTACAGGCCATTGGGTAACGCCGATAACCATGTCCATGTACCTCTTGATTGCCAATATTCTGCTGATAAATCTGCTCATCGCTGTGTTCAACAATATCTTCAACGAGGTCAACTCGGTTTCGCATCAGGTGAGTGCGATCGAATCTTTGAGGTTTTATGGCTTCCATTTTATAACCTTTTTACTCCTAAAATAATGTCATAATTTTGTATGATTTTGGTCCTTTAGGTGTGGATGTTCCAGCGGTTCACCGTAGTGATGGAGTACCAGCAGAAGCCCGTCCTGCCGCCGCCCTTCATCGCGCTGTGCCACTTCTACTCCCTGCTCAAGTACTGTGTGCGGAAGGCGAAAGGTGAGCCCGGGATGAGCAAGTTTAGCTTTGTTCCCTGTGAGTCTATCGTGTCTGAGGCTTTGTGCGCCGAGCAGCATTAATGTACAAATATCTAACTTTTCTCCCTGCGTGCCTGCCCCAACTGTCGACTGTGTGTGCTTCTGTAACTAACTGCATTACGTATACGCCACCTGCTCTTTTGTATTGAAATCAACCTTGCCACTTGGCGACAACAATAACAACACCTCCTAATTGGGTTATGGCGAAACGATTTGCCTCACTTCTGATTCCATTGTGCATTCCCATTGCCTCGGGCGCTGTTGTTATTGTTCATTCTTGGTTTTCGCTTGTATCCTCTAACTCGCTTGTAACATGTGTCCACTTGATCGGCAATCCGCAGGATTGGAGGTGCAGCGGGACAATGGTCTCAAACTGTTCCTGGAGAAGGACGACCTGGAGCGGCTGTACGACTTCGAGGAGGAGTGCGTCGAGGGATTCTTCCACGAACAGGAAATCATCCTCAATCAGTCGACGGACGAGCGCGTTAAAAACACCACGGAGCGAGTGGAGACCATGTCTCAGAAAATCGAGGACATCAATCAGAAGGAAAATATACAAACGGCAACCGTTCAGGTGCGTAGACATCACTACCCTTTTCCCACCTGCTTCGACATCCATTCCAATGCTGTGTTTGGATTTTTATGCAAATTTCCTGTGTGATTCGTGTTATCCGAAGTGACATGGGTTCTGACAGCACGATTTTACATTTGAATTGAAGATTGGACACGTCCGAATGACCATTTACTGCAGGCGTTGCAGCTTTTCCTACAACTATAACATATATATACACGCATGCTGTGGAAATTAAATTCGGTTTCTTACCACTTTTGTTGTGACTTTGCAGAACATCGAGTTCCGATTGCGAAAGATGGAGGAATCCTCGGAGCAGATACTCTCACATCTGGCCGTCATACATCGTTTCATGTCGACACACACGGCTGGTGCGGATGATTTGCGCGGTTCGACGATTAACATTCCGGGAGAGATGCAGCGCATGCGCACCATCTCGATTTCGGACACGGAGGGCGGCGGCGGACCAAGCGGAAATGGAGGAGGCGGTGGTGGTGGTGGAGCCATCGTTCCACTTGGTCTGGGTGCTGGTCTGAATTTGAATTCGCTCCAGGTGCGTTTGAATTACATATCGCTGCAATACCAAGCACACTGGGACAGAAAATGTCATTCTGAACTTGATATTCTTCGATCTAATAAATAGATTGCTTCGAATAACAACATGCTTTAGCCTCTAAGCTCTTTGACTATCAGTAATATTATATATTTTGCAGACTCTCTTTTAATTATTATTTAATCCATAAGAGTTTTTGTGACCGTCTTGTAATATTAGTGTGGTGGCATTTCGTTTAACCCTATTTATTCATTATTTATACTTTGAAATTATATGTTAAATATTATTTTATATGAAATAAATTATTGAACCGATAACATCCTATTTTTTTCTGTGCATACACTTGTGTTGAATGTATCCAGGTCACAACCCGGCGCCGCTTTAATCGTTCGCTGACCGAGGTCCGGCCTGATGCCTACATCTTCGACGAGGGCACGCACTTTGAGGTGGTACCTCTGCCGGAGGAACCGGACGAAGTGGTCAAGTCCCGTGAGGCCCTCAACGAACAGGTGGTCCGCAAGGCGTCGATGCAGTCGGAGGCAGACTCGGACATCTACATTCCCGTGTCGCAGCGTCCATCGACCTGTGAGACAGTAAAGCGGACTCCGTACGTGACGGTGCGCCAGGATACGGGTGCCAGCACGGAGAGCAAGGACACCCTAACGCCCATGGGCAACAACGATGACGACCAGACGCTCGTGGGAGGTGACAACTCTGATGATGCGACGCCAGACATAAACTTTGAGGGTAATTTTCTATTCGAACAGCTTTCACTGTAATGTGCCCTGTTCCCTGTTCTCTGTATGGAATCAGTATAAAAGTATCATTTTTATCGCAAACAGCTGCCAGACATCGAGCACTGCGACAGCGCACGGTATCTCTATGCCGCCGCAACTCGGAAACGTATTCCTTAACCGGGGCGGACATAAACCGGTCACACATCAGCCTCAACCAGCTGGCCTCGTTATCCCGCCGCCAGATGAGCCTCACGCAATCGGAACCGGACAGCGACAAAGATGCGCCAATGGCCCAGGGTTCTGCACATCCGGGTAAGAAACCATCGAAAAATGGAAACCTTGCCGGCCTCAGATCTGCGCTCAAAATTCAGGCTACTAATCCCGTCACTCCATTCCACCTAATCCAAAAAAATAATAAAAGAAAACCAATCCAAACCAACCAATCCAGCAAACCGATTTGGCCAACAAATTAGCACTAAACCCCTAACCATTGACCATAACCGAATGAAGTTTTTATTTTTGTTCGTTTTCTCGCACACATCTTTTCTTTGAACCTAACCACGAACTCCGAACTCTAGGTAAATCAGTATTGCATGCGAAACCCTCCAGAAATATCTTGCTGAAACTGCACAGCGAGTACACTTCGATCACGGACGAGCTAGAGAGCGTCTGCCACATGATAGCATCGCCTACGGTATCCCTGCCAAGTAACAAAGGTAAGCCATGCCCGAAGGCGCGAGGAGCACATGGTTACGAATCCGAATGAGCCCTAGTCACCCGTTTTTGCTTACCATCGAGGTATTCCTACATCCGTGAGCAAAGTGTGTAACTAACCGGGTGAATGCGCAACACCCGTATCATTGCCTTGCTTCCGCCGCCACCAAAGCGAAATGATTTCCATCACATGATTTTTGTATTGAATTTGAAACCGTACTCACCCTTATGTTACCTTATTTAAATGACAGCATCTTTGGACCGCCCTAAAACCGAAATGTCGCGGGCTGAGGCTGCGGCTTTGCTGGAAAAGAAGCATCTGAAGGAGTGCGAAGAGAACGACTACATGATTCTGGAGGGACTGATCGAGTCCCGCGGCTCAATCGATGCCAGCGCCCAGGGATTCGAGGTAATAGAGGACTGAAAGATCTCGCTTTTTACAAAAAATTCACGGACTTAATCCCCCACAGATTGGCGTATCCATAGACTACAGCCATCGCTACCCGCTGCGCCGAGAGACCGCCGTGGAGCTGTCACCTTCGAAGCCTTCGGTAGATGGTGACCTGATGGGCGGTGGCGAAGGTGGCGGCGCCGGTGGAGGCGATAGTAGCGATACCAGCGGGGCTGGTAGCTGCGGTGCCATGGTCGGTATCTCGAGTGGCTTCCAGCTTAAGAACGAGCGTCCCTGGCAGCGCAACTCCTCGATGGAGCAGCAAACATATCCCTCACCTTTGGTGCCCACACGGGCCACCAGTGACTTCCTCAATCCGCCGTACGAGGGCCGGCTGTTCAAGAAGTCCAGTGAGAGCCTACAGAAAAACTCCAGCACGGAGACGGACTACTCGGCGCATCCGTACCGCTTCATCAAGCAGAGCTCCAACGAGACGAACACCTCTCTGACGGGCTCCTATAATGTGGACACTCCCTCGCTGACGGCGGAGCCCTCGTTGGACGCCGGCGACTCGCACTCGGCGACGGGAATAAGCATCAGCGTTGGCGCTGTGGGCGGCACTGCCACGGCGCGTTACCAGCCAATCCGTACCGCCTCGGTAGGCGCTGCCGATGGTAGGCGTTTGCGGGAGGAGAGCTCTAGTTCGCTGGATCTTAGCTCCTCGGGGCCAGTGACGATGCAGGCAGCGCCGGCACCGCCAGTGCGTCCGATGCTGCTAAAGAAACAGTTTAGCGTGGACCAGGGTAAGCCGTCTCAGACGGCCGCCGAGGCAGTGCCTCAGACACCGGAGGCGGCCCAGGCTGGTCAGGCCAAACTGATTTCCACGCTCAAGCCGCAGCCCTTTGCGAGCAAGTTGGGCATGAATGTGCTGAAGGAGAGCAGCTCTAGCACGGATGAGTCCGTCGGTTCGTCAGCCAAAAGCAGCAACCCGGCGCTATCCATACCCCAGATCAGCACCCACCTGGTGCAGGACGAGATCGCCAAACTATCGTCGAATATCAAGAGCAGCACCGAATCGGAAAAGGATCCGCCGTTCAACGAGACAATGTGTTAGCAAAGTGGGAGGTCGACGACAATGGATCGTGCGTGTCCTACACTGTGCTCAATGGGAAAACTAGTCATAAGAGTGGGGTGATAAATAAGTTGTTGGATCAGATATCAGAGATTATGCATATTTATTCGAGGGGTCGCCAGTTAAGTACGTGTTAATGATTTTGACAATACATAGTTCACAAATTCTCTGTATTTTTATACAAGTATTTATTTAGAAAGCCTCATTGCTGTTGTTGTACTCTATTAAGGCAAACGTATAGAATATCTGTTTTCGTTTAATGTCAACACAATAGGTACCACCAAAAATATGCATATTGAAGCGCATGAGTTATGCGATGCACATATTCACATACTCGGTACTTTTACAAACTCCTAGATGTAGTCAGCCATACATATTGCAACGTTGCAAGCAACTTTCACACAGACATATCTAAATGCAACCACTACTTTATCCAAGCCTATCATGAGCACTTACCTCAGCTCAATTAGAAACCTATCGCAGCTCAATGTACTTATGCCAGTCCCTGTCGGAGTTCCATATTGTAGTCTACGAGGTTCACTACGGTATGAGCTCTTTGGCAATGTGTGTGTTATCATATGTGTATAACGTCTTCTTAGATAGTACATTTTACTTGCTTATAAGGGGGAAATTCGTGTATTTTGTGTGCAACTGTCTTTTTCGGCGGCATAGATATTATTGTACATAAATAGACTAAATGTTATAGGTATGTTTAAAGATTGCTAAAATTGTTCATGTTTGGCCAATGTGTGCTAGTAATTTAAATTAGATTTTTAAATATTTTCAAGGATTAAGAATAACAATGCATTTTAATAAAATATTTATGATTGTACTTATTTATGTTAAGAATTGTACCTTTTTTTTAATTGAAATAAATTATTAACACTTAAAAATTTAAAATGCATGTCATGAACTAAGGAAACTAACTGATAAGGTTACCAATCTCTTTTAATTTCAATTCTCTTGGCCTTCAATCTACGCGTGAGTGCAATTACTGGTCGTATCCGCATAAGCATCCAACTTTTTATCCAAATCCGCATCCCCCCGTGACTGAGCATTCTCCTCCATATCTGTCCTTATAATCCCGTCCTCAAAACTATCTCGAATTAACTGTGTTAGTTCGTATTTAATGGCTCGCTTAAAGAATCCGCGCTACAAAATAAATCAATGAAATCAATAAAAGTCTTAGTTGAATCTTATCCGAATTGATACGAACCTTATAAAGGGCATATGTTGCGGCCGAAAACACCAAAATGCCAACGATTGCGGACGCAATGATTTTCCAGATGGCAATTTTAGCATGTTTGCATATAACGTTCGATTCGATCTTTTTCTGTATCGTAAAAAAACTTAGGGTGGGATCGCCTATCTTGTGCATTTTTAGGTCGGTCTTAATGACGAAGTACTCCCAGATATCCTCTGCGTCCTTCAAGTCTACGGTAAAGCTTACAGTCAGGTTCATTAGATCTTCCGGCTTAAGCTGCAGTCCGTTTTCGAGTCGTATTTCCACCGCAACGCATAACGTCACGTTGGTATCCTGGCAGTCTAGCACAAGGGTGTTGTTAACCGGCAGATCCTCGTTCAAAAGCGATATGCTTGGATTCTCATCCGCATTTCCACCCAGATTCTCACGTTGTGGGGTCGTGGAAAAGAGCAGAGTACTCTGCTCATGGTCTAAGGCGAAGTTCTTGGCCGGTGCCTTATTCTGATCGTTGAAGCTGGTGGACAGTATGTTATGAGCGTACTTGGACTGTATCTTTGGGCTGGATGTAACGATATGTATAACTTTGGTAGAATCAGACGTTTTATAGGCCACGGGAATATAGAGGGTCACATTCAAATTTTCTAAAGTACTGGGACCGTGGTTCCTGATCTCGTAGTAGTTGACAACCTCTGCTGTGTAAGGAGACCCTTTAAGGATAACATGATCGTTTGCCTGAACACTGTAAAATTATTGAGGATTTTAGCGATATTAAAGACAGTTTTAATAGTAAACGTACCCGCTGACATAGATATCAGCTTTTTCCAGCAGACTTAGCACTTTGGTTAGCTTGTTGTTCTCTGGATTTGACTCGTTTCGGGCACTAAATACTTCTGCTTGGATTTCTAGCGACCGACCGCTGAGTTGCCTCACATCGAAGCTAATGGTCAAGGAGTCGTTGTCACCTTTGGCCATACGTTGTCCATGGTTAAGGTCGCAGACCATGACGGCGTCGGTGACCTTGCAGTTTCCAGGCACCTGGGCAAAACTCAAGCCGGCAGAGCTCGTCACGTTAAATGTAGGGTGGTAGGCGAACTCTCCATTATTGGTGATGTTGTATGTCAGACGCAGGACAGGTTTAGTACCCAAGACCAACGTGGAGCTAGGGCGAAATTTATAATTTTGGTTAATATATTCCATGACCATGACACCGGCAAATCTTCGCACCTCGCGTTGATGCAGCTTATTTTCAAATCGGCGACACAAACATCGGTGTCACAACCTGTGTTGAAAGTAATGTACTCCGTAAAAAACTTCGGTTCCGCCGGATCCACCACCGCGCAGTCCTCGCAAAAATCTATTGAAGACAACTCGCTATTAAGTTATTTTACTCACAACTAAATTCTCAGAGCGTACCTCCAGAATTAGGAATCTTTTTCGACAGCCCATACTGCATCTCCAGGGCGATGGGTGTAAATTTAGTTTTTTTGTCCATTTCAATTTGCAATTCCGAGCAGATCTCATGGTGAAATGCCTTCGCCTTAAAGCTCATCTGGCTGCCGTGCTCTTCGTCAAATACAGCCAGCTTGATCTTTGATTTTGTGTCGATGTCGATCCGAATGTCTAGCTCTTGTTCCATTAGTGCTTTCGCCGTGGAATCTGATTTGGTGCTCAGTCTATAGCAGACGGTGATGTTCACCCTTTCCTCCTCTGGATTGACGAGTTTTGGTTTAATTATTGCATGAATCTTAACGACGGGATAGGCGCGATACAGATACACCGCCTCCGCATTTGGAGCTCCAATGGCAAAGTCGTTGAATCCGTTGCCATCTATGTCGGATCCACGGGATAGACCATGTCCGAACATGTGCGATCCGTGTTTGCAGGGTTGCTGGGAAGGAGCATTCAGTCGTTGACTCGGCTGCTCCCGCAATCCATTCTCGCAGCCTAGGTAGATGAACACGGATCCATTTCCAGCAAAGGGAGCTCCCACGGCCACATCTGCATAGGAAAATGAATATAGGTTTCACATTTTTATAAAATATAACTATGTGTCTTATAGCCCACCATTGTACCCGTCTTTATTGATATCGCCTATTCGTGATAGAGTAGTTCCAAAACGGCCCCCACTTCCCGCTGGCGACCGAATAATCCTCTTCTCAAAGGTGAACTGCAAAAATAACAACACATTAGTCAGATGTTAGCTGACTACGTCACAGCAGAATGTGAGCTCATTACGCATTACTCACAAAGCCCTTGTTGATGAACACATATATGGCTCCATCATCGTAAGAATTACGCAGAGCATATAGAGGTGCTGATATGATAACATCCGTTTTTCCATCTCCATTGAGATCCTCCGCCAGAACGGAGTAGCCGAAGTATTCGCCAAAATGATTGCCCCGGAATTCTTTGTACTTATTTATGCTGTCCTCAGAGACATCAAAGATGTACGCCGCGCCAAATTGGTTATTGCCTCGAGGAGCGGTGGCCACATAAAGCACCGTGCTTAGGTTGGAGCTATTAAAGTAGCCGGAGCTCACGGCGTACCCAAAGTATGAGTCTTCCTCCTGTCCAAAATTTTTGGGCTCTGGGTTACACTCTCCACATTTTCTATTAGGGTTCATCTCACGCCTTTGTCTTCCTCTCGATATTCTAATATTTGACACTTCCTGTTTTAAGTGCACTGATCCCTTCCACTGGTCAATTCCCGGTGCTCCCATCAAAAGCTTCGAGTTATCATCCGACACATGTGCACTCAGTCCCATTTCACTCATCGAGTAGTAGAATATATCCTTGTCTGATGTTTTAAACACTTGCTTCTTTTCTGCTCTAAGTGGCCACTTTTCCATCACGTCTGTGGAATCGATAGTCTTAGGTGTGTGCTTCATCCAATAGCACATTCCATTCATGTGGTTATCATCATAGTCACTGTAGAAACGCGGGGCGCACACAAGGAACTTATCCGAATCCCTGGTACCACCGTCCATCGCTCCGCCCAACCACCGATAATTCTTGTTTTTCGCCGTAAGCAGACCATCATTTGGCATTCCAATGTAGTTTCCCTTTGGATCTATGTTATAAGGCGAACAGTTATCGGATTCAAAGTAGCATCTGAAGATCACTCCAGGCTCGGAAATGTTCCGCTGAGCTTCCAAACTGGAATTGGCACGAGGAGCAGCCACCATAATACTGTGAATTTATGAAAGCGAAGATATTTATTTTTCAAATTTGTTTCCTGCCAGATTTTCTGCCATTTGTTTCCTGCCAGATCACTATAATTACTCAGAAATCTTAAGTCTCGCTGAGTAATGAATAATAAATGATTCTTAATTAATCATCAAGTGAACTCGAAAAGAATTTAATTTATCGGAACAAAATATCGAAATACTATTAATTTTATTGATAATACAAGAGCTGTCACAGAAATCTTCTTCAACTGAATTCGAGTAAAATTTCTACTAATTTAATCAACAATTTTGATTAACTTCGTTTTGACATATATTCATTATAATGACCGGTTTTTGATTTTTAACTTACCTTTTTTCTCGGATGACTAATGAAAATCCAAAATAGGAGCTGCGCTCATGTTCTTTATGTCCCGGAAAGTTATGTATAGAATTAGGATACGGCGAAATATTATAGGCATTGATTTCCGATTGAAGGGCCAACAACACAATAACAAGAAAACAAAACATGTTAAATAACATTAAGGAATGTTATTCAATAAACGCACATATAGAACAATATAAATTAATTTTTTAACGAAACAATATATAAAGCCCTGCAACCGAACTCGTTAAGCTTTCGAATTTAAATGAAACCAAGTGGCATGGAATGACTGCAACTTAATAAAACAGTCGCATATGTTGACTAAGTTTTGAGACATACCAAAATATTTATCGACAAAAATTTTTGGAAAATGTATGAATGTAAATAAAAATGACACATAGAAAAATAATCTCTGAAACTTGTTTTTTAACTTTTATTATTATTTATCGTTTTAATACTCTAATATAATACAGGAATACTTGTTATACCAGCTGTTAAATCCTTAAATATCCTAGCTTCGTTTTTACAATTTATACATTAATAAAGTCTTTCACGTCGCCCTGTAAAGCTACCTTTACAAATTTATTACAATTATCGTTTATTAACAAGGGGACCGTTCAAATCGAGTATCTCGACTATAAGATACCCGTTACTCATCTAAGAATCTTTTAAATAAATGTTAATTTATATATATGTATATATGTAAATGGCGTCAGGTTAACTGCCACCTGATATATCTTAGTCATATCAGTTTTAGATATTTAAAAGTGTCGGCGTGAATTTTCCGTCCGTGCGGATGAACAGACGGAACGCGAAAAATAATCCTGATCAAGTAAAGAATTTACTTTATGGGGTCGGAAGCGTTCCCTTTTACTTGCTGCATACTATTCTAGTAACATATTGCATACTATTTAGGTAACGGGTATAAAAATATTTAATAAATATATACAACAAATGGCAATATGGCTGGTACAGCACACATGGGACTCTCGTATAAATTAGAGGTAACTTAAAAACTAAAAGGCACTTTTCTGCTGCCACTACAGATCAAACCAAGAGGAACATTGAATGTCCTGTAGTTCGTGACTTTCTCCTGCTGCTTTCGTTTCTTTCTTAAATGCAAGAGAACACATTTAGTGGATAGTCTTCGCGTTGTGAAAATAGGATTTGGTAACTGGTTCATCCATTTTGAATGTGATGTCTACGGCTAGAAAATCACAGCGCAAAATTTAGTTGCTTCCGCCGCTGTTCAGGTTCTCGGCCTCAGGCTCGACGGGATTCTGCTGCACCAGTCGGTCCAGCTCGTCCTTCTTGGCCCGATTGAAGAAGCCAAACTGAAAGAAAGGTATTTTTAAGTTAGACATGAAGGCTTACTAGTATGATTACTCAAAAACGAACCTTGTAAAGCAAATAGCTTATCGCAGAGAGCAGCAGCAAGCCACCGATTACGGACACAATAATGATCCAAATCGGTAGTCCCGCCTCCAGATGCTTGGATATAATATTGGGTTCAATTCTTCGATTGATCGAAAATGAAGTTGAGGTCGGATCGCCCTTCTTCTCTAGCTTCAGGTCGGTCAGAATGACAAAGTACTCCCAGGGATCCATTAATATGGCGTTAACTTCATTCAGATCGACACTGTAGCGCATATTCAGGTTAATGGATTTTTCTGGCCTAAAGTGCACTCGCATCTCGGCTCGGACACAAATGGTCATTTCGGGATCCCGGCAGTTGAACACAATGGTGCGATTTACAGGCAGCTTGCCCTTAAAGTCATCGCTCAGCAGATCGTGTGCCTTGACATTCGAGATGCGAGCATATTGCTCCCGATTGGCGGTCAAGGCCTTGAGATCCCTTCGCTTTCGGGACATGGAAGCTGTTGCCACCATACTGGTATCGAGAACCTCCATGGTCTGGTGCACATGGCCACTGGTGTGGATGTCGTAGCTCTGTCTGTTCTGGGTGATCACAGTCCGCTCCAAGCCTCCCTTCAGCGTGGTGGTCACCTCAACGGGGTCCACGACGATCATGGTATTGTTCTGGTCGTAGAGATCGATGCTCAAGAGCTGGCTATCGTAGGAGGCCTGCATCTTCAGGCTGGTCACGTTGATGATCGGTATAATGGCAGTGGAGCCAGCCACCTTATAAGCAATGGGTATGTAGAATGACACCGTCAACTGCTCGATTACACTGGGCCCATTGCTCTTGATCTCGTAGTTGTTCACGATTTCCGCGGAGTTACTGTAGTGCTCCAAATCGATTTGACTGTTCGTTTGGCCACTGAAAATTAGAAGCGGATTTCAGTCAGATCTACATACAGTAGTTATCAATGCTTTATTGCTTCTCACCCGCTGGCATCGATTTCGGTGAACTCCTTCAGACCAATCACGTTGGTCTGCCTGTTGTCCGTGGGATTCTTCTCATATCCCGTACTGAATACTTCGGCATGGATGATAAGCGACTGTCCGCTGAGTTGGCTCACATCGAAGCTGATGGTCACGGAGTCGGTGTCACCTTTGGCCAGGGGTCGTCCGCGGTTTAGGTCGCACACCATGACTGCATCGGCCACCTTGCAGTTTCCAGGCACCTGAGCGAAAGCCAGGCGGGAAGTGCTGGTCACGTTGAATTGGGGCAGGTAGGCGGTCTCACCGATGTTCGTGATCTCGTAATTCAGGCGCAGTGTATCGGCACTGCCCAAAATGTATGTGGGGCTGTGGAGATGAAAAATGTAACACTGTATAAGTCAAAGTTGTGATGTAAAGTTGTGTGCTAATAATAGTAATAAAAACGTGTAAAAAATATATATATTTTTATTAATTCTCTGAATTAATTCACCCTTTTGCGAACAACAGGTGCTCTTTAATAAACAAATATTGACGTACCTCACATTCTTGCTCCTCAACTGCAGATCTGCAGTGCAAACATCGGTGGCACAGCCAGTGCTGAAGATTATCTTCTGTGTGGATACCTTCGGTTCCATTGGATCGACTACAACACATGTTTCGCAAAATTCTGTGAATAGTTAATGCGTTACGACCTAACAGATCAAACAGACGAAATAGATCAAGCTTACCCTCCGAGTCGGGAACTTTCTTATTCAGTTCGTAGTGCATCTCCAGATCGATGGGAGTGAATATGTCCTTCTCGCTGTAGCGCACCTGAGTCTCGAAGTCGCGGCACTGCTCGCCGAGATTCGCGTTTACATTGAAGCTTATCTCATTGGTCTGAGTCTGAGTGAACTTAACCCGCTTCAGCTGTTTATCCATGACGATGCGGATGGTTAGTTCCTGTTCTTGAGCCACCTTGGCGGTGGATGTAGTACTCAGTCTGTAGCAGGACGTGATCTTCACCTTGCCCTGCTCCGGTTTGATCTCCCGGGACTCTGATTTTACAGTGGCGTGCACCTTTACGACTGGATAGGCGCGATACAGATACACCGCCTCCGCATTTGGAGCTCCAATAGCAAAGTCGTTGAATCCGTTGCCATCTATGTCGGATCCACGGGATAGACCATGTCCGAACATGTGCGATCCGTACTTGGAGGGTTGCTGGGAAGGAGCATTCAGGCGCTGACTCGGCTGCTCCCGCAATCCATTCTCGCTGCCTAGGTAGATGAACACCGATCCATTTCCAGCAAAGGGAGCTCCAACTGCCACATCTGTAGAATATAAAATTATATTTGATTTATGGATCAAATGCATATCCCTTTGGAAACTCACCATTATACCCATCGTGATTAATATCTCCAAGACGCGATAGGGCAGTGCCGAAACGCGCCTTAGTCTCTACTGGCGAACGCAAGATCTGCCGTTCAAAGTTGAACTGCAATGATAAGAAAATATCAGTCATCAATTTGCTTCCCGGAAGTCACCCATCCCGAAGGCGTGTTGGGAAATGCATTACTCACAAAGCCTTTGTTGATGAACACGTAGATAGCACCGTTGTCGTGGGAATCCTCAAGAGCGTGCTGAGGTGCTGATACGATAACGTCCGTTTTTCCGTCTCCATTGAGATCTTCCGCCAGAACGGAGTACCCAAAGTATTCGCCAAACTGCTCCCCTCGAAACACGTGGTACTTATGTATGTTCTTGCCACGGACATCGAATATGTACGCCTCACCGGACTGTTTGTTGGCTTGGGGAGCGGTGGCCACATAGAGGAGCGTGGTCGGATTAGAGCTGTCAAAGAAGCCAGAGCTCACGGCATAGCCGAAGTAAGAGTCTTCTTCCTGGCCCCAAAGCCCAGGGGTAGGTATCTCAGGTGCATAGTGTTCCGGCGTATAATCGTTGGAGTCCACATCACGGATCGTTCGTCGGAGCGCCTTGCTTGTGTCACGTCGGCTGGCGGATGGGTTGTCCACTGGATCCACTTGCCGGTACAGAATCACAGACCCCCTCCACGTATTAATGCCTGGGGCTCCAATTAAGAACTTGGTATTATCGTCCGCCACATGGGCACTTAATCCCAGTTCGCCCATTATGTAGAAGAAGCTAGCCTTGTTGCCGTTATCCTCTTCGATCACCTGCTCTGATTTCAGGCGAAGTGGAGAGATGCGGGTAACGTGTTGCGGAGTGCTGGCCACCGTATTATGCACCCAGTAACAGACTCCATGCAGGTGGTAGTCCCGGGAGCTGGGCGCGTAGAACCGAGGAGCACACACGAGGAGCTTGTCCGTGTCCTTGGTGCCGCCGTCCATTGATCCGCCCAGCCACTGAAAGTCCTTGCGTTCCGAATCAAATGTGTACTCACTGTAGGGCGCATCAACATTGCCCCGGGAATCCAGGACATATGGACTGCACACACTGTTGGTCAGGGAGCACCTGTAGATCGCTCCCGTTTCGTTGATGGTGCGTTGCGATTCCAATGTGGATTGAGCTCTAGGGGCTCCCACAATGATGCTGCAATAAGGGAAACGAACATATTTATTTATTTAATCTATTTATTTTCTTATCGACTAGCAATGAATAATGCAGGTTTTATCTCGCTTTTTTATTTATAATGAAAATATTTTATTTTAGTTATCCCCTATCCCCTGAAGTTTAGCTATAATTTTTTGAGAATGCCATTGATTATTTAATTATTCTATTTTATATTCCTTTATTTATTTAATTTTTTCCAAAATCAATAGGTTTTACAAGTTTTCCCTATAATTTACCTTCCATTATTTTTCTTTAACTAGATATATTACATATTCAACATGTAAGGAAAACTGTTTTGCTCTATTTGCTCGTATTAGTCAGACATTGAATTCAATTGATTTTGTCGATTATTAGTCGACTATTTCTGAGAACCTGCATATACATATATATATAGTAAATTGACGAAGGAAATTCGATAAGATGTAAACGAACGAATCAACCCGAAGTCATAATCTTTGCAACATAGTTCCCATGCAGCACATATTTTGTATGTCGGCTTATCAGCGTTGTGGCCGTCTTAGCAGAATTTCACTGTGGCATCGGCAATCTTATCGAAAATCGTTAAATACGAAGCTGGCAACGTTGGCTGATAACGAATTGGCATTGACGAATCTAAGCGCTATAGACATATAGCCGAACTCCGCCCTAAATAGCTGACTTATTGAGTCAACAAAGGTTCGGACGTGCAGCGTTGCAGATATTTGCATAACATTTCGCCCGGACAAAACACAAATGAACTTGATATCTCCATAATACGCCACATATGTACTTATGTGCTTTGTGTGCATACATATACATATGTACATATATGCTTGACTACACCTCCCCGGCATAGTAGATAATTGATATTAAGAGTATGACTTCATCGTTTGCACAAGGCATTAAGTGTACGGAATTTCTTTCTTCGACACTTTTAATTTTTTCTTCCAACTGCTTGAGAGTTTTCAAAAAAGTTCATTCAATTTTACAGCTACAGCCATTCGATTGGCACCCGCCGGCGTGAATCATCATCGCACAACCTGTTTACTCTTCGGCCAGGGAGTGGGTAAGATGAAGATGCGGGAGCTGGTATATTGGAGTCTTACCCATTGGGTCGCAGGCTCATCGTGAATCCAAAGTATGACGCACGCACTTTGGGCAGATTGGTGGCGAACTGGGGATCCAATATCTGCCGGTTGGGTAGTGGCGATAGGTTGAATGCATTGCAGTGGCTGCACAAGCACCACAGCCCCAACACTAGCAGCGCCCAGAAATCGCGACCTTGCCCCACCATTTCGGCAGTTTTGCAGACCACGATTATTCAACAGATTAATGCTACGCCACGCGTTCGTCGCCTGAACTATCTGCACTACGATGTATTATCACTTTCGCTTTAGGGCCCCGCGTAGCCGAAATCAGCCGCCGGATATAGATTGCTGCCGTTCCGATCGAAGGTCTGTTAGCTACTAACCGAGCACCACTTCCCCAGAGACCTCACCGCTCCGGCGGTGATAGCGGGAGAGAAAACGGGTTACGGTTATGCTCATTTCTCGACTTTTGCTATCTCAAAGCTGCGAGAGAGCGCCGCTCTGTTTTGACCAGGCTTACTCGCGGTACCGTTGGGTACTCGTTGGCTCTGCTCTCGTGGGAGTGGCGTGAATAACATCTTCAAAACGATTGCCCTACCATATTTGCGCTTTTCATAGATACTACTCTCCACCTTCAAAAAATTGTTTGTTTTCTTAAGCAGCAAAAGCTGACTAATAGAAAGCACGGATATGAGATGGAGCAGAAAACGTCAGATAAGTTTGAACTGTAAAAGATTTTATTTTTTCAGCTCTAACACTGTGAAATTTTTAAGAACAAACATATACAAACAAATTCAACATGTTTTTATTATCGAAACTTTGTCTAATGATAATTCAAACCAAGGAACTTACTGAGCATTTTTTTATAAAAACGCCAGTAAGATTGCGCATATAATGTGGAGCAAACGGTTGACTGACTCATTTCAAACCCACTTCACAGGATATGAGTTTACCTTTTAGATTAGACAGCGCAAAAAATGTATTGATTTCATTGTTAAACAGTCGGTAAAAATTTGCTGTTAATGACAACTGCCCTCCGTTATTGACAAAATAAAAAAGTGCGTGGCACAACTAATCATCTAACATATGTACATAAATTAAATTTCCTCTACTACATTTCCATTTCATAATTCTCAAGCCTTAGTTTCACCTCGATTAACTCGTTGATTTACTTACATATGTACATACATATGTATCTATAAAAGATTTCCCCCGTCCGAGTCGGTGGCTTAGTCAGTCGAATGAGTCACCATGCATGCACTTATTGATTGCATGCGTGAAAAATAAACGACAGTCTTAAAAAAAGAGTCAACATATTTAAATAGGCGAGTAACAAGCACATGCCACTTTGGCTACCTGATCCAGAAATTGTTTATGCTGAAAATAAAACGCAGTGGTGTGAGGCCTAAAAACAGTCAGCCAACATTTGTTTTGGACTGAACGTTCGGCGTATCTCAGCTGTAATACAAAGTACGGGTTGTAGCTTACGTATTTCTCCAAAACATGAGTCATGGCCAAGTAAACCATGTCTGCACACGCATCTGCCCCCAAGCCCCAACTCTTTTCCATGGCCTTTGTGCATAACCACAGCGGTGGTCAATTCAGTGTGAGCATAAATTAAATACGAAAAACTTAAGAAAAGTATTGTATTAGATCTTTGAACCTATTTTTTTTAGAATGATTTGAATGAATGACTCTAAAACTCTTTGGAAAACTATATGTTTTAAGCATCCGTAATCCAATTATTTCACAATCATAACTTATCAACTATCAGATAAAATGACTACTTTATATATTTTGTAAATTAAATTGTCTTCTAAAAAT
The DNA here is from genome assembly GCF_004382145.1 of Drosophila mauritiana. Classification (NCBI taxonomy): domain Eukaryota; kingdom Metazoa; phylum Arthropoda; class Insecta; order Diptera; family Drosophilidae; genus Drosophila; species Drosophila mauritiana. The sequence goes on along the minus strand of NC_046668.1, from coordinate 13,639,563 downwards.
AGTTGTATGCCGTACAACAGCATGCTAACATGCTAAAATCTGAAATTTCTTTTACCATAATACCATAATTTGAGTGTAAAAGTGCGCTTTTGGGGCGATGGCGCTTTGTTTAAATGCCGAACAAGGAACGTTTATCCGTTTTTGTGCGCGGACAATAAACCATCTTGCGGACCACACAAATCTCCAGCGCCATCTCCATCAGCCAAACAAAAACAAAGAACCGCTGCAGCGTGCGGTCATCAAATGTTAAGAACAAAAGCCACCATGCTGCACCGTTTTCCGTTGCGGAGTCTTCATTTTCGTTTTGTTTTTGTTATAAGGAATTCGGTTTAATGACCCAGCGTAAGACGGCTAAAAATATTTGTGTGTGGTGTCAGCTGAACGGACGAACTCTTCGGAGGGCGGGGATGCGGATGGGGGGCAGGTCTGCAGACGCCATCGCCTCCAAATCGGATTGGAAACATTTGTGACTCATTTCGCCAGAATGCAAGTGGTGTTGGGAAACTGTGAGTGGATGCACTTCCCCCGCATTGGCTTCGAATTCAGCCCTCATTTCATTGGGAGCCCGTAAACAAGAACTACACTTTTTGTTTGTTTCAGCCAACTTCAATTGATGTGATATAAATTACGGCTTGTCGTGATTTTACGCGCAATTTCCGTACATAATTAGGCGCACTTCGTAATAGCCAAGAGTCATGGGTATTTTGGGCTCCAAAGTGCTGGTAATAACAAAAAAAAATTGGGAGAGGGGAAGTGGGTACTGTAGAGGAAGTTCCAAATTACCCATCCTGGTTTATGGAAATAAAATATAGTCAAAAGCTAGCTCGTTATGATCGCGTACGAGTACTGCATTCAAACCAGGTTTACTGATCGCCTCAATTAAAACCAGATAAGGTTGTACTGGCCAAGTAGTTCTTGTATCTAAGCTGTGGCCTGAATTTTGGCAAATACATTACCAACATAAATTACAAAGCATGAACTTATCTCTCTTTTTCGTTTAAGAGAGAATCCGCAAGATTAAAGCGTATCAAGAAGCGTATCTGAGCTTCGATCTGACCACTTTCATCTTATTCAATTAACTGTGATTTGTGGCGCCGACTGAGGTGTGTGATGTCATTTTTGGGGCCCGCACTCCAGCAAAAGTAGCCGCCATCGGGTCTACATATCATGATATGTAGGTCGCCCCGGCTCACTGAAAAGTGTTCGGGTTTGTCAATTGTTCGAGACGGAGTTGCGATCTCTCGGATCTGTGGCAATTGGAGTTGAAGTAGCCAGTTTTTTTGTTATTTTTAGAAAATTCGGTCTGAAGTGGTATTGTTTTCGAGAGGTTTTCAAGCTGGGGTTTTCGACATGCCATGAGAGTTCTGTCCCAAAACTGAGCACCCATTTACGACTGGGCGAAAATGAAATTTTAATTTCTTGGCAAATAGAGCGACCGAGTGTTAAGTGCCAATAAAGCACCCAAAGGCGATACTAATTTTGTCGAGCCTCGTCTTCTGTCGATCCGCTTTCGCAAGCTTCAGTTTCCATTTCCGTGTGCCAGAAGTTTCAAAATATTGATAGAGGTGTGTTGACTTGCAACTGAAAGCTCTCGCTTGTCTTGCGTCAAACATAAGAAATATGTATGTTTGATTATCGGAATAAATATGTTATGGAAGTATGAAAGAATCTCCCTCCAAACGCTACATGTATGCAAATATTTGCCGCGATCTACAGCTGGAATATGGGTAACTCACCTGGTCTGGCGGATGACGAGCGTGTATCCAAAGTAGGAGCTGCGCGTCTGGTTTATGTGGAACTTCAGATGCTTCGGAGAGTTTATCACCCGACTGGGTCGCGGCATAAAATTGAATGCTTCGATGTGAGAGGTCAGAGCCAAGAGGGCGAGGAATGCGAGAGGGAACATTGTCGATTCAGCATTCATCGGAACTCATCAAAATTAAGTTTTCGCATTCGTAATTTCGTAATTTTGGTAATTTGGTAATTTCACTTGAATGGACCCCGGCTCCTCTGAGGGCAATAAATCACAATTGCGCCATAGAGCCACACACCACTGAAACAGGATCCGTTGGCACTCACTTATTTATGATTTATTGAATTTAATTGAAGCACTCACACACTCGAGATCGCTGCTGTATGGCGGCGGCGTTCTCTCGAAATTATATTAATTTAATTAAGCCCAGCCGGCGGCTTTCGCCATGCTCTCGCGAGATCTAGGTGTACAAAAATCGAGGCAAACTTGTTTGGCTCTTGTCACTTTTGCCGGCGACAAGTCGTTGTTAATCGCACTACTGGACCGCCGTATCTCTGCACTGATGTGTAGCTAATAGCTAATAGCATATAGCATATAGCATATATGGTGTTTTATTTCCGCAACGCTAGTCCATAAACGGGGCAACAGATCAGTACTGGACGTTTTCACTCTTCGACGACCCGAACCGAAATGAAATGAAATCAAGTGCTGCAGCAGACTTGGACGGCCGTCGATTCTGCTGGCCGATGTGTCCACCTCACACGATGGTCGAAAGAGATGTTCTGACCTGCTGTAGTGTGTGTATGTGTACGAACATGGTTGCGCTGAGATTTCTAATACGCATTGATAAAAACATAATAAAAGTATTTATATTGCTATTACCCAAAACTTTAAATTATACAACTTTTTTTTTAGTATCTAACATATTGTTATAAAAACTATCTATATATAGTCTATTAGTGCTTTATACCGTATACCTACATTTGATTTTTTTTAACATTACTATGGAATAGTTAATACCGGTTTTTTTCAGTGCATCCTCAATTCGATTGCGACCATTTGTGGTGGTGGCTCTCCTTGTTCGCACGCTACTTGCATTTACACTCCCCCTACGCGTTTGCTGCACGCTCGCACACACACACAAAAACGCACACATACATAAATAAACGCACGCCCAAGTGCGAGGGTACAAGTAAGTGGGTAAAAAAAAGCGAACGCCTGTCACCATGGAGTTCCAACTGGGAGCTGTATTTTCTTATTAATACTCATTGAAGGAACCCCGACTTCATAAATAGAGTAACCAGGCCAGCTTATTTGTTCCTCATCATCTCGTAGATTTTGCTTTAATTAATATTTACAATGTTTTAAGACTCATTTGCACACAGTGAGAAAGGAAAATATTATAATCTCAGCTAAAAATTATATATAGTATAGTGCTATAGTATAGCACTAATAAGTTAAGTAATGTGTAGATAAAAGTAAAACATCAAATGTTTCTGTCATATTACTTCACTTATGTTTATGTTTTATTTACTAATATTTTTGAATAATCCATTCGCATTTTAAAATTTTTTCTCCAAGTGATTCCTTTTCGGGATGTGGATGAGTGCCAGTGGAAACGGAGAGCATATGGCGGACATAAAGGATGCCGATCACGATTCCCAGGCAAATGGCCACCCGAATTGAACGGCGCGTACTGCTGTCATTGAACTTGGCTGCAGTGGCATGTTTGTGATCAAATGGCTTATCAGCGGGACCCAGGGCAAATATTTATAGTTAGAATAACGTGGTATATGTATGTCCCTTGTGCTGCCCTATCCGTTCAACGATTATCATTGGGGTAGGTTGGGTGGTGGTGACCACAATTTATTAACTTTACGATCCGGTGACATGAAATTGAGCCCAGCACGCGGGTTTCAGTGGTTCAGGGGTTCAATTAGATCGACAGGGGAGCACTCCAGTTGACTTTTCCTCCAGCTATCGGTCGTCTCAAGCTGATAAGTAGTTGGAAAACCGCGCTTAGATCGCTGGCTGTTTGTGCGCCCAGTAATTGATTTTCATTTTCCGACCAGCCTGAGCCCGCCGTTTATCAAGTCAATGTAAAACAATAAAAACTAATAAAACAAAAGTGGGGTCTGAGGTCTGGAAAGATAAGCGAAACTACAACAGCCGATTACGAGCTATAAAACTCAATTCACAAGTCGAATGCTCCCAATACGATTCATAAATAAAATTCTTGTTAAAAGTTCGAAAATCGAATGTTTGCCAGCGACTTGAGTAAACACAAGAAGTTCAAAAGGGCGGCTAATTCGGTTTTCCAACGCCGCATAGCAAGTGTTTTTTTGGACCAGGCCGCTATTGATATGCGCAATTAAGCGCCCGCCAGGCGATTTGACAGCAATTATGTGTTACTGCACGCCAGCAGCAACAGCAGCGATTGCTGCAACAGCAGCAGCAACACGGCCGCAACTGCAGAAGGGGGAGGTGCCACGCCCCACTGCCAGGCACATAATTGAAGTTCATGACCCCCCATCCTCCGCTATCGGGGGCAGCTATTTCTGGCGCACATCCCAGTCTCCAGATGCAACCAGTAGCAGCAACAACAGCACGAAACAGGGTGCAAATTGAAATGTTCCGGGGCCATGATGTGCATCAAATGGGGGAGCTGCCCTTGAAATGGATCCGTATAGAACTCCCCGTTGCAATCTGTCGTTACACTTGGCGGAAGTTTGTGACTATTGTGAGCGGCGGACACTTATCAGCGAGTTGTGATTACATATACATATAGTTGCATCGGAGTCACAAGTCAACAACAACAGCGTTGCCGGTGCAAACTGCACTCAGAAAAAGTGTTGGTTCATACTCAAAATACAACTATTCATAAAAAAGGGGATATATTTGAGTTCTTGAAATTTAAAATATTTTTTTTTGGACGTAATATATTATATGTATATTTCTTAAGTGGTATAAATGTCTAGTTTTTCTCTCAGTGCTAATGGATATTTATCGAATCAACGACGTGAGCTTGAGGCGCAAAGCGGCGCCTTATTTGGACTTTCTGGGCAGGCATAAATGTCAAAAGGAAGTGTAAAAAAAACTAAACACGTCCGTGAATCAATGCAGGTGTTCACCTTCCTATGACGTCACCAATTTATATACATATATATGTAATGGTAGAGGGTGTTGTTTGAGCTCAGGAAAAATATTATTATTTCCAGGCAGTGCAGCGAGTGAACTTATTGCACATTAGTGGCTATAGAAATAGATCCTTCGAGAGAAGCGCAGAAATTATTGCACACCAAAGAGACAGTCGTAAAACTAATGACCAACCCTTTTAAAATTTCGAGCGCCGGCGACAGGTTGAATAGGTGTCATAAAAATACCAGTCCGTAATTGATCTGCTGGCCTAAATATCGGAGGTCGATTGAGTGGCAGAAGACGCCCACATAATTCAGGCTTTCATGCGAAAAAAGACAGCAGTAAAAACCAGTGAAACACTTTCGCTTTCGATAGAGTCATAAAGCAATATCATTCGGCTTTCCTTCCGGTTGGAAAAGTACTTGTATCTCAAACTCGGACTCTATCTCCATTTCTTCTCGTATGCCCGACCGAAATATATGTCAAGTGTGTAATGTGAGATATTTGGGTGCACTTCAGCAACTGGATGCTACCCTATGGCATGTAACTGAACCTTTTTGATGAGGGGGGTTCCTTTGTTTTTGGCTCAGGGCTAGCCGAAAAGCAATCTCGTATTTCGAACCCCACAATGTCACTCCAAATGAGCCATTCCGATCCGCAAGATCGGCAATTGTAATTGTCATCTTTAGTGTCGCCATTGGCACTCGTTCGCTGCGCCCGGCACGTTGTCGTCATAAAACAATCAGACTATCTGTTAAATGCTCCTTACACATCACATAAAAACAACGAGTGGCTGTCGTCGCCTGGCCAGAACACCGAGCCACAATCTAATTAAAATTCGAATCATGAACGGCTAAGATACGCGTCTCTGGAACGTGATTAGCTGCGGTTGCAGCTGCTCTTTGGGTTTTTTTTCGGATTTATGAATGCAAAGCCAGCTCAAACACCCAACAAAGGTTTACTCCTTTATGGTTTTTACATAATTAGGTCTAAAGTCCGGGGAAAGCATGCACACCTTTGGCTGTATATAAATACGTCTTTATTGCATTACGCTTTAGATGACTGAGTAAATACATAATGATTCGAGGGTAGTAACCTTAACCCTATTTAACTTCTTTTAAACAACATCTTAAATTTTAAATCGAAATCTTTATTTTTATATAATTAAATCCCATATATATCCAAAATATTTCAGCAGTATGAATAAGTTTAATAAGCCACCAACAAAAAAACCGTACACATTTATAAATATCCCACAAAATATTTGCGCTCGTTTTTAAATACACGTTTCATAGCGATTGCATTTTGTGGCAATGCCTGAAACCTAGATGGCGCCACCAAATGTAAAATGTAAATGTAAAATACCATATTCATGTAATGTATGCACATTGTCGATTTTCGTAACGGCTCTTAACTGTTATCGGAATTTAAACAGAAATCTTTCAAAAATTTAAATAGAACTATAATTTGTTTATTATTTCCAACTGGCATTTGCATGATGATAGTAAATATGCAAATACGAGCCCGGTTACGACTACATTAAATCATTTTTATAAATTATCAATAAAATGTACCTGTTTTATTATTGTATTATTTCATCGGATTTTTGATGTAGCTATTAATAATATTCCCTATGCAGCACATGAAAACTTATCACATGACCGTTTTATGAGTAAATGAGTGACTCACAACTCAGCAATAAAGGAATGCACCAAACTATTTAAGGGACAGCACGTACTTAAAGGGAAAACAAATTATGAACAAAATATGTGGGTGAATGCGACCGGAAATGATACCAGGCGAAGAATCACAAGCCTTCACTTGGACGAAGATTTTCCTGCCAAACTCAATTAATCATGCATGGGCCAATTGGGCGAGCTTCAGCTGGTCAGCACTATCCATTACCAAACCGCAGCAAATTCCCAAGCAAGTGCGTATGAATGGAGCTCCGAACGGAGCGGAACACACAGCCGACTAACGGCAGAGGATTATAAGGCGCTGTCTAGCCAATTGCAATGGCTTTACTTTGATGTAAAGTGCCGACAGCATGGCAAGCCTAAGCGGACTATTACACACAGATCCGCTTGCCCCGCCGCAGCCCCTCCGCATGCACACACTCCACGTACATAGCCATGTGTGCTGTGGAAATCAGTCTAGACACTGGCAGACGGCTTAATACAAAGCAATTTCTTTTTGTCATCGAATATCCTTGAGGTACCGCAAATTGCCGTCACTTAAGCTGCCCACGCCCAACTGCGCCGAGCACCTTTCATCACCTGTTAGCCCCACCGCCCACTGGCCAGTTCTAATTATCGTGAGAAATGTCAGCGATAGCCTAGCCTTGCAATATTACTCATACGCAGCGATGTCGCATGGACTTCCTTAGTTCGAGGAGGGGAAATCAATGTATTTATAGGCAAATTATTTCGAAGACCATTCATTCATTTCCGCCGGCAGTTCAAATGTCACACATCGCGCTTTGATGTGCGCTAGACATTTGATTTATTCCGACAGGCGGAAACTGAAACAAGCGGATAAATATGTATGTGCAAAATTTCATTCATAAAATCGAATTTCATGGCAATTGTGTGCAAACAATTCCCTCGGTAAGAAAAACGTACAGCTATGTTCAAGATGATGAAAGCATATGTTTTGAAAACTTTGAAAGCAGAAATACCTTATCCATTATTACCATTTTAGTTTAGGAATATTCACATTATAAAAGCATAATAATAAATTTTGATATAAATACTTTAGAAATATTACGAGCCTTTTATAAGAAACTTACAGGATGCTGGAAAATGGATAAGCTTTTCAAGAAAATTAATAAGCAAGACAAAATATCATCTCATAAAGTACATTGTAGTGCATTGATAGTTTTATCAACATTTATCATATGGAATATTCATATTCATATGGAATGCCTCCTTTAGAATTTTCTCTGCCATTGAAAGGGTGAATGGCATACGAGTATATTAATCCCGATTCGCTCGCCTCAAATTGTGGCAAGCAATGCCAATGTCTCATTAGATGCACTTTCAATAAATAGCCGGCGATGTGGCCGCCGCATGCATCTGTGTCCGTTCCGGCCATCATTAGTGGTGGGCAGGTGAGCAGGTGATGGTCAGGAAGGGAAGGGAGGGCACTGGAGGTGGAGTGATGTGGAAAGGAAAGGTGAGTGGCGAAGGTGGAGGTGGATAATGGTGGCCACTATCAGCGAGCGGGCTTAATACGCGCCCAGCACGCCATTGGCCAATAAAACGCTCCGCGCCGTAATTGACGCAAAAATCGGACTTGTGCAACTGCTCCTCCGCCTGGTCTGGCTGCCCAAATAGCCAATGCTCCTCGGCGGCTCCCTCGTCAAATGTCTTCATTTTCAGTGCCACATTTCCACGTTTCCACGGGGCTGCTGTGCTGGGCTCAGCGACATGCAGTTTTGTGGCAGTTTCTGGCTGGCAGCAAGTATCTGACAATTAGATCTAAATTATGACGCTGTTTGCACCATAAAGAAATCGTTTTCCTCAGCTGCCTCATGACTGCCGCTTTGCTCTGGCTAAACAATAGACAGTTAAGGCCGCAGATAAAGATATGTTTTCTATATAGCCACGGCATGATTTCGCTGCATTTAATGAGCACTAAGTCTTTGCTCCTGCAGTTGCAGTTGCAGTTGCTTGGATGTTAGTTCGTTAAAATTGCAAAACATCCCAGTAACCACAAAATGTTTGTATAAGATCTAAATAAATTATATTTTAAAGAACAAATTAATTCCCTTAAAATCAAGTAATTTGTCTTATTAGCGGTAACAAAATAATTTAATAATTTCCTAACATTACAAGATTACAATGATAAGGATGTTACGTTGCTGGTTATTAAGTATATTTTTTCGAAAATCCTCAGAGCTTCGGTTTAAACAATTCCAACTGCAACATGTTGCAGTCGTAAGCACAAAAGCGCAACATGTCGCAGCGATTAAAAACCCTTATGCTTCTGAAGAACTTTAATTAAAATCTTGTACATACATATTTATAAAACAAATAATGCAACTTTTTATTACATATATTACAAAATATTATTGCAAACAATTACTCTGGAACTATGGCTAATTGATTCCTTTCATAGATAAAGTATTTCATTTATATATTTGTATTTTTAAATTAAATTTTATAAATGAAATAAATTTATAGTATTCAATAAAAGAACATAATTAAATTTTTCAAATTCATATTTTACTTACTGCTTTAAATATAAACAACATTTTCTAAGAAAATATATTACCTAAATGTCCTGTATTTAAGTATAACGATATTTATGGGATTTATATTTACATAAGTATGGTTTCATTTTTTAAGTCCAACATACCTATTTTTAAATTTAAAAACACCATCACTAAGGTTTGGCGATTTTCCTATTATTTTCCTATTAATTTACATGTCTCTCTCTTTCTCTCACGCACACATTCGCACAGCAGCCGGCAGCGCTTTGCACAGTGGTACTAAATATTACAAATTGCAAAAGAAATTTGAGTTGTATTTAGTTACAGTGGGCCAGATAAGTACGATTTATGTGTCAACTATATTTTTTGCAAATCTTTAAGATATTTAAATTGTTATGATTTTAAGTTATTCGTAAATTAACACTTTTGTTCATACATACAACTTGAACAGGTTTAAATAATTTATTGCAAATCAAACAAAAAACTTTACAAATTTCATAAAATATAAAAAAAAATTTTAAACTTTATAGTTAAATTTTACATTTTAAATTGATAAATTTGCAACTAAAGGAATTTCTAAAAATAAGCGATTTTATCTGCAAACTAATCCAGAAATGCCACATAGCATTTCTTCTGTCCCACCGTGCGGCGCTTTGCATGAGTATGGGTGTAAGACTGTTGGCTCTTTTCTTACCTAAATGAGAACTTTGGTTTTCAAAATTCAGTCGGCATTCGACCATCAGATGGAGCGCACGTCTCTGGTCCTCAGTAAAAAAAGTAGCAAGTGAAAACTAGTGCTGTGTCCAGTTTCGTAGTTCCAGAACAGAGAACAGGAACGAAAATCGTGGAAATGTAAATAAGTGCAGACTGAAAGTCTTGAAATTCGAAAGCTCAGCGATAAGTGTGGACAACAGTGCGATCACCGGTCGGCAACTTTTCATTTTTTCGTTTTGTGCTGAAAATGTTTTTATTTTTTTCGGTTTTCCAAGCTTGATTTCTTGTAATACCTAAAAGTGTCATATGTACTCTCCGCATGTTGGCTGCTAATTTATTGGCAAACAAACACGTCTAAGTGCGAAATAGATTTCCAAAACAAAAACGAGGCATTGTTAAAAAGGTGAGTTCATAGTTAGGACTCAGCTTTGCAAAGTTCGGAGCAGCCTTGTGAAAGGAAATCATCGCTCCAGACGCTCCAGCTATCATCTGGATATTTTGTTTCATTTTCATTTACCCCAGACGCAGCAGACAAATTTTTCCACGTACCATTTGCCCATCTCAGACAATAACAAAATTCTTGCATAGTTGTCAACAAAAGGCGATCGAAAGACTCAATAACAGCTCGGATTTCATGTGAGCCGATATTTGTTTTTATTTGCGGTTTGCTGAGTCTCGCAGCTCGCAGCTTGCAGCTTCATTCTCATCCTTAGAATCAGATACAGAATCAGAATCAGAATAAGAATCAGATTCCGATACTGAATCGGAAGATGAGTGGCACAAAGTCAACAACTCGTAGCATAAGCAAATTACTTGGAGCGCGCGCGCTTTTTTACCGGCCATCCTGCAGATTTCCTGTTTACTTTTTGACATTTCTGGCGAATGCTAATGGACCGTCGAGCGATTCTTCTAAGCGAATCAACTACAAACAGATTCGAGTGTCAAGAGGCGTTTCTTTTTTTTTTTTTTTTGCGGCCCACACTGCGTATGTGCAACGCGTGGCATTCGAGCGCTGGCAAAACAAACATTTAGCAGTCACAGCCTACGGATCTCGGTGGTCAGTGAGTGTCTATACGTCTGTGTTTATCGGACGAGCCTCCGCCCAGGGCAACAAAAACAATGGCACACCGGAAAAAATAACAGACTCGATATGACGAGCAGACGCATACGTATGTACGTATATGTATGCATAGTCTTCAGAAGGCTGTCTGAATATTAGTTGCTATACATTTGAATCTTTTCAATGGATGCCTTGATACGAGAATCGAATTTTAAATATTTTCTTAGGGAGATCATTTTTCTGAGTTAACTTTTCAGTATGTTATTTCTTCCTGTGCAGGCAGTCCAGCTGTCTGCTCTTGCGATGCTGCTGCTTCTGCTGCTGATGATACAGCCACTGTCGGTTTGATTTGATTTGTTTGTTGGCTTATGTATATTTATTGAAAATTTACTGCTTGCATAACAAACAACGAGGCTGCTGCTGCTGCTTCTGCTGCTGTCATATGCAAATTCCCAAGTGGGCGGAGGTGCTGGTGGGGGGCGGGGCCGCTGTCCAAGTGTCATTAATCTCGCGCCAAAACGGAGACGCACAGTTTACTTTGGCTGATGAGTTTGCCGAAAGGAATTTCCTGTTGTTGCCAAATGACAAACTGTTTCCTTAGAAGACCCTCCTCCTCCTCCGTGACCCGTCCTGTTCCGCTCTTCCATCATCATCGATTTCGATTTGGCCCGTTTGTTACTTATGAAACCGAATACGTTGACCCTTTTTTTCAAAGCGTTTTGAGCCACACACCGCAGCACAGACAGTTATGCAGTTGGGCGACCCACAGGGTTCCGCAGAACGGACCGCGCTAAAAATAGCTTTTGGAGCCGGGGGTCTGGCATTCGCGATCGCTATTGCGCAATCGGCCTGAATGGAGCTTAAAGTCAATCGGTGACTGGATTGCGAGTCCCGGCGAACGTGGCGCGAGAACTAAGCCACACGCAAAGAAATCGGCTATAATACCAGTTAGTTACTTTCGCATGAAGAGATTGAATAGAGTTTGACCCTAACTCATCGAAACTAAATAGTCGCAAAACTAGCTCATCCCATTCTGCAAAAGTGAAAGTTCGTTAGGTTTTGATGCCTGATATATTAAATTACCAAACTTAAACACGACTAGTAAGATTTTTCCTTGAGACACATTGATTTCTTCCTGTGCACTCTCGATATCAATCTACAAAATTCTCAGGATGGGATCGCTTGTTTCCGCGTTCTGTTTGTTTGGCAACTGTATCTGTTTTTCTAAATCACTCTGGGCCGCCGTCTGGAGGATCGGTTTTCTGGGCCGGACAATGGCATGGCAGGCAGCACGTGCTTTTGGCATTGCCCGCCCTATAATATGATACGCAATGGGACTTTCTGGAAGCCGGGTTGCCCTGGGAGCGGCTTAATCTAATACGCAAAAGTAACTGAAGGCGTTGCAAGTGGGATATGGTGGCATACCTGAGAGAACCGCAGTGAAATTTAGCACCACATTTGATGCAAGTTTTTTGGCCAGCTTGCGGGGCTTGAGGTTGAAATTATGCACTTGTTGCTGAAGTGCAGCAGCAACAGCGCAGGATCAGCGCAGCAGAAGATGCAATTCAATACAAACGAAAATGCATACAACAACAAAATAAGACACAACAAAAACAACAAAAACACATTTTGCGAAAATCCAGAATAAATGCCCAAAAACATAAAAACAGGTCTCCAACGGTCAAACTGCATCTCCCGAAGAGGAAGGCATTCGCCATAGCTATATGGTATGGATATGGTATATATACATACATAAAGCTCCAGACTGTCTGTTTGGCAGTGCGAGTGTATTGGTGTACCCCTCCGGTGTGTGTGTGTGTGTGTGTGTGGACCCTGAGTTTGGCAATGCAGTTGCCGAGGAGAATGCATTTAGTGCCTTGTTGTTGCTGCGGCGCTCCTTGCATTTTTTCGCGCTGCTGCTCCTGTACTCTTGCTGCTGCCCCCTTTGTTATTTGTGGCTGTGCCCCAAAGACATTTCAGCGAGCCTCGAGGAATTCGAAGCATTTGGATACGAAAACTTTGGGTACAGTAAAGGCTGCTGGGTTCGCCGGCCAGCCAGTGGAATGTTATGTCCTTAGCGGATCATTCGCGATCGGTGCTGAAATCTGCGGCTCATTATCTAGGTATGGCCAGGTGGAATTAACACTTTCACCGCACTGACAGAAAAACATTGTCCTTATTAAGGGGAAACAAATAAAAATATAGTTTTTAACAAGCGCATAATCATTATTGAGACAGAAATTTACAGGTGTAAAAGTCATCTTTAAGATATTTTATCTTCGGGATCAGAGAAGTTCTTGTTTGATTTGGTTTTTAGATAAGGCAAATAAAATAAGCATATATTTAACATTAAACAGAAATTGGTCAAGATTTTCGGTATTTTTGCTCGGTGCACAGGAGGTAAAAAAGCTTGTACAAGTGGGCTAGTATTAGTCCGTTACATTTGTCGTAACCAAGTTATTTGCGTTACCGTCTGCAAAGGTTATAAAAACCCATTGACTGCCCGGGGTCTAAAAATAGCCTGGCTGCAGGAATGCAGCTCGAAGACGAAGACCGAGCTGCAGCTCCAACTGCAATGCAACTGCAGTGCCCAATCCGCAATCCCCAATCGCCACGGCAAGTGCGTGTGTTATTTGCCTTTTTTTCCATTTTTTTTTATTATTTTTTTCGCTGGGTCTGTGTGAGTGCAGACATCGTCTGGCGCGCCAACTGGACAGCCGGACAATGGACAACCGCCGGATGCGGAGACGTCGACGAAATTGCAGTCGTATGACCAGCCAGGCAACCGACCAACCAACCAACCGACCGCCATATAAAATGTCGCAACGCACGTTAACGCAATAATTTTTCGACCAGCAAACTGGGCAACCTGGCAACCAGGCAACCATGGTCGTGAACCCCAGACGCAGTAGGTCATTAATTGCCGGCGGGAAGCGGAGTGCTGCTGCTGCTGCTGCTACTGCTACTGTGCTGCATGTGCAACAGCAGCTGAGCTGAACTTTCGGTAATGGACTGCCAGTGGGCAACTCAGCTGAAGTGGGCTAATTGAATAGGGTAGCGTAGCCGCCTCAAGGACGTTCGCCGAGTTGGCCAAATTAGGATACTCCAGCCAAGTCACACTCCAGTCACGTTCAGTCTGTTCTTTTCCGTCTGCATATTGCACATGTTGTCTTGAGCACGTCCTTAAAGTCATGACGACGACGGCGATGGCGATGGCAGCCAAAATAAAACAAATGCCAAACTAGCGCGCCAAACTGCAAGTCACAAACAAGCAGCCAAACAAACAAACAAACAAACCGACAAACAAACAGACAGGCAGACAGGCAAAAAAAGGGGCTTGCGAAGGGGTAAGGATACACTTAAAAAAAAATTGTTGGCATTTTTGAAATGGTGCAAATGTGCTTTCGGAAATCATATGGTTAGGACTTCTCAGTTTTTACATATATATCTATTCAGATCGCTTTGTTTTCGATGGGCCTAAAAAATGAATAAATGTACTTTTAAGAACTTTTCGCTTATAACATCTCTGAGTGCACAAAGCCAGACAGACGGTGCATAATGCGCCAAACCTACAACACATCGGCGGCAGCAGCAACAGGTTCTTTATTTTTAGTAGTCGCATTTTGAAAACCGCCTGCTCAATGTCAACTCAGCGTTTGAGACTTAATTGTTGCCTCTTGGCCGTCGTTTTTGTGGAAAACATTCTTGGTGCTTGACTGTGGCAGCCACAGTTGCCGCCGGTTGCATCATGTATCTTGGCGTGCCACTCCACTCGATGCTCCATCCCCATCCCAATCCGCCATAGCCATATTCAGTGCCATCCCCACTGCTCGCTCGTTCACCATTCCAGCTGGAGTGGCAGTGTGCTCCGTCTAATTGAATGCAGCCTTTGCTACCTTTGCGTCCTCTTAACTGTTACCTGTTAACTCGAGTGCGTTTGCCAACCCTTTGCCTTTCGTCTATCCGCAGCAGTTGCCGTTGTCATGCCGCATCATCACCATCAGCATCAGCCGACGAGCAGCCAAAACAATTTGACATTTCTAAAATCGAATTACAAATTCAAGCGCAGAGCGATGTCGATGGCCATCCGCGCACTTCCTGCGACCACGACGCCAGCGGAAGCGCGTAGAGCACAACCAAGCCAAAACATCAACCAATTAGCGGCAACAATGTCAAAGACGTCAGCAGCAACACAATTGGCAAGAGCAACTAGCCGCGAATGTAGAACAATTCTAGGTTTATTTATAGTAAGCGCATGGAGCGCTTTGCAAGAGTTGGCCAATTGCTTACGCCAGGATGAAGATCGCTATGTTGGCCATGGCCGTGACGTCAATGCGTCGTCCGCTGCCTCTGATGAGGTGTCAATGGCACGTGAGCAACAACAACACCACAGCCAGCACCGCAAACACTCGGCCAGTTCTAGTCCCGCAAAAAGCATGCGCTGCACGAGAGCAAAAGCAGCATCAACTGGCACCGCAGCAGCATCAGCATCAACTGGCATCGCAGCAGCAACAGCAACACTGGGCGCAGCAGCAGCAGCAGCAGAAGGAGCAACTTCTGGCCATCATCAGTTGGGTGGACAGCCTTTGATGGCTCTGTTAATTGGATTGCTGCTACTGAATTTTCGCCTGGCGGCGGGTAAGTAGTTAGTTAGCTGCATGCCAGCCACTCGGCTGGTATCTTTCAGATACATCTGAATCTGTGAGACTCACTCGCGACGCCTGCATTCGGGTTTGCATATATTTTTCGCCATGATAAATGTGTCACATTATATTCAAATGTGACGCAATTTTTCACAGCCCTGCCGCTTGTTTGTTTATCCAGCAGATCCCAAAATCTGTTTGGCTCTGCCAAATCGATTTGATCACACAAGCGGCAGATCAAAATAATACAGAAACCAAATAAAAGGCAAAAACAAAAAAAAAAAGTGGGAAAATCCGCGCAAATTTGCTCAGCCCACATTAATATTTGCAAACTGCTCGCGCGATTTCGATTAGCAGCCGGCTCATCGCATTCCTGCTGAATCTTCAAAGTAAACAAATAAGTTTGTTTTGCTCAGTCAAATACCTGCACGTAATTTGACCATCGCGAAAGGGGAGCTTCAACTGTTTTCTTCCGGTTAGCCGAAGGAAATGCCATTTTCATTTTACACCACTCGAAAACATGGCCTTTTTATGGTTTTCATATGAACTAAAAGTTATCAAAATGCCAAGTCATATTTCATTTGAATGATATTTCATCATGCGATTTTGAATACTTATTCAAGTAGGTGAACCTCATGTTCACGACTTTAAATGCACTTTAGATTTTTTGAAATTATTCATTATATGTATATGGTTGCTTATATAAGTGTAAGAAAGTTCTTCTTACAAATCAAAAGTTACACAGTTCATTTTTATTATCTTTGACTAATGTTCATTATAAATTTTATATAAGTCAGCTGAAGAGATTTGTTTTATATTCTTTTTTAATTGGCAACCCTTAAGCTGGCACTTGTTGGCAGACGCACCTGGGCAGCGGGAAGTGCGGACAGGTCTTCTCCACGGACATTTCGAGGTCGGAGTGCTGCGGCGCCAGCCAGAGCTTCTCCTACACGGATCGCGAGCTGAGCAGCGTGGAGTACTTCTTTGCCACGGCCATTGGTGGCGGCGTGGAGTGCTCGCCCTGCATGGGTGAGTTAAACATAGGGGTGGGGTTAGTAGTAATCCGAACTTATTTGGGAGTTTACCACATTTTCCAGAGAGCTGCAAGGGCTTTAAGTGCGGCCCGAACAAGAAGTGCGTGAAGCGCAAGGGTCGGCCCAAGTGCGTTTGTGCACCCGAGTGCGGAGCTGCCCTGCGACGCAGGACACACCAGCAGGAGCAGGAGCTGGAGCAGGAGCGGGAGGAGGAGCAGCAGGAGATGAAGCCTCCCCGCGAGTCCCGTAGTCTAAGTAGCGAAAATACCAACTTCAATTTAGGTTTAGACGGCGGCCAACGCCAACGTGCTGATAACCAAAGAAAGCTGCAGCCTCGCGAGTCGAAGCATCGCAGACTTTTGATCATAGACAGCAGCAGCAGGAGCAGCAGCAATTCGCCAGATCAGCCCACAAGTGGCAGACGCGGCCGGGTGGAGATGACGGGCTATGAGAGGCGCAGACACAGAAACAGCCATGGCAAACACTTAACAAGATCAATGACGACAGGAGCCAATGACTCGTTCCCGGCAGACAAGACGCCTGCGCAGTCGCCTGCCGCAGACTCAATCTTGGCTCAGTCTAGACTTGCCAACTTGGCAAATGCTAATGAACCCGCCAACGACATTAATAGACAGTCGTCGACTCGAGTCAGACATCAGCATGTCAGACGCGTCGAGCATGCTCCAAATCCAGACAATGGGCTAAGGAAAAGGCAGCATAAGCAGCAGCAGCATCAGCATCAGCACCAGGATCGAATGGATACAGAAGCCCAGTCAGCGAATACGACTGTGTCTGGGTCTGGGTCTGGGTCCGGGACATCGAATCATCGTCTAATCTCTCAGTTGCAACACGGAAGTGAAACGGCTGCGTCATCGGACCTCGCTAATACCCATGACTTGGCTCATTTGGGCGGAATCTACGCGCCGGTAAGTACACATCCATGTGCCGCCACTGACCATTGCCTACTCCTCGGGGCTCAGTCGGCTAGATCGGATGCTTCCATTCCTAACCAACCATCGACACCCAACAGCAGCATTCGAATCCGGTTTGCGGCACCGACGGACGCACCTACAACACCGAGTGCCAGCTGCGCAAGCGCGCCTGCCGCACCAACAACGCCCAACTGGAGGTCGCCTATCGGGGCCACTGCAAGAGTGAGTGCGCCAATACCATTTACCATAGAACATATAAGCCATATCCAGTGCACTGGAGGAAAATCCTACCTACCAACTAAGGAATCTTGCCCTAGAATCAGGAACTATTATATTTTTAGCAGAGCTTTTTTGAAACTTGTTTTATGTTTATTTAGTGAATTTCTGTGTTTTTTGGACCCAATACTTTTTCGAGTGTAGGTGGACCGGGTTGCTCGCGTGCCAAAACGCAGCAGCGCCACAATTAGATTAGATGACAAATTATTGCACATTTCAATTACGGCCAACAACTTGTCGCCAGTGGTGAAATCAACTGGCCAAGCAGCCAACCACCACCAGCCAGACTGAAGCCAGAAATGTTGTGTAATAATTTAATGATACAGGAAGCACTCGCAAACATGCTCAAATGATCAATAAAAACGGCGCACAAGAACGATGAGCCAGGAACCCAAAGAACTCGTTGGATTAGCCGCAAGCGCACGACATTCTGCAGCAAGCGGCCAGTGCAGCTAGCAGCAAGCAACTTGCAACACGAGTTGCAGCAGCAGCAGCAACAACAGCCATTCCAGCAATCTAACGCTGGCGCGTGCCAATATATCCATTGGAATTTCCAATCGCCAATTCCGATGGCGATCTGCGGCGACCACTCATTCGCATTCAATTGCCGGCAGAGAAATGATTGCAATATTTCGCGAGTGTCACAGTTGGCGCCAAGGCGTTTCGCCGCATGTCCCCCTGATAAATTTCGACAGTTTATTGCCGGCCATATAAGCGCATATGTATATCCGAGAGAAACATCCGACTGGCCGGCGAGTGGGATGTGCGGGTACGGGCTGCTAATCATAGACATTGGCCAACTACTTATTTATAGGCCCAATCAGCGCCCATGTGCGAACGGTATTCGCTAATGCCAAGAACATAGTTGCAGGTGCAACATATAGGGATGATTAATTGACATGTTATTTTGGGAGGATTCAAGTGGGGAATTCTTATTCAACAATGGTTAAAAGAGCGTCTTAGTTTACATTACATACTTTATTTTACAAAATAAAGAGAAATATGAATAACATAACATAACATTCTTCTTTCCTTATTCATCCTATCCCCCAGACAGCTGCAGCGGAGTCCAGTGCTTGAACGGGTTGACCTGCGTGGAGGATCAGTATCTGATGCCCCACTGTATCGCCTGCCGGATCGAGTGTCCCTGGGACAACGTGGATGTGGACTCCAGTGGCTACGACGAGCGACAGGCGGTGTGCGGCGTGGATGGGAAGACGTACAGGAGCGCCTGTGATATAAATCGAATGATTTGCAAAATTGGACGTTCCATCGCTGTGGCATATCCGGGTCCCTGTCGAGGTATGTATTTTGGCTGCAGTCTGCGGGAATCAATCAAACTAATTGGTATGGAAAGCCTAGTTACAGTAGGTAAATGCAAAATGTTGCCGCTGCTGCTGCTGCAACTGCTGCTGGGTAGCGGCAGTGCGATTTTAACAACAATCAACAAAGAACCGCAATTTTGCATTTGATTGACTCGACTGAGGTTTCCACAGCCAGCCCAAGTCGAGTTCAGTTAAGGCGAATCGAATGGAATGGAATCGCATCGAATCAAATCGCGTCGCAGCCACAAGTGGTTGTTGCCGTCTGCAGCTTGGCCATATCAAGTTGCCGGCTCTCTCGGTGTTTGACTGAAATTGCTACATTTGCTTATACGGCTCCATGATTGCCAGCAATTTGATTAGCCCGTCAGCTCTGGCCTGGGTTGGCCTGGGTTGGCCTGGGTTGGCTTGGTCTGATCTGGTCTGGTCTGCTCCACTTTGACTATGAGCTCGAGTACGGGTGCAGGCGCATCCACAATTACTGCGAACACTCGCGTCGTCGGCATCATTCATGCTTATTAATTTTGCGGTTGCCATCCGATTGATCGACTCCGATTTCCAATTAATTATAATGCCTCAAGTCGGCCCACGACAGAAAATGCACCGGGGAAAATGCATTTGTTGCCCATCGATGATCGTTGGTATTGATTCTTTATGCAGTCCGCGTTCATAAATATAAGCTAAATCATTTGATATTAATGGTGTTCAAAGTTGGGGTACAAAAGAATTTTTATACAGCCAATTGCTAGGGAATATATATATGAAAAATTATTATTAAATGTGTTTCCAACATCACTTTCATCCGACGTATCATAGTGTTCAATATTGGGTTGACTTAACGAATTTAAAAAAAGACTTTCGAACGAAAAATATGTACATCGAGCATGGAAAGCTTAAAAAACGTATGAATAAAAAATGCAACTAATAAAATCTAAAAATTATTCAAAACATGATCCGCATAAAATTATTCGTCATTAATTTATCATAAATTGTACCCTAATTCAACTAGGAAATTAATAGTTAATAGTGCAATTCATCCATTTGCAAGTAATCATTATGATCAGATATTTGTGCGTTTCGTACAACATTTATCAAAATTATTCTGGTACATGCATTTAAATTTTGAGTTTCTCAAGTTTTATGCTAGAAAAAAAGCGAAGATTAGTGGATTTGTATATATTAAATTGATTGAAACGATTCTATTTTATACCAAAATCCACGAACAAGGCAAATTTCCCTAGAAAACCGATTTAAATTTGAATAAACACTAGGAAATTTGCTAATAAAGCAAGACGTTTGAAGAGCTAAGCATCAGGTGTAACTGTTCCAATCAGAAATTTGCATGCTCACTATTTTTCCACTTCGTTTAAATTTCGTACAACGTTTCGTACAACATTTTTAAAAATTATTCTGGTACACGTATTTAAATTTTAAGATCCTTAAGTTGAAGCTAGAAAAGGCGAAGATTAGTGGAATTGTACACATTAAATTGATTAAAACGTTTCTACTTTATACCAAAATTCACGAACAAACCAAATTTCTCTAGAAATCAGATTTAAATTTGAATGAACACAGACATTTGCTTATAAAACAAGACGAAGAGACAAGCATCCTGCCCGAAAAGGATACAATTAATTAGTGGGAAAACCATAAAAATATTAAAAACACGAAAAATTAATAAAAAAAAAAAATCCATCAGGTGTAACTGCTCCAATCAGAAATTTGCATGCTACCTATTAATCCACTTCGTTAAAATACCGTTGGATCGACCAGCTATCTGTGCGTTTCGTACAACATTTTTAAAAATTATTCTGATACACGCATTTGAATTTTGAAAGCT
This sequence comes from Drosophila mauritiana, assembly GCF_004382145.1. NCBI lineage: Eukaryota > Metazoa > Arthropoda > Insecta > Diptera > Drosophilidae > Drosophila > Drosophila mauritiana. Next base: position 13,618,638 of record NC_046668.1, on the reverse strand, counting down.
AGAAAAAGCGAAGATTAGTGGAATTGTACATATTAAATTGATTGAAACGCTTCTATTTTATACCAAAATCCACGAACAAATCAAATTTCCCCTAGAAATCAGATTTAAATTTGAATGAACACTAGGAAATATGCTTATTAAGCAAGACGAAGAGATAAGCATCCTGCTCGAAAAGAATACAATTAAATAGTGGGAAAACTATAAAAATATTAAAATCACAAAAAATTATTAAAAAAAAAAAAACTGTCAGGTGGTACTACTCCAATCAGAAATTTGCATCCTCACTATTAGTCCACTTCGTTAAAATACCGTAGTTTCGACCAGATTTAAATTTAAATGAACACTTAAAAATTCGTTAATAAAGCAAGACGTTTGAAGAGATTAGCATCCTGCCCGAAAAGGAAACAATTAAATTGTGTGTCCTCACAGAAGCAAACTATAAAAAATATTAAAATCACGAAAAATTAATAAAAAAAAAAACGATCAGGTGTTACTATTCCAATCAGAAATTTGCATGCTCACTATTTCGTTAAAATACCGCCACATCGACCAGAGTTTTTCTCCAGTGTGGCAATCAGTGCTTCTGAAAGGCGTGGTGGTGGGCGTTCCGCAGTCGCACCAAATCCGGAGACGAACGCGAGAACCTCGGACCGCACCGGATAGGAGCGACGGAGGCGGAGACGGACCGACTGAACTAGTTTAGTGTGCCATGGGGGCCGAAGACAAAAGAGGGCTGCCGTGCTGCAATTGCCTGTTAATTGCTGTGTTTTTGCCGCAAATTACAGCTTGTAGTTAATACGAAAACAAAAGCTGTCAATCCAGCGGCACCAGCTGCCGTTGACAAAAATTCGCTCCCTCCGGTCATTTTGCTCGGCATTATTATTTATCAATAATGTTGCCTTAGTCGTCCTCAATTTTCTTAATTAGGTGTTGGGGTCGCTGCACTCCATTTCCTACTTCAATTATCCTTTCACTACGGTACCTTCAATTTCGTACACATTCCACAGCAAACTACTTCGGCTAAAGTGCCTTCATCCTTTGATTCCTAATCGTTGGGGAGGACTTAGCCTAATAATCAATCTTATAACTTTACCTAGGTTGTACATTTCATTGCACCTTTATGATCCTCATCGATATCGCGATTCATCCCTTCGAATTCTAATCAATTTAATAACTTTACCATTTGTTGCACATTGCATTGGACTTTGATTCCTAATCGCTTGGGTGGAATTTTAGTTTAATAAACAATTGTATACATTCACCTATTTGTTGCCCATTTCATTGCACCTTGATGATCCTCTTCATTTTCGCGATTCATCACTTCGATTCCTAATCGTTTGGGTGTTTAGTTAGTTTAATAAACAATTGTATAACTTCACCTATTTTGCACACTTCCATCCTTCGATTCCTGATCGTTTGGGTGTAATTTTAGTTTAATAAACAATTGTATAACTTCACCTATTTGTTGCACATTTCATTGCACCTTTATGATCCTCATCGTTATCGCGATTCATCCATTCGATTTCTAATCGTTTTGGTGCACATTTCATTGGACTTTGATGATCCTATGATATCTAATCGCTTTGGTGGAATTTTAGTTAAATATGCAATTGTATATAACTTCACCTATTTGTTTCACATTTCATGGCACCTTGATGATCCTCTTCATTCTCGCGATTCATCACTTCGATTTCTAATCGTTTTGGTGGACTTTTTTTTTTTTTTTTTTTTTTTTTGTCGCACATTTCATTGCACCTTGATTATTGCTATTTATCCCTTCGATTCCTAATCGTTTGGGTGGACTTCGTTCAATGGATCTTAATGATCCCCCAACATCGCGGACGGGAAGGTCAATGAACCCGCGGAGAACAACTTCATTCGCCAACTCCTTTTGATATCGCCATATACATACATTCTTATACTATTTTATTAATCATTCTGACCTTTAATGTACTCCAGTTTTTCGGAAATATCTGGATTTAAAATTTTTTATGGATTTTCGTTTCATGCGAAATTTTGATGAACAAATTTGTCCAAAAATACACCAGTGAAAATCTTTTTAATGTGTGTTCACAGCTCAAAGAATAGAAAGGGAATGAACTCTTCTTTACAAAGTCTTATAAATCTGTGAAGCTGTTGAATTTTGTATCATAGCCGCCTGAGGTAACTTCTAAATTTTACATATGAGTGTTCCTTACAATAGCATACATCCATTGACCGATCGCCTGTCTATCTTTTTCAATTGCTTGCAACGGTAGCCCGTTCCTAAACAAAGATCATTAGCCACCATTCACTCTTGCTTTTAGCTCAGTCCCCCATCAGCAATCGTATCTCAAAGGCCAAAGACAAGTGTGCGTGAGTTCCTGCAGTTTGTTGATCTTGGATCCCCATGCCCATACCCATCCCCACCACCATCCCGTCCAAGTCCCTCTGGTGATGAGCCTGCTCCTTCCGCTTCCCTGGGTTCCTTCCTGCTGCTTAATGTGCGTCTGGTACTCGTTATGTTCCGTGGATCGTCCGCCGATAAGATAGTGCTAGCGTGCGCGTGAGTTGGTTCCTGAGCTTTTTATCTTCATGGTTAGTAAGTTTATGGTTCTCGGGCATTTGTTTGTTTGTCTGCTTTCACATAAATATTTTCAGTCGCGATCCGGGCTCAGGCTCGAAAGTATTCTGGCTATGATGGAGGGGCTTATGGAAAGGGGGGCCAAAGAGAGAGAGAGAGAGAGACCCCGTGGCACAAGCCACGAAAAGTTGCCGTTGGCCCCAAGAAATATGACTACACGTACAAACCATTAAAACGCCATTTTCGCAACGTTCTGCGGCGACGCAGGTTCTGTGATTGCAGCTCTCGAGGAGTGGGGATTGCGGCGGGTTGCCCATGTCCCGAGTGATATGAAGTCCGGTCTGGGGTCTCCGGCTGTCCCACTGTCCACGTCGTCGCGACGTCACTTTTGTCTGGTGTAGCGTCTGGGCCTTCTTCCTCCCTGGCCCGGCTGTAGTTTACGATCGTATTAAAATCACCTTAAACAACACGCAATGCCAAAATGGCCCAATGGCCAATGGCCAGTCCACCCGGCTTGGCCTGGCCTGGCCTGGTCTGAATGGGAACACGCATATACCACGGCCAGACCAGACGCATGACCCACGACGCATCCCATCGCAGACCGGACCAGACAAGACCAGGCCAGACCAGACCAACAGAGCCCAGCCCATTCCATTTGAGCCCATCCAATATGATCCCATCCCATTATAAACCATACAATGTTGCAATAAGTTCCGCCAACGGCCGCCGGCGTTGATTAAACCACGTCGACATAACAAATTATAGTTGGCTCGCCTTGTGACGGCATTATCAGCCATAACCAGCGGCGCAGCTCCCGCTCTGGAGGCCACTGCCACATCCATCACAATCAACAAGTGCGGGGCAGCACAGCGTACCACAGCACAGCAGTGTGGAGCAGTGGACCTCGTGCAAAGGACGTATCTGCCTAAAGCTAAATTGGCAGTTGAAATTAATAAACTTTAACTGTTACGAATTGCTAGACGGCGGACTTTCACGCACCGTCACCCGCGGATGCAACTCCAGATGCAGATGCAGATGCAGTTCCAGACACCCAGACAGAGACAACCCAGACGACTCCCTTTGCCTTTTGCTGCTCCGCCTCCATAGCAATTGCGATCGACAATGCCCGGGGGCTCTGTGCAACATAGTTGCCAAGTCGCAGATCATGTTGACGATAAACACATATATTTTTCCCGGCGTTTGCGGCTGCGCGCCGCTTGGCTGCTTTATAGCTCGACTGGCTAAATGGCTAACTGCCCATTTGGCCGACTCCCCGGCAGTCGCACCAGTCGGATGTTGGCCCGGTCCGAAGATGCTACCCGTCTTGCGCATTGCTGAAATGGAATGGGAAATGGGTATGGGTTTGTGCATGCGGATGGGTATGGATATGGAAATGGCAATGGAGTGAGGTGAAGGGACGTGGTGCACAGCAAAAAAATGTGATACGTTCATTTCATACCTTTATTTATTATCAACAAATATAAAAAGGATGAATTTTACAAGAATATTTACTATAAATATAAAATAATAAAAAAAATGTGGTTCTGTATCTTCCGTTTATAATTTTCAGATCTACAATATTCTCTTTGTGCAGTTTAGTATCTCATTATAATGCGTGGTGAGAACTATGCGTCAGCTTAGAAAATTGCATTTAAGACAGACTGAGAAACGACAAAATCTTTAGTTATGCATATGCATTCTATCCTATCCACTTAAGCAAACCCTAAATTGAACTTCAGTCAATATTTTATTAATCTCGACCAGACTACTACATATAGTATCTTCATGACCTAATGAGCCATCGAATGCACCATTTGTATATGGCCCTTAAAAGTTGAAAGTTTACTCCAAAATGGCCAGGCACTTCTGCCGTAATCACAGAAGCACCTGCCCAGGTTCTCATGGCGGCCAGGACATGCATTTCAGTGTGCAGGAGCCATTAAACCGAAATTGCCAGACATAAAGCTGAAACTTAACCGCAGGCAGCCGTCATTAATGCGCTCGCATCATAAACTTTATATTGCAGCCGGCCGCGTGAGCTGTGCGGACATCAAGTGTGGGCCAAAGGATAACTGCCTGGTGGATCTGCAGACGCGCCAGCCGAGATGCGTGACCTGTCGCTACAAGTGTCCGCGGAAGCAGCAGCGACCGGTGTGTACAGATTTTGTGTAGATACAACATTTCATTTATTATTATGAATAAATTTTTTAATATTAGGTACACAAAATATGCGGCTACAACAACCAGACATACAACTCGTGGTGTGAGATGCACAAACACTCCTGCGAATCCCGCTACTTCATCGGCGTCAAGTCCCAGGGTAGCTGCTAGGAGATCGGATACATCTCTCGACCACATCGGCCTAGGGCTTCATGTAGCGTGTTCTTCCGTAGCTCCAACATCCAAAGATTCTCGTTGTGCGTTTTCGTGTTGTAATCGGTGGATGGGCCTGGGGCTGTTGCCCAACCCAACCGAGCTTACACTACATATTATCCGATACACTTAACATACAGGCAAAGTATTATCAACCATACAACATTACGTATTGCAGCAAATCTTATCCAGCATGTATCGCAAGAGAAACCACATATCTTAAGAGGCTTTTGTATTTAACATTAACATTAGGCTACACGGTAATTAATTTAAACGATCGGTTTGTATGCCCATTAGGCTCGCAATTAGTTTAGACCAACGTGTGCGAAGTCGTATTTATTTAACATTACCTTCCCCTATTCTTTTTGTTTATAAGCGAAGCTAAATTAATTAATTGACTGATAGCTTAACCTTATAGCAAGATTTTTTAATTAATATATACAGAGGTGGTCAAAAGTATTTACACAACGAGCTTTTTTTTCAATTGTCATCTAATTGAAAAAAAAGCTCGTTGTGTAAATACTTTTGACCACCTCTGTACATACATAGAATCTATGTGTATATACATACATATATATATATATACACACTTATAAATATGTTTGAGTAATTGTTAATTAAATGTGTTTCCAACATCATTCAAAATGTCTTTCTAATCACTATCATCCGACTGTCCAAACATATCACTGGCGCGCTGATATCGCGCCTGAGTAATCTTCAAGTTGGCCAGCTTCCGTTTGTCAACGGGTCTGGAGCTGGACAGCACTGGGTCAGTGTTTCCCAGACCGCTAGTGCCCTCATTGGCTACCACATTGATCTGCGGACGGGTTGTTATTAGCAATAGTGACTAGCTATATAAGTCTGAAACACTTACCGGCGCCAAAAGTCCAGCACTGGCATTCGTTTTGCCCAGTTTTTCGCCCTTTTGCCAGCCCAATTTACTCAGCATTTTAAAACCCTTATTGGAGCTACCGATTTCACTAAAAACGAATAGGACATTGGTCAACCAATTCAAGTGTTCAAGATGTGTAAGCTGATACTCACGTGTTCACACAAGCCACCTCAGTCTTTTCTTTATCCGTACTGCTGCCCACCTGGACTCGCCTTGTTGCGGCCCGATCATTGTAGTTGGACTGGCCATTGCCGCTAGTATCAACGAACTCTAAAAGTGAATTAAGGATTGTCAAAGTAAAGAGACAGTAGAGGTTGTCTTGTATTTACTTTCGTTTTCCAGTCCATATTTGCGCTGCAGTTTTTTTAACTGCTCCTTGTGAGATAATACGGATGCCGTGGATGAGGCAACAGCGGCCACTACCGGCGGAGGGTTCTCTATCAAAAGACCCGGCTCGCACAAGCCGCAGGTACTGTTGCCCTCGTGGACATGACACAGTAGTCTTGTTTGGCCCAGGGTGATAACACTGCCGTGAACGAGATCCATGGCGTCGCTGGACATTGGGGATCCATTGAGAATGGTACCGTTGCGGGAGCCCAGGTCCAGACATTGATAGATTCCCAACTTGTGCTCATAATTAAACTTCAAGTGGCACTTGCTCACGTTCACGTCCGGAATGATAACATCGTGAGCGCCCTCCCGTCCAAGAGATCCCCCTTTGTATGTGATTAGATGCAGGCTTCCCACTTTCAGCGACTCTACGTTAGTCTCCTGGACAATGATGCGCAGGGAGGGTGGATACTTTTTAGCAATGTCTAAGCAAAAGAAAAAGCGTTAGTTAAACAAACAGCGAAGAGCGCGTTAAAAACGTGGATATCTTAAACACCTTGAAAGCGTCCGGCAGCCTTGAAAACTGGAACACTGCTGTCTTCCGTGTTGCTGCTGCTATCCTCGTTGCTGGAGTCGGAACTGGAGTCGCTGCTTTGCGACAGCTCGCCCTCCTCGGCATCATTAGACCGCTCATCATCAGAGTGCCTGTGACGCTTCTTGGACTTGTGACGGCGCTCCTTCTTGGACCTCTTCTTGCTGTGATTTTTACTCTTCTTTTTCTTGGCCTTGCGCTTGGATTTTTCAGCTTGATCTTTGACCTTTTGCTTCTCGGCCTTAATCTTCTTCAGCGTGTCGTGGTCCGTAATGACGCCTCCCAGCTCATCGAACTGCACCTCCAAATCCTCGTCCTCCGATTCCGGTTTGGCCGCCTCGTTCGCCTGCAACCAAGTTAAGAAAAGAAATCCGCGTTTTTATCGCACATTCTGGACCTTGACGCTTACCTAATGCATTGCTACGCATTCGGTCTATGCTGAGTTTGTGAAACCCCGCTAAAAGACTACTATAGGCGCAGTCGCTCAAAGGCTGCGCAGCGAGGAGGAGAAGAACAGTGGTTAATGTGGTCGTGTGGCAGTGATCCGCAACTACACCCACTCACCTGCACCTGGGCCTGCGAGTGGAACTCGTACGAGTCTTTGGCGTGATCATAGCTGTAGTAGCAGCCGTTGTTACCATCGTAGTACAGCCCGTACTCCTGCGAGGAAGAGAAAAGCAGGTGTAGATTAACAACAATCCGAGCCATTGATGTAGGTTTGCCAGCGCGATAACCTCTGAAAGTCATCGCGCTGCAGTCACTGCATCGCGGAATAGAACGGGACGTCATAAAGATTGCGTCCGCTGTTTATAGCTTATTTACCGCGTTATAGTAGTATCCCGTCTTGGGATCGTAGTACATGCCAGAGGTGTGCTCGTAAACGAAGTTGTTCAGGTTTTCGGCGTGCTTGGCCGCCTGCCTCATCTCGTCCACAAAACTGAAGGCGTCCGTCGCCGATACTGCAAATAAAAATTATTTTCCAAACATGACTTGTAATGTTTTGATGGTTATTGATAAGGTTTTATAAATATTTAAGACTATATTGAAATAAAAACAGAAACCTGTATTGAACGACATGAAAATGAGGCATGTTATCAGCAGTTTGGAACAACATTTCCTTATTTAAGCTTTAAAAATATTCGAAATGGGGTTGTAATTATCTTTACATTCATAAATTAATGTTTATAGTTATATGTATTTAGAACAACTGTATAGTAGCTATTAAAGTGTTAGTTTAAGCATTCTAATTATTTTTCTAAACCTTAGCGCCTTTTGCGCAATCACTTTAATTCTATTAAGAGTAGTGTCAAGGGCTGTTCGGATTTTTGTCAGGGGCAGTGGCGTTAGCCCATGCGACACTTCAGTGCTTATCTCGGGCATTACCGGCATGGAATGTTTGACGTACTCGACCTAGGACCCCGCCAATACTCCTCAATAGATAGAGGAGTGGGTGGGTTGAGCTTGTAAGATGCGGTCCTTGAAACGGTCTTATCTCATCGATAACTAAGAAGGCGTGTTACAGCTAATAATATTTATGGCTTTTAGAAAGTGGAAAAGTGAAATACGGCCTTGGCCATTTTTTCCGGAAATATGGCACTCTACGAAAAGTTATACAACAATTTAGTAAAACGGCGGACACCTTACTTGTAGATACTGAAACACTTGTACACTTTTTTATATTAATCTTTTAAGGGATTCTTGGGCCTTGCGATCGGTGTCCATCCGGGATTTATTCGCAAAGTTAATTGTGACATATTCCCTCCTTTCCAATAGTCGGCTAAAGACAATCTACAATTAATTTGTAGGGTGCCGAATCTGAAGCTATTGCCACCAATTGACAAGCGGCAACCGAGACAACGAGCGATTAGCATATCGCGCAGTTGTAGTTTTAGATTCGGAATCCGCAAATCAGCTACTTAGGTGTGTTTTCGTTTTTAATTTGCTACGCAGCGCCCATATTGCAGCGGCAGCAGTTGTTTCCAGGTCGGGCGCACTGCATCTCAACGCCTGGCTCTTATCAGGCACCCAGGGCAGCTCCAAATCGCCGTGGGCTCGCCAGGCGCCTGGTTAGTCGTTACTCATCGTTCGAGGCGGTTACAACTAAGACAGATAGATTAGCCAAGCAAAATGCTGGACGCGGAGGTGCGAGAACTTATGCAACCCTTTGTGCTGAGTGATTACCAGGTGCAGGAAGTGTACAGTCGCTTTTGCTTGGAAGTGGCCCGTGGACTCAAGCGGTCCACGCATCCACAGGCCAATGTCAAGTGTTTTCCCACGTACGTGCAGGATCTGCCCACGGGCGACGAGATGGGCAAGTATCTGGCCCTGGATCTCGGAGGTACCAACTTCCGGGTGCTGCTCGTCTCGCTGAAAGGTCACCACGACGCCACGGTGGATTCTCAGATCTATGCCGTGCCAAAGGACCTGATGGTGGGGCCCGGTGTGGACCTATTCGATCACATTGCGGGCTGCCTGGCCAAATTTGTGGAGAAACACGACATGAAGACCGCATATCTGCCACTGGGCTTCACCTTTTCCTTCCCTTGCGTGCAGCAAGGCCTTAAGGAGGGCATCCTGGTACGCTGGACTAAGGGATTCGATTGTGCTGGTGTTGAGGGCGAGGATGTGGGCCGCATGCTGCACGAGGCCATTCAGCGGCGCGGAGATGCCGACATTGCCGTGGTGGCTATACTCAACGATACCACTGGCACCTTGATGTCCTGTGCCCATCGTAACGCGGATTGCCGGGTGGGTGTCATTGTGGGCACTGGCTGCAATGCCTGCTACGTTGAGGATGTTGAGAATGTGGACCTCTTGCGTGCAGACTTTAAAAAAACGAAGCGGAGTGTGATTGTAAATGCTGAGTGGGGCGCTTTTGGTGAGGGTGGTCAGTTGGACTTTGTGCGCACCGAATACGATCGCGAAATCGACGAAAAGTCTCTCAACCGATCGGAGCAGCTGTTCGAAAAGATGACGGCGGGCATGTACTTGGGCAACCTGGTGCGCCTTGTCCTACTTCGTGCCCTCGAGCGCAAGCTGATCTTTAAACAGAGCAGTCGACGTCCAGAATTCGCCAGCGTGCTGCAGAGAAACGAAGAGGTTTTCGAGACGCGCTACATATCGGAAATCGAGGACGACTCCTTTCCCGAATTTGCCAGCACAAGGAAAATTGTGAAAAATCTGTTTGGCTTGGAGAAGGCCTCCGTGGAGGACTGCCAGACTCTGAGATACATCTGCGAGTGCGTAGCTAAACGAGCGGCCACATTAGTAGCCATCGGAGTGAGTGGGCTGGTGAACAGGACCTCCAACCGCCGCGTGATAGTCGGCATGGATGGCTCCGTCTACAGATACCATCCAAAGTTCGATGCCTACATGAGGCAGACACTCCAAAAGCTGGTTAAAGCAGACAAGGAGTGGGACATCATGCTATCTGAGGACGGATCCGGACGTGGAGCTGCGCTGGTGGCCGCGGTGGCCAGTAAAACAAAGTAGGAACTCACTGCTATTGTAGTAATTGTAATAAAACAAATCTTAACTCACAATCGTTGGGCTGGTCTTTTTTCTTAGTATCCTTATCGTTTTCCATGGAATACTGGCATTCTTGTAATTCTGATTCAGTTGCTTGGCTGGCTTTGTCACATGAAACCTTTTCTTCTCGGCTTACCTTTAGGATAGATCACAAAATTAAGATCACTTTAGTTCATATAGTTCAACCTTCAATTCGGACTCACGTAGTGTAGGAGTTTTTGTTTATAAGACGCTAGTTTGGTGTCGTATTTGCGGATAATCCCGTGCAGCTTTTCGACGTACTGCAGCAGTTGTTGCTGCTCACAGGATTCCAGGTCCTGTATGCTCTTCAATTCGATGGAATCGTACTTGGCGACAGGGTCCGCCAAATCCTCCTCTTCAGCCGGTAACGACATTGTTTAACAACCGTCGAATCCTAATCAACTTTTATAGGAATCACAAGCCGATTTGGGGAGTTTCAACTAGAGATGGAGAAACATCGATGCCAACATCGATATCATCGCTGTTTTCGAAAATCACAATAATCGATGTTTTTCAAGGAATCATCGTTGTGTTTTTGAGAAAATACAATTTAGTTCTTATATAGATAAAATAAATATGGCAACATCTTAAAATAAACTAAACATTTTTCGGTATATTTAAAAAAACAGGATAATTTTCATAGCAAAATGATTTCCAATACATTTCCAACTGGGATTAATTGTCTATCGAAAAAAGTGTCATCTCTTCCCAACCAAACAGCTGTTCCCCCATCCACATTTGTTATTTAACCATTTTGGTCGCCGAAAAGGGAAATAAGAATGAATAATTGCATTAAAGTAGTGCCCATTGCACTAAGGTGCCAGCAGAGGACCATCAGTACTTCATCCGTGCTGGAGGGCAAGCGGAACTTCCGTAAATTTAACGCATACAACAAGCGCGGAACGCGCGTGGTAAAGGAAGCCCAGAAAACACTGGCCAATCCGCCGGTAGCCATTCACAAGCGAGGTGTACGAGACACGGGCATACTTGTCGACGGGCAGTATGTGGAGATTCCCGAGAAAATTCCGGACATCATAGTTCCAGATTTGACCGGTTGTAAGCTAAAGCCATACGTGTCATATAAGGCGCCGGACGTCGTCCAGTCGGAGTTCACGAGCTTGGATCTCTTCAACGCCGTCTACTCGCAGAAGATTATCGAAGATTTCAAGGCGGGCAAACTGGAGACCGACGGCAGCGCCAAGGAGCCCTCGGTCAATGAGCAACTGACTCCGGAGGAGGCCTTGCAACGCGCTCGAAAGACGGGCAGCGATATATTCTAGACATAGGTTTATTGTTTCTTAAATATAGAGTCTAAACTCGACTACTCCTGCATGTACTTCTGGCGGTAATTGTACAGCTTGCGCAGCCACTTCTCGGCCTTCATATCCGGGTCGCCCAGGAACTGTGGGAATTGCAAATCAGATACTATTAGCATGGATATTCGAGCACCAGGTAACCCACTCACGTTCGGATGGAATATTACATCTTCGTTTCGGACTGCAATGGCTGGCTTGCTGGCGACTGTGACCGTTTCGTTGTTCAGATCTATGATCACCTTCTCGGATGTCTCCTTTGAATCCCGGGAGCTAAAAAATGGCGCCGGCTTGAAGGTGTCCTCGTCTATAGTCTCGAGTGCCTTTTGCACCTTGGTGTCGAACAGATCGAAGGCCTTCACGGGAGCAGCTGCGGGTGTGGTTGCGGATCGGGAGTTGCTTTCAGAACTTGGACCCCTGGTTTTCCTCAGCGAAGTAGACCGCGATTTGTGATGATCCCTGCTTCTGCTCTTGCTGTGCGTGCTGCGGGAACTGCTCCGGCTGCTGGAGTAGCTGCGCGAGGTGCTCCGACTGCTACTGCGACTCCTTCTCGAGTACTTTTTCGACTTCTTGGACTTTTTCTTCTTCGGTTTTGAAATCAGCCGGCTGCTCCTGCTGGGCGACTTGGATCGGTGTCGTCTGTCGCGGTCCCGCTCTCTGTCTCTTTCTCGGTCTCGGTCCCGATCTCTATCCCTCTCCCTGTCTCGATCTCGGTCACGGCGGTCGCGATCCCTCATAATGTGTTCTTTATAGGAAGATAATTATTTATTTAGTTTTTCATTTATGTTATATTTCTTGTGTGCCGGGCGTCGTTCGTTCCCAAAATACTAAATTGCCTGGCAAGAAAATACAACATTTTTTAGAATATTAAGGCTGGCCACACTGATTGTGACAATGTGTTTACCGCCTATCGATTTTCGGATATATCAACCGATTTTAATTTAAACTAAAAGGCGCGAATTTTAATTAAAGTAATCACTTTATAATATTTAACTTAGAACTATATATAATATTAAATCATTTAATTCTTTTTAACATATTTATTAATTAAATGTAGTTTATTGAGTTCCTTCCTTACCGGCTTAGCATGTCAGTTTATAGACTAATTTGGGGTCCTATTATGTCCAGCTTGCCTTACGCCCAAAACAGGAAATACTAATTACTGCTTAACTTATAGCAATTATACGTAATCAGCTGTTATCAAGATTATAGGAAACCTTATCGCTGATGACCACTAGCCATTCGTTAAATCAACTGGGATCGAAATTCCCACACGATCTATCAGTCTTGACGAATCAAACCATTTTGCGGGCAAAAATAAACAGCCATAAATTAGGCGGTTAAATCTAGGAATCCTTATCAAGTTCCTGGGGGGCATATAAAAGGCACGGGCGGCCAAGTCAGCGGTCAAAGCACCTGTACCTGTGGAACACAAAATGTTGGTGGTTCAGCTAATAGCGGTTTTTTTAAGTCTGGGCCTGGCTAATGCCCTGCCTGCGGATACGGGGCGCGCCAGTTCGGTGACAACTGTAAGTTTAAGAATGTCATGTCCTTTGGCCCAAATGTCCTTACTAACCACGATATTACTCTATTCTTCAGGTCACCATTGTTAGGGGACATGGTTACGAAATCGAGGAGCACGAGGTGCAGACCTCGGATGGTTACATCCTCACCATGCACCGCATCCCGTACTCGAAGAACACTGGGTACGATGGGCCACGCCCTGTGGTCTTCCTTATGCACGGTCTGTTGTGTTCCTCCTCGGATTGGGTTCTTGCAGGACCTCACAGTGGGCTGGCCTACCTGCTGTCCGAAGCTGGCTACGATGTGTGGATGGGTAATGCCAGAGGTAACACCTACTCCAAAAGGCACGCCAGCAAGTCGCCGCTGCTGCAGCCCTTCTGGAATTTTGAGTGGCACGATATCGGAATCTATGATCTGCCCGCTATGATGGACTACGTTCTTTACTGGACAAATGTGGCTCAACTGACGTATGTGGGTCACTCTCAAGGAACCACCTCCTTCTTTGTGCTCAACTCTATGATTCCGCGCTTCAAGAGTCGCATTCGATCGGCTCATTTGCTCGCTCCTGTGGCCTGGATGGAACATATGGAGAGTCCCTTGGCCACGGTCGGTGGACCACTGCTTGGTCAGCCCAATGCCTTCGTCGAGCTCTTCGGCAGCGCCGAATTTTTGCCAAATACGCAGCTAATGAACCTGTTCGGAGCTCTCCTCTGCAGCGATGAGGCCATTTCACAATTCATGTGCACCAACACCCTATTCCTGCTGGGCGGCTGGAACTCGCCGTATATCAACGAGACCCTGCTCCCAGATATTATGGCCACGACTCCGGCGGGATGTTCGGTAAATCAGATCTTCCACTACCTGCAGGAGTACAATTCCGGATACTTCCGGCAATTCGACTACGGAAAGACGCGCAACAAGAAGGAGTACAGCAGCAAGACCCCGCCGGAGTACGATGTGGAGGGCATCGATGTGCCCACCTATCTCTATTACTCTGACAACGACTACTTTGCCAGTCTGATTGACGTGGATCGCCTAAGGTATACCATGAACCCGAGTGCCCTGAAAAGCGCCTATCGTATGCCGGAAGAAAAGTGGAATCACATCGACTTTCTGTGGGGACTGAATATTAAAGAAATTCTTTATGATCGGGTAATTAACGACATAAATAATGCATAAATGTGCGCTGAAAATAAAAAAAAAAGCGACATACGATTGTGATAAAAAAAAGTTCCATTGGTCACCACTTAAACGGGGGCTTTTGGTAGCTAATGAACCGATAATATACGAGTGGTCATAAATTCAAATTGATTTGGTGACACTTCACGGTGACTGAACAACGCAAAACGAACTAGCCTGCTAACATTTTTTGCCTTATAATTGCACCTGCTAACTACAATAGATTATATTAAGTGTAATGTAATAAAACTTAAGCTCTACTAGATAATTTTATTTTATTTGTTAATTGTGTACAGTTGAGAAATATTTTGCACTCTAAGTTTGAATTGTGCGCCATCTCTCAGGGATGCAGTATCTTGTAAAATCATCGATACACCTTCAACGTTTTTTGTGGTAGTCGATACTTCCGCAACATACTGATCGCAGTTAAATAAATTCTGTAATCTATATTTAGGTAGGAAAATGTACTCACGACATTTATTTTTGTAATTCTTGTTATGATATTCCTTAATACTAAAAAAATTGCATTCTTGTTCTTATTAGAAAAATATAAAATTGATCATTACGTTAACATTTTCTTTTTAAATACAAAAAATTAATTTTATTTATATATGTTTATATTTGAACGAACGAAGTGTGGTGAACCACTGTGCGTGTCACGACAATACCCAAGCCGATATTATCGATGTTTTCATCGATGTGTATTTACTCGAGCAGGTACATCCACGCAAGGAAAGCTAATTCGAGCGAAAAAAAATTTACTTAGTTCTTAATATTTTTAAAAACAACGCCCTCGCTGGGCCAGTGGTCGGTTAACTAGTTAGCTGTAAGATGACGCGCGTAACGAGAAGTGAAATCTCCTTGGACATGGAGTTCTGGGTGGAGGAGCTGTCGCCGGCACAGTTGGAGTACTACGAGAAGATTACTAACGAGCACAACGCGGTGAAGGGTGCACTAAAGAACGCGGTTAGCGCCAACGAGGGCAAGGAGCTGTTCAACGGCCAGGTGTTCCAGGCCTACTCCTTCAAGGGCAAAGTGCTGCAGGAGCTCAAGGAGGCTACACTGCCCAAAAAGCCGCCCAAGCCGACGGACACCCCCTCAACACCCACCGCCCCAAGCGGTGGCACAGGGCGTGGTCGTGGCCGCCCACCACGACAACCATCCAACATCGCCTACCTGGAGTCCTCCGATGAGGGCGACGACGATATGCCGCTGGCCAAGCGACTGGCCCTGTCTGCAGGGAAAAAAGCAGTGGCCGTGGCCAATGCATCTTCCTCGTTCACTTCAAAATCCAGTAAGAAGGCGGCAGCCGCTGCTAGTGGAGGATCTTCTTCACCGGTACCTAAGAGCAGTGGAAAACTATTCAAGGAGTCCAAACCGGACATCGAATCGCCGCCAAAGAACTACCGCCCCGCCGAGGTTAATTCGGTGGGCGGTCTGGTGGTGGGCAGCACCGACGAAAGCAAGGATAGCAAAGACGGCAAGGATGGCAAGGATAACAAGATGCAGGGAAAGACTTATCCATCTCTGGTGGTGCTAGCAAAGCCTTTCCTCAAGATCAAAGACATGGCTGCAACCCGCAGCAAGCTGGACTCGAAGGTTAAGCTGGTGCTCATGCTTACGCCCAATAAATTTTGCGAGTGGCTGCTCCAGGAAGGATTGCTACGCGCTCAACAGCATTGCATAAACCATCGCAACAACGAACTCAAATTGGGTAAGAGATTTATGATCAACTGAATTCGTTTATTAATGTATTTATATTTAGGAATTTATTCGGATGTGACCAAGTTTCCCTACACTGGTGGCTATGTGTGGATCAGCGAATGTTGCCCCTATCGCTTCGTCTCCGTGTTCAACAATTCCATTTTTGAAGGAGCTCAGCACCCACCCACATTCCTGTTGAAGTTAATTTACCACTGGGCTTGCCAGACCAGTATTCAAAATGTGGTGCAGTGGGTTAAGGTGGACAGTGTTTATATCAAAGGAATCTACACCTGGCTTAGAGCCATTTGCACTTTGGCAGTGCATCAAAAATGCAAAAAGCTGGGCGGCCCCGGCAAGTTTGTGGAGGTGGGCGTTATTTCTCTGGGAACCACATCCCAAGATGGCTCCCAGCGACAAGTGAAAGTTGAGGTTCTGGGCGTCTATGATTATGCGGAGAAGTCCATCCGCCTGCGTGCTGTAGAGCCAATCACCGATGGCGATCGTAACTACAAAAAGCGATTCCAGGCCATTCTTGAGCCACTGTCGCGCTGGGTGCACAAGGACAGCACCATTTGCATAGACTTGACTGTGGACAAGATCACCCTCTTCAGCATGGGATTCAAAAATATTGTCCAGGCAGCTGCCACTGACAACACAGCCAAGCACAACAACTCAGCGGTAATGGAATACTTGCGACGGATTGTGCCGCGCATGTTCCAGAACACCTTATCGTTGCTATCTCGCCAGATGATTCAACAATTCCTCGACGAGTTGGTATGGCGAGAGTCCTTCGGCACATATGCCTTGCAGGCATTCAACCATATCATAACACACATTGCCGAACAAACAAGAGTAACCACCAATGAGACAATCACTCAGCGTCTGTATCAGGTAAGCGGAACCGAAAATTTTTTATTAGCGATTAGCATTTAATAGCTCTTTCATTTAGGTGGCAACCAATCCGTTCAAGGATTGGAGTATTTTGCCGGCCAACTACAAGGAGACTCCGGCCAATGCTGCTCCCAAGCGCCTCAAGAAACGTTAGTACTATCGTACTTTTCTAGCAAGTTTTTATTAAGGCCGTGAATAGAATAGTGCGTTATGATAATCTGTTAAGTGCCTGCGTTTCTCACTCCAAACTGAAATGTTTTCGTTTTGTTTGATTAGTTTTGGTTAATCAAACCCAACAGCTGAGCTCAGGTCCACTTATTGTGTTATGTGAATTGTGAATTTATATAATCTTTATAGGTGAAATGTATCATTGATATATTCACATATGTACAATTTAAGAATTACTTCCTGACATTTCTCATGTCTAATTATTTTAACACAAACCCATTAGAGAAAACCTAAATAAACTTGCAAGAAATTTAAGAACTGTTTTTATTTGATTTCCTTTTTCATTTGGAGTGATAAAACGCAAGAAAGAATTTACTAATTAAATTGATTGGACCCATTCTACCAGATTCAACAAAAATGGAAAAATATGTAATGTTTAAGTTTGTATGTTGAGAGTGTTGTATGTTTTTAACTTAACATCTTCGATTACAGCTATCAACGATGCTGACTACGTTGTTTCTAACAAGATTCCCAAGAAGGAAAAGGATCGTGATATATCATCATCTGGAGTCAAGCGCGGCCGTCCACCGAATGCATTAAGCACTCCTCCACCTCAAATGCCAATTAAAAAGGGGCCAGGTCGGCCACCGGGCAGCACCAACCAGATAAAAGGAGACAGAGCAACGACTTCGGCATCTAAGACACTGTCAAAATCTCTGACAGCTAAAGGCCTGGGTAAAAAACCGAAAGAAAAAGATGAAAAGATTCCAATGGTCATTAAGAAGGAAGATGATGATATGAGGGGCTTGGAGGAGCTGTACTATGGAATAAGCGATGGTACGGACGAGTACAACGAGATCTTTCCATATAGCACACCCCGTACTGTTCGCAACGACCTGGCCAAGAGCGTGGAGTGTCCAATCTGCCTGAACGGCGTTTCCTTCGATTCCAATGAGAAACTTCAGACGCATTTAGTATCGCATATTTCGCCGGAGGGTAAGCAGCATCAGTTCCAGTGCCTTTTCTGCTTGGAGAAGCACCCCACCGAGTCGGTTTTGGCCAAACACAACCAGATCATGCATCCAACTGAGACAAAGACGGAGGGTTCACCCTCGTACTACTGCCTTATATGCCAGCAGCGTCACAATTCCCTGCATCTGTTGACGGCTCATTTGCAGAAGGTCCACAGCACCCTGGAACTACCATATTGGTGTCACTCCTGCGGTTATCGATCATCTTCGCACCGCGATTTGGTCAGGCATTTTTATGACGACCACAAGCATCAAAACTTTTTACAATGCCCCTATTGCTTGGATGTAAGTAACTCGTAAAGTAATATTTTGAAGTTTTCTATTAAAACCTGCTTCTTTTTAGATTTTCTACTTCTCAAAGCTTGGCGTCGTTAACCAGCTGCGCATAGAACATTACTTCTTGCATTTGGACGAGCACATCAATAAGCGTGATCCCTCGCTGCGCTGCCAGAAATGCTCGCTATCCTTCCTCGAGAAGGGGGATCTAAAGCAGCACGCAGTGCAGCATCATGTCAGCATGATTAAAACTAATAGACCGGTGCGTCTCTTACTTAACAATTCGATGTTGATACCACCTCCAAAAATTCGCACCCATCACCGCGAGCAGCCGCCGTTCTCCACCTACAAGCGGCCAGTATTCTTTGCTTTCCTGGAGGGTAAGACCTGTGCCGAGTGCAACACCGATTTCGCCAGCGAGGAGACACATTACACGTAAGTTCAAAAAAATTTTATTTACCTAAACAATAAATCGCCATGGATAAAGGTGCCAGTATTCACAAGAGAAAACCAGAGCTGACAGTATCCAACCAATTCCCAAGACACACCAGCCCAGTCTCAAAGTATCCACATCGATATCTTGATAGCCCAAGACGTTATCTACAAACCTAACGTATCCAGCTCGCATGGCATCGTTAAAGTCGGAAACTACCCAGTGATTCAGCAGTCCAGTTTCCTGAATATTTAATATGAAATGGTTGAGAGATGTCTCCAAGTGGCTGTCAACGCGCATTGGATAGCCAATATGTGGAGATCCCAAGCAAGCAGCTGAAAAGCGAAAAATCGGCTTAAAGGCATATTGCTGTTGCATGGCAAAGAACTGCCAACGTTCTTCTGTAAAAGGGTACGCGAAGCTGCGATTGAAACTCAGCAAAGCGAACACCTGTTCACTGGCATTTACAGGCACCAAAAGCCGAGATACTTTTTCCACTAATCGAGGTTCAACATGTCGCAGAAATGTATTAATTTCATACTCCTTGACGAGCACCCTTTGCTGCTGCTTGACAAGCTGATCCATGCTATTTACTTGCTCGCCCACTACTATAGTTGTGAAGAAGCTGTCCAACTCAATGTTGTACCAACTTGTGGACATGAATCCCAGGACTGAAAGTAGTAGGAAAATAATAAAGTGGCGCCATGTTGGTCTGTAAATTGTTATCGGGGGGCTGATAAAAAGTATCTTGCTTATAGCATCTAGAAAATTCAATCCCAAGCGTTGCACCCAAGAACTTTTATTGAGTTTTGGGCTTATCCAATAGAGAATTCCAGTGATGTAGAAAACTGCGAATAACAGAATGTACCAGCTGTACAATTGGAATGGTCGCAATAGGTACATGTGCCTTGGAATCTCATTTCTCATGGGCACAATCAAGCAGTTTGGATATATTAGTAAGGGGTAACTTTTGGTTGCCGTTGGGGGGGTGAAAACGTACGGGTGCAAAGAGATTTCCAATTGACCGTCTATAATCAACTGCACAATGTGGTTCATATTCACACTTGTTGTTGGGTCAAGATTCTCATCCGGATTGGTCAAACGGAGCGAGGCATTATAGTGATCCAAATATTCCACGAATGTGCGATATGCGTATCCCAGCACCTTTCTGCTCTTCGTTAATGGATCAGGCACATGAAACACTCTCGGAATATCGTTTTCCGCCGGAGTGGATACCACATATCCATGGAAATTCCTCGCTGCACGTGGAAATAGCGGTTCCGTATGAATATCGAGTTTGAAAAAGCGCAACGCCGGATACGGAGAGTAGGAATAAAGCTGATCCCTATGCAGAACAAGAACGTTGAGGAATTGATATTGCCACAAGACGTTGAATATTGATTTAATAGCACCCTGCGCGCCACTTCTTTGAGTACGAAGAATGATGATCAATCGAATACGACGGAGTTTTCGTAGATTTCTGTCCAGAGTAAGCCACATAATATCCTGTCTATCATGACAAAAGAACAAAGCAATGCCATTGTATTTAGTGACTTTAAAATGACCAAGTGGCCTAAGATGTTCAGGTTGAAGCAATGAATTCATTGTCAAGCTAGTAACTTCCATTGTTCGATGGAGCCAAATAATCAAGTCGTTAAGATCGCCTCTTTGCGTATTATGTCCGACGAATATTGGTGTGTTTATCCACGGCTCCCTGGTAGAGATAAGACTTAGAACGGATTTCAACAATGTCACATTGTAAGCAGCGTTTGTCAGCGCCAGTAATAAATTAAGGACCAGAATGCTTAACACCTTGCACATGGTGGTTGATTCAATTGTGACAGGCCAGAACCGCGGGTCAAGCTAGTAACTTCCATTGTTCGATGGAGCCAAATAATCAAGTCGTTGAGATCGCCTCTTTGCGTATTATGTCCGACGAATATTGGTGTGTTTATCCACGGCTCCCTGGTAGAGATAAGACTTAGAACGGATTTCAACAATGTCACATTGTAAGCAGCGTTTGTCAGCGCCAGTAATAAATTAAGGATTGATTCAATTGTGACAGGCCAGAACCGCGGGTTGAGGTTTATAAGCCAGCAGCTAATTGATTTAATAGTGGCTGATTGATCTCTTGGGGGGAAAACCATTAGAATGTGTGAGGCAATAATTTGTAATATAAGGTTTTGGTGCTCTACGCACTCACTTAATCACTTTTTTATATCAAATCTTTTCCCATTTTTAGTGGTTGGCTACATTGCGTTAAGTGCAATTATCAGACATGTTGCGAGCGAGCGATATTCCGTCATGGCGTGGAATGTAATGGAAACTTTGTGGACGCCATGGAAGTGAATATGCCACAGGAGATGCACTGCATTTGCGGCTTTGCCACCGGCAACGGCAATAAGATGGCTCAGCACTTGGCAAACTGTGGACTTAGCACTTGCTACCCGAGTTTGGAGGCGGCCAGTGAAAATGCCGTCAAGCGTAATATGCTGGATATGTTGGGTCTGGTTCGGCGCGATGGAGAAACCTCTGGTGAAGGAGCAGATATTAGCGAGACTGCTGATGATGTCGCGGATCAGAGCTCCGACATGTTGCCGCGGCAGGAGGACCATCATTTGCAGCAACACCATCAGCAGGTGGGACATCAGCAACAGATGCAGGGACAGTCGAATGAACCGCAAGCGGAACTTCAACAGGAATACTTATCGGCGCCAGTTGAGCATGAGCCCGTGCAGAATATGCCAGTTCATCAGAGCATGCCGGTGCAGCAGACCGGTCCAATACAGTTTGGAGAAATGGAGGCGGCCCCAGTTTTGCTGGATACCCAGCAGCAGGTACAACCCACCCCGGATTATGCTCAAGTTTCGGTGGTGCAACAGCACCAACAGCAACAGCCCTACGGACTAAGCAACTACGGCCAAAGCTCTTTAGCCACGGATATCGACATGCCTCTGATTGGAGAGCTCTCTGAGCCAAATGCTCCACCCACGCCACAGTTCCTGGGCGAGGTGCACACGCCCATGTTCGATGCAGTCGCCGCCGCCGAGCAGCAGCACTATCACGCCCAGCACCATCACCATCCGCAATGATATAAGCCCCACGGAAAGCTCAAATCACGCGACTATACCCTTCACTGGCAGAACTATTAGTTAAAGTTCATTCATATTCAGCGCACATTGGCCATATCCCGGATTCCGTATCACCAATACGAAGGCAAATAAATTGTATAGCACCTATTTAAGAATTGTATATTGGCCCCTTTTAAAATTAATGAAACATCATAAATGAAATCTCAGTTGCACAAGAGATAAATATGCTGGATGGAGCTATGATTTTGGACAGATCCATTTTTAACGGCGTAATCAATCCTCTACAATGGGATTTTTATTTTTACATCTAAAATATCTTTGAATTCATTTGAATATTGGAACCATATTAATTGTAAATGACAAACAATTTAAATTGTAAATGACAAACAATTTGTAATTTTAAAATATACCTTCATATTCTTAATTGCGTCTTTTATTTGTTTGTGAATTCTTGAAGTGGGTTGATTAAACGCACACATGTGGTATATACAATTACGTTTAATTGTCATTAATTCAAATTGTGTTAAAGTTGGAGGGCACAACATATTTTATTGACAGGTGAGGTAACCATTAATCTAATAAGGTTATTATAACGTTAATTAGATGAATTAGTGGTAAAACCGCCAGCGCTCGCAAAGGAAAATCAAGGCGGATAGCAGCCACCCACATAGGAGTACAGCCCACCCCATGCGCAAGGAATCGACATCCAACGAATGAAATCCTAGGAAGTTTTCCAGAAGTCGAACATAGCCAGCGCGCATTGCATCGTTGAAATCGGATACCACCCAGTGCTGCAGAAGTCCTGCGGCCTGGATCCGCATGATGAACATGTTCAATGACGACTGCAGGTGGCAGTCACGTCTCATGGGATACCCTATAATCGGGGAGCCCAGGCATGCGGATGAGAATCTGAAGATGGGCTTGAAGGCGTATTGCTGTTGTAGTGAGAAGAACTCCCATCTCTCTAGGGTGAAGGGGTAGGCATAGCTCCGGTTGAATCCCAGAAGAGCGGACACCTGCTCACTGGCGTTCACGCCCACTAATAGTTGCGCTACTCCGTCCACCAAATCTGGTTCCACATGCCGTAGCAATGTACTGACTTCGTAATATTTTACCAGTACCTTTTGCTGTTGCTGGATAAGCTGCTCCATGCTGTCCACCTGCTCGCCCACCACCAAGGTGGTGAAGAAGCTGCCCAACATAATGCTGTAGAGGTTGGTCACCACAAATCCCAGAATACTAAGGTGCACCGAAACTATAAAATACCTTAGGGATGGGTTGTAAATCCTGGAGGGAGAGCATATATTAAGTATGCGACTGATGCTATCTAGGATGTTAAGGCCAATCCGCTGATCCCAGGTCCGGTGCACCAGACCAGGCTGAATGTAGTAGAGCACTCCGCTGATATAAATTACAGAACCGAGCAGTAGTATCCAGCTCGATTGGTTGAGAGGCAATAGTAGATACATGTAGCGAGATATCTCGTTCCTGACCGGAACAATAAGACAATTGCTAGCTATCAGAAGGGGATAACTGTTATCTCCCATATTTTCCGGAACGTCTACATAGGGATGCAGGGAGATCTCTAATTGGCCATCCACAATCTGATTAATTATCCGTCCCATATTCACACTGCTGTTGATGGCATGCTCCTGGTGGGAATTACTGACATACAAAGAGGCATTGTAGCGATGCAGGTACTCCACAAATGTGCGATATCCAAATCCTCTGATCTGCTTGCGTCCGGTTTTCTTATCCTTCACGAAAAACACTCGCGGAATGTCGTTGCCCACTGGGGTAGACACCACATAGCCTTGGAAATTTTGTACTCTCGGTGGGAAAAGCGGATAGACGTTAGTATCAAGCTTAAAGAATCGAATGAGTGGATAAGGAGTATACGAATAAATCTGATCTCTGTGCAGAACCAGAACTTTGAGGAACTGAAAGTGCCACAGCCTCTTAAACGTGCTCATTATAGCTTTGTTGGATGAACTTCGTTTGTTTGACAGAATCACAATAAGGCGAATACCACGTAATCGTCGAAGTCTCTTATCCATATTAAACCAAATCAATTCATGGGAGCTTTGGCAAAACAACAAACCAAGTGAATTATCCGCATTCATGTTAAAGTTACCCAGAGCGTGTTCGTTTTTGGCTGGAGTAGATGCATCCACCGTATGACAAGTTACTTCCATCGTATTTTGAAGCCAACTCATCAAGTTATTCAGGTCATCCGAATTACTATGTCCGCCTATGAAGATGGGGGTATTTTTCCAATTCTCCCTGCCGCGGATGACTGTCAGCACGGATCTCAGCAAAGTGATGTTGTGACCTCTTCGATAGGGTTCCATCTGGGCACGAGTGGAAAGCAATAGGAGCAATACCAGAACGTTGTACATGGTGGTTAACTGTGCATTGCTTTCTTGAAATCCTTGCATCTGACTTATAAGTTAGGCAATAATTGAAATAATTATGCATAATCAAGCCTGATTGGTCCTATCAATGATCAGAAGCTAGGAAAATTGTTGTTATGATTCCTTCTGAACTATGTTATCCAATTTCACAATTAATTACGAACCTTTTTTTGTCGAGATATATAATTTATTTGATTTACTTAACTTATTTGTTTGGAGGTGAGCATTGAATTATTGCACATCGAGGTGGACAGAAATGATAAAACATATACATTTAGAGTTTGTCTGAATAAATGGAATTTTACAAACATTGAAATTTACAAATCACTTTAAATAAATTAAAATTACGTCTAATTTGGGAAATATCCTTGAAAGAAATCTTTAAACTGTTTAAAGTCCACAAACTTAAGAAAATAATATTTGTTAATAGGGTTTAGTTGCAAGAAATATCAATAGGTAATACTTATAAAAACCATAAGATTTAAAATTTCTTGCGGAGATTTGTCTATTATGGAATCGATAAACTTTCTGTGAGAAGGATCACTTTTGTTGCTGACGTTGCTTCGATTGCAGAAGGGCGGACAAAACCAAAGCAGTATCTAGCTCCTGCTGATTACCAGGTTCGTTGTCCAAAGATATTTCAGCAGCACGTTCGTGAAATCGAGCAAGGACGCGAGAGCGATAGTCTGCGCATTCGTAAAATGTAGTATACAAAACTGAAATTGTAATAATTTTCAAAACTCACCGACACTGCCCGCCAGCGGATTTCCAGTAAGTCGAAGGGTCTCTAGAAGCGGAAGATTGGCGACATGATTGACTTCATCAAGCTCCTCGATCTGATTGGAACTAAGGTCCAGGTTAACCAGTGAAAGTAGTTTTCGCAGACCACTCAGTGTCTTGATTTTGTTCTGAGCTAGCTTCAGAGTGACTAGGTTTCCCATCGTCAAATGCCAGTCCACACACTCTGCTATAAGATTCCCAGATAGCGAAAGCAACTGGAGTTGAGGAAGTTCGGCCAGATTTTGGACGGTCCGTATTCGATTCTGGTCAAGGATTAGGTGTCTGAGTTTTGGAGCTGTTCGTACACTGCCATCGATTTGGGTTAGCAAATTGCCTGTCAGGTCTAGTTCTGTTATCTCTTGCCACGCATCCGCACTGACCAAGGCACTACCATTAGAAGTGGAGGGACCGGAACCGGAGGGGGAAGCAAGTATAGTCTCTGGCAGCAGGCTTGGCACATCGCAGTGCTTGTGCAGATTGTCGCAAAGCAGGACTTGGTTTATGTTTTGTATGGTTGTGTTATGAACACAGATTGTCTGGAGAGTCGGCTTCAGAAGTTCGATGTCCACAATGTTTTCGGTAGACAAGGCCGAAAATTTGAGCGTCTTGAGATTGCGAAAGGCATTTAGATTAAAACTTAGTCTGTTCGGAATGATATTGCTGCGATCGATTGGCACATCAACCGTATTGTAATCCTGGGCATAGCTAGCATTGTCCTTGACCGGGGTGACCACCAAAGCGACAAGTTGTGTGCAAAAGTCCAGCACGTGCGAGAAGTCGTACTTTCCACCGCGATCCAAGCTTGGTGGGCAGGGAAGACTAAGCCGCTCACTAATAGCGTAAACCTAATAGAAACAAGAAAAAAAAAAAAACAATCTTAGAATAAGAACATATAAGTATATTTTATATATATTTAAGCTGCCATCGCAGCCTTGGTCTTCTTTAAAGGAAATAGTTCTTTTTCTTCTTTTGCTAGAAACTTCATCATCAATTTGTAAAGTAAAGCTATCCCCAGATATTTTCTCTCCTTATCCGATAAACTTCGAGCTCGACCACAGTAAAAACCCAGTCGTCGGTTAGTCAAGTGATTCATGCCAAGAGCATCTATTATGGATGCCTCACGAGTTTGCGCATCTTGTGACGAGATCCCTTGAAAAGCGCGGATTAGTAAAACTCCACGATTTGCCTTCCATATGGACACTATTAGGGCCAATTTCGGGTCTTTTACTAATGTAAGGCTGTTGGTTTCATCTACCAGTTTCTGGGCGTTTTTTAAGTGAACGTAGGGGCGGGTGGCCTTGCCTTTGCCTACATAGAATATGGCTCTTAGAAAGGTATACCAAACATCCATTAAGTGAAGATGACTGGCCCGTTCTCTAAGATTATTTGTTACTCGAGGATCCAGTAATATGTAGTTAAAATAATGTCGATTAATATAGTCATTCTCTCGGTACCACTTACTATGTTGTCGAACAAACTTTATGAGGTTACTGATATTCTTAAAATTGATCTCAGAATTTATGGTCTTTTCCAGCTCTGAAGAAAAATTAGTGTGATGCTTGTGAAGGGTACCCAGGGAGTAACTAATTGGCCTAGCATTAACTTTGCTTTTAAAGTTATTTCTAAGCTGCAAAGGGATGGTTCGGATAAAATTGAATACTAATAATTTTGACATTTTTTCTGTGTACTCGAACTTAACAAAAAACGCAAAGGAAACACTAACATATATAAATACCTTACCTCTAGAGCTGAAAGGTTGTATTCCTTCTTGGAGCTGAGCAGAGCATCCCCGCTTTCGTTGAACAGCTTGGCAAGATCTTGTAGCAGATAAATAATGTCGTACTTGTTAAAGTCCAGAAACTCGGCCAGAGCCCGCGGAAGTTCTGTCCGGAAGTAGATGAGAAGCTCCTGAAGATAAGTTTCCAACTGTTCACGACGTTGCTCCAAAAAGGAGGGCTGCTTATTTCCAACCAGCTGAAAATAGGGAATTATTCATATACGTACATACATATGTGTAATAAATCTTTGGGGGCGTACCTTTTTCGGCGGCAGCAACTTCTTACTGATGGAGATCTCCCCAACCAGCTTCTCGTGAAGACTTGCAAAGTCCCGATAGCGGCGCTCCACCAGCCATTCCACCTTGCCCACTCGCACCTTGATGTCGTAGTAGGTCACTCCGCCGCTGGAACTCTCGTTGGTAAACTTTGGAACCGTCACCGTGGTGTCCGCGTGCTGGCGGTAATAGCAAGCCATCGCAGTCCTTTCCTCTTCCCAGAGATTTTGTCGAACATCTGGATCCGCATCCAGCAAGTAATCATTTAATAAACATTGTCCAATCAGCCAGTATTGCCAGCAGTGCTGTCAGAGGTCGATGGGTAAAAAAGCCAAATGTGGACATAAAGCCAAAAAACGGCTATAGCCAAGAGTTGATTAAATAGGCACAGCGTTACCAGAATAAAATTTAATTCTTTTGGTTTGTCTTAATTTCTTAAAGTATCTACCTAATTGTGGTGATTTTCCTTTAATGTTTAATTATAGTCCATTACCTTAAAAAAGCTAAATCTAGCAATAAGAATATTAAAGTGACACCGCTGCAATCGCATTAATTAAATACCAAACGGTATATTATTGAAACATCCCTTCCTGACGTGCTATCGAATTATCGATTGCTTGTCTTTCGGCTTTTTTGTTTATATTTGCTTGCTGGCATTTTCAGTTCCCAGAACCATTCTTTTTAAAGTTAGTTAGCTTAACTAAGCAATGCCAGTAACAAGACAATCTAAAAAGTAATTGACATATCCGATCTGAAGGCAGACAAAGCGTTAAAATGGCCTTCCTGGGCGACTGTGCTATCGTGTTCGTGTCGCAGGCAAGTAGAAGTCTCAATTTGGATATGTGAAGTAGAATAACTATTTAAATAAATTTCAGATGATATTCTTCGCCGGCGGCTGGCTGTTTTTCAACAAAGAACTCTTTAAGCACTATGAGATACGACATATATCCGTTCAGTTGATTTTTTCATCCACATTTGCCTTATCCATAACCATGTTCGAGTTGATCATATTCGAAATCATCGACGTTCTGGAGTCCAGTTCAAGGTACTTCCATTGGCGACTAGGTCTCACGTTACTACTCTTCATGACGACGGCTGTGATACCTATTTACATTTGCTACTCCGTGATACACAGCATTTCCTTCTGTAAGTCCATCACAGTACATGTTAAATTTGACCTCACATAACTTTATATTTTCTTTTTAGTTTCCGATAAATGGGTCCGAATTCTGACCACATTCTGTTGGTTCATCTTTATATATGGGCTGTGGCGGATTGGCGACCCCTTTCCTTTGCTGAGCGCTTCCCACGGAATCTTTACGATCGAACAGGGCGTTTCCCGGATTAGTGTGATTGGGGTCACTGTAATGGCCATACTTTCCGGCTTTGGTGCCGTCAATTATCCGTACACCAGTATGGCCTATTTCATTAAGTAATGTGTTGCCATAAATTCCTTCTTATCTCTGTTAAACTTTTCCTCTTTTTCTATTGCTTGGCAGGCCAGTGTCTCGGAATGACATCATCTGTTTTGAAAGGCGTTTGGCTCTGACAGTAGAAATGCTGTCGGCCAAAAAGCGGAAGATTGCCATGGCCATCTATAATCACAACAAACTGAATCCTGCCAAACCCCGAATTTGGGATATGCTCGCTTCGGCGGTCCATCGCAACACGAACAATGGCGAAGGTTGTTATAGATGATATTCTGAGAACTAATGCCTAATTCTTCCACTTCTTTTCTTCAGACATCAATCAATTAAAACAGGAAGTGTATGGCTTGGAGGAGCTATTACGCTCTGTTTTCTTGGAACTCAGTTCATTGAAAAACATGGAAGAACGCCAAAGATGGTCTCAAACATTGAAGGGAAAGTACTTCAATGTCCTAGGACATTTTTTTAGTGTTTATTGTGTTTATAAGATATTTATGGTAGGTCTATTAATAAGCAACTTTATAGTTTCGATTAAAAATACGTTTATTTAACAGTGTTGCATCAACATCATCTTCGATAGAGTCGGTCGAAAGGATCCAGTCACACGGGGCCTGGAAATTGCCATACACTGGTGCGGCTTTAACATTGACTTTGCGTTCTGGAATCAGCATATATCATTTCTGCTCGTCGGCTGCATTGTGATCACCTCGATCAGAGGCTTGTTGCTAACGCTGACAAAAGTAAGTGGCGCAATTTCTTAGCTTTAACTTATGCTATAATATCTTTTTGTAGTTCTTTTACCGCATTTCATCGAGCAAGTCGAGCAACATCATAGTACTGATTTTGGGACAGATCATGGGCATGTACTTCTGTTCCTCAGTGCTGCTGATGCGCATGAACATGCCAGCCGAGTATCGTGTGATCATCACCGAGGTTCTCGGAAATCTGCACTTCAACTTCTACCATCGTTGGTTTGATGTAATATTCCTGGTCAGCGCATTGACCACCATCATTGTTCTATATCTGTCACGCAAGCCAGTTCGCGTGGACGATTCCGATCTGAACTGATTTAAACTTGAGCGCTTCGGAGAGCCATTAGGCTCTCAGTTTAGGATAATCCGAAACGATTTAGAATCAGTTAGCATAATTATTGCAAGCTTTAAGTTATATATATATCCGTGTATATACCAGTGTGTATGTATGTATTTAATGCAGAATAAGCTAACTTACTGTGAAACGATGCACAAAAATCAAAGTAACATTTGTTTGATTAAGTGAAATAAAACCACGAACTGTTTGTCTCTGAAAAGGGATATTTATTCGAAGCTTAAACATCCCTGCCTTAAGCTTTGAAAAAGCTTTTCACTGGTTAATATAGGTCTTTGGGTTACTTTTACCAGTTGCCTGTTGGGACAAGGTTGGCTCAATTTTGAGTGAGTTGCGGCTTAACATTTGAGCAGTTACTACTCTTACAGTATTTCATAACCAACGTTCCTTTGTCTTAGAACATTCCACAGTAGTTCCTTGAGGAATGAGAACTAAAGGAAAACTCAGGGACAACTTGATGGGTGGAGGCTAGGATGAAGGAGTTCAAATGGGCAGGACTAGGTTTAATAGAATGGTGTACCATAAACAAAAATATGAGACGGAAGTATTTTTCTTTTAATATAATCAACATTTTAGTTCAACTTGTAGTACATGTTATGTATCGTTTAAACACCTTAGGCAAATTGAGAAGGTCTCTTAGACGAAACGTAAAAGAACGGCAACATAAAATTGCAATTACAATTAAAGATGGGCAACTTTTTATATGTCCCGGAAAACGCGATGTTACAGCGCGGAAAAATAAAAATAAAAATTGGCAACTGTTCCGGGTCCCAAGACGGCAGATAAGGATATAACCATTTGCGCACTTTGGTGGCTAAAAATGCCATTAAAATGTTGCGGCTGCCGCAGATCCAACTGAGCGAAAAGCATTTCGAGAGTCTAGATGAATAAATCATGAAATAAAAATGATTGAAGGGCACCAACCCAGCGGGCAAAGAGAAGGGGTTCGGGTTGCGGATCCAAAACTGCAGTCAAAAGCGCAATATATGAGGTTAAATCAATCAGCTGGAAGCCCGGTGAATTGGTAACTAAACACGGAGGAGAGAGACAACGCATTGCCTAATTAGACAGAAAACCGTTGCGAAAATGCGACTCTGCTGCGCCCCCCCTTTGCGTGTTTACTTTTAACCTTATCGATTTCATCGATTAGTGATTGATAATGTGTGTTGGCCTGCTCCACTTGCTCTACTTAAGCCGACACCATGGTCATTATGCAAATTTTTGCCAGGCAATTGATTAGAATTTCATTTGCGTTACGCATACGCCCCGTATGTCGGGGATGCCATAATTAACGCTGCATGCCCCAGTCACGGTGGGTTAATTAGCATAAATTCAATTAGTTTCCTTGTTTGCACCTTTGGTTGTCTCCGGAGACTTTGTTCCACAGCCCTTCCATCCCTTCATATGCGCCTGGGTGTATCGACCTGATCTTATCGATGGGAAACGTATAGAGGAGCATATGCCATTTTTGGGGCTGGTTGCTTGTGTTTCGTTGGTTTCTCTACCCCTTTTCTCGCCTCTTCTGAAGGCCCTATGCATATTTAGCATATTTCCTGCTTGACATTTGACCTTTTGTCTTGCATTGCGTCAGATTCGCAACGCTTAAGGTAACAACTGGCGTTTCCGACTGCGGTTATCTGTCTGAGTCTCGCTTCAGGACATGAGAAAGACATTAGCATAAGCAGGCGGCATTTGTTCAGATTGCCGACGAATTTGTGACAAGTTATGCAATAGGTCTTCAGTTAGATTTACATACGAATCCCGTGTGAAATAAATGTGCCTGGGATAATGGGACCTGCGTTTTTTTTTTTAAGCGCGAATAAGTGTGTGGGACTCAGTCAGGTAGAAGAACTTACACAATAGCGCAGAGTATTTTTTCTAGTTAGTTCTTATCTACACTACTTGATCCTTATATATTACATTATTTTCCTACTTATACCGACTATATATAATAACTAAGTACCTTAATTAACTCAACTCTCTGCTACAGCTTAATTAGCAAGGGTAATCTTAATCGGAGAGGTTGGCGACGATTGCTCGATATAACATTAGGTCGATCTGATATTTTTTCTACATCCAGCCATCCGCAGCCAAATGGATCTGGCTTAATGACTATCGTTTGCTATCCGTTAACCTTTTGCCATCGCTCTGGTCCATTTAACCTCGTCGATTGCCTGCGTCCGAGAGTTCCCACCTAGCAACCAACGAACCAATTAGGACCCATCTCCATCTCCGCGAGCTGGGCAACTCATTAGTGGACGGCTCCACATAATTAAAGCAACAATTCCGCCGGACGAAAATGCAACAGCACAGTAATCAAAGCACTTGGCAATTATTACATTGATTACCAGATGAAAGCCATAAATGCCCGTAGGACGCGGGGATGGTCCGTTCACGGAGGAAATGAAAAGGACCCGTATATATACATACATATATAGCAATATCCAGTTCATTAGGGCTGGCCATGAGGGGAATGTCTACTCTTAACTTAAACCTGAATGCAAAGTCTGTCGGTTCGATGCCGATTCGCAATCAAATTATTTACTTCATCAAATATTTAAAGGTTGTGCAATGTTTCCCGTCCATGAAATACGATAGCAGGGCAATTGAAATTGGCAGTTAAACAGGGCAATTTTATTATTAATATTTAAAAGGTTTAGGCGGGTATGTGAATTGTGTAATCATAGAAAAATCATTAAAATTTAAAATTATGCAAGGCATTTATTTGTTTAACGTAATGCTGAAAACGCACCCTGTTTTGAAAATGGATCAACGTTTTTTGTTGCGCAACCTTGGTCTATGTAAAACATAAGCATTTTTATCCGTCAGAACTTAGGTGCGTCATCATGATGATGCTCCTGATACCGTAAATGAAGTGAGGAGTTAAAGGTTAAATCGGTCTAGGGGCAAATGTATAATTACTTATATATGAAATATATAACGGAGTAATTTAATGGCCGAACAAATTAAACACATGAAATGAAAAGCGTGTGATTTTACTGAGTAACCCCCGCAGGTTCTATTTATTATTCAGGTGCTTTGCCTTCAGCCTCGTATTTTCATCGGTAAACTTTTCCAGGATTATTGCTCCATTTTGCGCTCCAATGGCTTTCCCTGAACTCACGCCAAAGTTTAACGGGCACGTGAGTGCGCCAGCGCCTCATAAAAGTGCCATAAATGTTGATAAGACATGTTTGTCATAGGTGAGACTGTGAGTCAGCACCTCTGGCTGCATCTGCAAGATTGTCCCGGCTGAAGAGAAACGAGGTGCCAAGTAGTTTGTCGACCCGATATTCCACAGATTGCTTTATTACCCTACCTCCCAGCGAGCACAATGTAGGTGCTGAGCTATCTATGTGGACTTATGATTTGTATGCCAATTTGTCAGCTTATTAGACGGGGCTCAAAAGCCATCTTCATAAGCAAAGGACATGGCAAGCCAACAAGGAGATTTTTCGCTCAGAGGTATCTGTACACTGCAATACGCATTGTATTGCTACATTGAAATCAAGTGACTTAAACAATGAATATCTATAGCTAAAATTCAATTGAGATATTCAGAGTGCCAAAGCTGGAACAAGATAGATATATTTTGAAATATTAGTCAAATTTGCCTTCAAGATATAGTTCTCTGTGTGACAACTTATGCCTCGTATGCCACAATTGCAGGCACTTTTCCATTAGCGAAAGGACAACCAATGCGATTGCGATTGTACCGCCAACTGGCCATTTACAGCGACCAGCTAACGTTGTCAATGATGGCCTCAATCATAGCTGTCATAAACAGCGGCTGTGTCCTTTCGTCTGTGGAAACCGTGGCTACACGATGGCGTCCGGCGAGAGAGAAGGATGTTCAGGATACACCCTGAATGCCAGCAGGTCAGTCATTGGGGGCAAAACGGAAGGAGTGACGCCGCCATCAGTTGAGTTTTGTATCTCTTTTGTGGAGCCATCCAGTGCTATTAATATGGAAATTATGCAAATTGAATTGACTTTCGTGGAGCCTGGGTGAGGCCCATTAAGCGTTGTTTAAGTTGTTTTCTCACTGAAAGGTGTTTATATATGAATTCCGCAAAAGAAGATAAGGCATCTTAGAAAGGACTGAAGCAGGCTTTAAAGACTTAGAAATGTTAAGCTTAGGGGTTTGCTGGCATTGCTATGGTAACACAAAAAACATGATTCCTAATTTATGAAATTCTTTCGTCTACTAAACGAATTTTAAAGTGGAATTCGCATGAACTCGTTGAGTGCATGCAGCTATAGCAGTTTGTTTAAGAAGAATATCGTGTATACGCCCAGTTCGCACAGGACTTATTGTTTAAATTGGTAACTGTGTTTTGTAAAGTTTCAAGTTAAGCACATGAATTATAGAATTCCTATTCAAGGGGTATTTGAGAATGATAGTGCAAACTACTCATAGTTAGTTAGAATATATACTTTGTGGCTTAAAATCATTAAGCTTTGAGTAATTTACACAAAAGTTCCGCATCAAAGAACCCAATTTTATCAACTATTTCAATCATTTTACCATTTATTGGCCGCAGGCCCAGCTAACGTGTTTGTGGCCAAATTTTCATTTTACCCTCTTCGATTGCCACAGGTGCGGTGGCTTAGTAATTTGTCATTTTCCGTTTGGTCAGCTACTGCTCCGTTTGGTCAGCTACTGCTCCCTGTGGACCGAAGGTACCTGGCAGTTGTGTGACATTCGCCTTGGAGCCGGAAAGGCCAAGCCTTGGCTAATCAATAAGTTTTGGGGAATGGGAAGCAAACTGGAAAATACCTCACTCCAAATGGAACTTTTTCCTATGATTGTGGTATTGATTATGATTTTCAATGGCGTTGGTGGGCACGGAAAATGCCCACCGGGCAAGCAGTGGACCCCAATGGCTAAAAAGTGTATAAAATATTACTTTGGCTTATAGTCGGACAATGGAACTTAATCCTAACTACATTAATGAACCCAAAAATCCCATTAAGGCATTCAGCATTAATAACTATAAAAAAAAGGTGAGTCGAGGCTATTAAAAATAATGACAACTAATTTTGAGGTTATTCCAGACAAAACACACAGAAATATAAAGATAGAATAATAAAAGGATTTCCACACAAATAAAACGGAGGCAAGAAGTATGATAAATTAAATGTTATTTGTTTGGGCTGAGTTGGGGTTTTGCTGGCAAAACAATGCATTAATTCTGGTCGATGGTGTTGAAAAACTTTTGGGGTATAATATGCGAAATTCAACCCCTTCTTCGACTCATTCGATGCTTTTGTTTGTACAAAATGGACAACAATTTGTGCCTTAATCAAAATTCAGACAAGGTTTGAAAAGTGTCTGAAAATTGAAGGCGATAACGGGTTGTGTTCCTGTCTTAATACTTTTCATTTATCATTGACAGACAGTTTGTTTTTAGCACACTTCGAAATGAACGAAAAACAGACAACTATTGTTTATGATTTTATTTTATTTGGCGGCCAGTCAATATCCAATAATATTAAAGAACACAAATTCTCGTTTTACATATGCATTGAGGCACCAGCAAAATGAATAAAAAATATTTATGTGAACAAGCGAGCTGTGCAACAAAATATTATCAAGATTGCCTGTCAAAATATCCGTAAACGCCAGTACGTGTGCATCGAAAATTCTTGAATGGTTATCGATTTTATTTTCCTCGCTTTAGTTTTATGACAATTATTAACTTCGTTTATATTTCGTTTGCAGTGCGCAAATACGATAATAGAGCGGTAAATTACATTTAACGCCCGATTAGTTCTGGATTAAGATAAAGTAATTACTGGCAAATATGGAAATTACACAGGTGTATATGCAAGATTATATAAACACAGATATATAAGTTGACCCAATTAGTAAATAAATGACAGGACTGATTCGGAAGGAAATACTGTAGAGAATAATGTAATAAACAGAGGTTTTACTTATAAAGAAACCCCCTCTTTATAATATGGGAATATTGCTATCACATTTGTTTATTTATTTCAAATTGTATCTTTCTCTGCTTGTCAAACTACCATGTCCAATCCTAATTTCTCCAGTTAAAGTATCTCCATAATCTCAGGCACAATATTTATTTATATTCTGAATTCCTAATGATTCGAAAGTGTTTAGTTCTTATTCTAGTCCTGGGTTTCCTTCATCTCACCTGGAGTTCATCGGGGGGGTCGTGCAAGGATGGTTCGGTTTTCAATCCCAAAAAGGGAGAATGTGAACCACAGCCACCAACAGAACCTCCAGATAGTTGCCGACGTACGTAATACATATGTATCTATAATGGAACATAATGCAATCTACGTAACCAAAATCTTTTTAGCCGGAACGTACTGGGTTCTAGAGAGGAAATCGTGTATCAAGTTTCGGCAAGTAATATCTGGATATTTTCCAGCAAAACCTGAAATGTCAACTCAATACCTAAAGTGCCCCAAAGGATTCATTTCTTTAAGAAATTTGTGTGTAAAGGAGCTAAAAAATAAAAACAAAACTCAAGGGAGCGGTAAAAACGGAATAGAGGTGGATATGGACGATAAATTTAAAATTGTCATAAAAGAAAAACAGACTGACCATCCTCATGATGCATAAGTTTCATCGTTTGCCGGATTTATGATATAAATATTAATCGATTATTGGTCAAAAGGAAGTCTGCAAGTGTCCTTAATATAATAAAACTATAAAGTTAAAGTCACATGTATTTGATTCATGGAGACAACATTGGTAAAATCGAGAGGAATAAACAGCTCAGGGCGCATTTGTGAGGCGTTTGCCATAATGAACCAAAGCAATCAAAGTTAAGCACATTGGTCAAGGGGAAAACGATGGAAAACAACTTGTTTACGGACTATGGAACGGGAAACTATGGCATTTGGCCAACAAATTGAAAGCCTGAAGAAAAGAAAACCGTGTTTCTGATTTTGTGTTGCCTCACAGCAAACTTTTCTGGTATTGATTTTTTGTATTACTACGTTTATTTGCGTTTCACTGATTGGCGACGTACTTATACATTTAAAACACTACTTCGTGTTAACCACAGTTCAGTTTGTATAAACACATTCGTTTTTCATCGATATGCTTAAAATTTAAATTTGTTTGCTACATCCATAAGTTTAGATAAAATAAAATATATATTAAATAATAAGCAATTGTTAGAGACGTGATTTGCGGATATTGCACCGGAAGTCGCAGAAACAACCGTAGTCATTGCCAATTTTGGAAACCCCCTTCGTTGGCCAGGATTCGGCGTCTCCACGGAACTCTTTGCCGTTGAAATCAGCACATAAGGTGCGAGATTTAGCAGCTAAAGCAGATGCAGATGCGGAATGTCGGTTGGTGGAGGAGGTGGCATCCGGTGATGCCGATTGGATGCGGCTGCTTATTTGGCACGGATTTAGTGGCATTGCCTGCTGGCGACTGTCAGCGTGGGAAAAAGGTTTTTAGAAATGGAAAGTTGATGTGTGTGCCGCTGCACATGTGCGATAAACGTGCCCAAGCACCACCGACTGAAAGGAATTGTGGCTGCATTTTATGGGCAAATGGGAAAATGTTAAAACTTCTGTCACTTTTTGCTCTGTGCCAACGCAAATATAGTGATTCCAGCTATAAATTTAGCGCTCGTCAAAGGCGCGTTGAAAAGTACTACTAAATTGACATTCGTTTCCTTTTCAGGACACTCAATGCACCAGCGATTGCTCCATTTCAGCTCCAGTGTTCACTTGCACAACGCTTTGTTTTGAAAGCCTCATAAATTGCGCATTCGCCATGTTGCACCATCTAGTCGCATGGCTTCTCTCTCCTCGGCACGCATAAATTCAACGGGTGAAATATTTGCGAACCGTGAAGCATCGCCGCAAAAAAAAAGGAAATGATAAAATGGAACAGCAGTTAACTCAATGCGCCGGAGCACTTTAGGCCAGCCACGTGGTTGCACCAGAGGACTGGGA
Organism: Drosophila mauritiana; assembly: GCF_004382145.1. Taxonomy (NCBI): domain Eukaryota; kingdom Metazoa; phylum Arthropoda; class Insecta; order Diptera; family Drosophilidae; genus Drosophila; species Drosophila mauritiana. The sequence goes on along the minus strand of NC_046668.1, from coordinate 13,580,994 downwards.
ATTTCCAATTGACGCACACCATGCAATGGAATGCAAATTTCTCGCGCTATCTCCCTGTCCTTTTGGTGGCAAGTTCAATTTGAAAGTCACACCTACACTTGCGCCAAATGTTGATGATGCATTCTCGGCGGATTTTGGGGGCGATTTCACTGCGAATTTTCCGCTTCGACATGTTTCACATTTCCCTCGGGGGTGAAAACTCAAATAGTTGTTCGCTTTGACTGTGCGCCTGCAAACTGTAAACACTGGCGCAAAGGATAATGCGCTGGAAAGTCCCTTTACTGGTCCTCTGACGTCTCAAGTGCCCGGGACTTACCTACACTAGAAATTTACACAGGCCCATCTAGGTCAAGTATTGTCAGAGTCAGCCACATCAACGTCATTGTCATGAAAATTTCTCGTGCTAAAACTGTCACTGAAGTTCATGTCAGTCGCCGGCACAGTGGGCCCAAGAACCTCAAAATTTGTGGGCGGCACCTGAAACCAACTGAAAAGCGCGGTCTACCACCCATCAGCAAAATGAACAAGCACTCTGAGCGAATGCTTATGTGCAAGCCACCGAAATGTCTGGAAAAATCCACAGTCATTTAAGCATATTTGGACCACCGTCCTTTAAAATGTTCAAATGTCCTTGACGACTGACAGCTACAGTGGCAGCAGCACCGCCGCAGGAAGCCTCTGCTTTCAGGGGAGCAGTTCTCCAGCTCTTGAGGTGGCAAAGAAAAATCGTTAAACGTTGGCCATGTGCAGTGAGTGGTTGAGAATGGCTAAGGACTAATGCCAAACTGGCCAGCAAATGAGTGTGATAATGTGATGATGCCATAAAGACCAAGTGTTTGCTTTTCAGAGCTTGAGTTTAAATTAAATTATGATTTAAATCAAGAGTTACATATATAAAACTATTTCAGCTATAAAATCTGGCAAGGCAACTTAAAAGTCTAACTAATCCCATTTGTTTTCCAAATCTTAGCAACTTACCAATAGCATTTGTACAGAAAGAAACAAAATCCAATACAAATTTCGCATCTTGAAGGAGCAATAAAAACTAGAGTGTTGCATCTTTATTGTATTTATTTTTATTACTCAATTAAAATTTAGTTGGGACATTCTTTGTTTGTTCGGCTTGTATATGGTTTGCTTTCATATTCTGGTTTTTTCTTTTCATTTATCCACATAGAATTGGTTTTACCCATTTGCTTTTTAAATGTGATAATTTTATGCAATTTATTTGAATTTGACTTTGATCTCTAATATAATTTCAATTATGTTCATTAGCTTGTTATTAATTTTTTGTAATTAATTGATTTGAATTTTAAATATTTTATTATTGGCTTCCGTTGCCACATGGTAACAATTTTCTCAGCTGTGGCCGAAAAAAAATATTTTCCAATTCAACTCGGTCTAATACCTGTCTTTGCATCTGTATAGGTATATATATATGTGTGTATTTCAGTTTCCCACTCGAGGATCAATTGTTAAGTAGACAAATATTGTAATACACTTGGTAGAAAAACGAAAATTGTGCCACCAGATTAGTTATCTTTATGTTCATTGACTTTTCAGTTAATATAGAGCCCGAGGGCCGAAAAATTGTTGAGTTGACGACTCGAAGCTGCATCATGTTGCTTGGATACCCCTAATTTGCCTTAATTTGAAACAACATTGAGTTTCTTTGGTTTCTAATTCATATTCATACGCTTGTAGGTACAATTAATTTTTTACTTTTGGCATTGGCCAGACAAAATGGAAATGATTTCCCAAAAATTTGTTCAGCAGTTTCCTTGCATTTGTCTTTTGTTTGGTTTCTCATTTCCCTACAATAAAGTTTATGGAACATCGTGCCTTTTATTTATTATTTTGTAACATTAGGTTTTTCTTTGACAATTTAACGTTAGTTCAATTTATTTTTGGTTTAGTTACGGTCTTGGGTTTAATAGCAAAGTCCAAAAACGAAATGTAATTTAATTAAATATTAACTAATACCAATTTACGACTCTAAAGGTTAGTAATAGAACAAGAAAAGCCGCAAAAATGTATCTGTAAATGTCGCGTAACTCCGAATCATCATCCGCAAAATGTGATTTTACTATTCATTTATTAAAGCTTTGCAAACTAAATGTAACTTTGCCCTCGACTTAATTTATTTAATAATTATGAGAATCATTTGGGTTCGCCATGCCGGCTAAAACATATTCACTAAAAAGTTTACAATTGTGTGCCCTCATCTCGATTGGCCTTTTACACATTTACAATTTACCAATAATTTTATTCACTTGCGTAAGCATTAAGTTAGCTTCATCATCTGTGACTAGCCCACCGAGGGCAATGAAAATTCAACTGGTGAGCTCCTTACTCGGGATTGGCATCCTTGCGGGTCTTGTGGCCCCGGAACGAGGCCTGAATTTTGGTAGCAGCCTTGTTAAGCTCGGGATCGGTTAAATCTATGTCCAACTCCTCGGCCACCTTCTTGGTTATCTCCTGAATGTCCTCGTCTTCGGGCGCATCCTTGTTCACCAGCTTGCGTGCCAAATGACCACGGAAAGTGGACTGAATCTTCAATGCAGCATGGCACAGATCTGTGGAGAAGGAACACGAAAACGGGTAGTTTGTGTAAATTAGTGTTCTAGTTCTGCTTAAGTGCCCACTTGGCCAACTCCCCGAAACAATATATATATATATATATAATAGTTTTAAAACTTGTCTGGCGTTTCTTGGGCAATTGAAACTTTAGATGATACTCAAACATTCGCCTGAATTTGTTGTGAACTTTTTTCAATTAGCTCCGGTCCTTATGCTGACTGGCTGGCTTCAACTGAGTTTGTATTGTTTTTACTATAATTTATTGTTATAGTTTCCTACATCACTATTTAATTCCCTATCTGACCACCGCTTCGTATTTTATAGCCCAGCACTGGCCATAATTTTTCCATGGATCCCAGATTGCTTGTAAAAAAGGGATCTAATCGAAATCACGAAGCGAATTATTCCCCCAGCGCTCTTCACAGTGTTTAGTACTCTCTTACTTCGACCACGTTTCCCGGGCTAATCTCATTACGTATACGCAATGTTGGGCGCAGAGGGACGCATATTTTCTGCATATATAATCCACTCCAGCAGCTGAAGAGATGGACGAGTGGATGGACTGACCACAAAATTAAGCTCGCATCTGGCCAGGATGCATGTGGTTGTGGTTAAGCCACGCATGTCTCTAGCTACGTGCAACTTTTGCTCCGTTTTCCGCCAGAAAAGCTCATTCTAATTAGCCAGTAATTGTGTAAAAATGTTCAGGAAATACGTGTACTTGGAACCACAGGAAAAACCATTAAATTATGCATAGCTTTCACCGAGTTTTGCAAGAACGCGCTTCTTCTACGTTGTCAGTCGCAAGATTACATCATTGCATCTGTCGTTTTACCACTTTTTGTCATCTTTTCCCATTGCTCTTGTGCATTTATGCAAATTCCGAGAAAATTCTCATTTAAAAATTCGCCATTTCTGTTAAGATTTTGCCGCTACAAGAGTGCATACATTTAACTTGGCCAATTTCCGCAACAAAATCTGGCGTTTCCCTGCGGGCCAAGTTAGCCCAGTTGGCCATGCAAATATTTTTAGAGGGTAAAAAGGCGAGGAAGTGGTCTTGCGTTAATTCGCTAAGCGTAATTGGAGTTAGGCCAAGATAAGCATTTGGCTGGGGTCCACGGACTGGGACCGGAGAAGTCCTGGTCGAGGACTTATGGCATGTGAAATTTTATCAAATTACGCACACACGGCGGCTACACAACGTGACCCGGCCGAAAGGCACGTGCCATTTGCCGCTGTTGCGTTTATGTTTATTTATAAAATATTTAAAAATATCAGCAAGACGTGCAAATAGCTGTATAGCGCCACCAGGCGCGCTGTGACATTTTCAGAGGCGCAGGACATGCAGGTCCTGTGAGTGGCAACTAGTTATTCTGGCTAAGCCGATCTGAGCTGCTACCACTGCTTGGTCAGTAATCAACATCAACCTGTTCTGCCGTACCGAAGCTAGAGTTTACCTGTAACTCGTTTTTTTTTCACCTGTGAGACAATGTACTTCCTATTTTTTTCTCTGCCTTAACATACACAAAGAAAAATATATGTCTTCCATCCGTATAAACACTGTGATCATATTCCAGAGAAGTTGACGCAGCGCTAGTTTGTTTAATAATACTGTCATGCTCACTCTAGCTGAGTAATGGGTATCTGCTAGTTTATTTTCAGTTTCGTTGTGTAATATAGATGTACTCCTCCTGATTTCCCATTTTGTTATGCGTAACTTCATTAGCTGAGTATACAAACTACTACTATCACCACAGACCTTTGGTCAAAAAAAAAAAAGAAATATAAAGCTGTTCCGCTTGCACTGTCAATTACTATAACAAACTCTATAGTTGTTTCTCTTAGTGGAAACTTTTTTGTGAGAGATTTGCACATGTCGCCGGCCATGCAACACATGTTAAAAGCCGATCACGTACACTGCGTGTCCTGTCACAGGACCGCATAAGTCCAAAATCTAAGCTACAGTGTCTGAAAAGTTGTCAGCAGGTCGCATGCATGTTGCTTTTTGTGCCTTTCACTGGTTCGGTTCGCTTTTGCCTTGGTCCTGCTATCTGCTATCTGCTTGATGTCCTGATGTTCCGATGTCCTGCCTGCCGTCGAGGCATACAAATTGAGTTTGCTTTTCTTTCTGGCAAAATGTCACTGCTTCTGTGTGGGCCTTGGTAGTAATTCCTGGGGGCGTTGGGCTATGGAAAGTGGGCGGGGCTGCACACCTTGCCTGATGTTAGCCAAGGGATTCGGATTTGCATGTGCGGAGCTTCGGGGCAATCGGTCACGTCGTCCTGATTGACTGACTAGCACGCTGCTTGAGTTTTTTTTTAAATATTTTTTGCTTTCCCTGGAGCTTGCTTTATTTGCATGCCGTTTCTGGTCTCTTTAACATTTCCTTCAGTTCCAGGTATTTTAACTTTTATTTTTTTAACCCCATTTCCGGCATCAATCGAGTGTTAATACCCAAAGGATATGAAATCAATCATAAGCCACACCAACTGCACTTTTCACCTGTCTTTCGGTTTCCTTTTATTGCGAATATTGAGTGGGGACAGTGTGGAAAACCTGCTGCACACGTGTATCCATTTTCCCCACTTTTATTTGCGTGGCATGCTCTTGACCCACATTCTCGCAACAATGCAAATTTATATTAAAACAGTAGAGGGAAAATAATAACAAAGCGGGTCTTCGGTAGATGACAGTGTGCCGGTGTGTGTGAGTTCCATTAGCGAAAGTGCAAATCCGTGACGTGTGCTTAGTAATTGTGTCAGAAATAATAAACAAAAACAGACCCAGACACGCACATAATGAGCAAGAGGTAGACCAACAAGGTGTTCTCGTTTGGGAAAACACCGAATCGAAAACACTCTGCAAACCAATCCATTATATTTGTAAGAATATCGCTTCAGTTAAGCTTGAGAAATGGGATTTTTATTTTTCGCTAAAAATATACACAACTTATCAAACGCAAAAGAACAAATTGAGGTGATCGCCAAAATTGTAGTTGTTTTCAAGCCACTCATTCGAGCCAATATTCAAGATATTCAAGTACGCCCAGATGCGTATGCAAACCGAGTAGAAATTGGCCAAAACTAGAAGCTTCAATAGAAGACCGATAACCAATAGACAGATCGCCCTGCCGCTTTTGTCACCCACTTCACTCTGAGCCACAAAGATGATGCCCCGATACGTGGCGTTGGTGGTGATTAGCCAGGTAAGAACGAAGACTGAGATATAGGGTATCGTCAAGATCAAAATGGGTTTATAAATGGGCGGCGGAGCCACTCCTGCTTTCCAAATTCGGGCTCCAAGTAGTCTGCAGCGACAGCATTGGTACAGATTGATCAGCACACCGAGGATCATAAAGCAAACACACAACGACATCGCCAGATGATTAGTAAAAAACGACTTGTAGGAAACTTTGTAGGACCTTGTTGCGAACAAGAATTTTGTCTCCCAAATCTCACAGGGAATCGGAATGATGGCAGCCAATTGCAAAATTCCCCATAGGTACAGTATGCTCAGATACGACCGGAGCACCGTCATTATCAATCGAGTGCACTTGTATTTGCAGTATTGTCCAGGCATCGTTAGTTTGCACAAAGCTCCTTTTTCTATAGTAATAACTTGCAGGATAAAAATCAAAAGCCACGCTATGTATGCCAAGGGCACAAACACTGAATACTACGAAATTTTATTGAGTTGGATTGCTGAAATGAGCGATACCTCAGTGAGCACTAGGGATCGAGTTATGTGTGTTTCATCTCTATTATGAATCAAGTAGATTTGTAGTGTTTGACATCTAAAGTCTCATATATTTTGATACACGCATGATTTTATTTTACTAGTTCCCAGCAAGAAGTAAGAAAAATGAGAGAACATTTAACATAAATTAAGTCTCAGAAAACTTGATGCACCACATTCTCCAGCAGAAAGTGTGCTGATGGCTGCATTTGTCATTGTCGGAAGGCAATCATAATTACGACGTTAAGTCGCTGTCATAAATATACATTTTAATTACCCAACCCAGACGGCCTGCACTGCGCTACAGGACATCGTTATGCAACATCTGTCTGCGAGTCCATTTTGATTTAAATCATGCAAAATGGCCGGCCGACATGTCTCACATGCCAAACGCACAGTTCACCTGGCCCGCAGATTCCAGGACTTTGCCAACTTTTGTGGGCACTTTCAAATAAGGACAAATTGTGAGAAATGAAGCATGATAATAAGCCGCTAAATGGAATTTTTAAGCCAAACGTTTTTCGTACGCAAGAGTGGAGTGTGGGGCTTTTGCGGTTGCCAAGACTTGTCATTCCATTTTTTGGCCATCTACTTTTGCTTCTTGCTGGCCACCCAGCACACAGCCTTAAGGACTAAGCCCATTTTTCAATTTCCGACAAAACAAAGTCTTGTGGTTTGTCCACCGCACTGCTCGACATCTCTCTTTTGGGTCCTTGCTCATTTCCATGGGGCTGTTATTGGAGCAAATAAATCTTGTGGAAGGACAAACAGTCAACCGTTGAGGAATACTTATTGGTTTCGCCCCATCTGCTTACATTACCACGTTTCGTGCAAATTGTGCAAAAACATCTAGAGCGATATTCGCAGATGGGGTCTCTGCCAGGAAATTCAAACAAAACTTTAATTAATATTAATCCTGCGCACATAAGCCGATTACGGATTATTAAACAGTATGGAGATACCTTGCTGTTAAACTCATTAAAACTTTGCCAGAATTTAAGTCAATCCTGCCCATAATTAACTGGATTAAGGATCTATTTAAGGGATTGAAATTTGCGTGGCACAAGTTAGAGCTCGTGAAATATTCATTTATTAATTTGTCTACACTTAAATTCCTGCCTCATTAATTGTTCAACATAAAGACCAGTGCGAAACCAGCAAAGCAAATCGCATTTGAGCAAGCAATTAAATATTAAGCAAGTGAATTTTACGGGAGACTCTATAAACATGTTGGATAAAGGTCGTGGCCAAAAAGAAGGTTGCCCAAATAGGTGCTAGAATTGTTGAAATATTTAAGAGGCTCAAGCAACGTAGCTACAAGCTAAGCGTTTAGCAGCGGCTAAATAAATACCTGACCTCCACCTGTCACCCAGTAAATTCCATACATGCAGGCGGCCACCAAGCGACTTCCTACATTTTCTTGTCTATTTTGGCCTGTTTTGCGGGCCACCTGTATGTATATCTGTATACACATATATTTAGATATATATTATGTGTTTGGGGCAAGCAAAAAATCGCCAATTCAGCGGCTGAAACATTGTTTTCAGCTGGCCTGCTGCTTATTGCGTGTTTCATGTCAATGTTGTCGTTTCTCCTCTTGTTTTTTCTTTCTGGTTCTTTTTTTTTTGTAATTTGTTGCATGTTTTTTCGGATCCGCCTTTTTGTTAGCCCGACAACAGGCGGAGCACTTAACATTATACTTAAATGGCTTGGCCTGACATTGTTGGTTTTTTGTGGGTCTCCCGGCGGTGTAAATGGAATTACAAGCTTGCTTAAAACCGAAAATCCAATTAGGAGAACGCGCTGCGCCGCTGTTTTATCGCAGTTGCTGATGTAGTTGATGTTGCTGCTGGGAGGGACAACTAGCAGCAACATCACGAACAGGTCCTTAAAGATGACACATTACGCGAGATTCCTCACAAGATTATGACGGAGTTACACTCCGCAAGGATAAATATGTAAGGCATTCAATTAAAAAGTCAGTAAAGCACACCATAATGTGTTTGATTTTCTGTAAACCGCAATTGGCCTTTTCCCTTCCAATTAAGTTTCGTCAAACAACAGGATACATGTATCGAATATCCCACAAATTGGGCAAACCGAGCCTAATGTTCGTCCACAATTCATCATAATCGAATGGAATCCGCCAGCAATTAACGCAGACAAGCATCCGGATGCAGTTCAATTACCATAGTCTTTTCGCTCGCATTTTAGCCCAGTGTTTTTGGGGGCCAGAATGCTGTGGGCGTGTGGCCATGAGCAGTAATTAGGGGAGCGCGTTTATGCAAACACAGAATTGGGGCCAAACCAGGACGCAGACACAAACAAATTGGTCAGCCAGGCTTTGGGCCAAATAGGTAGGTGAGTTGTATGTAGCCAGCTATATCCACAAATGGCTCCTGGTTGTCTATGCACTTTCTGCACAATGGCATGGGTTGTAAGTCAAAAACCGAGGCGAAGCCGCAAATGCGAAATGCACACACGTACAAGAAAATATGCTTAAATGGCTTTCGATTTTCGTGCACATGCAGAGTGTCCTTTTGTGTGCGTATGTGTATGTGTGTGTTAGCCATCGCATTTGCATACCAAATGGGCTAAATCGCAGTTTTGGGCTCAGAAATTGCATTCGCCTGGTCATGCATATGTGTGTGCCGCAATTTTCTTTCAGACCCTCACTGAACAAAAGTTCTTTGTGGTCGTTGTTTTTATTGTTTAACAATTTCGCAGTATGCCAACGGCGAGTTTACAACTAGGCCAACACCATTAGCTTGTCGTTGTTGGCCGCCTGCTAGCGATAACTGTGAATAATGATTAATTGGAACTTCTAACTGGCTCACATCGGATAAGCGAGGCGTGTCTGCTATGCTGGCTAAATATGGGAGAAGGCCATGAAGTGGATCTAGTTAAGCAGAACAAATGCGATCAGAAAACCTATTGGCTCTTTTGGAAATTTAATGCATATTTGCCTAAAACCTTTGGCTTCAACCATATTGAACTTATTAAAACTAATAATACGACTTTCGCTATTTAATATATTTATCTACAGACACAGTTAATGGAGTCAAGTAATTCTGAAAGTCTAGACATCTTTGTGCATCTTTGGACTACAACTATGATTTATGAGACGGTGCTGATTATGACTTATTCGGTCAAAGTTTTTAAATTAACTATGCACCCGCCAGCCATACATGCCCGTTCTATTCAGCGCCTCTAATTGAGTATGTGCTCGGTCACAAAGGAGCAGGCTCTCCATGTCCTCATCGCATCCTTTGAGTTCTCAGGCGAGTCTAATTAGCCGTCGCACAAATGTACGTATGAATGGTATGTATGTCGCATAAGAAGGATACGCCTTTCGAGACCCACCAGGCACTATAATTAAGCCCACACGTGAGCTCTTGCAATGGAAACTGAATTGTTGTCTGGCTGAGGAGCCGAGAGTTCCTAATGCGGTTGCGTATACGCCCCGATGACAGCGTCTGACTTTTTAATGAGCCGGGCCGGCTTCCTTCTCGACTGGCTGTGTGCCCTCGACTCATTGTGCCCTGGGCAAATTATAGCTGAAAACTGTCAACGCCTGGAACGACCTAATAGGGTTAAGCCGTCTTCAAGATTTTCATTATTTATGTGGCTGGCGGATCAGCGGGTGCGCAGCGATTAAATAACCAATGGCTGACTTCGCCAGATCCAATCCCATGCGTAAACTTTCGGAAAACATTCACTGGCAGGGGAGGCGCAAACTTTCCCTTTTGTCGCGCTACCAAGTGACAAATATTTTTGCCGAAAATACTCGTATATTGCGTAACACGGAAAGTTTGTTGGTATTCCGCTTGGCAGGCGGGGGACCAACTGTAATTTCAGCTTGTATACCCAACTTAAAGTCGAAGTTGTGTAAGCCCGCTGATTCGACGACAATGTGTGCAAGGGACTCTACAATGCTCGAAGGGATCAACTGCTGGAGCGGCTCGGTAGCTCCAAAAGCGATTCTCAAGAAAGTTACCCCTTCTCATCTTGCAAGTGCAACACCTTTGCGACACTCAGAGGAATATTGCACTCTAAGATTATGGAATTATATTATTTTTCATATGCATCTAATCTCTAATCTTCTCAAAAGTTATTTAAGTATTTATATATTAATTATATATAAATAACTGTTTTTAATGGGTTTTCCTTCTAGGTACACCTTTTTTATGCCAGTGCGTGTACTTCGGTTACAGTTTCAGGCCTTTGATTAAATCTGCGGCCCAAGCTGCCGCCCTTGTGCTCCTTTTGAGCGGATTTTTGTCCTGTAACCTGGAACGTGGAACACCCACTTACCCTTGTCGTTGGGATCGAATTCAGCCTCTAGCTCGGCTTTGGTTGGCTCTGCGGATGCGGCTGCCTCGGCGGCTGCTGCCGATGGAGCTGCTCCGGCGGCACTGCCGTTGTTGGTCGCAGTTTTGGTTTCCGATTTTTTCATGGTTTCTCTCACTTTGTGGCCTCGAAAGACGGCTTGGATTTTTGTTGCGGCTTTTGCTGCAATTAAAAGTGGAGACACGAACAAGAGAAATTAATAGGAGGTCAATGGTCAAACCAATTTAAATTGTTACAATAAATCACTCATTACTTAAAATTTAGTTAACCATAACTGAAATAAAAAGGTATCTGTTTCTGAAGGGAAGTGTTAATGATCAACTTTTAAGCCATTGCCCATTTGTGTGACTTCTTTGTTGATAGATTCCGTTTGAAATACTTTACGCCCAACTCATGTCTCTCGACTTCGAAGGAAATGAGTCTTATGACCTGGCTATCATGTGTTGCGAGCTTCAATGACGGACAAACTTTTGCTTTGGCACATCATCGACAGTTCTTAAACTTCGGTTGCAGCTTTCAAACAATTAACTTCAAAAGGGGGCCGCCTCCTGGTCGTTCCCCCTGGCAAAATAGCCGCCCCCTGAGCCACTCAATCGATTTTGAATCGAGCTGAGCGAGTTCCTGCAATTTTTCGTTTTTGGCCCCCTGCCAGAGGAGTTTGCCTCAAAAGGGAGGAGGGTGGGAAAAGGACGATGCCAAAGGGCAAATTCCGCTGTGCTAATAAACTAGAAGCGCAAGTTTTGCTGGAAAATGGTAAGGAAGAGGGCCATGTGCAATAAACAGAACTATAGTGGGCATGTTTCTGTTTTCCCCATTTTGTGGCCCACTCATGCTGCTCAGCTCGTGTTGGTTGCCTGGGTCAGCATTCATTTTTTATGGCATTTTTCACGCAGATACCGAAGAAGAGAAAAAGCAAACTCTGTCGGCCTTGAATAAGTTATAATAAATTGACACGTAAGGCTTTCGGTTCGGTATTTCGGGCAAACACTATCAATAAGGCAAAGCAATGCCGTAGGAGGAACGCTTTCTAAAAAGTAATTGTTTGTGCTTGGCACAAGGCTGCTCCTCCGGTGGCGAGTGGGTGGTGCTAGGTGGTGGTAGGTGGTAGGAGGACGATAAGTGCTAACGGTAGGGTGTGGCAAGGTTGAGCTGTCAAGTGGCGAGTGCTGTGCTTTTAATAGCTGCCCACTCTGCTGGCCCTACTATTAAATCATCGAATATCCCGCATCAAGATGCGGCCCAAAATGGCATTGAGTTCTAGTTGCGCTTTAAGGATTATTCCGCTTTGCCATGCTTTCCATTTTATCGAATTTGCATTAAATGAAAACATATTTTTTCGCTTCCTGGGGCCTTTTTGCTCGTAAATGTATTGTATATATTATTGAACGAACGTTTTTTTAATAAATTCCCAACAAACCGTAAAATATTTTATTTGTTTTCCACGCTTGACTATGCTACTTTCACGCTGAATTGGATTTATTAAACTGCCATCTGCTCCATTTGCGTACAGTTCCAGGGGCTATAAACTTTCCAGTGGACACTACGTAACATAAACAATTTAAAGGCCCACAAGTTGTGTTTGAAATATTTAAGTGCACAAAGAAATATGTGCTCAATAAATTAAAAATGCAGGAGTCAAACATGGCTTTGTTTTTGGTCGCATTTTGCAGAAGTTTTCATTTCATATTTAATTGGAATTTGTGTGTTTTATTTTTAAAGGTTAGTTTTACCGAAGCTTAAAATGAGCACAAAGCATCAATAAATTATAATTAGAAACTAACAGCGAGAAAATGGAAATTTATGCAGCTCATCTGATGCCGGTGCCTAATGGCCTCAGCTTTAGTGAGACTATAAAATGCAGTGAATTATGCCAGGCGAGGTTATTAAATAAATTTTGCATGTGGCTCATTAAACCTGACAGCCGCAGATACAAAAAAATTAAAGCCAGGCGAAATATGCCAGAAAGGTCCCAGTGGCAACAAAAATTGAATAACCACACGGAGCATTCACACCTGTACCTTCCAGGTATGTATGTGTGTATAAAGTGCCTGACACTAAACTCAACACGCACCCAATTACCCACAACTTAATCCCAATATGGTGCCAGGAACAGAGGACGTTGTGCCGCACGTGTAAGGCCATCTTCCCACTTAATTCATTCATAATTCGCCATTTGCCAGGTCATAACCCGGAATCATTTCCGCTTCCGGCAGGAAAAATATGATTAAATTTGTCAAGCTCGACGGTTTTTCCTTTTCTGCTCCATTCTGAGCTCCTTCGCAGGAATCAGCAGTTCCGACTGTGCCACAATGACCAAGTGAGTTATTTACGCAATTAAAATTCATTAGCTCCTGGCTCTTATTCCTGCTTATTTTCCTTTCTTCTGCTTTTCCTTTCTGACAATTGTCGTTTGTGCTGCTGGGAATTTGAAAAATGTTTTCCTTCCTAATTAATGCAATTCCAGCATTCAGCTTCGTGGAATGGAGTTGTTTTCATATCGAAAGCAATTACTTAAATAGTTTTAAGCCAGCTTTGTTTAATCCAAATCACCGTGGTGCACGTTCTATAATTTACTTGAAATTTTCCATGAAATACTTTCTGCATGGCATAGCCTGCAGCAAATTACGTACAATTTATTATTTTAATTAAATTGTTGGTTGTCAGGCGGTTGCTGCAATTTTATTTGAATTTCGCTTGGCATTAAAACGTACACTCAGGTGGCCCAGTTTCTTTCGCAAAAAAAAGCGAAAATAATAAAATTCTAACCGGAGGGTGAACAATGCCTGGGGAATATTAAAACGAATGAGTTATGCACGAGACCAGAGGCAGAAGAGCAGCAGGAAAAACTTGGCCCAGCTGCTTCTTGGCCTTAGCAACATAAACAGCGGGCTCAGTCGAGCCAGAACTTAAATAAATAAGAAAGACAGCAAACAGCGAAGCCATAACAGCGAACTGCGATCTGCTTCTTAGATTTCTCTCCATTTAGGAAAGACAATTTAATTTATAAGGATTTCCGGTTTGCTTACTGGACTGACAAAGTAAACTGTAATTTGAGTGGACAATGAAACGAAATGTGAGCCGCTCTCGAGAGAATCTGGATTTAGTGAAGATTGTTTTTACTTGTACTTACCCTTAGATACTCTAGACTAAGTTTCTGAGAATAGGATGGATTTGTTTTCGTTAAAAGCGCAACAAAAATCTTATCAGTAAATGTGATAGTTTTAGATTTCTCATAATAGCTGCTTAAATCAGGGATTTGATAAAAGAAAACTTCAGAACTTTACGGAAACTTATCAGTATATTATACATATTAACATGGGTCTCTTAACCCAAGCTAAACTTCTATGTGAGCAATTTTCAGATTTTGTTTTTTGGGGTTTCCTTGACCCCACATGACTCGTTAACCTGCCACCCTTGACAGCTATTTAAGCTTGACAATCTCCATTAAATGTTCATATACAGCTTGGCAAACTTTTTGCCACTGACATTCACTTATCTAGTCACTTAGGTCCATCGCTCCACTTACCAACTTACCACTCCAACACACTTCCTAGCCTGAATGGATGGCCTGATATGATCTATTTGTGGCTGGTTTAATGCATATATGTCAGATTTTGGTGGCAAATTAATAGCGCACAAGTAAAATTATTTATTTATGGCATCTGGTTTTGCCTGCTGTAATTCAACTGATATCCAGCAGACAACGTTTTGTGCCGTCATAAATAATGTTGTTGATTTGTATTATTTATTTCCGTGACTGTTTGTGAATGGTTGCCATGTTCGTTTGTTTGCGCTCTAATTTCTACCATTTTAATAGTATTTCCAGTGTGCGTGGCAAATATCGCCCGACTCTTTACAATCCGTGACCTTGCCTGATTACGGTTTTTGTAAAACGCCAACTTTTATCAGAAGAATTTGTTCCTGCTGCGGGGCTCACGAAATGGAAATGTTTGCCGCACGTGCTGGCAACCACAAATAGGGAATGGCAACATTTCTGATAAATTGTAATACAGCGCTGTGGGAGAGAACCCACACTATGTCAATCCGAAACAGTTGTGGTTTATCGATTGATACTTTGTAGTCTTCCTTTCCAAATCATATAACTTTTCCCAGTTGAACTCTCTGTGGAAACCACAAGCAAGGGGAGTTTATGTTGCGCAATTTGCTTAACTGGGCCCACCTAATTGCTGGGCTTGGCTCTAGGAAATTATGTACAGAACACGACGGTCAAAATGTGCCATAAATTACTGGCTCTTATCTGAGTTAAATGTGACTTACCAACACTGGCTGCTCGCACTCACAATCAGATTGCCCATAATAAACAGGCTTTGCATAATTAAACTCAGGCAAACCACAATTCCTACAATTCACATGTATGAAAAGGGACTGCAAAGCGTAGGACTGGGAAATCATTCATGTGCATGCGAAGCGATAAAAACCAATTTAAATGAAAAGTCTAACCATTTACTCCTATTATAATTTATAACTTCATATTTGAAATTAAACTTTCATCTATCAAATTCAATTATGATTGACTGCCTTTAATAGATTTATATAAATATATTTGCATGAATATATAAATGAATTTCCATGCAATTAATTTGTATAGTTTCAGTTGGCCATCATCACCAGTTTAAAATTGAAATTCGTTAAAGTTACGTATACGCTCAGTAGGCCCGGAAAGAGGCTGTTTGATATGCAGGAACGCAACGTCCAGAAAATTATGAAGGCGAAGCAGCTGATGACACCATTGAGCTTAACTCCCAATTGGGCATTCGACAATATGGCTTAATCCAGTCACGTTCTACTTTCAAGACAATTTGCTTTCGTGCCTGAATATATTTTATTTTGCTACTCGCTGGACGTACTGTTAAGTTTGATAAAATATTTTCACAGTCGGAAAATCTGCATCGCTGTGGAAAACCACCAATTGGAAATACAATTAGCTGCCATGGTTGAAGAAAAGTTTCAAATTCAATTTACGAATGTCTAAACTTTTCCTTTAAGTTTGTCAGCACTTGATGAGTTTGATCTGAACGAAGTGGTGGAAATATTGTACACTTAATTGGGCAACAATTTAAAATAACAGCTTTTCATTTAAGAAGTAACTATTTCCTAGAAGGCGGACTAAGTCTGAAGTTCTGGTCTGCAAGTTTGCCGGATGTGTTGAGCTGTGTTTACATTTTATGTTACTTTTTCGCTCAACCCTCCATTACCATATTTCCGGTGTATTTGCGAAAACACTCTGAATACTCCACGCGTGCTTCCCTCTTTACTTGACTCTGCGAAAAGTTGCCATCGTGTGCAATATTTATTATTAAAATGCTACTCAAAATTCGCCAGCAACTTTTGCCAACAAAATTAAAACAGCCGAAGCGCGCCAACGCAGCACAAAAAGTTGCCGGAAAACTATGGCAAAAAAAAAAATTCCGTTCCGCCACCAGTTCCATTTGCCCCTTTTTTTTTAAACCCCACCGTTTCAGATACAGAAAGAGTTTTTGGGCAAAACTATGTGGCCAACGGCAGAACTCCAGGGACCTTCAAAAGTTACATTTATTAATAAAGAATCCACTTGCATGGGCCAAACGAATGGATCCCCTTTCTATCTCCAGTCATCCGGTCCTCGAATAGCCCTCCTTTTGTGCAGCACAATTGAAATTGAAACTTATTACGTCGATGACGCGAACGGCAGTGAAGAGGAGCAACAAGCTCCTGGCTGCCACACAGTGCTACCCAAGTGCAACTGCACAGGGATCGTCCTGTGGTCCTTTGGCTACTTTTAAGGCCAAAGTTCATGTTGAGCTAACGGTAACTGCCTTGGCTAGCATGCCAAATGGCAATTTGCTGCCCGGTTCTCCTGGTCAGAGGTCCAATCATTTCGAGGCCTTTGAAGCGGGGTCACTGAGTTGAGTTTTAATCATGAATTGACCGAACAGAGTATGGAAGTAGGATTTAAGAGTGCTTGGGCATTTGTTCAAAGCGGATACGGACAGGATTTCAAATGTAATCTTATCCCGATTAGATACAATTTTAATTTCTTCTCCATACATATACTGTGCAAATGGGTTTTTTCAGCTAGGAGATTCTTAAGCATAGAAAATTCAAAAGAAACGAAATATTTGTTGTAGTTTGAAATGGAAAATCTAAACTAAGCCAGTTAAATTCCGTTGAACAATATCGGATTAACAGCCTTTACTGTACTATACTATTCCGTTTAGAATTATTGATATTATTTCATGACTAGCGGTTATAAGGCTTGCAAACAATTGATTTTTAGTTTAGCTTCGATTTTCCTGAGTTGCAAGCGATGTTTCCTGTTTTTCAGAAAGTGGGAACTTAATTACCAGCTGACATGCGAAAAATTAATTTTCACCTTATATATTGTGCGCCGTAAAGGCGGCCATTAAAAACTTAACAAATGTCATGCTTACGTAGAAATCTTTTACTTTTCCTGCCTGCCTTGGTCACGTTTTCATTTTCATTATTATTTCGCTGATGGCTTTTCCTCGCTTTTCTTTTCGTTTCCTCTTTTTTGTTTGGCTCAAACGCGTGAAGTATTGACTACCATTGTTTGTTTTTTATTGCTGTTGTTGTTGTGCAAAGTGGTCCACATTATTGCTGTTGTTTTTTTGGTTTTTGTTACATTTATTGTGGTAATTTATACTTAAACTTTTGCCCGTTTGTTTATGCCTGTCACCTATTGTTTGTTCTCAAGCGAAATGGTTATTGTTATGCTTATTCAAAAGTTTATTTTGTATATGTGCGCATTTAAATGTCAGTTAAAATTAACAGAACTGTCAGTAAATGAGCAAAATAAATTGCGAAACGTTAAGCACTGAAGTCAAATATTCGTTTTCATCTGTGTGCTGAAAACTGTCGGAAAAAGTTTGTGTCATGGTGAACTGAACTATTAGAATAGTGTTCTGCATAAAAATTCCATAAAGTAAACTATTTCATAATTATCTGCACAAATAAATGCATTAGGGTCAATATAGAACTCTATAGATTCCGTACCCGTGCACAATTTTAATTAACAAAATTGAGCCCATTGAATTTATTGGGTCATGTCGAGGGCCAAAACTGTTTTTTCTACATGAACACGGATATACTCATAATTCTCAATGCCATCCAGCTGCCTTCCCATCTAAATTGAGCTAATTCCACTGTCAGTGTCGCAAAATAAATGACATAAAACAAGCTGAGCCAAATTAAGTAGCTTGTCATGTGTGTCTCTCTTTTTGAGAACCAGACCCCAAGGAGGCGTTATCCAAGTGGCCCAAACACATCTTGTCCATTTACCCCGCCAAACCTAAAGAATGCTCTACCACTCAATTAGACAGGCGGGTGGACTGAAGAATCAAATTAACTGGTGGCTGCCCCAAAAGAGTCATAATAAAAGTGAAGGTCTCCCAATCCCTTGGATGTGTGTATATAAACCCCCGATATATGTAAGTGTAGTGTAGTCGCTGGGTGGGAAGTCCAATGCAAACATGCAAATGTAAACACTGAGTGAAAATGAAACGGAGACGCCTGGTCTCGAGTGCCAATTTGTGGTGTTTCTGAGCCAGTTGGAGTCGAGGAAATGAAAGAACAACAAGTTCATCAATAGACAACGCCAAGAAACAACTCGCTGGGCGGGCATAAAGTGGCAAGCCATAACGATGATCTAGAGAAAGCTATAACCAGGCAACAAGACAACACAGAGAGAAAAGTCCTGACTTTCTCTTAGAATATTATGTAAAAGTAGGGTTTTGATATTAACATTTCCTGATTCCCGAAACTTCAAATGAATTTCCAAAGATATCCCAGAAACATGATCATTAGAAATTCCCCCAGTGTAATGCCTGTAAATGTTATAATCTGGTGGAACTAATTTTACACAAAGCTTGTTACAAACAACAGACAGCTGATTTCAACAAAGTCCCAGTCCCAGTGACTTTCTGTAGTGGATTAGCAAACAAGGATGCGATTTTTCAAGAGTCCAGCAAATATGAGCCCTAAAATGGCAAGCCTTAAATTTTTCAGCTTTTGAGTGGCAATTTCGAGGCAACTGGAACTGGTATTCGTATTTATATGTATTCGCTTGTGGGGAAAAGTCAACAGAGGCAAAGCAGCTCAGCGGAAAAGGAGCTTATCAAATTGTTTGTCACTCAGAAATGTTTGCAAAGTGACAGTCGAGTTGTTTTGCAGGGCGAGAGAATGAAATTCGAGGAAAATCAAGTGGGCAAAACACGTCTGTCCTGTCAGTAGATTCATTTTAATGGCTGCGATGGCATCAATTATCCTTTTTAAGGCTGTTATGCAATGCTCAAAAATAGTTAGATTCTCCAGCGATGCATAAAGACGTCAATTTTCTCATGTCGAAAGACCAACCAGCTTATTTGATATTTACCCGAGTGCAGTTCGCTCCTTCCCTCCATTATGCAGTTTGCCAAATTGATTTTATGCCGAAAGTCTCTTAGCATATTTGCATTTCAATGTGGTCGCAATTAAATATTAAAATCAATTAAAGCTCCGAGCAGTTGAGCCAGGCATTTCTCTGGTTTTCGTTCCCAGATTCCCCGCCAGTTTTTGCCAGGTAGGTAGCTTTGCAACGTCGACTGTTTACCCAACAACAATATTTTTATTTTTGATGTCCCACAGGCGATTCTGGTTTGTAATGAGAATACACAGCCTTCGGCGGTGGTTTAATTGTAAATGCGAACAGCTTAAAACAAGTAGACGATTTGCACGAATAAGGGCTCAAAACCGACTGGAGGCTACGATGATTGAGCTGAGGGATTAATTTTAATGAGCGATTGGATTCCGCTTTATAGAGCGTGAAATTAAAGAGTTCCTAGAATCACAGAATGAGCCTCGCAATATCATATATCATCTCATTAGGAATATCACTTAACGGAGTATAGAATTGTTTTATCCTAGAAATTGTGAAATATAATAGGTACGTATAATGTTAGGTACGAAAAATAAACATATAACATAACAAAATCCTATTAAAATTTCATCCAATTGAAAGCATGAGTAGTGAATCAAGTTTTCTAGTTAGCTATTCAGTACGATTTTCCTCCACCGGCGCATATTTCATATTTACAAGGAATGTTGGCTATTTTGGCTGCGCCCCAATAGTTCGTGTTGCAAAAGTCAAACATGGCAAAGTAGAACAACAAAAGGAATACTCCGAATAGCTATGATGTGGAGTGGGCTTGATGGAGCGATTTCCATCTCCTCTGGTTGGCTGAATTTTCCAGCTTATACGAGTATGCAGAAAAGGCAAATAGTGAGCCTTAAATTTGTAGCCGCCAACAATTTGCAGACGGCAAGGGAAGTAACAACATCGAAAAGTATGCGCAAAAGGGACTCGGCAGCATTTTGCCCGGCAGCTATCTGGCAATTTAAAAGCGGATAATAAAAACGGATTTACAGTTATGAGCACAAACATGCCGTAAAGCAAATAAATGCGAGAAGAAATCGTAGCGAAGGTGGTAAATTCTCGTATTTGCAGGACCTTGGCCCCACGGCCCCAGGTCCTTCGTCCTGGATAAACACGAGCCGCGACCCCAATCCAATTAAAGAGAAAGCAATTTCTCGAAATTCCCACAACCCAAACCCGGAATCCGCACCCAAGTCCCAAACAGCCTTGAAGTCTTCTTAAAAGCGAGCGAGATACATTTGATAGCGTCCAAGTAGAGCGCTCGTTTTAATTAGATACTCGAACTCGTATTCGATGACGGGCAAGCGGGCCAAAAGCTCTCGGGAAAACCGATTAACAAAGGCCAAAAGCGATGGAAAGCGAAAAGCGTTTTGTCTCGCATTGTCCCAGCTGAAGGGGTTTTGTGGACAGTTGCATTGTCAGCGCCGCACGTGCAACAAAGGGTTTCTCCGGGGGACAAAGGCATGGCCTTCGCATCGCAGAATGACACACTTAATGCACTCGACGATTGGAGGGCATTTGCCGCCATTGCATTGCATTCCACCGACGGAACCTGGAGTGCCCCAATCGCTGCTTATTGTACCGCTAATGGCTAAACGTGCTACCCCCTTTTTTTGGCGCTATCTCAATGCAATTACTTTAATTTTGCGGGTTGCAAAGATACCTTGTTGCATTGTTAGAAACTATTTCTGCCTTATATGCAGAGTTGTATTGAATAATATCATTTGTAGTTATTTTTGGGTAATTAATCATTTAATTAATTCAATACGTGGTTTTAAATAAAATAGTGAATAAATGACCTTAAGACTCTTTAATACCTCATTAACTGTGAGGTATTAGCTTGGTCGACTCAGCTCTTCACATTTGCTTTCCTCTTGTGTCTGTAAATTTTATTTGAGTTGCCGCCTTATCGAAAATGGGGCGTTTCGACCTTATCAGCTCTTGCATCTACGTCATTGCACATTAAAATTGCAAAAAATACGACACAGTCGAGTGGCACTTGGGGCGTGGAGGTCCTTCAGGCGGCACACACCAATACCAATACCAATACCCATACCAACACCATTGCCGATACTAGTACTAGCAGCGATAGCAATGCCCTTACCCACACCAAAACCAACGAAAGGACCCACACAGCACGTAAGACTTTCAATCAGAGTGCATTGGAATGGAAATTCTGCGCTGCAGCGCAGAAGAGGAAGGAAATGCATGCTCGACTGGATGTCTGACGGACGTGGATCGAACAGGAGGAGCGTGTGCCGAGCCACTGACGGACTGCTCCTGGGGCTCCAACTAACTGTATTAAATACCAGCCAATGCAATGCCCGGAGGACAGCTTCTGTGGAGTCATCGGATCTCAGTTTGTCCGGGAAACCAGGATGGGTATGGCTTCTTGGTTGCCCATAACAAGGTTGCTGCCAGTTGGTTACTGTGGCGACTTTGCTGCTTTTCCACTGACTTTGCATACTTTGAACTTTAGCCCATCCAATCTATATAGTATAGCTGTTTGTCGCCGCCAGTCAATGTTGCCGAGGCAAGAAGTCAAAAGTATCGACAGGATGTCTTGGCAAAAATATGAAAGTGCTGTGGGTGCATGAAGGGCGTTCGGTGGGATTATATGGCCAAGGAAAAGATTTATCAACTACTCCCTCAAAACGGGTTTAAAGCCGTCCAAAATAGCCTTGGAATTATTGATGGCACCGACTTACCATGTGTCGACTTAAGCGAGTAGATAAAGGTTGATTCGCCTGTCAAGTTAAACATTTTAAAACCCGCAAAAAATCACCGATGCCCAAAGAGATACAACTCAAGCATTGAGATGCCTTCATTGCTTTCAATTTCCTGGCCGTAGTGAATTAATGGAGCGCGGTGGGGCTCAGAACACGAAAATTCACGGCATACAAATTCCATTTAATGACCGAAAATCCCTAACTGAAATAAATTTGATTTTATTGACTGCGAATCAGGACTCGGCGGTGGGGAACACGATTTGAATTTGCCAGACAATGGGGTCGGCGGTCCTGATTTAGGAAATTACATTTTTGGGCCTCATTGTTGGGGGCCGAAACAAATGAATTATGATGTGGCCAAACACAAAAAAAGTTATTTCCTTTATGGCCAACACGGCAAACCCCTTTCCAATCAGAAACGAAACACGTGCGTGTGCCTTGTCAACGGGGCGTATAAATCTTTTCAGCTACTCAATCCCGATGACTGCCATCCATTAAAAGTGGCCGTGCCGCAATCGGACGGACCCACTGCTATTAAATATTTAGGCAATTTGTAGATCTATAACGATTTGGCCCTAATGTGGGCTATATTTATGAGCATGCCCTGAATAATTCACCTTCACCGAATCGGCTCTGGACTTCCACTGGCCCTTCTTCGACTATTGTGTCCGGCATGGCGTTTGCGTTTGGGTAATTTATTAGCCACGTCTTTCAATATTTAATTGAATACGGTGTCGCAGCGTTAGACAAATGGCCAACTCTGCTGCTCCAGCTGGCGATGCGTGCCGTGAAAAGTGCTCTACTAAATTGCAGGCCAAATGTCCTGGCCAACTGGAGGCCTTCGTGGGTTTATTAATAGCGGCACCATTTCAACTGGCAGCCAGAGTGACGGATCTTCGGTACATTGGGCGATACGGATTGAAATAGATATGAGCTTACGAGGTCACTGTGTGGGCAGTCGACAAATGAAAATAAATTCAAGCCTATATATGCGTATATATAGCATACGAAATTCAAGTAAAATACTTCAACCCGAAGGTGGAATTTAAAATTTTCTCTAAGCATGACAGCAAAGTTTCCAGTTTACCTTTCATTTCAACCAAATCCTTCTATTCTTAGATTTCTCTTCCTTATAAACTTTCGATTTGATAACAGAAAACTTTGACTATTAGCCATATTACAGATCTAACTAACTCTAGCCTAACTCTTATTAAACACTTCATCAGCTAACCGGGTGAACTACCCAGAATCTTGTGCTTAAACCGTAGTGAAAGCCAAATTTATGCAATGCAAGGCCTTGGGGCTCGGCAGGAATGCCCAACTAACCATCAAAGATGCAAAGTCAACACAAGCAGCCAGCCCGGCTTCTTGTAGCGGAATGGCCCGAAAACTTTGGCTGAACACACGGCGTATGAGCAACTTATACCAGCTCAGCTGGTAGTGCGACAATTTAACGCGCTGATTGACGAGCAAACACTGGAAGGCTATGAGCGGTCCAGTTGGCCAGGACTTTAACTGTTTGTCAATGGCATTAATTATGTGGCTCAGTCATAATGTGGGAATGAACAAGGTGGCACGAGTGTTGGGACTAGTTTAGCATTATAATTTGACGTGACAGAGTTGCGTGTGTTTGCAGGCCATTGATTTGAAAATAAGAGTGTGTGGCCACAGAGTAAACCAGTGGTAAAACGACAAAGGTGCGCCACAAAATGCCCTCTGGCGTTGTCAGAATACATATGAAATTGAATTATGGCAAACTGAATGCGCAGCGCAAAAGTCAAAGTCAGTGTCAACAGACGAGCAAACACGTATCCAATTTGTTAGGAGTAAATGGGTGGAGCAGTATACTTATGGCAGTATCTGTATCTGTATCCGTATCCGTATGCAAAAGGGGGCGGTGATACGTCACTTGACATCTGTATAAACAGAAGGGCGGTCGGAGAGTACAGCAGACAATATGAAATGCTGCCAGGACACTCATGTCGGCCATTTTCCTCTCTGTTTTGTTGTTATGCGACTGAATGATTTCTTTTGTGAAATTGATAACTCTGTATACAGTGCAAATATGTAAGCTTGTGTGTGTCCATGAGGGGATGTCCTGTATGCGAAATGGTTTAAAATGCTTCGGATTCAGCCTGGCTTTGTGTTCTGCCTCAAGGCCTGCGGATTATTACAAATTAAAGTTGTGTAGGGCTCCAGGGCCAACAAAACTGTGACAGGGGATTTTGTGGAAATATATTTTCGGTATTGTCATTGAGAAAATATTGAGCAGTCATGTGGTGAGATACGATTTCTTTAAGTACACACTTCAGCAGATTCAGACATTGAAGATAAGTTATGGCGGTTCCACTGAAGCTTGAGAAAAGTCATTAATTTTCACAATAAAAAAGAATTCCTGTCAATTAACTTGAAAGAAGTCAAGAGTAAGCAGAGTTGGTGTTTGTTTAGAACCATAAAAAGATTATCTGGTTTTAAAGTATATCATTTTTGCGTTGTTTCGAAAATTCACTCAATTATTCAAATGTTCCGCAAAAATGTATAACTCATGCGAATAACTTTTAATAACCATTTGTTACAGTTTCAATGAGCGAACACATTTTTTACACGCTATTTCCGTTTCCTGCGCTGTCATCCATCACATTTGCTTAATTTCATTTCGGTTGCAAAAACTCTGTCGTGCCTGCATTTGCATAACTCCTCTCGTTTTGTTTATTCTCTTCATATTATGCGCTTAGCGGGTCTTGCCAATGATTGATTGGCCAAGAAGGCAGCACGACATTAGCCCCATATCCTTGACAAGGACCCCAAGCTCACGTAAAGCAAGTCATAAAAATATTTCACCAACCGAACAATAAAAAGTGAAAAGTGCCGAGCCGAAATAACAAAACGTTGTAGGTCATGTGTCATCCGCAGAGTCCTGAGTTCCGCTTTGTTTTGCCTTGCACGGCGGCTCAAATTGCATGTGGCATGTTTGTTTGCACTCCGACGGGATATAGAGCCCATATACCATACACCATACACCATATAACATACACCAAACACCATATACCATTCAGCTGCGGGTGTGACGAACTTTAACACACCGAACAGTTTTGTGTCCTGGCTGCCACGGGGCTTAGGTGGAATATTTAATTTTTGCTTTGTGGCACATTGTGGCAAATTCTCGCTGGGGTGTGAGAGCAAAGTGAGGCATTAATGAAATTCCATCAAAGTTTGGCCAGCTGATGCACGGGAGCAGATGATCCCGAAAACGGTGGTCGGGCGCAAGTATTTGGGATAACTTTGTCTTAGTTTCCGCTAAAAGGAAGTTGCCATTTCGGAATTTCAATTTTGTCGCAAAATATTTAATTGGAATTGTTTCGGGAAGTCAAAGAATATTCTAAAGTTTTCTTTAATACCTGTCTCTTATATTTAAATAGTTCATTACCATTAAGCAAACATTAAAATCTATAATTCATACAGATACGTACAAATTATTTAATAGAAGTTTGAAGTTATTTGAAAATTAATTATTTAAATGCAATTCGTAACATGTCTCTCAAATACAATTTTCTTATTTTTAAAAGTAAGTGCCACTAGTCTATATTATAAAGGTATTTTACCTCTTTGGCACTAATTATGTTTTACATCTCGGATCAATGATTTTTCTGCCATCCTTTAAAAGATACTTTAAAGGATCTGTGGACTTCCTGTGATGCTATTTTAATCCCCATCCTGATCCCTTCTGGCGCCTTTTTTAAGGCCACTTAATTAAATTGGGCGCTTGGCTAAAAGAGCGCGGCACAGCTGAAAAAATGGAATGAAAAGTCCAAAAAGAACATCCACCCTAGAGCATCAACACTCAATCATTAAGACCACACAAAAAAGAAATGACAAATTGAATTGGGTCACAGAATGTGCACAACAGGAAATCTGAATAAGTATTTCACTCAGGACATCGAGAAGACCTATAATTACCATGGTGTACATAATAATAAAATCAAATATGTCAAGTTTGGGCGTCAATTCTAAGCTGATTAGATGCAAATGGCTGTGATAAAGATAAAAATACCAAATCAATATCCAACTAAGTCGTTACTCGGCCTCAGTCCCCACTCATCCGACCTCCGATGATGACACTTCAAAACAAACTACACACAGCGCAAGAGGGAAAAATTGCAAAGCCCAGGCAGATTTTATGTTATTTTTATGTTAAAAATAGGGGACCAGCGAAGGAGCCAAAGGACTCAGCCCTGCGAGGAGGCTTCGAAGGGGCAGGGGACGCAACACACAAAAGTTTTATTTATTCATGGGCACGGAGGACTGGTGTGCGTCACCAGGAATCCGCAGCTGAGATGTGTTACCCAACTGGATGCCGAGGAATATTTATTTTACTATCGGAATGCTTCAGATTTTTATGCCTACGTTCAGGACACCTGAAAGTCGTAAAGCTAAAAACACACAAATGCTGCATTTCAAATGCTTTATTTGATTTTGAATTCAAAAATGTATGTGAAAGTTGCTTTGAAGTTACCTTGGCTCTTCTGCAGAAAGGCTCAGCACAAAACACGTACAAACCGATAGTTTGCTTTATTCTATTAATATTTAAATTCGCGCGCACTTTCCCTTTTGCTGGGCTCAAAGGACTTCCGCTTGGACTTTCTCTCTTTGGGGCAACCTATCGAACCGAACGTTCCGCTTGATTTGTGAAACTGGCCTCGTTTGGCCAGTGGGTTTGGTTAAAAACGTGATTCTTGTGGCCCTGTTAACCGTTCGGGTGGCCGACATCGGCTGCCGATGTTGCCTTTGGGCCACTGTTAACTGGTCTGGACTGAAACGTTCCGGGAAACGAGCCGAAAGTAGGTCTGAGTGGGAAATTAATCGAGGCCCATTGAGTGAAGTTCACAAAGCTTCGCCAGCTTTCAGGAGCTTCCCCAACAATTTCCCCCTATTTTCCCAAGGCCAAACTAAATAAAATTTTAAATGTTAAATACCTGTTTGTGTTGTGAATGTGTTGCTGTTTTTGGTAAAGTATTAAATGCCAATAGTTACCTGAAAGTACAATAAATTAAATTGAAATCAGTCGAGGTCAACAGTATAACGAAACACACTCAAAGAAATCACAAGTAACGAATAACTCACTAATAAAGGGACTTTATAGATAGACATATAAACTTTTTCAAGCTTTGTTAAATATGGTAAGTTATGGAAAGGAGCAAAAGCTTTTATAAAAGCTTTTCGGTTAGAAAAAGTGTTGCCAGCTTAAAATATTTATTAGAAATTTGAAAAAAGGATTTGTTAGAAATTCTTTAGAGTGAAAACATGCCAATTACGGACTAAATAAAATGCTAGTAGAGTTCGATATTCTAAGAAAACGGTTTAAGTGCGTGCATTTAAGAAAATTCGGAATATTTCATGGCTACTTTGATGAAGAGTTTAACGTTCTTTATTAGTATCAACTAGGAACACCAACAATTGCATAAACATTAACAACAACAACAGCGACACACTTAGAATAATTTCTAGCTAAAAGAATTATTGGCTAGAGCTCCGTTTGCTGTCACTGAATTAACAACAAAGGCAAGATATCTTTGGATAGTCACACACCAGTCGAGTTATTTGCTGTTGGCTAAAACGAATTGACATCGAATTTAAAATCGAGATCCAAATTTTTCAAGGGATTTCGATGGAATTTTTTGCTGCCATGATGATGATGGTGATGTGGTATCAGTATCTCCACCTCCGGTTCTTCATCGGTTTTGGTTATTACAAGTTTTTCGAATCATTTATCAAGATTTGTGTGTGTTTAAGAATAAATACAGAAGAAAAACCATTAAAATTGCCATCAATAATATGGAAAAATATATTTCTTTATGTCTATTAATGTAAAGTTATGCAATCAGAAAGAGAGAGACAGCGAATAAGCTAATGAAGTGGGTGAATTAAATGTGTATTGAAGCAAAGTGAAAGTCGAGAACAGTTGCACATTCACATTCACATTGACATGACACACGCAATCACAAATGTATCAAATGAAAACGTTGCGTATACGTGATATTTGTTTATACAAGTCAATTTCAACCAAGCACGCATCAGCCCTCGCCAGCTTGACGTCCATTCGCATTAGAATTGCCCTTTGTCACAATTTTCCACAACTGTCTTTTGCCCAAGCACCACCCCACTTATCAACGCCCGGCAATATCGTAAATTTTCAGCTAATTTCCTGCACACTCAACTTTTTAATCATATAAATAGCCATAAACTGCGAGTCGCTAGTTATATCGAAAAGTTTCGTTTTATTTCGGTTGCGTCTGGGACAAAAGAGTAAGAAAACTACCGAAATGAAATAAGAGCTCTTGAAGTCAAGATACTTTGTGTCTACGAATGCCTTTGTAGGGGTGTATCTTATGGGAAAAAGCGTTTCGCTGTGAAGTTATGGCATTGCCGAGTGGAGTTGCAAAAGTTCAGCTTGGGATAAGTGCGTTCCTGAGTACGCAATAAAAGTTTGAATACCTGCAAAGTGGCTATGCTAACTTGATAGCCACGCTCATTGTGCTGCAAGTTTTCAATGCGTGTAAATATATTTTGTAATTGTATTATATTTAACTGTCATGAAGAATGGGAACTAGTTAATTTAGTCTCTCCCTTTTCAGTTTTTACCAAATTGGATTAGGCCTGAAATGGGTCTTGCTTTTTCGGTCACTCAAACTTTTCCATTTATTTAGAACTCAAGTACCGAAAAGTTTGTCGGCAAACCAAAAGCGATTACCCCGACGTGGCAGCCAATAAATTTCGAAACAATATCGATTATGTGCTTATAAATTATATACTCGGGCACATAGGCACAAGTTTTGCTTGTGGCCAGACTTGGGAAATTCATTACGGAATTAGCTCGGCTCCAGCAGTTTTCATTTCCCTGTGCATGCCGGCGGCCAAAAGCATAAAAGCATTATGAGCCAGGCTGGCAATGACAAGGCACCAACACAAGTACACCCAATCATGCACACACACAGACACAGGCTCGGAACACACACACACACTTGTGCAGTGACAGCACTAAGTAAAGTCTACTCCAAGTTAGACATCGCACAGACGGCTGCCTGCCCCAACATGTTTCCCTAAACTTTTAATCAGCCCCAAAAAAAGGAGCGCAAAAAACTTCAGTCCCCTTTTGGGGGCCACAATTATTGCCGAATTTGCTGAGCAACAAAAACATAATCAACTTAATTGCATAGAGTACGCTATGCAAAGCCAAAGGCTTTTGGACGCGGAGCGAGGTATTTTGGCTCCAGAATAGACTTGAGGATACTCATTGAATATTACTAAGCTTTATACACTTTCAACCAATAATAAAGTAGATTATTTTCCTTAATATGCTTAATAAGCTTAATCGCTTATATCGTACTTTTCATATGAATAAAAAAATAATAATCTGCATTTAAATAAACATCCCCTTAGCCTTTAAGCCAAACTCAAATCACGGATTATGTGCCTTCTTTTTATCAGCTCATCAAGCTCAATAAGGGATTACAACCTTTGTTGCCAATCGAATTTTTCATCAATTTGTGAATATTCAAGCGTGCAAAAGTATGCCCAACTTATGGAGCCCATCCCACTGGAGCCTACGGGGAACCTAAGCTGATAGGGTATATCGGCGCCACGTTTATTGTCGCTGGCGTCGAAAACATGTAACATGGGGTTGTATGCTCGATTGCTACTTTATGCTTTGGTGCCCCCAAACGTATCTGGCAATCAATTTCCGCTTTGTTTGTCAGGGAAATAACGTGAAAGTGGCCCAATGCTTTGACTTATTTTCCGCGCCCTGTTGTTATCGCTGTTGTTGTTTGGTAAGCGGAAGCAACAGCTCAGCTGCCAATATCGTTCAAATATGACGTATACGTAACGTTGCCCGGCCACTCAACATTGAACCCAACCAGCCAGCCATCGAAGCCAGCTTGTTAACTACCAAGTACACAATTTTTAATTAAATTTGCTATTATACAGATGGGCATATATATAGTATGTATGTACGTAATATCCATTATCGTGTTTGAGGATAACAATGGATGGCACTTCATTAGTCGCCTGTTTGGCTGCTCGGGGCCATTTTACCACTTTAGTTCGGTTTTCGGTTAGAATGCGGATAGTAGGGAATGTCTGGCATTGGCTTTGTGCAATTAGCCTTTATGTGGTGTATGTATGCTCTTGATTGGGACACACACATCTGCCCGAAAAGTGGAGCAGTCACAGAAATATTTTCCAATTTGTTGGACTCAACATTGTGCTTTGCGTGCCTTAATTTTGGATATTTTTAGGGGTTATCTTGAAAAGCTGTATAAATATGGAATATCAGCCTATTTTCGGAAGCCTTGCCCTAATTGGGAATTGGGAAATCATTCGAATAAA
The DNA here is from genome assembly GCF_004382145.1 of Drosophila mauritiana. Classification (NCBI taxonomy): domain Eukaryota; kingdom Metazoa; phylum Arthropoda; class Insecta; order Diptera; family Drosophilidae; genus Drosophila; species Drosophila mauritiana. Next base: position 13,550,784 of record NC_046668.1, on the reverse strand, counting down.
TAAGACATTATCAGGATAATGTCTGTTAACAAAATTGATGAGTCATAGAGGCACTGAAGCAAATTGGGAGCACCATAAATATGGCTTTAAACATTTTATTCCAGGCCATATAGCACAGTTCAATTGACAAAACGATAACAAATAATCGTTGCCAATTATTCACAGCAAACAGGCTGACTCTCCTTTGCTATTTGTATTATTCAAAAGCACTGATATCCCTGAAATGTGTATCAGCACAAATACAAATTATATGCGCATACATTTGCGTCAAGTGACAAAAGCCAGGACAAAAGAAGGCGGATGTGTCAAGCTTCACCGATAAGCATCATAAATAATGCGGTCATATCAATTGCTGCATGAGAAATTCATAAGCCAGTCCGCACAGTCGGAGTAAGCAAATTCTTGGAATATCTAGTAATTTTCTTAAAATTGAAATCGCTGGAGAAACAAAACAGTAAGCTCAAATAAGAAAAGTAGAGGAAACACATAAGGTATGATTCCCAAAGGAATTTAGAAATAAGCGAAATCCTTTCGCGGAACGTAATGTGGCGAAGGAATGTGACGGCAATTCCATAGGGAGCATCAACATTCAGTGCGGAAATGCTTCAATAAAAACAGAACAATGACAATAATAACGACCCAACCTGAACCGAAAGGCTGGATGGGAATGGCAATGGTAATAGAAATGGCGGATGGTGGATGGTGAACACCGGATATGCCAGTCAGTGTGCGGGCGGAAAGCCTCAACAAATGTCAATTTATCATTTCCGGTGGTGAGGCGACGCAAATTGCAGAGCTTAGGAAATGCTTTGCGCGCCTGTTTAAAAGGCATTTTAACAGGGCAAACACGCAGACATTAGACCCGCCGCACACACACATCACCATCCATATAAATGTGCCCTAATGGTCCTATCCCCCTTTTGGCCCTGCCCCATTGTGGTATGCATAATTTTACTCGGCGTGGCGCCGACTTTCTTCAGTCGGTGGCCATCCTGGAGTCGGACACAGATATTAAATATCATTCGGGCACGCATTTCTGGCATTTGTCCGGCTCTTTAATGCCGCCCCAGTGCCCAATTTTATGCATTTCTTTCGTGTAAATATGCCGCTCTCTCCCATCTTTCATATTATTCATATTTGTGGGCAAGGCCATTGCCAAAAGTGTATTTTTAGGTCGGGTCAGGACACCCGTGTCGAACAATCCTCTCCCCGACGCCAAATTGAAATTAATGCGTTGGGCCAACGCGTCGGATACGTGTTATTTGTACGGCTGAATTGCCAAGCGCCCAGGAAAACCAAATGGACTGTGAACGTTTCGCTAAATTTGAATTTTAATGCTTTTGGCTGGTAAAATTTAACGACTTTCGGTATCTTGGCGTGAAAATATTTTATAGTTATTGATTATCAAGCCTGTCAACGTCGATTGGCGGCGGAAAAGGTGCTTTTTTTATGCCTTTAAAATGATCGAACAATAAATGTAAGTGCTCAAAATAAACATTAATGGCATCGACGAGTTTGTATTTATATTTATTTAACCAAAAAACTCAGCAGTAGTAATTGCATGGTAAATACTTTTAAAGATAACACACAACAGTTTATTTTAATCAATACCATTATTTAATAAAGATCTTACCAAAATATTTTGATTCGTTTGATATTGTTATTTATTTTGTATTCTTCCCTAACTTTTTGTCCTACGTAAATACGTCCCTAACCCTTGGCGCTGCCAACGCCCTGCCTTTCCCCCTCTCCACAGCAGCTTATCAAAAGGACACACCCACGAACAGGAATTGCGCTAATTAGACCGACAACAGCCACGCACATCATCAACATGCCCGCCTTTCGACCATGAATCAGGATATTGCCGCACCCATCTTGCGGCAAGTGTAAACATAATACGTGGTGTTCCACAGAAAACTATTTGCCCAATAAATCAAATTGACTGAACGGTGGCAAGTAGAGCGCTATATGTACTCTCAATTAGTTAAACATTAGCAGGACATTTTGGTTAAATATGTTGCTGCATAATAAACCAAGTTGAATAATAAGCTCAGGCAAAGCCACAAGTGGAACGCTCCAGGAATTGTCAAAAAATTAATTAAAATTATGCAAATGTGCGCAATAAACGTAAGTATTAAGCATATGTCCTTGCCTTTTGTCTTTTAAGGACCCACACTTTTTTTTTAATCTGCTCCTAATGTATGCTTTTGAGCGTGAGAGATTTGATTTACATACTCTTATAGAGGGAATATTAAATATTACCTCAGGATAATACATTTGTTTTCATGTCTCATCTTTTGCATTTCAGCAAAGTCTAACATTTTTCAAAATGTTAATTAAATAATAAACAATTAAGGAATGTATTTAACAAGGAAATTCAGTTGTCACAACAACCATCTTAACAAATGCCTTCACTAAACCAAATAGTGCTATGAATCATGATCATTTAGCTAAATAGCCGCATAACAACTTTAGACCTAAAACCTAAAATATCCCCTATAGAGCTTCTTATAGTGGGGATAACTCCTTATAGCCTGTTAGTGTGTGTGTGAAGTTTAATTGCTTGTCTTGAGCAGGATCAACCAACACTGGATGGCGCTTATTTGCGTTTCACATTAAGCGAAGGCAACTGAAAAGGAGCTTAGCAAGGACTTAGCATGTGCCGTCGCCTTTCCTCTCGTGTCTGTTTGTTTGGGCTTATACTTTGCATGAGTTGACATCTTTATTGCCAATTTATGTCCTTCCTGGCCCATTCGCAATTCGCAGGTAATTTCGCTTTGGGCGTGTCCAAGCGGGAAAGGGAAGTGAAATAAAACAAAGTGGACCTCGTCATCGCCATATCTTAATTATTTGACAGACCGCGGGAAATGTACCCAGTTTCTACTTAAGCATTTACGGATTTACGTTTTTAATTTCGTTTTACTCGCAAGCGGAATAAATTTGAAATACAGCCTACGTGTTTGTTTTACAAAATGTTTTGGGTGGCGGCATAAATGGCGTAACCGAGCGGCAGTTTTTTGGTTGATTTGGGTTTTCACTTCTTTTCGTTAGTTTATTTGTATGTTTTATTACGCTTTTCTTTTACGCTGCTGCAGAAGAAAATCAAAAAAGTTCGAGGAGCGGCCTAAACTTTATAGTAAGGAACTTTATGGTAAGTAAAAAAGATAAGGCAGCTGGCGAATATTTATGAATCACTACAGCCCAAATGAAATTGAATATTGAATAGTCTTTCGGCGAATACAAGAACTGATTTAATTTCCTTGCTACCCACAAACTTTCAAGGACTATCCGGAATATTTCAGCGATTCCAAGAAGCCCCAATTAGCTGAGCCATTTTCAAGGCAAATGTTACGAGGAAAACCAAGTGAACAGCACACATAAACCAGCAAATTAAAAGCTGTTGGCAGCGGGAAAATTGCTAAGCAATAACAATAATTTGTGGCATTAACGGGGAGCGAAATTTTCTGGCTAACTTTTCCCGTGCAGCCATCCAGCCATTGATAAAGTGTCGCTATACAATTTATCAGCACTCCCTCTGGGAAACTGGGAAATGAAAATTGGGAGGGGAGCGGGAAAACGTGCGGAAAACGGCGGCAAAACAAACAGTTACTGCCACTACTACTGCTGCACCTGCCACAAGGGAAAGCTGGCTGTGGTAATTTATGAGTCAGTCTCTGGAAACGCTGTGCGCCTCGATGGTTTTCCATATTTTCATTATTTCAAAAAGGAGCAAATAAACCGCACAAAGTTCCTCCTTTTTTTGGGGCTTGCAAATGGTATTAGCCCCGAACTTTGCATCCAAATTTGCGCTGAGTAAAAAGTTATTGTGGTGAAAATTTAAATGAATAACTAAGTAAATTTAAAATAATTGGATATGTATGTATTTTCAGGAGGCAAGTATATAAAATTTTCAGTGAATTATGGCAGAAGTTTTAAATAATTCGAGCTATTTTTCCAACTAAAATTTTATTCCGTACAATAGAAAGAGGCCATAACTTAACGTGTAAATTTATAAATAGAATGAATTATAAATTTGTTTATTGTAAGCAAATATTATATTAAAGTAAACAATTTTGTATATTCCGTTAAAGGTTTTTTGCCTGAAGCAAAGTAAACGTTATTATCACTTTACTGCGAATCATATGTCGTAAACTAAACTGTGCCCCCAAAAGCAAGCTATGGAATTTGTGTTATCCTGTGGCCCATATCGCTGTCCATAAAAGTGACTTCTGACTACGCTTATTAGATACCATAAACAGGAGCATAACCTACGTTAATGCGCATTGGGAAAAAATAATGCCCAAGGCGACTGTGGGACAACGAGGCGGCTACTTAACAAAGTTAAGGGCCTTACACAAATTTGCCATCGGCCGCATAAAAGCGCTTGCGGATGTAGTGGCGTGTAATGGAGTGCAGAGTATACAACCAAAAGCAAACATCTCCCTATATATATATATATATAAATATATGTGTATACACTTAAACAATTCATATTTGCGACACCATTAAGCCGAGGGCCGCGGGGAGCCCGGAAAACTGGGGAAAATGGGAAAGTGCGAGAAAAAAAGGCAAATGCGATAACGACGTGCGCCCAGCGTGTTGATACAGTAAATAATACTCGAACCCCTGGACACAGGATTTCCATTCATCCCCACACACACAGGACACCGAAAAAAAATCCTATAAACTAAAATAAAATTAGTTTCTATTCTTCGCTTCTTTAAATATTTTTACAATTTCGTTTTTTTCGTCTAGCTGTATAGATTTTTGTTAATTCAGAAAGTAAGGAATGATGAACATTTTCTTCAAGTGCACCCACACACACGCACGCACACCGAATGTTGAACAGTCGTTAATATGAATGTATTGGATATCGGAGATTGAACGGGCCTTACCTTCGTCCTCGTCGTCATTGAACTCCGTGATTGCCGCCTTGTCGCAGGGACGATCAATGCCATTTGTTGCTTCCGACTTGCCACTCCCACCGCCAACTGCGCCGCCCCCGTTGGCCGCCTTCGCCTCGCCGTTGGAGATAATTGAACTGGATTTGGCGTGATTCGTATGATTGCTAGCGGATGACTTGGATGACTCGCCCTCCAAGGGAGGAGCACTGGGCTCCGGTTCGCCGTTGCTGACCGCATCCATGGCGGCGCCATCCTTCGTCTTTAGCTCCTGGCTGGTGTTGCAGCCCATCTTACTAGATCGAGGATTTGGGAATTTAGTCCTGGGCTTTTGTTGGAGTCTCTACGCTTCCAGTTGGCCTAGGTTACCCTTGTGTTGTTTAATCAATTGCACACACACACTATACTACACACACACACACATTCGAACTGGAAACTAGTTTATAAACGATACTTGTTGTTTCTGGGCCAATTTGCACTTTGACTTTCGCAAGCCGAAACCTTTTTTGCATTAAATGTTTACAAAAATACGCTGTGCCTTGGTTATCTTTTTGTTCAAAAAACTTTGGTGTTTACAAAAGTCGTTAGAAAAAGGTGCAAAACCACAATTCACTAGCCAAAGACCTCGCACGGAACCGGAAGCGGAAACCAGCTGAATGGCAGACTCGCAGCGCAACTGACTGTCTCTGGCACAAGCTCAGGCACAACTGACTTTGACACTGAACGGCGCCGGCGACGCGTCCTCACTGCGGATGCCTCGGACCCCGAATGCCCGATATCCCCACATCCTGCAGGAGCCGGAGTTTCGAGCTCAACAAGCAGCGACGCGCCAGCCGGCAGTCAACGACACACAAAGCCCAGGGAAGCAGAGAGCCAGGACCTCGAGGAGAGATAGGAATAGGAAGCGAGAGAATTCTCTCTCTATCGCTCTCTCGCAGGACTCACAGTGGGCAAAAACATACGGTTTATACATGTGTATGTTGAATTTAATTGTTTTAAACTTTCAAAGAAATTTAATAAAATAAAAATAAATGCTTAAACAATATTCACTTTTTCCTCTGATTTTTATTTAGCAATAATTACAAATTTGGAATATAAAATTTAGGTTGAAGTTGGGATCTACAAATCAATGAATAAATTTAATTTCAATAAGCTTCTTATAAATAAAGAATATTACAATGATGTACTAAAAGGCAAATAAATTAAAAAAAAATGACCTTTTGTCTAAATATTTATTTTAAATAGTTTTTCCTTCATGTTTACTACTGTTTAACAAGGGACCAAAAAAGAGACCCGAGAAGAGAGTGGCTCTATCCAGGCGGCAAAAGCAGCAGCTGCCTCTGTTGTTGTTAGCCAGCTCTGGCTGCAAACTTTTTCGCAAATAAACAAACCGACGACCGAATCCTACTCACAGATACGCACGCACACAGCCATGCGAGGAATGTGGCTTAGAGGCGCCGCAGAAACCGTTGTGGTGGCAACACAACCAGAATCCGAAGAGCGGCAAAGGCAGCCAAGGCAATGGCAATGGCAATCGAGAAAGGAATGGCCACACTCACACCAGCGCAGGCCAAAGGACTCTCTCACACACATACACATTGCGTGTAACCAGGCGCAAACAGCTGAATGGAAGAAGCACAGCCAAAATGAATGCAAATAAAAAGAATATTTCCAAGCAGAAAACCTGGCCCATAAAAATATCAATGAGCACCGTCCGCTCCCTTGAGTATATATAGCAATTCATAAAAGCAACTAGCTTTGGCATCTCCTACAGCTCAGCTGTCATCTGGCTTCCTTTTTGTCTTGGCATTAATATTTGGGAGTTGGCTCTTTGGCTTATGTGTGAGTGAAGACTCTGCGATGGTGTGCGTGAGACAAATGAATTGGTTCGCATTTCCTTTGTAGTTCCCTGTATTGCTCAGTTATTGTATCCCAAAATCTCTCACTTAATTTGCAGAGCTCTAGAACTTTAGGATTTAAAAGTGTGGAATTTATGAATAAATTATAAACTCTAAAATTAAAGTGTATAAAGAAGTTTTGTGCAAGTGTATGACACCTTTTATCTTAGAGATAGTACCATAACAATCAAGCTGAAGTGCGCATAGTCTAGTTGAAGTGCAAGCCACGAATACTCGTAAAGTGGGCAATATGCAGGCCTTGAGGCAATTTTAATCAAAACTTCCCTCGCTTACCCACAAAATGAATCCCGCATATGTATGTACATATGTTATTATATTACAAATGTCTGAGCATATGCAAATTAGCTTCACATTGCAAACGTGGCATAAATGCGCAGAATAAACAGTCCGAAATGGGGCAGAAACAGGCTGAAAGCCTTTTGTAAATATGTATCAATAACAGAGAGCTCTGTTTTAAACACAATAAATTTATTAATTAAAGCGAGGCTATTTAATTAACATGTCCATTAAAAGGTGCAGCCTTGATAAAAGCTATAGTCAAGCTACAAAAAAATCGAAAATGTTCAAATTAATTGAGTTTCAATGGACATAAATTCCACCAGGGCTTTCTGAATTTCGATACAAATTTAATAAGAGCTTTCCAAAAGAACAGAGACAAATTTATATTGATGGAAAATCGAGCCAAAGGAAAACAAAAAAGAGAAAATCGCTGTTGCAAAACCATTGATTTAAGTCTCCCCTTTAAAGTTCACATTCTCGAGCACGTAGGATGCCAAAAAGGCTAGCAATTAAGTGCGAGGATCTCGCCCCCTTCTCAGCCGTTGCACTCTGGCGAACAAAAACAGGATGGGTCAGGACAAGAGCCAGAGAACTTGTCGCCCCTCTCGGAAACTGATGGAAAAACAGCCTTGAAAGCGTGAATTTGCACACCCCAAAAATGCCGGGACAAACAGAAGAGCCCCAAAGTTGGTGGCCAAAATCCAAGGGCGAGAATTCCAAAGTCCCTTGGCACTTGACTACCACTTCATGAGGCCAGAAACGACAGCGGCACATAAACCCTTTTAAGTCCTGATAAAATGACTGACAACGCGAGTCTCGAGACTCGAGAGCCTTAGGCCCAAAACTTTGCGCATCATTTGCCAGCGGAAATGCCTAGGTCATTATGTTGCCCAAAAGATATAAATAGCTTTGTTTTTCAGATAAAAACGTTTGGCTTTTCGATTTTTCTTCTTCTCTGCTCCCTTTGTGAATGAAAATAAGGAAAATACGTATACGCCGCGTGGCTGCAAACTCTGACATGGCCTTTGCTCTTTGCTACGCCTCCTCCCAACTCATTTGCCGCCTCCTTACGTCGGTTCTATTTTATTTTATTTTTTCTTTTTATTATATATATATTTTTTTTTTGCTTTTTGGGGTTTCCTCTCGGGACTTCTGGCAAATGGAAAGTTCTTCGCATGCTTTTTCCAGTCTTTTTGCAAGTCTGAAGTTTAGCGGTGCGCAACAATTTTCAGGTCTACTTGAAAAACTGACAGCGAGCAAATAAATTTAAAGTGAAGTTTCGTATGTGCTCCTGAGATATTGTGGGCTTAAGTTTCTCGCATACAGAATCCGATTTTCATAAGTACTTGAGCAGAGCGGAAACTCGTCGAGTAATTTATCTGTATGCCGTTTGCGCGGCTTAACTCCTCCATTTCCGCTCCTTTGTTGGTTATTATTTGCCAGGCTGACAGTTTTCTGGCAAAGCAATTTATTCGCATCCCTGTCTCATTATTTATTCGACTTTTCACCTTGACCGTGTCCTTTATCTCACGTTTTTTGCCATATCTGAATATCTGATGTCATGTCGGCGAGAAAAGCGTTTCCTTTGTCACCATTTTTTCCATCTTCCTGGTTGATTTGTGGCAACATAGAAAGTCGCTAACGATAATTGAATTAGACCGGAAATGATATATCCGCACAAAGTCCTTGTTGTTTCCTTGACGATGACAATTAATCATACGCAACGTTGGAAAGGCGATGAAATGAAATATCCATATCCGTGCGTGGTATTCAATTAATTGTGTGTTATTAATGATCACACGACTTCCTTAGAAGTTCTCATTATTCAAATAATGGCAATTATATTGCTTAAAAATTCATCAAATTATCTGAAACTTTTGCATGGCAATTTCACAACAGCTTTAAGGAAGCTACACCCATCGCATGGCTAGCAGCATTCATATCCGATAACTCAGCTCTTGGCCAAGTGCCAAGCCAATATTAACCGGGAATATGAGCAGACAATAGTCGGCCAAGAGGGTCTGGCGAATCGCATCGAGTCGGTTTGTCTGGCAGACAAGCGGCAAACCAAAAAATGACAGTTCGGATGTCAGGAGTGCTCGATGTTGACTTTAAAATCACATTCAAGAGTTCGCTCGGCACACTCAACCGGACTTGTAGAAGCAGTTCAATTACACGACTCCCGCTGCATGCATGCACCGCCTGCCACGCCTACTCACCCAGTCGAAAACACCCACCCACAACTCCAACGCCCAACGCCCATACACCCGCTCGCTCACCCGCACGGCCATGTTTATTGAAAGGTTACATGAATGACACACACGCCACAAAAACTGAAGCACCCACACAGACTTACGCCGACCGCAGACACACACGCACACACACACACACACATGGGCGTGCAAAGGAGTTTGCTAGGGGGTTGGGTATATTTGGAAATATATCAATTTAATTATGTCCTTATTAATTCATTGATATGCATTAAAAGACAGATAGGTAGTACAATTACAGAGCTAATTATGTGTAAAGGTTTATGATGTTTATCTTTAAGTATATAAGGCATTAATTTTGATAATAAAGGAGCAAATGTGCTTTATATTTGTTTATATATGATATATGCCATTTATACAGACCAATTATAATGTGTTTTTTATGGTGTTAACAATTGGTATCTCTATAAAACCATGCTGGATCTATTAAGCTAGGTTTAGTTCTACACTCAACCCTTTTGATTAGTTAAGGAGCTACCTAACCCCTCTTGTGCACGCCACTGCACTTCCCATCTCACACGCATACCAGCATTTGCATTGTCTGTGGGCGGGCATCCCCTTCGATTCGTTCCTTTTTGGTTGCTTTTCATTGCATTAAGTGAATGTATCTGCATGCATATGCGACACGACAATAGCCGTGTGTGTGCAGAGTGATGGGTGGAGGAGGTGGGGGGAGTAACCGGAGCAGCCCGCTGCCAATTGCAACAGACGCCGCCGTCTGGCAGCTCGTTACGTGCCATCACGAAAGGCCCCCATTTTGTGCCCAACTCCCAGCCGGAGTTCCCACATCGAGGCGCCTCTTAAAGACCTGTTTGCTCCGATTTAAGCTCCACTTTTTTTTTTGCGCTGGTCATTGCCTACTTTTTGGCACCTCACTTCCTGTGTTTTTGGCTAACCGCTCAGATTGATCTGATGGATGATTCTTGGGCAATTGATTGATGTACGAATTATACAAAAGTTGACAAAGATTTCAGATCCTGCGGGCACAAAACAGCCACGTGGTCACTATGCGGCTCCATATTTAATGGGTTAATCGTGGAAAGGCCAACCCTTGCGTTCTTTTATACTTTTCCACAGAAAGAAAATTTATTTAAAATTCAAAAAATAAAAATATATTACTTGTTTTATGCCCTTTCTTATTAAGACTTCCTATTATTAGAATTTAATAAACATGTTCCCAATCTAAGTCATACATCTTACTATTGCTGCTAAAATATACCATTTTTTTAATATTTTAGCTTATCTATCATTTACAAATACTTCTCTCCCTTCATAAACAAAGCAATTACTTATCTTCCCCCGCATAAATCCTTCAAAGGTATCATTAAAAATGTATTACAAGTCCAATTTCATAGACAACATGTATACGTATGTGGAGTTATGGTTCAACATAAACTTGTTTTCAAAACCACTTAACGACGTCCAATAAAAGAGTCGAACCCAGTGATGGTTGGGAATGCCTAGCTTTTTTATGACTTTAATAGGGCACCTAAAACACACTCTACGTGACCCGAGAGTGTTTTTAATTAACAATTACCACATCAGGACGAGCCCAGAAACACGTGTCGACTTTTGTGGCTTACCTTGGGGCCTTGGGTGCCTAAAATTAAGATAATAGCCGGTAAATTGAAGGGGCGCCCCAGCTGAAATCAGTGGAGGGGCTGCCCGCAACTGACTCTTGTTTCTAATTTCGGAGCGTGGGCGACTGCAAAACCCACAGCACGGGAAACGGGAAACAATGGAAAACAAACTAGACCGCACCTAAACGCATGACGCAGTCGGGAACCCATCTATCCGAGCTTAAGAACCGACGGCTTGCATTTTAATTACGTTGTTCTTTACACCTTAACATGTTGAAATGCCATAAAGGACAACAAAATCAAGTAAGCCAACGAAGGCTGTTGCTGGTCAAGTTGTGAAAAGGCTCAAATGGCAAGGGAAATCTGGGCAGGGGTTGAAAGTGCGAATACCCTTTAAAGATTTTAATTTAATTATTGACTTAGAGTATATGCAATTTTATTATATTACAATTTATATATGTTTTACTGTACAAGTTTAACTTAAGTACTATCTGTAAGAATCTATGATTTCACTTTTAATATATGCTCCCTGCATTGAAAGGTATTTTCGTGTCGAATAATTAGCAAAGCAGTAACGTGCCCGTGCAGCAATTAAAATGTGCTATTCGCTATCCCACATGGTGGTCAAGCGAAACGCCCGAATTCCCCGGCTCAAAGGTGTGGAAACGTCGGTGTGTTGACCAGCGGCGGCGACTTGTGCTTAGTGAGCGTGTTTGCCTCCATTTCGGTTGCCATTCCGACTCCGTTTGCCTTTTTCCGTCGAAGTGTGTGGTCAGCTGTGGTCAATGATAAAAGCGAAACGATAATTTCCGTTCGTGGAGCTGGGTGGCAAAGTGACCGTTGACATGCAAATTTCCATTTAAGGCGAAAGCTTTCTAGGTACCTTGTAATGAAGTTGCTGTTTGGGATGAGCACAGGTGAAGGTCAGAGTACATTCGAAAGTTGCAGCAATTCTTCAAGAACTTATACATTTAAGCTGATGCCTATAAAAATGAAATTTTTTAAATAAGTATTATAAAATCAAAAATAAGTATAACTACTTATACTACTACCATCTAAAAGATACTCTACCAGAGCTAATGGCAACTTAATTTAAAGTTGTCCCCTGCTGTAGTGGCTCCGAGTGGAAGCTCCAGGCCACCGCCCACCGAGTCGTGTGTCCCTGATGGAATTCAGTGGTGCTGACATTCGCCACCTGCAGCTCCTTCAGGTAATCCAGTATTCTTGGAACGTTGGCCTTGACGCCCAGCATCGTGGTGTAGATTCTGCACCGCAAAGGAAACCAACGTTAATTCAATCTCTGGAGCTAATGAAGATTGACTCACCGCACGCGCTCCTTGTTCTCCAGACTCTCGTCTATGATGCGTTGCACAAACTGTACCTCGCCGCCCTCGCAGGTGAGTTCCTCCTGGCTTCCAGTTCTGGCATTATTGGGTGCTGGTCGTCTCTCTGGATTCCTGGTATTTCCGCCTAAGGGATTTGGTAAGTTCGAGTCGAAGAAGGGTGGATTGCACAGGCAAAATTGATACCGCAACTGTCGCTGATCCTGCTCAAAATAGCTCTTAAAGATGTTCGTGTTGTCTGGTTGACCATAGACTTCTATAAGGCTTTCCAGGTGGTTTTTCTTTACATTCATCATGGCGTACTCTATGTTTTGTGGTTTCGATTCCAGAGCCAGCATGTGCCAACCATTTTTCTTGGCACCAAGCAGTGAATAAATGCAGGAGGAGCCGCAACCTGCGAAAGATTAACTTAGTAAATCGTTGGGACAAACTAACCATAGCTTACCTATATCAATACCACGTATGTCCTGCAAGTTCAGAGGTTCCATTAGATCCTCCAACCACAAAATGTAATTCAAACGGAGTGCTAGTGTGGGCACCAAACTTCCGGGTGCAAAATCCACATCTAAATCGTAATACTCCTTCAACAGCATTTTGGTCAACTCACGCAGGGTCTTTTCATTGCGAAAGTTAACAGAAACCTTGCCATTGAGCTCCTAAATTAAACAAAAGTTTAATAAAATTAATGTCTAAGCTAAACAAATTGTTTTAACTTACCAACTGGCACTGCTCTCGAAAATCTTTATATTTTATAGCCATTTTGGTGTAGTCGGGCTGCGTGCGTAATACATTACGTGGATGCATGCCGACTATCTTTTGATTTCCCTTAGTTTTTACCATGTTTTTGTTTAAAAAAATCGCAATTGTAAATGAAATAAAATGCCGCCGAAATTCGAACAGCTGTTTAGTGCTGCAGTCTGGCAACTCCAGCGAGCAAGAGATGACACAAGCTCCCATTAATATTTGGTAGTTTTATTTGCCCTTCTGTGCTATCAGTGACTGGTCACACAACCACTTGTAGATTCAACTTTTGTAAACAAAAAAGTAAACTAATGTCTTGGCCTGGCAAACTGCTAGTTACTTACGAAAACTTTACAACCGATTTGCCAGTTCTTAGCATTGACAAGAAGCCATATGGATGCCCTGCTTCCTGCCACTGTAAGTGCAAGTGCTGTCGAGGATTCAGGGAGAAGTACGTGGCATTCAATGGGGAAGGAGACACCATATTTGGAACGGATTTCTCCAGCGAGTTATGCGAAGACGTTCAGAAAATTATGCGATTCCGAAGCTCGGATGTGCTGCTTTTGCTGCGCACAGCACAATTGCGCGATAATTTCTGGACAAATGAGTATTTTAAGGCTGATTTACAAGACGATTTTCGAGCAATATTCGATGCCTTTGAAGACAAAAACAGAAAAGTGCAAATGGAAAAGTTAGCCGCCATTCTGGATACAGTGAGCACCGGCTACAGACGTTCAGTTAGCCAACTGACAGGCCAGGAAGCACAAGGAGCTCTACGTCCCAAAATTGCAGCTTTATTCCTACCAGGACTACGCTGCGATTGCTACAAATGTGAGAATCTACCGTGGAAAAAGCTGCAGGACGTGGAGGATCACCAAAGGGCCCATCGCTATTCAGACAACTTTCACTGCCAGATATGCTACAGACGATTCTACCTACAGCACTCGTTAACCTCACACATAATTAGAAAATCCACAAGCTCGCGGGAACTCCACGAAAACAAGAGATATAAAAGACTACTGGAGGATCAGAAGTCACAAGAGCAGAAGGAACTGGAGCTATCACTTAACAAGGTGGAGGATATATTGGTGCCAGTTGCCAAGGACCTGCAATCGTACTTCAAGGATGAATCGAAACTTCCAATCAAAAAACGAAAGACTTCTAGCCTCAGCAAATGTCCAACCTGCGCGCAGAACTATGGCTTCTCCTTTAGCCACCAGCTGCACATGGTGAAGCACAGACGGGAAAAGCAGGATACGAACATCCCATTCCACTGTTCCTTTTGCAACAGGTCGTTTCTCACACGGAAATTCCTACGTAAGCACCAGAAGAGGGTTAGAACATTCAGTACGCTGCTATATCGCCCCTTTAAGTGTCCTCGCTGTACATGGAGATTCCAATTGAAGTCTGCCCTCGATGCCCATGTGCTGCGAAACCATGAACGCAGAAAACCCTGCCTAATATGCAAGCTACTAACCTCCCGTCTATGTTGTTCTGCTCATACCTCCAAAGAATGCAATAGGGCCATGGAAAAACATGGAGACAAAATGCGTCCGTTGAGAGAACCGCCAAAAGGAGGCAGCAGGAAGCGACCTCCGCCAGTTTGCGAAATCTGCAATAGGAAGTTCACGAGAAAATTTTTCCTTGAGGAACACATAAACAAAGTTCATTTGAATAAGAAGAATTTCACCTGCGAAATCTGCGGAGCGAATTTCTACAGTCAGGGCACCATGCAAACCCACCGAAAAGCAGTGCATCTTTTAGTTCACACCGTCAAGTGTGAAGTTTGCGATCTGACCATTAAATCGAAGGGAAATTACCGAAGGCACTGCAAATCTCAAAGCCATAAGGACAACCTTGTAAAGTTCGGGAAAAACAATGATAATACAAAAGAAAGTAATTGCCGCAGAGGTTTTTCTACTATTTTAAGAGCCACCGAAGAAAAGCTTGATATTGAAGCAAGTTCGTCAACAAACACAGATATGACTTTAGAAAGTAGAAGTACACCTAACTACAAAAAAATTGGCATAAAAACCAAGCAGACCCACTCGAAAACAACACCATGTAGATTGAAAAAAAGAGGAAAAATTAAAATCTGTCAAACCTGCGGAAATTCAATTGTTGGAAGTATGGAAAGGCATTACAGATCCATTAAACATAAACTTAACTTAATGGCACAAGCAAAAATGTTCAAAAAATAATTTTATTTTCAATATGTCGTTTAACTTCATAAATAGAAACAACATTATTTTTCATATTTCCTTGGGATGGATAATTAGAACTTAGACCAAATAATTCCTAAATTTTGTTGTGAATTAATTAGGAGTCATAAAAAAAAAATATATTTTTGCTGATTCAAAAGTTCCGCCCAATTTCAAGTTACTGAAATATACTAAGCCGAGAAAATAGTATTATTTGAGTTCATTTTATAGTTTACCCCACAACGGTCACTCTAAAAGACTTTTCGGCATAACAAAACACATTTTTATAGAAAACACGCTTTAAAATTAATAATATTGATTAGAAATGTCGGAAACTAGCTCTAAGGATAATGTGAAAACGGCAATGACCTATATTTGTGGAGGTAAGTTCGCCAGATAATGTACTTCGACGGAAAACGATTTTTTAACTGCGGGCACATGGCTGCCGAAATTGTTTGAAATGCAGTTCAATAAAAATTTAAATATTTTGTAGAATGCCATCATGAAAACGAGATGCGGCCCAGGGATCCGATTCGTTGTCGCGAGTGTGGATATCGTATCATGTACAAAAAGCGCACCAAGCGTCGTAAGTAATCCTTCATATTTAAATTTCCCCCCAGAAGTCTCCAATGGCTCTCAAACTGTACTGATGAAATCTTTCGTTTTATTTGCAGTTGTTGTCTTTGATGCCCGTTAAAAACCCCTAAAAACATATAGATAACCGTCTAAACAATATATTTAAGCAGTTAGATTATAAAAAATAAAGCTATTGCTTTAATAAATGTCATAACCCCAAGAACAACAGCGTTGTATCATTTAATGTAATGAAGGTAAATAGGAAAAAGCGTTTTGAATAAATTACAATAGGTTTATTTTAACTGAACAACATTTACTTGTATCATATTTTCCAAATTTTCATAAACCAAATCTAAATCAACTCCCATATGGTGCAAAATCCCAAATAAAAGAGCTTGGTTTATATTTTAAACTAATTATGTTTTATTTTGAATGTTTTGGAAATATATAATTTTAAACTAAAAACACTCACATTACATTTATTGTAATTATACCTTTTATTTTTTGCAAATTCATTGCTTAAATAAAATTTAAAGTAATTCGGTTTGTTCTTTTTGTTTCCTTTCTTATAAATGTCTTTTTTCGTCTCAAAAATTTTGTCTAAATGGCTTGTCATCCAAAAATTTACTTTACTTAAGAATTTTCTCTTCGTTTACGCTTTAGTTTAGTTTTGTGTAATAAATTTAAGTTTTCTTTTAGTTTACCACATTTAGCAAAAACACACATTTTACACTAAAATTGTTTATACCTTTATTCATATGTCATATCTTCCCCCGACACTTTTCAGTCAAATATTTCTTGTTCAGTGTGGTAAAAAGTTGTATTCTATCCATGTTCTTTGAGTATTTTGTAAGTTGTTCTTGTGTTTCCATCTTGTTCTCGCCGACTTTCTATTCCGCGCTTTTCAGATAAAATCATGAATACATCTACACGTACAGTAATATAGTTTTTGTTCATTTCGTTTTGTTAATATTTATAGACGTTTGGTTTTTCATATTTAAAACGTTTTGCGTTTATAATGCTTTTTGTTTCGTTTTGTTTTTTGTGGGCATTGTGGGCGTGACTGCTGCTCCGAGGAGTAACTAAATCAACTTAAAGTAAATGTACATTCACGTTAAAGCTTAAATGATAAGTAAGGCAAAGGGTTCGATGAGGTTCGCGTTTGCAGTTCATAAATTAATCCATAAACTAGGGTAACTAGACGACTAAATGCTAGGTGTAAAAAGATGGCAATCATTACTCGTAACTTAACTGAAGCTTTGTAAATGGCAAATTAAAGCTTTTACTTCACATTTCATTCAATCGAATACAAATACAAATGGATGTGGAGGTGGATGTGAAAATCAGGGGCTGGGGGACACATTTGATAAATGCTCATTCCAGGTAAGTTACTAAATAGTTAAATATCCGTGTGTAAATGTTCATTGTGAGTGGGGTGTGTTTGTGAGATAGCTCAATCGTACAACTAAGATAATGAAATTCATTTGCAGTCGGCTGCAAAAGCGCTTTCGAGACCGTTTGCATGAATTGTGTTTGTTTGTTTTTTGCTTTAAGTATTTTTTGTTTGTTTAAGAGAAATCATATTTCAGGTACATCACAACTTAAAATTTAAAAAATTAAATGCAATTTTTTAAATAATTTTCAATGTCAAATGCCTAATGCATTCCATATATGGCAAGCAAACATTTTCTAATCTTAAGCGAATAAAATAGAACCAAAACTACACGACCACATTAGCATTTGTCCGCCTGTCCTCGGCTAATCCTCTTCTGCAGAGCTGCCTGCAGCTTCTCTCTCCTAGTTGATGAGGATCCATGTCGCCAATACTTGTGCAGAGCCAGCGATCCCAGCGTGTGGTAGTTGAAGCTGATGGAGCTGTTCTTACGCGACTGGTTGCACTTGAGGCAGCCCAAACGCTGACGCACCATGCGATTGAGGTACTTGTCCCTCAGTAAGGTGACCACCGCCTCGGGCGTCAAGCGGATCTTCTTTGGCTGCGCCTGCTTGCGCGAGCTGGACTTCTTGCTAAAGTCCAGCGGTGCAGCGAGATACTCTTGCTGACTGGCCGCATCCGCAAGCAGTGGCAACAGAGTGGCCAACTGGTTGAGGGACTTGCGGGACGCATTCGAGGCACTGTTGCTGTGGGCCGGAGCCGCCTTCTTGGGACTCCGACGAGGTGTGCTGAGATCCAACTGCCGTTTAAGCAGAGATGTCACCGGCGCTGGTGGCTGAACCTTTGGAGCAATGGTCAGGGTTATGTCCTCCTTGTTCCGCAGATACTCGATGTACTCCTCCGTTTCGCTGAGCAGACGACGACGCTTGCTCGGCGACAGGTTCTCAATGTCCAGCTCTGGCTGTTGCTGCTGACCTGTAGTCGTGGCCGTGGGCAAAGCAGCTGCTGCAGCGGCCAGCATCAGTGGCGTCTCTGCCGCATAGTACTTGTTGATAATGTCCTTGACGTAGTTCTGGAACTGGGTGCCAATGCGATTGAGATTCTGGTACTCCATTTGGGTGAGGAACGGAGTCTGGTTGCTGTGGCCGCTGATGCTCGGCGGCGATGTTGCTGCCGCAGCTGCAACACTTACTGCTGCTGCGCCTGGTGACTTGGTCTTGTTGTTCTCCTTGTCATCCTGGCGATGATGGTGAACGGCATTTCTGTGCGATGACTTGTCCTTGTAGTAGTTGTTGTTGTTGCTATTGTTGTTATTGTTGTTGTTCAATTTGTACGCGGGAGACGATTTAATAAGCTGCAATCGCTGCTGCTGCTGGCTGTGATGTTGCTGATGGGGCTGATGCTGCTGATTCTCTTGGTCCTCATCGTTGTCGTTCTCGACCTTGATCTTCCGTTTGCTGGCCAGCAGCTCGATGGCCGTCTGCTCGTAGTTGGCCGCCTCTAGAAATGCCGTTGCCATCATCGCCTTGGTGGGTCCCATATCCTTGGCGTCCATTTCATCCATCTTCTCCAGCTTGATGGCATGACGCGACAGCTTTAGTGGCGATGTGGCGCTCATATTGAACTCATCGCCAGAGAAGCTCGACGAAGATGCAGACGATGGTGTATTCTCGTCATCCTCGCCGGTGGAATGTTGTCGCGCTCGCATGCCAAACTTTTGGCGCTGGGAACCGGAAACGGAGCCGCCGGATCCGCCACCCATGTTGCTCAGGCTGTACAGCAGTGCAGCAGCCTCTCGTGTCGTCCATTGCGAAGGCAGTTTATTGTTAAACAGGAGTTGATGATTGGCTGGTATTTTCAACTCGTGCACGCCTCCCGCCTTATGAAAATCCTGAGCGACCGAAGCGGTGTTGCGACTAATGGCGTCCATTTTTAGCAGACTGCAAGGATAAGTGAATAAACAATATATTAGATTGATTATTATGATATTGGTATATAAACGAAGATAAACAAAACAGGTGGCAAATAAACTTTAACTGAGGGTGAAATTCAGATGAGCCACTGAATAAAATGGTTATATCAACAAAAGAAAAACATAAATAGGGAACATACAAAAAGAAACTGTGGAGCCTGAAACCAACTATTAAGAAAGGTACAAACAAAACAAAACATTTTTTTAATCAGTGGACATTCAAACAAGGGTTTCGTAAACAATGTGAAATGGGTGTGATAAAACACAAGCGATTAGAATTTGCAAAGTGGTTTATAAACACGATGACCAATTTTGTGAAACTTAAAAACCAATATCAACGGAAACGAATAAGTAAACTTCTCGGGAAATTATGCAGAAGATGAATCTTAAAGCATTAGATAAGCACGCTTAAGACACGGAAATAAGTATATATGTAAAATAGGAAACTGAGTGAAAACCAACGAAAACGCAATGGATCGGGGATATATTGGGTTATCCAAATACCGCGCATAGTCCTCCGGATCGCTGCCCTCGGCCTCGAGGTACTGAAACAATCGCTCCGAGCCGCGCTTTTGCGTGGCTGCATTTGGCAATCCGCCGGTTAGCAGATCGTGCGGCGGTATCAGCGAACCGTTGGCGCTCAGCCGCCAGCCGACCATCGACGAGGGATTCACGATGATCTCCTGGAGCGGTCCGCCGCCGGAAATGTTGCCGCTTATGCCGCCGCCACCGCCTCCTCCGCCGCCGGCCACGCCCTCATTGGTGGTGGTGGTGTAGATGGTTACGGCGCCGCCGCCTCCATTCGCATTTCCCACATTGCCACTGGACGAGCTAACCGAAATGGTGGTGAAGTGGTGGTCGATGGTGATGTGGAGATGTGGTGATCATGGTGGGGATGTCGTGGGAATCGAGAGTCGAGAGAACGAGAGAACGAGGGTAGTAACTAGAGTTAGGAACGTTGTGCGCGCTCGGTTGGGTTTTTGTATTTTGTAATTTTTTTTTTGGTTTTGGTTTTTTGGGATGTGTTGGTTTTGTTTTTGGGAGGGATTGCTTGGTGTTTTTTTTTTTTTTTTTTTTTTTTTTTGGTTTGGTTTGGTATTTTTGAATGGGGCAGGGCGGTCTGAGAATGTTACCCAAAAGCATTGCCGGCATAGGTGTTCAGCTGGTTGTTGGCCACCAGGCTGTTGCCAATAGTTCGCAGCACATTGAGGTTCTGGCTGTGGCCTCCGGCATTGGCATTGTTGTTGCCATTGCCGCCGCCGTTGCCGTTGCTATTGCCGCTGCTGCTGCCGCCGCTCTGGTTGCCGTTGCCGCTGCGCGCCGGCCGATTATCGTGCGGACTGATCAGATCAGGGTATTTATGTTTAGATATAGAGAACGTCCGGGGATTTTGGGGGGTAGCCAGAGAAGTGGGGCGAAAGAGAGTTCAAAAGCTGTTTAGAGTTTTTCGTAATTCCCAGGACAAACGAGAGGGACAGGCTAGATTCGGTTAACCGAAGCTTTAGGTATCCGTGCAGTTGGATGTGGCAATCAAATGAGTGACATTTATAGTCAACAGATGGTTAAAGCCTTTTGTTTAATCTTTAACTTGCTTATTCAAAACATGCGGACACACGGAATCAGGAGTGGATGCAACTTATTACATTGTCTGCTCCCTAAATGCATTGATATCCAAATCCACTGCAAGGATACAGGAAAGGGACACGGTTTAACGGCGTATACTTACTGCACATCGCTCATGTGAGCCTGGTACTCCTCCTGCGTGTCCGCCAAGTAAGAGCACTTGCTGCAGGCCCGCTTGTTGTGCACCTTTAGCACATGGGTGGCCAGGCGCTCAGAACGCGCCGCCTTGTAATCGCAGAGCAGGCAAACGAAGGGCTTTGTATGCGTATTGAGGTGCCGCTTGAGACCCCACTTGTCCGCTCCAGACCACGGGCAGTAGCAGCAGGTGAAGCGCTTCTCGCGCTTTGGTTTCAGCAGGCCGGAGCCGCTGCCACCGTTTCCATTGCCACCATGACTGCCACTGCTGCCGGAACTCGAGCTGGCCACCGGCTGCTGCATAACGCCCACGTGAAGGGGCAATACCACACCGGCCCCATCGTCCATTTTCTCCTGCTTAAGCTGGGCCAGCGGCATGTCGGTTGCCGAGGCCACTGCCTCGATGGTCTCCACAATGCTCATACTGCTCGAGGTGGGATGTCGTTGGGCCTCCAAGAAGGCATTGTCTATATTAACGCCCGCCGAGTTAATGGTCACATTTCCCCGGCCGCCGGAGTGATGAGAAGCGCTTCCAGAGGACCCGCTGCCCGAGGAGCCACTGCCCGCGGAGACATGTCGCCGGGTCTTGTTAATGTCGTACTGCAGCTCCCGGTGCATGCGCAGGAAGTGCTTCTTGACATGATCGGCTCGGTTGAACTGCTTGAGGCAGGCATAGCACTGGAAGGGCTTCTCGTCCTTGTGGATGTTCTCATGCCGGGTGTACAGATCCCGCCGGTCCGTCGAGTATGGACAGTGCGTACAGGCGTAACGCTTCTGGATGTGCACTCCATTCGCGGCAGCGGCGGCTGCAGCCGCTTGAGCTGCCTTCTTCCGACCGCCTCCTCCGCCGGAGGAGCTGGTGCTGCCGCCACTGCTGTTGCTGGGCGCTGAGGTGGGTGTGGATTGGGCCAGATTTTGGGCCGCATTGGCCGATGTGGAGGGGCTGGCGTAGATCAATTCAGCCGCATGCTCCTGACGGTGTTTTCTACGGGTAGAGAGAAGTTTTAAAACGTAAGTAACCATAGTTGACCAATATTTTTCTCAATTTTCAATACATAATAGAAAACACTTTCTAGACACTTACTTGGACTTGGGTGTGCTCTGATGCGGCTGTTGTTGCTGCTGCTGCTGCTGGTTGACATGAGCGTAGCTCTGGAGCTTTCCGCCCGAGGTCCATTGTACGAGTTGTGGTTCCGCCGCTGCGGCCGCCACCAGACCAGATCCGTCCTGAGCCCAGCGCTGTTGCTGCTCGCCGGCTTTCAGCAGACCCGCCTGGCCGGCTGCGAAGCCGTTCTGCATCAGGGCTGCCAGCCCGAAGGCAGTGCTCAGATGATCCTCGGACTTGAAGCCACCAACGGCCGCTACACTGGGTGCCGGCACCACAGTCGCCCCACTGCTGGCCGTCACCACCACGGAGTTGCCCGACTCCGCTTGCTGTTGCTGCTGTTGTTGTTGCTGGATTACATTGGCCTGGGTGGTGGCCACGTTGTTGCCAGAGGCGCCTGCCGCACTGGACTCGTATTCAATGCTGGGCGCTGCCGAGCGATCGAGTTGTTGCTGAACGGGGAAAATAGTAAAGGGTTCCGTTAGATACATCTCTTTTGGATTCAGCTTCGTCATCTTACTTACCAGATTTGTAAAGGAGCGCTGCTCGCCCTCGGGCACCGCTGTTGGCCCGCTGGTGGCCACTTGCGCCACCGGCGTGCCGAGCGTATGCAAACCGTTTCCGGTCTCCTCGCCGTACAATTTGCGTGTGATTTCCTTGAACATATCTTCATATGTCGCCTCCACATTGGAGGATTGTCCGCTCGCTGCTGGATGGCCGCCGTTCACTGGTATTAGTGTGGCCATTGCAGGTGCTTCACTTTGCCGTCGGCCTTGGCTAGCGGGGGTGCTGCTGCTGCTGCTTTCAGGGGGCGGAGGCTGCTGCTATTGCTGTTGCCTCCACGTCCACTCGCCGAGAACTGAAAAATGGCCGAGAGAGAAGGCGGATGTTCATGAGTAAACGGATACTTTCTTTAAAACAATTTTTAAGATTTAAAAAAGAGGCTGATTAATTCCATTAACGATTAGAGTCTTTAGAGTAAATAAGACTAAAACCAGTTTAAGTTTCCCACTTTCTTAAAGAAAGATCAATAAACCTTGTTCAAAATCGCGTCCCTTGCCACTAAAAGAATTCGTATGCAGTTTTTCAAATCTAAATGCCTTGGGTTTTTTCACAGCAACAGCAGGGAAGAGTAGCTTTAATAAATCCAACTATCTTAGAGCCACATCCGGTACCAAAATACCCAACGCCTCCCGCCAAACGACGTCACTGGTGGGAAACGACTGCTGACACATCCAACTCTGATTTTATGGGAAAGGAGAGGCAGCTGTGTCGGGTGGCAAGGGGGTGGTACCGGTCTGCCTTGGGACCGCTTGCGTGGGGGGTTTTGCCTTTGGTTTCGGTGGGCATTGGGCATTGGGCTTGGATTTCGATTTGACGCAGCATCGCTGAGTCAGCCAGAAATGCTTTCGAGCGCGTTTTTTGTTTACGAATCTTTGATTTTTGGACCACCGATGTCGGGTGTCAGGTCACAAAAATTGAAAAGCGTTATGTTTAAGTGGTTGCCAAGACAGCACAACTAAGAACTATAGACTAGCAGTTTAAAATATGTAATACTTTGACTCTTTGAAGAAACAAACTGAAACATTGGTCGCCTGAACCAGTTGTTTAGTGCACAGCAACACTCACACACTCGACTCTCTTTTTGGGGTCCCAGCTGCATAAATTAATAAATTTGCCACCTTGACGTGCCCAACTAACGAACCAACCCAAAAACCCATTGATCGTCTTCCTCTCGACGGGTCTAGCATCATCATCATCATCCACATCACTAGCCCAGCATCATCCGCACGGAGAGACAAACTGCAAACGATCGCGGCATTTTTTTTTTATTTTGGCGGCGCTTTTGTTGTGCGGTGGGTGGGTGTGGGCTGTGCTAGACGTTCCTACCTCTTTCTATGCACTGAGAAAAAATATTTGCCAAGACGTTGTTATTGAGTGAATATAGTGAACTGGGCAGTTTTAAAGGTTATCAGTTTTTGGTTTGTTTCACGATTAAATTTCACCATCCTCGGAAATGTTGTAAGATGCTGAAAAGCTACTAAGTGTGGCATTTTTATCAGTGGCTAATATTTTTCTTGGCCACATGTTGCTGCGCCCTGTTTTTTTGAGAAGAAACGGTTTTTTTGCCACTCTGTGGCGACAAAAAGCGTGTGTTCGATTTGCCGCTGGGCCCTGGGCACGTTCTACGGCCCAGCGCCAACGGCTGCGCCCACCCACACACCCACTGTTGGCCCCAGCCCAAGACACCCCGCTGCCATGTCATCGCACCACCAACAGCACCTACAGCACCACCCACACACCTACACGACCGTTCCCAGTCCCGAGATCCGTTCCGATTCAATCCGATCCGATCCAATCCGATCGACAGCCTGTTTCTGTTCGTCTCTTTTCAGTTCATATTTCGTATCTGAGTTTTGCATATTTGATTTTTATGCTTCGTGTGCTTTTTACAGTGGGGTGTTGCTGGTGTTTTCTGCCGCCATGGGGGCGTTTGTTGTTGTTGTTGTTGTTGTTGTTGTTGTTGTTGTTGCGTTCGTTGTTTGTTCAAGTTCGAGTGTTTCGGGAAGTCTGGGGGTCTATGGCTCTGGGGATCGGCTCGGGGATCTGCCCTGATCTGCTGGTCTGGCCTCACTCAGTTCTCTGCGTGTGGTTTCTCAAGCCAAGGGCACGTCTTTGTTGCTGCCATTGTGGTGGTTGCCGCTTGACTTTGGCCACGCTCTCAAGATCATGCCGCGCCATAAGCTCCATTTGGGGATCTGAAAAATCGCAGATGGGCAAGGAAAGTGCAAGTGTGGGTCTGCAAACCAGTTATATACCACAAAGGAAAGGCTTACTGAAAGGAGTCACCTTTATACCCATTGTATATTTCTGTTTAAAATCTTAATATTGGGTAAATTACATATATGCCCTCTATTTCGTAATGACAACAAATTATTAAATTGCTTATCATTTTTTTCCGATAACAAATCCCAACACAAAAGGAACTTAAACAAACTTACAGTTAGTATTGCCTTCATAAGATCGAGTTAGACAAGTTCGTTAAGTTAAATTTCCAACCGCTCCCAAGATCTCTATCAATTTGCGACACCCCACCGCCGCCCCCTGAATTTGATAAGCCGCCGTCAAGGGGTCAACTGTTGTGGGCGAGACACACACAGCACAACAGAAAAATAAAAACACAACAGCAAAATGGGGGAAAAAAAGCGGAAAGTGTCATGCGTTGCCAACAGCAAAAGCGCGCGTGTGGGTGCTGTGCCTCCCCCTTTTCTGCTTTTTTGTTGCTGTGGCTGTTTCTGCTTCTGCTGCCAGCAGCAACAACAACATCCGCTTTGCTAATAACAGACGGCAGCAGAAAACCAACAACAACAACAATAACGAGAGTGGGCTGAAAATGGGCGCGCAGGCCAGCAACAAAATCAATTTACAAAAACAACAACAACAGCAACACACCACGCGCACATCAGAACAGCGATCGCAGTCGACGCCAAATTGTGGTGGGTGCGCAAACAGACGCCAACTTGGGGGAGTTTGTGAGAGCAAGAAAAAGCGCGAGAGAGAGAGAAGGCAGAGAGAAACCGGTTGGGCAGCTGAAAAATGCCGGTTGGGGGAATTTTCGCTGTCTTTGGCTCTCACGTAATAAGTGAGAGCGCGCTTGATCCCCCCACTCTCTTTTTCTTTCTCTTTCTCACTATTGGCAGATGTTGCATTTTCGCAGATGCCGGGCAACTGGTAACGGTAAACGCATTATTGGCTCTCCCTTTTTTGGGTGCCAGTGGGGTGTTTTTGTTGGATCTAATTTGGTGGGTTTTTTTTTGGGTATTTGCAATAATTATTTAAAGCGTAGACTAATCAAATGTTATAGCCTCTAGGCGAGGGCGGTCATCAAAGTGCCAATTGCAGTACAGTGAAGATTCACTAAGTTGTACATGGGGTATTCTTTCTAGCATCATTTTTCAGAACATGAGTGAAATTTTAAAATAAAATTTTGATAAGAGCCAAAAGAGTTTTGGAAAAGTTGCAGATCTTTACATGCTGAAAAGTTATTTAAGATGATAATTAGTTTTATTTCATATTCAAAAGTTTTTCGATTTTTTTTTTAGGAAGTTAGATCTGTAGAAGTCGGCCTGTAGAGTTATGCACACAGTTTTTAACACCCGTGGGTTGGGCCAAGCGATCTGGCAATCTGGCGACCTGGCAGCTCAGGGTGAGCCACAACATTTACTTGTTGTTGCGGTGAAAGGCCACAAGCGCGACCGCAGAGGGGGCGTTCCGGTGGGAGGGGGCCGACGGGATGGGGGCGGAGTACCAGCAGCAACAGCAGAGTCAGCAGACACAACAGCGGACGAAGCCACCAAGCTAATGACATGTTAACACAATCCCTCCACCCAGCTCCACTCACCTCCTTCCTGACCCCTGCCCCTCTCCCAACCCAGCCATGGTAACCACCAACTTGGCGAGCGACCAGCACGCAGTTATTAAAAAACGCTTTAGCCGATGACGCACAGTGGGATGGGACGGGTGGAGCTGCACGAGGACGTTACTCGCATCCCAGTGCAGCAGTCGTCAATTACTGAAGCGCTATTCTACGGGTTCCATCCACAAGTCCATTTACAGTTCGGTCCGGACTGCGAACTGTGCAATGCGAATTTATGACTTACTGGACTTAAATATATATTTTAAAAAACTAAAAAATTGCATATACCCTGTTTTCAAACACATTTTAAACCACTGTGCCATTAGTATTTGGCAGCAACCACTAATCATCAACGGTGGGTGGGTGTCTAGCAGCACCATCGTATGTCCAATCCAACTGACCGCAGCTGTCCCAATGATCCAACCGATTCCACGGAATAAAATCGAAGATTTTATATGCGAGCCAAATTAACACCGAACAGCAAAAGGCCCCAACAAAAGCCGAAGCAACGGCGACTGCCAACGGTATTCTCGCTGCTTATTTCAGCTACCCGCGCCTTTTTCAACGCCCACCAACCAAAAATCGGCGGCGGCGACAGCGACGCAGGCGCAGCTGGGTGGCTATAATGGAAGGGGAAGGGGGAGTGGAAGAGGGCGCGGGCTACGAGGGGGTTGGCGAGTGGGTGGCTCGCTGGGATGGGGCGAGGTGAGCTAAGCGCGTATCTGTGTGGGCCGTAGTAGCTGTTGTCATCGATTGCATTCGTTGGCCCACGGCTCTATGTTTCTTTTGCCATTTTCATTTTAAGGAAGATTCAAGCTTAAAATATAATTTTTAAAGCACATGCTTAAAAACAACTGGCTTCCTAGCGAAATAAACCCATTACTCATCGTAAATGTTCTATCTTAGTTAGATGTCATTAGAAAAATCGTCGAGGAATCCCCGTTAACGGATTGCGTGTTGATTGTTTTGAATAAATTGGCCATTAATAATGCCATTGGGTCAAAGATGGTAACCTTTTGAAGCAAATTTAACCAAATCTAGTAGCTGTAGCTGAGCAAGTTAAGTATTTCCATAAGGACTTTCTCCCTTTCTGCCCCAAACAAAATTGAATTGTATCCCTAGGACGCACGTTTTCCCAACACTTCCTTTCCCATTCCCATTCCCATGGTGGCATATCCTTGGGTTAATGGGGCTGCCGGCGAACAAAGGACAGCGGTTGTGGCGACATGTATATGGGCGGCAGGTGGTACTTTTTGTGGCCACGATGCGATGGCAGCTGCTTCTGCTGCTGCTGTTTCTTCTTTGTTTTCTTACTATACTTTTTTTTGGCGTCTTCTCTTTAAGCTTGTTTTTAGGTTGTTCGAGGCGGATGATGGCCGGCCAGCAGACAACAAAAGCAAATTGCTTTTGGGCCCAAAAGTCTTCGGAGCTGGTTTCGTTTGTTGCTTCATTCCAATTTTTTGTATTTAGTTTTTTTTTTTCTTCTTTTTGGGTGGTTCATCTGCTGGCGGTGGGCGTGCGACGGCTTCAAGGGCAGGCCCAGAAAACAAGTCAGCGACCATAGCTTTTGGCTATGATTGCCCGCCTTTACTTTCCTCATCTTTTGCGGCGGCGGCGGCGGCAGCTGTTGGCAGGTGCGCGCCCTCATAAAATGGCCAGCTAGCCAGCAAAAAAAAAAAACGAAAAATAATAAAGTGAAATACATGCAGAAGGTACAGAAATGCAGGCGCAGACGTTGCACATGTTCGTCTGTCCTTCGCCTTGAGGACTTCAGGGGTCGTCTTGAGAGACCTAAGTCCAAGCCGTGTCAGATGCACCCTCCCTGATCTGCTCCTTTTCTGGTGAAATCTTTGCCGCATGCAACATGTGCTCGGTGTCCGATCATCCATGGGGTAGCAATTTTGTGCCATGTTTTCCATTCCCTTTTTAGGGGTGGTTTTCCGTCTTGCCGCTTCGTTTCTCAACTGCAATCCAGGCCGACAACAACCTGCTGCCCAGAGTAGAGATCACTTTTAGGGTTGCCCCGTTGGGCTGCAGGTTGCAGCTGCCATTTGCCGGTGGTTGGGGTGGCTGAGGGGATTTGGGTTTGTGCGGGGTGGAGTGGGGTTTTAAGTGCCGATCCTGTTGCTTTTGTTGCGGACCAACGGATGCGATCCTTCAGAGGAGGAGGAGTAGAAGGAGGTTCCAGGATACATACATACGAGCATGATGAATGGATTTGGATTCTGAATTTGAAGAGGATGCATTTAGGTGTGACTTTCTAGTTGAATCTATCGCCAAGTAGGGCTGGGGTATACAGATAAATTCCTTTGAATGATTTATCTGATCTCAGCACACAAACTCTCATAGATGGTAGATTCCCTAGTTTCACAGGGCTTCCACATACACCCATCCGCGCTTTGAAATGGCGATCGGGTTGAAAGCTTCAATTCTGGACCGTCAGCAAATGACTGCGCCTCCTTCGCCTCACAGCCGGTTGGGTTTCGTGTTGTACTCTTTGGGTTATCATATGAACAAATGGATTTCCGAGAAACCACCTACCTACACACGAGAAATGCCACAGCCCAAGCAGCCATCATCATACCATCCCAATCCGTGGGCCAGCCTATCCGTATTCGTGTATAATACATATAGCCAAGACAACCCAACCCAACCCAAAAACCGAAACCCCTCGCTGAAATGTTGACGCTGGACGCCTCTTAAAAAAAAAATAACAACAACCACATGCACAGCAGCAGGCAATCAGAGGAGTAGGAGGCCGAGGTGGGGGTGGGGCTTGGTTGGGTTCGGGATGGGGTAGGAGTACGAGTACCAGGAGGAAGCAGTGGGAGGTGGAGGCGAGGAGACAGACCCAGACCCATAATGAAATTTCACAACAACCTTCAAGCAGACATCGTCGCCGTCTGTCGTGCTCTTCCTCTTCGCCACCATCATTTTCTGAGTTTCTTCTTATTTTTTTTTATTTTGGTTCGGTTTCGTTGAATATTGAAAAACGGTCGAAACGGTTGGGGTTTTTTAGGCAAATTGTAGTAGGAGGAGTGGCTGGTGGCGGTGGTGGTGGTGGTGGTGCCATAGAATGAGCCAGCGAAACGAAGATAATGATGATCGCCGGGCACAAAAGCAAAAACGAGACCAACCAAAACTCAAGACGCCCAAAAGATTTTCGGTTCGGTTCGGCTCGGTTTGGATCGACTCTGCCCGCTTTTGGGCCAACAAAAGAAATGGAGAAGAAGATGTGAGTAAGTCTCCCCCCTCCCACCTGGTAGTTCCACCCCACCCACCCAAAGCGAACAAAGAAGTGAGATATGTACATACACATAAGAAGTGGAATGAATCCTACGCAATGGGGTGGCTGTGCTGCGAAAGGGGACGAACTCCGATGCCGAATCCGATTCAAAATCCCAATCGAACCGAACCGACTGACGCCAACAGGTAAAAAGTAGAAACCTTGAAAGCCGCAAAACAAACAGCTGCTGCAGAGAGCGGGAGGGAGAAAACAGGTAAGCGAGGAGCGCGGAGACGAGGGCAGGTAACTTTCGGGCAGGGGGCGGGTGTAACAGGAAATTCCTATGTGATTTTCGGTGAGATTGCTGCCTCACTGGGGTCGCATCACCATCGTCGTATCGCATGGGCATAGGCATTGGCATAGGATCGGTTTAGGGATTGGGAATCGGGATTGGGATCGGTATCGGGATCGGTGCAGCACAACAACCCTCTTTGCGACACGGGCAGGTACCATCCATCCCCTCTTTTCACCCTCCCTCCCCTGGCTGCATAAAATTGCTCTACCACCGACGACGGGAAGTGCGTAATTTATTTTTGCCCTTTTTTTGGGGTCGCTTTTTCCATGGGAATGTCGAAGTTGAGTGGCGGGGGGAGGAAGCCAAGCGTGGGTTGGCAGTAACATAACAAGCGGAGGGTCGGTGCAGCGGACGCAAAAGTAAGATGGCAGATGACTCAATACGGTTGAGTTCTAGAAACTTTAGTTCCACAACTCCCCCACGTTATCAACAAGTATTTACATATAACATTTATTTGATTTAGCAGAAAGCGGATCTTGCAGAAAGAGAACTTCGCAGAAAATTAAAATGTTTGATTTGAAACTTGATTATTTAGACAGAACTCAGTATTTAACAATACAGGCCGAAGCCAAATTTGCGAGTTTGAAAGTTTTCTGTTTAAGCTGAATTTAAAAAAAGAAAAAATACAAGTGATTTCTTTGCTTTTCATATCAACAAGTATTTATAACTCGCTATAAGTTACATTTACTAACGTAAGTACATTTGTGATTAAATTATGGAAT
Source organism: Drosophila mauritiana (assembly GCF_004382145.1). Classification (NCBI taxonomy): domain Eukaryota; kingdom Metazoa; phylum Arthropoda; class Insecta; order Diptera; family Drosophilidae; genus Drosophila; species Drosophila mauritiana. The sequence goes on along the minus strand of NC_046668.1, from coordinate 13,520,026 downwards.
TATGTTTTATTGCGTGCGTGTTGATTTTCATCTCCCCCACGGGAACATGAAGTTTTCCAATGGCAACCCTTTTTCCAACCGATCGTTCCAATGACAACTCCTTCGAAGGCGAGCCAACCACGAAGATGAGTCCATAATGAACAAGCAAATAATAGAGGGCGACTGCCAGTGGGGGCGGCAACATAGCGAAGAGGGGAAATGAGGGAGGAGGCGAGTAGGTTGAATGCAAAAGTCGCTATCGATGGGTGGGTGTAAAAAATTCATCAGAATGCAAAGGGAGAGTGTGGGAGAGACAGACGAAGTGATAAAGCAGCGGGAAGGGAGAGGGGACAAGAGCCACGCCAAAATGAGAACCTACAAGAAATCACCATTTGAAACAGCGGGCGTCGCGACGGTCAGTCGCCTCCCTCCCCTTCCCTACCCACACCACGGTTTTTTCCTCCTTCTGCGCGCAACAGGGTGAAAGGGAAAGGAAGAGGAACATGTGACAAAGCAGAACGAATAGAAGAAGGCAGGCAAGATTTCTCACTGTGTGCGTGTGTGTCTGCGAAGATGATAAGCAGGGCAGCGAAGAAAGTAGGATAATGAGGGAGGAGGCAAAGGAGGCGAAGGTGTCGGAGGAGGGGGAGTATGAGCAAGGATTGGTGGTGGTGGGTTTCTTTCGATTTCTTTTCTTTTTGAGCCCCTCGCGGCGTCGCATTTGGGATCTTTGGTCTCATTTTTCAGGAAAGGGGTGCCCACTGCTCTTTCCCTCTTTTTTTTATTGTGGGGCGTTGGAGTGGCTCGGTTTTTTGGTTTATAATTGGAAATTGGGTAACCGGTTCTGGGCCTAGCTACCTGTGGGTTGTTGGGCTTGGCACATGGCCTTCGAGGTGATTTCTCGATGGCTCGCAGATTGTGTGGGTTCGGTTTTGGCTTTTGGGTCTGCTCCATTAATTATATGCAGCAAACTTCCCCGAAAATAATTAATTCCCCTTAATGTTGAAGTCACTAACAATTATATTATACCTTTTTATGCTGATCAGTATTAGTTATTTCCAGTTGGCCCTATGGCCATTGCTCTCCCTTTCCGATTTAGGCCTTCCAGCCGGCTTGTGTTGTTTTCCTTGAATTACAGTCACTGTTTGTTCACAATTTGTTCACTTCTGTTTAATTACAACAGTTTAGTTACAATTGAAACGCAATCACGCACAATCAGCGGGGATTTTCGCTGTATATATTTTTAATAAGAACTCGTGCCAAAATTCGCAGGAAAACCACGCGTTGCAATGATTCTTATAAAAATGCCGCACAAAGTCAATTCCAAGCACGATGAAGGAGGAAAGCGAGAACGACCGAACCGCACACCACGAGAAATTCCAACAGACTGAGATGGAAACAACAAACGATGACGCCGGCAATGCCGACGCACAAAGCAGCGCACAGTGGGGCGATGTGCGGTGGATTCGCTATCCAGTTAAAATATTAATACGCTAGGCATATACAATATTTTAAACAACCCTTTTGAGAACACTTTAAGCAAAATGAAAAGCGTTTTTGCAAAATATTAAATATTAAATTTTCCGGTAGTAAAATTAAATGATTTTTGTTTAGGTTTTAAACAGTGGGTTTTTTAAATTTAGTTGATTCGTTAATATTATTAGTATTAATAAATTATTTAAGCGATATTTAAAACTGTTAGTAAGCCCCAAAGAATATTTATGTTTCAAGCCCACTATGCAAGTGGCCACCTTACAAACGAATGATCGCATAAAAGAGAAATTGCAACAAACAGGCGGCAAGGCAAGCCACCCGCTCATTCAAGTCGTTTGTTGTTGCTTCTGCTGTCTCTCTCCCGCTCTTCAGTTATTGTGTGTGGGCCGGCGTCGCACAGTGGGAAATTTGTACCGACTTATTGAATAATAAACATTTCACGTCGCACTACAATAGTTCAAGTTCTTGGCAAATGAATATAAATTTTTTGTAACGTTTTTTTTTGAGCTGCCTGATAAACAAATTATATAAAATAAATAGATAGCCAAGTAGTTTTTCCAGAGAGTTCCGGCATTTAAACCTTGCAATTGCTCAACTCTGCCCACTGTGCCATGTGGGAGTGGGAAACCGTGTAGGGTGGTTTCAGAGTAGAATTTTCGGACCAGGTCAGTTTGCGTTTGCGACGGCGCAACTTGATTTCGCTGTTGTTGTTGCCGTTGCTGCTGGCTTACGTTTTTTTTATGCGCCGCTCGGGTTGGTAATGATCTTCGTGCATGTGGGTTGGCGTCGTTGTTGTTTTTGTTGCTGGTGATGGCGGTGGATGAGGAGAAGAAGGAGGAGGAGGAGGTGACTGCGACTGTTGCGTTCATTAGCGGGGCAGAGGCTTTTTTGGGTTTGGTATATGGTATATGGCCAGAAGGAGGGCGTGCGATACATGGTCCAGGTAGACACATGATGAAGCCACAGTCGAACTCCCATAACCCGGCATTTTACTAATTGAATACATTTGTGCTTCATTGAAAACGAACTTCTTCGTTTTGATTTTAAAATCAATTTTTAGAGATTTAATTTTGATTTGCACATAAATGATAAGTGGACAGTTTATACTTTCGGAGTTTCACTGTATTTATAAACAAATTCACCCACATGGCAGCCTCGAATGGGTGGCATAGCCCGCCGATTTTCGTCGTGGGCTGATTTTTAGCCGCATTCGATTTCGATTTCGGGTTCAAGACTTGCCATTCAACCTTTGGGGTTGGCTGGCCTATAAATTTGCACTATCTCTGATATACATGTAGTTGCCTTGCCTATATCTACTATATGCATGACTCATATGTAAATGGGGAACTCCCGGTGCAACAACAACGACAACTGCATCAATTCAATGAAATTGAAAGTTACTGGCAATCAATGGACTCTAGTGCATCTTGGTCGCCAAGTTGTTGTTACTGCAGGTTGCGATGACGCTGATTTTGATCGTACTACTCATGTATGTACAATATCCCCCGCAAAAGGAAGACAACGCCAGCGATGTGTGGCTGCAAAAATGCATATGGTGCCATGAGGTGAAGAAGATGCATTATGTCTATTCGGCCAGGCGGACCTGAAAATGCCCTACCATTCGAAAGTAGTGGATTTGTAGGGATTAAAAAGTTTTAAGTTACTTAAAAAAGTTATTATATTATATTAAAAACACATGACTGACTGCTCTTTAAAGATTTAAAATGAAAGAAATCAAGTAGTTACCGAAAGGTGGCATGTAATCCACATACCTCATTCGAAGGGTAACTGCAAACAGGTTAGCCCTCGAAATGGAGCAGCCTGAGCACCCTACTTTGCCTTCATTGCCACTCAAGTGGAAGTGGCTGGCCAAGGCGATGATGATGATGGTGGTGATGGAAATGGAGATGATGATGATCGCGGATAAAGGAGCTGCCTGGGGACTGGAACCGGTTCGTGAGCAGCCGTCAGTGGACAACATGTGGGCCACCTCGAATTCCCCTGAGAGGTTCTTTCAGAGGCAGAGCTCACTGGGCCTGGGTGGACCCGTTAGTCCATCCTTGGCCCGGTGCAAGCTGTGATATAACCAACGATCCCCGTAATGAGCCTGGCCAATTACAGCAGCACATGGCTTCCTACGGGCCAGCAAAACCTGTTGCCCCTGAAGACGAAGCCCTTCTTCGGTTTTGCAGTTGGGAGAAAGTCTCCGCGCTGGAATAGGGCTTCCCATTTTGGGCGCCACTTGTGAAGAGGAAATCTGCCTGGCACTTCTCAAAGGGGTCGAAACTCTTGCACTTTGTCACGTCTCATTTAACTTGGAAACCCCGGGGGTGGTTGTGCGATCACTGGTTCCCACTGTATAGTTCGCTCCCACCCTCTATATACGTACACTATCCCACATCCAACATGCACAGAGAAAAAAGGGGGCATTATTGGAACAAATTTGCATACTGTCTATATATACATTTGTTAAATATACAAGACATAGGATTCAAATGATTAAAATGTAATACTACAGCTTAGAGTTCTTTCTTCCTATAGTTCAAGCGAGTTCTAACATCATTTCAAAGAGCAAATCTTTAGATTTCCGTAAATGTTTTTCCTATGTGGAGACACCCCTTGACGGGTGGGCGTGGGACACGGCCACGCATGCGCAACTCCCTCCGAACTCCCAACTCGAATCCACTTTGTCTGAGTGGGTGGGTAGTGTGAATGTGTGTGTGTGTGTGTTTTCGAGACTGGGTTTGTTTTGAGCATTGGGTTGGGTACAGTCTCCGCTTGGCTTGCCTTGCGGTCGGGTGAGTCACTGGGTCTTGGCCCCTGGGTGATTTTTTCAATCATCATCATCAGCGTGGGGAGTGTGAATGAAATGAAGTCAACAGGAAATAGTCAGTTTGCGGCTAAGAATAAAATCAAATGATCGCTACGCATTTTTCACGTTATGTACTGACTACCTAAGAATCAAGTTCAAAAAGTACATAACGTTCTTTTTGAAATGTAAGAAAGTGATCGCTAATATGTTGACTTACAATTTTAGTCAAAGTTTTCGTCAATTCTCATGTATTCTTGGGTTAACGAACTCATTTAGTTGTTATTGCTTAACGAACTTGCTTAACTTTGTCTTGTAGTCTGCTTCCGTTTTCCACCCCTTACTTTCCAATCTAAAGGAATGTGCGTTGCATTCTAGGCACTTTCCAGTGCTTGGATTCGTTTAACTCGAGCTTAAAATCAATTTTTGTCGACGAGTAAAAAGCAATTAAGCTGTCAGCTTCAAATACACAACTAATTTCTATATATAATCCATGGAGACGCCATGAAACGAAATTCCGTTGCCGGTATCCCCCTACCCCGTACATAGTATTTATTTATATAGGCATAATCCCGGGCAAGTGCAATTCGACTGCATACAAATTGCATTTTCCACATAATATATAAATGTATAAAATATGTGCGTGTGAATATAATCTTATATATATATAAATATATATATATAAAGCACTCGAATGCAGTTATTTGCATTCTGCAGCAGACATTGCCACCCACAAATTTTCACCATATTGCCCATGGCAACAAAAAACCACACATTTTTAGTTTTCATTTGAAAACGCCATGCCACAAACGGAATTCGTCAAAGGCAAAATAATCAAATACAAATTATATAACTCCTACATACATATACATACATATGTAGTCGCATATGTTGCATAAAAACCGAAACCCCAAAAAACCATATGCAAAAACCCCCCATCGAATCGAAATGAAAATGCATCTCTCTCTTTGGAGAGAGCGCAAGCCTGTGCCGTTATTTTCTATTTTCCCAGAGAGCGCGAGAGTGAACGAACGGAAGTTGAACTCTCGAAAGTGCAACACAATTCCTTTGCACTTTTTTGATAAGGGGTGTGGGTCGCTTTTTGGGGTGGTGGGTCGGTGGGTGGGGTGGTTGAATATAACAAAAATTGTTATAGACACAAAATTTATGATGTGCTCCGGCTGTGAAAAACAACCACCCACCAAGGAGCGAGAAACCAAGGGGGTTACGATAGGTGGGTGCGGGGGGGTGGGGGCGGCAGTTAGTTTTCAAATGCCAAAACAGTTGAGCTATTGTCGCGAGAGCGGGATAGTAATACCCTTCAAAACCAAAACGAGAGCGAGAAAGAGGGTGGGTTGTGCATTGTTTGGGGGTTGCTATACCGTTGCATAGAGCGCCTGCTCCACTCCACACACCAATACCATTTGTTTTTATTCCACTGTGTACGTGTGTGTGTGCGTTTGTGTGAAGTATTGATGATGGAAAAATAGAAGTTGGCGCTTTTTAGTTGGGGGTTGCTGCCCCCAGTGGGGTGTTTCTCTGGAAAAAGTGCATACCGAAAAAGATACGCACACACACACACTCAAACGCATTGCGGAAAAATCAATAAATCACTTGGCTTGGAAAATAGATTTGGAAAGGCCCCCCCTAGGAAAATCAATTAATAGATACTCCATGCTACTCCGATCCGATTTGTTTTAAAATATTTTATTCACCAACTTACCAACATGTTAGCGGAGATTTTGCAGCCAGCCCCGGAGTATGCAACACTTTTTCGCCTCTTTTCGCGCGGCACACTGCTTAGTGGATTTGTGTTTCTCCTTTGCAGCTGGAAATGAATTTACTTCACTGATTTGTTAAATGATTTCCTTGATGCACTTTTCGGTTTTCCGATTTAACGAGAACGGACCGCGTTTCACAACTAACCTCATCAACACTCACACACCGAATGAGTTTTCGTGACTGAATGAATATGAATGGTCGCGGAGGAGCGGATCCTACGGCGATTCTCCGCCACCCACTCTTTGGGGGTGGCTGGTGGGCTGGGCGGAAAATGTCCCGTGCCTCCTTCCCCTATTTGGCCAAGTAAATATGTTGTAATATTTAGTTTTGTTTTTGCGTCTGCGATGCGTTGCTTAGTTTGCTGTTGTTGCCGCGCCGATTGCCTGTCGCGTAATAATAATACCTCTCCGACGTTGTGCAATTGTGGGAAAAGCTTCCTGTCTGCGCCGCCCTGCCTCTTCTTCTGTCACCCCTCCGCTTTTCCGCTTTCCACAATTACAAAAAGCGCGCGCATTCCGCAACGCTCACGCTCCCACGCATAACAAGTGACTCTCCGCAAAAATTTGTCAATAAGCTAAGAAAAAATTATTCTAATATATAAATAGACTTATTATTTGACTTAAATTGAGAAAGAATATATTAAAATACATAAAAATTTAATTTTTTTATTTGTTGGTATCGTGGTATCGATAGTCGCGCCGAAAACATCGGAAAACATCGAACATCAAATTCAAATATTCAGTGTACTTAGTGCGGAAGAAAGGCCACAAACAAAAAATTTCTTATAGTATTTATTTTTATAATTATTATTGTAATTATGATAATAGATTAATTAATTATGATAATAGATTATTTGACTAATTAATCAACAACACTTGATTTTTATAGACCAATTTTCTTATCTAATTATTCCGTTAAATTTGTTAACTTAAAAAAATTTCCATCCCAATCATCACATCAAAATTGAAATTGAATTTAATTTGCTATCCGCTTTAAAAATCACATTTCCGGTGCCATTTTATAATAATTTTACATTACATCATACACGATCCCTACATTCTAACATTAGCTGTGTCACTAACCCAATGCAAACTATTTTTGAGCTGCTTTCTGAATTTCTACACTTGTAGAGTTTAAGTTACCACCTCGATTTCTACATACGTTTATTTGATTATATTCGTTCAATAAACAAATTTATTTGATTATAAGCATGTACAATGTTTAGTCATGCCAACTCCGTCAAATAGTATTTGGCGCTTTTTTTAAAATTCTTTTCTTTTTCAATTCTTTATATATACAACTTTGTCCTTAAGTAATATCCCTCTACATTACATGGTGCTTGCTTGATGTGCCACTTATTTTAAGAAGACTAATAAAGCTTTGCATATCATTTTAATAAATGTTTTAAATAATGTTCACATGATGTATTAAAAAATGACACTACCGACGAAAAAATAGTATTTTATCATCTGTAGATTGACAAACCCGCAAAACCGAATGGCAAAACGATTTCAGGTAAAACATGGCTACCACTTAGCCGTGACGACGTTCATTTTTGGATTTTCGTCATTTTTTTCTCCACTTTTTCCGTCACTTGAGGACAGCAGTTTTTTTAGTGGCACCCAAGTTTTAATCAAATTGCACATGTGACCACATAGTCAGCCATATAGCCCATAACCCACACCACAGACCCGAAAACTCCTTTGCTAACCTAATTTTACAGTTGCCTCTTCAGCTGCACACACACACACAAACACACAAACACACACCAAAATACAGGATTTTTCATCTCCATTTTTGAGAATTTTCTGCAACGTCAACTGTCTCGAAAAGTTTTTAATCAACGTCACCAACAACAAGAGCGTTTTTCTTTTTTCTTGCATTTTTGCTACTTAACTATTTAATTTTTTGTTCGGTTTTCGTGTTGCCTTTTTTCCACAGATGGCCTCGATTTTTGTGGATATTTGCCGCATTTTCACCGAAAGCAAATTCAATGCAATTAAAAACAATTCATAATGGGAGTGCCGAGGAGCATTTCCCCCCAGTAATTTGTCTCCAGAGCTGGGAAAAATAAAAAGGTACATGAAAAATGAAACTATGCCCCTTTTGGGCGGCTTTGTTGTGTTTTGCTGGTTGGCAAAAATGATTTTTGTGTCCAACATTTGACGGCAAACGGGCTTTTTGGTTTATGCATTTAATTAAAAACGAATGAGACCCAAAGCCAAAGTCCGAGCCACAATGAAAACGCAATAAAAACGATTAAATATGAAAGGACTGGGCGACAGGAGCAAGTGCAGATGCAGATACAAATGCACAGATGCGGATGCAGATACATAGATACTAAAGTTTCTGTGCTTTGGTTAAAATATGCAAACAAGAAACGGAAAAACTTATTTAGACGCCGCTCCAGACAGCAACAAAAATAAATAGAAGCCAACGAAAAAAGCAAATTGTTTCTTTGGCTGCTTATGAAAATGGCGTCACACACATGCACTTGCGCCTGTGTGTGTGTGTGTGTCTCTCCCACGAGTCTGTGCGTGTGTGTGTGTATGTGTGCGTGTGAGTGGGTGGGAATTGGCTTTTCTTTGTTTTTTTTTTTTAAAGCAGCACAATGGGACTTGTAAACTTCATTCATGCAAATGGCGAACGCCAGAAAACGCTTTCAATTAATGGGATAATAAATAAAAGAGCTCTGCTGACCGATTTTGTTTATCATTTTTCGTTTGGGCTATTATTATTAATCTCCCTTCTCTTTTGATTAAGTTTTTCAATCTCGTTTTTTGCGAAATATTATTAGGGATATTTATTAAAAACGACGCGACCATAATTTATATATATATACGGTAACGCCAAAAGAAAATTAAACTGATTCATTAACTTGAAATATTAGCAAATTGGTTTATAAAGTGTTCTTTATATTTAGGAACACAAGAATAGCTTTCGTTACTTAAAAATATATAACATGTAATATTTGATATGATAAGATTCAGTAAGAAAGGAATTAGATGTTTCTATAATCCATATATTTAGTCTATTCATGAAATATTTGATTTATGAAATCAGTGCTTCTTTTTTCCAATGGATATCTTACATTTAAGACTTAATCTTAGGGATCGAGATCTAATTTTTCCAGCTAGAACGACCTAAATGATCCCACTGTTTTACCAGTGATTGGGACGCTTCGCCTTCCGCTGCTTTTGTACTTATCGCATGTGGCCAAAAGATTTTTGCCCTCTTTTGCCAGTATTTGATTGAAGCCTCTTGTTGGCGCTGCCGTAGTATTACCAATGCCTGGAAAACATAAAACTACGAGGCAAAACAAAAATTCTCTCACTATTGTTTGGGGCGCGTGGGAAGCGTTTCCAATGTTTTGTTTTGTTTGGAAATGAAGTTGCTTTTTGCCGCTTATTTTGTTGCTGGAGGAACTTCAGTCCAATCTGAACCAACCCGTGAGCCCCCCGCACGGGGGGTAGTTTTCCCAACCCCATTTGCAGTGGAAGAAATTATTAATACATAATTCATGTTTAATTGTTCACCATTTTTTGCCGTCTCTGTTTCTGCCGCTTCATCTTCAGACTTTTTCGCTTAATTATTCAGCGAAATAAGGAGAATATTTGGCCAGCAGAGGGGAAAAGCGAGGCGATGCATCTGCCATTTTGGTCTAATGGCTGCCAAAGTTGATTGGAACTTTCGCTGATTGAGCTGCATTTATTTTGCCCCGATTGCAGGGATCCCCGATGACAGATGAGTTGGTTGAATATGTGGGTAAAGGGGGAGGGGGAGGTGGTGGGGGGAAACAAGGGGGCCATCCGATAGACAGACATTTCAATTAGCCCCAAAATTGTGGCAGGTCCGGGGCTCGGGTAGTGGCACTTTGAGCTGGATTTCGGGTCTTGGCTCGTTGTCAGTTACAGTTTTGCCGCCTGCGGCCAATGAAATTTAGATGAACGAGTTGACGGGTTGAACGCTGCACGATTCACTGCACAAGAAATACGTGGAAAAGTGGGAAAACCATGGCCTGGGTGGGTTAAATACACTACTCCATCAGCGCCCCCTTCACACACGCACACACGGAGCTATATTTTCATTACCGCGCTGCGGGTTCACTAAAAAAGTTGCGGGTGGTCATGATTTCCTCCTGCCTCCGTTCGGCGGTACCTCTCCCCTTTTGGGCATCGGAAGTGCACTTCTCATTTGCTCATTGTTGGAAAAGGGGGTTGGGAGGGCGGTAGGATGCACACAGAAACAAAAGGGGACCCTAATCAATTTATCTAAGACCTATTATATACATATTTACTATAGTTAGTAGTAGTAGACAGTGAAAGAACAAGTAGAATAAGTAGAAAATATTCATTAGTGGTTCTAATAGTTGCACATAGTGGTTCTAATAACTAAAGTCACATAAATATGTGGCATAAATTAAAAGTGCTGAACATCACACAATTTCGTACCGTGTATTTCATGCGCGTTGCAGGCTTAAAGTTTCAAGTGCAACAAAACTAACGTCCAGTGAATTTAACTTCATGTCGACAGAGAAGTTATTGGCCCTTTACCCCTTCGCCCCCCCGACGGACCCTAACCCCCATCCCCCCCTCCGGCACGGACCATTGACTTCTGCGCACCCTCATGCTTCCGAAAATATTCGGTTTGCTTTTGGAATTATTCAGATTTTCATTTGGTCTATGTGCCCGCGAGTTTGAGTATGTGTGTTTGTGCCGAATATTTTGGTGGTTGCTGAGTGCGACTTAAAAAGATTTCTGTATTTTTGGCTCTCGCTGTGGGTAATTAATTTGTGAAAACAAACGAAATTCGTATTTCATCGCGCAGACAAAGGAAATCTAATCGAAACGGGGTTAATCCAGCTCCTTTGTGGTCCTTTTCTATGAAGATGGAAAAGCGCACGGATTGAGTGCTTAAATCAGATATGAAAAGCCATAAAATCCAAATGAAAAAGATTAGTAAATATATTGAGATATGTGACTAAAATTTATGATAGCTTCAGGCAATTTCAAATGTAATGAAAAAACTCATAATGTAGTGCAACCAGCTTATGAGAGCTTACCAAAGGTCAATAGCAGTAATTTTTTATTTTTGGATAGCACAAAATATTTTAATCTATGTAAAGTTGCTGCACTTTATGTTTTATAAATTGAATTATTTTTCTTTGAAAACACACATATTTTTTGTCCTACATTACTTAGGCCAGATGGCTAAAAAAAGTAGAAAAGAATTAAACTTTAACTTAATTTTTATAAATCGTATTTGTTATTTATTTTTAAAAAGAATTTACATGTCTAATGGATAAAATCTAATGGATAAAAAACTAGTGGTAAGGTTTAGTTTCGTTCATTCAACATGAGCTAAAAAATCAATTACAATTTTCTGTGCTTTTTTTGGTTTTAAAATATTGTAAAGTAATTCAGATTTAGTTGTTCGTTTTTAATATAAGGCTTATTAATTTGATTTAGATCTATTTATTGAAAAGAAATTAAGTTAATTTAAATTCCGTACTCTAATACGTGAGTAATAATTCAAATGCACATAAATGCATTGTTTTTTTAATTATTAAAATAGTTATAATATATTATAACAAACGGAAGTGTTGCAGGAATAGATTCGATTTTAATCTTATAAATCTTATATACAAGGTATGTTCGTATTACAAAAAATTTGTTTTCTGAATTTATTTGTTTTTATTTATGTATTTTGCTGTGTTTGCTGAGTTCAATTGTAAAAGTTCGTTTGCCTTTCACCGGCATTTTCCTCGAACTTCTGGGATGTAAACAAAACCAACGCTTACAACAGCAACCCAAACTTGTTGAAAACAACTCTTTGGACTCAAACTGTTATATTCTACGCTATGTGGAACTTATACCGAACTTATACAGCTGATTCGCAGACTTTATACCAATTGCGAGGCCATACAAATTGGTATAAGCTCTTCGAAACTCATGTATAAGCATTTTATAAGTTGCCTTAGTCCAGACAACAACCACTGCTTTCGAACTCGAACCAGTTGGAGTTGGGCATTGAAATGCAACAAGTTCGATTGCCGGTGCAAGTGAGCAAAATGCATTTAAAAGATGCCAATGCAGCTCACACCCATACGTTTTCACATACACACAGACAACCCTCGCACCCACACAGACGCAAGCCGTGAACAAGAAGAAGAGCCATTCGCGTGCGACTTTTGACTTCAGTTGGGCGCTTTTTCTCGTTGCGCTTCTTTTTTAGCTGTTTTAATATTTATGAAAAAAATGAAGGAGTCCTGGGAGTCGCGCGGTGCAAGCCACATAAATATCCACTAAGCCATGCACACCGACACCCACGAACACCCAAACACACACACACACACTCACATATGAGCCACCCCTAGGTAAGGGAATCCCCGTCTGACCTCGCCACCACCTTCTTCTTCTTGTTCTTCTCATTCTTCTTGGCCACATCAAGCATTTTGTGCAGCTCCTTGAGGCTGTCGAGCGTAAATTCAATAAATATGAATATAAGATGGGCACACACAAATTCAAAAAAAGCATAGAAATATGAAGGAAGATCGCTGTGTATAATAAACTCGTTTATAATATACCCTTTATCTGAACTTAGCAACTTACGAATTATTATTCAATAGAATAGAAAGTAAAAATTAAGCTTTAAGGTTTGTTAGCAAAGCATGCCATTACTTTTAATTTCCTGCCCCAGTTCCGTGTTATGAACATTTGCATATGCGTAATCTATTTTTGCCATACGATGCATTGAAACTTCCTCGTAACCGATGCGTTCTTCTCGTCGAATATCCTTTTACCCGTTTCCCTTATTCGAATCAAGGATATAAATATAAAGGGAGCTGCACTTGTTGTTACATTTTTCACTCACTTGGGCTAACTTGGCTAACCATTACGGCTAACGCTTCTAGGATGATGACGTTGCCCCCCCTCGATATCGAAATCTTTGTTTGCGCTTATTATTCGAAGGCGAAGTCCATTGTTGCTGTTGCTGTTGCTCTTGGACTTTTTACGATTGACAATGACAAAGAGCGATGGAGTGGCAGCAGTGAGAAGTATCCAAGAGATTGGGTAGTAAAGTACGAGGAAAATATGAAAATAATTCATTGCCTTCGGCTCACTCCTTGCCTGCCTTCCCCGCTCCGGTATTTTCCCCAAGAATAAAACTGAAAGTGTGCAATCGACGACAGCGTCTAGCAATAAACTCAATGGAGCCATCAGAAATCTTCGAGCGCATTGGAGCTAGAACTTGCCACATATACCGTATATGTGTACATATGTACACATGAAGTATCTACAAATGGTTATATGTCTTTTGGGTGGAGGGGAGGTGGTTATGCGGTGCAGACTCCTCCATATGCTTTACCATGCATGTTTATGGACGTGAGTTAATGCAATGTCCTTCCAAGTCCTTCGATGGTAAATAATAAATAGAGCAGGACGGCAAAGCATGATTAAAGTGGGAGCATCCTCGTATAAGTGGTGGGGGTGGGGAGGGGTGAAAAGGGGTTAGGATGAGTTTCACTTGGAGGAGAACTAATATAACTAATGGGCATGCCATCGCCCACCTAAATGAGTAAGCAACAAAAGCAAACGCGGACGGACTGAGCACACAAATGTGAATACAACTTTAGAAAAAAAGGAAATGGGTCACTATTTACACTACTTAGTAAAATATGGGAAATGTCTGAAGTGTAATTAAAAAGTTTCCTCAAAATGTTAACTACAGCGAGGCCTATGGAACTTATTAATATCATGGCATAAATAATATAAAGGTTGGATTTTAGCCTTAACAGTGACCAGTTTTTCCCCGAATTACTTACAAAGTTGAAAATGTAGTAAAATGTTTTCTTAAAGGCCAATCAAAAACCTGTCCGTTTTGTGTGCCAGGAAGAAATATTCCTTACCGCCAGTCACCCTTGGGCCAGACAAGGGTGTACATTTAATGAAAATTTTGCGCAAACGGATACGATTATGTATAAGCAAAGGGTCCGTGCGAATACAAAGCGAAACGAAGTCCGATGAATTATTTTTTCGTTTTTGTTTGGGTTTTCTCTCTTTTTTTTTTTGGCTAGCAAATAGGAAATAAAGCCGAGAGGCCAGAATAGGATTCGCATATGACGTTAGATTGAACAAAGAAAACTTTCGCATCCAAATTAAGCTGTGTGAAAAGTGAGGCAGTAACAAAGAGGGATTGTTAAAACGAGTAAACACGGAGCAAGGCTTGCCAACTGAAAAACTTTAAGTAATTCAAGTTGCCAGCCGGAAGGAAGGCGGCCGCTTGTGTGGGTGGGCGTGGCTGTGGATGCGAATGTGGGCATGGACCTACCAGTCTGAGCACTCCGATGAAAGGATTCAACGAAACTTGCCAAAGCCAAGAGGCTTGGGGATTTAGAAGAAAAAAAAAATATGAAGACGGCGCAGGCAAAATGCAAAGTTGGCAAGAGCGCGAGTTGCTCGCAAGGAAATCGTGGGCCTCGAAAGTAGGCCAAAACTTTGCTGATGAGGGATGCAAATGCAATGGGATAAAGTTTCGGGTGTCGGCCAAAGAATCACACTTAATAGATTTCCACGATTTAAAGGTCATTCAAACAGGAACCCAAGGTTCTCGAACTCCCACAAAATTGAATAAAATAATAACAATGACTTGAGAGGAATAAATCGCTCATAAAATGTTGAATAGTTTATAAAAAGTAATGAGTCTTTAGTTGTTGTTGGCTTGCATTTGTTGTTAATACAAATGTGGGATTTTAATATGAAAAGCCCAGAATTGATTATCTTTTGCTGCAACATACACAGCAATTATCAAATCATTTATTATTTACTTTGCAGAACAAGCTGGATCAGGTTTTAAATACGCAGCCTGACAGGTGAAAGCTAAAATCCTTTAAGTCCTTCGACACACCAGATTAGCAATTCCGAAAAGCCAAATAACGAAATGAAACGAGCGAGTAAGTGCAAAGAAAAGCTCTAAAGTGAATCGGACAACAATCCTGAGAATTATCCCTAGGTCAAAATGCAATAAACACACATGGGGAATAAAGGCATGCGGAGGGTTGAAGGGAGCGAAGGGTGAGGGGAGCGGGGGCGTTGGCAAAGCGGGAGCGTGTGAAAAATGGGCGCAAAAAACCAACAAAAAAAACAAACAACTAACGGGGGCATGGAGCACAGTAGCATGGCCAGCAAAATGAATCCTAAACGGAAATGTCGATATTAGCATTGCAGAAGCAACAACAGTGGCTGCGAAAACTACTGCAACACTGCCGCCGGCAACAGCAACAAGAACAACAAGAACAACAACAACAAGGGCAACAAGCGGCAAGAAGAGGGCTAACAAGAGGCGACAGCGACATTTAGCGACACAGTCGCATAGTTTTCCAGTTGCAGTTTACAGTTTACACACATGGAGCGGCAGGTTCACTGACCACACCGAACAACTCAGCGATGCCATCGTGAGCTGGAAAATTCGCGGGGAAAATGGGGAAAATATTGGGCATATCTTATTAGGATTTTCCTTATCCAGAAGAGTCTTATGTTATGGTTTAGAAAGTGCTGTTAGATCTGCCTTAATTTCAGTTTCTTTTTATAAATATAAGTTTCAAAAGATATGTTTTGAATAATTACAAAATAATTACAAAAATACCTATTTATACAATTGATTAGGTATAAGTTGCATATAACTTATTAGCCTAACCTGTTTCAGAACAACTTAAATTCTTTATTCTACGATAGAAAAATGTCTTTGCATAGATACGAGCTTTCATAACCTCACATTTCGAAACTAGTTAAACTTCGCGATTGGCACAAATTGAATATTCGCTGGGAAATTCGTTTATTAATAGCCACATCAGTGGTTGCAGGACTCCCCCAGCATCTTTGATATGATATGCAGAGCCATTCGCAGCACTCACGTTTGCATCTCCCGGGAAGGCCAAGCATCCGAAAAAAGGAAAGCGAAACAAATGGGTAAAAGTGCGCCATATTGACCAAACGAGCAGCATGCAGCATTGCAAAAGCATTTCAATGAGACTCGGGGGTGTTCCGAAGGCGGTTTAGGGGGGAGGAGGAGTTGCACGTGGAGTAGGGTCCGTGGGGTGGCATTTTGGGTAGGTCTAAGTTGGGGGGGGGGGTTTGCGAAAGCGAGCGCCTGCCTATTCGTTTTGTTTTAGCCAAAGTGCGCGAGCTGTGTTGACAAACGCCAGTGGTTAGAATCCGTGATAGTGTGTGTGCCTGTGTGTGTGAGGAGTCCATCTAGGCGGCTGTGAGTGTGTGTGTATCTGTGTGTTGGCAATTCAAAATGGCATGCACTTCACTAAAAACTGCGCATTTCCGGTCAAAATGACGACGACGACAACAGAAAGACAGGGAGGGAGATATGCTGACAGCGCTAGCCGCATGTTTGTGTGTGTGTCCCTCCGGCATGTGTGTGTGTGTGTGTATCTGTGTGTGGGAAAACTTTTTTACAGCTTTAATAGTTCCACTTGGCAGTTTTGCGTCCCAAAAGTTTTTCGCTCTGCCCGCCCTTCTCTTCTCTTTCTCTCTCTCTGCAGCAAAGTGCGTCATAAATGTGTGTAATAAAATATTTACTTTCTTTTAGAGCAAGCGGAAAAGGGCAAAAGATAGAGAATGAGAGAGTGAGAGAGAGAGGGAGAGGGGGATGCTAAACCATGGCTTTGGGGGCACGACCATATATTAGCTAAATCACACCGCCACTTTCCCCACTTTGCGCACAACCCCCTTAGTTGCCCTCGGGGCAAATTGAAAAGCAAATGAAATTCAATTTTTAAGTCCTGTCTGCGCCTCGGCAAAAAATGGGAATGAATACATATACATATATGTATGTATGTATCCACCATACACCCACATCAAAACATTTTTATTTCGAGCCCTTCCTGTGCAATTGTTTACTTTGTGTACGAGAAAGAAACGTCCTTCTATTTGCGGCGTCTAGAAAACTTCAAGTTGGGTCTGACATCACGATTTCCAGACGTACCCCATTGTTCTGCTTTTGGGGTCTGTTCCCTTTTCTAAATGCATGTCAATGGCAGCCACCAGTAAACAGTTAGCAGGAAATGGGCATAACCCTGAATATTTGCCCGTCAACTTGGCTTAGTGGCGAGCTTAACGCTTTTCAGCCAAAAAACCCCTCGCAAAACTTTCACGCAGGACGAAGGGTTTGGTAGCTTGACTACCCTAATGCGTAAATGTCGCTTGCAGACTCGCCCTTCCTGGGAGGGCATTCCACCTGAAGGATTCCTGGCCTGATGATTGTCTGCAATGCTCCTTGTTACGATAATTGGCTGTTACAGTTGATGCTCGACTGGACTGAGCAGGACAAGAAAATAAGAAACATATTTTCACAGGCTTCGAGTGCAGCTAAACGGAGATAAACGAAAATGTGCTTTGAATTTCACAAATTCTACATTTTAATAGTGCACATGGGAGTTGAAACATTAAAGTTCCGTCAACAAATTTGCATAACAAATACATGGATTCCTACAATTAAAATTCACTTAAATAGCTTTAAGCCTTTCAAATGTATCACTATGTGAAAAAGAGGGATAAAAAATGGGCGAAAAAGCATCAAATTAATAACGAATGAGAAATTCGCTAGCTAAGCTGGAAAAACAAATGAAATCCGCTTATGGAATGCCAACGCTTCAATTAGAAATGCTCTGGAACCGCACGAATCTCGGCCAACCCATTCCATTCACTCACTCCTTCACGTCCAAGGTAAACCAAAAAAAAAAAGTACCACAACTCAGTACAAAATCAGGCAGAGGAAGCTTAACTATCCGCACATCCTTTGGGAAAGGAAAAATCAACAGAAGTCGGGGTCGAGCACAATGAGAGGCAGCCTATTTTACAAACAAGTTGTGCAGTTTGCGGCTTCGCATGTTTTTCGGGTAACAAAACAGAAAACGCATAAGGCAAACATACTGTGTAAATCCAAATACTACACAGAAAATCAGGGGAAAAGCCACCGAGCAGGGCACTAACTGCAGCATAATTGTTGCCCAAGCATTTCATTGTTTGGTTATGGCAAAGTTTTCATTTTTCATTTTTTTTTCCATCCCCATCCGCCGAGCTTTTCCCTCGAAGTTCGGGGAAAAGTGCGGCTGGTTCTATTGATAAGCGAAGTTATGATTGACTTTTAATTGAAAATAAATGAAGCCCGTTGTTTTGGTTTAATGGCCACGAAATGAACCAGAAAAACTGCAAGGGAACAACAATCGGGAAATGGCGGAGTACAAGGTAAAATTGTTGGCAAATAGTTGTTGGAAAATAAATAAGGCAAATTTTCTTTAGCAGCTTATTAGCAATCTACGGCTAAGAGTTTTTTAATTACAAGAGAAGTGGTTGAAAAAAAACGGTAGACTATTTTTAAAATTACTATTTAAATTAATGAGATTGCTACTTTAATAAATAAATACAGCCATGCAGACTTCATTGTATCTTGTTTCGTGATAAACTGTAAATGAGTGCCAAATTCATAGAAATATACTTACATCCATGCAGCTTGTTTCTGCGAAGACAAAAATGTATAATGACCTACCCCACGTGTCCTTACGCCCCTCCCATCGACTTACGCCCACCCACACACTGGCCCATTCACAGATAGACACAATCAAAAGCGCGTATCTATGACAAGTTCAATATTATAATTTGTTTACGAACTTTCTTCGCCGCAAAATGGGGCTGCGTAGAAAGGACGAAGGAGAATGCGAAGAAGGAAAAATACGAAAAGCGTAAGAAGCGATAAGCAGATATGGCGGGCCTGCTTTGTGAAAATGGCGGTGGAAAGGACAACGGCAATAACAGACAGTGGCGAGCACAAAAACACAACCCCGCAACGAAACTCAATTTTCATGAAATAAAATCAAATTTAAATAATACAATACGATTGCCGGGGGGCTGGGGGGAAACACCAGCCAGGATAACAAGGACGACAACAACAACAGTGTGGAGGGAGTGAAGCCGTGAGCGCGACAAGAGCAACAAGGACATCATCAAGTGTATCGCTGCTTATTTATCTTTATCGCAATTCGTTTTGGCCCCGTACCCCCGCATTTGCACCCCTTCATCATCAGAATCCTCAATCCCGAGACGTCTTAGTCCTTTGGACCTCGTCCTTGTCCTCGTCCTTTTTCTGCTGGCAGGCATACTCTTTTGATGCGGGTTGCTTAGCAGGGGTTACGGGTGCGCAAGAAATTGAGAAACGGGCGAGTCAAAGACGACATCAATATTATTGCCATAAGTTTCATATTTGCAGCTTTAGATGCCGTTTAAAATTTCGCTCTTCACGAGGTCCTGCGATTGCCAGGACAAAATGCACACATACATACATACATATACATATATAAAAACGAAACATGGCAAGAGGAAAGAAGCTGCTAGAAATGCTGGGCGCACAGTTTGTTTTTCATTTCGCCGCTGTGGCTTTCTATGGATTCCGTCTGCTTTGCTCATGGCATGGCTTTCCCTCGATTTTTTCCATTTTCCATTTCCCATTTCACCCCCCCCCCCCACACCGTTTTCTTTTCCATGCATTACTTCGCATAATTTTTTATTGATTTATTTGGTTTATAGCCCCGCCTCACCTCCCGATGAAATGGAAAAATGTTTGCTGAATTATGTGGATATACGGAAACGTGTGTCTGTGCGAAGGACCAATGGTATATGGGGGTCCTTTCAATGGTGAATCAAATGTAGACAAGTGAAAATTTGAAACGATTTACGCGCAATTTACGGAAATTGCACCAGGGCATATCAAATTGTCAGCTCGGGCGAAATGTGAACTGTTCGAGGGTGCTGCTAAGTTATACATTTTGCCTGATGGAAAAACGTGAAAAATGTAGAAAATGTCCTTGCCAAACTAATACCAGAAATGTCAACGTAAGTGAACCAAATTGTAATGATATTTCCATTAAAAAGCATTTACGCTAATGTAAATGAAAGAGCAGCTCTTGAAAGTTCGCTCTTTTCAGTTAACAACATTCACAAGTGGCTCGAATAAAAAGCTGGCTTGAGTTCCATTTATTCAAATTTTGAATAGCATTACTCGAATATATATTTATATAGTTGTTGTATTACTTTCATAGAGAAAGGTATTCTATTCATATGGCCCAACCCTTTCGTACAAGCCCTTATCTTAGCCGAAATACCTTTAATTCCATATTTCGTATTGGTATATTTCAAATCTGAAATGTAAATTTTGTTGATGCGTGCCATCTGCTTTGGTAAATATAGGCTCGAAATTAATTTCTATTTGATTTGTGGAAATGCCTTTTAAATAGCCATGATGCCCTGCTGATTACTGATGGAAAACAATGTACGCAGCTAGTGTCGCACATAACTCGAATCGAATTCAGCAAATTAATTTTCCGGTTGCCTTGCTTAAATTTACATTGCCTTATCAAATTTTAGCGTAATATTTAAATTTCTACCTAACTTAAAGCATTTTTAAGGCGCAAAGCAAAAGACAATTAAAATTAAATTCATATTTTCGCTTTCATCGTGCAGACACGAAGACTATGACGGAGTAAATTTCGAGCAGCTGAGAATGCCATTATTCTGGCGACAACGGAGTCCCGAGTCCGGAGTCCTCCTGCTCCGATCCCTTCCTTCAATAAATCTCTTCATGCACTTTAACAATGGCCACGTTTCTCTCGCTTTTCCTTACGTTTATTTTTTGGACTAGGGCTTCATATCAAAATTGGCTTACCACGCATAAACAGAGTCAGACTTCCCCCAAACCAACGACCTTTCCCCTTGCCCATGGACCATTCTTTCCGCCTTTTTTCCCCGCGCCATGCACTTGAGAACTCAAGTTGCTGTGATTATCCTGCAATTTTCACTGGCTGGAGGGGGCGGGGACGGGTTAGGGGGCAATGACAATGACTGCGTCCTGCTGATGCTGTTGCAATTCTGCACTCAGAAAAATCAGTGTGACATGCAAATGACAAAAATAAATGGATTGTAGCTTTAAAGGCTGAATATACAACATAATCGTGTGTGGATCTGGCCAGATTTTTGACTTTAATTGATGTCAAGTATATTGTTTAAGTCTATTATGTTTCAGTGTAATCGCCTTTGGCTTTGACTTGGACCGTGTCGTGGCATTTGACGTCACGGTTACGTGTTGAGGCGTCGGCTTGCCGTGATTATCACCGACTTACGCTTCAATGCCTCCTTGCAACATTTCCATGCCACCTGCTTGCAATTTCGGCAGGGCATATTGGGCTCGCTTAGAAGTAGGTTAGATAATTGAATAAATCATTGCATTTCATCGATTTTATATCAACAATATATGTTCAAAGGCTGAGTCTAGCAGCTAACAAGATAACTAATTTAAAATTCGCACATTTATAAATGATATAATTTGCAAAGGTTGAATATAAATATTTGATTTTCTATTTTACTGGGTATCGACTGCAGTTCAGCACCCGAGATCGCCTTGTACCCGCAGGCAGGTAGACGGACTCCCCCGAAAGACTTTGACATCGCCGTTGTCATCGCCGTCGACGGCTGCGTCCTTTTGTCCGCGTACTCCGCGGCATCTCCTCCTGCCCATGGATGTATGTGGGTGTGAGCGAGTGAGTGTCTGCGTCTGTGTCTGTGCATTTTATTTGAATGCATCTTTCAGATGCCAAGATACCCAGCTAGCTACCCGGCTACGTGGCTCTCGCTCACTTTGCTTAATTAACACAACGCACGCATAGAGGTCGAGTCGGGACTTTGACTTTGGCATTGCCTCTACCATTTCACCTTTACCATGTTACCTCTACCAGTTTACCTTTTACCACTTTACGTACCTGTGTACGTTTGCCAATCATTGCCCCGCTTTAAAAGAGGCTGTGAAATGACAATGACAATGGCAACACCAATAGACCGCATCACAACTGTCGCATCACGTTCCGGAGTTTCTGGCTTTTCCCAGGGATCTTGGGGCATCTTTACGGGCATTTTCGGGCCACGTTTCTGTGCGAGCCGTGTTTGTACAAACCCGAAGTTCCACAATGAATTTCCATTGAGAATTGTGCCTCCGCCACCAGCTGAGTGTGTTTACCTTTTGCTCTCGTTCATAATTTCGTTTGCATGTTAATTACCTTGATTATTGTACGGCAGTCGTACGTATTGGCTTTAGACTAATACACCTGGGAAAATGCCTGGACATTGTCGAGCATCTGTGAGTGGAGCACTTTGGCTGGGATTTGTCATGAGGCGATGTGTTGTGAAAGATCTGGAAACCCGAATTAAGCTGCCCCATGGATTTGGTGACCACGAAAACAATGAGGCAGTCGCAATTGTTCATTCGGTTCAAGGGAATTTATTGGTCACAGTCGTGATTAAAATAATAGTTGCGTACTGCTTGAAATACGCGACCGTACACAGATTTTGTAACTATAATTCCACAGATACTTTATCCAACAGATACTATAACCAAGATACCAGAAATCTTGTTGTATATCCAGATACAATATCCAACAGATACTACAGATATCAACAGATATCCAGTTCCAGATATCCTACACATAATATGGAACTTATGTTAAATTATGCAAATTAAAGATACATTTTTAAAACTCTTCTGTACTTAGATCGATACCCAACATGATATATCTTTAATATTTCATTTTGATTAATATAATTGAATCCTAAATTTAAATTAATCATTACTACGTGCTTTTAATGTACTAATATGTTTAATAGATCTGTTAACTACGGAAGTTACTTGCACGAAGGGTCACAATCATTGTTAATTCGACCGAACGACTTGATTGACCCGCCCATCAGCAAGTCACATTTTAATTAGCCCTAACAAGCCTGTAGGAAATCTAAAAACTGGGGACCTTTACCTTTTTTTTCTGCGTAGGTCGTCCGGCCTCCTTATCCTCGGCGAGAAATCTGCTCAGGTTCAAGAAAATTGGCCTGACCCATGGCGAGAAAAGCGAGAAAAACTCAATTAAAAGGCGCTAGTGACTAGAGAAGAGGGGCTTTTCCGTGGGGGCAGCCGCTTGTAATTTTATTTATTTTGAACAATTTCGTAATCAAAGTCAACCAGGCAAACAATCAACATTACTTTGTGGCCCGACGGCGAAATAAAAGAAAAATAAAAACATTAAATGGGTTCACACGATGGCGAAAAAATAGCGCCAAATTAATGAAAAGCACAAAATGACAAAACGAACGAGAAAAGGAGTGAAATGAAATTCGAAGCGAATGAAATTAAATTTTCAAATGCAAAAAGAGCCAAACAGATCAGCGAAAACAAATTCCGCGAAAGTCTGAATTTATTCGAAAAATGCAAATGCAAGGCAAAGTGGAATTATAAGAATTAAATAAGTAATAAAGAAATCAGGCAAAGTCGAGTTAAAATACAAAAATCATTTGCTTTCGCTTGGGGTCTGCCGCCGCGCTAACAAAGTTTGCCACTTGTCAGATGTCCGACGTCGGTTGTCAGTAAATGTTTATGAGTTAATCAACTTGTAATGACCAAAAGACCAAGAGACCAAAAGACGGACGAAGGACGGCCGCACTTACTGAAGTCCGGGAAAAACTCGGGCCAGCGCCGCATTCAGAAAGCGAACTGGGCGAAAAAAAAATAAAACTTAATTAGCTTTCATTTAACGGCAGACAAGAGCGGCCAGCGATTGCAGCTCGAGCACAAAAAGCGGAGCAGTTCCAGTTTCAGTTCCAGTACCGCGATCTACTACTATCCCACTTGAGCGAGCTGCAAATGATGAAAAAACATCAACTGAAACGAGCGACAAATAAACAAAAGTAAAAGTTTTTACCCACGTTTTCGCCGGAAATGCGCACTGCGAGCTGTTGGCACAAAAGTGTGGCCAAGACAGAAGTGGTTTTTGGCTGAAAAGAAAACCCGGCTAAGGGGAAAATCTTTGGAAGGGGAAAATGTCATCGAAAAGTTTGCGGCCCCGGCCATTTATGGAATTTTCGGAAGTGGCAGTCAAGCCCAACCAACTACAATCAACATTTTGCGAGTGTTCTTTGGTGGCACTCTCCACTGTATGCAAACGATACGAACAAGCTAAAATTTGAAAACTTTTCCAAGAAATATATATATATATATATATATTTTTTATCTACTTGGTAAATGTCTCTTATAGTGCGTAACATAACTTTTGAGTAAGGGTTAAAGTTTTTACTGCTCTGCGGTTCAGCTAATATAATATTTTCCAAATAAAGTGTGTTCAACTAATTTGCATTTTCTAGCTAGCTAGATTTTTTGCCAACTATAACCGCTGCTTTATACTTACATATTTATGATATATACATATTATGATATTTATGAATTAAGTTAAAAAATATGATAATAATTAAATAAATCCCAAAAATAAATACATGTATAAATAGATGAATTTTTTGAGTAAGCTGTAATTTGTAGACCATGTACCTAAAATCCATAAAATTAATATTGTAAACTTCCTCACATTTTACTTCAGTGCTAAAATAACATTCTTCTTTATATATTCCTATACCAAAAATTTGAGGGTAAATCGGACTATTTCCTCCATTCCCAAATCTGCTTTGCAAATCCCTTAATGTGAGTCAGAAGCACCAATTAAGTACTTGTCGCTTTTAATAACTTCGACTGTTAACCCGAAAACAGTCAAGCTGGAATCATATCAAGCAATTTGCAAGCCAAACATCATGATGTGCTTCTGGTGTCCTTCCACAGCCACAGCCATCGTCATAGTCCTTCGCCCCCCCACTCCCACATCGCCAATAAAACGTTGAGAAATTTGCAACAAGCGGCGACAATTTGCTCAGGTAACAACATTAAACAGTTAGCATAGTTGGCTGACAGTTGCCCACCGCCACCTGCGCAAAAGTTGCCCACTTAAAGAGCTCCAAAGGTTTTTGACAACAAAACACAACAATTACTTTTACGAGGATTTCGAGATGGCGCTAAAGGAGTGAGCACTGTTGGAGCTCCTGCAGGATATCCCTCTGTGTGCACACTAATTTCTGCGAAAGATAATCAAGAGTGATAATTATTTTTGTTGGACTTGGGCGATGGGAACCGCAGCTAACTGCGAGCACCTGCTGTGTGAATTACTTGAGCGGCGACAATAAGTTGGCACCCAGACCCAAAACCCCCAACATCCAGAGCCACCCACCGCCCACTTCCGCCGCATAGTTGGGGTATTTTTGGTGTCAGTTCTGCAGATGATAACGTTTTGGCCATAACGTTGACAACGGCCAGAGCGTTTATTTTCGGTTAGCTGCGTAGGAGATAGCCCGGAAATAGCCAAAAACTTTTGTAATTACATAACATTTTTCCAGGGGGTAAATAACTTTGGACCTCCAAACGGAACTGCCTCGTCCAACTGGGACGAGCCACCTGCCAGTGGCTAGACCAAATTTTAAGCGTCTGGGTTTTGGGTTTGGGTTTCAGTTTTTCGGGCCTGGCTTCCTCGGAAAGGGGGTCTGCAGATCGCGTGACCCCATAAAATGGTCACTAAGTGCGCCCGCACATTTTGATGTAATTAAAATTTCTGTTTATGTTTTCCAGCGTTCGTTCGTTTGGTTCGTTGGCTCACCTCCTCCTCCTCCAACGCGACCATGAAAAATTCAAAGTATAATTCTCGGGAAAGACTGAAAATTATTGAAATCAACATTTTGCTTTGTGTATGATGTACAAACGCATTATTCACGCTGCCGGTGCTTTCTCAAGAATTGAAGTCCATCAAAATTTGGAGGAATACAAATCTATGCTCTCTTTTGTTAGCTGGTCTTTATTGATTGAAAATGTACATATGTGCTTATAAGCTGATTAAATCAATTGCACTTGCTTATCAATAAATTCACAATGCTTGATATCAAATTATATATATGTGTGTCCAATTACCAGGATTTCCATAGATGAAACACGAATACGTTTTTTAAGGATCATTTAATAAGTTACTATAATGTTAAAAAGTAATACAATACCATCAGCAGATTAATTTTAAAACAATTACTTAATAATTTGTGCTATATGTATATTTTAATATCAAATAGAGATATTCAAATTCAAATATATGAATATTTTAATATCAAATAGAGACATTCAAATTCGTTGTGGCCCTTTTTCATTCGCTATCTTATTAAACAGTCGAAACGCACTCATCGCTTCCAATGTAGACGAATTTTATTGCCGTTCTCACTACTCCCCTGCCACCGTCCACTTGTGCCAGCCATCACTGTACAGTCTTCAATCACCAGCGCTCAACTGAGTAACTTGCTGGCGAAAAGCACGCGAGGCGCGACAATTAAATTAAAAATAATTAAAAATTATGAAAATGGACAGAGCTGAGGAATAACTCGAATTTCAGCTCCATCTTCATTGCCGATGGACAACTGGACGGATGGACGACTGGCCATTGACCCATTATTAAGGCCGCGCCCTCCGTTTTGTATATCCTGACATTTTACATCGACATTGCCGACTGTGACTCGATTCGAGTCAGTGTTTAATGAAAATTTATTCTATGCAATTTGCTGCACAGCGAGGGGGAGGCTTCTTGGCTCTGGACTCCAGTACTTCTGGTCTGTTCTGGTGTGGATTGGATGTGATGGAGCGGGATGGGCTGGGAGGTCTGGAAGGTTGGGCGGTGGTCAGCGACTGCTCCGATTACACAGTCGCTTCGCTTGTCTCGTGTCAATCCAAATGTCTTTTGCCTTAATTAGAATTGCTTGCTGAGAAGCAGATCAGGGCAGGGAAATGTTACACTCAAAAAATATTTGCTATCCTCACTTTCAGGTTGCAACAGAGTTCTTTGTTCAGGGGTTGTAACTTCAAAGTTTCAACTTTTATATGTTTAACAAGAAAAATGGTAATTAAGACAGGAAGTTGAACTGTTAATGCTTAAAAGTGTTAAAGATTTAAATAACATTTTTTTTAAATTTTGTTTAATGAGTTTTTTATCAATCAACCATCCTAAAAATTGATGATGACCAATAATAGCTTACACATCTATGTATCTCACACAATATTGATTAGTCCATGAATGTAGTGCGTCAATTTTTGCGCGCAGTGTACTTTGAAGCGGAAATAATTTTATGCATTGACAGGGGGGCGGTGGGCGTTTGGCTCGGCTGCCCTTTGATGCTAAATGTCGCCAGCAAATTGTCGCCCCATGTGGCGCGTTGTTTTCTGCAATTAAATGGGCGTGGCACTTAGTTTTGCGGTTCCGTTCCGTGTGCCGCCCAGTTCGCGTTGACGCCGTTTGCGGTCGAGACTCCTCCGCCTGTTGATCTTATCTAATTGTTGCCGCCGCCAATCGTCTGCAGTTGCATCTTGACCGGCCACTTGGCATCGGGAATTCTACAACTGCAACTCCCTTTTCCCTGCATCGTTATATTGATAGAAGCTCCCTGATGTTTTGATGTGGTTCCGCCAACCGATTGTGGTAAACGTTTATAGTTACTGCACTTGGAGTGGGGCTTTTGGGGCAACTTCCAGCTGTGCTCCAACATCGAGTGGTGCTACACAGGCCCCATTGACAAGTTGCACATGTAAAAATCTTGTTTGCTGTAAAGAAGGCTCATCAAGAAGATCAAGAGTCGATCAATAGCCAAATCCCTGAGAGGCGGCTTAAAGTACTCGCATTGGTAAATGTACAAAGGATACCTTCATAACTTTTAATACAGATAAAAATTCAAAATTATGATAAAAGTATATTTTCATAAAAATCAAAACATTAAGAGGTTATATTTTCTTTTATTTTTATAAAACTTAAATTGATATTTATTTTACGTTTGCATGCGATTCATGTATTTTAATTAAATGGAGTTTTAGCTAAGCACAACAATGCAGCCACATGCACATTTCAAAATAAACAAATGCATTGACATTTGAATTATGGCCCCAGTCATTCGAAAGTTTTTAATTTGGGCACCAACAATAATAACAACATGGGCCGAGCATAAATCAAACAACTGACTGCCGTCGACAATGCGAAACGGTACCACATGCTTTTATGGCCAAAAGGAGTAGTCCCAAATGAGCTATGGTGTGTGGGGAGGGAGGGCAAATTGGGCCAGCACCCCAGATCCAGAAATTATTTTACCTTTTGTCCTGCTCCGGTGACAACCTGTGGCTGCAAATAACCCATGCCCAGGGAAACATTTGGTCAAGTAGTATGTGCGCTGGCTGACCCTGTGCGTGTTATGGCCCTAAAATAGGGGCGGCGGTCTTCGGGGCGTGGTCAGTTTAGAAAATGACCTGCAGACGAATGCCTTTGACTGTGACCAAAAAGACTGTTGCTGCCGGATAGTTATTCAGCGCTATAAATTTGTTAACCACAACAACCATTTGGTGTAATTATATTGCAATCCACCCCTGGATGTTGATTGTCGATTGCAATCCGAACGGAAAGAGGTATATTAGGACCTTGTTAAAGTCGGACTATTGATTAAATTACACAGCAAACGTAAATTGAGCTTTAATTGCCATGGAATGTGTTTGGGTTATTGTAGAACAAAATAGGGATAATTACCTGAGTGGATTCATGGCTAGGTATTAGCATAGGCCTATTTGTATTATTAAGGCAATATATGTTTAATAATTGGATTATTTTCATACATATCTATATACTTATCTGTAAAGTTATAAAGTATTGCCCATTCGACTCCATCCTCTCAGTCGCTCAACTTTCTCTGTTGCATTCGTAGTGGATTGTTTTGCCAGACTGTTGTTTTATTGCATGTTATGTATAAAAACCTATATACATTTATATACATATGTATGTATATGTGCGTATTGGAATATTATTTGTACGATTATTGCTGTTGGTGTGGCTGGCTGTGCCGAACACTTCTGTTTGTTCTTTGTTATTTATGTTCGGCATTAACTTACTGACTCCTTTATCCTGAAGCGTCCTCAAACCCCAGAAACTGATGGGCCAACAACGCATTGTCTGCCGCTCTCGCCGTACGTAGAGCATTTTAATTAACCAGTCAGAGCCACATTTACATTTGGCTGTGTTTTTTACGGACTGCTGGAAGGCCCGGCAATTATGGTCCAACCCCGGGATAACCGAGTGCTCGACCAAAAACCGAAAATACATACTTATACCAATCCGAACAGAACTGAACCGCAACTGCACTGATGCAGAGCACCCAGAAACTAACAATGGGCATAACCATAACCACCTGCAATGTATCCGAAATGTGAGCTACAGTGTCGTTTATTAACTGGGGAAGAACTATATAAGTTTTACGATTCGGACACATGCCACACATACATATGTATATTGCAAGTAGGCGGAAAAACTCATTATTTCCAATAAAATATTTCAATATTTAATATTCTAAATAAATACTCAAAATATTATTTAATATCA
This sequence comes from Drosophila mauritiana, assembly GCF_004382145.1. NCBI lineage: Eukaryota > Metazoa > Arthropoda > Insecta > Diptera > Drosophilidae > Drosophila > Drosophila mauritiana. The sequence goes on along the minus strand of NC_046668.1, from coordinate 13,490,606 downwards.
TATATGTTTTAAATCGCCAACTTAGAAGTCAAACATTTATTTGGATTTGGGGTTTTTGAAAACTAACATAACTCTGTTCCTTTTCTCTCCTCTTATATTCTAATTTTTCATGGCCTTTGACTTATTTAGGCTTTTATGCATAATTTCATTTATTAAGGCACACTTTCCCATTGTTCAGCCACTCGCGCAGAGCACTCAGTTTTCAGTTTTCAGCTCAGCTGTGTGGGTAATCCGAGCCGACCAAGAACAACGGCTGCTTATTGGAGGCATCAAGTTATAGTGTGTTCAGCACTGAAAAATATATTATATATATTATAACATACAATATATGTAAATTTATTTCATACCACAAGTTTAAAAGGTAGATTTCTGAATCATGAAATAATATAATAGATCCTATCTGCAGGTCAATTCATTCTTGTTGCATCAAATCTATAAGTAGTTAAAGTATATATATACATCTATTTAGTCTTTGAGCATTTTGTTATGCAAGCATTTCTTTAAGTGTAGCTGACAGGAGGCAGTCATCAGGACATCGGTGGTCCTGCGACTCATCAAGGCTCAAGGCCCATGGCTCAGGCTGAACTGCCTGGCTGTCTGGCACGTAGAGCGCAACAAAAAGCCGGAGTCCAAAATTGACAGCAACAGGAGCCGTGCTGCCGGCGAGTTTTGAAGTGGCCAACCGTCTGGCAGAATTTGCATCCCACGAAGCGCAGGACCTCCATCCTCGCCAGGAATCCACTCCTCTCGTTGGCCCAGCCACCCCGGCAGTGCAAACATTTTGGCTGTGTACGTGCCATGTCGCTAAAAATCATGGCCCGCATTTCTTTCTCGCCGCTCACCGCTCACACTTCGTCCTTCGTCCTTTTCCCTTTAATATATTTTTTTTTTGTGTAAAATAAACATCGACTACAGCAACAAACAGGCCCTCGCTTATTTATTTGTTTATTGCAGCAGGGTAGGCGAGTTTGAAGCCCAGAATTCGAACCGAACTGCTGATGATTTTTGCCTTGCTGTGCGTTTTATGCGTTTGCTGATTTATATCAACAGCTATTTAATGTCAATTTAAAAACGTTGAGTGGGCGGCAAGTGGGCGGTAGGTGGGCGTACGCAAATCCGTTGCCTACATTTGCGGGCTGGCTGCATTGTGCCACACTTGGCAAATGCGATTGAAATGTGGCAACACATCGGTTTGCTTTCAGTGAATCGCCATTCAGCGCTTTCGGTTTGCCAGATCAATCAGCGATTGAAGTGATTCGAATAGTATGTGGTTCGATTTTTCACTAGCACATTTACTTCACTGCCGTGCTCTTGTTGCAAATCAGCTACCGATAAAAACAATAATTTAATTGCAAGTCAAGTGGGCAAGTAAAATGTTTTATATGAAAAAATGTTTAAATATAAACAGGAAATTAAATCATAGAATAAAGTGGAATGGCACTCATATGTATGTAAGTACGCAACTGTGTCCACTGTTTTTCCAGCCCTGATTAACTGTTTATTATGACAAAAAATTTAATTTGAAACATTTTTTTGTGGCTTGGGTGCGAGTGTGTTTCTGTCTGTCTGAATCAACGGGTGCGTGCCCCGCGTGTGGGCAACTGGCCAAGCGAACTGCTTCGTGGTCATACAACGCACAAACCTACCATCCTGGGCCAATCCCGATTTCCATTACCATCTCCGAAATGAGTGGTGGCTGGCTGGCTTTGTCAGGCATTGTCTAGACTTGATTCGAGTGCTGGCGTTGATTTATAATTATTGTTCGAGCGTCGAGTGTGCTGGCAGGACCATCTGCCACACCTACCAGACGACGTGCCACCTCCCATTTCCAGTTTCCCATTGACATTACCAACCCATTCGTCCTTGCCATTCATCGCACGCTGACTAATAACCAAATTTCATTTCCTCAATTTTTGATTTCCTGCACTCTGCGGTTATGGCAAGTAGCAGCAGGGCGAGGATGAGAACGAGGAGGAGGACGAGCACCAGGACCAGAACCAGGACCACGAGCAAGCAGCAGCATATTTTATTATTTTAACACGCGCCAGCATCAGCACATAGAATGCTAAATTTTTGGCACGCACAGATAGCAACCCATCGCCCATCGAAATGCGCCCCAAACTCATCGCCAAAGGAGCAAAGGGTTAACAGCTGCAGCCACGCCCCATTCGGTCACAGGAGGCAGTTAGTCCTGCCATTTGTATGAGTTTGTCAAGCCGAAAATATTCTTTTTTGGTATTTTTTTTTATTTGTATTATATGTGTGTGTATGTTTGGCCCGGCCATTGTTTGTTGCCAGAAATCATATTCATAAATAAAATTTGCATTTGGCATTCGGGATGCGCGCATGTGTTGCCAAGCGGCAGGGCCAGAGGACTACGACTACGACTGGGACTAGGACAAGGACCAGGACCAGGACCTGCCACTGGCTAAGAAAACTCGGAATTGAATCGAGAACGAGCAAGGACAACTGCTGCGTTGATTCCCAGTTTTGTGGGTCTGTCTGTTTGTGTGTGTGTGTGCTAACTGCCCAACATTATGGGACAATGGAATGTCCTTTTTAGTTACGTGCCAGGCTAATATATATAAATATGGTTTGCCCCGCTCTGACCTGACCTTTCATAATGCTGTCAATTTGTTCGCCTGCCTGCACACAATGCTTACGTAATACCACTTGCATATACATATCTGTCGCTATCGGATGACCAATAAAAAAGGAATTCAAACACTCTACATAATGCATATAGCCTTATCAGTTGTTTACAAAATCCCTAGATTGAAGACTCACATTTGACCAATCAAATGTTTATGTATTCATTTATTTTCAAATTTCCATTTCAAATTCCCTCCACCCTTTTTATGTAGGACATCAAATACAACGACCTTTTTTAGCATTCCCAATAATAATAGCAGAATTATGAATATTTCATATACATTATTATGGTTGTCCCTGTGCATGTCTTGTCGTTGAATTGGTTAAAAATAATAATGACATAAATTTAAGAAATACTTCTGACGGCTGCTGCCAATTTTAGTAACGAGCAATGGGTTTAAGAGCATCAGCATCCACCACGAGCAACTTTGACAGCTCCAACCGAATCGAAATCAGTTATTTCAGAGGTGAGCAACCATAAGACCATTGCCGCAGCTGTCAGTGCCTGTCATAGGCACCCACAAAGTCCTCCACAGCCCCCAATGCAGCTGAGCTATTCATGTGCAACAGAGTTGATATGAAAACTAAAACATTCAACAGCAAACTAAACAAAAACTATGCAGGCGAAACTGTCGTAGAAAGATTTGAGCCAAGTATGTAAGTCCTTTCGAGCCGAACACACAAAATTTGCCGCGACAAACAGAACAGTGGAATGTGTGCCAAAGCTATTAGCATACTGTCAAATATAACAATGTATATAAAATATAACAAATAAAACCAGATTTTTTGTGATTATGCTAAAATTTAATTTCAGTATTTTAATAATAAAATAAATGCATGCATTACAAAAGTATTATCAAAGATTATTAAAGATAATAGTTGGTAATAAATCGCATAAATGACAATTTAGCTAAGCCATATAAAAGCGCACAACTATGGTTTTAACATTTTGGCGCCCAATGTGGGGCATACTAATTACAAATAAATAATGGTTGCTTATTTTTTTTAACTAAATGTTACAGAGCTTATCGACACCGAAAGATGCAGCTTTCTGTTTGCGATCACTACTTTAGACCCACTGTACATAATGCTATTTAGGCGAAGCCCAACCAGCGGAAGCGGAAGTGCGCGGCAGGCAACTCGAAGAACATATCAAAAGTTGTAGCGCGACTTTAATTAAACTTTGCTACGAACTGAGAGCTCAACTGGAGCGGGTTGGAGACCAGGACTTTTGGCAGTTCTGGCATACGCATACACATACCACATCCACGACCATACACACATACATTGCCAGGAGCAGCAGGCGAAGCACAATGGCACTGTCTAGGATGAGAGAAGCACAATGGCTCAGCAAAGTAGGGGAAGCGGGAAAACGGCGAAACGGAGGCGGCAGCAGGATCTGAACAGGACCCAGAAGTTGGCGAAGGAACGGGACTTGCACACCAGGTGCCACACAATGTCATCGTCGGCATTGTTGTTGTTCTTGGCGTAGTTGTCTGATTTGAAACAAACTGTTGATGGCTTGTGGCAGGCTGAGGTCGCAGGACGAAGACTGGCTCTGTATTAGGGCGACACCCGAGACAGTTAAGGATTAAATAGTAAAATACCACAAATTGCTGAAAATGCCGCAAAGTTTGCTAAAATGTAGTGCCTCCACTGTTGCTTCCCCTGTTTTTCATGCCGGGCATGCTAAACGTTTCCACTCCTTTGCCGTTTGGATGTTGATGCCAGATGAAGTTTTGCCAGGGGTGGTTCATGCAACAATGTCGCAAGTGCATAAAAAGAATACAGAAGCATAGAATTAGTTGCAATGTGTGCTGCAACTTTTTCGCCCATATTGTTTTTTTCCTCTTGCTAATGCATGGGGTAACAGCTGTCAAAGAATAGAGTCCTCGCATTTAAGGGCATGCCATATCAGACGCAGAAACGCTTTTATGGTTACATTTTTTTATTCCGAAACAACCTACATTTATTAAATATGAGCAATGAATTTTTATATAGACCATGTGTATGCAATTTAGCGCTGGTAATTTAAAAATTTAAAATGATATTATGTACTTTTCCGGGAACTTATCTTCTTTCTTGTGTCGAATTTCTTGGAAGCATTCACTCGGCTAAGGAGCTATAAGCCTCAAAATATGGCGAAACCGGCAAGAACTTAAATGAAAATTGTTGCCAAAGAAATTCCGGTTCTCGGTATCTGTTGCCGCTTAGTCTAAGCCACATTGGCATCTGTTCGGGGCGGACGAGTTTGACGAGCTGCATCGGCGTTCGGCGTCTTGGTCTTGGTTTTGGTCTCGCTCCCAAGAAGCCAGGCAGCACCTCATTGCGTGCTAAATGGTTTCACGCCGCAAAATTGCACCCAGGCATAGACAGACTCACGTCTCCACACTAACACATATACCCACATATACACACACTCCCACTTACATAGAGAGGCAGGAAGACAAACTGCTGCCTTAGTTTAGTTTTTAGAGGATAAAGGACTAAGGACGAAGTAGGGTGGTGCGGACGGGTTTTCTTAGCGCCTGGCTGCTTTTTTGTATTTTCTATATAAGCAGACATCATCCAAAGAGCCTTACGGAGCTGCTAAAGAAATAGGAAGTCTTTAAAGGAGAGGTTTTGCATGCACACGTTACGATATATTTTAATTTCCCCTCAATATCTGACAACGATTTACAGTTAATTATTATGGCACAATATATTGCTTCCCAAACAGGAAGCCAATTAGGAAGTGTCTTAGTCTAATTAACTTCTCGTAGTCATGCAGTTAGCTTTCGTATTTGTAGTCTTCGGCTGACATATTTTTATCTACACTTTAAAAATGGAACTGGTTCAACTTGAATTCCCCGTAATTGATAGCTCCCCCTTGTGGGAGCAGAAGCAGTATCCATTGAATATTCACGAGACGTTACGCACGGCAGGTGACCCAAATAGAGTGCACCATTCTGGGGCCACCATCCACCAGGTCCTTTTTCTCCTCGGATTCCCAGATCCTGCGAACCTTTATCCATGTTACCCCGTATCCCCGGATCAAACCATCACATTTGCATGCAACATTTAACCGAAGCGTTGAGTACGAAAAGCTTTTGGCCAAAGGCAACGGCATAGCCAGCTCCAACGCAACGCCAACGGGAACGTCAATTAATTATGCCATTCTTTTGGCAAGATTTGTGTATCTGCGAGTACATCTATGGCGACGCATTTCGGATGTCAGTGGAGCATGTGAAACTAGCCCCAAAAACTCATTAAGATCTTACGCTCGGCTCGGTTGCGTCCTCAAGTAGGCAACATATACTACACAAACTGAAACCGAAACTGCAACTGAAACATTTCCACTGCTCAGCAAACTCCGCAACTCCGTTCCTTTGCCCATGCAAAGTGCAGCAGCTCAGCAGCTCAAAAAGAAACTTCATTTTAATTGTTTTCGAGCTGAGCCACTTGACTTGTTCGTTGTAACCCTCCTTTTAATAAATAAAATTTGCGAGAGCTCAGCTCAGTGTGACGCTGTACACTGTGCAACAAAGTCAACGGCAGAGTTTAATGGAGTGCATTTTGGGTCTGGCTCTGGATGGGTGGAGCTCTTTCTTTCTGCCGTTGGGCTTGGGGGGTTGAGCTCGGAGGGTTTGCTGCGAAATGGCGGCACAGGCACAGGATCAAGTTGCCAGCGAGCGAAAGCGAGCCAGGGACAAAGGGTTCGGGGGCCCGGCGAATACAAACCGGGTAACAAAAACAATAGCAAAGATTGAGAAAATATCATAATTGGCAGGGCGAATCCAGGCTGCTCTATAGGAATCAAAGTGAAGTTAGTAACTCTGTTGTGAAAGAAGTCAAAAATCACTTCATTAAGTTTCCTTTTTCTAAATTGCACTGCATTTAGTTATGAAATATGGCTCAGAAAGCCTAAAAAAATATTTCTTAGATATGATATAAAATGTTAACTTTTGAATTTAGATACATTCACAATATGATCTACACAAACAGTTAAGCAGTGTGGAGTCGACAGAGCGTTGCGCCTTAAAATCTTCCCCAGGATGAGATGAGGGCTGAGCCCAAACCCCAATTGATTAATAGTGTCCTACTCCAGAATTCATGATTCCTGAAGTGGCAGGGTATCCGCAACATTGTTGTCGTATTGCCGACTTGGCCCGGCATCGTTATTTTACGCTTAGCGTGGCGCGAGCGCATAAATTTTTGAAATTAAAAGCGGCAAAGAAAACATGAACGCAGGGAGGCATGGTCTGTCCTTGTTGTTGTCGCGCTTTGTTGCGCCACCAGGGGCGGCGAAGGGGAGTGAAGCGGACAGGGGGGGAGGGGTGGTGGCCAGGGAGCAGGAGTCAGGCAAACACTCCGAGTCTCGCTTCCGGCTGCCATGGCGTATACTTGATGCGACTGTTGCTCCTGTTTTGGGCTCGCCTCGCGTTCGTTGCACTCAATTCTGAAGCGTTAAGTTGCGCATAAATTTAAATGCATACGCTGGAGAGTGGGTGAAAGAGAGGGGGAGGGGTGTGGTGTTGTTGGGCAGGGGGCAGCCCCCTCTGCATAACAATGTGAGCTTAGGTCCTGTGATTGGCCCTGTGATTGTTGCTGCCTCTCGCATTCCTCTACCAGCAAATTAATGTTTTTTGTTTTGCACAACTCCACAGCCATTTTGATTTAGTTAAGAAATTCCAAGTAGACCATAAACAACTTTTAGCAAGGCCCATAAACATGGTAGGGAGCCAACTTAGAGAATTCATTTGAAATTTAAATTGATGTTTTCAAACACAATACTCTTGCTTACTTTCCAAGCACAGACCATCAAGCTCAAGGTCTCCGTTGGTCTGGCCAGATCTTGGAAAAACAATGTATCTCATTGTGGCAGCTGGCTAATCATCTTTGGTTGTTGCGCCCCAATAAACCTAAATCAGATGCCAATAAAGCACAGCACTATGCTTAGATGGCATTCGAAATGGCAGCGGACAGCACTTAATGCTAGTTTATTTCGCCACTTAAAATGAAATTTAAATTCATTTGATATACCTCATTAAGTGTGTGTCGTCCAGAAGCGAGTTTATGAATATATTTATATATATGTGTGTACTATACATTTAACAAACGTGCGGCATGACCCACAGCTTTATCTGCTTCTAATATGCATTTAAAACTATTGTGTCGTCGAAACTTTTCGGTACCCTAAATATGAGAATATGTTAGAGAGTTGCAGGCGACAAACATTTTTGTGCAGTTATGCAAAAATGTTTGTAGTTAATTGCGCATAATTTATATGCTGCACACCGCATAATTTATTACTGCAGCTTATTAGCTTTGGCCGAGCACGGACGAGTCACTTAAATGTGAAATAAAATAAATGACAATAAATATTATTTGCCAGAGTTGTTGCTCAGCATTTGTGGAATGTGGCCGTAGACAAAAATCTGCTGACGCCTGCACTTTTCTTGTTGTCTGCTCAAAATTTAATGGATTTATGGGCAACGACACAGGGACTAAATCCACCCATACCAGCTCACCACCCAACTCCGTATGCTCCTATGGCAACTTGATTAAAATCCAAATCAGCAGACAACAAAATCCAGAGCTGGCTTTTGTCCTTTTTGGTAAAGTGCGCTCCAGCTTTTGGGCCATTTGTTGGCCCACATAGTTGTTCTGGTGTCAACGAGAGGCTTTCGAAGTGATTGAGAAGTGCATGGTTCTAGCACATTGAGTCTTAAATTTAACATCTTTAAATATATGCCTTAGTAAATCATGGCCCTCAGAACTATCTAGCTATTAAATTTCGAATATAACTCTTATATAGGGATAGATAATAATTACATGTTAAATGAATGGTTTGATTATGGAAATGGTATCACTAATTATTGTATTCGATGGAAAGTTTAAATTCTGAAAAGTATAGATTTTTGTATAAAAGCATCAAATTTTTGGTGTAAACTGTATTTGCTTGTACGCCAAAGTCCCCAATTGGCCCATTCCAACTCTCGTTGCGGTAATGAGCCTGAAAGTGAACCAACCTCGTCCTGCACTTATTTTTGCGATGCCACACTGCTGTTGTTGCTGCTGATTCTGGTGTAGTTCCGCTGGCCCAGTCGTTGAGTTGTGGTTTATGCCCACGGAGATATGGCACAACCATATGGAGCATAAATATGTGGGGAGCGTGTGTCTCTGGTCCTGATTCCGAGTTCCACTATGCTGCTGCTGGGGTTACTGCTCATGATCCTGCTCCTGCTACTGCTACTGCTCCTGTTCCTCTTGTTGCTGCAAAACTCAGATGCCATGGGGTCAGTTGCTTCCGGTGCTGTTTTGTGGCCAGCACTGTATATGTGGGAGCGAGTGTAGCAATAAAACACATGAATGAGTCGGAATGTTGGGATATTGGGTCTATGCCACTGACACTGCCATCGACTGCAGCCACCGACAGCTACCAATATTAGCAATGGGCAGCAATGACAACAATAGACCAAATGCTCGCAGTGCATGGGCAATGGCCACCACATATGTACACTGCGAAAAAATCGACACAAATTAATGATCGTGCTATAAATTAACAGGAAAAAGTAAAACATCCTAATATCTTCAATATTGCAAGATACAAATTAACAAATTTCAATGAATTTTCATAGGCGCCCAGCTACACAAACTATTTTTGAATTAATTTTTTCGAGTGCACAATGACGTCCACATATTCTAGTGAATATGGTGTCACAATCGAATCCTTTGCGCTGCACATTGGCTGGTGTTCTGAAAAAGAAATCAGTTCCAAGTATAATGAGCACTGCCACTTCCATCCACCCCGCCCGCCATGTCACCCTCGATATCTGACCACCAGTTGGCCAGTTTGCCGTCCAACTGAACTGCAGTGGTGCAGTTGTTGGTAATGAGCAGATGCTCTGACAGTTTGCTGCGGGGCATAAACTTTTGGCAGCCACTATGCGTGATTTATGGCTGGGCACACAGCATTGAGCTTTATAGATGGACTTTTTTGCCCAGTTAACAAACAGTTTGAACTGCAGATTGGGCCAACGCATAAGTCAAACGCAATATCGGCGTTCTGATTTATAATAATGGTTGGAAGCCAGGGCAATAAAATAATTAGCTGGGCTCCAATCAAAACGTAAATTTCCTTTATCTGACGCCTATAAAGAGCTTGCGGTTTAAGTTTTGCAGAATGGGCAAACTTTAATTGAAATGCTAAAGTAAAGTGGCTGCTTCTTTTTTTTTATTTAATCTGTTGCCTGGCAACTTCACCCCTTCACAGCGGCGTATCTAGGCTTATTAATAGACAGACCGCATTTTCCGTCCTTGAACTTACCCGGTTGCCATGAATCCGGGAATCCTTCGAAAACCAGACATTTCGTTGCGGAAAGTTCGCACAATGGCCACGGAGACGCACTGTAGCGCATAATTAGCTCGATGAATAAAAACCAAAGAAAAACCAAAAAGAAAAAAAAAAACAGCAAAACGGGGAAAACAAATGATGGAGCAAAGGAAAGGAAAGCTCAAAACCTAAAGCAAAACAAAAATTCAACTTTTGCTTAAAATGGGGGAGGTATTGAATTTTTCCCGCACATTTTCTTGTTTTCCGGAATAAAAGATTTGCCTTAGAAATTAATTTCCCTAGCAAACTAAACAAAGTTGGACGCACAAAATTAATGCCGAAGCAAATTTTCATCAGCCAGGGACAAATTGATTTGCATAATGCGAAGTTGCTTAAAATCCTAGCTGGCGCATAAAATTACTTTGTTCCCTCGCTTTTCAGGGTGTCGAAACTCGTTGTCTTCGCTGTAATTTTCAGGCAGGTCACACAACATTTTTAATGATGCGATTTTTTCCGCTGTAATTGAATTAGAAACTGACGCAAGGATCGTTCTTCTTTTGTGGAGGCAAATGACAGTTGAAATGGGGACTTGACTCGTACACCCATGATGTCTATTTTGCATTTTATCTGCTCACGCTTATGCTGACACTCACACACACAGCCGAATACGCACACTTGCTCATTTCAACGACGCAAGAACATGGCTGTGGCACAAAATGGCGTCGTCTGTAATAAATTACGTATACGCAACGCTGCAGGAGAGCCAGGAAAACGCGAATGCCAAGCCCAAAACCCACTAGCAAATGCCAGGGCGCGCAAATGCATCAACCAATTGGGAATGGAAATGGCAGTGGAAATGGTCATGTGAATGACAATGGTCATGTCAATTGGTTTGGGCCTTCTGGTCGAAATCCGTCGAGGTGGTATACCCGCCAAATTTCGCCCGGCGTCAGGCCTTTCATTGTTATTCTAATTCCTTTGCCGACTGCACATCTCGCCTCGTGGCATGGATAGCATTTAATTGCAAAGGGCCTGGTAACTAGGTCGTTTTACCACCGAAAAATTTCCACTAAACGAAGCACATTGAGTGCGGAAATGGACCTGATTGATGGTTAGTCGAATGAAAGGCACACATTAGTAGGAACTTGTTTACGACATTTCAGATCGTTTGTCTTGGGCCTGCTTAAATATTTAGTGGTAGTGTTTGCTTTTGAGTCTACAAAATAAAAACAAATAATATATGCCAAATGTTTATATTATATATAAATCAGTCAGAAAATCGTCTTATCTTAAAGTATCAGCCATCAGACTCTAGTGCAAGTTAGTAGTAGTATCTTTGACTTGTTTATATCCCATACGGTTCAAGGGATTCCGCCAACAAGATAATTCACTTTTGTTTCCCCCACCGGGAGCTCGTAAAAAACATCCTGCAGGTCCCGGAGCGACAGCCAGGCTCAATTAGCAGCCGTTTGGCTTCCTGAAACGAGGGTTGATTCCGTTGAAAGCTTCCATCTGTAGATCATAAAAACTTTTTCTATATTTATACAATTAACACCGTGGCAAAGTAGGGGGAAAAAGGCAGGAAATGTTTATCTTAAAGTCTGAATCGCTCCACGGCCTGTGATTAGAAAATTACCAACATACACATTAAAGGCAATTTTTAGCTTTTCCTTTTTCGCCGCTTTCCACAATCTTTTCTTGGGTACGCCTTGTTTTTTTCGGGTTCTAAACGGAAGTACTTTTCCCTTCACCATCCTCCTCGAATTGTTCTGTATGCAGTTGTTTTTTGTTTTCGGGAAGGCTTTTCCTGCGAGTTTAATTCTGATAGATGATGCTGATTGCAGAGACTGATGCGACGAGGAACCAATAATCAACCGAGGACCATTTTCACAAGCCCTTCCCGGAGGTTAATGGTGCGTCGGTCGTGGAAGTTTTTGGGCGCATTTCTTGCCAAAAATAAAACGCGTCCTTTTAGCCCCACGTCGAACATCTCTGCACAAACACGAACTTAAGGGCTGCTGCAAAGAATTGAAGGAAAATGGTAGTAGAAGCTTTTTCTTGACGGCATCAGCGGGTAGGGGGCATGTGGGGCTAAGGGACAAGCCACAAGCCGCAGAGTCCTGGCCCTGAGCGGTGGTCCTTGCCATGTTTTGTCTCGTTTCACTTATTTGTGCTCTTCTTGTTGATATCTTACGCTTTTCGCAAAGGGTACTTTCGCTATGAAACAATACAAGACGATCAAATAAATTAATAATAATTAGTACTAAAGGAGACTGTTAATCTTCTAAATGATCTTTAAATGTTTGTACTACTTTGCATTACTATTACTTTTCGAAACCACTAAATATAAACACAATTATAAACAGCATGAACAACATAGAGCATTCGTTATTCATCTTTGGTCCACAGAGATCTCTATTTTTTGTGCGTTTTACCACCCTCTGTCATTTCGTTTTCTTTTGGGCCTGTTATTCATAGCTTATAAAACAATTCCCCTGGCTATTGCGCTCTAATGTTGGCCAAGCTTTTGGCCCATCCTTCTGACTCCTCACACACATAGAGGGCAGCAAAAAAAGCAGAGAATTGGGCTGAATGAAAGCAGTGGTCGTATGACTACTTAAGGTAAATAGATGACACTACCCGGGCCTCCCACATGACCATCCCCCATTCGAATTCCATCCACCCAGTCAGCCAGCCAGCCATCGGCTCAGGGGCTCACCTTACCGATGCTGATGATGATGTTGCTTATGTTGTAAACATTTTAAGCAAATTGTTTAGGTAAATAGATAAGACGTGACCTTTCCGACACGGGGTCGCTCACAAATGCATTGTCAGTGTGTCGGCGGCGTTGGGTGAGGTTGACAACAGCCCCATTTTTAAGGTGGGTTGGCTTACGTCTGGCTAATGTATTACTTAGCGTTATTATGCTTTCTACTTTTTCCCGAACATATCCTCCAAGTATTATTGTCAATTATAAAAAAGAAGACGGCACAATGCGCATACAGGGACTTGACTACTATTGTTGTGGTCCCGAGCCCAGCGGCCCTTTGTGTCGCCGACAATGGCGTATTCTTTGTCGTCTTTAAGTTGCAAAATATGCAAATAAATAACAATAAAGTAGGTAAAATTGTCTGGCCAACAACCCGAGCGGGGATTCAATGGGGTTTGCTCCTGTCGTACAACTAGACCCGAGAGGTTTGAGTCCTCCGACCCCAGAAATCCTTAATGACGGAGGAGGCTCAGCTGGGTCTTATATGACCCCAGGGTCGAATGCCAAAAGGCGTGAGACGAAAGGGGCTCGCTCGGTATAAGCCCGATTTCGATATGGCCACTTAGCCATTCGAGTTGGCAGCGTTGGTTGGTTTGGTTTATGACGCCTGCAAATCTAGTGGCCAAATCGCATTTCGAACACATTTCGAAATCGAATCGTAATACATTTCAAATTCTGTTTTATCTTGGGCTTGGTGGCGAACTTTTAAAGCCCTCGTCGTCCTTGAAAACCACTTAGCCATTTCGCTATATACGTAAGACTTTGGGGCTAAGCTCGATATCGTCGGGCCAGCAAATTGTTTTCTTCCTTTTTTTCGCCTCTTTTTGCTATTTATGCCTCTTTGATGCCCCCTCCATGGGAGCAAAGTATATTTTTTTTTTGCATTTTTTGGCTCAACTTTCTGATTATTTCCATTCAATTTGCCCGTTTTGCATTTTTGGGCTTTCAACAAGTTGTAGCCTTGACAATATTTCCGAGCAAAAGGAAGGGAAATATGAACACAAAACAAACAATTACCGCGGCAACAGGGCAACTGGCAAATCCATGGACTCCCCCGCCCTCAAGTGAGGATAAAATTGAACTTCCCTTCCATTTTTTTTTCTCCTTTTTTTTGCGCTTATTTTTTCCGATTTTTGCAGCTGCCAAAACAGTCAAGTGTTTCGGCCTTTGTTGGTGGTGTTATTGCTGTTTACCCTCCCTCGGCTAATCGAATTCGATTGCTTCACACTGATAAGAGCAGCTGATTCCCGATCCCCGATCCCCGTGTCCTGATCCCTGATCCCAGCGGCACTTGAAGTCCCTGAAAACCCCGGTTGGGATTTCATTGCGTTTCATGTTATTGTATTGGCAAAAGCATTGGCATCCGTGGCATATGCTTTAAATATACATAAAACTCCCCGTTTTGACGCTTACCTGGAATGTTAGGCAGGATGGGAATATTATAGACTTGGTTAAAAGGATAAAACGACAAATATGGTCTGTAAATAATAATATAGCACCACAAAGTTTATAGGAGTTTTTAACAATCTCCTTTTATATAGCTTATTATTAATCAGAAAAATTGCGAACCTATAAAAGTATTTCAAGGGACATTTCGAAACCATAACAAACAAGTTTATAGAGCTAGTTTTTACTGGCATTCGTCGCTGATTATTTCCAAGGTCTCCATTAATTGGTATCTTGTAGTCGAATCGCTCTAGTAACTGACCCAAACACTCGAGTCCTTTGTTAGATTCCGCGTTTTGTTTGCCCTGCTGATTTCATCGCCGATTTTTATGTGCTCCGCGTTTATTATTCTTAACGCTTTTCGCGCCTCCTGTTAACCCCTTCATTTGATATCCTTTCGCTTACCTAGTCCTTCCGTTTATTGGGCTTTTATTCGCGTGTCGAACGGAAATGGCTGATTTTTGTTTCGAAAGTGTTTTGCATTTTTGTGACTCTTGCTCGCTTGTTGCTTTTTTGTTAGATTTTTGCCTTTTGGTTATATTTTTTGTGCGATATGCAAATGCGCTGGTTGTCATTTGTGCTGGGGATTTGTTTTAAGCGCCCCTCGCGCGTGCTTTATGTGTTACTCATATGTATTCATATGTATTTGTGTTTTAGTTTAGTTTTGCCATCCTGACATGGGATATACAATTCGCTCAGCCCGCATTTCGGTTTACTTCTGTACAAATTGTTTTGGGTTGGCTTTTGCCGCTGATTTATGCAATAGAAATGCAAAAAACACGAGTCCTTGTGGTATTTGATGTAATAACTTGTAAAATCAACTAAATCTATTGACATTGTTGTAGCCAGTTTTACATATGTCAGATGTGGCGTATTAAATTACAAAATTAGCACACATTGGTGTAAGCAAATAAAAAGTTTTAGCTGGATTTAAATTTAAGAGTTACGAGCTGAGTAGCACAGTTGACTGTTTAATAAATAGCTATAAAATACTTTAAAATTAAACGATTTTTTAAGTTAAAAGTGTAAATGCAAAACTGTAGTTTTCTTAACTCCACTGCTATGTTACCAATATTCTGTTTTATTAAATATCCCATCAAAATTTATGGTCTCTGCAGTCAATTGCCCATCAGTCACGTAACCAAAACGGAATCAAATCCGAGCTATCAAAATTTCTTGGGGTTCATTGGACTATATGGCATAGTTGAAACCTCAGTGAAGGCTTAATGCAGCCAGCCAAAGGGAAGCTGATGGCAAAGCCCCACTGAAGCGAGCATCATAAATAAAAGAAATGAAATCATTTCGAGCAATTTGTCTACAATTTTGTGTCACACTTTCTGCGCCATTTCTCACATGCCATAAAAATGCTGCACACACACTAACCGACGCACACAGACAACCAGACACACCACAAGATGGTAGGGGGTCAGGATTGGGAGGTGGGATCCCAGGGATCCCTTGGCTCACAGTATTCCAAGTTGGCCACCCGGCAAGGTGTCACGCTGATAAATGGCTCTGCCTTACTTACGCCAACTTCTTCACTTTCCCCCACCAACCCATTTGGCCATCAGGTGCCGCTGGAAAAACCCCAACACCAACCCCAACCCCAGATAAAAACCACCCATTCCCATGGCCATTTTGCGTTTATTTTCCTCGAAAAACTTTTCAGTTTTCGCCCTTTTGCCGTGTGCCAATTTCAAGAAAGATTTCCTTTAAGTATAATAAAATGCAGTGCCGCTGTCATAAATCTATTCCGCTCGATTGTCACCACGACGGCGACGCGCCACAAAATTGAAATGCATTGACATTGAAAAATTCATAATAAAAGAGAAAATTCGCTTTGGGGGCTAAAATTTGGCACAAAGCGTTTCAAACTTTTTGGCATTTTGCGCAGTGTTAATATGGAAATTAAATATTTTGAATAGCGCGAGCGAAAAAATGAAAAAGACAGGGAAACCTCGAAACAATTTCAAAACATTTTAGTTGACAGCGACCCCAGGATACACTCACACAGACACACACACCCAGGAACATGCACAAATACATTCACAAGAGCTGGTCATGTTTGCGCAGCGAAGTATGCTACACACACATACACTCAATTTCCACGGAAAACAAGCAAATTTGAAAACGTTCCAAGGATGTATTTCGCCTTAGATAATTTTATTCAAACGTACACTTTTTTCATAGGCCAAATATCTTCAAGATATTTTGTAGATATCTTAAAGATATGTACTTATATTAGTACTGTAAAACTACAAATAATCTTTTATAGGATATAGAAAGACATAATTTTGCTTTCAACAAAACTATCTGTAGTATTTTTTATAATTTCTTAACCCAAATTCGCATCGCAGAACTTCCTCGTTTCGAGGAAAACTTTTGGGTGCATACAGTTTTGTTGCCGGCTAACAAAAGCGTTTTTGCGAGTTGGCTTAAAAATTCTAATAACACAAATATTTGCAGATGAAAGAGGTACTAAAAGGCATTTGGCCGCATGCTCCACTTGTCAACTGTCGAAAGGACAAAAGGAGTGAGGGGGGCGGTACAGCAGCCAGACCCAATGACCCATGAACCAACCCCAACCGGGGGCTGCTTTAGCCCAATCCCAAGCTGGAGTCCCTCAGTTCGTCCATCACTCAGTTCGTTGGTATTCTATCCTGCAACGTTGGCACACTTTTTGACATCGTCAGAAGCTCCAAAAGCAACAACAAGCCGCAGATAAAGGGCCAAGTAATAGTAACATACCAAAACAAAACGGGAAAGAACCAAACCTGTTCCCCCAAAAAAACGAAAAAGGATCTAGAATACACTTCTTTTTTTTCGTAATTTTCGTTGCATGTTTGCTGCGTTTTGCAGTTTTGCTGAACATTTTTCATCTGCCGGGCAAAACTTTTTGACATGTTGCAGTGCAAATTGAATAAGTCCGCACAGACATTGCCAAATAATGGCTAACACAGACACACAATTTGTTTGTTTCTTTATCGCAACGTAGCCTGGCCCCAGGTTGAAATAATCAAATTTTCTGCCTGCAAATCCAAACACCCACCCACCCATCCACACCTTATCGCCTGGGTGAGGCAGTAAATGATGGCTTTTGATCCGGCCGAGTTGCACTTTTGCCTTTTGTCGTTTCCCCTGCTAACTTATATCGGGGTGCAAGTTAATTTCAAAGGTTATAGTGTGCTGTTTTGTCAATCATATATATCTGACCAATGGTAAACAGCTTTACGACCAATTCGTAAAAAGGCCATTGAGCTGAAAGCACTTGGACTTGGCAAGTGCCCCCGAATGGGCTACTTTAAACCGCTTAAGGGATTTCGGTTGCCATGGCAACTAATGCGAATGCTACAAGCCAGCAAGTGTTTCTCGAAGATTGTGTGTGGGAAAATATGAGCCATGGGGTATGACAATCATATTCGAAGGTGTTTTCCCCTTTCATCAATTTGTGTTTTTTCCCAAAATTTCCATTTCAGCCAGCTCGGCATTCAATCTTTGGCCAAGTTAGAAGACACCCGCAAATTCAATTCATCGCCACACAAAGTGCATGCGTAGAATGCCATGCCCAACGTCCAGCAATAAAAAGAGGTAAGTGCTTTTACCCCGCACACACACACACAACCTCCCATTTTGGCCCAAACTGGGCCCCCCGGCTGTTATCCAATTTCTGTTTTGGCCATTGCTAGGTTGCCTCACTTTGTCTTGGCGTTTTCGACACGATTTTTCTTCATTTTCCGAAATCAATCAAATGCAGGCATCCGTTTGGGTGCTGCTTCCCCTGCCAATACACATCCAGGAGGCCTGTCAGCGGCGACACCCGATCCTTGGAGCTCCTGTACGCCTGCCATCGCGCCATCCCGCCTCCTTGTTGGACATTCATCAAGCCATTTCATCTATTGACTGATTGATAATATTTTTGATAAATGATTGGCGGCCATGTCCCACTTTACCCCCGGGCTTCTCCTTCAGCTTCCGACTGGCCAACTGGCCAGCTGGCTGGTTATTTACGGCGTGCAAAGCGGCAGAAACCAAGGATTTATAGGTGAGAGCGAGCAGACGCCGCCTGCAATATGCAAATTGATGGATCTTCGGCCGGGTCGTGTCCATATGCCCTCGAGGGAAGGGCAAACAAGAGAGAGAGCGATGGCTCGACCAGCAGATACCCCCTTCTGGATCTTATAGTCTATTAGATCTCCGGAGGCTCATACGGATCGGCGGAGAAATGAAAGCAGAAATTGTCGGATATTTAGATGAACAAAGACTCGATCTTCATAGGATCCTGATCATGAATATATGTATGCACGGTACACACTTTATACCAATTCGAATATACCCTTTCTCCCCCGCGAGTTTTGGGTATGAAAAGCTTGGGCTTAAGCGTGTTCCCTGATTGAACTGAAGCTGTAGCTGGAGTCTTCTGTATTTTGGAGCTCACCTGCATAACAACACATCACATGCTCCGTTCAACATCATTTTTCATAAAGAGCTTGGCTAATAAAAATTAATTGATACATCAGCAGCAACACCATAGTCCGCAGCCCGATTAGAATCAGTTCCAGGAGGGCGCACACACAAAGGTGCTAATGCCGCTGCTGCCGGTGTTATTATTGCTGTTTTGCTGCCCGAACGGCACGCGCCAATGTTTACACGGCTGATGGCACAGGCACATCCACATCCACTGGCGACACCGAACCCGCTCGACCATATGCGACCTGGCCAAGAGCAGGAATCAAAACAATCAGCCAAAGGCAGCTAAAGGCAGCCAGACTGAGGAGCCGTCGCCATACGATACGCCCACACTCGGACACGATGCCACAATAAGCCACACAGGTGAGCCATGTGAACCAGGCGAGCCAGCTGAGTTAGTTGCGCTGGATGGGGCACGGTGGGTGGGTGGTGGCACGCGGAAGGCACTGCAGCTTGGGCCTCCTCTGGACCGGCGCCCAAAGGTAACTAAATTCTTTCGTGCAGAACTCGGCGGTGTCTCTGCTAACAGGCATGTACATAAACGCAAAGTCGAAGAAGGCACTTGGGTTAAGTCAGGCACATCGATTCTAAAGTCGAGTTGAACTGAAAGATACTTTAAAAAAATATAAAACAAGTAACATTCCATAATAAAAAGTAAACCATAGTTAGGTTGAAGTATTTGTCTCTATAATATAAGCAATACTTTCACTAGCTTTTGATTGCATCGGCCTCATTTTGGGGTACCATTTCTCTTTAAGGGTATTCCACATTCGGTCATGCCCTAACTGCCACTAAGTGTTGCAGGGGCAGGCTTTTGCCTTTGTGGTCCTCCCAACTTGGCCGAGTTAAGCGCCGCGTGACTTATTTGATTGTTAAACAACATAATCTGTTGCTGCCTGCCGGTGATGGCCATCTTTTTATCTTTAGCCCCATCCGACTGGCCAATTGATTTTTGGGTCCCGGTGTGGCCAAGAAGTGAGCAAACAGTGGATGGCCACCGTTGTGCCTGGGCAGGTGTAAGTGTAAGTGGCGCCTCGCCCGAAAAGTTGACTCCCTCGAAAGTCGGTAGCAATTCAAACAATTTGCAATAAGGCGCCGCCGCCGCCTTTCACGGCGAAAAAAAAGTCGAAAATGGATCGAGTGGGAGACAAAGTCAGTTTGCTCGACTGCTCGCACCCATTTGCTTGATGGTAATGAAAATGCAGCGTTGCGGAAAATCGCACCGAAGACACCGGGTAACCAAGGCGCAAGTGGAAAGTGGAAATTGAAAAGTAACGGACTGCTGGGTTTCTAGGGGCCAACCAGCGCAGACACTGCCCGAATATTGCGAAAGGTATAAAAATTGTTCCCTCTCAAAATTCATGCATGAATTCAGAATGGCCCATGGCCAGGAGTGGGGGGGTTTCGGGTGGAAAATGGATTTTTTGTCGAAGGGCTCACCAGAAGTGGTTTTCATTTTCCGCCCTGTGTTTTTTCCATCTCTCTTTTGGTCAAGCCAGCGAGCACTTTTCCGGCAGTCAATATTGCGGGGCGGACAATGCCAGTTTAGGTGTTATTGTGTCAATGTCTCGATGGCCTTCCCCCTTTTTTATGCGACCCCCTATCACACCCATCACCCATCGCCAGCCCCTCGAAAGTGGTTTTTGCTGTTGCTGCTGCAAACAGAATTGGTAGTTCATACATTTCACAGCAATTTCCATTTGGCCATATTGTCAGTCTGGTAAATTTTTTCAAGACCTCTTCCTTATCGCCCGCCCTCTCGTTTTTTTTTTCTGTTGCCGTTTTGCCCCCATCACAACCAGTGTCCAGCAAATCAAAGCTAATTTCGAGTAATCAGGCACATTTGTCCCATGTCGTCCGTTGTCAACATTTCGTAGCGTTTCCGGCAATGTACACAAAAAATTGGCTAATAAAATGCAAGAAATCTGCAACTTGTAGTGTATAGGACCCGAGGCGTGTTGGGTCTTGGCCATGGATTAAGCCAAATGTGCATGTGTGCAATCAGCCAACCTTGCATGCAGCATGTGCCAACGACAGGAGGAGCTGTTTACTTGATTTTATGGCCAGGATGGCAATCTGGAATATGGCATCATAATTATTCGGATAGTAAGGCCGCCAATGCAATGTGAATAGGAAATCAGAAATTACTGTTTTGTTGATCAAAACCTATCTTTATTCTGGATTAAGTGTTAGAAAAATAGAGATAAATATATAAGTTTAACACGTCGTTTTGGTACTTGAAAGTTATGCTTTATGGTTATGGTTGTTATAAAAAGTTTAAGTTACATTAATATGTATTAAAAATAAAAATAGAATTATTAAATAATTATTTCTTAATATATCAACCAGTTTACTAATGGCATCAAAGAAAACGTACTACCCCCTGTTAAAACGACATTAATCAATAATGTATTTATATTGAAATAAAATGTTTATTACCTTTGCTGCAAATAAATAAGGAGTGCGCTCAAAAGCAGCAATAAACTTTAAAATCCACTGGGGCAAGAAATCGTATGTGCGCCTCGCTTGCCACATTAAAAGCCACAATGTTGATCAGATGCTGTTGTTGGTCAACTAGTTCTCCCTTTTCTTAAAGCAGCCACTAGCAACTTCCTTTAGGCAAATTAAGGCACAACCTTCATCGCCCCTTTTTGGCCAACTCCCGGCAATTGCCCACAATCAACGGACCAGCTTGAGCTAAAAATAAATCTCGGGGAAATAGGTTCGATTGAGAAGCCAAAGTTGCTTTGCCCTCTCAAGCAATATTTGCACGACAATTTAGTTTAAATAACAAGTAAATATATGCAATGTATCTTATTTATTTCAAAGCTTAGTCATTTTAGTGGATATAGTTCTAATTAGTTAAAAATGGCCTTTATATTCCTATTAAGTTCGTTTTTATATATAAAAGAAAGAAAAAGAAATATGGACTTTCTAACTCAATGTACCTCGTATATAAAAACTGTAATACGTTATTAGAAATATTTAAATATTTAAAGTTCTAAATGGCCTGTATATTAAGAACACCTTAAGCAAGGGCATATGATGGAGAACTTTTGCCGAGAAGGAGTAAACTAGTTCTATATGAAGTTAATCAATGCTGGAAGCAAGGAGTGGGAAGGGGGGAGTGTGGTTCTGGCCGACCGGATGCTGGTAATAATATTTAGATTTTTAGCCCTTGATGCAAAACTTTATGCTTGTTTAGATAACATTATCGCCTCGACTCCGCCGACTGTTGCAAACTAGTTATGCTGCGAAAGGGCTAAGATCTGGTGGCCTGCTGCACATAAACTTGGCTAATTTACGATTGCATTGTGCGCATTGGACTCGCTCATACAATTAGAGAAATTAATTTGTGTGCTGTGCCACAACGGCAACAACAATGGGCAGCGCGGTACGGAAGGCGAGTGGGTAACGAGCATAAAGTTTTTAATTTTCATGATGCAGATAATGCCCATTAAAATATGCCGGAAAAAGGGGCAAACGTAATAAGGAGGTGGCCCAACACCTGCCGCCGATCCTGTTCGCAGGACGAGACGGAGAGGTCCCTTTGGCAGCTATGCCTTCTCAGCCGCAAACTAAGTGCATTAAAAATGGCAAAAGGAAAATAATGCACAGCGCCGTTTGCTGGCAAAAAAAAAAAAAAACAAAAAATGAACCAACAACAACAAAAAGCAGCACGCGCGCAAAAAGGAGGAATGATTTTTTTATTATGCAACAAACAGAAAAGTCCTCCTTTGGGGCCAGTTGTCCAGACGTCCAACAAGCAACCAACCAACCAACGAACCAACCAACTACCAACGATGCTTGACGACGACCTTTTGAACCGGGGAACTGCGAGCTGGGAGCTTGGAGCTTGGAGCTCAGGACTCTGGAGTCAACGAACGCAGCAGAAATAAGTGGAAAAAACTTACCACGCCGCTGGCTGTGGCCATTATGCATTATTATTATCCTGCTCCTGCAACTGCTACTGCTACTGCTGCCTCTGCCTGATTCTGATTCGGATTCGGATTGGGATTGGGATGCGGATTGTGATTGTGATTCAGATTCAGATGCAGCTGCATTTTCCTCTATATATGCATGCACATTTTATGCCCGTCGTCGTTCGTGCTGAAAATGAGTGCTCGAAATCAATTTCATGCGATTGAAGCACTTAATTTTTACCAATTCATTAATTGATTTCGTTGGCCGTTCGTTGCTCCCGTGACGCCGGGTGTTTGTATATTTTGTTGCTGATTCCGGGGCGCCTCCGCCGTTGGTCCTTCGCCACCCAGCCAACACCCACTTTGCCACTGGTTCGCCCCTTTGAGTCCTTTTCATTGAGCACTGGCCGGGTAAATTATTGCAAAAAGGGAAGCATGAAATGCAAATAACAGGCTTTGACTTTCGCTGGGGACTTTTGCATGCTCTTTTCCGCATCCTTGTTGTTCATTTGCACAAAAAAGTGCAAGGAGTTCAGTAGACTGTGCAATAATCTCTTGTAAGTTAGCTATTTTGAAGTAAGAATATCATAAAATAGTATACTTATTCATAGCTGAACACCCGAACTACCATTAATGGTGTCGGTCCTGCTAAAGGAAACACAAATTAACAAGGTGTCCTTACCGAGAGCGTCCATTAAAAATAATTTTCATATCATCGCTGTTGACGCGTTTAAATGAGCGGCCAACGGCAGGAAAGAGCCAACTTTCCGGTTCAGTGAACAGCGCTTGACCAATTTATGGGCTTTAAGAAAGTTTGTAAAATGATTAAAATTTCAAACATACATAAATGCGCAGCGAGTGCCGGCGAAATTATAGCAATAGTTGGATATTTATTGAAGTGCGGACATTAAATTATAAAAACGAACATGCAGCTTTATTTAATTAATCCCGCAATCGGTTGCCGGGCCAAAAGAAAAGTGGGCGGTGGATGTGGGCGTTTGAATTATTTTTATAGCAGGATTTCCACTATTCGATTGCTTGCCAAGCCGCAAACAACATTTGCGCAAATATTTATTTACATATTTGAAAATAACGAACAAAAAAAAACAGAAATAAATACGAGTATGTACACCGAATGAGGTAAAAAGAATTTGCAGCTCTTGCGTTATTTAATTTCGTTAATTATTCAATCGTTTTTAACGTGACTGACTTTCGAGGCTTTAAACTGGGAATTGCCATTGAAATCGAAGCACAAATAATTAATCATTAATGTCCAAATTGATTACATTAATGTGTATTTAAATGTCTGCTTGTTTACCGAAAATTATGTGCTTATGATATATCTACGTTTATATGCCTATTTGTTGATTTCCTCCTTGCAAATGTAATCCCGCATAATTGGCAATAGAGCGCACAATTAATTATTAAAACTTGAACTTTGCATTCGATTATTTATTGATTTGAATGATATTATTTGAATGAAATTTGCGCATTGCGCATTTAAAACCCCGAAAATAATAATTTAATAAAATCGGATTCAACAAATTACTGGAATAAGTAACAAACCAGTATAACAATCTGACATGCATTTCATCTATGACAGCCAGCCGGATATATTTAATGTATCAGCATTAATTAATTAATCACAATCATAATTAACATTGGAGAGGCTCCTGTTGAATTAGCCTAATTGATGTTGTTAAATTTGTAAATTAAATTAAAACCAATATTAATTAAACCCATCGTAAATTATTTCCAAGCTGTTTAAAGCGAACTCAATTTTAATGCGAATTATTATCATCATTGTTATCATTTTTCTTTTTGTCTGCTCACACCATTTCATGCGTATATTTAAGTTTTAATTAAATTATTTCATATTGATTTAATGTATTTGGATTAATGCGATTTTTTCCAACTGCCTGCCATTTCAGTGCGGGCTTCTCTAAAAAAAGCCATTGCTTAAATGACAGTATTCGTATCAATTAAATCGTTTTTGTCTCACTACCTTCGCCACTAAAAAATGAAAGCAGAGGAGGTCCAACATCATGGTGTCTGCAATCGCTGGCTGATTTTTTAATAAAACGCTGAAGTATAATTTATGAATTTTAATGAGTTGCCAAATGATGCCGAAGCGTTGATTTTCCATAATTATTAACGCAAGCGCCGCGGCATCAACATCACCTGCCCCACGGCGGACGGCTCCTGGCTGTAGTCTGTGGTCCTTGTCTGGACCTGGTCATCAACTGGTCAGCGTATGCAAAAATACCCGATGAAAATGTCTGGATGAAGTTTTACACTCACAGGCGTGGTTCCACTTACTTCTGGCAGCATTTACATTTTATTACACATTACTTTCATTTAAGTACCAGCAACGAACATGGTTCTCCTCTTTAAAAAAGTGTAAAGTTAAAGTGTAAGAGAAAGGAAATTAATTATTTTAATAAGCATAAAAACCTAATAGCAAAGTCAATGAACGAAATGTTAATATCTGTTTTTAAACTATTTAAAGAGTATGTCTAGGTTGTGCTAGATAAAATATAACCATTCTTAAACTGCAAAAGCTTTTCATAAAATATTCATAGGTGGGGGGTTTGTTTATTACCCATTTATCCAGCGACTTAAATTGTTACCTCTTATGCCTTTATCGATGTTTGCGATTTTGTGTAAACGTATTATCAAGATATCCGTAATTAAGTGCATGCTAGGTGCAACTCTTAAAGTTCTTTAAAATATTAGCAGCAGCTGGAGAAGGAATTCAATTGCATTTGCCACCATTCGTTGGCTGAGGGGAAACATCATTAATATAAATTAACACATAATTCACGCACACGGTCAATAATGCGTGCGCACAAAGCCATTGCTAATATGCGAATGCTGGCGGTAATACCTAATTAAAGCCAATATCAGTAATAATAATAGCAAAATGGTGTGGTCGAGCAGCACAAAGGCTTGCCTTCACCGAATAGGTTGCATAATGAAATTAACTAAAATATGCCATGGCGTTTGCTTAATTAAAACGGATTCAAACCCAAGGGACGCGAATGTTTAACACTGTCGGCTTAGGCGTGTGAATGACAGCACACGATATACACTATACATGAACATATATGTATATATCGAACTGTATGGTTTATTCGATTTTAGTGCAATGCGGCTTAGCCGGCTTACAGGTCGCATGATTAATTGTAATGAGCTGCATTACATTTTGCCCTCTACATGTGCCCATCTAGTATGTATTATATTAAATCTGGTCAATACCAGTGTCGAAAACATTCTGGCTAACAGTTGATGTTTCGCACGAAATTCGAGCTAATGGGAAATCAGGACAAAAATAACCCAAAATCGGAACACACACACTTTTTAGCTGGTCAGGCACAATAAATAAAGGGAGTCACGAGGCCAAAGGCTTCTAAATATCCAATTAAAAGTTGTTGAAGAATCTGAGAAATATAATTTATAAACCATAGTGAAAACGCATATTTGGTAAATCAGGATAATAACAATTTCCTCCATATGTGGAATAGAACACGCATTAACTACTGTTACCATCGGGATCACAATCATATTTACACAGTCAAACATTTCGGGATTTGCTGGGCCAACAGTAATTAGAATGCCCATCGAAGGAAAGGTGACTGATTCCCTGGGCAGCGGGGGTTCCGTGGGACCAAGACATTACGGCTTAAGGCTGCTGGTCACTGGTAATGATAATGCCTCACAAAGTCAACACAGGTGGGACACTAAATCTGCAGGGAGGACGGGGGTTCTGGAATGAGTCTATAATGGAGGATGAGGGGCACGTGAATTAGGACCCTAGGCCGGCAAGTGCGGAGCAAATGAACTCGTAATACACCGACACGTTTATGCACTTAGGATGGGATAGTTGGGGCAAACGGGGATGAGGGGCTATTGGCCAGTTGGGTGGATGGGTGGTTGGGTGGTCGCTGCACTTGTGGCACATTTAGTTGGGCCCTAACGGCTGTCTCCGACTAACAGTAAACAGCAATCACTGCTAATGAGTTTTATTGTAAATTAAAATTGCAATCAGTGTCAGGCTTTGGCAGTTCAGCTGAAGTGTGCGGTGCTGTGTGTGGCCGGGTTGTAGTGATGTACTGATGCAGTGACGCAGTGACGTTTTCGGGGTCGATGTGCATCCATGATAAATGCAATAAATGACACGTTGGGCGCCTGTGACTCAAATCCTGGCATAATAAATTTGCCAAATTGCAAAACATTAAAATAAGGAAAATGTGCAATGACAAGCCAGAATACAGAATACAGTATACGGGGGCACATGACACAGAAGTGATGTTGCCACACAGCCAGTGGAAGTGGAAGTGGTTGTGGGTGGCAAAACCGATCCATAAGCCATGGATAAACCACATGCTGCCACATAGTTGGTAGCAAATCGAGTTTACGAGGAAACTGTTGCTCAGATGTGGCAAAATTTTCTTCTTTTTACGATACTTTTCTCTTAATCTGACTGGATAGTAATAGATACGATTTGAGGTGTTTTTTAAAAGTAGGTCTATTGGTCTAATATTAGCTTGCAGAAATCAGCAATTTGCAATCAGCATATGTGCTGAAAACTGGGTAGTAAATGTTATTAGTTGATGGCTTTTCCATCTGTAACCAAAAATATTAACGATCGCTTGCTTTGAGGCACATAAAAATGCGTTTAAGACAGGTATTTCTGCTATTAATCCGTAACATAAAATATTTATAGTTCCCATTGAAGCGATTTGATTATTTAAAGCAATATTCTCCGGTTTTTATTTGAATATGCGGCCACTTGCAAATGGTTTCATTTTTACTGTACATTTTGAAAAAAAGTTTGTGTGTTTCTGTGTCAATTAACCTTAAGTAACGCAGTATTGAGATTATTTATGTGTTTAATCTTGAACTAGTCGAAATGGCTGAATATTTTATGGCGAAGCTGTTGAATTATTAATTCCATAATATTAAATTAGTAATGAACATAAATATTTGAATTATGTTGAGAATATTATGAGGAATCTTGCAGATATTTGGAGTGGTATCTATGCATGATTTTGGATTCAATCGCCAGCATGGGCAACACTGTTTCAATAAGCTCACACACACCACAAAGAACGTGGCAACACAATTACAATCGCCCCCGCACACAGATGGACACATGTGATGTCATTAAAAAGGCATTCATCATGCAGGCGGGTGGCGGAGGGGGCGGAGAAATGCGAAATGAAGTCATGTTGGATGGCTGACTTATCGATAGACCAAGTTAATAATTAAAATCGCAAAATGCGTTAAAAGTCTATCAGTTTAATTGGCGTTCGTGGCTACAACTATCAGACGGCGAGCAGCTGGCGTTACCCATATAATATAACCACCGCCGGCGATGTCAATGACACCCTGATGAACTGCAGTCGGTATCATCAGTATCTGGATCCTGTTCCTGCTCCTGCTCCATCTCCTGTTGCTTCTCCAAGCCAATTCCGATTCAGTTCGCAATGCTGATGCTGCATTGATATGCAATTAACAGCATCAAGGGAGCGGAGGGCAGGGCAATTGACGCATTGGGATTTATTCTATGGGCGCATGCATTTTTTATGATTAAACTATAGTTCGTTGGCTTCTTTTTCCGCTCCCGGCGCTGATACCGATGCCGATGGAGGTCCTGTCTGCCAGGATATGCCACTGATCCACAGAGCCGGGCCACTGTGCAATAATTGAACAATTGCCAGCTGTCAGTGGGGAAATGGTCGTACTGGGGGAAAAAAAATAAAAAGAGAGAGCAAACGGCCAACGTCGAATGCCAACCGAAAACTTCACAACTGCAGCTGCTTTAACGGATTAAAGTATTACCCGGACATTGGCTATTGAATGGCATTTAATGGGGATTATGCGGACCGAAAAGGAGCAGCGTGGATAGCACTTTAGTTAAGCCCGTGGAATGTGGGTAATATTGGTTTTTATCATTTATTCATTGATTTTGAATGGCGCTGATTAAATTAGCCGAGATGAAACATACACAAGCTTATGTGGGTTTCAAAAAACAATTTGTTGCCGAGATGATGTGGAGGACGATTTTTGATAACTACAGTGTTGAGAACCATAGGAAAGTCGAAATAATCGGAAATTCTGCATATCCACATTTTTCCGATGACAAATTGTGTGACCAAAACTTGGACATACAATTACAACATGCTCTAGAAAAAATATCTCTGAGGGTTCAACCAATAATCAATCAATATTACTGTAGTTCAACAAAAAACAAGGCAGCACGCTATAGTCGATATCATCGACTATCAGATATCCATTACTCAACTAGTGCTAGCGAGAAATTTCAACCTTTGTTGGCATGGCAACAGAAATTTACAATAAAATATATAAACAAATAACATCTAAGAAATAGTTAAAGTGCTTATTTATTTTTCAACGAATCTTGTATACCCTCTCACTCTACGAGATATGGGGAAAAATATATTTTTTTACATTATTTGATATTTTTCATGTAAATGGGACAAGCGAGTAAGAAACTGGCTGAGTTTAAAAATATGATATTACTTTATCAGCACGTGTGTTACTGATAAATGTATACATTTTCATTTCGAATATTATTGGTTTACTATGAAAAAGTAATTGGTTTTTAAAGTGTTTGTTTCACTTGCTACCATTAACCTCTGGTCTTTCATTAAAATCATATTATATAACGATAATGAATGTTTACAAAACCAAATTCATTAAAATACGATGAGCAGTCAGTTATCAAAATGCCATACACGTGGCTGGTGCTTCTGAGTATCTGCTTCATTGGGCACATGGTGAGATTTCAAGCCCAGAATTTAGAATAAAACCGCATATCCATTAATATCCCACCAGACGGACTCCCAGTTGGTATACAAATTTAACAAGGTCGAGTGCCAAGTCAATCAGGCGCGTGTAAAAAATGTTTCCTGCAATGTGAAGCCGATCAATTGGAATACGGCGTTGGTTAACATGGATTGTTATCTAATTTCCCCAATAATAAACCCGACAGGAAGACTATTCCGAAACGTATCACAAAACCCGATATAAAACCTTAAACTTTTCAGGTTCGAGTGCAAGTGTTTATGAAGGACTACAGTAACCAGTACAAGCCATTCTTGATTGACGCGTCTTTTAAGTTATGCGAGGTGGTCGAAATGAAGAATTTTCTGCCCTATGGCGTCATGGTTTGGGAACTTTTCCACCGTTTCACAAATGCTAAAAGCTGCCATATATCGGTATTAATGGAATTTTAAGATTATTACTTTTATGTTTATTTTTTCACCAACTGCAGGGTCAGTTAAGTGCAAAGAACGGGTATCTGAACACCAGTTACGTCCCACAATTTCCCCACGGACAATACCAAATCAGCGTAATGTTCAGTGATTCCAATTCTACCAATAGGGAATTTGTGGGCATCGTAAAGTTCTTCGTTCAAGCGATGGACCAAATAAAAAGTAAAAAGCGCCCTTAAGCTTAGTTTAGGCAGCTATTTACTATTTTCCAACTCCTATCTATTTAAATATAATGTTCTTCGAAGTACAAATTTTGTCATGAAGTAAACATATTTTTCAAATTGTTTTGAGCAAGAAACTTGACTTGTGCCAAGTTTCTCGCACAGGAAGTACATTTAAGTTAATTAGCTTTGCTTAAATTGTACATAGGAACTAATGAGCATATGAGCTGATATCCACTTAAGCTCACACAAAAACCTAATCCCAATCGAGAAAGCCATAGACCACAGAGACTAGCAAGGCGTATCCCCCGAATCTTCGATACTCAAAAGCCATATATGCTAAATGAACAACTTGTCTTAATCGGCTATTCATATGGAAATGCACGGATTATTATTCAATTAGTTACGTTTTCGAAGAAAACCCGAACTAGAATGTTGTCTCGCAAATACATGAAGTAGCGATGAAACCCAAATGAATCCATGGGATACCTACACACGGCAAAATAAATGGGCGGGTAAGCAGAGTTGCTTCGCTTCAGTGAATTTTATTAATGAACTGTGGCCAACTGTGGCTCTGGAAAGTAACTCGAGAGCCATGGGGCTATGGTTCAAACATTGGCCACGGGAAACGGGCTGGCTGGCGATACACCTGCGACGCGTCGTTCCATGTTCATTATTTGCCCAGGCAGCGACTTTGGATACGAGTACCAGTATCCAACACCAGTATCTATGTACGATCCCCGCACCGTATCCGCCCGCTTTGCCGTTGTTTCCAGGCTGCCCTCGTATCTGGTGTGTTGTATCTTGTATCTGTGGCAAAGCATATTGCGAAAGCCACAACAACAGCAGCCGCAACTTCTACGTAGTAAACGCAAATGGCCATGGGGAAGCAAACTATAGCTGCTGCTGTTGCCACTCTCATTCATTCATAAAAATCCCAAGCGCCAAATCCAGTTTGAGCCATGTACACAAACCAGATTTCACACACATTCGCTCCCCAAATCAAGTTCACAAGATATTGCACAGTGGATCGAATTGGGACAACAGCAGCTTCATGCAGACGGGCGGCTTTAAAAAACTTAGCTTTTAACAATGTAAAAATGCTATGTTTTATTTGGAAAATTAAAGAAATAAAGAAAATAGCTGCAAGAATTCTTTGTTGCTTATAAAAATAGTTAAATAATTTTTTGAGGCAGGTGACGAGCTAACGTCACATCCCACCCTTTTACAAGGGCCATAATCCAAGAATTTATATTTATGATTGCAGGGGAAATATAGTGGGGGATTGGAAAGACTTAACTGCCATCCACCGGAACCACTGTAGGATGGCGGCGTTGGAGTCTCCTCAGTGTGGGCAGACAGCGGATGTTCAGCAGCGGGCTGAGCAGATACTACCGCTGATGATGGGGCTTTGATCTTCGGCTGGTCGGGCGAACCTGTTCCGTCCGTCACAAAGTATCCATATCTCAGTTTCTACAAGTGTAACTTTCGGATGGCTCAACTCTTTTTTTTTATTGATTAAAGCTGAAAGCGTGGGCCGCAGTGGAGCGGATCGGCGAGTGGGTTGTCAATTTCGAACAGGCAATTAATTATAACTGTTTGTGTCAGGTCGTAAAACGGGTGGGTGTTAAAGTGTCACCCCCTTGGCTCGATTTTTCGTTACACACGGAAATTTGCATATCAAAAGCAGAAGCCAGCGGGAAAATGGGCGTGGCTGGGTTATCAGTGCGTTCTTTGTTTTGGGTTCAGACACATGAGCATCGTGAACACATCATGAGCATCATGGAACCCGCACGCAATGGATTTTCTGCAACATTTTCCCAGTTTTTCCCTTTTGTTCCCTCATTTTTTTTAATGAGTTTAATAAATGCTTGCTTGACTTTTAGCGGTAGTAAGTTTCTCAAGTACTCGGCAATTAGCGGCATGCATTGGTTTCAGGAACGGAAGCCTTCGGCACACGCAACAAGCAAGTTGAACCGTGAGTCCCAGTTAGAGGGAAGTTCCCGTTTCAGTTCAGAGGTAGCCAGCTACCGCTACACGGCGAGAAAATGTACACCACCTTCTGGTAATTGCTAACAAAATGTTTCAAACTTCAGTCGAACAACTTAACTTATTAGACGAGTGTGGGGGAAGAATTTAAGGGGTTTTGTGGCAAAAGTTTGTCCAAATACTCTGGGTTCACACAGGCCGCACTAATAACTGCTTCTTAATTCATTTCAGAATATTCAATCCGTATCTTGAGCCGCCAATGAAGCGTTTCTCTGTGTGAAATGTGATTCTGCATTTGTGGGCTTTCCGCAAAAGTCGTCGACTCTTTGATTGCAGGGTATGTGCATCTGGCAGCACAGGGTTACTTAATGCAGATGAAAACGTGTATTCCCTCACCTAGTCTGCAGCAGATAGGATATCTGATCGTCGTTCATTGCCCGGACTATATACATACATATGTACCATGCAGTTCTCCCTGCCGATGCTTTGTTTTGATTTTAATTTGGTTCACACAATTCATTTGAGCTTGGCCCAGGCAACTAGGCAACTGTCTTGGTGTCTCGGTGTCTTGGCAATGACTTGGTAACTTGGCTGACTGGGCTGACTGATGTGATGGGGAGTGACTTGCTCAAGATTCCCACATAAATTATGTGAGAGCCCAAGTGTGACCAATAATCCAACTGTCCAGACGCAGACAAATACGAATACGAATACGAAATGGTATCGTATTGCGAGCTGCAATAAAATACGCCTGGTAAAGCCATCGAGTTCCTTTAAGACTTTCAACCGACCGCAAAAGAGCCTGCAACCCTTTTCTTAACTTAATTTAGAGCTAAATATTAGAAATTACCTCACGTTCTCGGGCTAGGACCCAATCCCCACATAACTTTTAAGTCATGCAAACTTTGTTCCGGACTCAAACCGAACCGAACCGAACCGAATCGAGTTCAGTCCGCTTGAGTTGAGTTCAGTTAAGTTGAATTGAGCCGAGTGCTGTGGCAAGTGGAGGAAAATGTGCCTGCAAATGTCTTTTCAATTGGCAATCGAAGGCGGCGCAAGAAGCATTGCGGTAATATCCTTTGCAGGACGTGTGGGTGTGTCCTGGGTGTCGGCTTTGATGCGGTCCTTAAGCAGGCGTAATCCTGTCAAAGTGTTATCGCTAAGCACAAGCCCCACGCACACACACACACACAAACACATACACACACATCGAATGTATCGAAAGGACCCAGTCCGAAAAGTCGTTTCTCTGACTTGCATGCAAATTTTTTGCCAACTCCCCGATTTCCTGCCTTGTATTTTTGCGATAACTCGGCCTGAAAGTTTATGTTTTCATACCCTTTTGCATAAGGTGCTATAATTGCTACAAGGTGTTTGTAAAC
Source organism: Drosophila mauritiana (assembly GCF_004382145.1). Lineage (NCBI taxonomy): Eukaryota > Metazoa > Arthropoda > Insecta > Diptera > Drosophilidae > Drosophila > Drosophila mauritiana. The sequence goes on along the minus strand of NC_046668.1, from coordinate 13,457,200 downwards.
TGAAAAAAATATTAAATATTTATAAGAAGCAAACAATTGATTATCATTAAGAACTTGCTATTGAACTTGCGCCACCTGTCGGCCGAGTTATAATTGATTTAATACTCGTATCTCAACTTAGCGACTTTGATAGCGCATCCATAAGATATCCTTCCACGCAGCTGCTGCTGTAATGAAAGGGTATTTAAGAACCAATTTCCACTTAAAACCTCCTTACTTGTAATCCCCTTTCTTTTCGGCGCTGCTCTTTTGCTGACTTTGCTCACGAGTTTTATGCTTAAATAAAAAAAACCTCCACACTTAACACTTTTTGTTGCTCTCACCTGGCGAGGCGGAGAAATCCTTTTCCTTATTCCAAGCCGCACTCGAGGAGTTTTCCACGACTTTTGTATCGAACAAGTCATCAGCTGGCTGCAGAATACTGAATGGTGAATGGTGAGTGGCGAGGGGCGAATGGCAAATGGCATCGCTTGTCGCCATAAACTTGAACAAATATGCAGCCCAGAACGTGCCACTTATGCTGCCGCACAATCACCGCCCCACTGAGCCGCATTTGCTCAAGGTGCTGTGGCCGATTGCCGTTTGCTTTGACACGTGTGTGTGCCAGGTGGGTCGATTGGGTGGGTGGTTTAGTTGGCACCCAGGAAGGGGAGTGTCAAGGGCAGGGACTGCCTTCGATGGTCGTCCCTGCGCATCGCTGCGCTTTTTGTTTGCACTGCGGTTTCTCGGCGGTGTGGGGTGGGGGGGAGACCCACGCCGGTGGCTTTGGTGTTTGCGCGGTCTGATTGAAAGATTGTCTTGGCCATCTGCATGTTCTTGGCGGATGCGGTTACCCTGGCCGAGCACACTCAAACACTCACAGCAGATTATGCCTGTTTAACCAGCAATCTGTGTGGAATGATTTGCAACATCATATGCAGGAATATGTACAGAGGACCCAAAAGGCACACAGCACAAAATATTACGCACTGAATGAAGAGTAATATTGTAATTATAATTTCAAAAACCTTGCATCTTAGCATTTGGTTATGGTATCTAAAACAATATTCAAAGTCGAATAAGCCTATTTGCTCACCTTAGCTTTGGGAACTTTCTTTCGCAGTAATCCCATGTATATCACACTGCACGCTACACTAATAAATAATTCTCTTAATAACTGCAATAGGTTCAAAGTTAAATGCAGATACTTACATCTATCAAGCAGTTCAAGTGCACCGAAGCCCACATGCTGCTGTGAAAGTGTGAAATATGTTGTCCAGGAGTTTATATAAAAGAGATTTAGGGAGACAAGGAGCTTTGCTATCCGACACAGGTCGTACATCATGTGCCAGGGGTATTCACTCGATGTCGTAATTAGCTCACTGGGGCTTAGCTGCACCGCCTGCCAGTCTCCGGTGAAATGGGGAGTGAGAAGTGGGGAATGGTGAATGTGGATTGGGGCTGGCAGAAAGCTCATTAGCCGGAGGCACATATATATTACGGGGCTGTCAGTGGAGCCTGGCAGTACTAGGCTACTCGGCTACTATGAGCTTCATTTGGCTCGGATTCGAATTGCGCAGCATCAGCTCCTCGATCCAACAGGCTGTTGCCCATGCAAATGAATGGTGGCCCTCCTCTAACTACCTACTAAATGGGCTCATATTTCAAATTTTATAGCTACTTAACACAACATCAAACAATTTTATTTTATTAACGCACCGACATCTCCATGCGCGCACACATCCATTTACATATCATGGCCTTAGACTAGCAACTCAATTTTCATTTTTCTTTTTTTTCGGCTGCCTCATCATCAAATCTTGGGGATATATGTTGGTATCTATTCATAATAAGCGGCGTCGCATGTGCTCAAATGACTGCAGACTAAAGGAAGAACAATGTATTGAAATAATTTTGTGTGCTCATACATGAACGAGCCGGGCTCCAAAGTAAAGGAAAATGTTTGGAGTGGTGGATGGGGAAAGGGGGGAAGCGGAAGGGGCTGGAGGCCAATCGAAAGAAAAATCATGTGTATTTTTGTACACGCTACTTGCCCCAAAGGGACTGCGAGGCATCTGACACAGCCAATACAAGGCGGCATCAATAAATGATTTCACAAAGGCACACACAATAAAAGACTAAGGAAAAGCGAGTGCCAGGGCAGCGAAATGAAACGACACGAAGTAAAATGAAATGAAAACCCCCGCAAAGGTCATGAAAACATCATTGTCGGCGACACACAACTCACACACACACAGCAACTGAGCAACTGTGAAGACCCAAAGTCAAAGAGACCATATGAACGGATTCGGAGTTACTGGAGACCCAGCGGGCGTGTTGAGGAATGTGCGGTTTAAAAATAAAATCCGAGACAAGATTGTGCCACATGGGTGCTCGAGATATAGTCATATTGAGATACAGATACATAACTGAGAACTGAGCCGAGGAGGCTTTCTTGGGCCTGCTAATTGCAGACTGCCGGCGCACAAACAAACTTCCTGGCTGGCCTGGTTGGGTTCTTATTTATGAGCGAGACATTAGTTTAAATTCAAATATCAACACATAATACCCAAGGCATGACCCCTGACCCTGCGCCCCGAGCCTTTTGGTGGGCCCGTAAATATCGCATTGCATTTGGTGACATTAATTAGTCAACAGTTTGGGTTATGCGATCAGGTTGCAGGAATCAGTTTTGGGTTTTGTTTGTGTCCCGGTGGCTGCTTGACCCACAAGGACGAGCGGAAGTATTGTTTACCAGTTTCACTCGAGAGTTATCCCTTTGTGTACGGATTTGTGTGGATAGACAGAAGTCTGATTTGCCGACTTGTCTATGTTATTTGGATATCGTCTTACAGTCGCCCCGCCGCTGGCTTCTGTTCGATGGTTTGTCTCCAAGTAATGATGGATAATCCTTTGAAAGGATGAGCCTTGAGCTGATTTTAGATAGCTACATTAAAGTGATGTATAAAATTACGGGCATTTTTTTAATAGCCGCCAGGGGAGAGCGATACGACAACAAATTAGTGGCCTTTTTTTGACGAAATTCGTATCTTAAGCCAGCTCTCATTTTATAAAATACCGGCTTAATTGATGTACATATAGACTGTATAATTAAAATTGTGAATGGCCACCGCCAGAGCGACCTCAAAGAACCAGGCTGGTTGCGTCAGTTTTGTGCGAAAATCCAAATCCGAATCTTTGCCGCAAGTCCTTGCCGCTCATCAACGCCAGCCGCCAAAGTTTTTCACTTTTTAATCCTGGCGAACGGCTCAAGTCCTTCGCCCAAGCGCCTTTGTTGCTGTTGTTGTTGGCTTTTATTTCATTCGGTATATCCGTTTGTATATATATATATGTATGTGTGTGTGTGGGTGTCTGCCTGTGTGTTTGTATAGGAAAAGCATGGAGGAAAACCCGAGCGCGCGCTTTTCATCATCGTCATAATCTCAACAGCAACATCAACAACTTGAAGTGATTTGTGTTTTTCATCCGCCTTGCGATGGTTAAGGCTTTCCCACCTGCCGTCTTCTTTTTTCCACATCCACATCCTGTGGCAGTTTTCCTTTGCGCCACTTTCCCAGCCCCCCTCCCCTTCCCACACCAACTTTCCTGCGAAAGGATCCAATCCGCCAGGCTGTCCTCAAGTCTCGGTCTGCCTTTTTTTTATTTAATCACCTCACAAGGCGCTCGAGCACACAACACGGCTTTAATCTATTTTAATTAAAAATATAATTATTTAATATAGCTCGAGAAGGGGACTTCTGGCTGAGGGTTTCTCTCTCTTGACTTGGATAAAACTGTGACTTGTTGCGGAGCAAACTTGGCCAGTGACCCGATCACGATGGCTGCGAAAATGGAAAAGTCCAGCTGGAGTGGTAAAAGTGAAAAATGCCATACGTGGCTTATCACAACTGGGCAAAAGGATCATATATTTTTTAAGATTTAAGTCAAGTCGGAAAGTAAGTTGATTTAAGTTTGAAAGGATTATGACTTTGCCTAAAATAGAACATAATATTTCCGCCAACGCTAAGGTGTTTGAGTGGATTAGAATTACTTTCTAAAATACCATTTTCAAGTTGGAAACATTTACATGGTATAAATACCAATCTTGGCTCACTTCCTGTGACTTAGCTTGCTTGCCAATTTATGGATCATTCCCTTTTAGGCTAACGACAAAAAAAACCTGAGAGAATCCCAAACACATGCCGGCAAAATTTCGCATAAAATTATAAAGTATCCATAGCTGAAGGACGAGATCGGTGGAGCAGTGGGGGTGAGGAGAGGGGATATAACTGGGCTAAGTACTTGAGGAAACTTTCTTTGCTGTGCAAATTTACGCTGGCAAATCTGTGCAGGCTTTTGTCACAAACTCCCAAGCACATCATGTGTAGAATTCATTAAGGTGACTAAATACACTGTGCGAAAGGGGGGTGGAGGGAGGAGAGCTGGCGATGCTGGCTGGAAGGCGGCAGGGATGTTATTTTTTCACGTTTTTCGGAAGGGATGATGAGGACTTGGCAGTTTCTCAAGCTGCGTGTAATTTGTAGCAAGTGGCGGCAGGTAAAGCGATGCCAGAAAGTAAGAGAAGCTGCTGCAGCAACAGATATTAATTTCGTCTTGCGAGCTAAGCCAAAGTAACTTAAGCTTCAACTTGTAGAAAGAAGATTGAGATACAGGCCCAGTCTGTGTCTGTAGTCTGTGTATCCCCGCTTCCTTGAGATACAACACCTTGTTGTTGCTGCTGCTGCTGCTGCTGCTGTTGCTGCCGTGCACATTAATTCGTGGGAATTAATTATTCTCAGGCCTGTGACGATTCCCAAGACACTCGCTCACTCATTCGTTCGTTGATACCCAGATCTGAGGCCCCCAATCTCCCAATCTCCAAACTTGCCAACTTCCCAGCCATCCAGCTCCTCCAAGTTCGTCACTTTGCCTCTGCGGTAAGGCGAACATTTTCGTATCTGTATCTGCAGCACTTCACGCTCTCTTTCTGTACCCTACCAGGGGGTATTATCAGACGGAAATGGCATCTGTCACGTAGTTAAGAAGACATTTTAAGATATTATTAACTCGGATGTTAAATCTGTGCATGTCGTTAGTTATACAAATGCCATTAATTAATATAAATCTAGCATTATTTGGCTCAGATCATCCTGTAGAACTTGTTGAAATAGTATTGACCTCTACTATGTATAGTACATCTGATCGAATCCCTTATCTGGCTACTATTGATTGATTTAATAACTTTTTACACTTTGAATCTTCATTATCTCGCTCCCCAATAGTAGAATTCCAGGTATAATAAAGTGCATTAGGGCATCCTGAGTTCCGGTCATCCAAGCCATTCTTCCGCCCAAGAAACATGTGAATATATACGGACACACATAGGCAAAAGTTTATGTACTTATGGTAGCTTTTCCCCTCCTCCCTACCCCGTCGCCGTCTGCTCATCAACATCCACGGATAAGCGTCGCAATTACAACAGGGCCTGCAAATCGCTTCATCTTTTTTTATGGCGCCCTACAATGGCCGTTTTGGGATAGTCTTATGGATGGCTTGGCTCTGTTGGCTCCGTTGGCCATGTTGCTTATGTTGGCCAAGAGCACAGCCAGACAACGGGACGGGCTCATAACAAATCATTGGACCATGTTATCGTCGAGTAAGTAAATTTGATGATTTGCACTTTGAACTTTAATTTGTTGTTCCCGCGCTGGTTGTTGTAAGCGCCTAAAACTAATGAAAATTTGGCCTTTTACTGCCTTGTGTTTGAGCACCGTAATAATCCGAACATTCATAGTTAAAATTTTACGAATGCGACTATTTAATGGCAAAATTGTGAATTTTTTAATAATTTCGATTTTACAACCAGTATTCAGCAACATAATTAAAGTGTAAAGCTACTTACAAATAAATAATGTGGCTCCTTTGTTGTTTTAAATATTTAAAGTTTAATAGCATGCCATTATACAATCAGAGTATACTACAAAATAATTTTCCAATTATCGCGGAGGGTCTGCAGAAGTTAGTGCAGGCTGATCCCATTTCAAAACCCTCGACTACACAGGTTCGCGATTCACCCTTTTTTTATTTTTCGCATATGCTGTGACGTCTGTTTCTGTTTTCACTTGTGTTTCCCCATTCTCGTCTTTATGGCGCATTTTGCTTTTCTTCTGCAGCTCAGCACTGCATTATTTATGTGGCAAGCCAGGGGAGGAGTTTTCTACAATTTTTGTTAATAATTCTTAGCAGCAGCTTGTTGAAAAACATGCATACATACTGGTACAAATTTGCCTTTTTTTTACTTAGCTATTAAGCTGATGATTTTAATGAGTGAATAATGTGTTTGGTTGCCCCCGCCACGAAACGTCGATGGCAGTGGCCCCAGTTTTTCTGCTTTAATTTTTTAATAACCTTCAAACTCTTGACTCCAGACCGACTTTTTTTTGTCGTAATTCGTTTGTTTGCCCATCGACATGTGTCGACGGTGGTCCCCCGCCTGGAAAAGTTCCCAGTGGAGCTCCCGATTCGAGTGGAGCATTAAATTTGTCATTAGGTTCTGAAAATTACATCAAGTAGTGTTCCTCGACGCTCTTGTAGATTTATCTTTTTAAATATTTAAACGATCTAATTGGCTGACCGTCGGGCACTTGAGGCATTCTACTGTCGCTCTGTGAACATTTTTTGGTTGACATAGATAATTGTACTGCTTACGATTATGTGGCAGATTATGCGGCATACAACTGACAAATGTCTGGATTTTGCCCGCAGGGACGAAGACTCATTGTGCAGCTTTCTTCTTCGTTCTAGTTGGTGGGAGGGTGTGTGAACTATAATGAGCCAGAGTTGACTTTTCATTTTGGTCTTGTCAAGTGCTCGAGGCTCCTACATTTTCAAGATGCCATTCCACTGCCCTGTGACGACACTACTTGGAACTTGGAGACCCCATCCACCCAGTTATTCGTCTTCTCTTGGGGAGCTGTGACATTTTTTATGGCCTGTACTGATGTTTTGACCTAGTAATTTAATGATGCTAAATGGCGTGGCAGTTGATTGCCGGAACATGCGGGCGGGCTCTATTTTTTTCCTTTTTTTGGGTGGGAGGTGTGAGAAAGCTGCGTCTTGAGTGCAGCAAATGGCAGCAAATTCAATTTGTAGCTGGAGCTTTTGAGACACATCTGAGACGATGATAAAAACGCGTTCTTTTCAAGTTTTTCTAAGCAGAGAGCAGTGGTTAAACAAAAAATAATTTACCCAAAAAAATATTATATTGGCAAGTGTTGGATATGAATAAGTAAAGCAAACGTAGTTCGATGAAATAATACTTTGCAGTAATGGACTAAAAGGGCAGACAACTTCTAATAGGATGTATCCAGGGTAACTAACTTCGTTAGTTCTTAACACCCAGGCCCATTAGTCGCATGCATATCAATGCTCATATCACATCATTTCTCTCAAAGTCCGAGCTGCAGCTCCGGCAGGCAATCGCACCGAAAGGGACTTGGAAAAAGGAAGTAATCCATTCTGAGTGCAGTTTTCAATATCACTTTCCAGAGACAACTTCCTGCCGGGGCCGGTCGCATCATCATCAAAAAGAGCAGGGTCGAGGAGAAAAACTGTTGGCACTTTGCATACAAATGTGCTACCAAGCCGAAGTTATCGCAACATTTTAATAACTGGCGGCAACAGTAGCCAACTGCAGATGGTGCAGAAGATCTGAGCCGGAGCTTGGGAGTTCGAGAGTCCAGTCGGCTTTCATTAATTACCAAGAAAAGCGAGTTTTCGGTGTGTTTTTGCCTTTTCCTGCCAGTCAAGAAGTGACTGCTACTGCTGCTCCTACTGCTCCTGCTGCTCCTACTGCTGCTAGTCGCGACTAGTATTTTCCGTCAACAGGTTGGGGGTTTGGCCCTAACTGGGCTTGGGCTCGCTAAACTGGCTTAGATGCCTGGCTCTTATCTGGCCAGCATATCACGCAACATGCGCGTAATTTTATGAATGAAGTGTTCGCTGCCGGCCAGGATTCTCAATTCAGCTGGGGCCTAGGAAACTGGTCCGGGATCTGGCACTTAATTGCAATCGCACCTCAGCAGCAGCAACAGCAACAACAGCAGCAAACGGCGGCAACAGCAACAAGTGCAGCATCAACAGGCCGCAGTTTGTCAGTCAGGTTAACAAATTACGTTAAGACGGAGCCCAGTTGTTCAACCGGTTTGCAGCACATCTGTGCTCGATTCTGGTGCACTTGTTGCATCAGCTTCATCATCATCAGGAGCAACAGCAGCAGCAACATCAGGAGGAGCACAGCAGCAGCAGCAGCAACATCACAACACACACTTGCAACACTCGCTTATTAAATATGATTATGTGTTCGATTCTGCGCTGGTCTTCAAGATTCATCCAGCGGTTCGAGTAAGAGTGCTGGGTAAAAGTACGGATGGCCACAGGAAGTGGAGCCGCGTCAGGCGTCGTCACATTGGCGGCACTCACTTTGCTCCCCAACCCATCTCCATCTCCATCTCCATTCCCATCCCCAATCGAGCAGCCCGCTCCAGCAGGCAGCAGCAAGTGCTGCCCACTTTTAATGAAGTTTTCCGTTTCGTGATGGTTCTGTTGACTTTCCAAGCCCGGTTAGATACCCTCACAGTGGGCTCAGCGGAGCCAGCGAGGGAAAATCAATTTTCCCCAGAGGACAGCATCTGCAAAACAATTGGCTAGGGCATTAGAAAGTCCTCTATTTTAGATCCTTTCCATTACCGGCACTGCCTTTGCTAAGCTGCCAGACAAAATAAAAATCCATTGGCCGTTCAAATGTTTTAATTAAAATTTAATGAATTCAGTGTACTTAATTATGCATTGTTGTTTTTTGCCCTTGCCAGAGTTCCTGTTTGCAACTGCCGCGCAGACGGGCTATGTATGTATGTATATATGTTGAAAATTAAATTTAATTGTTCTATTTTTCTACCATTGCACTGAGTGGCAATCAAGGCGTATATGAGCCAGAAAAAGCTTTGAAATTTGCGGTGACAGCCTGTATAAGCATGGTAATTAAAATTGCATTTATATTGGAATTGATTTGAATATGGAAATATGTCAATAACGCTTATGAAGTTAGCCAAAAACGTAAACTGAAATTGCAGTTTTAATTAACATGCATTGCGCTTAGCCAACGAATAAACAAATATTCAATTTACTGTAATAATAAGCAATCTGCATTTAATAAAACTCTTTATGCCCACAACCTTGCGCTGCTTTTAAATCAATAAAAGAAGTAAACAAATTATTTCACTGCAAACTGAAACATCGAAAGGCCCGAGTTTGATAGCAAAATCGATTTGGACAAAATTGAATATTAATTAAAATCAAATCACTGCCAGTCAGCAAAATGTAGCAAAATAAATGGCAGTTTCACTTCTATTGACCTCAACTCGAGTTCCAAGTAAACATTTAATGGCAAACCATTTAAGGTTGGGAAAACTTCTATACATACTGTAGTTTCCATTATGGACCACCTGTCAGGTCCACGGAACTCTTGAGGCTGTGAAAGCCGATTCCGCTAATTCCGTCTTTCAGAAATTAAAAATATGTATTATTAAGTGTTCCATTAATTAAGCCGCGACCCTTAGCTATTAATTAATAAAACTTCCTCACAAAATGCCGCCACTTTGTCTGGGCCCGAAAAATAGAATCAATTAGGCGGCATTTAAGGTGCAAGTGGGCACGCCCACCAGAAGAAAGCCTCGGGGGCGAAAAGAGCGAAGACTGATGACTGAAGTCAGCGCACTGATTGATGACACTGGACATTCTTCTGAGTCGGGTGAATCTTTGAGGAGATTCTGCGGGGGCACGAGGAATTTCAGCTTATGTACTTCAAAGTGAAATGTATCTAAGCTATAATTATGTTAATTATTTCCCCCTTCTATTTTTACCAAGAAAATGCCACATATTAATTTGAAAAATTTGTAATTTTATTCAAATATGTTTTTTTTTTTGTTTGAAGATACAAAAATTTGTTGTTTTTTTCTGTATATTTACCGCTGTTTGCATTAATTGTTTTAGATATTACATATAAATAATTACTTTATTTAATGAACTTCTTTTTACACACATACTTAGCTCGCTGCTGCGTCTTTCTCTAATTCAAATGCAAATGCGGCTGGAGTCTAATTTATAATTAACATTTTTATTGAATTTGTATTTATAGAATTCTTTAGCATAATTTTTGGCGCTCACGCGTGCATGCATCAACTTATTTACCATGTATATAATTATTGTCATGCATGATAAAAAGAATGTCGCTGAATGCTGTAAATATGTATTTTGAATATACTTTACGTCTCGATCCTTAGCTCTAGCTCAAAAGTCACACTTAAAAATATTTATATAATTGAATTCGTCGCTATTTCGTTTTGCTGATTTCGAATCGTTACGGTCTTCGTTGAGAGTGTGTGTATATTGTATATTCATTTATGTTTATGCTTTTAGTACGTATGTTGATAAATATTGGTATGTCCTATAGCTTAAACATGAACAACTGCTAATGAGATTGAGTCACGACTCGACAGACTCGCCATAATATTTATGCTAAATGCTAAAATGCGTAATTCCTACTACTTAATATCGAGAGACCTTACTACGAATTAATATTTTGAGAGTGTTCTGTTGTTCGTTCGATTCCCCATCCTTTCTTATTTTTTTTGTTTTTTGTTTGTTATTTTGTTTTGTGGTGTCTACTAAAATGCTGCTGCTTCTGCTTCTCCGATGTTCGGGTTCAGGTGTTGTGGTGGACTAAAAGTGGGTGGAGGGCAGGCATTTCTGTAGAACGGGTTGCGCACCTGCCCCGTGGCCAGACCAATATCCCATATTCCGAGCACCTCTTCTACACCCAATTGATGGGTGTATCTTTCGGTTTCTTTGTGGGGTGGGGGCACCGAATGAATTGGTCTTGTGGCAAACGTTTGGCCTGCGTGTTTCCATCTGCGAGTTGCGGTGGTGCTGGTGCCAACGTCTCCAGAGCTTTGGGCACAGGTACTTATCACAGCCTTCGAGCGCCGCATGCAAATGTCTTTTCTCAAAACACACTCAACATGGTTTCTCCATTTGCGCTCCGTAATAATCAACGTCATATAGTAATAATTACAAGCATAAAATAAAAATAAAACATTCAATAAAACCAAACAGCAACAGCAATGGCCAACGACAACCAATCCTAACGAAATGACAGTCAAGTTCTTCGTGTTTCGTGTTTCCGATGGTGATTAAGAATGATGTATGTCAATCAGTCTAGCTGGATTTGGCTGGGTTGGGTAGTTTCTGGCTGTCATTGATGCTCAGCACGGCTTAGTAAGTCTGCGGATGAGAGGAAAGAGGCGGGCAGGTGGAGAGGTTGTTAGAAATGCGATAAATACAGGTTGTTTCTAACAAGCTGTTAATGATTGGGGAGTGGGAAAATCTCAAGATTGATCTGGATCATTATGGGAAACAGCATAAATTTCGAAATATCTCGTTATAATTATACCAACAAAAAAAAAAGTGTTGGTTGGGGTATCTAGAGGAACTTGTTTCAGGTTTTCAACTTACCACCGGCGGATAGGACATATATTTGTCGCTCATATTGAAGTACGATCCATCTGCTGGCGGCGCTGGCGATGGTGAGGATATGTAGCTACCCTTGATCACCAGGGAGGAGGCGGGCGACGGTGATGGTATGTACAGTCCGTTGGAGATCAGCATGTGATCGTCCTTGGAGCGCATCTGCATGCCCTCGATCATGCCCGTGGCACTGTTCCGCTGACTGTGCCGCTTCGGATTCGGCAGGGTCCGGGTGAAGTCCGGATTGCAGAGCGGATAGGGCGGGGTGCACATGGAGCTCTCCTGGTACTTCGGCGGATACGCCGTTGACTGGATAATGTCCACGTTCTCCACGAGATATGTGGAGGCGGCTGCTTTCTTCTGAACATCCGCCTGCAAAGCAGTGATGGGCAGCTGGTTAGAATTTCGAAATTTAGTCGGTTAGATTTGATTAGTGGGTTAATCGAGCGAAGCACTTACCTTGTAGACAGACTGACTGTCATCCTTGGAGTACACATCATCGTTGCTCGGCTCCGCTTCGCTCTGGGATTTGTTCTGCCGGCGGATCACGAACCAGGCCACTAGGGCAGCATTCAGAACCAACAGAACCATGGCTGCTGAGGTGATTCCAATGATCATCACATTGGGCAGTTCGTCTTTTTCGGTGTACTCCGCCGAATGGGGCTGCGAGCCTTTGCTGAGGGTCAACTTGATATCGGGCATGAATTTACTGCCACCCGCTTCATTGGCGGCCATCACGGAGAAGTAGTAGGTTGCTCCTGGTTTCAGGCCATCAAGGGATATGTTCTGATATCCAGGCTTGGCGTCCACGTACTTGTACTTATCCTCGCCGTGCTGTTTGAGCCGCAGTCGGAAATAGGTCTGCATGCCACCATCGAAGCCGGGAGTCCAGTTCAGATCCACTCCCGTATCACTCACATTGCCCACCCTCAGCTGCAGAGGAGCATCCGGGCGGGAGGGCTTGCTAAACTCCAGGGTGGTACTCGCCTGTCCCAGAGCATTTCGCACCACACACTCGTACTGACCATAGTCATCCGGCGAAGTGTTCTCGATCAGCAGAGCTGACTCAAAGTTCAGGGCATCCACCTGGCGTTCCACACTCTTGAATTTATTGCGCCGCTGCATCTTGAGATCCTTGCCATGACGACGCCAAATGAAACTGGGCTGCGGCGAGGCCAGGGATCTGCAGATCAGCTGGGCACGAACTCCCAAACGGGCGGCATAGCGGGTGAAACCGGGTGAGTGGTCAATTTCAGGGGCAGCTAAAAGGTTTAAAAATATATAAAAAATTATAATTAGCAAACCAATTGATTTTTGCTATTTAAAACTTATAATTAAGCCTTGGTAAAACCACTTACTTTGCACCACCAGAAGTACGTTTTGCGCCGCGGGAGCTCCTCTTTGGTTGTCCACAATGCAGGTGAAGTTGCCAATATCACTGCGCTCCACACTGGCGATCTGCAGCAGGGCGGTGCCATTTTCAAAACTCGATATGGTGCGCGTGGCCAAATCATAGCCGTCGCGGGACCAGCGCACATGAGCGGCCTCTAGCGGGCGGGCCTGAATGTGGCAGGCCAAGACCGCCGGTTCGCCGGCCACAAAACTGCGACCCTCGCTAACCGCCGTAATTGTGGGGGCATCTATGAATTGAGGTGAAACAAATAAAAAATCAGCTCCAGTTTTGAGGGTCAGCTTTGGAGCCAAGTTAGTACTCACATTCCACGGCCACTTGGATCTCCAGCAGCGCGGTGCCCTGGCTATTGAGCGCCTCGCAGATGTAGACACCCGCATCATTGCGACTGAGACGACTGATATTGAGACGAGGTCCGTCGGAGATCAAACGCTGCCCGCTCAGACTATTGCTGCTAATGGGCAGGCCGTCCTTGGTCCAGGTATAGCTAATTACCATGGGGTTTCCGCTGGCCAGCAGCTCCACATGGAACGGCGCTCCCTCAACGCCCACGAAGGTGGTGCTCTGTGGCGTCTCGAATTTGGGGGGATCTGGGGGAATGAGGGGTTTAGGGCATGGTTAGTTGACCTCCCCAAGATATATGAACTATCAGCATTACTCACAAAGTATATCCAAGCTGATGGTTTCGTGAACACTGCGCTGCAGAACCTCGTTGTGACTCTGACAAGTGTAGACAATGCCATCCAGATCCTGGGTTATGTTAACGTACATCTCAAGCGTAGACACCGAACCGCCCCAGAGGCCGGGCCTGTTGGCCAAGTTAAGACCCTCGACGGGAATGCCATCCTTCCACCAGCTAATCTTCGCCGGCGGATTACTAGAGCTGGAGTCACAGATCAGCTTGGCTCGAATGCCAGGCACTAGATTCTTGGGCACCACACTGATCTTAACCGTTTCGGGAGGAACTAAGATGGGAAATAACCCTTTAGTTTCTTATTCCTATAGAAAGATAACCGCTACTTACAATGAACTCCCAATGTTTTGGTGGCAAATAGTGGTATGTCAATAGCTGCATTTTGAACCTTGCACTTATAGATGGCATTGTTATCAGATGCGTTTACCAAAAGTGACAACTCGGAGGTGATTTTACTGTCCACCAGTTTGGAGGGAGCATTAATGATCTTATCGTTTTTGTACCACTGCAATGTCGGTGGAGGATTGCCGCCAGCAGAACTGCACTGAAGTTTCAAAATCGATCCCGAGATAAGGATATCACCATCATTATAGCCCGTCAACAGGGGTGGCGAAGGGGGGTCTGAAAAGGGGATGAATGGGAAAAATAATGAAATTATAATTTAATTACATCTCTCAAGTGCTGCTGATATAGTTTCTCGATAAGATCTCATGTTAGTTAACTGGTGTTAGGGCTGGGAAAACTTACAAAGCACATTCACGGTGTGTGATCCCACCACATTCTGAGTGAGTTCCGTGTTGAGGGCGTGGCAAACGGCGATGAAAGTCCTGCTCTGCGAATCGATGGTCAAGCTGATGTTGGAACTACTGACCCAGCCACCGTCGGAGCTACTGGTCGTCTTATAGGTGCTATTGTCCAGCGGTCTGCCATTTATGGACCAGCTAATCCGGGCCTGAGGATTCGAAGGCGCTGTCACGCAGCTCAGTTGCACGGAATCGCCGACCTTGGCCTGATTGGCGCCGCTCAGATAAACATCCTTGGGAGCATCTGCACAGTGAAAAAATGTTGATATTTTAATCAATCGAAACATTTATCACAAGTCTAGTGTGCCAAGAAAGTATTTAATATAGGCTTTAATGCATATATTTTGTATTTCTACTTAAATTTGCTTTAAAGATAATCCCCGAAAAAGTAAATATGGCTTATGGCTTTGCTTTGGCTGGAAAACTTACATAAGACAGTCAAATTGAGTTCGGCGCGCAGGGGAGTTGTCGCCAGCAGATTTTTGGCCTCGCACACCAAATTAGCCCCATTGTCCTCGGCGGCGGCGGTGAACTTGTAAACGTTCTCCGACAGACGGCCCGAGGTGCGTTGTGGTGAACTGATGGCCACGCCATTTCGGTACCAAGTCAATTGGGCGGGGGGATTGCCGCCGCGGCTACGACAGGCGATTTGAACTTCTTGGCCGCGATGCAGGGTCTCACCCTGGCTGTAGCCCTCAAAGAACGGAGCGCCGGGCGGATCTGTGGGGTTGGCAAAGGGATTTTGGATTAGGAACTCTGCCGGCACGCACACACAAAGGACGACAATCCGGGGTACACTTACAGAGTACGGAGAGCTGCACCTGGGCGCGCATCGGTACATCGGGGGGCAGAGCCTTGTGACGCGCCTCGCAGGAGAACTCCTTGTAATCGTCTTCGGCGCGCGGCTGCAGGTGCAAAGTGGAGCTAGTTGTGAATCGCTTCGGGGCAGTTTGATTCACCGTTACGATGGGGGCTACACGGCGAGAAAATTTGTCATAATTTTGATATTGATTTAAGGCTTTAAAGTTTGTATTATTATTATAGTTTAGTAGCTATGGTGTAAGATGACTTGAACTCACCCGTAGTGACTGGAACTTCGCCCTGGAACCAGACAATCTCCGCCGCCGGATTGGCGTTCTCGGCGATGCAGTGCAGCGTAAGATTCTGGCGCTCCTCCACCTCCACTCGGGCATTCCGGGCATAGCCCTCGATAACGATGCTACTCGGAGCAGCCACTATGCTCAACTTGGCATTGGCACGAATGGCGGGATTTCCAGCAGCAGGACCGACCTGGCACTGGTATTCGGCATCGTCCTCCAGCGTGGCGTTCTTGATCTGCAGATTGTAGGCATTCTGTTTGGCATCCACCAGCACAGAATAGCGTGGGAATCCGGGAATTACCGCCGAGAATCCCAGCGCAAAGCCATCCTTGGTCCACTGGACTTTACCCGCCCGATTGGACACCTCGCAGCGCAGGAGGGTGTCGGTGCCCTCGAGTATCTGCAGATCGTGGGGCGTCAGGTGAAACTTTTGCACAGGTGGGGATGCCACCTGAGCAGCCGGAGTTGGAGCAGTAACTGCGGCCATTACGTGGCAGATGGTCGTAGCTGTACAGAGAGGAAAAGAAGTCGTAGGTTAGTAATTTAAACTTAAGGAATCTAGTCTTAAAGTCTAAGCTCTATCAATTGAAACTAAAACCATATACGATAGGCTATATTATTTAGTGTACTTGCAATTTTGATGGCTAAATACATGAGTTTTTTCTCCGTGTAGAAGCAAACGAGATGGAAAGGAAATTCGCATGGTTAATCGGCACGTTCGACATTTGCGCACGTAGTTTGCCAAGTGCATCGGCAATGGGAACAGTTCAATTGGCATCGAATCGACATGGATGTCGACCTGACAGGGCCCTCAGTTGGACTCGCAATCGGAATCGGAATCGAAGTCAGAGTCATAGTCAGAGTCGGAGTCGGATACGGAGTCAGATGGCGATGGTTACCCAGTTTTACGGCCCACACATAAAACACACATTACTTAAGCGTAAGCCCCGACGACGTCGCTCAGTCACATCGCACTAATTTGGTACAACTTCTTTTATTTCCCCCCACCGATTTCAGTTCAATACGATTCGATTCGATTCGAGTCGTTTCCTTTCCGCTCCTCGACTCACATGTGCCAGCCGGGCAGGGAACTCAACTCTCAGGCTGTCATTGAGACATGGGATGTATATCTATCTATCTGTCCGTCCATGTCCATTGGTCTTTTCTGTTCTCCGCCAGGCAGTTTGACGCTGAATCGGCCCACACCTAGGCTAAAGTAGGTCTACAGCTTGCGGCTCATTAGCATTAAAATGTCTTAGGAAAAACGACCGGGCCACGTTCGATACCAAATTGAGCGGCCTACTCACTCGGGGTATATATGTATGTACAATGTACATATGTATATTTTATGCCCATGAGTGTGTGTCTATTTGTCGTCGACCTAATCAGCATTAGGGCAATCTACATAGGTATATAAAAGCATTGACAACTCACGCACACTGACGCTGATGCGATGGGAAATCGGAAAGTAACTGATGTGTGGGTGCCAGAGAAAGTTCCATTTTCGAACTGCTCCGATCAGGCAATTAAATGGAAGATTATACAGATATATAATAACCTGCTGGCGAATAATGCGCGATTAATCATTTGCCGATCGAGAGCTCTTATAAATTACCCAGCTAAAGACAACTGTCGCCTTGACTGCGTTAGATAATTCCCGCCCAGCTTGGACTAATGAATTGGCCATTTATCAAGCGAAAATCTCTAATAACATTCTTAATTCCCCCTCCCAAATCGAAACAAGTTTAATTTATAATTAATTTATTTCGCCGAACATTGCTCAATTAAACTGGTTTCGGTGCCACTGTGCGCTGCGTGAATCGTGGCCACAAATGCTTGGGCAAATAAACAAAACAAACGTTTCTGTCGTGGACTCCGTCGGCGGATTAATTGATTATTTGTCTGGGAAGACAGCGGACAAGATGGTCTTGAACGAGAAGAAGTGCGGCGGATATGAATTGGGTCGGAACGGAAATGTGGCCGGCATAAAATGGCCCACCCACCCAGTGGCAAAGTTAGTCATTCGTTTTTGAGGGCGCCTCCATTTGCATTCGCTGCCATTTCAGCCGGTTAAAGTTCAAGCAATTAAGCCAAGCGACAGTTGACCAACTCGCCACTGCCAGAACATTTCCTGCGGCAATTAACCAAAACAAAAAAAAAAAGAAGGCAACAAAAAACAGCGCAACTTGACAGGTTTTTGCACTGACAATGACGACAAAAACAGAGAAAACTGAAACCCAGCCCGCTGCAACTTGCATACAACTCATTTAGTGTCATTACGGGAGGAAGACGGGTAGATGGGAAGACGGCTTTATGGTAGATGGGTAGATGGTTATATGGCTACGACACTGTGGGTTTATGGCCAAGAGAGCGGCGAGACGCAGGAGCGACAGGAAAGCCACCCCGCTGGCACGAAGAAACACACAATATACAGAGGGTAATTGTCACACATATGCAGGCCAGGATGGCCAACAAAGAAATCCTTGAAGTGTGACAGTAGGAAGCAAAGAAGCAGCCAGCAAACTAAAAGAAGGAAAGACTACAAAACACACACTCGACTGGGTGAAGTAAGTGCAAAGTAAATGAAAGATGAGCAGCAGGCCGAAAGGCCCAACCGGTTTAGCATTTCATTCATGGGTTTCCAAACCAACCAGTCAGCTATCCAGTCAGCCAGCCATCCAGCCATCCAGCCATCCGTCGTTCTGGCCAGTGGTCAGTGGCCAAGTCGCCGGGAAGTTTGGGTACCCAGGGGCAGCTGTAATTGTCAACTGGTCCCACAAATTGTACGCAAACTAAACTAACTGCCTAACCGCAAAGCGTACGTCCATACTCGATGATGGTGATGGCGATGATGATGACGATGTCGATATGAGGGTTCGAAGGAGCACTTCCCCTACGGATTTGCCTATGTGCCTGCGGCTGAGCCTATGCCAAAGTCGATTCCTGGCCGCAAGCTAAGTGAGTGTGCTGGCCTCAAAAGCCTGCTAATAGTTTTCGAGCTCGGCAGGTCCTGGCCGGAAGCAGGACGCAGGACCCAGAGATGCCTGAATTACTAAGCGACTCCTCGTGCAGAATGTTTGGTCTGCATTTGGCTTTCATTAGCAGCACTCCATTTTCAGTTTCGCAGTTTTCTGCTGAGTTACTGATCGAAAAGGATCGTTTTGAAAAGGAAAAGGATTTTTTCTGTATTTGTTATTATCAGTACCATGATGGAATCGCCAATGTGTGTTTCGCGCATCTCTAACGTGAGTTGTTACGTGTGGCAAAGCCAAGCGAAGCGCAACGCCGGATGTCGCACTAATGGCCAACGCAACGCAATCGCACTCGAAGGTCCCGGCCCGTTTGGGCCCGCTTTAGCCCACTGCCATTCGTGTTGGCCATCGACTTGAGCATCGGGCCTAGATGGCCTGCTGGCTGCTTTGTAAGTTAAACTATCTACAAGTCATTAACTCATACAAAGCCGGCAACTGTCGCAGAGGGTGAGATGGTGAGTTCGAGAGGCTGTGAGGCCTAGAGACACAATCCAGAATCGAGTGCCCAGCCAGCTAGCCAGGGTACGGAGTAAAGTGAAGTGGCCTGGACCAACGCACATTTGGCCCTTTTGTTTTTCCTCTTTCGCTCCTTCTTTTTTTTCCTGCGTGTGCTCAGTCGCTTTCCTTATCGAGACCAGTTTCCAGTTTATTCGCTCACGATGCCAGTTTCTGGTAACTCCAGCGCGTTAATGGAAAATATTGTGGCATATCACAGGAAATCCGGTGAGGTTTTTTCTCGTTCGTTTGCTGTTGCTTTTGGCCTTCTCATGGCACTGGTTGTTGTTGTTGGTGGTGGTGGTGGCGGTATGGTTGTGTGTGCACACTCCTTTTAGCCGGCAGGACACTTAGCCGGCATCTACTCGCTTTGACAAAATTAACGGGCACATAAATCTCCTCTCTGGGTTTTGCGGCTTTGCGTTATAAATTTAATTAAATTTTTTGTTTGCGTTTTGTGTACTTTATCTGCGCCTGTTAACCAATTTTTTTTTGCTTTTTTCGTTTTGCTGGTTCGCTGACTGGCTTGGTAAGTGAACAAATGTCTTTTATTATATTGATTAAAGCGGCTTTTGGTGTGTCAAATTTGTTGTCAGCCATGTTAAGCGCCGGCAAAGTGTTTCAAATTGTTTTAAATGGCAAGGGAAAGGATTTCGGTACGGCCATAACAATTATTTTCCACATGTGCTGTGGGCTGAGTTACGAAGGCAGAGAGCGACTTAGACTTGGCTAAAATGTGAGCCGATCCGATTTTCAGCCGACACATAAGCGGTTTTTAGCCACTCTGACGTCGTTGGGATTTCTGTCTGTCCTCATGGTGATATAAGCCAGATGGTTGGTTGGCAAGGGTTTTAATGAAATTGGTATAAAGAGTGGAATTCTTTTTCAGAATTGGGAGACTTTCCAACAAGGCCAATACCAAAAATTTAAGATGAATTTTGTCGAAAGATCTTAATCTCAAAACGAAAATACTCTTTCCGCTGCCTTCAAGGGTAAGCCAGTTAGTATCTCCATCTCCAACTGAAACCCCAAATTTCGGTGGCTTTGGATGCTCCGCTTATGGCCAAGTTTATTGCTGACCCATAACCGCCTTAATCATCGCCGGCAACCCGCATACCCTCACTTGAGTGTCAACCGACGACCAGTCGGCTTTTAATGTGCGCCCTGGGCACGCTTAATAAATTCACAATAAAACGCATTTGAATCACGCGAATCGAGAGTGTGAGTATGATGGAGGGGAGTGGGGCGGTGGGTCTGGGGATCAAGGAGCCTTAACGACCTCGAAATGTTTGTTTATTGTTGTGCCCCTCCGCATCAGCCGCAGCATCCTGATCCTCCAATTGCCGCATTACCAAGTCTCTGTCTGGGCGGCACAGTGTGTGTTTGAGCACTGATTGAATTATAAAATTTGCAGCTGAACAAATGCGACCCGGTCTGGCCAATATCAAATGCCAAGAGCCGTCAATTCGGACCCATTCGGCCCCATCGACGTTAAACTAATCAACTAATTTGCTATGAACTCTGCGGTCTGCACAAATTAGAGCGTCCAAGAGGCCACACCGATTCCATTTGAAGGCATTAACATTAATTATTTTCTGCTTCATGAGCATTTTAGATGAACACAAACTGGGGGATGGATGGAGATGTGACCCCGACTCTCGAGTGAAGACCCTCCCGTTTCGGGACTTTCATCTTTCGTTAATTAATACAAAAATGTTGCCCCCCCTCCCCCGCGCTCGGTTGTGTCAACTATTTTTTCGGCTATGCCATAGAATATTTTTGAAAATTGTTGCTGCACCGCAAGAGTAAACTTTTTTCCATGCGAAATTGAAAGTATTTTGCGGCTTGGTCAGTTTGGATGCGAATATCTGAATTTATAGCAAGTCGGGAATTTGTCAGGAATGTCAGCTAAAATGTTGAATTAAAGTGTTTGGCAGCGGAAATGCTGCCCGCACAGTATAAGGCTTTAGTAAAACCATACATATATCCACTATTTTCATCCATCCAGCCATAAAAAAAACAAGGAAACATAACGAATTAAATACTATAAAAGCCTGCGTCGAAATTAAACCAATTCGGTGGGGCGGGAAAAATAAAAATCAATTTTTCTCGATGTCGAGTGTAATAAAAACACAGGGAGAACAGTAATAGATTTGATGATTTTATGACTGTAAGCCACTCCGGTTGTCAATCCGCCTCGACCAACCAGTTTTGTCAACTGCCATATGCGTGGGTTAGAAGGTTTTGAACACCCACAAGGCTGAGACAGCAACAAAAACAAAATTTACAAATTTTATTAGTCATAAATTGAAAATCATAAAAACCCCCTTTGGAGCACCTAGCATCTAAGTATATAAAATAATTTAGTTCGAGGAAATGGGATGAAAGGGAAAGTCGAGCCGAGCTCTTCCTTAAGATATGCAAGAAAATATTATTTAGTAGAACCGTAAAACTCGGTGCGGTGATTTCCTGCAAATGGTTAAACTTTTGCTGCCATGGAAAATTAATTTTTTTTTCTCCTCTCCCCCAATATCCTGTAAAAGTTTTCCACACTCTTGGGAGACCCACGAGGGTCTCCACGTCGACGGTTGGCTATTTGAGCAAACAAAATCGGACAAAAGCTGGCCAGAGGTAGTAAAAAACGGTCCAGCAATAGACTCATAAAGAAATCAAAGCCGAAACCAGTTCAAGAGGGGCAAAACTAACTAAGAGAGCCGTCGACACAACCTACGTGCTGTGAACAGGTAAAAGAGATATAGCTATAATATACCTGGCATATACATATGAAAAAAAAAAACTACGGGCTTATGAATGGTAACCGCCATATGAATGGCTCTACAAAGACCACAGAAGACGTGGGCTTTTGCCTCTCAGTTCGCGGCGCATATTAAACTGAATTTAAATTTAGCTAGAGCAGAGCGAGTATGTAAGTTTGTATGGGTATGGCCGAGTCGGATTCGGAGTCGGATCCGTCTGTGTCTGGGTCTGGGCATTTGCGAACCCAAGGCACGCACCTGGCTTTGACTGCTTTCTTGGCTTGGAGACGGCTTAGTTTAATGCCGCACTGAATTGGCCAACGACGGCGATCGACGACGGCTGCACTTGTCGCTTGGCTCAAATGCCAAGAAGTCGCTTGCACCGCTGTCGATTGCACCTCTTGCCCCACTCCGAGCAACTTGCTCCTCGATTCCATGCCCCCGTGCATGTGGCAGCTGCATAATTATAATGTCTGGGCCCCGAGCGGTACATTGGCTGACTTGAGTTGGCTTGTCGGGCCTGTCTCGCCAAAAGGTCAAACAACATATTTTTGCCGTTTTTATTGAAGCTCTGAACTTTGTTTTTGTGAGGCAAAATTAGTTTAGTCGACTCTATCAACATTATGAAGCCCCTAAAAATATGTTCATTAAAAATTCAGTGCGCTATTCGAACGGAAACCCGATTCATATGCTAGCTAAAAATACAAAAATACAGCATTCTAATGAGTGCTTGGAAATTTTACAAAATTAAAAAAAATAAAAATAAAACTTAAAAATCCGTAAATTCGAAATTGCAGAACATATATTCAAACGAACCAACAGAAATGAATTCATGGCTATGCAAATTAATACGTAAAATTATGAGCTCCATAAACTTATACATACATAAATGGCGATTTTGGTTGGCATTTGTTTGATATATATATATATATAGATATAGTTTGATGGCTTTTTGAAGAAAATTACCATTTCCTCTTTTAAAAATACATATTTTGCTATTTTAATCAATAGACACAAGCGATCGTATTTTATGCCATTTATTTTGGCACCCGCACACTTCAGGCCCGGCTTAAACTTTTCTTCTTGTTTTTGTTAGCATTTGTTTAATTTTATTTATGTATGCAGCTAAAAACTTTGCCATTGACTGAGAGACCGACCGTGTGCTCACCCATTTGTTTTTATAAAACTTAATGGTCGGCTGATTGCCGGGCAAAATGTCGGCATTATCCATATAAATGTGTACAAATATGCTTGTTTTTTCAAGAATGCGTTCATTAACTTTTCGAGATTTATGTAGGCAGCGTGTGAACAGATGCGGGCCAACCTCAAACATGGCTGCAATTGTCAGCGGTTCCCATTTGAAAGACAACACAAATTTTTAATGTCGGGGCATAAAACCCATTTTTATTTTGCACTTTTGCCTCTTGATGAGTCCACCAAAAATATACAAAAAAAAACAATACAGAACTACTAAGCCAGTCGAATAGTCACCCAAGAGCCAGAAATTCAAGTTATCTGGCGGCATTTTGAAAAACTGCTCGAGCGTAGCGTTCGGTGCGACTACAACTTCTCTCTTGAAAGTTAGATAATCGAGATACCGCTGCATCGAAACTAGACACTATGGCCAGATTAATGGCTGCGAGCTGATTAGTTTGAGGCCAAGACAAAAGGCTTCACAAAAGGCCAACTCTGTGGGCCGTAATTAAGCAGAGACAACGCAACATGGTGCTTTGTGTGGAGTCCCAGTTTAGTCAGAACATGTAAATTATAGATAAGCTGGCCATTGTGCCCCATGCGCCATGCTCTACATGCCCAGCAACCAAAATGTTCATCTGTCAAAATTAACACCGCCGTGGAGCCGAATCAAATCGAATCAAAAACGCCGCCAGCTATAGGTAATAACACTTTGAGTTCTAAGAGCCTCAGAAATTGGGACAAATTGATTACCTGTACAGCTTCGAAATTCTATATCTGTATATAGGTAAATATATATATATAGGTAAATTCCATCTTTATTATCCTAGTTTGCCATTAAACATTTGTATCTCACGATCCGAACGAGGTATCTTTCAAGCGTTCACTTCAGATACTTTGTATTTTTTCATGTTATCTTTACAAAAACATCCTGTCCCTAGCAATTTGGTATTCTCACACCCTCATCACTCATACGGCTTCTGGGTTATTGTCATTCTATTAACTCGAATCTAAACCATCAATCATCCGTTTGGAGGGCACTCCATGAAAAGTTCGTTAGTGCTAAATATTAACTTTACACTCCCCTCCCCTATCGGCATTTGCAACTGAAAATTGATATATTTCTCACATTGACGCGTCCCATTATTAATTCAGTTTTCAGAAGTCTCATTTTTTTTATTTTTGTGTTGGCCAAAAGTTACCGTACACTCTTGTGGGTTTTCGACCACGTCCCTGGCAGTTTAATTGAGGCAACACGAGAAATAATAAGAGGAAAAAACTCTAACAAAACAAAAAGATACAAACAACTGACGCTGTTCGAAAACAGAAGAAAAAAAAAGAGAAAACCGGCTTAGGCGCGCCTATGTGTTTGTGTTGGCCATCCATCATTATGAAATGTTTGCCAGTGTGGGTAAGTGGTGCACCTGCTCGCATTTTCGACTGGTAGCCCCTATCCAAAGGGGGCTAGGGGTGTATATATCGAGGGGAAAACAGGTCCGGTTCGGACTTGGGTCCTCCTTCATTGATAGTTTCGAGTGCAACTTTCGCATGCGCAAACTGGCCGGACAACATATGCTGACCAGGATCGGGTCCAAATCCAACAACCCCATCTTCCCAGTTAGCAATCCCCAGTTGCCAGTTACCAACTCTCAGCTCCCATCTGCTGCTTCTGTTTTTGCCGTGATTCTGGATCCGTCTCTCCTCAGAGTTTTTTGTCCCCCCTCTCCAGATGGGTATATACTTATTTTTTGTGCGCCCAGCGTAAGTTAATATGACTTGTAGCACGATGATTGCTTCCTGTGCAGTGGAGAGCGGGCAAAGTTGGCTTGAAAAACCCGCTGACAGGCAGCGACATCAGCGGAGCTTCATCAGTTCGCCAGCCTTTTTTTATGAATGAAAAATCGCTCTGTCGCTCTCTCTCGCTCTGCCTCGCCAGCCATCTCTGTCTGCTGGCGGAAGTTATAAATTAATTGAGTAAATATCGATTCGCAGACATATATACTCGTATGTACATATCCCACATAGGCAAACACACACACACACACACACACAGTTGGCTGCGATGTGTAGGGCTTGTTAATTGGCAGCACTTGCAAAGCAAGTCACAAAACACGGAGCATTCAACTCCAGCCACTATTTGCATAGTCAAATTGGCAATCGAGTTTAGAGGAGCTGTTTAGCAGTCGGCGTATCCGATGAACGAGATTAATGACCATAGAAATCGCATATTCAATTGCCCATCGAGGAGGGTTCTCACTCGG
Organism: Drosophila mauritiana; assembly: GCF_004382145.1. Lineage (NCBI taxonomy): Eukaryota > Metazoa > Arthropoda > Insecta > Diptera > Drosophilidae > Drosophila > Drosophila mauritiana. The sequence continues at coordinate 13,431,892 of NC_046668.1, read as the reverse complement.
CTTTGATAATTTATTGAAAGCGCTTCTCGAATGCATTTTTTCCACTCCCGCCACCCCTGCGTAATTTCATGTAATTCGCATCGCATTTTATGGCAGTGCTTTTTTTTTATGACACTGGCAATACGCTGGCCGTCAGCTTAGGCTAAACTTAATTAATTACCAGGCGGCGTTATATGCCAATTATTTACTCATCCCCTCCATGAATCGCGGGTTGGCAAGCGAGAATTTATGGCTAAATTGATTTGCTTCTTATCCGTAATAAAACAATAATTGCTAAGTAGGCCGCTTTGGTGGTCAATCTATTTCAATTGGCTTACCGCGATAGGCATTTGAAGAGACTTATAGTTTCTTATGGAGTTGGAATAGGGTTGATCTATAGTTAGTATGTTTGAATAGTTTTAGAGCAGCATTTATGAAGCTAATTTCAAGCTAATTTCGTTTTTATTGGCAAGTAAATTGCTTCGATGGTTAATCCTATTAAATAGGCTTCCTATGATGCATTAGAGATCTTAAGCTAAACTTAAGCTTGCAAGTAATAAAATCAGTTTCGTGGGGTTTCTAAAGATTTAACATAGAAATTGGTAGGAAGAAAGCTACACATAAAAGGTTTAATCTTTAGTTCATTGCCTCTTTCGCCTATGAAATCGCTCGCGAATCGCAGTTATTTCTGCACAGTTTCAATGGAGAACATCTTTAACTTCGCACGTTACACATCTTTAACCCAATATCTTTTTATGCCTGCTCCGTGGCGACTGTATCTTTTTCGAGATCTGAAAGAGCGCGTCATGCATAATTGCATATATCAGATACAAACACCTAACTGTACACACATGTGTGCATGCACATATGTATGCAAGTATGTATATGTATGTTTGTTTGTATATTTGTGTTTGCTCGTTACTGTCGCGTCATAAGGAGCGACAACAATTGCTGTTGCAGTTGCAACTTGTTTGCTACCTGCCGTTGACGCCACCTAACTGTCAACTTTCTTTTTTCGCCACGGGTTCATGTAATTACAGGGAGCTGGCTATGTGTATGTGTGTGTAAGTTTTACTTGCATGCAATTAGCATAAAAAATATCAACACAGTTTGCATTTATATAACGCTACAAATTATGCATCATTGAAGCTGCCACCGCAGCAGCAAACTGCAATGACGTTGAATAATGACCGAAAATGCAATGGAAACCCGGCTGTATATCCACCAACCACCAGCAGCAACCACCCACCCATCCGCCATCCCCTGCCATCACCGTGAAGTGGCAAGCAAGCTGGCAGTCAACAGTTCGCCAGCGGAAAACAGAAAACAGAAAACAGCCAATAGGCCCAGACACCGCAACCTCGGCTCCATCTGCATCTCCATCTGCATCCCCAGCTCCATCCCCAGCTCCATCATCTGCTGGCCAAGACTGGTTGGCAAGAGGGCGGGGTCCTCGTGCTGATGTAGGAGTATCAGCTTGTACGAGACGTCGACGTGGTAGGTGCCACTGACACCTTACGCACACCCACTTCCACTTCCAGATGGAAAGCCAAGTGCGATGAGCACGAGCTGACTATGGGATATGGTAAATAAGCAGTACATGGTGTCACTACATCACCAAGATTAGCAAGAACTGGTCAACTGTTTTGCACTTACCACGCCTTTATATTAGCAACTTGCCTCACGTGATATACATAATTCTTAATGGGTTAATGTGACAATATATTATAGGGATATATCGTCTTTACATTCAAATTCTTACACAAAACAATAGAAATACAAATACTTAGTTTCAAACACGAAAATAGGGTCAAAGATGTAAATTAGAAAAAATTCAAATTTGTCATAATTTTAGCAACTTATGCCATATCTCATCCAGAGAAGGTATAAAAGCAGTCGCCTAATCATGATCGTTAGTAGTTCTCAAAATGAAAGTATTCATTGGCCTGGTTCTGTTGACGGCTGTCGCTTCGCTGTCATCTGCTTTATTCGTGAGTATTAGTATTTTGTAGCTTTTAAATTGTAACACATTTTTATATGAATTTTCTGCATTTCATAGGAATCTGAAGCAAGGGAATGTGCTAAAAAAAACTGGGAATTACCCCAGATTACTTCGAAAATTTTCCGCACAGCAGTCGAGTGAAGTGCTTCTACCACTGCCAAATGGAAAAACTTGAAATAATTGCCAATGGTGTGGTAACTCCATTCGATTTGAAAGTACTAAACATATCACCGGAGAGCTATGATAAGTATGGTGTAAAGGTAAAACCCTGCCTCAAACTATCGCATCGCGACAAATGTGAGCTTGGTTATTTGGTGTTCCAGTGCTTGAAACGGGAATTCAACTTGTAAAATTGTATCTGAACGTGTTTAAAATACATTGAAACATTAGATATAATATCTTTGATAACACTACATTGTTTGAGTTTCGAAGTGCAACATAAAGTGTGCAACACAATAACACCGATACAACTTGGATTTTAAGAATGACACCAGGTGTACTAGAAATACTTTCCAAACTTACGCATTTTAGTTACTCTTTTTAAACTTTTCAGCAGAGCGGAACATATACTTATTAATAAAATCAATTTTTTCAGCTTGTTAAAAGAAACATGAGTGACGCTTAAAAATAATCATAAAATCACACGCATAATACCTAATCACCATTGGCCCTAAAATCAGAATTAGCTATGATAAGCAACGATTATGATCCGACATAAACGTAAAGAACAACAATATCAATTACATGAGCATGGCTCATCCGTAAAAATCCGCATGCCCTTCCCCATGCGTGTAGATACACGAGTGGGATGTGAGGTGCCCTGCACCACCGACGCAGCACCACACACCCACCTACAAACCACCACCCACCACCCACTGTCGATGTGTGGCACGCATGAATAGACAGCAGGCGAGCTTTGAAAGCGCATTCGCATTCACACTCATGCTGGAAATCGCATTCTCCGGCGCTGAGTTTTCACTCACTTGACGTGCAAAGTACTGCGAAAAAAAAAAAACGCAGCGCCGTAAAAACAGAATATGTTTGTAGAAAACAAAAACATAGGAAAAACATAGGAAAAGCCAGAGGAAGAGCAAAAAAAATTGGTTCAATTTAGCACAAAGATGGGAGGGAAAGTGGGGTTTGCTTGGGGAACCATGGGCCTATTGAAGACCCGACTCTTCAGTTGAGAAAAGCAAACAACGACAACTCGTTAGCACGAATTTCCAGCGGGTGGGTGGTTGGGTGTTTATTCGAATTGGCGGGGAGTGTCAACGCCTTTTAAATGGGCAGCTTTTTAGATTTTTAGCTTTTTAGCTCTTTTTGGCTACAATGGTTCTCATGGTGGAACAGGAAAAGCCACTCCACTCCAATCCACTTTGTTCTTGTTCCGTTTTTTTGGTTGCTGATACTCTTTGGCAAATTTTCATAAACTCTTATTTATTTTTACAGCACAAAAGAAAATGTTGAAGCAGCCAGCGAGCAAAGAAGTTGCGAGCAATTTTCTGCTGCTTTTCGGTTGCTCATTTTCGGCTTGCTGGCGGAAGTGAATTTGCACAAAAAATAATAGGCAACATGTTTTGCGCTTTTGACCAAAAACTGCCAGCCCAAATAGAAATGTTTACACCAACCGACAAATAAATACTGCTTCAAAAAGGAATTCAGCTACTATGGAGTAGGAATTGTGCATAAGCCAAGTTAACAAAACAGCAAGATGGCAGCACATTTTGTATTTACATAAAAACAAATGACCAGCATTTTGTGTTTGGGGTCGCTACTTTGGCATCCAGCAGATGCGGGGAAATCCAGGGACAAAGTCTGCGATGGAAAGAGCGTTTCGCAAATGAGAAGTTACGAACGGGGTTGTAATTATGCGGCACTTTCCGATGCAGATGCAGGCTGATAAATATACCTATATATAGGTATGTACAAATATATCCCGCCAAGGAATGCAATTTTCTTGGGAAAAAGCTGCAAGCATGAGGTGGCAAAAATGCAGCCTTTTTTTTAGGTGCTACCAAGGCTGCAGGGTTAATCAGATGGGGAGTTTATCAAAGCCAAGTACTAAGAACTAAAACAAAGACGATTTATTTATTATGTCCAGATATTCCTTTTAATTTTAAGGCATTTAAGCTTATCAACTTGATCTTATTCACAGTTCTGCATGTTTTTGCAGTTCAATTCGCCGCTCCTTTGGAAAGTGGAAAATATGAAAGGGCAAACCCTCGTAATAAGGTGAGCACTTGGGCCCAATGATACCTTGGAATCCATCCAAATGGAGCACATACATCACATCGCCTCTCCAGTCCGTTCCGTTCTGTCTGGCCAAATGCGGTCAGTTAGCAAGTTGAAGAGCCGCCTTATGTAGGCTAGTACCAACATCATTTGCTCTTTATGGCTTAGAGTGCTGGTACGCAACCCATAACCCGTTCGTCATATAATTTGCACTCATTTTTTTAACTCCTTTCTGCGTGCTTTTTTGCCGCTTTTAATCAGAGCAAGTGGCTTTAACACACTAACTACATACATATGTGCTGGCCAAGTGGCAGTAGTTGGGCAACCGATTAGCTTGGGCTTAAGCCCAAGTAAGTTCAGTGCACTACGATTCAGTATGCCGTTGAAGGATTTATGCTGAAAAGTTGTGTGCTAACACATTTTAGCTGCGGCATTAAGCCAAATCGGGTTTTAAGTCCACACTGTTTGCCGAGGTTTTGCAGCCCTAATTCAATTTGCCTATGTAAATCGTCTGCGGATTATAAGCTGACAGTACATATGGACGGATATCTCTGCGACTACGAGCTCTCAATGTGGGTAAAAGAGATTTGTGAATTCCGCACTCTCCTCCGGCGGCGCCTCAAACCACATCCTCAATTTTCAGGTTGTGCCACAAAAAGAGACGAGGCAAAAAAAAAAGTGTGGATATGTGCGGGCATGAAACTAATTTCGTATGTTGGTGAATGAAAATTTTTGGAGTGTGCCCAGGCAGGTGTGTTTCGTCTTTAAGCAGCTTGCAAACTTCGCTTCCCTTATTTTTTTGTATTACTTAATTATTTTTTTGTGTTTATTTTACCTTTTGGTCAGCGGTTTCTTGGCGCTCTTTTGCCTTTTGCAGCTGTATGGTCTGTATTAATTTTCGACGCGTGCAAAACCTTGTATTTATATCCTGCATTTTCCGTATATGCGAGTTCATCAAGGGGCAGGTGCTTATAATGCCACAAGGAAGTTAGCTCCTTGCAAGGATCTGGCTAACCTGTCAGGGTTGTCTACTCCTAATTATTTGCGGCGGTTTTTTTTTTTTGTTTGACCAACATGATTTCAGTGCTAAGTGTCGAAGTTCTGCGAAGTTTTTCGTCATTTAGCAAGACTATTTACATATATTTCGAAGAATTATGGCTATTTAAGCGGCTTAAATCGTTAATTAGTGTTTTCACGCACAATTAAGGGAGCACAATTGTACATAATAAAGACACTTATCGCTTAGTCATGAACACTTTTCACATGATTTATGGTCGATTTTTTAGCATCGCTTACTATTTTCATACCACCATTTCACAGCTCGATAATCAAACATTTTCAATGCTCACTAATAGATTCGTCCAGCTGCATTGGGAACATCCAAGATAATAATGCTTGATCTTTCGATTTACAGACTACTCTAAATAATGCCATTTTCCTAAACTGATTAAAATTGATTGCTTTTCGGAATTCATTGTAAAAGCAAATTGTAAATAATTAAATAAAGCGTGTAAAGATTCCTATAAAATATTTATACACCGAACAGAATCATTATTCAAATTTTCATTTTAAAGGAAACGATATATGTAAGTTGTAACCTTAGTAATCGTGAATATCAATAATTGAGGCAACTTATTCGATAGGACGAGCGAAAATTCCTATAAAAGATGACTGCTATGCAGTTGACTGCACTCTTTAAATTCAGTCTCCAAAATGATCAAGTTGTTTGCCGTGGTAATCTTGCTGACCGTGAGTCCGCCATCGTCTTACTCTACTCTAGTAAGTAACAGCAAAGTTTTAAACTAAAGGCAATTATAATATTCCGATATTTATTAGGTAGACGATGTGTATAGTTGTATACGGTTTCAGCTTAAGGCATTAAAATTCCTTGTGGGTTCAAAGGATATAAATTTCCAATGTGTTGGATTATGTGCATATGATATTATCAGAAATGTTACACCGATTGATCTACCTAAAGGCACGGAACCCGAAATATGTCATAGCATGAATGAATATGGCAAATGTAAGTACGCAGATGGATTACGAAAGTGTCTTCCACCGAAATTAGATGAAAGATTCTGGAAAGATCTTTTCACACGAATATAAACTTTAAAGTATTATAACTTTGGTACAATAATGTAATAAATCTCGGTTCATAAAACAATAATTTAATCTTTGACTTAGCGCCGCTGTCTTTTCTCCTTCCTGAACTCACAGTACGCTAATGAAGAATTCTTAATGCACACTAATAGATTCGTCATGTAGCATTAGAAAAAACAAACAGATAGTTCGGTTTGATACAGATACAGATACAGGCAGTTAATAGATACACGCTTTGAATGCAACATAAACTCTTAACACTCCGCAATTAGCACTCGACAAGTGCACGAATTTGAAATGGTAACTTTTAACTTCATTCAAATTTGAAATGCAAATAGTATTCAATTAACAGATGAACAAATACCGACAATAAAACTCAAACTATGCGAGACAAAAGCGCCAACTTTGTCATCCCAGTAGCGAAGGTAAAAATAATTAAAAAGCAAAGGAAACAATGTTTGTCAGTTAAAGTGCCGGTCCGGTTCGGTTTGGTCTCCTCACCTTTCCCATTCTGCAACTCCCTTACCACCACGAAGTGATGGCAAAAATTAAATTATGTGTGCCACAAAGTTCGCCTGAATTATGTCGCATAAATCAAATAAACAGCAGCCGAAGCAGGCGGAAAAAATAAAAGTTGAGGCTGCAGAAATTGTTGAGGAAAATAACTGAAACTGTGAAAAAATTTATACGAAAAACTTTTTGCATGTAAAAGCTTGGTAGCTAGCTAGCTAACTGGCTAACTGGGTGGCTATATGGCTGGATGGCCGAAAGGAGGGTTTGCGGCGTTTGGTGGGCGACCCGTGTGTTAAAGCAACACTTGGCTGTGGCAAGAAAATTATTCTCTACATCTATTTGTTGTGAGGCAAAAACCGCAGCAGCAGCAGCAGCAGCAACCACCGCAGTCGCCGTTGACTGGGTAAGCGAAAAAACAAGTGTTTAAATGTCAACGGCAAACAAACTAAAAATCGCTGGCAAAAACCAAGCAGCCAGCAAGCAGACAAAGGAGTATCTAGACATAAAGCCATACTGCCATCCCCCTCCAAATCGCACACCACATTTCATATGGAAAGATACGACTGCCACTGGAGGAGTCCCCTTCTCCAAGAGACTCATCTTCCTTTTGTGTGCTCTTGTGTTTGTTGGCCCGGGCGCCAAATGTCATGAACTTTTGCCGCAGACATTTTGCAAGCGGTCATCTATGAGCTACATTTCGGATTTGGATTCGTATTCGGATGCGGCGGCTCATATGTTTTCAATTTTTACTTTTCGACGATAACTCACCCAAGAGCACTGCAAATGTCAGAGTTATCCAAAACTGCATCTTGTAGGTTGCTTGATTGTTGGAATTTGTTGTAGACTTGCGACACACTCACTCACTCACTCACTTGCTCACTTTAACTTGTTTACAGATTGTTATGTTTTGTATCTTTCGGGTTAATAACAAGCTCCAGCCAATTCTAGGCTTGGCCGCACTTTGCAAGGCATTTCGCAGAACATATTTTCCAAGCACTTATTTCCCACTAGCAGTATATGCGAGCTGTCTGCGATTTATTAAATATCCATCAAGTATTTATTTATTTATTTAGTTGCTCGTAATATTTTCGTATGTTTCGGCGCAATAACTTTGAACTATAAACTCGCTACTGGAGAGCCACACCAATGTTTGTCAACAGAGACCACGCGCAGACCGACCAAGACTAAACGCAAAGTATCTGTATCTTTTAGCTGGCAGGTCCAAGCGCGGCTCACAAGAGATGGAAGCGAACTCGAACATTGGAACCCACTTCAAAACGTTGGCATCGAACTTATACAGAGAATAAACATAGTAACAGGTTCATGTCACCGCTAGGGCAGACATATAAGATACAATATATGCTTTATAAGTAAAACAGGTCTTATATTTTTTTATTATTTTTTATGTTAAAAATACATTTCAGAAATAAAAACATGTTTATTTAAGCTACAAAATTACAGTTTCCGTCTTCAGGGACTCTTTCATATTTATTCTACAATTTTCCTATGTACATGCCTGGTATCTAAAACCATTTGGATTTTTGCAGCCCGCACTCGTATCTTTTAGAACAACTCGACTTCGTTTTTCCCAGTTATGTTCGTGAACCAATCGTTCATTCTCTCACAGCATTCACTGCTTCGGCGCCAGAGAGGTTTGTGACTCTGCTAATTTTGCAGAAGCACTCTTATAAGGATACATCTGTAAATGGCTGAATGGGACTTCGAAGAGTGGCGCCACCAAACTAATTTGAGTCGCATACATATAAGAGCTGTATAAGCACCATTTCGAAGCTGAATGCTCTGTAGAAGAGGTAGTGCCAATAAGAGCTGTATAAGAGTTTTGTATACGAGCTGGACTTAGCAGAGTCGTATAAGTTGGATTTTAAGAGTTGTACTCCTTAGGTAATATTTAAGAGTGGGCTTCAAACTTTTTCGAAGTGTTTGTTGTTGTCTCGAGTGTTGGGCTTTTGGTTATGAAAGTAAAAGTATTTCAAGAGCTGCGGGTGTGAGGCGCAAACTTCATTGAACAGCCAGCAAAAACAAAAATATATATCCTAGAAGTTTTCGACTTAAGTGAAAGTGCCAGCAATGAGATGAATTAGAAAAAGTTTATGCCGGCTGAAATATTTGAGTAATAGGAAATGAATTGACCGAGATTCCGGATTACTTAGATTGTGTATCAAAAGTTATGGCGCAGTGCGAAAACACATTCAAACAGCTCATAATCCAGTTAAGATTCGGGTCGAGAAATAATATAAATGCGAATGTTTTGGGTAAATTTAATTAAATTCGGTTTACATTTTGCCACTTGCACAAAATGTTAATAGTTCATCAACAGCAAGTTAAACATTTAAAGTCGAACAGGGCTCTGCACTTTGGAAATTCGAATTTCGATTGGGGTAACAAACAGAAATTGACATGCACTCTTATGGTCGAATATCTCTACCATATGATATTTCCGCCAGCTGGATTTTATTTTCAAATTAATTAAATACCTCGCACATCTCGAACAACACAAATCGCAATGCACTCGAGTTTTGCTTTTGCAGCTGATGAATCGCAATAAAATGCACTTCAATGCGAAAACAAAAATCGTTTCTGAAAAATTGAAGCCAAAGCAAAGGCCCCTCCTCGATATCGGTGGAAAAAATAGCAAACAAGTTGGAAAAGAATCAACAAATATGTTTGTTTGCCTGTGCATCTGAATAATAAAAATACTACGCCATCGAGGTGCCAGGGAAATATATATACGTATCAAGGGCAAATAACTACCTCATGTTTCGAGCAATCGGAGATGGTTTATGCACTTATTTAATAAAAATTGCCAGCACCCATAATCCATTTATGAAAATTCAGTGCACGCAATTTTTGACTGTGACAATATATAGTATGGTTGATCAAAACTATACCCAGTGATACAAAAGATTTCGATGTATAAATATAGCAGAAAACGATTATCATAATATATCCATGAGGACGGATTATGATTATGATTCTCTCGACTCTTGACGTGTGAAATGAGCTGGCCAAGGACAGCTAACGGGACTGGGGGATATAGCGTATAGATACAGTCTGAATAATGTGGTGGCTCAACTAGTGCACAGGCTGGCTTTATTAATGGCTCATAATGACTTAAGTGAAATTACTGAAGCGTAACTGGCCGTGCTCGTCGCTATCTCACCATCTCTCTCACTCATCCGTTCGTGCCATCTCTTTCCGCCTAGCTGGCCCATTTTAGCTGCAACCATAAACGGCGAGAATTCCCACGCGGCATTTAATATTCTGTTGCCCGAGTAAATTTTACCCCGTCCCCGTGAACCCACGAAACCCACCCTCCGTCGTTTTGACCCGGCTAACATGTTGCTTCTTCCTCTTGACGTTTCTTGTTGTAGTTGTAGTTGCTGTTGCTGTTGTTGTTAGTGCTGCTGTGCAAGTTGTTAAGGTCAGTTCATATATTATGCTTTGCCGTGGAAAAGGTGCCATAAGTCTGCCACCATGTGCAGGGTGGTATACAAGTAGTTTTTCCCCCGAAGCCTTTGTCTCTTTTCACTTTTCTCGTCTCGTCTGCTCTGCTTAGTTCTGTACTGTGCTGTCCATGGGGCAACTGTTGCCTACTTTCCCGCTTTTCCATTTTCCCTTCTGCTTTTGTTTGGCTCCCTTTTGCCTGCTAATTAAGCGAAATTTTGCGTAATAAGCTTGTCTGTAATTTGCGCCATCTTTCTGCCTTTTCTTTTCTGCCATTTTGTGCGTACGTGTGTGTGTGCGCGTTGCCATTTTCCTTTTGGCCATTCTACGGTTTCTGTTAACTGTCATCAAGGTGTTCATTGACTTTGTTATTATACCTCAATGAATTTCGTGGAGATAGATGGCAGGCAATTTCGGCACTGACTTCCCCAGAAAAGTTACTCAAGCTCAAGTTGGGGTAAGTCCATCGATTAACTGGTCTCCCAATTATGTCTATGTACGGTAAACTAATTAGAATTGATTAGCATAACAAAGCAAAGCCCGTATAAGGATATTCCAATACTGAATAATCTAGCATTTAAAACCCATTAAAGGTATGAGACTGGGAGCTATTGTGGCTAAGTATTAACTGATCAATCTGGTAATTAACAAGGCTTCAAACATTTCGTAATAATAGAGGGCAAAATTGGTTTTGGTGCTTTGCTTTGGCGTCTGTTTGGATTTAACAATAGTACATGCAAAATGTTTGTTTAATTGTAATGGCACCAGGATATATGAGCAATTGTTCAGTAAATGGATAAACCGATTGGTATTAAACATATTTTGCAAGTAATGCAAGCAAAAAGTGAAGTTTTTTTTAATATTTCATTAGCTTAAAGCCCAAATCCCATTTATGTTGGCGCAAAAAGCATTTTCCAGCTCCATTCACACGCCAGCAGCACCGCAGTGAACCCAAATCCGAAAGATACTCATATGCACTTCAATTCCGAACCAACAGCTCTCCGCTAATGTGTGTGGCTCAAATACCTGTGCCAATGTTTGCCACTGATAAGTGCGCATTATTTACGCTACGCCTAACTCGGTACACGCATAATTTCATCAAAAATTCACACCGCCAGCCAGGAACAACAGGATGAAAAAAATTATGGAAAAAAATAAAAAGAATGCAGGGAGCTGGGCACAAAAAATGTAGATAATCATATTGTGAAATTTTTAACACCTGCTGCTTGTTGTGGTTTCGTTGCCCTGCCATTTTGAGTGGATATCAAGCGAAATAATAAAGGCATTATTTACACAGGCATGGCAACAAAAAGCCAAAATGTCATTACGCACACACACGGGCGGGTGAGTTGTGTTGGTGTTGTTTCAACACATGTAAACAAAACCATTGAATTAAACCGAAAATTAGCATCGATTTAAGTCAAGACCGGGGGTATTATCCCCATGGCTTACCTATGCGACCCCCCAAAACCCTTCATAACCCTCATATCCCTCATGCCCGCCAAAAACTCGCCACGACTTAGCCCGCTTATCAGTTACGCCAAAACCCGAGCAAGAAACACAAAACCCCGGGCATCCCCTCTAACGAATAACACCTCGCCCAGTTGGGCTTTAAACAAATTTTGAGCATAATTTAAACATGTGTTGCCAGCCCGCTGCTGCCTGCGCGAACTGACTACGAAACCGCCTACACGGCGTATACGTATGTACACGCTGCGTATGCTTAATCCCTTTTAATCCGCATTTCGGCAACGTGTGTGCCTACATAACCCCAAACAGGAAAACAGGAGGAGCCGGAGAAACACAACAACAACAAGGACATCCCCTCGCCAGGAGCAGCAACAACAGCAACAAGAACAACAACAACAGCAGCGAAATGCAAATGCAAATCACGCCGCAGTCACTGATAAGGTAACCTCGTATCTCCTAACCAGACTGTCCTCGTTTCTCCCCTTCTATTTTTTCCGGATTTTCAAGTGGTTTCGCGACTTGTCGTTCCCGGATGTGTCAGCCCACAAAGATCCTTGATAGATGCGAGCGCAAACTAGAGTGTGTATGCCCAACAACTGAGAGCTGAATGGCAATCCTTAAACAGAAAATCACACAGGTTGCCAGTGGTATCTATGGTAAAAGTTGTTCGGAAAAGTGGGCACTTATTATAGGCAAATATTTGAGAAAACATACTCATTTGCCAGTGAACTTGGTGCAGCAAAGATACAAAGATACTACTCCAAATCGATTGGCTGTAGTTTAGGATGCACTTTTACATGACATCTGATTGGTTTTTAATAACATTTATAGCTAATATTATGTACTATATAAAAACTAAAATTGTAAAAGTTTTGACTCTTTTTGCATTACTTTTTCATTTTTTATTACCATTTGCCTTACAGTAAAGCCATAGAAGTATAACATTTAATTAACTGAAAACCTCAAAAGGTTATTTAAACTCCATGTTTGCCAGCAATGATCAGTGGCAAAATAAAGGTATTTATCTGACGAATGCATCTCGCATTTATAGCTTGTCTTTTCATCCGTCTGTCTAAAATCAATGGAAGGGAAAAGTAATATTCCTGTACTTCCCCCTTTTTGCGAGCAATCAGCTTTTAGTTTGCTTTGACGCACTGACAATTTGGATGGGGACTTGCCAGCAAACATTTTATTCCGTTGCATTTACTTGGCAAATTTAATATGTGCAATATTAATTTTCGTCATAAAAAAGACTTTTGTGAAAGATATGGATACATTCCCTGGCCGAACGTCATAAATGTTGCACATGCAGGACACACGAAGATGGAGAATGAAAATGAATTGGAATAGAATAAAATGAAATAAAATAAAATAAAATGTAAGCCTGAAAGTAGTAAACCGTTAAGCTCTGGACGGCTAACAAAGGAAGGGCCGAAAGCAGTTACACAATTTATGCATGGCTAAAACCCCCCAAAAACCCCTTACCTTGCCCGAAAACATTTTGTTGCATTCAGCGCCATCTTAGAGCGGCTCTCGTCTGCCTATTGTAAATGCAAGTTAGAATTTGTTGCAAATAAAGTGAAATGGCAACGGCTGCTGGGAAATTCCACATCCACATCCCCATCCTCACTTACCACCGCCCCCCCCTCACCCCTCAAAATACAGGGCCAAAAAAACGGAAGAAAGCCAGAGAAGAAGGCAAAAAATTGGCAATTTAACATTTGACGTTTTCTACGAGACTTGTTCAAACAATATACTTGGGAATTTGTTTTAATGCTCCAACGGGGATTGAGTAGGGAAGGGGATCGAGGAGGGGTCAGCTGGGGGCAGGGTAGGTGCGAAGGGTTACTTTCCAGCTTTTCTCCGACTCTTTCTTCAGCTGCTTGTACGCTGGCAACTTGCAATAATGGCTTTAAATTTTTATTAGATGACGACGCTTATGCGCCTTAGTTGCCTACAGTTGTAGCCTGCCCCACCCCCCTTCAGTCCCTCGAGCAGATCTGCTCCTTGGATTCCTGGAATCCTCGACTCCTCGAGTCCTTGCAACACGAAATGCTGAAATGTTGTTGAGAGTTGCAGTGTGGATATGTGCATGGCAGTTGTTCACGTCGCACTGGCCACGTGTGCAGACACACTTATGTGTATATTAGTAGCCAGCAGGTGTAAAAAGGAGGATGGGGCACAACCATGTAGTGGACTCTCGACCTGTTTATGTGTAAATATGTACACTAATTACCAAAAATAAGGTAAATAAAAAGGTGAGCACACAGGTTGGCTTAAAGTCGATGAGGAAATACGCTTGCAATCGAAATGTTTCAGCCTTTCGGGAAATAATAAATATGGTTTATTTCAAGTCTGCTTTCAGTAGACTTTGTTAGTCTAGGAAATATAATCTTTTGGATGGAACTTATGGTTCTAAAGTTGAAATATTCAGAGTTATATATGTTGACTTACTTGTTTGTTACAGGTTTGCCTATCAGCAAGATATGTTGAAACTGCCTGAAAGTTAAATATATAGTACTGAGTATGGTATATCTTAGTATCTCCCATTTTAAAGCATACTTTTCAGAGCGTGTATTCCCCAAGTTCGCCATTTGGCAACTGCAACTGCAACAAAGCGAATTAAAGTGTTTGTGAGCATGCCAGTTTAGCTAGAGGCCCCTGAGCGTATGCTAGGTTTATTTAATGCGGCTGTTGCCTGTCGTCTAATTCGCATAATTACGCGCTTATTATTTTTGCCAACTGTCGCTGTATCCGTGTCTCTAGTTGTATCTGTATCTGCACTTGTATCTGCATCTGGGCCCGCTCCGCCTGTTCATCTATCTCCCTCTGGCGGCCTGTTGCTGTCTGTTGCTCCCACTTTGCGAACGCGTAATTTTATTTAGCTTTGCGTGCAGAGATGTAATTGTGTTATTTGCTTGATTTTATTATTTGCCCCAAGGCCGCAGGCGGCACAGCCGCACCTAGCGGCCATAATTAACCAAATAAATAAAACAGTCTAAAACTGAACCGACTTGTTTGGTTATTTTGTTTGTGTGAATTTATTCTCGTTTATCTATGGGTTCACTATGGGCTGGCTGGATAACTATTACGGCTGCATCGGCACTCGCATACAATGTTGTCACATTTTTTTAGCCGACTTATTTGCCATTTGGCCCGCGGTGTTTATTTTGGGGTTTTTAATGTCCTGGCCTGCAGGGACCAAAGCAAATTAAATGGCTGTCAAATGTTGTTTTATTTCAGCTGGGTGGCTTTTTGTTTGCGGAACTACTTATTGGCATGTTTGCGAATTCGGTTTCGCAAATTCAGTTTGCTTGTTTTGGCACTGCCATTATGAAGTTGTGAGCATAACTAATTGAAAAGTTTTTTCGAACAGCATTTTGCTGGCGTATTTTTAGCTTGGTCAGTGTGAGATTGTCGGAGATTTATTCTATTCCATTTCTCTTCAAGGTTCTTAGCAAAGTTATATTTAAAACTTGGGAACTCGTAAAAATAAATATATATAAGCTATTGAAATGTATATTTGGCAAGTCAAAATACAAGTAAGGAATATCTTGAAATTCGAATAATATTTATACCCGTTTTTCGTGGAGTAAGAGGAGATAATAGATTCGTTGAAGGTAGCGTTTACCGACCATATAAAGTATATATTTTAGTGAAGACGGTCTGGACGTCCATTCATTTAAAGCTTATCACGAAGCTTGGTATTCGTTTAAATCAATAATTGTGGCAAGCTATGCGGTGAGATGTGCGAAAATTCCTATAAAAGATGACTGCTATGCAGTTGACTGCACTTTTTAAATTCAGTCTCCAAAATGAACGGGCTGCTTGTCGTGACTATCTTGCTGATCATCGGTCCACTATACGTTTTTCCTCTTCAAGTAAGTAATAGCAATATTTAATTAATTCTGAAAATGATGTATGCTCTTTATTCACTGCCAGGATGACGTTAAAGAAGAGTGCATACAAGAGGTTGGTTTGAACAAAGAAAACTTGCGTAGCAAAGTCAATTGCTATTTTAGGTGTATATTTGAGAGGCAGAACGTGATTGTCAATGGAACGATCAATTTATTTTATATTAAGGGCGCAAAACCTTGCGAAGACATACAGAACGACGACCCATGTAGACTCGCATTTCTACTTCAAAGGTGCCTCAAACACAACTTGAGTGAAGAAGAATTCTCTCTGTTGGCACCATATTACCACTACCCGCGTTTTGATTGATATTCAGTTTGAATATATATTTGGACTTAAAAAGTGTTTTTTTTTTCAATAAGAACTGTGTATTCACTTCATAAATAAAATACCAATAACTTTCTAATTAACATTATTATAATGTATTAATTCGGTTCGAACACCTAAAATATTTCACTGTTTCTCAAAAGCTTGAACGAACAAATATTTACATATTTCATAAAATTAAACGATATAATTAAGTGGTATACCTAAGTAATCGTGAATATCAATAATTGAGGCAACTTATTCGTTTCAGTCTTTAAAATAAACAGGTTGTTTGTCATGACTCTCTTACTGACCATTGGTCTAGTATCGGTTTTTCTTATTCTGGCTCCCAAATTGAATTATTATAGATGCTCGAATTAAGTACCAAATTTTCCAATGTATGAGTAAGCCCACGGACTTGCAAGATAATGTGAAAAACTCACATACTAAGCGGATTATTTGGGAAATATTTATTGAATGCCAACTAAAGATAATTGGGTACGTATTGTCTTCCCGGTTCGTTTAGGAATAATTACTTGATTCGGCTGCGAAAGCCAGCTTCAATCTCAAAGCATTCGGGCTTATGAAAATTAATTTAATCACTTACCAAACATTGTTGAAGTCAAACTTATTGACGGCTTTGGGCGCCGGGTAAAATCTCTCTGGGCCCGAAATCGAATTGCCTTCCGAGAGCAGGAGTTTTACCTGAAGGCTCTGACTGCCGCAACGCCAATAACCGCAGCAAATTACATTTATTTAAGTTCCGTCACATCAAACGTTTAGGCCGCCCACCCCGCCCATCGGGCCATAACTCAGGCAGACAACCTTGAGCAACAATTGCCCATCTAATTCACTCAGCTGCTCGCCTGTTCTTCAGCTCACCGGTTACCTGTTAGCTGTTAGCTGTTACCAGTTAGCTGTTGTCTTGGCCCACATTACCGGGCCCTCTTCGCGGCGACGGCATGATTGGCATCATCGGCATCGGCCGACTTCGACTGCCGGCGGCGCAGTTAATGTTGTCTGATTTCATTAGCGCTGCGCAGCTCTCACCTTTCCTCACCTGCCGCCCAACTGCCGCATTGTCACTTGTCGTTTTCGTTTTTTTGGCCTTAACACACACAGATGCCAGCTGGGTCGAAATGACCCCGGGGATCATTTCAAGCCGAATGTGATTGGATCGATTAACAGGATTTTTACAAAACACAATACCATGTAATAAAAAAGTTGGAATTTTCTTAAAGCTTAAAATAAAACAAATAAGTGTGAAATTTAAACTCATGTTAAATAAGCACAACAAATTGCAATTATCCATATTCCATCATAGCTAACCATATTCAATATGTTAAATAGTCTTAAAGCACACACAATAATTGTAATCTACCTTTGGTGCAATGGTAACTATTGTATTATTTTGTAAAATAGTATAATTGGTTATTTGGATCTGCGATGTAAGCGCCACAATTAAATAATTATCATGAATTCATAACAAGCTACCGAAATGGGCCCATTGTGGGGTTAACAAAAACACGTGTAATTTATCTCTTGCTCTTTCGTTTTCATTTTCGCCCATCTGGTTCGCACGCCAATTAACCCCCCAAGTGCCAAGTGTCCCGCCAACACCCCCTGCCCTTCGCGTCGTTTTTACATGAACTTGAATGAGTTTATTGGTATATTATTATTGGTTTTCCTTCTCCTGTTGATATTGTCGTCGATGGCTGTCAGTATTATTGGCCCCAATACTATACAATAATCGCATTTGTATGCCGCTCTTTATGGCCATGTATTTATTTATTTCGGCATTTTCCCACCCCTGCCCATGCTGCTGGTTGCGGCTAATTTGCTTTTATTATTCGCGTTAAATTTTATGCTCACGTTTATGGATTTTTCTAATAAAATGTGGAGAGCAGAAATTGCGATTTGCTTCGATGCTGCGAATTAGCCGAAAGTGTTGTTTTCCTATCATTCCGTGTCGTCGTCGTGCATTTTAATGGCCAGTTTAGGACGAGCCAGCTGCTCCTACTTCATTGGATTTCCCCCATTTCCCAGGGATTTTCCTAGGACAATCAAAAACTTGGTGATTCTAATGAAGCGTGTCGATGTTTGGAAAGGAATTGCAACAAAATCCAAAATTAAGTGAAATTATTTTTAAGATGAAATACAAATTCTAACAAGGAACATATTTCGGAAATGGATATGATATAGAATTTAATATTAAGTTTATTTATAAGAAAATTTAAATCTAAAAAAAATTCCCAATGCACATGCAAGCCTATCAAATGTATCAAAATACTCTCAGAATTTTTGAAGCTATGTAAACTTGTGCTCGCCCTTCTCTCCTTAATTAAAATGGGGTGGGGGTTGGGCGGTTGGTAGATTTTCAATTATATGTGTGACCTATCAGTGACAACAAATAAACAAGAAGGCTGCACGGAGTGAGTGAGCCTGTCGCACAGGTCCTTCCTGCATTTGCATATGTGCCATAAAAGCGGGCAACGCATAACTTCCAACCCAAGAACTGGGGGGGATCCTCTTTTCGTCGTATTTTGCCCATTTTTGCCCACTGGCAACGACCCCGCAGCTGGGGCGTTTGTTTTTTATGCCACACCTCGATGCAAATCATTGCCACATCTGACGCACATGTGGCACGTAACAGACAAACAGACACACACACAGATACATGGATACACGGATACACAGATACAGATACATAGACAGTGGGACACGAGGCCTCGCAGCCAGACGCAGATCGTTGCGACAAGCTCTCGTTGTCGTGGTCGCTGCTGCTGGATTTGTCTGTTTTGTCTGATTGTTGTTGTCGGCGGTATGGGAGTCTCCGCCGGCGCTCCAGAGGCCCCATCATCCTCTGCAGCAACCTAGCCCCAAATCCCTGCCACCATTCATTTCTCCATACTTTGCTGTGACATTCTGTAGGCGCTATGGCGTGCGAAATTGTAAATTTTTCGTCAGATGCGACTACCCCTCCACTCGAATCCTATGTCCATTGCTACACTCAGCACAAAAAAAAACGGTGTGCACAATAGTATATGCGTTTCATAAATTTAGTATGTATTTCTACAAGTACTACTCACTTTAAACACTTACTGACATAGTTACTGAGTAAGTTTTGCATGTGCACATGAAAATATGAACTAGACATTGCTATAAATGAATTCTGGTTAAAGAGGAAAATATTTGTAGATTTCCCAATACATCAATGAATTGGGCATACTTCTCCCCAATATTACCAGTAAAAAGAGAAGCATATGCTTAAAGATGCACCTCTTTTTTTTAAGTGCATGTACACACAGCATTTTTTGTTGGCATCGTTGTTTGGTGTGTATATGCATTATTAAGAATACACTCAGCTGTCAGCAAGTGAACGTCTGGTGTCCCAATCTCTGTTTGCAGTTGTGCTCCTCCAGCTTGAGATTCCTTCGGCTTCCATAGCTTCCCTGGCTTCCATGGCCGCAACCTCAACTCAACGCAAGTCAAGTTAGCGACTCGGTGACTTTGGCCTGGAGTCGACCCATTTGAATTTTTAAATTTATTTGCGAGGCTTTTTTGCGCGAGTGCCGCTGTTCTTGTACATATATAGAGTATGGTATAGGGTCCTTGATCCAAGGGTTGTCTAGTCAAGGTCGCGCCGAAAAGGACTTTCCAAATGTCAGGGACTTAAAGTAAGCTCTACAGATGCTCTGAGCTGTCATATTTGGGTTACTGCGTGAATCTGGTGCGATGCTAATGACCAGCCAAAAAAAAAGGAAAACTATTGAACTCATAACTGACCGATTTTCCGCTACGTGCACAAAGTTTTGCTTTAGATTTTCGTGGACTTTCAGATTGAAAGTTCAGGTTTTGACCCGCTCGTGGCACAGAGGGCTTTTTGCCACCGGCGTGGGGCAGGAACAAAAAGAAAAAGGGGGGAAAAAGAGGGAATCGAGGCGCACAAACAACATTTCACATTTCCAGGCGGAAAAGCAGCTGAGTTGCCGCTTTCCTATTTGCTTTTCATTTATTAGAAAAAAGCGCGAGTGCAACTTCCGCACTTGTGGCCATTGCACACGTGTTCACAAATATTTGCGGTACGTGGCCGCACACCTTTTGCCCAATGAAGCTCCGCTTTTTGTGGAATATAATTTGATGGCCAGCATTTCCTTGTGTTTTCATAGTTTGGTTTTAATAATCCAAGGGCTTCTTGCCGAGCGTTTTGTCGAATTTGAAGAATGCACAGGGAATGCTGGCGCTGACTGGAATTTCTATGCAACACTACGTACTTACGTACGTACATATATAGCATTTTCCTAACCATTTTCCACGCTTTAATTTCCACGATTTTCATGGCTGGCCGTGGCAATTTGATTTTAGTTTTCACCATGATGCCACGTTTTGGCCGTCTATCGATGCGGCTTTTTTGGCCGGTATTGAAAAGGGGAAATTTAATTTCGAGGTGAAACCGTAAAATGTTTGGTCAGGTCAGGGGTGTGGGGGGAGGTCAGAGGTCGATGATAGTTGGGTTCGGGGGTCACTGCTTAACGTTTTGCCGATACTTAAAGCTGAAGCCCCGTCCTGCGGTTATTGCAAACTGTTTGGCTTTGCAGCAGCATTTTGCTGTCATTTATCGTTGCCCGCTGTGCCAGTTGGTGGGTGGTGGGTGGTTTGGGAAAATGCGGCTAGGAAGATCCCGTGAAAATTCGGCAGGGGGCCACAGTCCGTCTGTGTGTGTGCGAACTGTCATTTATTGTTGTCTACTTTCGTGGCAAATATTTGTACTCGCCTGCTTTTCGACTGTCGTTTATTGGTGATTACTTTTTGCCAGTTGATTTCGCTGTTTACCATGGCGAACTTGCTCTATTGCTGGGGGAAAATGCATTTTCCATTATAGCCGCATTGCGATGGCCACATAGATGCCTACCAATTTTTACGTATTTTCCGCTTCAAATGCAACTGACCCCTACAATTTGGTTTTCAAGTATTGCCACTACTCTAACCAATTTAATAAATACATTCTTCATGTTTGCGTTTCATAATTAAACTCCAGCTTTTCAGGTCCGCTCCCATTTGAATACAGCAATGCATTTAAATTCGTTCAAATATGTCAGCTACTTGGAAGAATATCTCCTCACTTTTCCCATTAAAGCTGCCTTAACTTTCTTGTTGCCTATAAGCACTTAACGACAATATGTAAATGATGCCATTTTTCGATGCACACGAAGCTCTTAAATTTCGGTGTGCATTTCCTTAAATTTCTGCCCATGCTGCCGAAAGTGGTTAAACCCATCAATTTATTATATAGACTACGTTTAAGCTGGCCAATTTAATAGTTGGCCAAAGGCACTCGTCTATTTTTGTTGTCCTGTCTCTGTTTTTTTTCTGTACTATACCTTATTTTTTGTTTTCAGCTTTCTGGCTTTTGGGCGATTCTGTTGCATGAATTTCTAGACGGGCTATTTATTATTGATATCGTTACCCTTTAAGCGCACACTTTATGGTATTTTGCAGTGTTATCTGTGTAGTCCAAGCACCTGGATGCAGAATGCTGGATGCTGGGTGCAGGATGCAGCTTGGCAAATTCAATTGCAAATGGCTGAGGCGCTCAGCGCACAAAAGCCGACAACCCTGAATCGGGTGGATATATGGCTAAATATCGGGAATGGTGGCATCGGGGGGTATGGTGTATAGTATAACTTTTCCTCTAGCTGCACTGACATGCAAAGCGGCAGAAAAATAGTCTGGCAAAGTTGCCAGTCAGAGAAAATCGCAGATAGTCAGCTAGTCAGATGCAAAAGCTCCTTATATATATATATATATATATATATATTTCTTGTCTACTATCGGAGCTATCTTTAAGATTTTTAACTACCCGCACACTCGCACCTACGACGGCAAACTTGTCGAAAATATATACGAAAATTGTTTAACAAGTTGAAGGCTGACTGGCAAACTTTTTCACCTGCTCAGCTTTCCGGGTGGAAATGGGGTTGGTACAGAAATAAAATATATATAAAAAAATAAAAAACTAAGAGGGTAACGAAAGTTTGCAATGATCCATAAGTTTTTCCGTTGCGCTTACAGCTGAGGAACATTTTCCGGGCAACTTCAGTTCTGGCTTTTAATTAAATAATTTCTGCCAACAATGTTGGACAGCTGGCTGCATTTATTGTGCCACTACTCATCATTCCACCATCTAAAGTAGTTAAATACAGTAGTAGTAGTAGTACTGGCCATATACCATCGCTTTTCAGATGTGCAATTATTTGGGCTTGCAAAATATTTAACTGCATTTCCTATTGATTTTTGTGCTTTGTAATCAAGTTGCCTGCGAGGCAAGCAGGAAATTGCCGATCTCCTGCAATTGTTGTGCCCCACCTAGATGGGCTGGTTGGGCTAGATGGTCCCGGTGCCATCGAGGACGACTTGCTCCGGGTATGGCCAGGAAGTTATCTTCCCCCGAATTCCATCCACCTAAGTCCGCCGGTTCCCTCACCGAACTCAAACACATGCCCCTGTCAATAGAGGAGGTCCTGTGGCAATGAGTGGTGGGGCTGGGGGAAAAGTTCTATGTTCCATCGGTCCATCGTTTATAGCAATTTCATTTGACTTCTCGTTTGTGTTTGCCGTCGGTCAATAAATGAGCGCAATATTTGGACTTTGATTCCTCCGGCTAAACTGACGACGGTGAGACAGTTGCAACTTGCAACTTGCAGCTTCCAGGTTGCTAGTCACCAGTTACAATTACCAGTTGAAAGCGCAACAATGCCCCCCCTCATATATTACTTTTTAACTTGGTCCGTCGCACTGGAAAAGTTGGCTGGGGAAAAGTTGGCCTAGAACACACAACCGTGTTTGTCATTGTAAATGTGGCCATTATATATATATGCATATATTAGGTTTATTATGCAGCAGAATTTGTGGCGTTCTTAATTTTTAACCCCAACTAAAGTCAATGAAAATATTAATATTCTATCCAAGATAAAACTAAAACTAACTTGTGTCCTAAAAAGATAATAATGCAAAGTGTTATCCAATTTTGGCCATGATTTTTTCCGTTTTTTAATTATTATTTATGTGCCAATAAAACAATTAACAGCTTGCTAGTTGAAAGGAGTAGGTTTATTTTATACAAGCCAATAGAATGAATAATTCCGACCATGAAATTGCATGGCCGTAAAGCCAAGGCGATTTGATAATGCCCACAAATGTGAAACCAAATGTATGGCACTGTGTGTTGCAATCAATGTTTTTGTGCACTACTTTCAGATGAAAAATGACATTTTCTTGATGCTTAGCTTAAGTGACAGTACAAGTGTCGGGCGAAGGTGCTTGGAAAATGCCTGGGAAAGCCACTTGTCCGAACTTACTTAACACATGGCGACACAACTCACACATGCACTCTATAGCACACAGATACACATACTGCGACACACTGTGTATATGTAGGTGTGCAGCTGCGGAAAGTATGCAACATTTTTGTACGAAAACGTGGTCGCCAAGATGTTGAAAATAGTGCCAGGAAAAAGTGGTGAAGGGACCAACTGTGATGGGGTGGCCTTAGTTAATTCGCAGTCCACAACAATGCAACAGCAATAACAACAACAACAGCAGCAGCAACAACAGCAGCAACAGCAACAACAACAGCAGCAACAACAACAGCTGTGGCAATTGTAGCGCCAGCTTCTCTATTGTATTATGACAGCAGCTGCACCTGCAAGTATGCAGTGATTGTGATTCTTTGCTTTCATTTTTTTGCTAGTTCACTCGCCTGCGAAACCCCTTGAAAAACAGTAAACAAAGAGCAGGACAATAGTGGACGGGTGATGGGTGGTGGGCGGCTGGGCGGGCAGATGGGTAGGTGGTAATGCCCTGCCATGGCATGTGTTCATTGTCCAAGAGCAGTTCATGCCTGGCTACGCATCCCTATGTGTGTGTGTGTGTGTGCCAGTGAGTGTGTGTGTGTGTGTGTGTGTGGTGGGGTACAGGACAGGTCGGGGGGCAGTTGGCATATCAACTGGTCGGACATGGTGTAAACACGTTTAATGTTGTTGCCATTGTCGTTGCCGTTACCATTGCCATCGCATGGCTGCAGTTGCTCCTCCTGGCAAGCTGGCTGGCTGGCAAGCTGGCAAGCTGGCGAGCCCTCGGAGTCACGGAGCCATGGAGCCATGGAGCCACCTAGCCACCTAGCCACCTAGCCACGGAGCTCGTCCTCTTCTGGCGCCGTCTCCTTTGCCACGTTTAATTTAATCTACTGGCCAAAGCTGCAGCCGCTACCTTGACATGGTCTGCACTTCAATCTGCATGCACGGCGCACAGTGGAGCCTGGCTATATCCAACAAGTTAGCAGCCAACAAGTTAGGTTGGAATTGTGTCTAGTTTGTGTAAATATGGGATCCATACAATAAACTATCACAAAGTTATATATTTAAAAGATATTTGTATCATTTAGGCTAGTCATATTAAAGTATACCAACTTAGTGCCTGAATCCTTGATTCTTTAAGCTATTTATTCTTTATAAATTCCATTGAATTATGGCTTAATTTTATTTGCACAAAATATCAACTTCACTTATGAATATTTTTCAACGCCTTAGGCAGTCTGCTTAAAGCGGTATCCACTGTAGTTTGCGTCCTGGCTGCTCGAGTGCACCGCAGGTCCATTTAACTTAGCTTTGGCAGTGGCAGTTAGTAGTAGTAGTGGTAGTGGCAGCGGTAGTGGGGTTCCAGCTAGCTGGCCTCCTTCTCCGCTTCCTCGACTTGGTGCATCACTCAAATGCCGGGGAAGCCCCGCAGGCCCCCAAACGAGGCGACAGGAATGCGTGTGTGTAGCAGGGCGTGTGCAAGTATGAGTGTGGGCAACGTAATTTGCATGGTCAGCTTGCAGTTTTGGGACACACAGAGTGGCAAGTTGTGCCTCGCTCTCGTCCCTGGCTTAATTGCATGCAGGAATAGCAACTGCAGGAGCAGCCTCATCAGCATCGGCAACTTCATCCAATTGCCGCTGGAGCTGCGACCCCCAGATCCATACAATTTCCTGGCTGTAAGCGATGCGGCTCTTTAAAGTTCACTTATTAAGTCCCAAGAATAGCAGGAAAATTCGGCCGAAGTGGGCCAGGTTGAAAAATTCAAGAATATGCCAACGATACTCACCTACGCTCTGCCAGGTGATTATGCTGCACGTGGTTCGACATGGTCCGTGCTCGTTATCCGGAACATTACAAAAAAAAATGTTATATATATGTGTAGGTACGCAAAAAGTGCTGGATTTCCTTTTCATTTGTTTTCCACACACACTAGACAGACATTCGAGTTGAAGTCAAAATCAGACAATGTTCCCTCCATATGGCTCCATATTGGTAAAAAAAAAAATGGCAAGCTTACAAATGGCGCAGCCCCCGGCTGCATAAACGATGTCATTTTTTGGATTGCCCAATTTTTTTTAGGTGGCTTGCGAATCATTTGCAAGCGATTTAATTTCAATTGCATGGGCGTTAATCAAAGGAAACAAAAGCCAACGCGGAAAAAAGGATAAAGAAAACGCTTGTCCACTTATTCGACAATGTAAAAGAAAGCAGAGAGATACTATTAATGCAGCAAAAAATGAGCAGGAACAGTTCAAATAAAATCTTTTCAATAATTTTCAATCCATGGGCGAAAAAATGTAGACAAGAAATCGGTCTCTTTTACATAGTGAAAGTATATATGTATGTATTCATCTATTTTGTATAAATCTATATAATATTTATATTAAAATATTCCCAGCGATTCCTTCGTACAGACTAATTAGATAAGAACATATCAGTTTACAAGTTTTTATATACCGTCATCCTAATCAAATCTTATATCTAAATGATTTCTTTTTTAAAACGTATTGTCTTTTTCCTGTTTGATTGTTTCTTGTGCTTTGAATTTACGCGCGCAATTAAAATAATACCAACTGTTCGGTATTTATATGTCAGATGTTATACCAACAAGAAATCGTTGGCATCTACTACGTTTCAACGTCTGGTCACTCCGCACGAATGCAAAAACAGACTGAAGTAATTTTTTAATACCATTTTCCTACTTGGCGCGAATTGGCTAAATAAAATGAATGGAACGCGTAACATGAAGTCCATGAAGACGATTCGGCTCGGCGACGTGCTGTACGACGACCAAAAACGCCTTCTAACGCTGTGTCGCAGCTGCGAATGCCACTTTATGACGCTCCAATCGTTCCAGCGCCACCTAGGCGATTGCCCCGGAGTAAAATACATAGTAACGCCAATCGAACCGCTGGCATTTGATGATGCCAATAGGGAAACGAGACTGGTGAATGGCAGACAGGAGGTAGGCAACTAAGGGAGCTCCATAAGCCGGCGTTGCCCCCAAAACTTCCTGAGAATCCTTTTGATTAAACTCACTTCTTGCAGCTTCACATCTACGACCTGGAGGCGGTTAAAAATTCGAGCAGCACCAACAGCGCCATCGACTGGGAGGCAGAGCTGGAGGATCCACGCTGGTACACCGATCCCAAGCCCACTGTACAGCCCACAGTAAAGACAAATTCTAAGGAAAATATAGTAAAGGAGTGCCTAGTGACGCTCGCCAAGGAGTCTCAGGAACCGGAAGGGGTGCCTGCGAAACGTCCGCGTAGCCCTCCCACCTCCCGTCGTACCATTCTGACCGCACAGCAGCAGCGCAGATCCCGTGCCTGCTTGTCCTCCGCTCAACCGAGCGGAGTAAGGATGAAAAAGGCCACCATCCTGGTACCCCATGTGCTGGAGGATCTGAAGCGACTGCAGGAGACGGAGAAAAAGGAAAGGATTCCAGTGGTGCTACCAGCTCCTGCACTTCCTGTAGGGTCATTGCAATCTTGTGCTAACAGGACAACGCAGTCAACATCTCAATTGGTACCCATGAAAATTTCTCCTGCATCGAAGCTTATTATACCAGTCTCTTCAAGGATATCTGATGTGCCAGCACCTCCAAAGACGCCCGAGAAACCAGTTCCTCCCATAACAAGCAAATCAACTCCTCCATTGGATGGCACCCAGAAAATCCTAAACAAACTCAGAGCATGCGGTGTGGAGGTGAAGCGAGCAAGTACCCATTCGAATGCCACGACTGAGCTAAACCCAACCAAAAATCAAGAGACCCTGGACATCATGAGAAAACTTCAATCCAAGGGCATCAGATGCACCAAAGTCAAAAAATCGTAGTTGTATTCGCCGTAGTGTAAGGATTATGCCATTAAATGTGCCTCTGGAGGCGAAGATTTAGCAATATAACTTTATTTAATTTAAATGGATAGCGTTTATAACTTTAAGAGAAAGCGATCTTCTTTATTATCAAATTCCTTGATTTTAAATGGTTTTCTGGGTTTTTTGCTCAAGCAGTGTGACCTTTTGATGCGACAGCGTTATCGATTTAATATATCGAGTATACAGTAGTGGTGGCTATTTGACTTATAAATATATTTGAACTATATTAAAAAATTAAAACTATATAATCTGGCTACAAATCAAATCAGTGAAACAATGATATTTAAATACCTTGAAGACGGTAATAACATGTTCCTTAACAAATGTTTACCAATCTTAGCTTATTTTGTCGTCCATTTATGTCGCTGACAAGTTGGCATCACTGTGTAAGAAGAAGAAGCAGCTTGTTGATTTTTGGTGCCGCACGCGTTTCGGTCGAAAGTAATTGGAAATATTTGTGCTTGCGCTCGGCGTTATATATTTTGTAGTAATCGAAACGCTGCCGAATCCAAATCCAAAATTCTCGTGTGCACACCCACCTGCCGAGGCGGTACCAATTCAAAGGTAAGTCAGCTGACGACGGCTGCAGCCAATTCGGGCTTACATAATTTGGGGACAGAATATTTATTTTGCCTTAGATTTGGCATTCAATGCAGTGAAAATGACATCACTTCGAAATTTTTAGAACCGCCCGCGTTTTGCTTTGTGAATTTTATAATAATTGCAATATTTCGGCTGCAGTTGCATCATTGACAGTGAACCTTAAGTTTGGGTCTCTGTAAAGGTCACTAACTTAAAAAACAGATGTTTTTTTAACAATCTTAGTACCTCCCACTTCTAAAGCCCTGATAATTTAATATACATTTAATCCGCAAGCAATTCACATAGCAAAAACCCATATGCAGGCAATAAAACACTTATACATTTGAATTAAAATTCAATTTTATTCTCATTTCAAGTTTCAATATTATTTCTATTTCAAATACTTGTAGTTCATTTCATTAACTTAACTCTGGGGCACCGAACAAAACTGCATTGCATTTTCCTTTTATTAATCCACTACATTTAGCTTTGAGAGTTTCACACTTAATTATCTAATTGAATTCGTTACATTTCGACACTTGTTTTTATTCAGAGTTTCATTTTCGTGGTATTTTTAGGCTAAACTACTTAGTGCATGTGCCCATTTGAATTAAATTAGTGAGTCTACCTGGGTTTATTAGTTTAGGGTTTTAACATTAACTTAAAGCTGCTTATTGTTTGCATATCATTCAATCCTTTTCTTTTTGCTCTCTCGAATCACAAAACATTTACATAGTTAAAGTATTAACAGTGAGAAACATATACGGAGACAATAGATTAGAATGTAATCAACATTTATACGAAAATAGTTGGTGTTTATATCCTGTAGGTGTAGACTTATCGATAGTGGTGCACATTTAAATGCGGCGTTTAACGTTTTACAATTACTTCATTATTCATTTAATATAAACAAATCTGATATGGGGCTGGCTGAATAAGTCTCCTCTGGCCCCCTAGTTGCTCACTATTCCAGAGAGCGCCTACGCAGCGTCTTGCGCACTCCGCCGAAAGCAGCACTGCTGCGATCCAGGAGCTCGTTGGACAACCTGGCCAACAGGGGCAACTCCCGCATGGAAACGTTTACGGAGGGCAAGGGCGCCAGTTGCTGTTGCAGCTTCTTAATGGGCGTGGGCGGTGCAAGGTGATTCAGCTGGTGATGGGGTGTAACTGGCAAGCTGGCTGTGGTGGCGCATGAGGTGACCTTCACCTCGACCACATCGCAGTGGCGTTTCAAGGCCTCGGCGCCCAATGAATCGGGTCGCTGTTCGGTGGACTTCAAGCGGTTAGTTTGCTGCCTTTTGGCTGTTTCTTTGAGCATCATCAAATGATCCAGCTTGTCCACTGTGGCCTTCAGTTCATGCTCCCACACGTCATTCTGCTGCTGGCCATCTCCGCCCTCGATGGGACGCACCGCCAGGATCTTGACCTTCTGTCGTAGCGCCTCCAAATCGCGTTCATCCACTACACCTCTGAGCTCCCCGGCTCCCGTTTCATCGTAGTCGCAGGCATCCTCCTCATCTTCAGTTTCGGCAGCTGCTTGTGGAGTTTTTGCGCCCAGAGACATCTGGCTGCCCGCTATGGAGGGATAGTCGCACTTCTCAAGCTCCAGCTGGAAATCGGGCAGTGATGGCAAGGCACTGGAAGTCGGCGAGTTTAACTCTGCTCCCACACCCGGCTCGCGGGGTCCTGGTGGAGTGGGAAAATCTCCCCTCTGCCTATGTATATCCTCACTGATCCTCTCCAGGTTGCGTAAGGCCGTAGAGTAAGTGCTCTTAGCACCGGCCACCTGCTGCTGCAGCTCCTGAATGCGGTTTTTTTGTGTCTGCAGCTGATCCTGACACACCTGCTTCTCTTCGAAGTACGGTCGCGACTTGTTGATGCTACGACGAAAACGATCCTCAAGCTGTTGCAGCTTTTGCTCGGCGGTGTTGAAAAGTTTGGTGAGCCTCTGGTGCTCCGCATGGCAATCGGCTTTCTGCGTCTCGGCATCCATCACCTTCTGGGTAGCATGGTTAAGCATCTCCTGCCAGGCATTGTCGAACTGCCATTCGTGCGAGTTGGACATAAAACGCTGCTCAGCAAGTGCCACCGTCTCCTTGGCTGCGGCATGGATTTCTAAAGCAAAAATTAAGACTTGTTAACTCTTTTTTTCAATATTTGTTTCGTTGTACTAACCATTAGCTCGCTGGAACTTAACCGCTGCTTTTTGGCATTCTATTTGTGCCTCGCGTGCCTTGTCCAATGCCTCGTAGTAGGGTCTAGCCTTCTCTATGCAGTTGCCCAACTTCTTGGAGGAGACTTTAAGGCGGCGTGTAGATTCATTTAACAGGATGCGAAAGGTGGAATTAGCCTCCTAAGCAAAAGATGAAGGAATTTTAATTAGGCTAATATATCATTAATTAAATGACTATGGCACTTGCCTCTAGCTCGATTTCTAGCTTATTAATCTCATCGGTTGCACTATTGAGATTCTCCAGTTCAATCTGCAAAGAAGGAAGAATGTGTAATTAGTATAAAGATTTAATTGTAATTTTAAACAAACAATATAGTGACATTGACATCTTTTCAGTATTTGCTTAACGTCTGCCCGCCGAAGTTAGCAAGATGCCTAAGTCGGGTCGCGACGGAGGAGCATCCAAAGACTCCAAATACGATCTGAGCAAAATCTCAGCTCGCGTGGATCGCGTGAACGTCAGCGGATTGCTGCGCACCCACAACGACTATGTGATGAGGGCGGCAGATGGTCTGTTTAAGGCCAGTAACTTCCAGGATCTAATGCTGGAGGCCATGTCCGCCAAATCGTATCTGCACGAGCTAGGCATCTTCAAGGATGTGAGCGTGCACATCGATGTTAGCCGTGGAGCGGATGCCTCACCACAGGGATACGAGGTTACCTTCAAGGGCAACGAAATGTCGCGCCTGATGGGTTCGGCGGGCACCGAGATTGGCCAGAACGAAGGCTCGCTGCGAACGGAGTTGACTTTCCCCAACATTCTGGGACGTGGCGAGAACATCTCACTGCAGGGCAGCTATAGCAGCACCAGGGCCAATGATCTACAACTGAAATTTGGGAAACCCTTCTTCCACACACGCTTCAAGGAAAATCGGCCTGAGTAAGCAGCTGTTCTCTATATGGTTGTATATTTAGTATTAACAGTTGCTCTTCTTTTACAGAATGTCTTTCAGCATTTTTAGGCAAACCGATCGGTATGACATAAGTTCATTTCAAACCACCAACATTGGCTATTTGTTAGACTTCTCGGCGCATACGATGGTGGGAGTGGATGTGAGTATAGAAATCCTTCAAAATAAACTTAAATTCTTAGCAATTTATTTCAATTTCCAGTTGACGCACTCGCTGCAGTATGAGAACTCCATCAGAGACGTGGGTTTGCTAAACAAATCAGTGCCCTTCGCCATACGCGATCATTGTGGCCCCAAATTGGCCTCTTTGCTGCGCTACTCCGTGGTCTACGACAATCGGGATGGAAACGTATTCCCCACACGCGGTATTTACCTTAAATCAGTAAACGAATACTGCGGATTGGGCGGTAATGTCGCCTACACCAGCAGCACTGCCCACGGAGAGTTGAATGTGCCACTGTTTGCCGGTTTGGTGGCCCAGTTTTGCGCTCGCGTTGGCGTCGTTAAAGAGACTAAAAATACCACCCAGCTGCCTATTAGCTCGCTATTCTACTGCGGTGGTCCATTGACACTGAGAGGATTTAAATTTGGAGGAGCTGGTCCAGTGGTTGAAGGAACGCCAATTGGAGCACAGTCCTTCTGGTGCACGGGCGCTCACCTGTGGGCACCGCTACCCTTCGCCGGAGTCTTCAAAAACCTGGCCAGCCACTTTAGAATGCATTTCTTCTACAACATTGGCAACAACAATAGTTTCAACACAGGTTTGTTTGTGCACCTTAAATTAATCTATTACTGGTCTTTAACCATATTTAAACATATATCCTTGCAGAAAACATGCGTAGTGCATTTGGAATGGGTCTGGCGGTTAAGCTGGCCGAAAGAGCCCGAATCGAACTCAACTATTGTGTGCCAGTGCGTCATCAGAATACAGATAAAATCCAGAATGGTTTCCAATTTGGCATTGGCTATGAGTTCCTCTAGATGCCCTCTTCCCCGCAACCATTAAATAGATGTAGCACCAGCAAAAGCCATGAGAGTCACAACAGCCGAGTTAGAAACAAATCCTTATTCACAACATATGGCTGCCCTGTTCGTAGTTTCGAGCGTTTACCGATTCTGTTTCGTATTTTTGTCAATGCATTTTATTTTCCTCTGAAAATGTATTCGTAGTCCAGCGATCATTTAAGTAGTTCCTAAGGCGTGTACATACGTAAAACGAAAGGTTAAACAAAATATAAAAAAATGTTAAACGAATGTGAGGTTTTTATGAAGTACAAATTGGGCATGGTATATATTCGATTATTGAATATGACAAAAACAAAGGCCAATTAAATCGGACATTAAAAACAGTCTGAAAATTTAACATCTACAAGTTGAATAAGATTTTTATTTACCCGTTTTAGGGGCTATAAATAATGATAAAGACTTTAAAGTTAAATCTTAAGTGTTTCTTAACCCTGAAAATGCAATTCGACGATCTTATCTAATGTTGATTTATTAGCTTCATATTTGAGCACCAACTTAAAAATGCAATATCTGTTTAATGAAATTTAAATCCAAGTTTCCTTTGGAAATGTCAGGTTGCTCGTTTGCGGATATCCCAGTGACTTGGTGGACAGGCGGTGGAATGGAGTTCATGGATGGGTGAGCCGCATGCGGTTACAGTTTTCTGTTTGTGCTTTTGGGTTTCTTTTTTCCTTTTTTTTTTGGAATTTAAGTTCGGGACCCACGGCAGATTGTGGTCGAGAAACTGGTTTTAATTATAAATGTTGTTCGTTGTGTTTGCCCCTTTTTTTACGACGGCTTTTATTAACGCTGTCCTAGTTTGATTTTTATCGTGTCCACCGCCGCTTCAAAACATTTCTCCACATCCCGGATGATGTGAGGATGAGGGCGGGGTTTTTTTTTGGTAAGGGCACGCTCGAGTTGCCTCTGTAATCGAGATTGATTTAAGACCGAGCCAAGTGCGAGCGAACTGAAACTCCGAAACCGGTTATTCGTGTAAACAAACAAAACCAGTTTGGGCATCCGGCGCAGATGAACACTTCAACACTTGAACTTTCCAGGAATTTTCAACAGCCCAAGGAACTTGTTTCGTGCATTTCGCTGCATTTGCCTAACGATTGGCTAATGAAAAGTTCGCTTGTTTGCCCTTCACTTGGCAGTTTTTCATGCAGCTAAAAGAGTTAAGATAAAAGTTCCGACAGATGGTGCATAAACATGCCTCCCCAGACCTCGTAACTATATTTTTTATCGACTTTAGCTCCTACGTAGGGCACATATCTTCTCCAATGACGCACAATATAATGGGTAAATACCATAAAAACACTTTATTGCAATGCGATTCAATTGTAAATACGGGCAAAAAAGGCTAAAATATTTAACCGACAAGGCAGCTGGTAGCAAAAATATTTGATTATCATCGAACAAACAAAAAATATTGTGCATAAATTAAATGTTGAAATGACAACGCAAATTGAATAAATATTTTCACAACTTCGCCTTCAAGCACTCAAAATGCAATTGGGGTGACACACGAGTGTGCAAACATTCGAATAATCTAATCGAAATATTCTCGGTAAAATTGAACATCTTTATTTTTTGGGAATCGAGCAAACATAACTTTATGAGTGAGTGGAACTTTCCTCCAGTTATTGATTTTATGCGTTCAATTTAAAGCTTCCAACAGGGTCAAAACCAAATGGAACGAGGCCTGGCCCAAAAAAACTTAACCAAATCACGCGATGTTCGCTCATTTTGCATTCGTCAGAATCGCGCTGTTAAAGGGCGTCTAGAGTTCAGCCTGAGTCACAGACTATGAATAAAGCCAATCAAATGCGAAAGGTTATAGCCAGGAGCGTCGCTTGGCTAGGCAACTGCCACCAAGAAGATGACGTGAGTGCGGCTCGTTAGGATCCAAAACAATTCGTCAGACATGAGGGCGCCGCCCACGCTTTGGAAATTCGAGGATGGCGATTGTTTGGCTAGTAACACGTACATAAGTCTTCAGCAAACAGCGCTCATAAATAGACATAACTAAATTAGATTAGGAAATATATCGATGTTTCGATGTTTGCGTTGATAGATAAACAATTATTGTTAAATTACTTAGGAAAATGAAAATGAAAAGCAGCACCCAAGTATAAAATAATCGTTTGCATCTGCCAGTTTCGCTTCAAATTCACCACCACCCAAGCTCATTATTAGATATCCCAGGATCAGCTTATTCGCTTCTCCCAGCCACTTTCCACAATATACTCCCTACTTTGGACACCCCTTTGGTCACGACACTTCCTCCCGTTCCGCTCGGAGTTCCGCCAGTTCCGCAATGACGCCAGCTGCCCTTTGTGCCGGTGGCGTGATGCCGAATAGGTCGACCTGACCTACATCTGCTGGTGACAGCTTTCTCCCCAGCTCCTGCCGGAACCACCCCACTTTCCTGGCCAGACTTGGGCGGAATCGCAAAGGAGAAACTGTAATGGAAACTCACATCGACTTGACTTGCGCAACAGAAAAAAAAATAAGGAAGCCTCAGGAACTCGTAGGACATTCAACTCAAGCGGAAATAGACGTCATCGGCCGAAAAAAATGAATTGTAAGTAAAAAACCGCAAGCCAAGGGGAAAATAACCAAAGCTGGAACTGCTGAGAAAGTCTTGAATGGTAGGTCAAAAAGATGGTTATATAAAGGAAAACTCAACGGCGATGCGTGAGTGAATGTCTGACGACCCGAAAATTAAGTCAACGTAGCTTGACAATTGCAATTGACCGCATAAAGTTTTTGCTTTTTTAATTGGAGTTATGTCAACTATGTACGTAAAAAACGAACGACAGCGAGCCACATAAATCAGGAAAACTTCTGTGTTGAATATTATGTTTTTTTTTTTTTGTGTGGAACTCTCGTGTGCCTGACCCACTTTGAACAAATTATATTCAATTGCTATGCTAAGTCAAGTTCTCGACTTTCTCTTTATGACCAGGCAATTCAGATCAAAGGTCAACCAAACTCATTTTGAGTCCATACTAATCTAATAGCTGTTTAAATAAAGTATTACCTTAACTGCAAGTACAAGTTCATGACTGATAAGATTGCCTTTGAAAATCGTATCTCTGCTGATTTGATAAAGCAGGAAATGACTGCCTAAGTTCAACTACATAAACAAGCGCAATCATTGAATGTCATTAACAATTCCGACGACCAAACAAAGCCAATCCAAACTGAATTCATTAAGGCTGAAAATGCATGGCAATTGAGTGCGGTAACCGCTCTTTGAAAGTAGCAACTGTGTTGTGCACCATCGACTATAATGATGATGATGATGATGATGGTTGAGGAAACCCGGGGGATTGCACTCGTCCAAAAGGTTACAAAACGTCCAGTTAATTGAGAAAATAAACCTTCTGAAAGAGACAGTTTGTTTATGCAAGTGCAATCCCAGCTGCTTTTTAAGTATTTATTATTATTTCCTACAATTGCTTTCGTTATTTTTGCTATAAAAATAGTAACTATAAATATAGCACTTGCGATCAGAAGCGCTTCTGCCGGACCGCGATTATGGGTAGCGTGGCCGAGCGGTCTAAGGCGCTGGTTTAAGGCACCAGTCTCCTCGGAGGCGTGGGTTCGAATCCCACCGCTGCCACTTCGGATTTTTTTTTATTTTGATCAGAGAAAGTTGTAATTGTTTTGGAAGCGCAAACAAAATGAAAAGTAAATTCAATAATAAATGAGAGCAAGCTTATTCATCAAATATGAAGAGTGCTATGTAGTATTAAATGCAGTTTTTATCGGGGTTGCTTATGAACTTTGTATTGTATATCTTGCGATATAAGCAAAAGTTCGTATTCGCAATAAAAGATAAGCATAAAGAATATCATAATACACTTTTGGGAGACACCTTTACGATATATTTTCACATATATAGAGTAGACGTTGAGTCACTTTGCGGACACGATTTTCTGATTCATAGACGCCTCGATGGAGTTCTCTAATTCGCGATACCCGTACTCTCACCTTGCTTACATAACTGAGCCCTGAGATAGCCGACTTCATTAGTCATTTATAATTTTTATCAAATTCACCTGCACACAAAGTTTCCTTTGCTAATCTAATTATCAAATGGGGCAAGGCTACTAATTTATTTTTAAATTGCTACAAAGCTTTTCATTTCTATGGTTAAAAAACGGCCGCTTTGTTTTTTAATAAAGCAATTATCATCTAATCGATAAGTGACGCTTTGATGTGAATTGGTATAAGATTAGAAAGTTTGGGGCTCGAAAAAAACAAATCCGTACCACGCAAATGACCATCTTTTTGAGTTAACTGACGCGTGTGGAATTGTTTACAAAAAAACATCTGTTAAGACACACGTTTTTGGTTAAATAGACTTTGCGACATCGACGCGGTGCCTATTCTTTGTCTATTGTTTGGCGTCATCAACTTGAAAACATCTCTTTAGATAAGGAATTTTGCACGCGCAAAATAAAAAAAAAGAACACCAAATGCTCATTGATAAATCATTGGCAAATCGAAGGAAAAAAAAAAACAAAATCTACTTGTCGAAAGAGGAAGTCGAGCATAAAAAACATTGAGAAAGAAGGCAAAAATAGGCGGCGCAAAATATTTCGCGTTTTTGGTATAATGTAGCATGCGGTTTTTCGTAGAATTCTTAACCGGTTTCGGTACAGTTTTGTATTTTGTTTATAGAGCCGCACTAATGATTGTTTATAGACAGAATGAGTATCCCCTACACATTTTCCCATACCTATACATATGTACTTTCGGACATTATCGACGAATCCAATCTAGTCACATGCCGTCTTCTGGGTTCGAAATCAAATTGTTGTTAATGACTTTGCGCCGCGTGTGGCGTCTCTCCCACTAAGTTTTGCATTTAAAAATAGAAATTATTGTAGGTTTACAGGGGGATTTTCATTTGTCAATGTGGGGGGGATTCACATTCATTCTGTTTATGAACCTGGAAAAATCTGTTTTCAACTTGAATAACCATTTTATACTTTCTCATGTATGTATGAATATTTCAATATTCTCCTATTTCTAGATCGCACTGTATTATACTATGAATAAGATTCCATAGATGACTATACTCATCCGATCTGAGATTTTATTTTCACAGACTCGTATTATTTCCTGCCCATTTAAGGCTATTAGGCGAGTGTGCGACTATTTTGCGTAGTTGAATGAGCAGCATATGAATCTTGATTTATGCAAACTGCGACTTGCGCTTCAAGACACTTTTCAATTGTCTGGCTTACACAATAAAATATAAAATACTCGAAATAAAAACAAAGGCGTGTTTGTTTTTTGCTTTTGCTGCTTTGGCTTGCGTGTGCGCTTTGGTATTTCAATTTATTAAATTTGTATGCATACCTCCTCTCTCTCCCGAAAATGCGAAGAGATGAGCAAAGAAGAAGGGGCGAAAGATAAAGAGCAATAACCAAGTTGCACTTGAATCTCATTTAGGTACCGAGTTCAAATCCGTTGCGGGTAAAAAGAAAAAGACCCAGTTTACTTGGAAGTGCGTGGGATTATTTGACACCCTGTGTGATCCCTTTTTTCCTGCATTTTGTATTGTTTTCGGTTTCACAATGCATATTGAACAGTTCGTCGGAAAAGGAAACTTGCAATTTGCTTAAATGGCTCGTAAATTGATTTTCTGTGTTGGTTTTTGCTGTTGTATCGTTTTTGAAAACCAACAAAGCGTAAAAAAGGTTCACGCAATAAATGAGTAACGAAATGCAATGCAAAAACGCCTGTTTCCTATTTCCAAAATGCAATGCTCTATGTTTTTTGCTTGTGAGTTGTAAACATAATTTTTGTATGAAAATCTAGGTGCACAATTATCACTTTGGTACAGTGAACACCCTCGGTCTTCACAATTCACCGAATCGAGTAAGAACTGTACCAACAAAAACTGCACTGCAAAGAAGAACAAGTGATAGAGAGAACTAGCAAGCAAACCAAAAACAAAGCAGCCTGAATATTGTTATTGTCATTAAAATACCGTTCCATTCAGTGCCAGGTACGAAAGAGAGAGGCAGACAGTGAGAGAGAGAAGGGGAGAAAATAGGAAGGACAGCAGGCAAATTGCCAAAGGAAAATCACCTGAATTTGAGGATCCAGTTCGCCGTCTTCTGCACTCGACATTTTCACTGGTTTTCACTGAATACGTTCCAAATGCAAATATATCGCTAAACGCGTTAATTTTCACTTTTCTGCAGCCCGCTTTTCAATTGAAAAACGCTTTTGCATTTCACTATTTGATCTCGTTGCTACACACACACATCCCACGACTATCAATTGGCTTGTGTGTTTTGTTTTTCTTTTTTTCTGTGTTTTTCTTTGCAATATTATGTAAATTGGTGTTTGCAATTTTAACTGGCAATTTGCTATGCTGGTACAGCAGCAGTATTAAAACAAATATTTCATTTTACGTCTTACGTTTCACAACGAAGTTAAGGCGAAAAGGGAGAGGGACACATTGCGATTACATTAGGTGTGAACAAGACGAACGGTACAAGTGGACAGGGCACGCGGCTTTTCACCTTCTCCTCCGATCGGCGCATCTAAGATATACAATTAACTCGCTTATAAAGGCTAAACTATCCTAAAAATTAAAGACGCGTCCAGACGCGACGAAATGAGAAGCTGAATTCGGTGTGACCGCAGTGCGGTGTTACCAGATAGAAAAACTGCTGCCCAGCAGTTGCTGAAATAAACATTTGGTATTTTTATTCTATTAGTATATTTCACTGCCATGCTAGCATTGTTGCCAACTATTTGCAAGAAAAATAAACAATTAAATAAAAAGTTTTAAGTTCATGGCACCATGTGTTATTAGTTTTTTTTTTTTTACCAATTTATATTTTAAAAATGCCAAGTGAACAAAAATGTTTTGAAAATTAGCTCTTGGCGGGCTTGGTATTTTTATCTTCTTTTACCATTACGTGATATGCCTCATCTACGTAACCATCACATCACGTTACGTGTTGATTCACTTCGTTACGGTATGAATAATATTAATCCCGCAAATGAATTAAAAATATATTGTTGTTTCAAAAATAATTTTTCCTAACGTTGCGAAACAGGAATATATATAAATGTCTGACTAAACAACAAAATATTCATTAAAACTAGCAACATTTTACTATGA
Source organism: Drosophila mauritiana (assembly GCF_004382145.1). Taxonomy (NCBI): domain Eukaryota; kingdom Metazoa; phylum Arthropoda; class Insecta; order Diptera; family Drosophilidae; genus Drosophila; species Drosophila mauritiana. The sequence goes on along the minus strand of NC_046668.1, from coordinate 13,392,777 downwards.
AAGTTTACTTTATTTGTTATTTGTTTTCATCGTTTTTGTTTTGCCCTTTATGTGCTTTACATGTTTGTGATTTTATTCGTATTTAATTCATTTACTTTTCCTTATATGCGTTTATAAATCGAATACTCCAATTTCCTCTAATGATATGCGCACCAAACATATTTTTAACTGAGCGCAATTAACAGAAAACCGAAAATACTCTCAGAAAACAAAATTTTCACTAAAAGATTTTTATTTATGTAAATTATAAAGAAGAAGGCAATTCAGTTGTATACCACGGAATTTTATACGTTATTCAGCATCAATGCCCGATTAAACATAATTTATAAAGATGGATTCGTTTCCTCCTTTTATTTTTGATTTCTTAATTTAACGCTAATATAAGATTTATATTTTATATAATGCATCTTTTTACTTTGTATGGAATAACACTTAATTATACATTCATTTCATATAGTTTGATTTCAGTTGTAATCATAACAAAAAAGAAACATTTCTGTGCAGCGTGATTTGAAAAAAATGCATAAAGAACTAAGGTACAAAAATTCTAGAATAATGCAATTTGAAATTGTCTGAATGGGATCATTAAATAGTAGTTCTTGTCTGACTTTCATTGTGTTTGTTTAAGAGTGTGCCGCGTGGTTTATTTGTTGATTCCTCTGTCGTATAGTATCAAACCACTAAATACTTGTCCATATAAATGATTTCGTTTAAATATTTATTTATATATCGAATTATATATATTTTATGCTATATAATAACTATGCAAGTTCTGCATATATGCATGTTGCGCTTCATTTACCATTCTTTTACTTGGTTATTTTCATTTTGTATTGTTAACACTCATAGTTTCGGGAATGGGAGGAGAGTTTAGGAAAAGTACAAAAGTATACATGGTTTGTCCAAAGCTTTTCAATTGTAGTTACTTTTTACTACACAGTGTGCATATCGAAATGATACAGAATACGACCCAATATGAATGCTTCTCCACACGCAATCGGAATAAGAAATACAAAAACAAGTTGAACTTAACTAAGTTGAAGTACATAAAACATTAAGATACACCACAACTTCTAAATTCAGCTACACTACGATTTGTTGTTTGATTGGAGATTTATTCACTGTCTATGTTGAGGCCCACTCGCTTCTCCTCCTCCAGCATGGCGTCCAGCTCGTCCGTGAGATTGGCCAGCATATTGCCAATGTCGTTCAGAACGTTCACCGAAACTTTGGGCGGAACGCCGTTGTTTATGGCCACAGTTGGTACGGCTGCTTCAGGCGAACTTGCAGGCTCCGCCGCTGATCCACCGGCATTTGACATATCCAATGTGGGCGAACGCAGGTGCAAGGCACTTCCACCGCTGGCCGTGCTGCCCATGCTTTCACTCCGCGCCAATGTGGCATCGTGCAGCGAACTGGAAGATTTCAGCGAATGGAACGAGTGCGCTATATTCGCGATGGTGTTCGTGGAGGAGGAGCTGGAGCTCGAGCTGGAGGAGTGTAGGTGTGCGGGATGGCCGCCGCCGGGTACATTGTTGTTGCCCGCTCCGCCGCCCTGCAGCTCCTGACGGTTGAGCAGCCGCTGCTTTATCGTCCCAGTGTTCTCGTTGGCAAATGGTATCGTGTCAATCGAATCGATGCTGGAAGTCGACTTACTGTCGTGATACTTCTCGCTGTGTATCTCCGCCGTTGTCTGTTGTATGGTGGCATAGTTTGCGTAGATTGGCTGCTGACCAGTACCTGCACCCGCCTGCTGCTGCTGCTGCTGCCAGTGCTGCGCCGTGTGGCCGTAGAACATGTGCTGGCCCTGCTGCTGTTGGACTGCCTCCTGATGCGCCTGCGCAGCCGCTCCCGACGGCACTCCCTCTCCGCTCAGCGTGCGGGAGTTGCGTATGCTGCAGTGGCGTCTAGGTGGCTCAGGAGCTATCTTCTTGCCCGTCAAGGGACTGCCGCCCATGTAATTCTGTAATAGAGCATAGCCATTAGTAAGAACAGTTTAAAAGCTTAAATCCACAGTTGCCACTTTGGTGGAACTCCAACTCACCGCTCCACCCTCCACACCGCTGGCCGCTCCGTACTCCGCCGCAGCCGCTGCATTCATGTAGTGGTGGTGCTCCAGAGGCGGCATGGTGTTCAACACCGCCCGCTGCAGGATGCCCCGCTGCTGGCGTGGCAGAGTTCCGCCGCCCTCCTGCTCGTAGAGCAGCTCCCTCGTGGCATCGTTGGTGGGTGTGATGTCGCCGTCGTCGTAGGATCGCCGCCATCCAATGCCAGGCGCATTGTTGCCCAGAAGACGGGCGGCAGCCGCCTGCTGCTGTTGCTGGTGGAGCAGCTGCTGGTGATGATGCTGCTGCTGCAGTGTGGCCGCTGCAGCCATTGCCGCTGCAGCCGCCGCTGTTGTGGGCGGGCCAAAGTGGCCGTAGTCCGTGGTTGTGTAATGGCTGAAGGTCAGATGGCTGCGCGTGCTGTTATCGTGGATGTCCTCCAAAGATTCCAGGCTCTTGCCGCGCGGCTGGCGAACCTGCAGAAAAGGATAAGGGGCTCGTTATGAGGTGCAACTTTTTGAAATTAATGAGGCCAGTTTTCTTCTAAGTTCATTGCGAATCAACGGAAAAAAGTGCTCTTACAATAACAGATATAAATAATAGAATATAATTATTATTTGCAAAGCAATATTAATGAAAAGTATGTAGCTAAATTTGAAATTTGTAAATCAACGATGTTCGCGATGTTAAAAGTTATTTCGTGGCTAAAATGTCAGAGGGCACTTAAAAAGTTCAAGGCCAACGCGCTGCTACGCTTTTTAACTGTGGAGAACCAAGTGCCCACCTTAATGAGCACCACATCGTTGCCCGAGCAGCACTCGTGGTTGCTGCCCGTGCAGTAGTAGGCGTCTCCGTTGGCGAGGCTGCTGTTGAGGCAGCTGCTCCCGGATGGGGCAGTGGAATTCAAGACACTGCTGGTCGCGTAGATTTTCGTGTCGTCCCACGAGACGCGGGTGGTTGGCACATAGGATGGCGTACTGGGTATGGGCACATTGAATTGCCAGGGCTTCCGCTGGTACTCCTGATGGGTCATCCATTCCGACAAGGGGAAATCATACAAAACAAATGAACAAAATAGAAACGAAACGAAAGTTAGTGGTAAATTAAAATCAAAATAAATTAAGGTAAATAAAGGTGTGTTTAAAGACTTTAAAGAAAAATACAACAAATACTTTAGATGGCAGTTTAAGTAATGTAAAATCCTTTAAGTTACTTGGACACTGTTTTAAACCCTTGTTGTTTGTTTCTAAAAACCCCCTGTATTTTGACCCAATTCCTCACCTGCTGTTGGTAGGCATTGGTGCCGCCTGGGTTCCACTTTCCGCTAATGATGTCCTTCACACGCTTGATGGCCAACAGAATCTTCTTTTGGTGGCCCAGCTTGACAATGCCAATGTCCTCGAGATCCTCCCAAGTCACTTGGGTTACGTCGCGCACCGTCTTATAGTTCTGCTCCAGCAGGGGCTGAATGTACTCCTCCAGACGCAGCAGCTGCAGCCATTCCTCTATGGATCCCTGGAAGCGGAGCGGAGATTCGAATTGAGACGTCATTATCGTTATGTTTTATTGAAGCCAGCTAAGCTAATCGCATTTGATTCATGTCAGAGTAGGGAACAACACAGATCGCCACAGACTACAAATTGTCCATGAACTAGTTCAGACCTCGCTGATAAAGGGGGAAGCGAATCGAATCGAATGGAATGGGTTGGGTTGGGATGGGTTACATACGAGTATATGTAAGGCTGGGACTGGGCTGGTGTCTCTCATGATGAGCCTACCCACCCGTCGCTCTAATCAGTTGTAATTGATAAGATATGACATAAATCGCGTCAAAGCACGGGCATAAAGAAACGAATAAAAGCCAAAACTCGTTGCTGTCGTCATTAAACGGTAGCAGGCTAGCCCCACTCGTAACTAAAACTCGCTATATACCCCCAGATAAATACACATATGCGATGCAGTCAAAAATCGTTAGCTTTTCATACACACTTTATGCTCCATGTACGTAGCAATGTGTTAATCAGTTTTCCTCGTTTTTTTTTTTATTTTTTTGTTTTTGGTAGCTCTATGACTGTCTGCGCTTTTGGCAGCTAAATTGCTGTTGATTTCAATTTAATTAAACGCCTTGTCTTCTGCGAAATGGGATGTGATTGCTGGAAGATTCTCACTGCTAGAAAATCTCATTGAAAGCATTTGATTGCTAGAAAAGTTCGTCTTATATATAAGTATCTATTGAACATGACATCAGCGAAGTATAAGTCTGTTGCTTTCCTTACCTAAGACCGATAATTCAATTAAGCAATGTGCTATTGCATATGCATGTATCATTTCCGAATTTATTTTTGAAGTATAAAATTCATACCTTCATTTTCTGGATAGGTCATATGTAGATAGCAGCTATTTCCGTTTGGAAACCCCCCACTAATCCCACCCTTTTGTTAAGTAGGTATGAAAATATTTCTTGATCTTGAGCTTTGTTGTTCAATTGTTTACTTAGAGAACTCTCCACCGAGGAATGCCACTTCAAATAGTATGTAGATATATGCCTCACAACTCCGTCGAAGTGAATGTCGCAGCAAAACAACAATAATAACAAGCCCGCAACTCTATTAGCCGCATATGCTAATCGAAATCCTCCATCCTCGGCCAAATGGGCGAAGATCTCCAGCAGGCACGACACCATATATTATACTAAAACTTTAACAAAATATTTATCTAAATAACAATTTGGTTTTTGGTGCTTTGGTGGCTTCACTTCGCGTTCGCTTCTCCGAAATCCATTAGCAGGTAGCATATGGTATGACACTAAACAGCAGCGGCAGCCATCATTAGAGCAGGCGAAAACGAAAAAAAAAACAAACCAAAAACAGGTTTTCGAAAAGCAAATCGGTGACCAAAAGACAAGAAACAAACTGTACGTACTATGTACAACAAAAGTAGTAAAAAGTTGAAACGAATGCGTCAGTCGGAAAACCAAAAAACCAAAAAACAATTTTGGACCCCGCTAACGGACTGCGAAAAAAATAGGAATCTATGTACCATATGTACGTATGTATATAAGCCAACATCAGTGCCTTGCGACCCTCAAGGTCGTTTGCTGATTGTGCGGCTCGCAGCGGAGATTGGCGACCGTTTAATAACCTTTTCCTGCCCGCGCTCACTTTTTCAGTTATTTCGCTTTATTTCCTTTTTCGCCACGATAAAGATGTGTGCGAAAAAAGAAAGCCGCAGAGGCTGTAGAATGTTGGCTAATGAGCGAAGTGCTCGAGTCGCTCGTTATGGGTGATGTAAGTGAAGGTACACGGTGAAAAAATATAATAGGGAAGCTATTAGATATGGTAAAGAGCAATATCAAGCAAATAAAATATATACTTTAATGTATCTTAAAGATACATCCGATATGTCTCAAAGAACTAGCTATTAAATTTGTTTTGAAAATGGCTCACTTCTTAAGTAAGAAAGCACTTTGGCACTTATAGATTTTCGTTACAATTTGCAGTAGTTTTCTTATATTAGGATTATACTTTACGTTGCAGAAAAATCCACAATTTCTTAGTGTTTTGGAGCCCTTCAACCGCACCCCAAAAAAAAACAAAGAGTGTCGTCTCGCCCAAGATCAACAAATAAGAAATATCGAATGTAGCGATAAAGAACGAAAACAATACGGGTAGGTAGGTAACTCGACCACAGAACTTGGCTAACTTGCGAAAACAGTCACGGCGCGTTATATAAACAGAAAACAAGTATAAAAGAAGGAATGCCGAACAACAAAAAGCGCAATATATTCTACACAGCTAGTAAAATATTATCGAGCATTTTTCAGCTGAAATACAAAACCGTCTCTGCGAAACAAACAAAAAATAAAAAAAAAACAAAAGCTAAAATCTGAGGTCATAGTGATTTGAAAAATTGCAGCTAAAAAGCATGGCAAATCGGCTTTTCAAAGTTTCGAGGCGGTGCGATAATGAAACACCAAAATGGAGGTTATTAGATGGAGCAAAACCTGCAATTAATCGAAATCGAACGGAATGTGGAACAAGTCGTTGAATGATCGATAAAGGCGATAAATGATATTTTCTGTATTCGCTCAGCCGGCGGCAGGTGGGCAGCATTATAGCCGAGTGGGCGGGGAATGCAGTTATACACCCATATACCTATAACTATATATATGTATATGCATCTGCAGTCGGACGAAATGCATCAGTCGAAGCTGCAGTTGAAGTTGAAGATTATGGTCGTTGGTTGTTAATCGGCTACGGAATGCAGCTCACTGTGAATATGGAACTCGTGCCACGAATGTGGATGGTATGATTCAAACAATTCATGCTAATTTATGGAGGCATTATTTTTTGAAAAAACATTTTTGGAGCATTTCTTCAAAGCCACAACACATTGACTTGGATTTAAAGTCGTTTTCAGGCGGCGCTTAAAATTCGGAATAATTATGTTGGTCAAGTTTTAAACTTTGAACCGATTCCTCAGTGATATGCATGTTTCGCATCTTATTTGGTATGCATTTCCATATGCGCAGCGTGTTGATTTTATTCGGGGTTAGTCATTCGACTTGAAAGCGTTGTTTAGGGCCAAACGTGAAATGCATATTGATAAGAGCTCAGGTGGTTGCATTTAGTAAGGCACGTACTTTTCGTACGAATTTTGGTGCAGTTAACTGGGGGGAAGGTAAAGTTTGCTGAATAATCTATAAGCTCGACTTTTAAGGCGGAAGTTTGGCATATGTGATGTAGGTAGCTATGGAAACAAACCACAACTTAAATATAATAATAAATAAATTAAATGTTAAATACATTGAATGCCAAGAAACAAAAGACCCTACCCATAAACAATTGAACCTCGGAAGTAATGCCAATTTATTGCGAATCCTATCAGATTCTTTATCTTTTGAACTCAACAGTTTGTTCACCTGCGATTACCCGATTCAAATCAATTACTTCTACGGCTAGAACACGACTTTGAATGGCATTTCACTGAATGAGCTTTGTTGGCCCCATCATCTTAGCCATTCAGCTGGAACCTTGATCTGTCAGTTCGATTGGCTAATGATCGGCTTCGATCCGCAGAGCAATTATCTGCGATGGAGCAGGTTGCTGCTGCTATTTCAAGTTCAACTTAATGTCACCGCAGCAATCCGCACGAATGGACTTTTAGTTTTATATATACATATTTATTCACTTCGCTCTTCGTGTTTTTAATGAATTGTTGATGGGAATTAATGTGCGCATATTTAATAAAAAATAAAATTCCTTTATTAAAAAAAATGAGCTGACGGCGCTGTTTTAAGTTCTCTTTTTCTCCTTCGCATGTGGGAAACAAGTTTATTTTTTCTGCTCGCTCTTTTTTTTTGCCTTTTTTTGCAAATGCTTATTTAATGAATATAAAAGATAAGCCGGTAACTAAACAAGCAAACAGAGAAAACGGCGAAAAGAGAGAAAAAGGGTGTTGCCGGCCACAATTAATGCCAATATGGCAATTTGCCAAGCTCGTAGCCGTGCATATGTGTGTGTGTGTGAACGACTATCTGTGTTAACAATGACTAAATAAGTTGCTCTACGTGATTGCAGGCCAACGTTCACAGTAGTTGATCGCTAGTCGAGCCATTAGTTGCCATACCACCGCTTTTCTAATCTTTATTGTATTCAAACTTGATCGCTAATGAGCCACTTCCTTTCCAATCGATTTAAGTTTTACTTTTCCTTTCCCTACTTCAGCATTTTAAGCTACTTTAAGAACTTACTAAAAATGTTACTCGTTTTCTATTTACAATTAAACAAAATGATTTTTCAATTAACTTGTAATTATCTAAACTTGATTACTCATGGCAAAGAACTTCTGAATTTAAAAGTAGCTGCAGGCGTGTCCACCGAAAAGTCTCTACTGTACCATAGGGTGCATCACGAGTTGAACTGGTTCTGTACTGATTAGATAGGCAAATATTTGCCGGGCGTGCTAACAAACAGAGATACTTTTCCGGAACTCTCGACTTTATTGTGCAGAGATAAAGTTCGTTTAGTGGTTCTAGAACACCTTTGACAATATGTTTAAAGAAGGCTTTTACTTACCGGCACGAAATGCGGCAAATTGTCGAGCACCTGCAGCTTGTCGATGCGCTGCTTGATCCGCTCCCGATGATGCGGATTCTTGATGCCAATGGCGGTGAGATCCTCCGGCGTCATGCGCGCAATGGTGGGCAGATCGTAGCCCGCGGCGATGAACAGCTGGGCGTACTCCTCGTGCTTCATCTCCAGCAGCCAGTCGATGATGAGCTCATCGTTGCGCTGCCGATCCACACTGCCAATGGAGCACGAGCTGACGGAACTGCAGCGCGGCGAGGAGAGCGGAGCACGAATCGAGGCGCCCGACGAGGACACGCCCGTCAGGTAGGAGGAGGCCCGACCCGAGTCCAAGCTGGCGGTGCTGTGGCGAGATCCAGAGCCTGCCGAGCCCGACGACGAGCCCGGCGAGTCTCGGCCAGGCGATTGGGTTAGATCGATGCCCTGATCCTCCTGCAGGGCCAGCTGCTGGTGGTAGTAGACGGCCGCTTTGTGGGTCAGCGGTTCGCGCAAAGTGGCACAGAAAACGGGTGGCGGTGGAACCATGGCTACGCCGGGCTTTCCAGCTCCGGGTGGTGGTGCTCCAACCACCGTCGATCCACCGCCTCCTGGGCCGCCAGTGGAAGGGGCTGCCGTTGAAGTGCCACCCACTTCATCCTTAAGACGCAGGGCCACACTCGTCTCCCGGGGCAAATTGAAGCCACCCTCCTCCAGCGAGGGGGACGAAACGATGCTGCTGCCGCTCATGCTGATCCCATCGTCCGCCTGGTGGTTTTGATGATGGCGCAGTGGTCCGCTTAGCCGGTAGAGCGGTATCGATGGCTGGTGGTGCGGATGATGATGGTGGTGGTGGTGGTGGTGAAGCTGCTGCGGCTGCTGATAGAGATGCAAATCCTGCGGCGAGTCGCCTGGTATGGTTGGCGGTTGCACCTTCTTAGCCTGTGCGGTGGATGCATGCGGCTTCAGCGAACGATGCATGATTATGATGCGCCTCTACTGGCCGCCGGGGCCGTAACTTCGCCGACTCCTGGTGGAAAAACACACAGAAAAAAAAGAAAGAAATTGTGAAAATCAGTACTGCAGTTGGGCAAATGTGTCCGCCAGATGTGTGTGCCAGAAAACAAGAAATCTGCATAATTGGTCATAGACGGTTTTGATGTTCTACTCTAAAAATAGGGCTCACAACAGTGTTTACATGGCGAGTCAATAAACTGCGCCACGGGTGCTTCAACTCCCCCCCAGCTTCATGTTTTTAGGCCCCCATCGCACCAATCCCTCACCCATTTATCTACTCCACTGCATTACAATTTTCATTCACAAAAAAGTTGTTAGCTCAAAAGGTTGCGACGGGCGGAATACCCATGCTTAATCATTATATCAAATGATTATAATGATGATTATTATAATGATTATAACAAAAACAAATATTTGAATTTGATATTTCAGTGCCAGTTTGGAAATGTTATTATATATTATATAAAAAAATTGAATTAATTTCCAATCTTAAACGGAAATTTCCCTGAATTTACCAATTAATTTATATATTTTCCACAGATGTCAATATGACTGCCCGATATGCCCTTGATGCGCCCAAAAACAAACACCCATGCCCCTGTTCTAAGCAGCTGACAGACAGAGACGGCACGAGGTGGTCGGAGGGAGACAGGGCGAGACCCCGCAAAAGGGCGAGGACTATGAGACTTTGGCTGCGGCACGAGCTGTGTCAAAGTTCGTTGACTGCATTCTGTGGTCGGGCGTAGGGGGGCGGGGGGTGGAGCGGATTGGGCTGCTGTCTAGTCGGCAGCGTCATAATACACTCGAAAAATGCACGGGCAGACCTCGGACGGGCGAAATCTGGCAGAAAGTCACGAACGCAGCCCTCGACATGTCATTAACAGCAGGGCGCAGAAATAAAGCCGCCCGATTTACGGGGAAACAATAAAAAAGTGAAAAAAAGCCAGGCTGCAGCAGCAATTTCCTGGCAATTCGCCTACAAAGTAAGTGAGTAGTATGTAAGTGTGCGCGGGCACTACAAATGAAAATGAAAAATGGAAAAACAAGTGTTTCGGAATTCAAAAGCATGCAATTGCAATTGCCGCCCCAACCGACTATCGATAACTGGCGGGGCGGCCACCTGTTCGATTGGAGCCTCGCTGCCCGGCCGGCGAGTGAAAATCCAAAGCACCAGGTGTCATAATCCGAGTGGTTTTCCCTACCCAAAAATGTGTGTGTGTGCGTGGGTTGCGCTGCAAAATGTACGTAGGAAAGGCGTAGGAAAAACAGCAAAGCGCATAACGGTGGCAGTAGTAAATCTCATTTACAAGCTGCCTTTTTAATGAATTTTTATGTATGCGACGTGCCGGAAAAATAGGGAAAAAACTGCAACCGTTGCGAAAACTCCTCCCCAACCGCAAAAAGAGAGAACAAATCCTCTCTCGTCGGGAGAGCGAGAGAGTTTTTGGCGTAGTAGGGTAGTATATCAACTGCAGCAGCAAATGTGGGTTGCGGTTTCTTTGTGTTGTGTTGCTTTGCCGCCCACACGAGCTGCACCCATGCAACCCCCCTCACCCCTTCCCCCACAACCTTTCGTATACCGAAAACCACCCACCCACCAGATGTTGTTGAACCGTTTCATGCGGCCGGCATTGCAGTTTTTTTTTTCCTTATTTAAATTTTTGTCTTTTTACCCCGGGTTTTTGTTATCCCATTTTTATGAGCTACCATTGTTGTTAGGAGCTGTAAGTTTAATTGCAAACATGGAACAGGCAAGCCCCCACACTGCCTCATAAAAGGGGGGAGGGGGGAAGTTGGGGTGGTGCAATAATGTGCAGTGAGAAAAAACACGTCAAATACTTTAATATTGGTTAATAAAGCTGTAGGAGATTGAACTTTTTATAATATTAATACCTTTACTATAATTCAATTAAATATTTAGATAAAGCAACAAGCAGCATTAATAAAACAAATTAATAGATATATTTGAAATATTCCACTTGTTTTTTTTTCAGTGCACACCCTGTAATATGGGTGGTGAGTAATCGTAATGAGCATAACACTTGCCCTGTCTTTCGTGCCCAGCGAACGCCGGCTTTGGCTTTAAAGTGTGGCTATAAAATCGAAATCAATTTTGAATCTATTGACGGGGGTCTCCCCTGGCGAGTGTTCACTGTTGTGCAGCATAAAAACTGACTGGAAATGCAATTGGAGGCTTGGGACCTTTTGGGTGTTGGCAAATACATAAATACAAAAGGGAAATAGTCGGCTGGCGGGGAGTTGGGTGGGTGGTTGGGCGGCCAACAGGCTGAAAGATTTATTGATTGTCACACACACAAACACACACATCTGTATAGAAACACACTCACATATTGATTGATGTACAATGAAGCGGAGTTGCGGTTTTGAAGTTGGCAGCAAAAACGCTGAGCAACTAAAAATAATTATGGTTACACCAGAGCTCTCAACACATTGAGGCGCACAGATACAAAGAGAGCAGGGGCAAATGATAAATCAGATACAAAATGACCGCAATCTTTATACACTACGGAAAAGCTGTATTGAAAACTACATTGAGTTGGCAAACGCTCCTGCTTACATATACAAAAACTTTAATGGATACTGCCCATAATCTTTATAAGATGTTGGTTTTTTGGTCACTTTAGGGATTGGAGAATTCTGTTTATTATTCAAAAACCAATAGCTGTCAGGAAACCCAAGATTTAAGAATCCGTGAAATGTAATCCTTTGAAAGATGGTTATTGACTCTTCACCCTTCCGTCCAAAAGGCGACTGAGAAAAAGCGTATTTAATCTTCGCTAGATTCGTTCCATTTAGTGGCTCGTTTTCTTCTCTTTCATAGCGTTTTTGTCGCTGTCGAGAGCCGTTAAAGTTTACTGGCATGAGTAATCAGCCAAATGGAGCGCAATAAAATGGCAAACGGTAACACGGCCAATCTATCACCAGAACGGCCAGCTCAGTGGGCACACCACCCACTGAACACCAGACCCACCCCCGCATTGGACCCACTAGATGGCACATAGTGCGATAGTATGGCGACCCACAGGAGGTTGGCATCAAATGAGGCGCATCTCAATCTCATGTTTATTAACGCCGCCAGTGAGTGAATGTGTGTGCTGGTGTCATTAAGCCTCATAGATAAAGTAAGGTCCCACAGCTGAAAAACACCCCCATACCATCCGTACACACTCCAGTTGGCCAGCACTTCATTATTGACAACAAAAGGTTGGCCGACTCTGCTTCTTATTTATCAGCTGCGGGTGTTTTGCATATGACAAGTTTTTTTCACTCTTTCACTCGCTTTTTCCCTTTTTTTTTTATCCCCTACTGGCCTTTATTTTCTTTTTTTTTTTTTGCCCCCCAAAATGCAATGAACTAAGTTCGGTCGTACTTTATTCGTGTTTACCACGCCCGGGTCTCAAGTAGAGAAAAGGTTTTGTACTTAGTAGAATATTCTGTCAGGCCAAACAAAAAAAAAGAAAGCTACACACACAGGGAGAAAAACCATCACCAAAATTCGTCATCTAAGCTTTGATAAGATTTTCAGGCCAAATAGTTTAACTTTAAAAAAATAAGTAAGGAGCTGTATCAATTATTTCCTGAAAAAGTAGAAACTGGTGTTTATAATCCTATTTCTTTATAATTTAGAAGGTTCAGTGTGACCATGCGAAGAAAAAAGTAGTACAAACTAGGATCATATTCAAAAACCAAATATTGTGAACTAGATCTGTCCAAACCAGTGATTATGAAATTTGTATGTGAAATTCGATGGATTTGATTTGGCTTTTTTCCCGCTGTGCAACAGCCACGAGAAACGTGGAGCGACAACAACCAACGAGCGCACAAAAGATGGTGTCGATGATGCTGCTTGGCTGCTGCCTGTCTCGCGATTCCCTGCCGCCTTTAAAACTTTACCATCTCTTTGCCACAAAGGCTGTCGATAGCTCGAGATGTTGATCTTGCAAAGCGCAGAGACAAGCAGCAACCACAAGCTTCGACTGAGACTCCCAACTCCGACTCCGACTCGAAACTCCAGCAACAATAAATGGCCAGAGGCAGCCAAAACTTGTTTTGCCTGTAAAAGGGAGTTGTCGCTGTTGTTGTTGCTCGTGCATTGTCTCTGCGTTTTGTTTCAGGTTTCAGGCAAACGCCAAGAACAGGCAGAAACAGCGCCATAACAGCTATATGAAGTGAAATGCAATAAGGAGCATCGAGGGAGCTGTACTGCTACCCTATACATAAACGATAATGAGGACAGTTTGAGCTGGCCAAATAGGGTAAAAAGCAACAAAAGGCAAGAAAAAGAAAAAAACTTAAAATTATTATTAGTATTCTTCACCTAACAATCAATTTAGACCCTACAGAAAACTGCAATTACAGTTTTCAATTATTGCCAATTAAACTAGAAAGACTTTGCATTTCCACTTGCTTGATTGCTCTAATTAAGCGGCATTTCCAATATATCCTTTTGCAATTATCAGCCATTTTCAAAGTTCATCTTTCTTGAGAATGGCCCATGAATAATAAATGGTCTAATGGCATCAGCCCATTCCCAGCCCCATTCCAAAATCAATAACGCACATGTTCAATGGCAATGGCCAAATTAGACGTCCATGTTCCATTAGGAGTAGCCCACCCCAAATCCGTAAATCACGCTCCGAATTCCACGCATAGACCGATCCGATATACCTCGTAGTACCCCCTATTATGGTCGATGTTTTGGAGGAGCGGTATAAAGCTCGTAGGAGGAAAATGCAGCGCTGAAGATGTGTCAAATGTGTGGGCGGGCGGGCGCTCGGTAAACGGACAGACAGACGGATAACTTACGTGCAGTTTAACGGTTAATGCAAACGAAGACGACATTGCGTTGCGCATATGGCATGTAGCACAGTCAGTACAGGAAAAATGAAGACAGCAAACAGAGACGGACCAAATACGGCGGACAGGCACGTAGAGGAATATACTCCAAGTCGTACCAAAAGCGGCCATCAATTCCTTCTTTTTGTACATTTCCTCTATTTAGTTTTTTTTTTTTTTTGGTCAAGAAGAAAGGGGCAAACAAGTTGTAAGGCGAGCAATGAGTGCAGACAAAAGCAGTTACAAGACATGAAGAAGAAAGGCAAGGGAGATAAGTGGGAGGTACACAGGAAAATTGTGGATACTTTTCAAGTTTGATTAGACACTTATAATATCAGAGATGACAGGACATGACCCCACATGGCAGTAGGTTGTCTGCAATAAAATCACGCGAACCTGCAAGGATCGAATCGCCAAAACCAAGTGTCTTCATGGAAATATCAAAAGAATTCGCTTAATAGAAATGCAAACATCTACATCCTATCAACATATTCGGATATTATACCTTCTAATGAAGGCTATATATGCATAGATATGAATTTTCACAGTAACTGGCAAATATAATACTAGAACCTTTTTACCATTTTATATGGCCTAAACTACTTTTTTTCGGTGCAGCCATTAATAATGGAGGGCAGTGCTCAGCGTTTTACAGCTACATTGAACGTTTTGAGACGTTTTTTGAGGCACTTGCCTCTTGCCCCGCCCACCGCCTACAATTTTCGGCGAAAAATCGTATGCGGCTTACTACTACGCACACACACACCACGAAACGTAGTCACACGCACACATGCGTACGATTTTGCAGAACAACTGTGCAAAAAATATGCAAATTACCATGTTAAAATGATGAATTCCTTCGAGATTTCTATGCGAATCCAATGATGACACTTAAAATTCACATTAACTGCGGTTTTCACCAAGATACCAATTGATTTTTCATACGAAAAATGCTGTGCAAAAATTTCTTTTTACGTTAACACCAACACACACATGCACGCACACAAACACACACACACGCGCGCGCGGACATATACCGAGCAGAAAAGTGGCTGTGTGTTGAGAATTGGAGAATCGCAGACCCCGAGCGAGAGGAGCCCGAAAAAAGAGAAGCGCCGACGACCGCAAGCCAAAGCGTATTGAATCGCGGCTCCAGCATTCGAGCATTAAAGCCAGGTCCGTAAAATCCGATTGGAGTCCGGAGTCCTCGAAGTTGCAAGTGAGAGAGACAGAGAGAGCGGGCCAGCTGAGCGAGCGCCAAAGGAGAGCGAATGCGCAACTTGTACTTGTACTTGTCCTCCCCTCCCCACCCCATGCCGTTCCATCCTTCTCTTGTAAGGAGAGAAAACCATTTTTCTCAGCGGCCAATTTGTTGCAATTGAAACAATAACAATTCCGCTGGGCAATTTGTTTCGGGCCTGGCAAATTAGTTAGTTAATAAATGAATGAAAAGGGGGACTGGGGGAAAGGCGTTGGTGAAAGAGAAATGGGAAAACAAAGCGTAGCTTCAATAAGCAGGCACAGGCATTATTCCCTAAAGTGGTTGCCATTGGCAACGATGGAAATGCACTTGGCACAGTGGAACCGCTCACTGAAGGCGGCTACAAGAAGTTCACCGAAGTTCTGCTAAAGCCCTAAAGTACCCGAAGATACTTAAAAGATATAAATCCAAACTGTTAGATACTATGTAAATATTAGATACTATTTAAAGATTAAACATATTAAGTTGGGCTTCAAAAAGATATAGCCCTATTTATACGATCAATGTTTCCATACATAACTTCAAGTTGTAAGATATTAATAGATCGTTCAACTTGGTTTACTTTTCCATTGCAGCGAGAAGATTAATGAGAGGGAGTGGGGACAGCAATTGATAATCTCCTTATCTGTCCCACTGTGCGTTGAATGCCACGCAAAAGACAAACAAACCGAGGCACACACACACACACACACACACAAGCGAATGAACCAAGCACAACCACTTTTCATGCCGCACAAGGCAATAAGAGAAATAGAGAGATGGAGCCACTTGGGGAGAGAGAGCGAGAGCGAGCGAGGCTCCATCAGCGGTAACTCTATTTGAGAACCGCGCAGCTGCATGCTCTCTCTCTCTTTCTTTCTCTGCCTCTAATCTCTTGGCGGAGCCATTGCCGCCCGACTCCCCTCCCCAACCGTTATTCTAACACTTCATTGGAGACAACGACATCAAGTCATTTGATTCCCACACAAATCTCTGCATATTGAGCGCGGGCTCTCTCTACATCTCCATCCATCTCGCTCTCACTCGTTTCATTATGGCAAGTGAGTTATGGTTTTTGCGGGTGTGTGTGTGAGTGTGTACTGCTGCGCTTTCTATTGATTTATATGAGTTTTATGGCGCAATCTGAGCTATAACAGCCAAAGAGCAGAAAAAATTTACCTAGAGCTCTGGTCTCGATTTTAATTACGGCAAGGGGAAATTATGCAAACGGAGAATTAATAAAAAAAAGAGAAAAACAATAAAGTACAAGACTTTAAGTTTTATTACACCCCCACTACTCACGACCAGAGTTGTCACGTGTCGTTAGCAATGCCAGACACGTGTTCGTTTATTAATTACATAAGCCTAAACAGCGGCAGCTGCAGTCGTGAGTGCCCCTCCTCCTGATTGTCTTTTGTTTCCTTTCTTTTTTTTGTTGAAAACCCAATTTCCTGCAGATGCTAAAGATGCCGCATTGAATACAAGGCGCAACGAAACAGCTGGCAACCCTCATAAGTGACAGATGGCGACGCCGACGTCGACGCAGGCAGCGCAGGACGAAGGCCGCATCAAAATAAAAACACAAAAAAGAGTTGCCGCCTGTCCGAAAAGCACCATAAACACCGAAACCTATTTAAATGTAAACGTAATAAAGTGTACATATTATAAACTTACGTTAGCAGATAATATTACTATTTTCCAGGCTTTTGGCTAAGTTCTCTCCGCTCCTCTTATCATTCGACAAATCACATAAATCACAAGCGTAACGAAAGCTGCCACACAAAATGTAAACAATGTAAAACGCTCGTAATTGTTGCTTTTGTAGCTTAATGAATTTCACGTTTTTTATGGCTTTTTCCACAAAAACAGGAGACAAACAAACGGCATCAAACGCACACAGGCACATACACTCGCACCAAAACTCACAGTTTGTTGTCTTTATTTTATGTCTACGACGCGCGAGTAAAACATAAAAACCAGATTAATTTCAGGCAGACGAAAATGTTGACGCTTTTTTTTCGTTGGTTTCTTTTAAGCTGAATTTCTTGCTCAGTTGTTGTGGTCGCGACTGCTCATTTTTAGTTGCTGAGCCGCCATTTTCTTTTGTGGTAATTTGTTGAGTTTTATTTATTTTTTAATTCTCTGATATATTAAGCACTGCTTTCTTACTTTGTATATATATTCACTTTACTTTGTTGTAATATCTGTACTTTTGATATATTTCGTTTTTGAATCTAACGACAAAAGAACGGGTTTCCGCTGCAAACTTCCGAACAGCGGAAAAATGAAAACAAAACTTAGTGTGATCGCAGCGTGGCTGTTGGAAAATACCTCAATAATAAAACATCGATTGCACACAAAGTATTGACGTATCGATGTTTTAGTATTTTTGGGCATCTTTTCAGCTTGTGTTTTGAAGTTGAAGTTAAATTCGTCAAAAATTAATGTCTTTTGTATTTTTGCTTTAAATAGTGTTGTACGTAAAACTTTTTCATTTATCGCCGGTCATAATTGTTTTCCACCCCTAGAACCGGTGTGAAAGCTCAAAAATACCAATAATTTAAAAACGACCGCAAACAGTGTTGGTATATATGTTACATTTGAGGCATTTGCAGCACTCCCTTGTCGGTATTTTCTGTGCTGTCACTTCGCGTTCTCCGCTTTGTGCTCTCCTTCCACAACGAAATAAACGGAGAAATAGCAATGTTAGTTTTAATTCGTTTAAGCCATAACAATTAATTAAACGAGTGCGAGTCACAGTGTCTTAATTAAAATGTATGTGGCGCAGTGATTGGCTTTAATTTAAATGTTTCGTGCTGTTTGATTTGTCCCTGTGTTATATTTGTGCGGCGTTTTGTGCATACTTTTTGTGGTTAAATAAACTAAAGGAACTAGTGTGAGTCGATTACTAAGCTTAAGTTTCTAAAAAGTGTTAATGCTAAAAAAGCGGCGTCTTAATTGAAAAATGCTAATGAGTTAAAACAGGTTGGCGACTCTCCTGCTCGCTCTCGATGCCCTGCCCCCACTCTCTCTCTTTCTCGCTCATTTGTTGCACTGTTGTTGTTGCGGCCAACTGGGTACTTTTAACAGTTACCTTGGTCAATGTACGGATGCCAAGTAAGTGGAGAAAGAAGGAGAGGCGAGAAGTAAGAATAAACTAATTTGCACACTCGCTTTGGCGTGCTAATTCCACTTACTTTTCTTCTTTTATTGTTTTGTGGGCGTTTAGCATGATTCATTCGCGTTTGTTTTGTCTTATTCGTTTTATCAACGTCTCCGCATTTGGTGCAGCGCTAGCAACAACAACTACCTGTGGCATGCAGTTCGATTGGCGTCTGCGTGTGTGTGTGTGCCTCAAATGTCAAAGTTGACATTTCGTTTTGGGCGGGATTTCAAATTCGTGCGCAAAGAGAAAACGATAACAGAGAGAGAGAGAGAGCAATAGAAATTCATAAGTTCGTTTATCTATCAGATTCTGAAGTTAAAGCTACGACACTTTACAGTTAAGCTTCTACAACAAATTCTTAAAAAAGTTCAGTCACTATATAAATATAAATAATAGTTTTTAAATATAAAATATATTTTTGTATTTTAACTAACAAATATAAATTACTTTTAGTTTAATATGTTATTGTAAAATGTCTGTTAAATTTATTTTACTGTAAGCAGCTTCATTTTTAATTAGTAAATTTTTATTCTTATTTTTGCAGTTTTCTGTTATCAATCTGTTTGTCTCTGTGTGTTACGTGTTATCAAAATATTATACCCAGCTAGCAAATGCAGAAAATGCCCTCGCAAATTCTGAACGACGGCAGCAGCGTCAGCTTGAATAGCGCCAGTATGAACATGGCCAATACGCCCAATAGTATTACGGTAAAGACCGCCTACAATGGCCAGATTATTATCACCACCGTCAACAAGAATATCTCATACGAGGAGCTGTGCTACGAGATTCGCAACATTTGTCGCTTTCCTCTGGATCAGGTAAAATTTTATAAGTTATACAATTTAAAGAAGGCGTAATTCATTGAGCGTTTTGTTTAGCCATTTACCATCAAATGGGTAGATGAGGAAAACGATCCCTGCACCATATCAACGAAAATGGAATTGGACGAGGCCATAAGACTTTACGAAATGAACTTCGATTCCCAGTTAGTCATTCATGGTAAGTCTGCTAAAATTTAGAATTGCAAAGATCTGATAGAGTAATAAATAAAAGAAAGTCGAGTTATTGGTTGTGGAAAAGCTCGATTGTAATTTAAGTTCTCTTCTAAAATTGAAAACGATAAACTTATCTAATAAGGTCAGTAAAACAATGTGAGCGGAAGCAAAATTAAACCAAAGTAAGCCTACTAGTTATCTAACTAAAGATACATTATCTGCATTCACAGAATAACTCTTCTTTTTATGTTCAATTCTCCAAGTTTTGAAATGATTTACTGCTGCCGCCGCAAGGTAGGCAGCAAGTAATTAATTAGCCAATCGGCAACACAATTCGTCTTCGCTACCATAACTTAAGCAGGCAAATTTAAGCCTGATTAAACAATGCGAGCGCGTCTTGTTGGCTCAATAAAATTGAGTTTTCCCCGCGAGTTTTCCGGCTGCCTTTCTGCCTTCCCGGCATCCAAACGGCAGCGTCATCCACTCGAGTTAATAACATAAAATATTAATTAACCCGTACGAACACTCGCATGCTCGAAAAGCCCGAGTCTTGTGGCAATTGCCTTAGGCAGTCAGCGTTCTTCTACTTTTGTTCACTCTTGCCTACCTCCGACTTATTTGCATATAAATTCTGCTTGGATCTTGGCTCGACGGCATCATTTATAATTCATTATAATTAAATTGTTTGCTTCGTGTGGGTTTAAGTTTTCGCCAGCTTTTTTGGAATTTTAATTTTCCTGTTGTGCGGTTTTCGGCGATCTCACTCATGCACACGCTGATGCGAGTTTTGTGCTTAATTATGCCTGCCGCAACAACAAAAAGGTTTCACTTACCACACTCGTTCGGCGAATGACAAACACAAAACCCTTTCAGTACAGTAAATTACTAAAAAACGAGGGCCTGAGGTTAAAGCATAATAAACAAGGAATACACTCTTCTTTGGCTAAGAATGTAGGACATTTTAGTTTTATTGGGTAAGATATATAAAATAATACCTAGTAACCAAACTTGTTTTTACCATTTAATTTTAGTGAGTATTAATATCCCTTGCAAAGTGTAGTGCTTATTCGAATTTTCCAAGTTATCCATATATCCTTAACCATTCCATACCTGTGGTCATTCGGTTTTTCCGAACACCGGTCTGCAAAACAAGAAAAAAGGCAACTAACGGCCAGCAGATATGATAACTGCCAGTCGCACTAAACAAAGTTCGTAGGTGGTGTGGGGGTTTGATGGAGAGGGTGTTACAGTTTCCGCTACCCTTTTTATGCGGCTTTGTTTTTGTTCTGCGGAGCAGGCTTCCTGATATTTTGTGGCCATTCCACCTTCACATATGTACATATCTCCGAATGACAAAAAAGAACATTGTGTAGGGACAACATGTTGGTTGTTGTTTGCTGCATACCCGGTACTTTTCAAGGGGTATGCTGTATTCGTTCAAACCAAGTTCTTCATTCACCCACATTAATTTTCAAGACATATCCCAAATATTATGCTACTTAAATATTCAATTGCCTGGTAGTGGGTAGCTTACCTGTCGCAACACTTGACAGTCTCATTCTTTCTTGTTTTTATTCTTGTGTTATGTGGCCACGTGTGAAAAAATGCGGCTTAAAATGTATTAAAAGCATTCTGTGTGCGTGTGTCTTCCTGCGACTGTGAGTGTGTGCGTAAGGGAGAGGGACATTGTCAAGGTATTACGTTACCGTTACACGCACTCCTGCATATGTTAGGATGTCCTGTCTGTGTGTTTGTATGCCGAACATGTTTTCTGTTTGTGTGCTTATTGTTGTTGTGTTGATTAGTAAATGGCTGTTGGTGTGTGTGTGTTTTGAATTTCTACAAGCCCTTGTTTTGACTTCTCTGTTGTTGCTTCTCTTGTTTTTTGGTTTCTTTTTTTTTAATTTTGTTAGCAATTTTTTTTTTATGTTGGAAAGTGTGTTTCCGTACAGTTTCGCTTCACCTTCCGGCTTCATCTCCGCCCAGCAAAAACCTCTGCAGCTCCCCAAAAACAAAGCAATACAAAAAGTTAGAATCTGTAAGCTAACGGTATAATTTATGCGCCTGCAATATGGCAACGCTGTCCGGCACACACACACACACACACATATGCATATGTACATGAAAAACTTTTGTCCAGGTCCGAAGAACTTTTTTTGCAGCTCATAAGGTCGATACACAAGATGCCATTACCCAAGAGCGAGACAGCGATGGCCAGCAGAGAATAGAGGGAAAGACAGAGAAAGAGCGAGAGAGCATTTCCCCAGATGCCACAAAAAACAGCTGAGCCAAAGAGAAAGGTATTGCCATCCATTGAATCTATGATGGCAATGCTAAAGCGCCGGTCTGCGGCTTTTATTTGCGCTCTCTCTCCTCTCTCTCTCTCTCGAAAAGTAAAGTATATTCACAAGGCCAACGCTGCTGTTTGGTGCTAGGAAGAACGGGGAAGGGCAATTTTCTTTTTCTCGGACGAGGGCTGAATTTTAGTAACATCTGCCCCATTCAGTTCCGGATTATTTGGATCACCTTCATCCATCTGAACGGATCCGGTGAAATTGTAATGCAAGATTATAGATTTCTAACCTTAGAGTTTCATGTTTTCTTGCTGGAATAAGAAATTGTTATTGAAAATAATCTTTTTCATCTTCGAGAAGTTATAACAAAATAGCTTACCTAAAGTAAATTGTAGTAAAATAAAAATAATAATTTTTTTAAGAATAATTCTTTTGAGTCATTCATTAAAAACGTGTACTAAGAAACTGAAAGAACAAAACTTTTTTCTCAAAATATCTAGTTTCTTTTTCGCTCTTGCTCTTTCCTTTTCCATTCGCCGAGACTCGCTCTCAATAGCTTTCTCCATGGCTTCCGCTACTTTCTCCCCGAAAAATTTCCCTAGCATACTTCTCTGCATCGGCATTTCACTCGCGCGTTGGCCGCTCGCCTGTGTGGAAGTGCCGTGCGGATTTCGATTCGAATATATAACTCCCCGGGCCTTACAAACAAATACATAATTATAGATATATATACATATATATGTATACAAATATACATGATTTTGCACAGCTAAACGGCAAATCGAGTTTCTGCGCTGTGAATTAACAAAAGAAAGCGGAAAAATCGAAGTTGTATGTCGGAAAGGAGTACAAATCAGTGAACAACATAATTCCATATAATTATTTTCTTAAACATTTCCACTCGCTCTTCGGCAAGTCCCGAAAATCTTGCGGAAAAAATCAATTGGCCCTGTGCAATATTTTTTGACTGTTCTGCCGAAGTTGTCGTACATTTCTGATTAGTTGCCATACAATTTTCCGCTGAGAGAAGGGGCGGAAAATGGGGTGGTGGAAAGGCAATGGACGTGAATGATTAACATAATTTTGTGAATGTTTCTTTAATGAACGTTTTTTTGGGGCTGCTAATGAAGTAAGAACTTTATGAAAGAGTTACCCCAGAGATGTGAAGATGGTATTTATGGCCCTATCTCGCAAAATCAATATATTTTGCAAGATTATAATTTACCCCTTTATAAAGTATAAATAAGCAAACAAATTTTTAAGGATTGCCAAAAATGAACATTTGAGGCAAATTCATGGTTGTTAAACGAGACAATTGAATATATTAGTTTGTATTATCAAACTTTTTATTTTTATACACTTTCTTTAAGTATGAAAGCGTAAAATACAAAACGAAAATTAAGTAAAATCCCAACCACTAAGCATTTTTTTTTAATTTTAAATACCTCTGGGCATTACAACTAAAGTTATAGAACGCTTTAAAAACATACCATATCCTGTGCCTCTATCATTTTGCACTTTGACAAAGGGAAGCAACCACTATAAAAAAAAATGAAAGAATTGATTTCCATTTTTGTGGGTTCCCCTACATTTTTTTCTGCATCACGCTGTTCACTTTTTTCCCCAAATTTTTTGGCTGCTGTGCGCCAGACACTGGCAAACAAAACCACACACACTTGCAAACACATATGACGCAAAATGAGGCAGTGTGTGTGCGGGTGTGATGGTGTGCGAGAATCCCCACCCTAAACTTGACCTCAGGCATTTGCACTTCATCAAGCGCTTCTTGCATCTCGGCGACCGGTCTGGTTGCCCAAACTTGGCCCAAACCGACTATACTATATAGAGAAGATGGATCCATTTCGTATGCATACATATATATATGTAAGACATATATGCACATATACTATATATATTTATGTACATATGTATATAATATGAGTCAGTGGGCTAGGAAGAAGCTGCAGGGCGAAACAATTTCCTTTTATTCTTTGCGGAAAGCGTTTTGCTGGCCAAGCTGTCGCCCTGCCATTTAAACTTGTTCGTTTCTTTTTGGCCCGAAGGCTTTCACTCGAACCAGGTGTGTGTGTGCGCCTCCTTTTGCCAAAGTTAAATCAGCAAATTTCCACTGTTTTTTCCCCACTGTTTTTTGGGTACCCTGGGGTTCTGTTTTTGGTCTGTGTTCCTTTATTTTTTATTTTAGGTTTGCCTATGCAGCCTCTGGGAGATTCGGTACCCAGTTCGCTTGCTAGCTGGCCCCATTATGATTGTTGGGCAAATTTTAATGATGCCATTGGGCTTAATGAAATTATTGTTAGTTCAGCAAACAAGAAAGCCCATTTCGGTATGGTTCGGGGATCAGTGAGAGGGTACGGATTTGGGAGGCAGGATGGTTGGTGGGCATATATGCCTCATTTCGGATGCCTATATCATATCGGTGATGCAGCGAGAAAAAGCTTTAATTATATTGTATAAATAATTATGTTGTGTTATTAGACCACTTTGATGACCTAATGCTTAAACCTTAAGCTTCTCGAGTCAGAATCTATACATTTTATTTAAATTTGCTTAAATTGCACTTACACAAAAGTTGCAGATATTAAAGTCCTCTCTTTTGCTCACTGTTATAATATAATTTTTATCAATCCATGAAGTTTTTAATATTTATAGAATAAACTAGCGTCTTTATTCACGTTTTAAGGTACATTTCGCAGATGGGCATTCTTTCTGTGAGTTGAAACTTTATGGCATTTCCATTTTGCCGCTTTTCTCTTTTTTAAGCTGTGTGAAATTTTATATCCATTGGAGGTCGAGGTGGGCGGCAGGTGGCGGCAACTTGCCCCGCTTGACGTCACTCGGAAAAGCCAAATTGATGTTTAACTATTGATGCCTCTGGTCCGGGTATCTGGTATCTGGTGGCCCAAAGATGGTGCCGCAGTACTTCTGGCGAACATCGCCTGCTTATGTTTATCGTTATGATCCGTCTCCACAACGCTTCCTGTGCCAAAGTTCAAGAGTGGGCGGATGATTGGGGCGCTGGAATGGTCAATAATTCGGGGCGTGGCGGGCTAAATATCCAAATTTGATGGGTTTCTGATGTAAGCAGCCGTGTGCTTATTTAGGCCATTGAAATTCTTGAATGGCGCAGTAAAGAATAAACAATAGCTATTGGGAATATCTAATCAATAGCTTTTTGCTCCAAAAAATCCGATTTATTCAGATTAAACATATATTACGGCATTTTTATTAGGCCATGCAGTGAAAATATATTTAATTATCAAAAACAAATAGCAGAAAACTTAACTTAAACTTAACAAATTCAAATCAAGAAGTATAAATAGAATAGGATTTAAAGACATCTATTGTGGGCACTTTCCATATCCAGTTATTGACTAATCGGCTTAAAAACTTTAAAACAAAGCTTGTACTTTAAGCTTGTTAAATAATTTTCTTGTTTGTAAATCAGCTTTAATCTAGCTTAGAGCTGTGGGATTTTAGGACTTTGGTTATTCCAACAAAGAGGGTTTCTATGGATGGAGCCAGTAAGGGCATGGTGTAGGTGGCTGGACCGTTGGGTTGTTTGGGATGCTCTGTTCCCATCCTGGACAAACAAGCAGGCAACCAATATTCATGCTCCAATTGCAGGGAAAACAATGCCGGCGGAGTGTTTATATTTAGCAAACGCTGAAGCATAGAGCCAGTGCAAAAGAGGGGAATGGGCGACAGGGAACAGGATGAGTTGAAGGGGGCTGGCTAAATTTAATTCGAAAATGCATCGGATCCTCTTTTTGTGCAGCCCCTTCAGTCACCAGAGACTGCATCATCAGCAGATAGCGTGGAAAACAAAGAAAAAGCCGAGAAAATGAGTGCCAAACAAAGGGATCTGCTTGCCTTGTCACGACAAGGCTCTTGTGTCAAGTGGATGCTGTCCACCTAAGGACCTCGCCCCACCCCCTTTTCGACCCACTTCGACCCTCGTTAATCATGCGAATTATGCATGAAAGTGGAGTGCTTAATTTCAATTGTCTAAACAACAAGCGATTGCGATGTGACCTACCAATACACTTGAAGAAAATTTTCTGTTTACACTTGACTGCATCGGTGGGTTCGCCTTTCAGTGGAATACAGTGTGCGCTCAAGAGAATGGACGTGTTTAATCACATTATGATAGCTTGGTAGACGAACTCCTATCAGCATTACGTATTATGATTATGAGTTATCTTTTCTTTAGAAATTAAAATTTTTTTTTATTATTATTTTTTTAAATTATTTCTACTTATATTTCAAATGTTTCTATAACTACTACAAGAAAAAACAAAATCTTTTTAATGAAAACCTTCGAGTTTACTGCACAGAGTCTTCACTGTACATGGTGGAAATGTAGGAATGGCAACAGAAGATTGCATACTTAAAAGGGCGATTGCGAGCAAATTTCCCTGCGCGCGTCGACCGATTTTCGCTCTCTCTCTCTCTGGCTTTTCGTTGCTTTCTTCGGCGCTTTCTCTCCCACCTACTCAATAATTTTCGCTCGCTCTTGGCTGCCTTTCACGCCTTTGTCAATTTGCAGCAACTTGTGCGCTCGTTTGACTTGGGTTAAATTGTTTGTGATTGTCGCAGCCGTGTGTCTCTGTGTGTGTTACCAATTTCTCCAAGCGACTGTTTCTTGTGTGTGTGTGTGTGGGTGTCCTGACAGAGTTGTCAGCTGTTCGGCCTGCATTTCTCTCGGTTTCCCCGCTCGTTTCTCTCTTGTCTTTCCCATTATTACACAATTTATATATTTTTTTTAGGTGTGGTTTCTGCGGCGTCTGCAACCGGCCACGCCCATAGCCAAACGCCCACCTCCCCTCGTCCCTATCCGATATCCCCTCTTCCACCACCCACCGCCCAACGCCCTTCTCACGGCCATATCCTTGTGTGTGTCTGAGTTTTTCTTTTAATCAATCATTACGAACTGCGAGATCAGCGAAGTGGGCGGAGTGGGGGACACGCCGCCTGTCGTTTGGCTTTGAAACTTTGCATTGCATAGTTTGGTGCGCCATGTAACTGTAATTGCAACTGGGACCTTGTTCCGCTTTCCTTCGCGATTTACTTTCTCCGCCCCCCGCTGCGAGTTTCTCCCCACTGTATCCAATTTTTTATACGCTCCACTTAAGAGGGGGGTTATGCTAAGTAGAAATATTGGTGGCACTTAGTCAAGCAACGCTGGCAATGGAGTAAATCAAGTTGAAGTGAAATAAAGATTGACTTATAACGAATTATATGCGAAAAACAAATACTTCTTAAATATTACAAATCAATGCTACTTAATCTTGTAATGACCTTGATAACAAAGCAAGCTTAAAAGCAATGCACATAAAAACTCGATTTGGAGTACAACTTTCATTTATGCCTTACTAGTTCCCCCACTTGCATTTTACAGTGCGTAAGCTAATTTAATCTTGTGTTAATTAATCGCAGAATCAAGTCCAGTGCAAACAAACTTAGCAAATAAGCAAAATCAAATTCGAGCAAAATCAAAACCAAACGAAGCGATAGCTTAGTGAACTTAAACGCAATAAGCGCGACGCGAAGTGAAAAATTGTTCAAGTAAACCAAAATGGCCTGGGGCTATTGGTCCGCCACGACTGTGGATCGTGGACGATCGCCGCGCCGCCTGACGCAATGTGCACCACTTCCGGTCAACATAGTGCAGCAGGAGGAGGAGGAGGAGCAGCCCTGCCTGCCGCAACAGCACCAGCAGCAGCAGCAAACGCAGCAGCAACAGCAATCGCAGACCTGCCCCAGCACACCGTCGGCCAATCAGCAGGGCAGTGGCAACTTGTGCTACAGCCCCACCTGTCGTTCCCGCTGCTCGAGTCCTTGTCCGGGATCTCCGTGCGGCTCCATTACGCCGCCACCTCCGCCGATGCTCACGTCCTCGCAGCAGCACCTGCACTCCAATAAGAATTGCCCAGCGGCGCAGCAACTGATGACTCACCTGGATTACGCCGCTCGGAGACAATCGCTCGACCAGCTGGACAGTCCACAGGTATTCGGATCATTGGGGCTTACATCTTCATCCAGAACTCAGCTTGAAGAAAACAAATGGAGTTATTGGGGTATTTCAATGAGTATCCAAGTCCAACTTTATACTTTTATAGTTCAGATGGCTTAGTCATATTTGTAATTGTAGCCCATCAATTAAATATAGATTGCTCATTTGTACAAATTTGGTTTTTGCAACTTAGGAAAATGTATACGCCCATAGATTACTCAGTCTTTCTTTTTATAAACCTGTAATATTCATAAACTAATGACGTAATAACGAGCAGATAATTATTTCCATTGTTTACTGCCTATCTTTGGAAATTAAAGCACTTATAGATTTGTTCTTATCGTAAAACATAAATGACTGTCATGGCTTGGATACAACACTTCCTTATACCCGATCATTGTTTCAACTTCAAGCTGAGTTCGAACCAAAATTCTGGCTTAAACCCCTATCACTGACCTGGTTATCCATTCTGTTCTCATCCCATTCCGATTTCGAACATAATCCAGTCCAAGTACTTTGACATTCAGGCCAACCAGCTGTCGGACATCATGTGCCGCGGAGCGGTGGTCAGTTCCATTCAGTCGGCGAACAACACGCTGACCCGGGGCGTATCGATGCACAGCCGGAGTGGCAGTGCCCACGGGAGTCACCATGGCAGCCACCACAGTCACAGTCATCATGGCAGTGCCCACGGATCGCTGGGCTGTTTGCAGGGCGGCGTGGGAGTGGGCGTGGGCACAGGAAGTACGGGCAGCATTGGCATGATGTCGGCCGGACACATCGACACTGGTGACTACGATGTGCCGCATCCGCACCCGTATACGCATCATTATATGCAGACGACGGCATCGGTGACACCGCCACATACATCGCTCAGTCGTCCGGGATCGGCGGGTGCCGTGTGCCAGGGTCACGACTCCGGATCGGATTCCAGTCAGGGCTGCGGCGGATCCATCATGGGCGGTATGCTGGTCATGGGTCATCCGGGCCATATGGGCAGCTTGGGTCACCACAGCGCCGGCAGCGGATCGCTGGGCAGGTGCTCGAGCAGATGTCACAATACAAACACCACCACGACGGATGACTCGGGCGGTGGCAGCAGCGGCGGCGGCGGCGGAGGAGTACCGGGCACCATGAGCAGTGCTTCCATGGCGGTGGGCATGCCGGGCATGCTGATAGACTACCATCACAGTCACCACAGCGGCAGTGCCGGGAGTGGTCTGAACGGATGCGGTGGCGGTAGCATCGCGGGCGGAAGCATCGGGGGAAGGAGCAGTGTCCTGGGCACGATCCACAATGGACATGGCCATCATCATCAGCAGTATCATCACGAGTGCATCCACTACGAGCGATTGCCCATACCCGTGCCCATACCCACTGTGCCGATGGGCGTGGCAGCGTCCTCGCAGCAGATGTCACAGCACCAGCTTCAATCGGAGGAGGAGATCGAGCCGGCCTATGCGACAGGTAAATGGAATCGGCATCTTGTTGGGGGAGTTAAACAATACTCAGAATGCTATTTAAGTTCGTTGTTATTTGTTTTATTATAATTCTTTAAGTACCATTTATTTGTAAGTTCTTATCCTAAGGTATTAAGTTAAGATATAACTTCTTGTTTCGATAATTTCGTATTTGATTTTCAAGTTAAACTTAATATAATAGTATTACTTTCCATTTAGTTATGCGTGTTTCTGGCAACTAAAATGGCACATAAGCCATTATTGGAATGTCAAATCTTAATTAAAACCAAAACATTTGCAAAGTCACTGTAGAGAAACATTAAACTATTATTTATGGCTTATGTTATTTAGGCAAATGTTGGCTTTAGTTCAAATCCTGTGTGCCGGGAAGCTACTGCCTTTATGGCTTTAAAAACTCCAGGGCTAACAGAAACACTACGAATAAAGTGCCATAAATTGGTGCTTATCCATATTTATTTTTTGCAATAAACTATTGATTTTCCACCGCCAGCGTTGTACTTAATTTTATGGAATTACCAGTCCGATCTTATCGGCGAAGCCATTCGTCGCGCTCTCACTTGCTCCCAATCGGTGACAATTCAATCGGCCACTTGAGGCACTTGCTTTTATTGTTCTTTTGTTGTGGCTTTTGGTTTTGGTTTCGGTTTGGTTCTGGTTCTCGGTTTTTCTGCTCCTCGGTTTTCTCAGTTGATTCTTTTAGTTTTTTGCCCATGCTTCTTGGGCTGAAAAGTCGCGAACTCAGTTCGTAGCTGAAAGTCGCGGCGTGACGACGCTTCGCGCGTTTTCGAGAGCGTATCTCAAGTGCTTCAACTGGGCTCCAGTGACCCCTGAACTGGCCACTCATCCGAATCGGCACCCTTCCACACCACCCACCCAACAAACGAGCATCACAAAAATGATCATCTGGAGTGGCTTCTGCGAGGCGGCCCAAATATACAGCACACAAACGGCCACTTTTATGAGCGGCGGAGCATCGTGTTAGTGAAGAGTCTCATTTAAATTGCCAATTAATCAATGCGGATTCCATAAAGATCAACTAAGGGTGCAACTCATTAATGCTAACTTCAATTGTGTGACTTTGTTTAAAGTGAATACTTAAAAACACCAAACTGAGAAGCTTTTTAACTTTCCTAACCAACTCAACTCATGGCCAAAAATGGACTTTTTGATAATATATGTTGTGCGATCTCTGATACCAAACAATAATAGCACCCTTCCGCTGCGACCTTCAGATTGTTGAGCCTCACCTCCTCCCCCAGCCTTATGACTAATATTGCATATCGCGGCGATTGTTTTTAACTGTGCTTCCCCATGGCCCTACTCACTCTATGAATTGTGGCCGCCTTATCTGACCAGCAAGGCATTTACACGGCATATAAATAAGAACCGGCTAAACAAAAATAGCAAAAACAAGAGCGCAGTTCAAACAAACGGTGTGGGTCCTATCACAATTGATAAGCAAAACACTAGTTGGGAAAGAGAAAACTAAAATTCTAGGTCAATGCAAGGCATGAGGCAATGTGCGGACATGTGTGAGAATCTATCTGAATATTAACCTTGCCGACGGACAGGCGAGAATTTATTGAACCCTAGGCTCCCTGGGACGACACTTTAATTGAATTATGAATGAGCGATGAGCGATTGTTGGCGGAGAATCTATCTGATAGCTGAACAATTGGTCTCAATTGATGGCTGGTGGTCTGCCGGAAAAGCTTAATTAACATTACTCGGAAAAGAGCGAAGTATCTCCCCCGTGCTCCAGTCATAACTGTATATGTATGTGTATCGCTCGGGTTACTTCAGTAGTCAGTCCAGTATCTCCCACTCCCGCTCCATTATACTCTCTATATGGTGCGTGGCACTGAGATAAGGAACTACCAGTGTTTGGAAATCGGATTGGTTCAGTCGAGGAGTGGGTGCTGACATGTTAACAGGCCTCTCGACGCAGTACAACACGTCCATGTGGCTCGGCAAGAATCCGTTTATAAGTAAAAATCGAAAATCGCATAGCAAAATCCCCATTAAATTGATAAGCGACCAGCGCAGAAAAGATATTTACCCGATGGGCAAACTAGCCTGCCGTAAGCATGCACTGCCATTACCACAACTGGCTGACGTGACCAATATTGAATGTTTACTTTATGTTTCAAAATATAAATTAATAATATGAGTGGTGTAAAGTGGCTAACGATTCTCCATTCTCCTTTGTCTTTCAGTATTCCCCAATGTTCCTCAAGCGCCGGGATTGTCTTGCGATGGCGAAGATCGTAAGTATTTGCTAAAGTAACTGATTTTAAATATATTTAATGCAAACGATAACTGCTCGAACAGCGAACTTTGCAATATAAATAAAACGACTAGAGATTACCACTTGCTATTGATTCATCGATCGTTTGACTCATTATGCCGCTTTTCACGGCCAGTATTTTGATTTTAAACACGCGCACTTTCTTAAAAAGCGTTAAATGTTTAGGATTTTAAAAGTTAATTTAAATTGCAGTCAGAAAACTATGGTATCTGATATCGCTTTCGTTGCACATGTAATCGCTTTCTCTAAGTTGACATTTGCACATATTTGACATGTGCTGTTGTCAAAAGTGAAAAGAAAGGAAACTTTCGGCCTATTCAATTTATTGAATTTACTTTTCAGGCAGCATCTATCGACGCGGTGCTCGACGCTGGCGGAAGCTGTACCGCGTCAACGGACACATCTTCCAGGCCAAGCGTTTCAACCGGGTAAGTGATCCTATACGCTTAAAATTCTTAAAACTTAGCACTTAATACAATCTTTCGTTCCAGCGTGCTTTCTGTGCCTACTGCCAGGATCGAATCTGGGGTTTGGGCCGTCAGGGTTTCAAGTGCATCCAGTGCAAGCTGTTGGTGCACAAGAAGTGCCATAAGCTTGTGCAGAAGCACTGCACCGACCAGCCGGAGCCGCTGGTCAAGGAGCGGGCGGAGGAGTCCAGTGACCCTATACCGGTGCCTTTGCCGCCACTTCCCTACGAAGCGATGAGCGGCGGAGCCGAAGCCTGCGAGACGCACGACCATGCGCACATAGTGGCGCCACCGCCACCGGAGGATCCATTGGAGCCGGGCACTCAGCGCCAGTATTCGCTGAACGACTTCGAGCTGATACGGGTCATCGGACGCGGCAGCTATGCCAAGGTGCTAATGGTGGAGCTACGACGCACACGGCGCATCTACGCCATGAAGGTGATCAAGAAGGCGCTGGTCACCGACGACGAGGACATCGACTGGGTGCAAACGGAGAAGCATGTGTTCGAGACGGCCTCGAACCACCCGTTCCTGGTCGGATTGCACTCGTGCTTTCAGACGCCCTCGCGGCTCTTCTTTGTCATCGAGTTTGTGCGCGGTGGCGATTTGATGTACCACATGCAGCGGCAACGGCGGCTGCCCGAGGAGCACGCCCGTTTCTATGCAGCCGAGATCAGTCTGGCGTTGAATTTCCTTCACGAGAAGGGCATCATTTATCGCGATTTGAAGCTGGACAACGTACTGCTGGATCACGAGGGCCACATCAAGCTTACGGATTACGGCATGTGTAAGGAGGGCATTCGACCTGGGGACACCACCTCCACGTTCTGCGGTACACCCAACTACATTGCCCCCGAGATCCTGAGGGGCGAGGACTATGGCTTCTCGGTGGACTGGTGGGCACTAGGTGTCTTGCTCTACGAGATGTTGGCCGGCCGTAGTCCGTTCGATCTGGCAGGAGCCTCAGAGAATCCCGATCAGGTAGGTTATCATATTTATTTATTCTGAAAAATTCTAATTTATTGGTGTTTTTTGCGCAGAACACTGAGGACTATCTGTTCCAAGTGATCCTGGAGAAGACGATTCGTATACCACGCTCGCTGAGCGTTCGTGCGGCCTCTGTCTTAAAAGGTTTCCTCAACAAGAATCCCGCTGACCGTTTGGGCTGCCATCGGGAGTCCGCGTTCATGGATATCGTCAGCCATCCCTTCTTTAAGAATATGGATTGGGAATTGGTGAGTCGAAGGGCGGTTGTCTTCATATTAGCTCTGTGTGTCCTGGTGAACTTGTTTGTGATTATGATAATGAGTCAGGGTAAGAGGAACCAATAGTAATAGGTATTTGTAGTAGAAGGTGATAGAATGTGAAGAAAACCCATGTGTTACATTATAAAAAGATTAGACTGAGACCATCGTTTCCACATAGGTCAGTTGTAAAGTTACTGGTTTTATTTACTTTTGTTTATATTGCTGTTGGTATCAAGTTGGCCGATAATGAGGCAATCAATACCGAGCATTTTCTTTATTACCTTGGATATTAATGATATCTATTATTACGTATACGATTGATTGCGCGTTAAAGATAGCTCAAAAGGAGGTGCAACCGCCTTATATACCGAACATAGACACGGGAGATCCCTATGTGACAAGCAACTTTGATGTGCAATTTACCCAAGAACCGGCTGTACTAACGCCAGATGATCCGTAAGTCATACCGAGTTCCCCCCCCAAATCCGAAAGATGGCAAGTTGTGCTAGTTCTTTTCGTATTCCTTGCATGAGATAAATCCCCGTAAATCTTAGCTTAGCATCCAGACTAACG
Source organism: Drosophila mauritiana (assembly GCF_004382145.1). NCBI lineage: Eukaryota > Metazoa > Arthropoda > Insecta > Diptera > Drosophilidae > Drosophila > Drosophila mauritiana. Next base: position 13,358,988 of record NC_046668.1, on the reverse strand, counting down.
GCAGGTAAATGTTCCTATCGATCAGCCGCATTATATCATCCATTGATCCTCTCTATCTGTCTTTACTGAATCCGAATCCGAATCCGAAGTGAATTTTACCATCGTCATAATCATGCTCAAGCCGCACCGACATAATGGAGAAAAATGTTTTATGTTTGCCCATTGGCTGGGAGTTTTTCCTAATCGATTATGATTTCTACTATCCTCATGCACACCCTATATCACGCAGCTTGAGCGCAAACAGGTCACGCCACCATTCAAGCCACGCTTAGACTCAGATCGCGACCTGGCCAATTTCCCGCCCGAGTTCACCGGCGAGGCCGTACAGTTGACCCCGGATGATGAGTAAGTTGAGATCCAAGATGACCCTAACTTTTATCTATCTATTCGAACGACTTGCAACTAGTGAAATGGCTAATTCACAATGATTTTCTTTAACTCTCAGTCATGTCATTGACAATATTGATCAATCCGAGTTCGAGGGCTTTGAGTATGTGAACCCCTTGCTGATGTCCCTGGAGGATTGCGTCTGACACCACGAAATGTGCGACTTACATCCGTATAACATGCGGGTAAGTGATCCACCTAAGTATATATCCGGTTTTAAAGTAATAAGTGCCTTTCTTCTTAGCTCTACGGCGAGGATTCCAGTGATTACGATTCCGTGGCTGACGATTTGAGTCTCCTGCATTTGAACAGCGCAGCGGGAGCTGGTGGATCAGTTAGCAGCAATAACAATCTCAGCCAGCAGCAACATTATCGCCAGCAGCAGCAGCAATATCAACCCCATTCAGCATACTCACAACAGCAGCAGCAGCAGCAGCAACATCAGCAGCTGCAGCAACTTCAGCAGCATCAACACCAGCAGCAACAGCAGCAACAACTTCATCATAATGGTAACAATAACATTCATAATAATCAAATGCAAGCAAATAATAATAAAAGTCTACTGCAGCACATGTTTTGCCTTCCATTGAACTAATTAAAATAACGAATTAGAAAAAACAACAGACAACAACAATGAGCCACACAGCAACAACAAAAAGCAGAGCAACTAAGAAAATTAAAAACGATTCCAAGAATATAAATTTCATAATATACAATCTATATAATCCTTTCTCAACAACAGACACAACTTTCAAAAGCAAAGTATATTTATTATATAAAAAGCAAAGGCAAAAGCAATAGCCGAAGCAAAACAAAACAAAAACTGTCACAAGTTGCAAGTATTACACTAAACGATTACTTTACTATTTAAGCACCTAGGCAGCCAGGCGAACTTTATGCAAGCAAAAGATAAACCATTTCATAACTCAATGCAAGACTTTTCACCACGAAACTTAGGGATAACGATCCCGCGAGAATGCAACAAGAACTTTTTAAGCTAACAATACGTGCATCAGATATGAAAATATATAATTTTTAAAGGTTTAACACTACAATGGAGAAATTTCATGTTCATTCTACTAGGCAGGAACGGTGTGCGGCGGAGGAGGCCGAGTATGGGAGTATATATTTCAAGTGAATCAATCTATAATATCTAAGCATATATAAACTCTAATGTAAAATGTGTGTGTGTTAGTATTAGAGAGCAGAGCATGGTTTTTAAAGGCGACAGCAAAAGATCGACATATGCATACGTGTGTACTGTGAACAGCAATAGTTAATGAAAACGAAATACCAATTGTAACTTCGTAACTCTAATTTTTACACAGAGAAGTCGGGGGACGAGGAAATTCTCTTCAAAATGCGAACAAAAAAAACATATTTATTTATTTTATTCATTTTCTACTCTGTATTTTTAACAGCAAGCAAACACAATCCGTCTACTGGCAATATATCTTTGTTAAGTATTAAAGAAACTTTTGTTTTTAATGCATTCCACTGTACTTACAACAACAAAAAAATATATATATATTTTTTGTTTATTTGTGATGGCATATATAGTGCCAGCATCTTTTTGTAAACCACATATGAATATTACGAAAAATTATTAAAATTAGTATATATCAAAAATATCATTGTGTTGCGAAGGTAAATAAAATATTGTGTTTTTAATTGAAGCTAAAAATAAATTTCAGCAACAATGTTACTTGTTAATGTATGAAAAGCAAATAAAAGAGAACAAATTAAGCGCATATTGTTAAATTTCCAAAATACAACGCAATCTAAGAAAGTAATATTGATCAAAGTTTTTGATTAAAGAACATAGCAAGCAATCAATTTAAATGCAAAACAAACAAGACAAACTGAAAAACAATTTCAAATTGCACTTAAACGTTACCGATTTTATTAGTAACAACCGATATTCTTTAGCCTATCCCAATTATTACGTTGTTGTGTTTGATAACCAAGTTCTATGAGTAAGTTTAATTAGTATATAATGATTTTACTGAGCGTATACATCAATTTGTATCTTCTTCAACTGATGTTTCCGACTAATTTTTTAAACTGGATGCACTTTTGGCATATATTACCAGATGCTAGCAAAATGAAATTGAAAACGTAAACGATAGTTGCGTTACAATTATGCATATAAACAAAAACGAATAAAGTATTGTATAAGACAAAGTTCGACTTTTAATCACTTTGAAAACAAGTTTTGAAAAACCTTTATTAACAACTGGGCATTAACAAATTCAACAAATGCAAAACTTTATCCTATCGTATCGTATGGGGAGGAGCCTCCTATTGCCCCTCAGTTGCTGCTCTGCAAAATGGAGACCGGCTCTTGCATAATCTCCTGAATCTTTGCTTCCGGAACTGGCACCCCATTCGCCAGCAGAGTGTGAACGATGCCATCATGTTTATTGCCACTTGAGCGTGCCTGAAGCACGAATTCCGTGTCCTGCAGCAGGAACTTGGTGTCTGTGCCGCCGTGAACAAAAACCGACTGCGAAATGGGGGTAATAAAGTGTGTGAGTGTGGTGTGTGTGTGTGTGGGTGTAGGAGCCAATAGCCCATTTCCCTCACCTCCTCCGTGCGCAGCTCATCGTTTACGTAGAGACTCAGCGTGTCCAGCTTGAGCATTATTCTATATTCCTGCGGCGCCTCTGCGGCCGCATCATCTGTATATAGCCACAGTCGATATTGCCGTGTCATGTCCTCGGTGTACTGGTCGTGCGACTTGCCGTCGATGTAGAGGGAGTACTCGTACTTGAAGCCCGGCGCAGGATCAACGCGTATGATGCAGCGCGTCTGATCGATGTGAAAGGTGTCCTCGCCAACCAGCTTGAACATCCAGTCGCGACGCAAGACTTCCTGGGGATTTGTATTAAGATAAATTAGATCGATGAACTTGGTTAATTTTAATAGGTCCTTAAATCGTTGCATTTGGATCTACCAGCTTATCACTCATACGCACCGTTGCCTGTAGTAAAATCTTTTTTTTTGTTTGTTTTACTCGTGCACAATGTGCATTTAGCAGGTATCGATTTAATTTAAATAGTTCATATAGGTTTAAAGTTTTAAAGCACTTGTAAGCACTAAAGCACTTTAGTAAGAATTTTCTAAATTTTTAGTGGCGGTTAATTTCCAGTTTGGTATAAACCTAATGGTGTACTAATCATGCATATAAAAACTGAAATGCTAAATGTCGGTGAGAAATAATATAAGTGTTTTAAGCCCAAGGAATTAATTAAATATTTTTATCAACTAATACGACCATTTCAAATATTATTCTGCATTGCTGAAGTACGATTACGTACGTACACGACCCGTAATTAAGTTTACCTTCACAATGCAAATACTTTGCGAGCTCCAAAGCCAACAACTACCCACCCATCCCAATGGGAGCTAAAAAACTTACCCGTCCATTGACCCAAATCATGCGCCGCCCACTGGTTGTGCCATGTTCCAGCTCGATGCGGTACATCTACGTTTAAAAAAATAAAATAAAAATTGGGAATGGGCGGACAATTATCGCGAATTTCCATTAAGTTTATGTGGCGGTTTTGAAAACCAATCGCAGGTACCTTGCCATTGATGGGCACACACCATTGAGCGACGATATTCTGTTTGTTATAGCGCTGGTCCTCGGGCACATGATCCTGCGTCATCGTGGGCTGCGTGGACAGATTCTCCAGGCGCAGTGTGGGCGAAAGAAAGGACATGGGTGCGGAGCCTCGTGTCGATCTGGCTCTGGCCCACCGCCAGTCAATCAATAAATCCTATTAATATTTATAGTAATCGCCTTTAAAGTGCAGCCAACTAAATGGGTTACACAAAACCCGAGAAAGCCACGTAGGTAGATATGTATAATATTTTGGGGAGTTCAAGGAACTCAAGTTTGTGTAATCTGCAGATCTGGCTTCAATGCACTTTCTCTACACCCCTATGTGTGTGTGTGTGTTTAGACCACGAAATCGGGCTAGAATCTATTCCGCTCACTGACTTCAACGGGCGGCGAGAAAACCGCAAGACCGAACCGCACGTTGTTAGCGCCAATGGCACACTAAACAACAAACCCCCGTGTACAATAAAAGCCAAAGGAGGAGCCAAAGAAAAACTAGTTGGCCCGGGCTGGCTGCCTTTGCCTTTTGGCCGGGCTCTCCGGCAGCTCTGCTCTGTTCTGGCCTTAGCCTCAGCCGTGCTTCTGGCCGAGAGTCGCGGTCGCGTTTGTCGGTCTGCCAAAGTGCAGAGCAACTACGCCGCATGGCGCCAAAACAGAGTTGATTTGTTTCCACTAGTCGTGTGCGTGTGGATATGAGGCTGAGCGTGTGTACAGGAAAAACCCCCTAAGACCTACACGCAACTATTGGCCATACATTAAGCGGCGATCTTTGGGATATAGTAAGCATTCAAGCCGGATACTTGACACCCTCATTCAATCCTTTTTCTACATAAATGTAAAATGTGGATGTAAAGTTCCAATTCTATTTCTACACAAATATGGTGCTTATCCTTTTGGTTCCTGTTATCAAGTCTTCACTGTAAGCACTTCTCAATACCCCCACCGAGTGTCGCTCGCATAAAAATAAACTTTGCCCCGTCAAGTATGCAATTGTTTCTGCATTGCAATTGGGCTGGCTGGCTTTCGGAATGAGCCTGGTTATTCGCCAGGATATTTCGCCAATGCCTCCGGCCTCCAATTGAGCGTAAGCCAAACAATATTCGTGCATACATATTTTATTCTGGATGACAATTATTTTGCCCTGGGGCACAGAGGAACTCACTGTGCCACATGGGCACATGGACGCAATCGTCGCAAATTTGTCGCATTTTGTTTTGTTGTCATGTTTATGGCGCAACATTTTCTGCCCATAAATACACGCCGAAAATGCTAATGACCGATTGGGTGGGTGAGTAGTAGTGGGCAATGGGTGATTTCTTTACGCTGCCAAATGACTTGCCGCCGCCTCCTGTTGGTATTTCAATCGACCAGAAGCGATATTGATAAATGTATTTGGGCCAGATTGGAGCAAGGAGTCGCCAACGAAACGGGCACATCATATGTCAAATCAAGTTTGCCAGCTCTTGGCTCCAACCCATTTTACCCACCCACCCATTGCCACCCAAATGGGTGGGTGGCAAGAAAAACATATGCCATCGCCCCAGCACGCGAAGGTCACTGACAAAGCGCCGTTTGAAGTCGCTCACAGTTTTAGTTGATGTTGACGCTATCAAAAGGGGCAGAGTGGGTGGCGATGGGCAGGCTTTCTCCTTTCTCTCTGTGTGTGTGTGTGTGTGTTTGCTGGTGTGTGAAGAAGAAAAGCGTTCGCTTGACAACAACAACAACAACAACGACAGCGTTGGCAGATAACGAAACATTTGACAAGGACAAGGCTGTCCGCCGCCCATTAACTCCCCTTTCAGCACGAAGCTCCCCGGAGGCAGTGTGTTAGTGTAATTATTAGTGCTCAACAAAATAAATAAGTACGTATATTCATGCAAACATTCAGTTTTTTCCACGCTTCCTCGCAGGCTAAAGCACCATGGGATATCTTCTAGATATATTCAAAATAAATCCAATCCTTTTAAGTATTTTAACTAACTTTTTAGGCTTAAATAAATAGTAAGAGTAGCGAACCTGGGCTTGCTCATGCTTATATAACCTTAAAACCCATTTGAATGAAAAGGATCTTATAATTTTTCATCATATTTTGGCGTAAAACAAGTTGAATGAGCACAAGGTTATAACAGAAACTAAGTCAAAGTTTGATAAATGTAAATACTTTAAAAAAATTTGGGATAATTAATTTGTTTTAACTAAGGAATTTAAATTATAAATTCGTTTTTGTATATTATAAAGAATAAGATTTAATTTAAATTTTTGGATTAAAAAATCATGATTTCTCAATTATAATTTCTTATTATTATTAATTTCTTATTGCAATACCTACATTTCAATGTATTTTGCCCATTTATCCTTCACATAGTGAAGCCCATAGTGCGCGGTTGCGCTTTTTCGTTGACTACTTTCCAGTTGAATTTACGACCATTCCGCTGGTTGTACACTTTTTATGCAAATACATGTGGCCAAAAGTGCCGCAACAGACAACATTCGGTGGCGCTGTCGCTGATGATGTCGTAGCCAGTGGAGTCGTAGAGCAAGGGGGCATGTACCGGATCGTCCTGGGGGATTGGATTGCGTGCTTTGGCTGGTGTCGACCAAATGGCACACTACAAATGTCGCCGTCAATTAATTTCCATAGATAATTGCCTGTCGATAACGACAGCGGCAGGCGGAGACATTAATCAAAAGGCCGCCAGGCTGTTGACTAGATGGTTTTTGTACTTGGCTCTTTCGGCGGCTGGATAAGATTTAATCAAAAACTATGGCGAAATGACAAAGTGAATGTTGTATTTCAGTGATTTGTGGTAACGCTCTTAAATCAAATTGAATTGGCAAAATGTGTGCGCTTGCTTAAGTTAGCTAGATTCGTATGTATGCAGTATGTGTGTGTGTGTGTGTTCTTCAATAATGCACATATGTATATATGACTATATATATATAAAGGCTATGAATATAGAAGTGCTTAACTTTCGATTAGATTTCACGTGTTTAACCAGATAAATAATAATACTGATCACAATGCCAATAGCGTGAGAATTCAGTTTGTGCTAACAGTTCACCATTGAAAATAATGTTTGACACTTCGATCGATTGGACAATAAATATAGATTGTGTACGTATATGTAAATATATATATATATATAGAATTTGTATTGCTGCACCATAACAACTAACATAAACAGCAAATATCTTTTGTAATCAAGTAATTGATCTATACATATAATTTTGGGAACAAATTTGAACAACGCTGGGCGTAAAATAGGCGCTAGTTGAAGGTAATTTGTCTGATTATCGCAAGTATATATAATGAGTGCGTATATATACCTATAATCGACGCTAATTGCACTATTTATATGTATTATGCTGATACATTCCACTGGCGGTCAGAATAATGGTCGCACAACTTCCGATGCAAATGCCACTTCAATGTAATCTACGCATCGTAATAATAAAGTACAGGGTATTTATATGTGTCTGGAACTAATAATTGAACCAACATATTATTGCTTCTTTAAGTGCATAACTTAACTATTTACATAAGATATCGATTAGATACTGATTAAATAAATCCAACTTATTTATAAGTGGCTCAATTCGAATTATAAATAAACATTTTTAAAGTCAAATTATAAATTCAATTCATCTTCATTTAACTTAAATTTTGAGAATACTTGTTGTGGGCTATAACTACTAATTTTGGCCGTATTGTGGTAATATTCTTCTATTGAGTATGGAGGTGCAGAGAAAATGGCAGTTTGGATTCGTCTATCTAATATACAAAAAGCATGGGATCCTCTCTAGCTGGCGATTGTGCTCTATGACTGATGGTTTGACCGCCAGTACGGAAGGGTATTATGAACTAACACTATGATCGGTCCAAGTGGTTTGTTATCCGATTTCGGCGATGCTGCTTATTGGAAAAATGCGTTAGAAAAATGCACAAAAAGTCTTCGGTCTCGGGATGGGAATCGGCTTAGGTCGGTTAATAGATGGTCCATCATTTTCTCGACAACATTATGTTCATGACCGTGCCACAGTTTAGCAGCACTCGTTTGGCATCGCTCAGGTTGGCATTGGTCAGGTCGTAGCCGTCGATTTCCAGCAACTTGTCGTTCAGATTAAGCAGGCGGGCGGCATTCGTATTGGGCGTTATGGAGCTCACAAAGATGCCAACCTGTGGTGGTAAATTATTAAAATTATTACCTGATGTACGGATTAAAGATATTCGAACTAACCTGATTAAGAAGCTCGGCTATATCAAAGCCTATAGTATTCTCCCACTTGAGTGTAACCTGTTTGACTGTCGGATTTTTATGGACACCAAAGATCCAGGTGGATTTCTTATGGCTCGCTTTGGAAGTATTATTAGTTGCCGTGGAATTAAGCGAGTGCTGCGACATAGTGTCATCCAGCTCCTGGTCTTCCTCCTCCGGATTTGGCTCTAAATTATTGCTAATATTATTTTGGTAGTCCAACTGATCGACTGACTCTTCGACTTCCTGAGCGCCAATCGCTGTCGTTTTAAAGTTACTATTGCTATTCAAAGCATCTTGGTAGATGGTTTGTTCTTGCAGCTGTTGCTGCTGCTTTCGCTGCCTCATGGACTCGTAAAGGTTGAGATCCTCGGGCGTTTTCTTTGTGTAAACTCGTGCTATGTGGTATGGTGGTGGTTCCAACCGGGGTGTTGGCACCGCCTGTTGCTGCATCGGTTGTTGCTGCAGCGGTTGCAACTCATAGTCCTGATCCCCGTTTAAATGCGTGGTGGGAAGCGGCGTGTTGGCCTCGACGTAAAGTTGCTGATAGTGTGCTTCGTAGTTGACCAGTGGCAAGCCGTAGTACTCCTGCGTTGGCACCGGGTGCGCCATCTGCTGCGGCTGCTGATAGACTCCGTAGATGTGTGTCGTTTCGGGCGTAATGCCGTATATTGCACTTGTTGTGGCCTGGTCCACAACATCCTGGTTGGCATTGCTGCTATCACAGTGAATTTGTCCATTGGTTACTACGCGTGCCTCCCTCACCTCGCTGGCATTGGCCGATGTGGTCGCCGCCTGAGCCTGCCTCACATATTTGGCCATCTGTCGCAGCTCCTTGGGATAAGGTGTGGGTGAACGCATTAGCCGCACGGACCCAGCCATCTGATCGGGCGTTGGCGTCGGTGGAGCGGCCACAAAGCTGGGATAACTGGGCGCTGGTTGTGCTTTGGCGTTGCTAAGAATGGTGGCCTCCTCGGCGAAGCAAATCCTTCTCGACGGACTCGCGTGAGGCTGCTGCTGGTTGGCGTAAACGAACTCATACTGCTCCTGAGCCTGTTGTTGGGCCTGTATACTGTTCATTTTGAATGTGACTTGCGGGAGCATAAAGCAGGTCAACTGGGTCTTTGTACTTGCATCTAGATATTGCAGCGGCACCAAGGGCTGCGATTGGTTATCGCTCAGCCACATCGATGTAAGATTAACCAGATTTAACATAGAAACTGGCAATGCATTTATGTAGTTATTCACCACATTGAGTACCTTCATCTTGCTCAGGTTTCCAATGTTCTGTGGTAGAGCGGACAACTGATTGTTCGCCACACTTAGCACACTCAACTGCTGACAGCTGCACAGCTCATCTGGTAGTTGTCGAAGTTGATTATCATCGGCGAACAAAAAGCGAAGGCTACGCAACATCCCAATTGTGCTAGGTAGGCGTATAAGCTTATTATGGCTGAGTACTAGTTCCTCGAGCTGTTCCAAGTAGCTTATGCTGTCGGGCAACTCTGTCAAACCGTTTGACTCGCACTTGAATGTCACCAGAGACTTCAGCATGCCAACGCTGAAGGGAAAGGCCTCCAGGCTGTTGGAGCATATGGATAATACCTCCACATTGCGCCAGTTGCTCAGCTCGCTGGGAAGAGTGTCCAGCAAGTTGCCATTGGCCTCGAAGTGCTGCAGATCGCGAAGCTTGCCAATGTTGGCCGAAACACGACGTATTTGATTGAAGTCGATCCATAGTTCGCGAAGGGACTTCAACTCGCCGACAACTTCGGGCTGTGGAGTTATAAATTAATTAAAAAGAATTTAAATTTAAGAATATAAAAATGATATCTAATCTCTGACAACGGTTTAAAGGCATTTAAATAAATATATAAATTTTGAGATTACAAATGCACTTATTTACAAAGCTTTTGTGGTGAATGACATTAAGTTATCTAGTAATTCTTTGTCAGAGCTTATAAGTACCCGGTTCTTATTGCTTACCAACTCGGTAAATTCATTACCGCCAATGTCCAGCCTCTGTAGGTTGATTAGTCTCACCATGGATTTGGGAAGTGTCATGAGATTGTTGAGTCGCAGCTCTAGAATTCTCAGATTTACCAATCGGCCAAAGTTGGCTGGTAGGAATTCTAGATAGGTCTCGTTTAGCAGCAGCTCCTGCAGCGAAATTAGCGAGGTAATGGCATCGGGAAGACGTTGCAAGCTGTTGCAGCTCAGGTCCAGGTGGGTTAAGTGCTTACAGGACTTGATTTCCTCGGGCACATTGACAATAACTAATGGAATAAGTGGCATTTTAGTACTGAGGGAAGCACAAAGAAGGAAATCTCACGATTCCGGTTGAGATCCAGATGCTGCAGCTGGCGCAAACTGCCAATGGCCTGTGGGATGCTCTCTAGATTGTTGCTGTTTACGTGGAGCACCCTTAATCCCTGGCAATAAAACAATTGCGGTGGCAGAGCTTGCAACTGGAAGATAATGTAGGGTAAATTAAGTACACAGATAAGAATAAATAGGGACCTACTCTTGTGGTGCTCAGGTAAAGTTCCTCCAGGGTTCGCTCGTGCTGCCAAACTTCTGGGAAATCCGTTAGCGGGGTATTACTGTAGTCCAGCTTGTCGATCACCTCCTCGCGCTTGAATTTGAAGCAGGGGAAGCATTTGCTCAGCAGCGGCATCTTTGGATTAAGTTTATTGCTTTTCGTTCGTTAATTAAGGCACGTTTGTGGCTGCTGCAATTTGTATTCATGTACATATGTAAGCTGACTGTCTGGACTGGATTTGGGGTTGGGCCCCTCCACTCACCTGTGATTCATCGCCTCCGATGGAACGCTATTGTTGGTCCTGCTCCATTACATTCCATGTCCATTGGCATTTTTGGGCTTGTTATTGTTCTGCCCACCAACACTAACACGCACAGGCACACTCACCCACACTCGCATACACACAGAGGCGACTGGCTGAGCCTCTCTTTTCGCTCTTTCTCGCATTTACTGTCCTCAAATCGATGATTTCATTGTTTACTCAAACGTTGTATGTCAAACACGAGGGGGTAATGTTTATTTTTGCCATCCAATTGCGTTTTATTTAATGTTTTTCGCTTTGAAAATGACAAGTTGCTTGCAGGTGTTAGTGTTGGCAAATGCCGAACGCGCTAGTGGTGGGTGGTGAATTAGTCACGGTTTGATTTGTCAGTAGCTACCGATAGTTTGTTTACATACCTCAAATAAATGTTTTAAGCTTCAAGCTAACATAATTAAGGTATTAAGTGATTTTTTCTGGCAAGATATTTGTTGGTTCATATTCCTGTGTAATTATTTGCAGCAAAAGCTATTTCCAAGCATCGCATAACTATCGAAAGTGCAGAGTCTCGGTTTTATAGACTGACACACAGATGGCGCCACAAAGCAGCCGTTCCATTCAAAATGGGAAGTAAAAAAAACGTTACAAAAACATTGCAGTTGCGCTTGCAATTTTACTCAAAACGCTTAACGCATTGCTAATTAATATTTACTCTGCACTTCCTGGCTGCGATTGCGCTTAGGCAAGCCGCGCCTATCGCATTGCCCCAACGGCTGATAACGGCATCTCGCTAACTTGGTAATAAAACAAATAACAGTAAGGGAAATCAAGCGTTTTCGAAGTGGCAAAGTTCAAATGGGTTAATGCGAATTCCGGTCAAAAACAACCAATTAAAGCTGAGCTCACACTATCCCAAGTCAGACTTTGACATTAAGTGTCGTCAGGTTTCGTGTGTTTCGATGGTGTGAAAATTATTCAAATAACCGCCTTTTTTTCATTTTTTTTCTTTCTATTTTTGCTTTCTGTCGTACGGCTGCGTCGTCGGCGGAGCATTGACGAATTTACACTTCAAACAATTGTTAAACTCTACAGCATAGTGCAAATAAGTACGTAATAAACCATGTGTGCTTGTTGCCCCTGCCATTTGCAAGAGAAAAGCTGAGCTCAGTTTCGGTTTCAAAGTTGTCCGCTGCAGTTGGTTCCGTATCCGAATTGAAATCGGTCGATGTGAGTGCGATATGGTGATATGGGATATCTGTGCAAATCTTGCATCATCTGCGCAAATCTTGCTGCATCATCTGAGCAAATCGGGCAATATCAATAGAAGAGTGTGTTATCGCAATGATAGTTTCATATCAAACGTGAAAATAAAGTCCATCTTACGCGACATATTTTTAAAGATTTTTTAAATATGTTTCCTAAAATGCATCAAAAATGGAAGATTAAAAACTAAAAAATTATAAAAAATAATGAACTAATCGATGGCCCTAAGTGACGGCTAACTATCCGTTTGTTAGTTATTTATTTTAGCTGAGGTTCTAAAACACTTAAGGGTGTGCATTAATAATTAGCAAGCAATTACAATTTTGAAGTTTTTTTTTGTAATTGTAAGGTAGATACGTTGTTGGAGTAGGCTTGAGCAATACCTTTTAAGTTTATTTTCCGTGTTCTCTGATTACATTATACGTACATTGACACAGTTCCCATAGGACACTTAACAATTTAAAACACCTGTGTGCAGTGGCTTAGGCATATACTTATTGAAAGGGAAAACTAAAAAAATGTCCAAAATATAAGGTGTAACAAATGAAATGTTTTCTAATAAGCGTGTATCCTACGGAGCACGTGGGTGTAGAGACTCCCTGGTACGCCCATGTCCTTTTGGAGCGGCACATCATTCAAAAATCATGCATGAATCACTTTATCGCACGCATCACACTGATAAAAAAGAGAGCGCCAAAGGTCGGAAGGTTGTGGGTGAATACCACCCCTAAAAAGCCCGCCAACCCCAACTTTCGATTCTCTCGCTCGTGGGCGTGTAGTTTCATCCCCTGAGCGAAACGGTTATGCACATAGAGATTATTTTACATTGTTTTAAACCATTGGTTTATTGTTCTACGGAAACATTGAATTCCTCTTTTTAAGTTAGCTCCACCAAACTAGCTGGGGAACTTACTTCTTTTTGCCTTTGCCCTTCTTGGAACCCTTGGCTTCCTTGGCGGCTGGTTCGGCTGCGGTGGTCGATTCGGAAGCCACAGGATCGGCGGTCGGCTTGGCACCAGCTGGAGCGGCAGCTCCTTTCTTGGCACCTTTGCTTGATTCTTTTTTTGCTGGCATTCTAAAAGAAAAATTGGGAAAGTAAAAAGTTTTAAGTTGTGTCTCCAAATATAAATTTTTTTTTTTACTAACTTTAGACGAATTTGGAAAAAATCCAGAGATCTTTTCACGAGCCAAAATCGATGTTGTTCGCTTGAAATTTCGACAAAAAATGATTTTGTTTGCATTTAGTTCTATCATCTCGAAACTAAAAGTCAACGCTTGCTTAGAATGCAGCAAGTTTAGCAGAATCAAATTTTGAAATATTACCCGTTTTGCGAATCGGTTAATGATTCGCGCCAGCTTTGGGGGGCGGTCTCTCTTAGAACTCTCCGTAATAATTCCGTTCTCTCTCTCCGTCAGTTGTCTCGTTATTCCGATTTCCGTGCAGTTGAGGACAGGAAAGCCAAGTGCGCGCAACATAGGCCGCATAATTTTCTAGTGCAATTTATATTTAGGTAAATTTAGTTTTTAGCGCAAAGTTATTTCCTGGCACTTTAGGAATCCACCCATAAGTAGATGAAACTTATTCCCAAATAAAGTGGCAGATATCTATAAAAAAAAGCAGGCCAAGTTTTTCCGTACGCCGCAAAAAAAAAGGAATTACACCAATTATCGATTTTGTGCACATGAAAAGCGTTTCTGCAATTGCCTAGAAATAATTGGTCGAATTCCCTCATAAGTCAAGTGCACAAATCGGCGAAATAATGGCAGCCAAGCGGAATGCGGTGACCACGGAAGCTCCGGAATCGTCGGCGCCCGGCGAAGGTACCGCCCTTGCCCTCGACTCCCGCCTGTCGAAGCGCGTGGAGAGCGTCATCCCCAAGAAGCGGTGAGTGCCAAAGAGCCAAACAACTCAAACTAAGCCCCTTTCACACCAAGCAACTCAATCTAAACCAAATCATTTTATTATAGTAATAGTATTTTACCTATTTTTCTAATTAATCATGTTTAATTTAGTTTATTTTTGTTCCTAAAATAAATTTAGTTTATTTTTGTTCCTAAAATAAATTTAAAATATTTTTGTAATACATTTTTCAAATAGACCTGAAGACGGTAATGGGTATAGCTTACTAAAAACTTTATTTAACCCTCTTAAGCTTGAACAAAAGACTTTTTTTATCATAATTGACGCCACTTAGTCAGTCTTTATTCTAATGCAAAATTTTTATGTTAGGCCTAACCCTAATGTTAATTAATATAAATATTATTTTAAAAACAGACATGAGGCGCTTAAGTGGTTCGGATGGGGCTATAACGACTCGCAGTTTTATGGTAAGGATGGAATCATCTGTTTTCGCGGTGAAAAGTGAGTAGAGTACATTGAACTTCCACTTCGAATCAAAACAAATCCTACTTACCCACAGATATCCCCTCGGTGGCTGCGAGCTGCCCAGCTTCACCAAGTGGGTGGAGAAGAAGTTCGACCTGCGAGTGGATATCACCAAGCAATATCCCCAGTTGCCACGAACCTATCCGCGACCCGTGGAGAACGCACCCTTCCTGCACGAACTGAAGGGCACCTCCCAGGTGGATTACTCTGCGGAGGGAATCGATCGGTTGGTGCGGTGCCATGGCCAGACCCTCAACGATATATACAGCCTGTGGCACCACAAGTTCCGTCGGATACCCGATTTGGTGGTGTGGCCACGCTGCCACGATGAGGTAGTCCAGTTGGTGCGGCTGGCCCACAAGCACAATGTGATGCTGGTGCCTTTTGGTGGTGGAACGAGTGTATCGGGAGCCATCACCTGTCCGCAGAACGAGAGCCGGATGATCTGCGCCCTGGACACCTCCCAGATGAATCGACTATTGTGGCTCAACCGGGAGAATCTCACCGTATGCTTTGAATCCGGCATTGTGGGTCAGGATCTGGAGAGGGTGTTGCGAAGTGAAGGTCTGACAGTTGGCCACGAACCTGATTCCTATGAGTTCAGCACCCTGGGCGGCTGGGTGGCCACTCGTGCGTCTGGCATGAAGAAGAACGTCTATGGGAACATAGAGGATCTGGTGGTGCGAGTTAGGATGGTCACTCCGTCGGGAACGCTGGAACGTGAGTGCAGTGCGCCGCGCGTGAGTTGTGGACCTGATTTCAACCATGTCATCCTGGGATCCGAGGGCACTCTGGGAGTAATCACCGAAGTGGTGCTCAAGGTGCGTCCCCTGCCTTCGGTAAGGCGTTACGGATCCCTGGCCTTTCCCAACTTCGAGCAGGGAGTGCTCTTCATGCGCGAAGTGGCGCGGAGGAGATGCCAACCCGCCTCCGTCCGGCTGATGGACAACGAGCAGTTCATGTTCGGCCAGGCCCTGAAGCCGGAGAAGTCCTGGTGGGCCAGTGTGGTGGATGCCATGAAGCAGCGCTACGTTACCTCCTGGAAGGGCATCGATCTCAACCAGATCTGCGCTGCCACCTTGCTTTTCGAGGGCGATTTAAAGGATGTCCAGCGGCAGGAGGCACTCATCTACGAGATTGCCGAAAAGTTTCAAGGATTTCCGGCAGGTGGACAAAATGGGGAACGGGGCTATATACTCACCTTTGTGATTGCCTACATTAGGGTGAGTATTTTCTGAAATTGTACAAATGAAACTAAAAGTAAAGATCAACATCATTATCTTTATGACAATGTGCTATTTCCGGTTTTCCGGCTTTACGTTTCCCTACTTTTATTTATTATTGGTATTTGGTTTTCGAGACGTGTGCTAGAATGATTTTAGCTTCTAGGTTGCCCAAATAAACATATTTCATTTCGATCGATTGCAGACTATATGATAACCCTACCTAATCTGCCTTTTTTTATATCAGCGCTAATATGGAAATAATTAACATCATTTATCTGTAACTGATATAAGAATAATTGGCAAACTTGTCAACACAGTCAGTACTAAATTAGTAAACTTATTAATTCAAGACCAAATTAATATAACATTAATGTTCATATATATTTTTGCAGGACTTCGGACTCCATCAGGGAATTGTGGCGGAGTCCTTTGAGACATCGGTGCCTTGGGATCGCTGCAGTCTGCTCTGTCGTTCGGTGAAGCAGCGTGTTGTTTCGGTAAGTGCTATATTTCAATTATTCATTAAAACATCCAATAACTATAATCTTGATCATTACAGGAGTGCAGCAAACGTAGTATTAACTACTACACCATTTCGTGTAGAGTAACCCAAACCTACGACGCCGGTGCCTGCATCTACTTCTACTTTGGATTCCGCAGTACGGACGTGGCCGATCCCGTCGAGCTTTTCGAGGCCATCGAGCACAGTGCCCGCGATGAGATACTGTCCTGCGGCGGATCACTGTCCCATCACCATGGCGTGGGAAAGATACGAAGCCATTGGTACCGCAACGCCGTCACCGAAACGGGCAGTTCACTGTACTCTGCGGCCAAGCGGCATCTCGATCCAAAGAATATCTTTGCTTTGGGCAACCTTTTGCCCCTGGAGGAGGCTCATCCCACGGCGGAGGCTTCTCCGCCACCACCCACATCATCGACACCACCAAAGGCCAAATTGTAGAGGGTAGCCCACTAGATAGTGCGCTTAGTTCGTTTACTAGTCTTAGTCACTTTACTGATTTTCCTAGTCGCTCTTGGGGGTTCGGGTCTCCAGTTCTTTTGTAGCGGGCTCATGTTTTCTATGGGTTTTGATAAATAAATGGAGTATTTCTCTTGAAGCGTTTCTTCTTTACTATTTTGAATACCTATTTTTCGCTGTGTAGCAATAGACACAACTGATTTGCGTGTGCGTGTCCCGGCTGCCGACCAAATGCGAAATGCTGATCATTGTCTTCTCATCTGCTCATCGAAGTCATTTGCGGCTTGATGGCGCACCGTCCCGTCCAAGGAAAGATCCAACATCGAAGATCGGAGCGCCCATAGCCCAGAGATCAAATGTCATCAAGTTGTCAACTTCGTTAGCATGCCGCAAGGCAGCGATCCAGCTTGGCTTAAAGATCTTCTTGGCCAGACTGGTTAAACGAATGCACAGAGAAAAATGTACATATTAGTTTTAAATAACAAAATAAATAAAATACTATTTCAGCCGGGCTTAAAAAGGAATTTGAGTTTTAGATAGGCAAGGAACCACCTCCTATAAGAAATTGTTAACCTAAGACTTCATTTTTCTAAGTGTGCGAATAAGTTGTGGAATGAGGCAACTCCGGCGGCTTATTGATGGCCGAGTAGAAGTCGTCGACTTGGCCTGTCTTGTTACCATTGGATACTATATGGTATATGCGGTACATAACTCCCCCCCCCCCCCCCCCCCCCACACACACACGAATGCATTTCGGCCTGGCTAATACACATACATGCGGACTATAAATAAAGATTACAATCGGCAAAAGTGAGCAGAAGAGAAGTCCGTCTAAGCCGCGGCCTGCCGCCTGGAAATTGTCAGCAATTAACCCGCGGGTCAGTGCCGGAAAACGCTGGCAGTCCTGCGTCCCAAACCCTGTGATTTATGCCACAGCCACAGACGAGGCAGCCTCCCAGCCGAGAAACCCACAATCAAGGCCGGCGGAGAGCGGAGGATTACGATCCTGACACGTTCGCCGGGCGAAAAACAAAGTCGGGAATGCTCTTACCTACCTGGAGGAGATGGACATAACTCATTTGCATTGAATGAAAGAATTCTGGAGGGGACAGGAGATGGTCGGGGAATCCAGATTGTTAAGGGAATGAATATAAAAATTAGGCGTAACTAAACATTAGAGCATCAGCACGTACACACTACTTATTGCAAACAAAAGGATATCCTTACGATGAAAAAGGAGATCAAAGATAGGAACAAGATCGAAAATAAGGAATGAAATGGCATTTCTAAGAAATATATTTTCAAAGCATTATAATGATTAACTCAAGAATGGTATGAATGTTCTACAGTAATAATCAAAATTTAAATATAAATATAATAATAATAATAAATTAAATAAAAATATAACCATAAATAACATAAGAAACAATATAATATTTGTCATCAGTAAAAACCTAAACAAAATTCCTTATATTTTAGGTGATTAAAATTCTTATTAAAATTCTTGGGATTACTTGTAAAATATAATTTTAAAATAGTATTCCCAATTCTATAATTACAAGCTTGATCTTAAATATTTCTCTATATATAATTTTCATTAATTTTCATTGTTTTCTTTTCCTTTCAATGCACGCAAACAAACGCTGGCAACATGTGGCTAACGAGCAACTGGCGTTTGGGCCAGTTAACCCATTGAAGCCGGTGAGCCGCTCGAGTGCCGCTCTGCCGGCGTTTTGGTCTCACCTGGGCTTCGTTACCGAGTGGATTCGCACCTGGCGTTCAGTTGCGAGCAGCTCGGCCAGCGGACAACAACGAAACACCGGCGACGCTGTTTGAATTCCATTTTACACACTGTTCCCAATGCAGATCTCGTTAGAACGTTTCGTTTGGCAACACGGAAAGAGTTAAGGGATCGGTTCGGGAGAGCAGAGATACATATAGCCAGAGAGAGCAGAGCGGAAGAGAGTGTGTATCTTGGCCGGGATTTCATTTTTCCCGGCAGCTGCACAACTTCGTGTTGCAGTTGCAGTTCGCACGCGTCGCTTGCAACATCTCGTGTCGCGCATTTCGGTTTTGGACTCTCCAGTTTCGATTTTCTCGTTTTCGAGTTGAAGTTTTTTAGTGTCTGTGGGAAAATGCGACAAATTATACCGCTTCGGGTATTTTGTTCGTTCATTAAAAAAAAAAACGTTTTGTCGCTTGTAATTGAGCGGCAGTTGCTTTTGTTTTGCCTTTAAAAGAGCAGCACAGCAGTGAAACAGGTGCGTGAACCGAAACCAAAAACAAGTTGTTACAAAAAAAAAAAACGAAGCAATGGGCATAACTGCAGTTGTATACAATCATTAAAAGTGCATTAGACAACATGGCTAGCAGGCGGAAATTCTAAGGCCTTTCATCAAGCGGCCAACCCGTCACTCATTCAGTTTGTCAGTTTTAATGCACCTGCAATGACTCGTTGAAAATCTGAATGCCGTCTAGAGATGCCCCTTAATGCGGACCTGGCTGCCATTAAAAAGAGAGAAACAATTTCGCACTAAAAAACCAACCCACGTCCACGTCGTCGGGTGGCCAAAGTGCTTTATAAGACCAACAACCCATAAAGTGATCTCAAAAGTCAGCAACGCGAAATATACACACGCACCTACCAAAGACACTAGAATAACAAGATGCGTAACGGCCATACATTCGTTTGGCACTATGCAGCCACTTTTTTGGTGAAGGTCAAATTTGCTCTCTTTTCGCTCGCTCACGCTGAGAGCGTAAGAAATGTAAAAATAGAATTTGCTTGCTTGTGTGAGTAAAAACAAGAGACGAGAACGCGTATATGTGTGCGTGTTGTGCTAGAAGACGATTTTCGGGCCGAAATCAATTCTGATCGAAGAAACGAATTTACATATTTGGAGTTGTGGCCAATTTCGTAGCAATATGATGAAATAAAATAAAAATTCCCTGACTATTATAATTTTAAAGTTTTTTATATTCGTTTGTTAAAATCGCCGCTCGAATTAGCTACCGTTTACATATTTATATTTTATTCTTATTTTATTTATATTATGTTATGTTAATTAATTATTTGTAATATATGTAATATTCGGTACCCAGGGAACACCACGGGGAGGCCATTAGAATTGTAATGGGGTCCTATATTAATTAGGCCTTCGAGTCGACTTGAAATATTTTAATGTATAACATTAAAACATTTCCATGTTCCCCAATTAAGTTATTTTTCTAACTATTGTTTTTTTTTTATATTTTGCGTCCAGTTTTCAGTCGCCAATTATTTAAATATAAATTTTTTTATTTATGAGATAGAATGCTGAGCTTCGCTTGCTTTTTTTGTTTATCAGCTATCATCACAGTCCACTTGCAATGCTTAAAAAGCAAAACTTTTATAAGTTTGTTTAACAAATCTGTTCTATGTGCATAACATTCATTATTTTCATAAAACCATAATGAGAAGGCACTACTTTCATTTGTGCACTTAATGCATTGCTCAACAATAAATTTTTTTATACACATTTGTTTTTTATTATTTTTAAAAATATTTTCGAAAACTTTAATGTGTATTTTGCAAATATTAAAAAATAAATCAGATGGTGCCTTTAATTTCCCGAAGTCCGAGTCTATTGAGTAGTTTTTCTCATGTATGAAAAGCTCTGATGGAGCTGTTAAATGCTCGGTTTCTTTTAAAATTACCGATCTGCATTTATCGCAACTGGATCCTTTAGCAATATATCCAACAAAATATCTACTGGAAGTTAGTTCAATGGGTACATCATTGCACAAAAAGTTATCTATATTTTGGTCAAAGTACCTCTCATTGTCTTGCAGAATTTTGGAAAATGATACAGAGTATTCTTCTTGCTGTATTTCTTTTTTTTCATTGAAAGGCTGATATATTATCGAATCGAACTCTATTGGCAACATAACATCATCATCTGATTCGCAATTCGACTTTTGTGAAAATTTAAAAATGTGTAGAGATATGAGCTTGGCAATTATTATATTAAATTCGTTAACTGAAGGATTTCTGCAGTTACCACCTTTTGCTCGAACGCACGCAAATATATTTTCAAGGGGATCCTGGTTAACTCTACTAGTTAAAAAGAAAAAGTGGTCTGCGTGATCCTTAAAGAGATCTTCGACGAGTCCAAATATAGCTTCAGTAGTTTGGATCAAGCCATCAACACAATATATTTTATTCCCGTGATATTTAACGCTTTTTAGGTATTCCTGCATTTCCTTTAGTTTATTCCAAACTGCATTGTTAACTTGAAGCGCGCATTTCATGGGGTTTTTGTCAGTTAATACTCTGCTATTCAGGCAATCAAAGTAATCATTAACCTTTTGGACAAATGCAGCCGTAGAAGCTGCAACTTCGGAACTATTTCGATGTAATTGCTTGTTTTTGTTACAAGTCTTAATTGCCGCTGCAACAGTGTGGCTAAGTGTCTGAGTTGCCAAACATACGCGCATTAGCTCAAATCTAGTTGGATTAACGTGGCTTCTTGTTAATTTAGTCATTCTCGTTACTGATCCATGATCTAATTCGTAAATCTCTCGAATGACATCAAAATCAACTAGTCCGTCAGGGGTTTCAAAATTAGCTTTCAGAAAATTATTCCTTATAGACTTGAAAAGATGCGGAATGTCATAAAACATATAATATTTTTTATTATTTAAGGTAAAGTAAGGTTTCTCATTGGTGACTTCAAGTAGTGAGGTACATTTTCTATTGTTACCTCCTTGATCGTACACAACACCCCTTACTTTGAACCCAATTTTTTCAGCGATAATAATGTTTTTATAAATAAGACTTTTTAAGCAATCGCCTTTTATATTCGTTTCGGCCACGAAATAGTTTATTATAAATTTCCATTTTTTTAAAATACCCCTAACAACAAATACGCAAATATGGCTTCCGATTTTATTAGAGCGATCAAGTAAATGCTCTATTCCATCTATAATATCAACTGACACATTGTAAGCTAGGTTTTTTTTTATTGCTACTTCATCACAAGCCAATATGCACTCTTTATCAGATGCATTCATTTCTTTAATAGATTCTTTAAGGGCTGAGTACAAACATTCGTTGTCTCCGGGCTGTAATTTTTTGATGCTGTTCCACTTTTGCAAAGATGATGGACTTGGAAAATTTAATTTTAGCGAGTCTCTTAAAAACGTATATGTCGATGTGGACCTGTAATATATGCTCTGAGCAAACAATTTTTCGCAATCATTCCATCTTGTATTTGTGCCCTTTTTTTCCTTAATAAGCATTTTCGCCAATATTTTTTCATTTCCCGTTAAATTTATTTTTTCTATTTCAGAATATATGTTTTTCTTGGACTTGGATTCCAACCTAACTAATTTTCGTTTTAGATTTGAGTTTTCTTTCCTCAAATTTTTAATTAGAGTTTGTCTCTCATCTGACAATTTTTTAGAAGCGAAATATTTTTTTTGAAACACTTTTAAAGTTTTTGTATTTTTATGGCACTGCCGACAAACTTCAACGGGGGACTGTGAGCGGTGTCTTTTTCGTGGAGGCGATCCTACAGCATTTAAATTAATATAGTCATTATTGCAGCTTTTATATTTTATAAGATTGCGATCTGGAATTGCCCCTTGCTTCAAATATTTTACCCCAATATCATCTGGGGAGAAATGATCTTGGCATAAAAACAGTGATGAAGTGCTCGCCATAAAATCTTCTGTAAATTGGCATTTTTCCGCCCATCTTATTAACATTGTTGGATCCCTTTCAGGAAACCTAAACAATTTAAGAGCGGGGAAATCGCGCCTAGATTTCCGACAGTGGGATAAGCTGCACTTGTTCCCACTTATGAATCTTCTTTTTTTCTTGGCCATATCCATAAGGTCATTCAAATGGGCCATTTAAATGTTTTTTTCACTTAAAATTTATAAATAAAACCTTTGTCGAAAAGCAGCAGCACGTTGTATAAGCGCGAAAAATTACGAAAATACGTAAACACTATTCACTATTCACTATTTATCGCAATTACTATTTGCGCTTATATTTCCGTACTTCACTATTGCAACAAAACGATTTTAGTTGAATATAAACTCGATTATTTGCGAAAAGATAAAAAAATCGAGGAGCTCTGCGTATAGTCAACTTTAAGCAAACGGGCTAAGAGAAATTAAAAGGAAAAACAAAAAATTTGGCGCGCTATTCTTCCCACCCAAAAGTGCGCGCTTTTTAAAAATATCAAATTGGAATATACCAAAAAAAAAAAATTAAACTGAAAGCTGAATATAATGCGCATCTTAAATAATAAAAATGGTTCATTTACATACATCATATTAAGTCAAATGACTTAATAAGTATACTAAATAATTAAAGCAAATACAAAGGAAATTATTATAACTACTGTAATTTGAAACATAAATTTTCCAAAAAGAAGACATAACATTGAGAAATAAATATTTCATAAAAATAATAATTATTTTTTAATTTCATAAAAAAATAATAATTTAATTAATAAATAATAAAAATAATAATTTTATTAATAAATAATAAAAATAATAATATTTCATAATAATATTTCATAAAAAATAATAATACGTAGTAGAAAATACAAATTAATAAAATAAATAAAAATATGAAAACAGTTCGTTGCAAAAGTCATATCGTCAGGCACGAAGTGCGGACACAAGCACTCAACAATCATTGTCTTATTAATTTTTCTCACGCCGCAAGCTGAATACCCTAATGTCAAGTATTCTAATATAAAGTCATTTTCGAAATTTATTTTGTGATGTACATAGATTCGTCTATTACTATTTCTAAGCTTTATTTAAATAATAATAACGTTGAGGCAATGCAAAACAAGAATTTTTCGCATGGTGCCAATTGATAAAAAATAATATAGATTTAAAGTCAACGAACTTCTAAGGTGAAGGGCATATTTTGTCAAATTTACAATGCATGAGCATATGTGTACACACATACCAAAGACACTAGAATAACAAGATGAGTAACGGCAAAGACACTAGATACAGATGAGTAACGGCCATACAAATTTTTGGCACGCGATTTTTCGGCCGTGGCTCTAGAGGTGGCTCCAGGCTCTCTTAAGTTTTTGTTCGAGAGAGAAAGAGCGGAGAGCGCTACAGCAAACAGCTCTTTTCTACGCATACAGTGATAGCAGACAACTGTATGTGTGTACACATATGCTCATGCATTGTAAATTTGACAAAATATGCCCTTCACCTTAGAAGTTCGTTGACTTTAAATCTATATTATTTTTTATCAATTGGCACCATGCGAAAAATTCTTGTTTTGCATTGCCTCAACGTTATTATTATTTAAATAAAGCTTAGAAATAGTAATAGACGAATCTATGTACATCACAAAATAAATTTCGAAAATGACTTTATATTAGAATACTTGACATTAGGGTATTCAGCTTGCGGCGTGAGAAAAATTAATAAGACAATGATTGTTGAGTGCTTGTGTCCGCACTTCGTGCCTGACGATATGACTTTTGCAACGAACTGTTTTCATATTTTTATTTATTTTATTAATTTGTATTTTCTACTACGTATTATTATTTTTTATGAAATATTATTATGAAATATTATTATTTTTATTATTTATTAATAAAATTATTATTTTTATTATTTATTAATTAAATTATTATTTTTTTATGAAATTAAAAAATAATTATTATTTTTATGAAATATTTATTTCTCAATGTTATGTCTTCTTTTTGGAAAATTTATGTTTCAAATTACAGTAGTTATAATAATTTCCTTTGTATTTGCTTTAATTATTTAGTATACTTATTAAGTCATTTGACTTAATATGATGTATGTAAATGAACCATTTTTATTATTTAAGATGCGCATTATATTCAGCTTTCAGTTTAATTTTTTTTTTTTGGTATATTCCAATTTGATATTTTTAAAAAGCGCGCACTTTTGGGTGGGAAGAATAGCGCGCCAAATTTTTTGTTTTTCCTTTTAATTTCTCTTAGCCCGTTTGCTTAAAGTTGACTATACGCAGAGCTCCTCGATTTTTTTATCTTTTCGCAAATAATCGAGTTTATATTCAACTAAAATCGTTTTGTTGCAATAGTGAAGTACGGAAATATAAGCGCAAATAGTAATTGCGATAAATAGTGAATAGTGAATAGTGTTTACGTATTTTCGTAATTTTTCGCGCTTATACAACGTGCTGCTGCTTTTCGACAAAGGTTTTATTTATAAATTTTAAGTGAAAAAAACATTTAAATGGCCCATTTGAATGACCTTATGGATATGGCCAAGAAAAAAAGAAGATTCATAAGTGGGAACAAGTGCAGCTTATCCCACTGTCGGAAATCTAGGCGCGATTTCCCCGCTCTTAAATTGTTTAGGTTTCCTGAAAGGGATCCAACAATGTTAATAAGATGGGCGGAAAAATGCCAATTTACAGAAGATTTTATGGCGAGCACTTCATCACTGTTTTTATGCCAAGATCATTTCTCCCCAGATGATATTGGGGTAAAATATTTGAAGCAAGGGGCAATTCCAGATCGCAATCTTATAAAATATAAAAGCTGCAATAATGACTATATTAATTTAAATGCTGTAGGATCGCCTCCACGAAAAAGACACCGCTCACAGTCCCCCGTTGAAGTTTGTCGGCAGTGCCATAAAAATACAAAAACTTTAAAAGTGTTTCAAAAAAAATATTTCGCTTCTAAAAAATTGTCAGATGAGAGACAAACTCTAATTAAAAATTTGAGGAAAGAAAACTCAAATCTAAAACGAAAATTAGTTAGGTTGGAATCCAAGTCCAAGAAAAACATATATTCTGAAATAGAAAAAATAAATTTAACGGGAAATGAAAAAATATTGGCGAAAATGCTTATTAAGGAAAAAAAGGGCACAAATACAAGATGGAATGATTGCGAAAAATTGTTTGCTCAGAGCATATATTACAGGTCCACATCGACATATACGTTTTTAAGAGACTCGCTAAAATTAAATTTTCCAAGTCCATCATCTTTGCAAAAGTGGAACAGCATCAAAAAATTACAGCCCGGAGACAACGAATGTTTGTACTCAGCCCTTAAAGAATCTATTAAAGAAATGAATGCATCTGATAAAGAGTGCATATTGGCTTGTGATGAAGTAGCAATAAAAAAAAACCTAGCTTACAATGTGTCAGTTGATATTATAGATGGAATAGAGCATTTACTTGATCGCTCTAATAAAATCGGAAGCCATATTTGCGTATTTGTTGTTAGGGGTATTTTAAAAAAATGGAAATTTATAATAAACTATTTCGTGGCCGAAACGAATATAAAAGGCGATTGCTTAAAAAGTCTTATTTATAAAAACATTATTATCGCTGAAAAAATTGGGTTCAAAGTAAGGGGTGTTGTGTACGATCAAGGAGGTAACAATAGAAAATGTACCTCACTACTTGAAGTCACCAATGAGAAACCTTACTTTACCTTAAATAATAAAAAATATTATATGTTTTATGACATTCCGCATCTTTTCAAGTCTATAAGGAATAATTTTCTGAAAGCTAATTTTGAAACCCCTGACGGACTAGTTGATTTTGATGTCATTCGAGAGATTTACGAATTAGATCATGGATCAGTAACGAGAATGACTAAATTAACAAGAAGCCACGTTAATCCAACTAGATTTGAGCTAATGCGCGTATGTTTGGCAACTCAGACACTTAGCCACACTGTTGCAGCGGCAATTAAGACTTGTAACAAAAACAAGCAATTACATCGAAATAGTTCCGAAGTTGCAGCTTCTACGGCTGCATTTGTCCAAAAGGTTAATGATTACTTTGATTGCCTGAATAGCAGAGTATTAACTGACAAAAACCCCATGAAATGCGCGCTTCAAGTTAACAATGCAGTTTGGAATAAACTAAAGGAAATGCAGGAATACCTAAAAAGCGTTAAATATCACGGGAATAAAATATATTGTGTTGATGGCTTGATCCAAACTACTGAAGCTATATTTGGACTCGTCGAAGATCTCTTTAAGGATCACGCAGACCACTTTTTCTTTTTAACTAGTAGAGTTAACCAGGATCCCCTTGAAAATATATTTGCGTGCGTTCGAGCAAAAGGTGGTAACTGCAGAAATCCTTCAGTTAACGAATTTAATATAATAATTGCCAAGCTCATATCTCTACACATTTTTAAATTTTCACAAAAGTCGAATTGCGAATCAGATGATGATGTTATGTTGCCAATAGAGTTCGATTCGATAATATATCAGCCTTTCAATGAAAAAAAAGAAATACAGCAAGAAGAATACTCTGTATCATTTTCCAAAATTCTGCAAGACAATGAGAGGTACTTTGACCAAAATATAGATAACTTTTTGTGCAATGATGTACCCATTGAACTAACTTCCAGTAGATATTTTGTTGGATATATTGCTAAAGGATCCAGTTGCGATAAATGCAGATCGGTAATTTTAAAAGAAACCGAGCATTTAACAGCTCCATCAGAGCTTTTCATACATGAGAAAAACTACTCAATAGACTCGGACTTCGGGAAATTAAAGGCACCATCTGATTTATTTTTTAATATTTGCAAAATACACATTAAAGTTTTCGAAAATATTTTTAAAAATAATAAAAAACAAATGTGTATAAAAAAATTTATTGTTGAGCAATGCATTAAGTGCACAAATGAAAGTAGTGCCTTCTCATTATGGTTTTATGAAAATAATGAATGTTATGCACATAGAACAGATTTGTTAAACAAACTTATAAAAGTTTTGCTTTTTAAGCATTGCAAGTGGACTGTGATGATAGCTGATAAACAAAAAAAGCAAGCGAAGCTCAGCATTCTATCTCATAAATAAAAAAATTTATATTTAAATAATTGGCGACTGAAAACTGGACGCAAAATATAAAAAAAAAACAATAGTTAGAAAAATAACTTAATTGGGGAACATGGAAATGTTTTAATGTTATACATTAAAATATTTCAAGTCGACTCGAAGGCCTAATTAATATAGGACCCCATTACAATTCTAATGGCCTCCCCGTGGTGTTCCCTGGGTACCGAATATTACATATATTACAAATAATTAATTAACATAACATAATATAAATAAAATAAGAATAAAATATAAATATGTAAACGGTAGCTAATTCGAGCGGCGATTTTAACAAACGAATATAAAAAACTTTAAAATTATAATAGTCAGGGAATTTTTATTTTATTTCATCATATTGCTACGAAATTGGCCACAACTCCAAATATGTAAATTCGTTTCTTCGATCAGAATTGATTTCGGCCCGAAAATCGTCTTCTAGCACAACACGCACACATATACGCGTTCTCGTCTCTTGTTTTTACTCACACAAGCAAGCAAATTCTATTTTTACATTTCTTACGCTCTCAGCGTGAGCGAGCGAAAAGAGAGCAAATTTGACCTTCACCAAAAAAGTGGCTGCATAGTGCCAAACGAATGTATGGCCGTTACGCATCTTGTTATTCTAGTGTCTTTGGTAATACCCATTTTCTGCCTCCATCAAGTTGACGCAATAGCAAACCCATTTAGCCATCGATCTTCGAACAATGGGAAAACTTTTGTTGCCCAGCAGCTAGAGTTTCCATTTTTCTGACCAAATCTCGATGGCGGCGGCCAACCTTTGATGCCAAAAGATCAATGGAATTGGCTGAGGGTATTTGGCAATTTGTCGCTGAAATACGGCAAGTGTTCAATGGAGATGCCGGGCATAAGTGGCTGCATATGTATCTTTTATAAGCTGGCTCTGCAGATACCAGATACAGCCAAGATCGATTGATCGCGCCTCCTAATAGGCTTAAAGCGGTTGGGAAATGCAGCTTTGACTGGTTAAAGCCATTCATCGAGCATTTGGCCACGCCTCGCGTGCAACGGTGACCCTCAGACCGCATGAACTTGGCTAATCACATAAACAAACAAATAAAACTGGGCAGCAAAAACGTCCAGACAACAACATAGCGCCGAACAAGACAGCCAATAAATGTCCGCCAGTGCAAAAAGGCCATAATAATAAACTTAAATAGACGGACGGCAGAAAAAAAAGTTTCAAACTTAATGCTTACAAATTTGTGCGCAGTCGCAGCTTCATAGACGAGGGCAATAACAAGTTTTTTAATGCACTACGTTGTTGCCGCGTTTTTTGCTTTGTTTTAGTGCCTCTCATTAGCCAAGTTATGAACACCAAGTTGCGGCCAAACAGTAGCACAACAAAAAACAAACAAACAACAGATTTGCGCACCGCAACGAAATATGGCTAAAACGCTTAGGTGCATGCAGGCACACTGAGTGCAGGAAGTCAGCGGCCAATCAGTAGGAAAAACCGATGAACAAGATCTTAAAAATTAAAAAAAATCTATAAAAATAAATAGGGAAACAAAAAAAATTTATAAAAATAAATAAGTAAACAAAATATGAATTACATTACATATTTCAATAATCTGGGCTGAAAAATATAGTTTGCACTAAACTTTATTGAAAAGTAATAAAGTAATTTTTTAATTGATTGTTACAAAAATCGAAGTACTACTATGTATTTCATTCAAAGAAATGGTTATTTAATTGTAAGGATAATTTTTTAGTTCTATAATTAGATACCTTCTTATCCTCAAAATGTTGCTTTGATCTGCTTTTCATTTATGATAAACGTTCTGTTGATAACTTTTGACGCCCGCTATTTCTAGAAATCGGATGCGTTTCTCTGGCGTTTTTGCAGGCGTTTAAAAACGCCCCGTTCCCATGGCCCACCCAATCGAGCGTTTCTAATACACACACGATCGCCGTAATCAATTAAATGAAATCTGAGCCGAGCTTGAATCGTTGGAAAATCGCTCTGGGGTTTTCTAATGCTATACTACAAAGTTTCACGAGTCGTGTCACAGGCGAGCAACAAAAAAAAAAAAAGAATTGTTTTCTCATTTTCTTCGTTTCTCATTTTTGTGGCATTGTTTGAGCGATTTGTTTGAATTTTGCCGCCTTTAGCTTGGAGTTTTTTTTTTTTGCCGCAGTCTGGTGGAAGATGCTTCGCCAGCTTTTTGGTTACTTTTTCTTCTTTTATTTTTCAGCTGTGTGTGTGGCTTGGCATTTTATCCCAGTCACGCTGCAAAGTTATTTGCGCCATCGTCGTGCAGGGACCAAGTTTGCTCCTCTGTTATTATAGTACATGCCAGCCGGTTTGGTCGTCATAAAGCTGGAAAAAATCAGGGGAAGAATGAAGCAGCAGATAAAAAGTCTGCGGTCCGCAGTTTTCGTTGGTAATCCGAAGCGCAAGACTTCTGATTTATGCAGTTGGCGTCATAAACTGTTGCAGTTTTCATACATTGTTATCCCTATAAATTTTTGGGGAATTCGAACGACTTTTAGATCAGGAGTATATTTATCATAAGCCAGATTAAAATAATTTTAAATATTTCATTAAAGTTAATCTTGGTTTGATTTACGTTCAAGTTTAATCTCAAAGAAGTCTAGGGTATCCTTTGTATCTCACATAATAGTAAACATATTTAAAATCTTAAAGATTAGAATAAAACACTCCGTTAAAAACATATATGCAAATAAATAAATTTTATATATTTATTAAATTTTATTTATTAAACCTTAAAGAGCATTACCCAGTCGCCACATGCAACTTATCAGTATCCAATTACCAGAAAAATTCTGTTCCACAGTCGAGTTCTTTCTTTTGTGTGTGCTTTTCAAGACACAAATTACATTTTCGGCTTGCACTTGTTGAATTTCGATATTTTGTGGGAAAATTAAAGTGGCTTGCCAAAATCTTAATGCTGCCAATCTTACTTGCCAATATGGAAAACACTCGTATTCACTGTTCGTTTGACTAAAAAGTAAGTCAAAGGCTCGTTATGAATGCGTCAAACGTCGCGGTTTTGTGTGGCAAGTAATTCGTGTTGAGTCGACTGCATTTTGTATGTTTTATTGTTATTTTTTGGATGTGAATGAAAACAGCACCAGCTCACAACCTTGCCAAGTGCTTCCGCTCGAAGGTAGACAATTGTCTGAGCCATGTCTATTATGACTCTTGGCTTTTTGTGGCCCGATGTCTCTGTCTGCTCAATTATTATTATTTGCTGGCACACCTGAGAGAAGGTTAAATTTTGGCGAATTTTTGCTCGAGTCATTATGGCCTAGGGCAATTTTACTACACTTCTTTTTCATAATTTCAAGTGTCAAGATACACATAATAAAATTACTTCATCGCCATTGTGGCTGAAGCCGAGGTGATTTCTCATTGTTGTGGTCAAGTGGGCTAATGACTGGTAACGCCAGACTGTTGTGGCTAAAACAAAAGTGATTTGTTTAATAGTTTCGCAACACGTAAATTTATAGCCATCCCCTGGCTTCAAATCAACAGCATTCCACACGGGTTCGCCCTTATTTTTCGGCTATCGAATATCAATTTTCGAAGTCTATTTTTGCCAGATCTCGTTTGCATATGACACACAAAATACTGTGGACATAAAAAGGTAACTTCTAACGACGCCGTATGGCGGCGTTAATGCTGTCACCTTTTTCGTTGGCCCGTTTTTGGAATCCAAATATTTGCATAATTTTGCGTAGAAGCATTCCCCAAACCACCACCTGTTCCAAATGCGCAATTCAAAGCGGACATTCGGCCATTTTCAATTTTTGTTTATGCGCTCACGATTTGGCCACAAAGTGGTTGGAATATTTGCAGTATCTGATTGCCTTGGTTGCGCTGGATGCGAGTATAAAGTTTGCCATTTACTTTCACCGATTGAAATTCAATTACGAAAGCCGATACGCCCAGATCCAAACTAAATGGCCCAGGGGGAAAAATCAATGCAAAAGTGTTCATATTCATTAATTGAGATGGGAAAAAAGACAGAAAAATTCACCAAAATATAAGTAAATAAAGGTAAATTGTGGGAAATCATGCTAAAAATAATCTAATCCAAACTGTAGACCCCATCAAAGTTTGCTTAATTAATTTAACCATTTAGGTATACATCTAATGCCATTTGTTTATCAGTTACCCGATGATATAACAATGTATTTAGCCAATTAAGAGGCGGGGCACATTCGTTCAATTGCGGCATCGTCATCAGTTCAAGTCGTTTTGTAGCTTGTCATATGCAAATTGCGCATACGCCCCGATGGCAGTGCGAAAAACAAAAACCGCAAAGCTGCCAGCCAAATGTCAAGCTCAACTCTCACAATCTGTCACTGACTTGTCGCCTGTGTATCTCGCATAAGTCGATGCCACTCCAGTGATCTTTCTCTCATTAATAGTTGCTCACTTAACGATCGCTGTCCGGCGGCAAAATATTTTGCCAATGATGCAATGGTGCTTCATGGCTTTGATTTACAGTCAAGATACGTACGATAGCCTCACAATTGAAGGCATTGAAATTGCATTAAGATTGTTGATAAATCGCCGCATGAACTGGCAATATGATGGCACTGGGCGAAAATATTACCAAGTAACTCAAATGCTACATATATATGTCAGTCATAAGATACTATAAAATATATTCTAACCTGAAGCAATGAAAGTATCTGTATCTAAATTCAATTAAAATCTCCTCTTTATTTTTGAGTGTAATATAAGTGGGTGGCGCTGTTGAGGTCCGAAGTGATGATCGTCAAAGGCGATCACCTTTTTCGCCTAACGATTACAAACGTTTGCAATTAACTCAAATACTATATTTACGGCCAGTCCACTTGGCCCCCTTCACCGCCCCCCTCGCGGACGATCCGATCTGCGATCGGTGATCGCCGTCATGGCTATAACATGCTATATCATAATTTACAACTTTGACGTCAGGCTGCGGCGCACGCGTTCACCGCAATTCTGTTTTCGATTATGCGCCGCATGGCTTTCGGCGGTCATAAGACTTCATCTATGGACCAAAACCCAAAACCCCACCGCAGGGAAACTCCATCTCCAGCTCGGTTTGCTATCCTCCCCGTCGGAAAACAACAAAACTCCATCTCTGGCCTTGATGGCTTGCCCCTGGCGGCGTTTTGTATCTTGCGCTTGCATCTTGTATCTTTTGCTGCCGAGCGGCCACATGGGGCGGTTGCAGCAAAAATTTGTTAGCCTGTCGTAAACTGCGCCAAATCGCATAAATTATAAACGCCAAACCCCGTTTATCGATATGCAAAAAAGTTAGTTCGTGTTTTTTTTATTATTTTTTTTTTTTTTGTTTAGCGAAAGTGTCGATATGCCTTGAGCCGAGAACGGTTTCTTTTGTGCCTTGCGGCCAGCAATTTCTTTTAATTGATTTCGAACAGTCGTGTGAGTCTGCTTTTTTCAGAATTTTCCAAACCGTCTAGACAACGCCAACGCATGAGATGCGGCCCATTTGACAGGTGTTGATTGAAATGACCCAAAAACTGAGAAAAAAAGCATTGGAAGCAACAATACCTCGTAAATGGAGACATGAGTTTCACACTTTTTGGGCTGTTTATAAACAGTTGGGCAAAACATCTTGGGAAAACAACTCAATCACATTAATCGGTGTCAGGGAATGGATATCAAATGACTCTATTGAAAAAACTTCTAAGTGAAACTAAACTGAAGAGCACCTTTGTAATCATATATCTTTTGTTTGATGACCAGATAATTGTATAGAATTTAGAATTTCTTTCACGGAACTATTACGTAAATAAGGAGATAAATACTTAACCCGTTTATATTCCCTGCCTAATGCTTTTTTTTTGTTAAAGCCAACTAGTAGAGGAAAACTATAATTACTAGTTGAGTGCCCACAAAACCAGAACCAAAATCGTAAAAAAAACCAACAGACTACATTGTCAGTGCTCGAGTGCAGTTTTCTCCCCTTTCGAACTCAGTTCTCGAAATGAAATAAATATAAATAAACATATTGTCGACTCATACACATTGACAGGTCGGCCGATAAGATAACACTCGCACGCACTCAAAACATACTTATATACATACATATATAGTCATTACAATATGTCAAACTGCATGTCATGCAACTCAGTTGTTGTACGGCACTTTAGATCTATTTACCGACTCTCAAGCAGCATATATATAACAACGATCTGAACTCGTGCTATAGGAAAGGAACTTAAAAACACATTCAGCATTTTAATAAGCATCTATGAGTAACAATTGATTAATACATGAGCATTACAGTAATGTAGATACAATACTTGAAGATATCCAAATCAAAATGTTTAGAATGAAGTTGTATTAATGGAATCATTAAAGCGACCTAAAGTGATTAGATTTATACTAATCTAAATATTAATAGAAATAATAATATAAAAATCATTTAATTAGCATATCATTTATATTGTTTAAATAAATCTTGCTTTAAATTAAGTAGGGATTTAAGCTTGGCTTATCCTCTAAATATTTTTCCAAGTTCTATAATTGTGTTTCTTATCCACTGTAACCATCGTGATCAGTTAAATGATTGCATCCAGAAGCCGCAGATGATCACAAATGTGCGGCTCATGCTCTAATCAAAATGTTTATAAACGTAATTAAATGTTTGCTCTGCGGACACAACAACTATCAATTGTTTATTGTTTGAACAATTGCCGCCTTATAGAGCAAGACATCGATGTCAAAGCCGCCTATCAGCGGATCGTCTATTGAACTCCAAGTGGTCGACGGAGTGCGAGTCCATGAAATGATCGTTTTATTTCATAATTAGTATTTCCCTCGAGCATTGATTTTGTAATTTATGTTAATGAGCCTGATTTTTTTCCACGGAAATATGAATATTGTATGAGCAAAGCGCTAACAAAATTTCATGACCTATGAGCTGGCCGAGAATTTCTACAAAAATGTCGCAGTTTTGTGTGTGTTTTTCAACGCTTTGCGTTAAGTGAGCCGGTTTCCGTTTCTGTTAAACTGTAATTTTTTTTTTTCACTTTGATATTCATAAACAAGTTTAGTGTTTTAGCCAGTGGATTTCACGGCTTTTAATTTAGCGTTAGTGGAGTCTCCTCATTGCTTTAATGGGGTAATAAATTGCTGCAATTATTCATGCGTCACACCCAATCGATTTCTAATAGCCGCAGGCCCGCTCTTCCCACAAAGGAATTTGTCTATTAACAATAATCTTTTTTTCTTTTTTCACAATTCCCAGGCATTTGTAGCCCGCTGAGTGTACAACTACTGGTTTTTTTGGCAGTACATTCTGAGCCAGGTTTTTTTGAATGATGGAATAGGCCTAGGAAGTATGAATAAGTAGAGAATTTTATGAATTACATTTGTCACATTCGTTAGTTCGCTTTAATTAGTTAAACAGAATATCTTTCTGCTTAATGAGCTGTCGTGTCCCAAAGATATCTCACTTTGCGGTGTAGCAACTATATTTTCCAACTTCGCTTCTGTGGGATTTAATGATGCCCACGGTGAAAGATCAAACATCCTGAATAGGGCGACACCGTTCTAACTTCATCAATCATGGCAAATGCTTCCGCTGCCAGAACGTAGCAGAGATACTAAGATACTAAGATACATATGCGGATACAAATGCTACACAGAAAGAAATCTATGTAATGAAATGATGTTAGCATTTATTATACTATAGCACATGTATCTTGTAGTTTTAGTCAGTTGAACATAGATTGGATTGTAGCTTGCTACGAATTTAACTGACACATTTTCGCTCAGTGCAGGTGTACCATAAGTTCGCTTATCGGGCGTCCGCACAGATTCGGATTCGGAATTGGACTTGGAATCGGCATCGGGTTGTTTGGGTGTCGAACGGACTCGTTACGAACTGGTTTTCCTGCCGCTTAGCAGTCACTCACTTATATTTATTAATTATCGTATCGATAGCTCGCTCTCTCGTTTGAGCTAAGCTCTGGGCTAAAAGCAAAACAAAATTGTCTAACAGCAAACGTACACTTGCCATTGTGTATGGATTTTAGTTTTGGGTTTTTTTGGTTTTTTTTTCCCCCGTTTTTGGGTGGTTCTCGGATTGGTTTGGCGCTGCCAGCGTTCTTTAACGATCGGTCGGCAAACAAAAACAAAGCCGACAACCAAAACAAACATATGAGATATACTGAAACGCATACGCACACACGAGCGTCAGGCACACAGATACTCACATTTACAGAGCATAAAGTTCAGGCGGCGAACTCGTGAAGTTTTTCTCCCGGCGCATTCAGTTCGATTCGAGCGATTTTCGAGCGCGGAGCGTTTAACTCGCACAACCAAAAAGCACGCGACAAAAAGCCACAAAAAAACGTGAAACTAAAAAAATTACAAGCTCTCTGAGTCAGCAAAAAAAAAAAAAATAATCAGAAAAACAAAGAAAAAAGTAGCTAAAAGTGCAACGGCGATGAAAAATGCCGGGGCAAAAGTATTCGTCTGCGGCACTCGGAGTTAATTAATTTTGGCATAGAATTTCCATTAGCTAAGTGCATGTGTATGTGTGTGTATTTGTGTTTAAAACCAAGAAGCCAAATGCTAATTAAATGCCATCGCAGAAAGCCATCGACTAAAGGCCATTAAGAAAAACGGGCATGAGTGTTCGCCCCAATAACGCCGGCGATATGTTGCTACACAATTCCGTAATCGGGGGCTACGATGAGTCAAAGTTTGCCGAAAAGATAACCCACCTGAAGCCCACCGAACAGGAAGCAGTTAAGCGCTTCTGGAGGTAAAGATAGCAGTAATGTATCTGCAGATCGATATCATTTGAATCCGAAGCGCAAGGAAGTAGCGCCAAAATGTGCGGGGGTGTTTCATCCATGTATAGTGGCAAAAAAAAACTAAAAGTGTTTATCACATGTTGTTTTTTGAGTGTGTTGTTATTAATGGAGGTGTTAAAGGTGTGAGCTTAAGTGCGAATTCGCTGTGGCAATGAGCCGAAATCAATAAATAAAGGGTGTTTGCAAGACAAGTTTTGTTATAAATTATTATATATATATAAACTTTTGCCTTTGTACGTCTAATTTGCATAAAAAAACACAACAGGTTCATAGTTCTCATTGATTTGTTTATAATTTTCAAGCAGCTTGCTGAATATATTATCTAACTTAACTCATATGAAACCTTTTTGGCTTTGTTTGTAATTTATTTAAAATCCTTTAGCTAAGAACCATTAAAATGTGACAACTCGAGAGCCATGAATCTTAGCTTTCAACCAAACCGAAACCAATATTAATAATTTCTAATTATGAAAATGGCCAGCGTAAACAAGGAAAAGCCGCAACAAATTGTGGCTAGACGAACGTAGATGGCAGAACATAAAAACAACGAGTTTCGTGTATCATAATCATAAACACGCATATTAATTTGGTCTGCAATCCAAAAATACGCGATGCCGCAACCGTTCCACATGAATGCAAGTTCTTCTCGTATCTTTCAGTGAGTGAGAAGAGAGGGGGAGGGGAGGAGTGGGTCCATGTCAGGCCTTTTCCATTCATGTAACATGCATAAAGCGAAACCGCATAAATCAGTTGACGCATAAATTTTCATTTTACATACATATTTTCAAATCGGGCAAAAGATGGAAACGTGAAAAATGGCTCGAGAAATATGGCAGCAAATTGCCAGACGGCTTTCAACTTGACTCCTTCTCAAATGCATTTACTTTACTTTGTTTTCATTATTTATAATATCATTAAATCAGCAATGCTGTTGTTTTGGCCAAAACATGACAAGCAATTAATTTGATAATGCATGAAAGCTGGCTTATTTGCCTTGGCTAATTGCATAAGGATAATGTGGGCACTCAAATCCCCATTTTGGGGACTCGAAAACAAATTATAAATAATTGCAGTTTCCGCTTGCACTAAAGTGGAAAAATGAAAAATGCAGCACGCATGTTACGTTTTCCACGAAATTCGAGTAAAAATTAGAGTAGGGATCACGGCGGCAAAGTTCACTAATGAGTTCTGCTGGGAATGTGGACATGGATGTGGATGTGGAAGTGGATGTGGATGGGCTGGATGAGAACCATTCCTCCGGTTGGCAGGGCACATAGATTACGCGGGATTTTGTGGCGCACGCTCGGCTATATTTTTCGAAAGATGTTTCCAAATACCAAACAAAGGGGGCGACAACAAGAACTCAAAACGCTGACAGCTTGATATATTTTATTATAATTTCTTCCCTTAGGCAGTGTGAATTCTATCTATATCTGTCGCTCGGTTTGTGTATATTTCGTAGCTACGCATTTGTCGCATTCCGTGTCGATTGCACTGAGAGAAATTTACTAGTGTAGAACATAATATGAAATCACCTCTTAACGAGCTAAAAACTTGTGGCATTGTATTGAACTTAAAAACATTATACATTACATTATACATTATATAAATATTTTAGACTTTTTAACTGCAATACTTTATTTTCTCAACGAGTTATTGTAAATTTTTGTTAATATTATATAGACCCACATTTTTCTCTGTGTGCCCGCTGCATTGATTTATTTTTAAATCCGATAGCCAAGATAAATACTGTTGGCGTTTTCCGAGCGTTTCGCAAGCGACTTTTCCTATTATTGTTTATGCAGCCCCTGTTATCTGTCACTATGCTGTTTTCTTTATTTGCCAATATGCACTAACAAGAATTTCTTTTGGTCCGTTTCGTTTCCAGGTCGCTGGTTTTGCGAAGTCAACGCGCCTTCATTGAGGAAAATGGTAAGTTGAATTAAAACCCAGCGTGGGCCTGGGCCATAAACGTAATACTAAAAACGTGTCTCAGGCCCACATGGCAGACATTCTACAGCAGCAGCAGCAGCAGCAGCAGCTTTGGCCACAAGTTCGGATGTGGGTCAACCTGACGCCCGCACACAAATGCGGGGCAAGTCAGGCCAACCAACACCCACAATAGTGTTGAGCAGTGTTAACAATACACTTAACTTGGCCGAAAAGGCAAATTTGTCACAGCGGCGCCGCAACGCACTTCTACAGCCCCCGCTCTTATCCAGTAAAATATTTCGCATTTCGACTCCTTTATGAAAATCAATTTTGGCAAGACCCACACTTCCCTCCCCCCTCCACCACACCATCCAACTACCAAATGGCCAAAAGCGCTACTTTTAATTAAGCCAAACTGAGACGAAACTGGTTTTTGCGGCTAAAAACGCAAATATTTTCCGATATCACAAATATTGGTCGCTTACTTTTTATGACAAGCGGATGTGAGTTGACAGTTTTGTTGGCGGTGGGCGTGGCAGGTTTTGATTTTCAACTTCAGCGTTAATTGAAGCAATTAAATTGGGCAACGTGTGCGTTTATGTCAGCCAGCCTGCGATTTCAACTCATTAGCCACACACGATGTGTTTACCATAATTTTGAAAAAGAAGCCAAGAAACGACCAGAGTTTATGACACGTTGAAAATTCATTAAAAACAAAAATGCCATAAACCACTGCATCATTCACCACAAAGGGACGACTTTAATTGGGTAATTAAAATGCAGTCATAAATATGGCGAATCCCGTCTAGGGAGCACTTAAAAAAATAAAGTAAAATGTGGAAGTGGCAGGGAAATTGAAATCTATTAAGGAAGAGTATGTATTTTATGGGATTTTACTATTTTTCCTATATTTTAAAACAACACAGCAGATTTTATTTCTTTAAAAAACCCCAAACTTAAATTAAAGAGCAGAAGAAAAAAAGAAAGCCATTAAAGTGTGATGTATTATTCAAAGATATTTCTATAAAAGCTATAACTAAAAAAAAAACTATTATTTTATTGAGAGAGAAATAACATAACATGTTAATAATTGTTTAAAAAATGAATAAAGAGAGAGGTAGTTATGTGGTTAATTAAAAATTGCAGTAGAGCAGTATCTTGATTATGGCTAATATACCCATTATTCACTTATTTTATATTTGGCTGTCCATTATTTTTTATTTTTTGGTTGCCTGTCAAGTGAGTTGGGGCATGCAATTAGATCGAACAGCATTGCACGTGTTTTGCATAATTAAATTTTTGCGCTTTACGGTAATTTGTGGCTGTGGGGCCGCAGCAGCTCTGGCACCGTTAGCTTCATTAGCCGCAGCAGCTGCAACTGCAACTGCAACTGCAAATACCGCCCACCTCAGATAGCATAGCCGCCCATATCGCCACATACGAGCAAATTGTGCACATGTCAGTTGGACAACCAGTTCGGATTTGGTGTTCCCATACCCATGGCTAAAAGGGTATATCAGTACTTTTGGATATTACAAATATCTCTTACCAAGTTAATTCCAAATTTTTACCTGTTAAAACTGAAGGGTATATTCACTTCCAGTCGAACTTGAAAATTGGGATTTCTTTCCCAATTCATTCACAAGTCGAGTTCATTTTGTATGCTGGACAGCA
This sequence comes from Drosophila mauritiana, assembly GCF_004382145.1. Taxonomy (NCBI): domain Eukaryota; kingdom Metazoa; phylum Arthropoda; class Insecta; order Diptera; family Drosophilidae; genus Drosophila; species Drosophila mauritiana. The sequence continues at coordinate 13,318,752 of NC_046668.1, read as the reverse complement.
TCTGCATCGCCTACACCCAGAAAAAAAGTGTAGTCATTACAAGAGGGGTCCAATCAACAAGGAAACGATCTTGATAATGATGATGATTGGGACATGGGACACGGTACATGGAACTGGCGAGCATGATCGTAATTCAAGTGTGGCGATCGAGCCGGGTTAATTTCTTAATTTTTATGTGAGTCGGGTGCGACAATACGATTTATGTATGTATGTGTGCCCTTAAATGGTTGGCAGATTGTCGCCCAAATGAAGTTGTAAACTCTGTGGCATACAGATTCAGATTGTATTGGCAAAATGTCAGTAGTAATTTGCTTCAGCAATTATGCGAGAAAGTTGAAGTTCAAAATACGTTCCATTTATCCACTTAAAGGTAAAACATTGTCTTAGCCATTTAAGCTTAAATCAGGCAGCCTTAATTAGCCGTCAATTGGGGGTCGTTTATGGATTCAAATTCCTCAATCGCCCACTAAATCCATAAAAATACGAGTAGAAGCCGCGCCAAATTTGAATAATCTGTGTGATTATATGATTATAGGTGTTTCGGTGTACATATTTGGGTGGGTGTGTGTGTGATTCGATCGATGATAATTAAGCCGGCGAACAGATTTGGCCGTAACCCTGGAGCCGCCTGCTAATTACGGCCACTCGAGCTCATCAATATGCGACCTCTTGAAACGGTCCAACACGTATACGCCGCGTTGAACACTTTCACAATCTAGACACGCCCACAACAAAGTCTTTGGAGACGCGTTTGCCTGCCCACGCCATCGTTTTTAGTTTCATGAATGAAAAGTGAAAAGTATCTTTTGCAGTTTTCAATTCGAACCGCTTGCAGTTCGCCAACAGATGGCGACGGCAAAGAGCTTTATTCATACTTTTCAGCTTGATAAGCGTGGCTAAATGCTCCCATATCTTATCTTGCTTTAATTTACTGCATGATGAATATAGTGAGAATTGGATTCGTTTGCCGGCCAGTTTGTTAAAGGCTTTCTCTTGGAGCAGAACGTTTGGACTATTGAGTTTTTCCTTGGCCTCTTAGTGGTATCGAAAAATCGGAGGTCAGCCGACGAGCTGCAGGAATTTCAAATGTTTTAAGTGCTAACCCGAGTAACCATAAAATGCTTTGGGTTGTTTTTTGGCTAGGGGTTTTGTGGCTCTGGCATAAGGCGAAAATTCCGCAAGAAAGTGAGTTATAAATAAATAATGGAAGACATCAAACAAACTTCGACGGTGTTTGCTTTCGACTTTGAAACGTCTGAGAAAACTCTATGCCGTTGACTATTAAACCCCATTAGTTGAATCATTATTTAATTATTTTATTTTCCTCGATTGCAAAATCGTTTAAACCAATGCCAACGTAAATAACTGAAATTGCTCCGTTAAAAGTGATTCACCCAGTCAAAAGTGGTTTATCTAAATTAACCAAAATTAGTTATTATAAGGCGCAATTAAGCATAAATAAGGCACGAATTTATCTCGCGGCTACAGACGGTCATTCCCAGAACTGCGCCTTTTTGTACCTGCTGCTGCTCAGATTACCAAATCCGAAACGTGTTTGATGGAGGGCAGGTGTGGCTACCTCCACGAAGAAGATACCTTTTTTTGTGTGGTTTGACTGTGGCCAATACCAAGAATCGAACGTTGACGTGACCTTGGTAGTGACATTAAGATACTCGGCGTCTGGCTTTGATATCCATGAGAAACTTATTCTTTCTTTGCTCCTTATTCCCTTGCAGCTCGTCCAATCGCGTCCTCCGCAAGTCCCGCTCCTGCGGGCATGACTCGCTCGGTGCGCAGCTGCAACTGCTGTCCCTATGGCTACCACATCGACCTGGACTTTGTGCGCTACTGCGAGGCCCTGGCCCATGAGAAGCCCAGCGAGGAGGAGCAGCGGCGGCGGGATCGCAGGAGATCCCGAAAGTCCATGGAGTTCATGCTGGGATTCGAGAGCCTCTTCGGCGGCGACTGGCAGGCGGAGTCCAGGGTACAGGGAAAGCTCAGCGAGGTATGTTTGCCATCTAACAGATTCATTTCAGTATACAGGATTAAATAAGATATAGAGAAAACCTTAAAAGAAACATTGCATCTACGTCTTTGCTTACCTAAAAGGACTAGCAATACACTAAAAACTCAAGATCATCAATTTACCAAACAATTAAGTTGAAATGCAGATAAACGAAGATTCAAAGTACAAACCCGAAGTGGGCTTTGTTAAAGGTTGCACGAATTAGTTCATTAACAAAATATTTAACAATATTAATATTGAGCGATGGGGATCTCAAAATTAGTGAGTGGTCATTCCATTCCATTCCATTATCGAAATCGCATATCTGCACGTAAATGTAACCTGTACATTGTATTATTGTTGGAACAGACCTCACACGAGAGCGAACCAGATTCGCCACATCCCATTGGCGGAGGAGGTGCGTCGCATATGTCGCAGTCGTATACCACCACTCCGTGCTACCGACCGCGTTCGTCATCCGTGCCGCGTTTCACCTACGGCAGCATACCGCCTCGATCGGAGTCGCCCTTCGGCACCGCCTCCTCCACGTGCTCCTCGCTGCGCGGCGGCGTGGAGAGCGATGCTGGGATCTATCATCAGCGGCATCGGCCGGCGATCAGTCCGCCGGAGACGAGGGCCTTCCTCCACGAGGCGCTCGACGAGGTGTGCAGCGACTTCGAACGGACGCTGGAGCGGACTTCCGTGAAGCGGCGCAAGACTCCCTATGGAGCTGGATCCCTGTCCATGGATCGGAATAACAACAAACTTAGCCTGAGCATCAGTAATGGCCATGGCGCATTGAAGGAGCTCAAGAGTCATCGCCTGGGCAACAGCACGTGGGATCGGCACTTTGATGTGGCAGGTGAGTGGGCGTCAGAACGATCGACCAAAAATAGCATGCCAAAAAGAGCTCAATTTATTAATATTATGTCATACACTGAAAAAAAAGGATACATTCGGGCAATATTTCCATTACCTATGATAATTTGATTAAACTTTATGCTTATATTGCCTACAATATTTCTAGAAAATGTAGCAATGTTTTGGTCTGTTAGATATATGCAAAATAATAGTTCGAATGTATTTTTTTCAGTGTGAGGTAGATGATTCATAGAGCCAAGTGAGACACGCCAGATACTTTTGCTTTCTTTTCTTAGCAATTAGCGCTGCTGCGGCACATGTGACATTTTTACGCACGAAAGTGTGAAAAATGTAGCTAGACTCTTAGAAGAAAATAGAGGAGTCACACAGTGGAATAAAAAGTGAAAGGAAAAGTAATAAAATTGGAGAAATACAAAATAACATACTCTTTTTGCTTAAAATTGTAAAATTGTAGATTGAATATTTGTACCACATCGGATTGAGTTATATATAAATTACCACTAAAATGTTTTCGAAATTTTTGGTTTTCATTTATACCATACAATCCCATGGTTAACACGAAGTTGTCACTACTGCAGCTGTGCTGAAAGATCAAAGGATATATCAACATCTACAAAGTTTTAAGTTTTAAACGAAATAGAAAAGCAAAGAAATCAAACATCAGTTCACTGCTGGCAGCTCCAAAGATATATAGATACAGATACGGAGTTGCATGCAAACGCAATTGCAGATACAGATACAGTTGCTTTGCATCTTTGGCATTTGAAACTCAATTGGGTCTTGCAACGTGCGGCATGGGGCAACTTCAAGGCAATTTTCGAGGCGTTCGTATCTCAAATCAATTTGAAATGCGCATTTGGCGCTCAATTTGCATGCAAATTTTGCTCCAGCTCGTTTTTGTCGTATTTGTTGATGCCATAAATTTGCCATAAGTGTGCAAAAAAAATCAATGCATATAAACAAATCAAATTGTCGCGTTTCGTTTGCTGTTTTTTCTCTTTTTTTTTGTCCAGAGGACATGGCGCAAAGAGTTGTCGTTGATTAATGTGTATAAAATGGTTGCAGTTCCATGGTAATTGCCAAAGTACGGGCCATTAATAAATGGCTTTCAAATTGAATTGAACATGGCCAAAAGGCAGCTCGATGCCAAAAAGAACAGAAAACCATTCTAACAATAGATGAATGCCAAAAAGCGTGTAAGAGCAGAAAACAGGAACCTTGAGCTATTTGCACTTAAAGAAAATAACTTGCTTAAAGGGATATTGACATGCTAACCTTAAATCTTATTATTATATTTTAATATATGGAAATTATTATTTACGAAGCTGTTTCTTTAATAAAATAAGATAAAATAGAATAGGTATTAAAACCAACACAATATATATACGTAGATACCAATCTCTTTAATTATCGTTAGAAATGTGGTGCCTTAAAATATCCAACTGCGAGCCAGACCCAAGAAATCATAAATTAGCGAATGGTTTGGGTTTTTTGCCTTTCAATTTGTCTAGATTTTAAATATCAATCAAACTATTTCTTTTTTTCCAAAATTAATTGCAAAATGATAAGACGGAAGATACATTGGATAGCGAACTTTTTTTTTTTTAAACTTAATGATGATTTATGCAAAATTAGCCTCTTCATTTTCCTGGCCTTGACTCAGAAAACACAGACAAACCCCTTGATGCGAATAGGTGTGTAGTAGCCCATCAAAAATCAATATTATTTGCTTATCAAATGGCCCATTGAATATAAGCCCAAGGGTTTCTCTCTCTCTGTTGCTCACATGCTCTCTCTGTCTCTCTCTCGTTGCCCACGTCACTGAAATTATCACTTATCAATTTGGCTTTAATAGATGTGCATTCAGCTTATCAGCACAAATACAGCGAAAAGTTGCTCACTTGGTTATTTAATGTGTATATTTGCTGAGCTTTATCATTTCGCTCTTGGAGCTCTCAGCAAATTGGTTTCTATTTTATTTCGGTGTTTAGTTAGACAACTTTATTTTTCGTTCGCCTTTCGCACCATAGTTGTGTTAAATAATAACACAAAAATCTCTATTGCTAAATCGTTTTTTTTTCGCTCTTCATGCTGCTTTTGCTGCCGTGGATGATGGTCGAATGAACGAAAAAAATCTGAGAGCAGTTTGTCGGCGACTTTCGAACGAATAGCATAAAAATGCGTCCGTGAAACTGCAAAACAAAAAAAAAAACTTATAATAATTATACGAAATGCTTTAAACGAAATCAACTAATCAAAACGAGACATGTAATTGTAGTACGACGAATTAACAGCAAATAAATTTAAACTTTAATGCGAATTACATGATAGTATGTGACAATAATTTCGACAGCGGACAATACGAAAGTGGTTTGACAACAATAAAAAATATTAAATAATACTATTTTAAAATGTAAGAAAAGACTTACGCGTTAAACGAATAAATAGAAACATCAATGATAAATTATCAAAAAAAAAACACGAAAATAAATCTCATAAATTACTAAGACGACACAAAATCAGCACAAACATAAAACACATAATTGTAAATCAAAAACGAATATATGTTTCAAAATGCCTATGATTCTACGAAAACTGAAATATGAACTTCTGCGATGTGAGTTTTGTGAACCAAGTGTGCATGTTTCGTTGGCCGCCACTGTAAAGCAGATAACTTTTGATGAGCTGTCGCTTTGATCTGGCAAATCAAATAATTTAATATTGTTCATAGCCAAGCGCGTTTAATTAGCAGCCGCTAAGATAAGAGCAAAAAAAGCAATTATATTAAAGAATCTAACAAATATTTGCTACGCTTTGGCTTGCGAATGCCAGACAAGCCAAGTGCAATGTCTGCTGCCTTGGCCCACAAAAAGGCTGCCAAGTGCAATGCTGCGCTTTTCTAACCAACTAAACTGAACTGAATAAATCAATAATAGAATCAACCAAAACAGTGGCTGAGAAATGTTTTCAACATCGGACGATGCCATACCGTTAAGACGGAAACGTTTGGCCAAAAGGAGTATCAAGTTGAAGCCGGACAGCAAGCCAAACGCACAGAAGAGCTGGTGGAGCGACTGTAGGTGTCTATTGGCTTAGGGAGACACACTCATTTGGGGCGAACTCTTTACCGTTTTGAACTTCGTTCCTTGCTAATTAGTTGGGCCATAAAAACTGATTTATTATGGCCCGGTCAATGCTACCCAGCGTCACGCGCAGCCCCCCTACCAACTCCCTACATTTCGTCTTGACCAAAGATGCTCAGCCAATTTGGCACCGCTATGAAAAAACAATCACTGAAAAAATATTTATCCAATTTTAATAGTATTGAAATATCTAATGTAAATATTTAACTAACAGTTAGATTAACTTTTAACTCAGCTTATAACTTATAACCTAGACTAACGCATTTGAGTTCTCTTTTCTAAGGTTCTCTAAGTGTATAGAAAAAGTTCGTTGCACAGCGTATTAAGTAATAGAAGCAAAATGGATAGCAGCACAATTTTCTTGCCAAGGCTAGAAGAGCGAGATGAGTTACACACATAGTTGCTAGCAGGGAACACAGTGCGTATGAGGAATATTGAAATAATGCTTCAGCTGCCCATAAATTTCTCTATTTGCTCTCATACAACAGACTGCATTAAAGTAAACTACGCCAACAACCTTGCCTATTAGTTAAATAAGAGGTAATAAAAAGTATATACACACGTATGCATGCCAGGGCGATAACTAAAAACTAATATTGAATAATAGCGTCTTATCTTCGCTCACGCAGACACGCAAAATGGGCGGATTTGGTGACTTTTGCAGTTTATTTTGTTTTTACTAAGTATATATATGTATATATGGTTTTTTGTTGTTTTCGCATTATACGAACTTTGGCACAATTATTAAAATTAGATTTGAATAGCAAGCGTTTTATCTTTGGACGTAGGAGCTTTTTGCAACAAAATAATTCATCGGGCTTTATAGTCCAGTCGCCAGTGGCAAGTGCTCATGGCAAGTTTACAAATTAGGATTGTACTTAGGAGGGAGAGCTGAAAATCAAGTAACCTCTAGTTCTCCACCAGAGACAATCTTAAGTTAATAGTGGTATTTTTAATTGCTTTTAGATTCCTGCATTGGCGGCAATCAATCGCCCACGGGCACGCCGCGTCCGTTTCTGCGATCCAACACCCTTCCCCTGCGACAGCGACCCAGTCCGGCGGAGGTCCAATATGAAAGCTACGTGCAGGCCACGGTGGCGGCCAATGCCAAGTCGCCGGTGGAGCAGCTGGAGAGCGCAAAGTCTCCAGGTGCTCCGCCACCGCCGCCTCCGAGGCGCCACCACCTGTTGGCCACCACGCCCACGGGAAAACCCACTTTCAAGGAGGATCGACCGCAGGAGAATGGCTCCGTCAGCAGCAGCTCCCTGCAATCGCCTGTTATCTCGGAAACCGGCCAGACCACGGCAGATGCACAAGCTCTGTTCCAGATACGCGAACAAATGGCCCTGAGCCTGAGGCGTCTTAAGGATCTGGAGGAGCAGGTGAAAGTCATACCGGACTTGGAGGTAAGAATGTTACTGTTTAATACGAGCTAGTGATATTAAAGAAATACCAATCTGCATTTTAGCTGGAACTCAATTCTCTTCGCTCGGAAAAACAGAAATTGCTGCGCAGGAACGAGGAGTTGATGCGAAGTCAACGGCAGACGCCTTCGCCGCCAAGTCCGGGACTCAAGACTGCGTCACCCGTGCAGTTCACTCCGCAAAGGATCAGTCCAGTGTCGCTGGAAAGCCTAGGAGCACGCATGCGCAGCAGTTCCACCTCGGCATCTCCATCTCCAAGCGTTGTTCGTCGGGATGTGTCCACCCAGGCGGTGGTGCGACCACCTGCCACTCGAGATGTGTCCGTTGGCCACCAGCCCACCACACGAAATGTTGGAGTTCAGCCTTCGGAAACTGTCTACTCCAAGGAGGAGCTGGATAAGAAGGTGGAGCAGGCACTAACCAATGCACAAAAGCAACAGTTGAGGAAGCTCATCTCTGTGGGCACCCAAATGTATGTGCCCCAGAGGGACCAAAAAGATAGTGGAGTGCAAACCACACCGGAACGACCAAAACTCAAGTACAATGTGGGAGTCACCGCGAAACCGGCCACACGGGAGAACTTTACCAGTTGCAAGCCGGATGTGCGTCATGTGGGCAGCTCTGATGATCGTCTGGATGATGTGCTATGCGAAAAGTGCGCCGTCAGCAAGAGGACTGTGGCATGTGGTCCGGAAACTCCGGCGGAGAAGGTGAAACCTGCTCCCCAAATGCCCGGACGCAGCAACACCTTCAGTTTGGGCGAGAATGAGACCGTATCCGTGGTGCGTAAGACAATTGGATGCCAGACGCCAGTTACCCTGGTCCTCAGTTCTGGAAGTCAAACCACCACGGCTGTTGTTCGTTCCACTGGAGCCCAGGTTAATCCACAGCAACAGCACTCTGGCGTCCAGTGTGCAACGGAGCAGGTATCCCGACAGACTGATACCAAGGGACTGCAGCGACTCACTCGGAGTCAGACGAAGGCGGAACAGGTCTCGGAGTCTGTGCCCCGCCCTCCAACCCGACACACAGCCAGCAATACGGACAAGGTGGAGGAACCGGAGCCGGCTAAGGTTCGCACAAGCCACTCCGCCTGCAACACGGAGGAGGTTCGCAAGAGGGATGTGGGCTGTGGCGACATCGTCAAGCCACACATCTCCATTGCCTGTGCAGCCAACTACTGTGATTCCTGCAAGGAGGCCATCCAGGATCTGGCCAGGGGTTTCTCGAAGGCCAGTCCCACGGCCACCAGAACGGGAGGAGCAGTGCGACGCTCCACGTCGGCGGACTCCAGAATTCCGCGACCCAAGCACCTCTCCAGTCCGAGTCCGGTGCGCAAAGAGTTCATGCGGCAGAACACCTACACGCTGGCCACGCCCTCGCCAACGCCCAGTCCACAGGTGGAAAGGAAGGCGCGATTGAGGTGAGTCTTCTATAGATCTATAATCTGAATATTTTAGTGATTTTATGCTTACATTCAGTTTATTTACACCGATATAATAATTTTCGTATTTTATTGATGTAACTTTAATTTTGCCCCACCGTGCTAGCCAAGTTTCACGAGAAGCTTTTAGCCGAGTCACAAACCAGAAGTCAGCTCTTGCGCATTGGGGTCACAAAAGTCAGTGCCTGCAATCGAATTGGCTTGACCTTCAGTTGAGTTTTGGTGTTTGCTTTGGCCCAATTGCTGAGCCGCTTATTTTTGCTTTTTGTTTGGATTTTGGTTTTTCGCATGGTGCTGCCAATGTTTTCCAGCCTGAGCAGTTTCACGTGCTATCCGCTGCTGGTCAGCGGATGCTCGGCTCTGCTAGTAACGTGGGTTTAGGATTAGCCGTAGAAGCCACCAATCTGTCGCACTTATCAAGGTTATTCCTTTTCAGCTCCCTGCAAGAGAAGCCACCGTCTGTGTCCAGTTTCCAGGCATCGGAGCCATTGCCCGAATCCCAAAGCTTCATCCGTCAACCGCAGAAGGATTCATTGGATCTGAGTCTCCTGGGCGAGGATGAGTTGATAGTCCGAGAGGAGAAGCGGGTGAGCATCAGCTGGTCGCGCGATGCCTCTCCAGCTCCGCTGATGACCTCCTCGGGCACTACCAAGTCCGAATCACCGGAACAGGAGCCGGCAATGAGCTCCTCATGTGATTCCAGTCCGCCCATCGACGTCCAGATTGCCCAGGGAGCGCGCAAGAAGTCCAGCACTCCACTCAAATCTAGTCAGAGCGAGGGCTCCCAGGTGACCGTGATCGAACAGCCGGCCACCAAAGCCCAGCTCCACCAGCTGGCCCAGGCGGATTCGGAGCCCCGAAAAAAGTAAGTCACTTTTAATGTTTATATTTTTTGTAATACAAAAAGGATCTCGTTTATTTAAGGAAGTCTAAAAATTCAACAAATTCGCATTATTAATATTTGAAATTATAATTTCAGAACCGAGTTGTCCCAGAGCCTTAAAGACGCCCTCAAGATCATTAACGACTCGCTGCTGAAGAAGCTGGGCGCCAAACCCATATCCTCGCAGAGCCTCAAGTCGGCCAAGGCGACCATTCAGGATCACTGGTTCAACAACTCCAGTACTGGCAAATCCGATCCCCATCAGGTTGAGGATTATCTAGATTACTTTGAATCGCTGTCCATCCCATTGCTGGAGTACTGTGTCAACCTGTCCGACAGTAATGTGAGTTTTAATCACCTTATAAGTAATTAAGATCGATCACTAAGTTATATCTTATTTTAGGGCAACACAGCCATGCACTATGCAGTCTCGCACGGCAACTTCGATGTGGTATCCATACTGCTGGATTCTAAGGTTTGCGATGTAAACCAGATGAATAACGCCGGATACACATCGGTGATGCTCGTATCGTTGGCCAAGCTGAAGCAGCCCGCCCATCGGACAGTCGTCGAGCGACTGTTCAAGATGGCCGATGTCAACATACGGGCCAAGAAGGTAGGTAAGGGGCCCCAACGCCCACGGATCTCGAGCCCAGTATGAGCTGACCACACACTACTCCCCTACTAACCGCTCCCGTCCTGTCTCTATCCACCAATCCACAGCACTGCCAGACCGCTTTGATGCTCGCTGTGTCGCATGGTAACGGGGACATGGTTAATATGCTTCTGGACGCCGGAGCAGATATCAATATCCAGGACGAGGACGGCAGCACGGCGCTAATGTGCGCCGCCGAGCACGGACGCGTGGATGTGATCAAACACCTTTTGTCGCATCCCGAGTGCGATTCACTGGTCACCGATGTGGTTAGTGTGCCTATATACAAAATTTAGTTTATATAGAAGAGGATTTAATTGATTTTTTTTCCCCAGGATGGCAGCACCGCCTTCAAGATCGCCTGGCAGGCTGGCCACCGGGATGTGGGACTGCTCATCTACGTACATGAACAGATGCTGCGGAGCAAGCTGCCAAACCGCGGAGATGCCACAAGGAGCTCTCTGATTTCGCCACCGCGCCACAAGCGCCAGCCATCGCAGTAAAGCCATTTCGTATTAGCGGCCAAATCGACGAACAAACAGCTAGTGACTAAGATTTAAATTAGCATTTCGTAGTGCTGCTCAGAATACATTCCATACCGAGATACTGCGGAAAGGCACAAGGGCAGCTTACACTTTTCATATGTATATTGTATAACTAGAATTCGTTTGTCGTACGTTTTATTTATTTGTAAATCTAATTTAATCGCTAATCGTAGTAGCAGCTAACTCTGTGTAATAATTCTGAGACACATCGATCAACTAATGCAATTAAGTACTGCACAGGCCTGAGCTACCGATCATAAAGTAGCCGACAAACCAACCAACCATATCAAGCAACCGACAATGCAAAAAACGATATATACTAACCAGAAATAACGAACAGTGAATCAAATCAAAAGGTTCATCTTTAGGATAGCCGGGTGTATTTAATAGAAATTAAACCAAGCTAATTTAAAAGCAAATGTTTTCTCAAATAAATAAATTCCTAAATAAAAGCAAGTGTTTTAATATTAACTATTCTATGCTGACTCTGCCTATTGGGCTACCTGAACTTTAGTTTAATATTGTTTCGGTTAGTTGCTATGCTGAGTTTTATATTGCTTTCTAGACTTTGTTCATAGAGTAAATTCTTCGTCATTAGGCAAAAGATTGAGATACTGACATAAGCTAAATCTCTTTTTTGTGCACAATGAGTTGCTTTAATTGCTTATTCCATATAAAGCACGAAGCGGAAACATTTAAATTAAATTTAAATATTTCCAAAGATGCCACATAATATATATAGAAGGTTAGTTAACATTTTAGAGGTTTTATCTATATTTCTAAATATATATATATATTGGTAACTAAACAAGTTACCAATCTTTGATATCCCAGAGATAAAGCTAATATCAGTGATCCTGCATTCTCAAGCTGCGAACTTATACCGCCCTCTCCTCGTTTCCGTGTTCTATGACTCCCAATGGCATCAGGGTTAGTGCTATACCATCCTCCAGATTGATCAATGGTTTCCTAGTATTCAAGGAGAATTCATACTCGGATAGGAGCAGGGCCAAAGCCAATCGCAGTTGCAGCTGCGCGAATTGTATACCAATGCAGCTGCGAGCACCCACGCCGAATCCAAACCAGGTGCCCTGCTGCTGCAGCGAATCCCGTGGTCCGCTCCAACGATCCGGCTTGAATTCCTCGGGATCCGGGTAGATATCCGGATCGTGATGGATGGCGTGCGTGGGTATGATGAGGAACAGCTCCTTGACCAGAATGTACTTGGGATGATCCGGAACTGCGTAGTCATTCAAGGTGCGTCGTAGGATGTACGGTGTTATGGGATGCATTCGTAGTGTTTCGTTGATCACCTGACCCATGAAAGTGAGCGACTTAATGCCCTCGTGGGTTATGTGACCATCATGTCGCTCCATGGCCTTCTTGACCTCCTCCCGCACGCGTACTTGCAATTCTGGATGCAATGCGAGTTCATAGAGTACATATGATAGACTGTTGGCCGTTTGCTCGTAGCCCGCCTTCAAGAAGACAACTGCGTGGGCGGCCAACTCATTCTGCAGATGGGCACCTAGTTCCTTATCCGCTTCATACTGATGGGTAATGAACTCCAGTGCCTTGACGTCGATCAAAAGTTGTAAGTAGTCCTTCTGAGGCTTTCCGGAGGTCTCTCGTTGCTCCACAATGCTCGTTAGGAGTTTTATAAAATACTCCTCCGCCTGTTTGGGCGTGCGACGCATGCGCAACATTCGACAAAAGTTGGGGAACCGGATCATCATCAGGTTCATTAGATAGCCATGTTTGTGGCTATTCAAGGCCAGCTCGGTCATCTGCTCAAAGTCCTCCAGAGGATACGTTTTCCTCTGTTCGGCATTCAAGCCAAAAACGCATTTGGCCAGCGAAGACAGCACATGACGCCGCATAATCTTCTGTATGTGAACGGTGGAATGGGGCTGGCTCATTAGGGTGCTATTGACCGTCAAGAGAAGCTGTTCCGCCTCCTCGTACAGGCAGTCATAAATCAAGGACATGCGATCACCTTCGAGACTTGGATCCAGTTTCTGACGCATCTCCTTCCAGCTCTCTCCCCGCAACGCGTACAGATCCCCCGACAAGGGATCCGACTTCTGATTGCAATACAATCCACGATCATTGAAGTTCCAAAAGTCCTTGATCATGATCTGCCTGATCAGCTCCCGATCGAGGATCAATGCGCGTGGCTGCAACAGGGCGTAGAATCCACAGAAGGGACCGCTTCCCTTGAACTTCTTGTATATGGCCGAGTAGTGCTCCGCCTTCATAGCCTCCGTACTCAATGTCTGCGTCATTATTTGCCTAATGATAGGCCATAGCTTTTTGGGTCTCTCGTGTGGAATGTCCAGATAGCGCCAATAATCTCGCTGATACCGCGCCGCAATAATTAGCAGAACCAGCAGCCCGAGCACCAGCAGTCCGATGATGAGGAAAATGATCCACATGTTTTGCATTTCGTACGTTTTGTTTGCTCTGAATCACATGCACACACGTCTGCGAATCGGAACCACTGATTTGTTTTTTTTTCGACTAGATGGGGGGGATTACTATTCGTTTCACTTCCTGCCCGCCCGCTATCTTGCCACCCACTCACTCTCACTGGCCGCTGTATCGCGATCCCGCTCTCGGACGTCAGGTAGTGTCACCGACTATGATCTAATGCATCGCTCCGTAGCGTTCTCGAATCGTTCTCGATGTGGTAACGTTCATTAGCGAGGCGCACGATCCGACTGAGAGTGCTGCGGTGAAAAGTAACTATTTACGATACTCGCTCCCCACTCCAGGTGGGGAGCTTTTAATTTGTTTCTTTGCCGCTTTTCGAGTGCGCTACACTGAAGCTCGTCGGCTGGTGGGCGTCTCACTGAGGCCAGACGGACATCTGTACGATTATTATTACTTTATTTTCAATGTTGGTGGCACCGCCAGACTCGTTTATACGACTCACGATATCTAAATAAACAAAAGATTGAATCGGAATGCTACAACCATTGATAAGTTTTAACTGATCATTAAGAACTGATGTTTAAGAAGAGCATTCGCTTTAGTAACTTACAAGGTATACTCTATATACTCTATATACTCTATATACTCTATATATATTTGCCAAAAAAATGTTTATGCTTTGTAGGATATTAGCGCAGTCACTTTGGCTGGTCCCAATGCCCTTATCTATACGCTTTTGAGTTCATTTTCGTTTGTTATCAATTTTAACCGAATTTAGTAGACCTTTTTGTTGGGGCTATATAATTTTTGGGAATTTTTTATGAACATATGATGTCCTCTAATACTCATTGTCCAACAGTATGCTAGTTGATTGCTGATAATATGCAAAATATAAACTTTTCGTTCTTTGTTAATGTACTTTTCATTGATACATTTTACGCCCAATTAACGTTTAAATGGCATGGAAATAAAAAAAAAACAAATGAACAAAAGAAAAGCTCAACCACAAAGCTGAAATAAAGCCAAAATAAACAAAAAATCGAAAAGCTGCCTGTTTTAATTACTTGTTGTTGTTGCCGATATCCGCACTTGAAATCTAATCAAATGTCAAACAAATATGACTGAAAAGGTAAACAGTGTCGTTGCCAGATCCGTCAAATATCAGGAAAAGTAATGCCCATATCATGTTACGCTGTCGATAGAACACGAACGCCAACTGATGAAGTAGCCACTAGTTTGACGCAGGGGCAGAGATTAATTACCGAGGGCTCGTCGAAGTACAGTATAAACAGCCTAACGTAGCTTACTACACTTATAGGATACATTTTGAATTTAGATCAAAGTATTTATTGGCATATACTTTAGGTAGTAGTATTGTGATCTACAAAAATTCACTTATAGGAAATAAAGAATTAAAGAATTAGCTTTAAGATTGTATCATATATCAAATTGTATGGTACTAAGTTCCTGAAATGACATATTGAGTCATAGTTTTTTTATTGTGGTAGGTTAGTAGCATTATCAATGAGAAATCAAAAGAAATGAACTGTCTGGTCAATTGTCTTGCATATAAAGATCGCAGAAACCAACCGTGAGTAAGCAGACTTGAAAACGTTTATTGATAAGGGAATACCTTTAGCACTAGACGTTGTGATAAGTCACAGTGCGTCACTGTGCAGTACTTATTCATTATGCTTCACCGGTATATAAGGGATAATAAAGGTCGAACTAAATAAACACTTTTTTGCTCAGTTTGCCCACAAAATAATGATCATGTCGACTTTGACTTGTGTCCTTATCTATTTAGACTGATCATACCGTACGATTCTTGCCGTCTCACAGTGGTTGGCATAAAAGTAAACAAAACCTGAGATTAACTCTCCCTTTCTAGAGAAACTGAGAATGCATCGTCATGCAAAGTAAGTAAGTTTCAGCGTTTAAAAGCAGTTTGTCTATCGTTTCCCGGACCAGTCGTACTCGAACATCACCCGCCTCCGCATGGCGTTGACTTACATCCTTTTCCAAGTGGCGGTCGCCCTACTGGCGATCTTCACCTACTATCTCCATCGCAAGCTAACATTTTTCAAGCGTCGGGGGATTCCCTTCGTATCACCGCATCCCATCAGGGGAAACATGGAGGAATTACAAAAGACGAAAAACATCCATGAGATATTCCAAGATCACTATAACAAATTCAGGGACAGCAAGGCACCGTTTGTCGGATTGTTCTTTTTCCAGAATCCCGCTGCATTTGTGATTGATCTTGAGCTGGCCAAGCAAATACTGATTAAGGACTTTTCGAATTTCTCAAACAAGGGTATATTCTACAATGAAAAAGATGATCCCATTTCTGCCCATCTCTTCAATCTGGACGGTGCCCAGTGGCGTTTGCTAAGGAACAAATTATCCTCGACCTTTACATCCGGTAAAATGAAGCTAATGTATCCGACCGTAGTGTCCGTGGCCAATGAATTTATGACCGTGATGCACGAGAAAGTGCCGAAAAACTCCGTTCTGGAGATACGTGATCTGGTGGCCAGGTTTACGGTGGATGTGATCGGAACCTGCGCCTTTGGCATCCAGTGCAACAGTCTGCGCGATGAAAAGGCCGAGTTTCTGCACTTTGGAAAGAGATCTTTGATTGACAAGAGACATGGCACCCTATTGAATGGCTTCATGCGCAGCTATCCCAAATTGGCCAGGAAATTGGGTATGGTTCGAACTGCGCCGCATATCCAGGAATTCTATCGTAGAATTGTCACAGAAACAGTGGCGGTGCGAGAAAAAGAGCACATCAAACGCAACGATTTCATGGACATGCTGATTGAAATGAAAAATCAGAAGGAAATGACTCTAGAGAATGGCGATGTGGTCAGAGGATTAACCATGGAGGAGGTTCTGGCACAAGCCTTTGTGTTCTTCATTGCTGGCTTTGAGACATCCTCCTCCACCATGGGATTTGCCCTGTACGAGCTGGCAAAGAATCCGCACATTCAAGATAAGGTTCGGGCTGAGGTGGAGGAGGTCATGGAGCAGCATGACCAAAACTTTACCTACGAGTGCACTAAGGATCTTAAGTACCTTAACCAGGTTATAAATGGTACTTAACTGAATACTTAGAAATAATTAAATCCCACTGACTTCCATAATATCCTTGCAGAAACTCTGCGACTGTACACCATCGTGCCCAATCTGGATCGCATGGCCGCCAAGCGTTACGTAGTTCCCGGTCAGCCAAAATTCGTCATCGAGGCTGGTCAATCGGTCATCATACCCTCATCCGCCATTCACCACGATCCTAGTATTTACCCCGAACCCTTTGAGTTCCGACCCGAGCGATTCTCCCCCGAAGAATCGGCTGGTCGTCCTTCGGTTGCCTGGCTGCCCTTTGGAGATGGTCCTCGGAACTGCATTGGCCTGAGATTCGGTCAGATGCAGGCTCGCATTGGACTCGCTCTGCTCATCAGGAACTTCAGATTCTCCACGTGCTCGAAGACGCCCAATCCTTTGGTCTATGATCCCAACTCATTCGTACTGGGTGTGAAAGACGGAATCTATCTGAAGGTGGAGGTCGTCTAATAAACAGACTGAAATCTCTTAATTAAAACGCCAAAGCTTCTAACAAAATAACTGCTAAATAGATGGTAATTTATTCAACCTAAGTCTCATAGAATCATGTTGGGGTAGGTCCTCATGACCATTGATCCATCTTTTGTTTATTATTGATAATGAGTGCTCTCATTTTATTAGATATTATAAAAGGTGTAAGCTATAAAGTAGAATGTTTGAATTCAATAAATATCTTATTATAAACAAAATTATGTATACGAAATGTGTTAAACGGGGTATTTAGCCATCGTTACTTAAGTAGCGTCTAATTTATCAGCTTGTGAATACCCGATTAAGCTAGTCAGAATTCACACAAATACCAGTGATAAGTTTGCGATTGCGACTGCTCGTATTTTGTTTCTTGGTCACAATGACCGCTGATTTTTGAGCTGGTCTATTTAAAAGCGCGGAAAAGCTTTTGCAATCTCAGTACATATCAAACGTTTAACCAGCGCTGAGGTGCAAAACGATAAGCGGCGGAGAGAGAGAACACACCTTACCCAGTTAATCATGTCGGTTGGAACTGTTCTACTGACGGCGCTGCTGGCGTTAGTTGGTTACCTGCTGATGAAATGGCGAAGCACGATGAGGCACTGGCAAGATTTGGGTATTCCCTGCGAGGAGCCCCACATGCTGATGGGAAGCATGAAGGGCGTACGCACCGCACGATCCTTTAACGAGATCTGGACGAGCTATTACAAAAAGTTCCGTGGCACTGGACCCTTTGCAGGCTTCTATTGGTTCCGGCGACCGGCTGTTTTAGTCCTGGAAACATCGCTGGCGAAACAGATCTTAATCAAGGAGTTCAACAAGTTCACGGACCGCGGCTTCTTTCACAATCCCGAGGATGATCCGTTGTCCGGCCAGTTGTTCTTGCTTGATGGCCAAAAGTGGAAGGCTATGAGGAACAAGCTCTCCTCCACCTTTACGTCCGGCAAAATGAAGTATATGTTTCCCACTGTGGTAAAGGTGGCCAATGAATTCACCGATGTTTTCGGTCAAAGTGTGACGAAGTCACCTGTTGTCGAAGTGAGGGAGCTTTTGGCGCGATTCACCACTGATGTTATTGGCACCTGTGCCTTCGGCATCGAGTGCAGCAGCCTGAAGGATCCGGATGCAGAGTTCCGCGAGATGGGTCGACGCTCCCTAACGGAGCAGCGCCTGGGGCCCATAGGAATCGGGTTCGTCAATAGCTTTCCCAATCTGGCACGTCGCCTCCACATGAAAATGACAGCGGAGCCCATCGAAAGGTTCTTCATGCGCATCGTTAGGGAAACGGTGGCCTTCAGAGAGCAAAACAATATTCGCCGCAACGATTTCATGGATCAGTTGATCGATTTGAAAAACAAGCCACTGGTGGTGTCACAATCCGGGGAGAGTGTTAACCTAACCATCGAGGAGATCGCAGCGCAGGCTTTTGTATTCTTTGCGGCTGGTTTCGAAACCTCGTCGACCACCATGGGATTCGCCCTGTATGAACTGGCCCAGAATCAGGAGATTCAGGACCGGGTGAGGGAGGAGTGCCAGGAGGTTATTGGAAAGTGCAACGGGGAGTTGAATTACGAAAGTATGAAGGATTTGGTCTATTTAGACCAGGTTATATCGGGTATGTAATGTGTTCGTTTTCTCCGCCCTTTCTAACTTTTGGTTTTTTATAGAAACCCTTCGTTTGTACACCGTTCTTCCGGTCTTGAATCGCGAGTGCCTGGAGGACTATGAGGTTCCTGGACATCCCAAATACGTAATCAAAAAGGGAATGCCCGTTTTGATCCCCTGTGGAGCAATGCACCGCGATGAGAAACTGTATGCTAATCCAAACACTTTTAACCCTGACAACTTCTCGCCCGAACGAGTGAAGGAACGCGACTCCGTGGAGTGGCTTCCATTCGGGGATGGTCCCAGGAACTGCATCGGCATGCGGTTTGGTCAAATGCAGGCCAGGATTGGATTGGCTCTCCTGATTAAGGACTTTAAGTTCTCAGTTTGCGAGAAGACAACCATTCCCATGACATACAACAAAGAAATGTTCCTTATTTCTAGTGATTCTGGAATTTTTCTTCAGGCTGAGCGAGTGTGATGCCTTTTTAATAAACAGTTTTTAACACATATCGAATATAGCTTGTTTGGACTTAACTTATTACGCAACCGAACATCTATTGGCAACTCATGCTGATACTTAATTGTATTCCATCTCACAACTGGTTGGGGGGTCTATCCAAACCAGATCCGACTGCTTAGAAAAAAAAAAAAATGCCCAAAAGTAGGCTATGCTAACAGAATTATAGGTATTTCCATTCTGGTTGGATTAATGCGCAGATCAAGATAATTAACTTATTATCAACAACTGCTTACATTTTTAAGTGACAAGCCAAATCTAAAATAAATTCAGCACTTAACACTTAAGTATGATGAAATATTGGAAACCAACTTGCTCAAATGTTTTTTTTTAAGAAGCAATTGTTCCAGCATCCAAACAACTACATCATACCCGCTAATAAAGCGGGTATGATGAAATCTCAAAAACATTTTCCAGCGAGTTTACTCTTTAACAAACGATTTATGCTCTCTTTTCAATTAGATGACTAATTTTCAGGGGCAAATTAAGAGTAGAAAAATGTGATCCAGATGTGAAATGCAGTTACAAATAGTTTGGAAAATGCTATCTCGATTTAACTTAAATGCTCTACTATGTTGCGATATTAATTTATAACTTCAACTTTATCGTATTTTTTATATCCCGTGTGTGGCTTAAATTTCATGTGTAAACCGGTAGATAACATAGCATCATTTCATTCAATGAATGAATAAAGAGCAAGTCATCGTTATTTTTCGTTTTTTTTTGTGGGTTCAGCATGACTAAGCTGAGTTTAACTGGCTTGTGCAATAAAGCTAAGAAAGAAGCCATATATACATTTAAAATTTAGATTTTAATATCTTATATATTCAATATTGTTTGCATAATGATAGCATTGATAGATTTTCAACCTAGGCAACGTAATTGACGGGTTATTTTGTTTTACCTTCGACGTAGAATGCAACTGTAATCAACACAAGTTGAACAAGCTTGTGTTACTATTTTAAGCGAAAGTTTTTTTCTCTATTTGTTAAAAATTAAAAAAACCTTAGATTTCATGGGAAAGCTTTTGGATAACGTCTAATGCATGTTGCTTAGCAATTACAGTACATAAAGCTCTCCAAGTTTGATCTGTTTCGTTTTACCCGTGTAATTAAAAGTTCTCCAAATTTAGCTATAAATCCAGTACAAAAGACCTTGCTCATTTTAGATGTACATTTATTTAATAAATATGTCATTGTTACGATTCAAAACATTTCTTTTAAAACCTTAAACTAAGCTACATCAAAATATACAAACTAAATCACCAATTAATAAACGTATACACATAACTGTAGGTAATGCAAAAGGTATAATTAAGTGCATGTGAAAAACTATCTTAACGCTTTAATCTAAAAGTATTCAATTCAATCAAGTATTAGTATTAGTATTTACGTCGCAAGAACAAAGCTTTAAACGAATAATTCGTTAATTAACATTATAGCTTTCACACTCTAATGACTTTCAGGTGAATTCCGCCCTTCGCGCTCAGTAGAATATCATCGGTCCTATATTCTAAAGGAACGACAGTTTTGGTGGGATGAAACTCAAACTTGAAGTTGTGGATTAACAAGGCCATGCCAATGATGACCTGCATCCGTCCGAATCGAAGACCGATGCAGTTCCTAGGACCATCACCAAAGGGCAGGAAAGTGCAGGGAGGACGCTGTTGCACCTGATCCTCATCAAAACGCTCTGGAATAAACTTCTCGGGCTCTGGATAAAACTCTGGATCGTGTTGTATAGCCAGTGTGGGTATGACCACTCCAGTTCCTTTTTCAATGTTATATTTCGGATTGGTATGTTGATAGTTTTGAGTTGCAACGCGGATTAAATGACCGACGACAGGACGTTTCCTCATGGTCTCTGTAAGAGAATGTAAGTAATTTGTAGAAGATATAAGCTGGGGTAATGACAGGCAAACCACGTAGTGACGAATCGCACCGCGAGTGGACTATAAATAGGAAACACCAAATAATGTGGGAAACTTACCATCGATGACCTTTTCCAAATAAGTCATCTCTCGCATGCTGTCGTAATCCAGTTTCCCATTATGTTTTTTCATGACCGTATCAATCTCGGCTCTAAGTTTATCCTGAATATCCTGATGGCAGGCCAGCTCATAAAGAGCAAATCCCATTGTGGTCGAACTGGTCTCGAACCCAGCCAAGAAGAATATGAACGCCTGGGCAGCGATTTCATTAAAGGTCAGCCCATTTGCCTTATCCCCATTATCGTATTTCAATTTCATTTCAATCAACATATCCACGAAATCGTTTCTCTTCACATTGTTCTTCACGCGATAATCAACAGTGTCCCGGATGATGTTCATGTAAAAGTCCTCGACCTTCTGGACAGTCGCCTTCATGCGCAGCTTGGCGGCCAGCTTGGGGGCTCCGAACAGAAGTAGATCCATGGACTTGCCATAGCGCCGCTCGGTGATGGCGGCCGTTCCCATTTGGACAAACTCCGCCTTGGGATCCGACAAGCTATGGCAATCCAAGCCGAAGGCGCAACTCCCGATGACATCGGCGGTGAAACGGGCCACCACATTTGTGATCTCCATGGAATCGCCATCAGCACTAGCTGTTTGTCCAAAAACCCGAATCAGATCATCTGCCACGGTCAGAATAGTGGGAAACATGCTCTTCATCTTGCCAGAGGTAAACGTGGGCGTAAGTTTCTGGCGCAGGGTTTTCCACTTCTGACCTTCAATATTCACTAGATGGGCGGACAGTGGATCATCGCGTTCGTTATGGAATACGCCGCGATCGTGGAACTTATCAAACTCGCGAATCAGTATGGTCTTAACGAAATCAATATCGGTTACAACTACCATCTGCTTGAAGTACATATAAAAACCCACAAATGGTCCGTCCGTTTTGTTCTTGTACTTGTTGTAGGTTCTCTTGAAAATATCCGACAACTGAACGGTTTTCATTAGCTCGCTGGTATTACCGAACGGAATTTTGGGCTCATCGTGGGGAATGCCGCGACGCTTCCAATAGTTAAAGCTCTGGTGCACATACCACGCCACGAAGGTGAGAACACCGATCAGCAATACGATCAGAACAGCCATTTCGGAACAACTGAAAATCCGAACGGCGACATCGTCCTTTTATACCCGAGATCAGTCATCTGACTCTCTTTCCGGCGTTGATAAAGAGTACGAAAGTCCATTCAATGTCGCGTTATATAAACTTGGGTTTTTTTTTATTAAGCTACATCAATGTATGCTCTTAGGTAAGAGTACTTAGTATCTATAGTTTTTAACCAAGTTGCATTGCAGCTGGTGGGCATATAGGAGAAAATATATCCCCAGAGGCAAGTTTTTCTTTCCCGCCGACATGGAGCAGATTATCCTGAAGATTCTCCCCTTCAATCTGTGCACACCGACTCCTGTATGCTGTACTTTGAAGCTGAAGGAGTTCATAACGCTGGTAGGCTTGTATGTTTTCGTACTACTCGTACTAATTTTACTAATTTTAATTTTAATACATGCTCCTCTATTTATTAGAGGGGCAAAGTTCATGGTAAAAAAGTAAATATTCGTATGTTATCATAGTAAGAACTAAATAAAAAAGCAAGTCATCGTTACTAGCTCACTTCTTGTTTGCCTTGCAAACAGTAATAGCTTCATTCAGCTTAATGTAAGTTTCTGGCAACCAACTTTTATAAACGGTCGGTGTTAGATTCTGTTTAAATATTTATTTTAAAATGGAACATTTTTATTTTATTTATTTTAATATTTTAGCAGATTTCAATGACCTTTTCCTATCAATTCCAACCAACCAAAATTATACCCAATTTAGAAATAAGTTGAGGTAGGTAAGGTATTTACCCGTTAGCCAGATGACTCTTAAATATATACTCTTTAAAAGAGAAATTCTCAGCAGGAAAATTAGCAAATAAAGAGGCAAGCAAAATCAACAAAACAAAATTGTTTTGAATACAAATACCATACACAAGCTTATATTCTCTCAATCTATTCTAATTTCTCTCGCTTTTTGGCTAGCTGTGCGAGCTTTCTGATTGCAGTAGGTTTATGAAGCTCAACTGGACTACATTTGCGATATATTTTTCGTCGGCATAACTACATATATTACTATATCACCGCACCCAAGCTGATGTCATGGGTGTTTACAGTGTTCTACTGGCGATTGTGGTGGTGCTAGTGGGATATCTATTACTGAAATGGCGTCGTGCCCTTCACTACTGGCAGAATCTGGGTATTCCTTGCGAGGAACCCCACATCCTGATGGGCAGCCTGACGGGAGTGCAGACGAGTCGATCATTTAGTGACATCTGGATGGATTACTACAATAAGTTCCGTGGTACTGGCCCCTTCGCAGGCTTCTATTGGTTCCAACGACCCGGAATACTTGTGCTGGATATTTCGCTGGCAAAGCTCATCCTGATCAAGGAGTTCAATAAGTTCACCGATCGTGGTTTCTACCACAACACGGAGGACGATCCCCTGTCTGGTCAGCTGTTTCTGCTAGATGGCCAAAAGTGGAAGTCAATGAGGAGCAAGCTATCCTCTACGTTTACGTCGGGTAAAATGAAGTATATGTTTCCCACCGTGGTAAAGGTGGGTCATGAGTTCATCGAAGTCTTTGGCCAAGCGATGGAGAAGTCTCCCATAGTCGAGGTTAAGGATATCCTGGCCAGATTCACCACCGACGTAATCGGCACGTGTGCCTTTGGCATTGAGTGCAGTAGTCTTAAGGATCCAGAGGCCGAGTTCAGGGTAATGGGTCGTCGAGCCATCTTCGAGCAACGCCACGGACCGATCGGGATCGCGTTTATCAATAGCTTTCAGAATCTGGCACGCAGACTGCACATGAAAATAACACTGGAGGAAGCCGAACACTTCTTCCTCAGGATCGTCAGGGAGACAGTCGCATTTAGGGAGGAGAACAACATCCGTCGCAACGACTTTATGGATCAGCTCATCGATTTAAAGAACAGTCCACTGACAAAGTCCGAGTCTGGGGAAAGTGTTAACCTTACGATCGAGGAAATGGCCGCCCAGGCGTTCGTGTTCTTCGGAGCTGGCTTCGAAACCTCGTCGACCACCATGGGATTCGCCCTGTATGAACTGGCCCAGCATCAGGATATTCAGGACCGGGTGAGGAAGGAGTGTCAGGAGATTATAGGAAAGTGCAACGGAGATATAACTTACGAAAGTATGAAGGATATGGTCTATCTAGACCAGGTTATATCGGGTATGTAATATGTGCGTTTTTTCAAGAACTCTCTTAATTTAATTTTTCTTTAGAAACCCTTCGTTTGTACACCGTTCTTCCGGTCTTGAATCGTGAGTGCCTGGAGGACTATGAGGTTCCTGGACATCCCAAATACGTCATCAAAAAGGGAATGCCCGTTTTGATCCCTTGTGGAGCCATGCACCGCGATGAGAAACTGTATGCCAATCCAAACACCTTTAACCCTGACAACTTCTCGCCCGAACGAGTGAAGGAACGCGACTCCGTGGAGTGGCTTCCATTCGGGGATGGTCCCAGGAACTGCATCGGAATGCGATTTGGTCAAATGCAGGCCAGGATTGGATTGGCTTTCCTAATCAATAAGTTCAAGTTCTCCGTTTGCGACCAAACAACAATACCAATTGTATACAGCAAAAAAACCTTCTTAATATCAAGTGAGACTGGCATCTTCTTGAAAGTTGAGCGCGTTTGAAATTACGATTTGTAATCTATTAGTCCATTTTTATATGGAATTCCAGTAAGAATGTTGCTCTATATCTATAAGAATGTTTTTGTAAACTTATATCAACTTATTAGTGTATAATCGCAGTAGCATGCTTGTGAATAACAAACTACTGTAAGTTGGCTTTCATTTTAAATTTTTTATCGTTTTAAAAATTTATTTTTTTATTTTCTGGGTGATATATTGCCTTATAAAGGTTTCTTACATAATTGCATAAGAACACCTATTACAAGACTCTTTTGCATAAAAGATACTTTCGGCGTTTCTTGGCAGAAAAAACTATTAAGAACTTTTGTTAAAAGCATGTTTTAAAATCATTACAAACACATTTTAAAAATCAAATACTTAAAGTAACAAACAACGAAAATAAATAAATAAATAACACTTTAGTCTCTCACTACCTTGGTGACATTCAGATGGATTCCGCCCTCGGAGCCCAGCAGAAGATTCTTGATTGTGTATTTCATCGGCACTGGCGTCTTGGGATGCAATTCGAACCTAAAATTATGGATTAGCAGGGCCAATCCAATGACGACCTGCATCCGTCCGAATCGGAGTCCAATGCAATTTCGGGGACCAGCTCCAAAGGGTAGGAAAGCGCAGGTGGGACGCTTCTTTACCTGCTCTTCATCGAATCGTTCTGGGATGAACTTTTCCGGCTCCGGATAAAACTCGGGGTCATGATGGATGCCCAGGATGGACACCAGCACTCCAGTGCCGGCCTCGATGTAATACTTGGGATTACTGTGCTGGTACGGCTTGGTGGCAATGCGAGCCAAGTGGGCTACCACAGGATGTTTTCTCAGCGATTCTAGGCAGATAACATATACAGTTTAGTATGAAAAACTAGACTATTATATACAATGGGTGAATGTACTTACCATTAATCACCTTTTCCATGTAAATCAACTCCTGCATGGAATCATATTCTAGTTTACCATTGTGCTTTTCCAGCACACTATCGATTTCAGCCCTCAACTTGTCCTGAACATCCTGATTGCAGGCCAGCTCATAAAGTGTGAATCCCATGGTTGTGGATCCCGCCTCAAAACCAGCCAGGAGAAATACGAACGCCTGAGCAGCAACCTCATTGAAGGCAAGTCCATTTTCCTTGTCGCCTTTATCGTACTGCAGTTTCATCTCAATCAACGTGTCCATGAAATCGTTCCGAGTCACCTTGCTCTTTACCCTGTAATCTATGGTGTCTTGGACGATTTTCATGTAGAACTTCTGCACCGAGGGAAGCAAGAACTGGAATCCCAGTTTCACGGCCAATTTAGGCATCCCAAAGATTAGTAG
This sequence comes from Drosophila mauritiana, assembly GCF_004382145.1. Taxonomy (NCBI): domain Eukaryota; kingdom Metazoa; phylum Arthropoda; class Insecta; order Diptera; family Drosophilidae; genus Drosophila; species Drosophila mauritiana. The sequence goes on along the minus strand of NC_046668.1, from coordinate 13,292,587 downwards.
ATCCACCAGCCAGCCATGACGACGTTCCCTTAGCGCAGAGTAGCCCATTTGGACGAACTCCGCCTTAGGATCCCGCAGACTATTGCATTCCAGGCCAAAAGCACAGATGCCAATTACGTCGGATGTGAAGCGGGACACGAGGTCAGTGACTTCCAGGGTCTGCGAAGAACTGGAGAGCTTTTTATCGACCACGCGTATCATCTCATCGCCCACGTTTAAGACCGTGGAAAACATGCTCTTCATTTTGACAGACGTAAATGTTGGGGTCAGCTTCTGTCGCAGATTTTTCCACTTTTGACCCTCGATGGTTGCCAGGTTATTGGTCAGCGGATCATCCTTTTCGTTGTGATACACTCCGCGATCGTGAAACTTGTCGAAATCGCGAATCAGCACGGTTTTTAGAAAATCCACGTCCGTGATGACGATGTACTTCATAGCATAGAGGTAGAAGCCCACAAAGGGTCCGTCGGTCTGTTTGCTGAATTTCAGATAGGTTCGCTTGAGGATGCTGGCCAACGGCATCGTTCTCCAAAGTTCGCTGGTATTGCCGAGCGGAATATTGGGTGGATCATGGGGAATTCCTCGCCGTTTCCAGTAGGTGTAGTTCTGGAGCACCCACCAAGCGGCGAGCGTAAGGACGCCGACCACCAAACCGAGCAGGATCGCCATTTTGAGCAGACTGATCTGAGAAACCAATTCCAAGCGTTGCTTTTATGAAGAAGAGCTTTCCATCTAGCTATCGCCTGCTCCTCTTTTGTTTATTGTAACCAAGAAAAGGTAACTGTTCACTTCCAGATAGGGCTGCTTATAGCAAAAAAGCTGAACAAAATAATATTGGGTATTACCACAAATACAATACATTTACGTTCCGCAACTAACTAAAACTCAGAACAAGTCAAAGCTAAATTTTAACGCAGTACTCTCTTATATTTAAGAGCTTTAAAAGGGATATAATTCAAAAATATCGTAGTTTTATATATCCGTGAATAAATGGCCGAATAAAATTGTAATATTAAAGCATTAAAGCTCATACAAATTTAGTTTATACTCTCATTTGGAAAGCTTCTCAACTTTAAGGTGAATGCCATTCTCAGCAGACAGAAGAATGCTTTTCACGACAATCTTCATGGGAATTTGTGTTTCTGCGGACACACTGAACTTATAGCCCCGGATTAGGTAGGCCAATCCCACGCAGGCCTGCATTAGTCCAAACCGAAGACCAATGCAGTTCCGGGGACCTTCTCCAAACGGAAGCCAGGTGCACGAGGGTCTCGCGGCGATCGCCTCATCCGTAAATCGCTCCGGCTTGAACTTCTCCGGTTCGGGATAGATTTCCGGATCATAGTGAATGCCAAGAGCTGGGATCACAACAATGGTTCCCTTGGCAATGAAGTATTTTGGATCTTCCGGCGAAAAATCAGTCTGGGTCATCCGCGTTAGATGCGCCAGAACTGGATACTTGCGAAGGGTTTCTGTTGCGCAAAATAGGGAAAGTATTTAGTCAAAGTTCTGTATCCATGTGGGATTTTACTCACCCATGACAACTTGCTCCAGATACTTCATCTCTTTGATGCCCTCGTAGGTAAACTCGTTGTTGTGCTTGCCCAGAACACTGTTGATCTCCTCTCGAAGTCGATCCTGAATATCCTGATTGCGGGCCAGCTCGTACAGGGCGAATCCCATGGTCGTAGAGCTGGTCTCGAAGCCAGCCACAAAGAAAATAAAGGCTTGTGCCAAAATCTCGTTGAAGGACAGTCCATCCTCAGTGTTTCCCGCCTGCTCCTTCTCGTACATTTCGATTAAGCTGTCCATGAAGTCGTTACGCTTCTCGTTGGTCCTCAATCGGTAGTCGATAGTATTCCTAACGATGCCTGTGTAAAAGTCCTCAACATCCTGCACGTTCATTTTAAGCCGCAAGCGGCGAGAAAGCTTGGGAAATCCGAAAATAAGAAAATCCAATAGTCCTCCATAACGACGTTCTATGATCGCCCTTTTTCCAATTGCCACAAACTCTGCTTTCGGATTTTGCAAACTATTGCAATTTAGACCGAAGGCACAATTACCGATCACGTCAGCCGTATAACGAGCCACCAGATCCACAATTTCCAGAACTTGACCTTGACCTGTGGCGGTTTTGGCACTGAAAACCTTTTCCATTTCCTCCCCAACCTTCACAACAATCGGAAACATGTTCTTCATTTTTCCGGACGTAAAAGTGGGTGTCAGCTTGTGCCTCAGATGACGCCACTTCTGACCCTCGATGCTGAACAAGGTGGCCGACAGCGGATCATCGATCTCGTTGTAGAAAATGCCACGATTCTCGAAGTTATTGAAGTCCTTGATCAGCACCCTCTTGACCAATTCCAAGTCGGTGATGACAGCAGACCGGGTGAAAAAGAAGTAGAACCCGGCAAACGGATAATCGGAAGATTTGTACTTCAAATAGTAGTCCCGGAAGATCATCGCGATGTGTCGCTTCTTGGGCCAGTCCTTCATGTTCCCGTATATTGGATGGGGCACATCGTGCGGAATACCCCTCCTCTGCCAGTATCCATGACGTCGGCGGGCCACGAACAAAAGCAGTGACACTAGAATTGCGATCAGCGTTAGTAACAGCGACATATCTCGTTCTCAGTCCGCTCCACACTGAGTTCCCAACCGGAATGATACGGCCTTTATACGCTAACGTTCTCTTCTAATCTCTGCAAAAGTACTCAGGCCCAGACGATTTGCGATAAAGCGAATAATATTGCTTTCGGTGTGTATGCCTCATTAGGTGATGTTTGCCAGCAAATCAAAACATTGCCTAACACATAACACATTAAAAAGGTTAGTTAAAGAGGGCTAAAATGCATATTCACTGAGCACAGCCTAATCTTATCGATCATGCAAATGAATAAAGCAAAATAAAGAACACAATTGCTTTCGTTACTTCATATAAGATTCTACTACATATAATGATATGTATACATAATGTATTTATTAAAAACTTATTTGGCAAGCTTCTCAACATTAAGGTGGATACCATTCTCGGCCGATATCAGAATGTTCTTAACGACAATCTTCATGGGTATTTGAGTTTCGGGGGAAACACTGAACTTATAGCCCCTGATCAAGTAGGCCAAGCCCACACAGGTTTGCATCATTCCAAATCGCAGACCAATGCAATTCCGAGGTCCTTCTCCAAATGGAAGCCAAGTGCACGAGGGTCTGGCAGCGATTTCCTCGTCGGTAAAGCGTTCTGGCTTGAATGTCTCCGGTTCGGGATATATGTCCGGATCATAGTGAATGCCCAAAGCTGGGATCACAACAATGGTTCCCTTGGCAATGAAGTATTTTGGATCTCCAGGCGAAAAATCGGTGTCAGTCATTCTTGAAAGATGAGCAAGTACTGGGTACTTTCGCAGGGTTTCTAAAAATAATAATACAATTAATTTCTCAAATGAAACATTAAAGAAACTTACCCATCACAACCTGCTCCAGGTATTTCATCTCCTTGATTCCCTCGTAGGTGAACTCTTTGTTGTGTTTGCCGAACACATTGTTGATCTCCTCCCTGAGCTTATCCTGTACATCCTGGTTCCTGGCCAGCTCATACAGAGCGAATCCCATGGTCGTGGAGCTCGTCTCGAATCCAGCCACAAAGAATATGAAAGCCTGAGCGAGAAGCTCGTTAAAGGTCAGCCCATCCTCCGAATTTCCCGACTGCTCATTCTTATACATCTCTATCAGACTGTCCATGAAATCATTTCGCTTTTCCTTCGTCCGCAGACGGTAGTCAATGGTTTCCCTCACGATCTTGGTGTAAAAGTCCTCTGCCTCCTGGATGTTTAGTTTCAAGCGTAAGCGGCGCGATAACTTGGGAAACCCAAAGAGGAATATATCCAGTATGTTCCCGTAACGATGCTCGGTGATCGCCCGTTTGCCAATTTCCACAAATTCAGCCTTTGGATCGTACAAGCTGTTGCAATTGAGACCGAATGCGCAATTGCCGATCACATCGGCGGTGTACCGTGCCACCAGATCCACAACCTCCAAAACTTGACCTCGATCCGCAGTGGTTTTACTACTGAACACTTTATCCATTTCTTCTCCAACTTTTACAACGATCGGAAACATGTTCTTCATTTTGCCGGACGTAAAAGTGGGTGTCAGCTTGTGCCTCAGATGACGCCACTTCTGACCCTCGATGCTGAACAAGGTGGCCGACAGCGGATCATCGATCTCGTTGTAGAAGACTCCCCGATTCTCAAAGTGATTGAAGTCCTTGATCAGCACCCTCTTGACCAAATCCAAGTCGGTGACCACAGCGGTGCGGGTGAAAAAGAAGAAAAATCCAGCGAATGGGTAATCGGAGTTCTTGAACTTGAAGTAATAGTCCCGAAAGATCTTGGCAATGTGGCGTTTATTGGGCCAGTCCTTGATGTTTCCGAAAAGCGGGTGTGCCTCGTCGTGCGGTATGCCCCTTCTCTGCCAGTATCCATGACGTCGTCGGGCCGCGAAGACGAGCAGAGATAGAATCACAACGATCAGAGCCAGTAACAACATTTCGCAACCAGAGTCCAATACAAACTGACCATCAAATGGGATGCCACAACGCGAACTCATACGCATATAAGGTCTTCCATGCGCTCATTTCGTCAGTCTCTCATTATCATACAAAACTCACCTTTCCAGTTCTCTTAAGGTTTGTTCTCAATGTGATAAATAATAATTAGGGAATCATATGCTATACTACTACATTCTCTCCATATAAACAATCTAGCGATTACGCAATCGATAAAATATAAACAAAGCGAATTCCAGCATTTTGTATTGTATTTTAAGCGTATTAAATATAACTGTGATTTGCCAACGCAAAAGTACAAACTAAGCATGAAACTTGGAAAGAGATTTCATTATTTAAAATTCCTGGCACTGGTGAAATGCTAAGATAATGTCAGTGACGACACAAGTATTTAATCAAACAAATTAAGCGCAAGAAGCTTGATTAGATATACAGCAGTTTTCCTGATTGATTTGATTGTGTATTTGTATAACAGCATTGTTAAATGTACATTAGAATACAATCCAGACAGCGATTTGATAAGCAGCACTACACTATCTGCTCAGTTGGCTAAGCTGTTGGACTTTTAAGTAAATTCCGTTGGCCGGGCACAGCAGAATGTTGGACTTGAGAAACTCAATGTTTGGGTCAGTTCGCGGACAGACGCTGAAGTGAAAGTTTCGGAGCAGACTGACCAGGCCAATGGTCGTCTGCATTTTGCCAAACCTCATTCCAATGCAGTTTCGCGGTCCATCGCCGAAGGGCAGCCATGCGGCGGTGGGTCGCTGGGCCAGCTGATCGGCCAGAAAGCGCTCCGGGATGAACTTATGTGGCTCGGGGTATAGGGCGGGATCATGATGGATGCCGTAGACCGGAATCAGTACCATTTGACCCGGCTCGATGTAGAAATGACGATCGCCCTTAGCTGCGTAGAGATGCCTGGAGATGCGAGTGAGCTGCGGTAGTATGGGATACTTTCGAAGGGTTTCTGAAAGATATGGTCTTAATGTAATCATCTTTGCTATATTTTGAGTCGGGCTCACCTGCAATGACCAGTTCCATGTAGCGCAGCTCCTGCATGGAATCATATGTGAATTCACCCTGATGTAACTGCAGAGCCTGGTCAATTTCCTCGCGTAGCTTTGCCTGCAGTGCCGGCTGCTTGGCCAACTCGTACAGTGCAAATCCTAACGTGGATGCGGAAGTATCGAATCCCGCCACAAAGAATATAAATGCCTGGGCGGCCATTTCCTCGATGGTGAGCTCACCGCGCTGCTTCATTTCGATCAGCAGGTTCATGAAGTCGCTCCTCACGATGCCCTGCTCCTCCCTCTGCTTCACAGTTTCCCGAACGATGCCCACATAGAAATCCGTAATGTCCTGATGGATTTGGCGCATGCGCAAAAGCCTGGCCACCTCGGGAAAACTCTCTATAAATCCATCGACCAGCTTACAGTGGCGACGCTCTGAAAAGGCTCTCCTGCCCATTATGGCGAACTCCGCCTCGGGATTTCGGAGGCCATTGCATTCCACGCCAAAGGCACAACGTCCAATCACATCCGAAGTGTAGCGAGCCATCAGATCACCGATCTCAAGGATTCCGCACATGGCATTATCCGCCAACTCGCCGCAAACTTGAGTAAGTTCCCCGCCCACCTCGCACACCGTCGGAAACATGTACTTCATCTTGGCTGAGGTGAAGGTGGGCGACATTTTCTGGCGCAATGGTCGCCACTTGGGCCCGTCGATGCGGAATAGATGGCCAGTTAGGGGATCATCCCGCTCATTGTGATACATTCCACGATCCTCAAAGTTGGCGAAATCCTGAATGAGGATCTGTTTGGCCAGTTCCAGATCTGTGACCAAGACCACAGGTCTCAGCATCATAAAGAATCCGGCGAAGGGTGCTCCATTGCCCTTGAACTTCTCATAGATTGGCGTTACTATGTCGATGAAATGCTTGTTTTTCCGGAATCCCTCCATATTGCCCACGGGAAACCGGGCCGGCTCACAGCCAATGCCCCGCCGGGTCCAGTAGCTATAACGCGTCCGCACGAACCAGAAGCCCACTGCCAGGGCTATAAGCAGTAGAGCCACTACATCCAGCATCCTCTCCCCAAGTAGATTCACTTTCAACTGAACACCGGACCAACGCCTCTATTCGCTCCGCGCTTCCAATCAGCTGCAGTTGTGTAAACAGACCCAGGCAGATAACCTCGTCTCATAGAACCTCGGCTCACTGAAAATCAAGTCGAACTGAAGCTCGGACTTGACGAGCTTTTAACGGTGATTCAAGTTAATGCAATTGATATAGTGAGGGATAACTGTAGAACACCCGCCTTGAAGATAAAGTCTATCCAATATATTTATTCTCGGTTTAGTATATGAGCGTAATTTAAAGTATGATAAGAGTGATGTATTTCTTATCTGTTATTTTTTTTACTTTTTTTTCCTCTAATTCTTTAGCAGACTTATTATATAGTCCTCCGATAACGCTAATTTTGAATTCCTCGACTATCAGATACCCGTTACTCGGCTAGAAGAAATGCAACAACAAAGTTAAAGAAACAATAATATTTTTCGGATCGCTCACTACCGCCACCTGGCGGCTTATTAATTAAAATGGGCAACGCTTATAAAATTGAATAGTTTGCTATTGCATTAAAACAAAAAAGAACAAAACACTTCTGGTATTCATTTCTTTTATAAAAAGTTATCCAGCATTTTTAAAACTAATTAATAACTTTAAAATTAAACATTTTTAGTGGTTGGCAACGCGGTTCAATGCTCAAAAAATACCTTAATGGTATGGTTTTAGTATATTTGCTTGAATAAAAATTGTATAAAAAGTATAATTTCCATTTCACGTCGACGGCCACACTTTTAAGTGTAAGTCATCAAAAATACATCGCAGTTGTTACGTGAGAGTTTTCAAAAGCTAATTTTTAAATAGTACCAGTGCATTTGTGAAATTTTTTTTTCGCAAAAGTGTCTGGCAGTTATTGTACAAATGTATTAGCTTAAAAAGGTATGTTTTAAATGTTCTGCAACGTGAAAAAAGTACTTTAAAGTCGAACTGATAACTCGCGTGTGTATGTGGTGGTAACACAAACGTGGCTTTGTCTGCGAAAATCTTTGTTAAATCAATTTAAGCAACGAGACATTTGCACTAAAACGTAACTATTTCGTGAAAACGTGAAATGCGGGGTACAGAAAGGAAAAACAAGCACTTTATTGGTTAATTTGTTCGGGCAGGCCACACATGCGAAAATATGCGCATGGTCGCCATATTGAATTTTCGTCGTCATCCCATACGTGTGTGTGTGTATATATGTAAGAGATTACCTTGTGTTTGTGGACGCGCGTGATTGTTTACATCTGGTACGAATTCCATAGATACGCTATGTACAGAATTAGCAACATAATGCTAGCTTAAGATTTCAGTGGATGAACATATTGCTAACAAACATCGCAGCCTTAATTCAAAATACATTATTCATCCAAAAAATCAAAATATTTCACACAAATTACCCTTGCTTTTCATGTCATTTAATTACTTTGTTATATTTTCCCTTGCAGTCGAAACATAGCAACTGTGACTACTTCAAACCAAATAACTTGATCAATATCCGGATCAAGATCTGGAATACGAAGTCCACAATGGAACAGCTATTTCAGAACTGCCGCGACGATGAGCGGAGGATCGGCGAGGAGTACCTGTCCAGTCTCCAGGACCTCAACTGCAACAGCAAGCCATTGATCAATATGCTCACGATGCTTGCCGAGGAGAACATCAACTACGCCCACATCATAGTTAAAGTGGTGGAATATTACATCAGCCAGGTTAAAACAAAAGCGTATTTACTTAAAAACAAAGACACTCCAGCTTACACACAGCTAAAAGACGGTCGACACTAAAAGTGATTCTCCATATCGAAATTGTGATAGAATGTGCAGTTTATTGATTACTGTTGCCCTTTGATTGCAGAGAAACCCAGCGAAGGCCACACATATGCGTTTCTAAGACTTGGTTCTTTCAGTTGGTTTTTTCTGCAAACTCTTGTGCACAAATGGTAGATAGGTTCCTAATAATCTTAGTATATATCTCATAATTTGGTTTCTAAACCGTGACTGATTTTAATCATCTACAAAGGTAAGAAGTTTAACCAACCTGCTCCTCGTTTCTTATTTCTTTCTACTTTGGATCCCAGAGTTTAAAGCTAAGGAATAACAAACAACCTTAAAAAAAAATATTGAAAAATAAATAAAAAGAGAAAATGCTTAAACAATCGTCACCAAGTTGTCTTTTATTTTATACAAAAACCTTGACTGCTTACAATCAATATAAAAAATTGATGTGCAGCAATTTTTGTATTACAAAAAGAAAAGTGCAAGTTTTGGTAAAAGTAAAAAAACTGCAGCCAAACAAAAACAAATGTCCATAATACGTAAGAGTAGTAAAAGCCATTGTTTCTGCCACATTATCACTGCGATTTTCATTCACATTCACTCGGCTAAGGGAACAGACCGCTAACATCATACGCCAACACTGTAACCCTTAATGTTCGGAGATCCTTAGACACCGCGTTTCCTCATTCAGCACCCAATGCTTAGGAAAATATTTCTCTGTAGGCTAGGATTTTGTTTGAGTTCGACCGCCTTGGCATGGAGGCACCCACCACCAGCAGATGAGGATGATGACTTCGGTGGACGATCGCTGACCCTGCTGTTGTGTTGTCCATCGGCCCGTGTCATTAGTTTTCTTCCAATCTATACGTTTGAATCTACGCTAGCGACGTTCCGTAGACACTTATTCTTCTTTATTTCTTACCTATTTTACTAAACTTCTAACAGGTGGCGCCCGAATTTAAATTGCCCATACTATATTTAATTGATTCGATAGTAAAGAATGTGAAAAGCAGCTACGTCCAATTGTTTGGACAGTGCATAGTCAACATATTCCTCCACGCCTTCGAATCGGTAAGCAAAATTCATATTGTTAATGCCATCCCATGGCTCATTAATGTTATTTCAATCCTGCAGGTCCAGCACTCACAGTCGCAGATTTTGGAAAAAGTGCGGGAACGCATGTATGCCCTGCGTCAGACCTGGAACGAGGTGTTCCCGCCATCCAAGATGTACGCTCTGGACGTTAAGGTGAAGCGCCTAGATAGTAACTGGCCCATTACTGCCAAACATCCAATTCACGTCAATCCGGCCATTCATGTTAATCCGAATTTCTTAAAACCGGTGAGTGCTCAAAATAACTATTAATGCATTACGGGACCAATTTAGACCAATGTATCCTTTCAATTGCAAAAAGGGTTTGGTTCCTGGTAACCCCACAATGCCCAGCGACATGGAGGAGATTTTGCAAGCAAAAACTCGTGAGTTGCTGGAGCTCAAGAAGCGCAAACTGGAACTTGAGCTGGAGCAAACCAAAAAGCATTTAGAGGAGCAGAAGCTTCAGCTGAACCAAGCCACGGACGCGATAGCTGGAGCACCGATAATTATGCCTGCCCCCACTCCACCAGCTATTCATCCGCCAATCACGGATCCCGCTCTAGCAGTGCATAATCAGCGATCTCCAGGAGCATCGGGCAATGTTGGTCCCGTAATGCATAACATACCAGTGGCTCCGCAGGTAAATTTTGAAATGTGATGGTGGAAGCTATACAAAATCTAATTCAATTATGGAATTACAGCATTTTGCGAATAAACCAAAAGTCAATCCTGTCAATCCGGCACTGTTAAACTCGGTGCGCCAACGAGATCCGAGACTAGCGCGCCAAATGCATGCGGCGTCCTCAAATCTAGCTGCGCCTGCACGAAACGATCCTCGGCTGGAGGCCAAATCGAGCTCCTCACAGAAGTCTAGTCGGTCGCGCAGCAAATCGCCTGTGCGCAACAGCAGCAGTCGGCCTGGAAAGAGTGGAAGCTCTAGCCACAGCAGTTCGTCGAGCCGCAAGCGAAGTGAGTCCAAGAGCTCCACCGCTTCCACATCTTCGTCGGGCTCTGATGTTCGGCACAAGGCACAAGGCAGCTCCAACCAGCCACCAGTTAAGCGGTCCGGTAAGATCTCGTCTAAGGATTCGGATCGCTATGTTCGCAATGGATCTCCTCTGGGATCCGCGAAACGCAAGAGCAGCTCACCGAGTAGCTCGCCATCCAAATCCAAGCGCAGCACGTCGCACAAGTCATCCTCGTCGCGAGGAAAGACCTCTTCTCTGCGATCCCGCAGTCGATCTCCAGTTTTTATGGACGTCGACCTACGCACCGGAGTTCGAAGCAAGTCACCAGAGAGCAGGGCTGTTGCCCCATCATCCTTACCACTGGCGGGCGCATCACTAGCAGCATCAGCTAAAGCACCAAAAGATTTAGAGAAACGTAAGAAACAACTTTTAATTCTAATCTCACACTTGTTAGCAAACAACCAAGTCTGGTTTGACTTGGAACCTAGAGCTACAGACAGCTTAGTTGAAAATTTAGAAAATATCAACCAGAATGGCGGCACTCGATGGCTTAGGTTGGTGGAAGGGCGGGTTTTTGGGACCGTATGTGGTTGACAAGTGGAAATCTTCTGCTCAACTCTAACCGAAGTCTGTGATAAGTACAACTGTGATACCCAAGTGGCGTTCCCAACAATGGAATGTTAATCTATAGATTTTGCTTGAATTCTGATAAATATCATATTAAATTACTACTGGACAACAATTTGAGATGGTTATAAAATCTACCCTTGCCAGTAATACTTACTGATCAACATTATTGACACAAAATGTTTATAAAAAGACTCCACTAACTGCTGAAATTTGGTTCTTACTTCGTTGTTTTTTGGCCCAGTTTTTTGGGAAGCGGGAAATTTGTTTCGTTTTAAGGCAACTTACCGCCAACCATTAATTAAATATTTATGCTATATTTTTTCTTATAAATACTTAAGCGTCGTTTAGAAAAATCTATCAAGTTTTATCGAATCGAAAGCAAAGTGTAAATAAAATGTGTTGAAAACCTTTTGCATTCCCAGTTGTTTTAATTAATGCAAAATGTAGCCAGGTGCCGCCTTTGGTGTGATTTTGAAAATGATTTTCGATTTGTGAATGTCAAACCAATAAGTACAACTAAATTGAAAGCGAATCAAAAATAAACCAAGAAAATTATTTAAATGTGAAGTATTTCTTGTACCTTAAACTTCCTATTGATAAACAATTATTAGATGAAGAGAAACTCAATAAAATAAAGACTGCAGTTTTAATTTCCTGTTAACAAGCGTGTAAACCCGAAGTGAACAAACATTTTTAAACTAAAATCCAAGTCTATGGAACATCTAGAACCAGATTAAGTTTACTTTTATTTTAAGCATACGTTGTAGTTGGCTTTAATGTATATACAAGCCAGCTAGTGTTGAAGTTGCATATGTATTTATATTGTTTTGTATTTGTAGAACGGCACTTTTATCCAATTTAATTCATTTTAATTACTATTTATATTTTTATAGTCTAACCTAGATTTTGCATTGGTTCCCCAACGGAGCCCGTGGATTCCTTAAGTTATTATTTATGCATTAGTTGCCATCAGTTTCTCTAGCCTGATTGTTGTGCCTGGTGTTTGTTGGCCCTGTTGTGTCCTCCTTATAATTTTCTATCCCGTTTCCCGATTTTCTTTGCTTATAATTCTCTGCCTAATTTAATTCACGTTTTGTTATCCTCTTGCTTTTATCTGATAAACCACCTTCCTCTGCCGTAAGAAAAGAAAATGTTAGTCCACAAGCAAAATCAATTTTCTAGCTACATTTCAAATACTCGAACCAGGCCATCTTCCAGCTCCTCCAAGTCCGCCGATTATAGATGTATCGAGTATGGACATTGACTTGAGGCGGCCAAAGACGCCGCCTCCTCCGACATTCGACTCAGTGGATAGCCTCGACCACAAGGATACAACCAGCGGTCACATCAGCAGCACAATAATACAAGCTAGTGGCGCCTCCAACGCCTCCCCATCAGCCGCGTCCACTTCCAAATTGCCCGCAAAAGTGTCGTTCAAAATACAAAAACAGTTTAATAAATTAGAAAAGTCTACAGCGAATCTATCAACAGTATCAATGCTCAACTCAAATCCCACGACTTCAGGAACACCAGCGGCATCTCTAGTCAGGCAATCGTCGCCCAGTCCGTCGTCCTCGTCTATTTCCTCGCAGGGTAATGTATCGGACGCCCTGCAGCTGTCGATTAACAAGTTGCTCCAGGTGCAAGGTGGTTGCGGTGCTGGCGAGAAACGTCCCGCCGACGCACTGCCGCCACATATCGACGGTGAAGAGCAACCGCCGCAACACAAGCGCAGCAAGTCAACCAAACTGGACGCGTAAGTAATTCTTTAAAGTATTTCAGGCATATATTTGCTAACACCGTTTGGCTTTCATAGTCTCTTTGGCAGTGAGGATGTCGACCTGCGACGCGAGATTCTAGTTGTCAAGCCGGGAGTCATTGTTGTCGAAGACGACTCTATGGACGAAAGCGAGGTAGACAAGGTAGGGTTGGCATGAGTCTAGATTGTTGTATTGTGAGGCTAAATTATTTTACTTTGATCCGTAGCCCACAAAGAAATCCGGCTCACCGCCCAAGAAGGCAACGTTGGAGGAGCTGCGCGCCAAGCTGGCTAACTCGGCTCGAATCCAGAATAAGCAGGGAAAGTCTGGTAAGTAGTCACAGTATAGTTTCAGCCTTTTAAACCTTATAAAAGTGTTTGAATACTTTGCTAAAATTTCACCTACTTTATCTCTCCCCTTTAGACAAATCCAAGGATCAGGCCGTGTCCCAACGCCTTAAGCAGCTGGCGGAGCTTAAAGTCAACGACGATTCGCAGGAGGCGCACGACGAGAAGGTGCGCACCATACTCAGCCAGGCGCAGGAGATGTATGAGAATCACGGCATGAATCAGGAACAGTACAAGGATCTGGTTCAAAAAGTAGTGGTCATCAATGAGAATAGCAAAATAAAAGAGTCCCGGCGCCGAGACAACGATCTCGAGCGCAATGCGGCCAGGGATGCAGTGCTGCGCAAACGTATTCCCAAGCTGAAGGGCAACGAAAATCATACTTCAGGCTCACCGCATAGCGATGGATCGCCCAGGTACGATGAACAGCCGGCAGCTGCTCCGGAGAAGCCCTCAAACAAGCGGGATAAGACCAAGAGGGAGATGAAACGTCGCAAGCCCACCAAATGGGGCGAACAAGTGGATGCAGGGGCAGCACAACGCACTGCCTGGCAACTGGCCAATGTCAACAATAACAATAATAACAACAACAAGCGGGCCGGTATCCAATTGCCCGTTCAGCCTCAGGCTGGATTCCGTGGCATGCCCTGGCAGCAGCCACCAGCCATGGTGTTGGCCCAGTCCGCAGTTCCGCCGCCACCGCAACCGCCGTCGATGATTAGTATGCCTCCCGTGCCACCGGTGACCATGACCAAGGCCATAAATTCCCTTGACAATCCCATGGCTGATGTAGTGCGAAGCATCACGATCGACGGTGGCTCCAAGGAGATACGCTTCTACAATCAGGTGGCCATCATTTTCATGGATGGCGATCAGCCGCATGAAATTGGTTTCCAGCCGGGGCAGCGAGTGATCCTTATCGATCACAATGAACCGCTACCACTTTGCTTCAACGATGATTACAAGCCGTTCCACTTGGATGGACAGCTTCACCGGATTCGATTTGGCTTTCCATCGCGCGAACTTTACATTGACGAGCACTGGTACGAGATCTACTTTGGCGGTCCGGCCGTATCCGTGCCCATTGGCAACAAACTGCATATAATCAAAGCCGAGGGTCCACCGCCCAACGTGGACATTGGGCGAGTGCGAAGGGATCTGGTTGTGGGCAAAATCAATATGATTGTAGATGCGCATACTATAGTGCCACTCTTTTTGGACGCCAGACAGCAGACCTTCCAGCTGGGCGCCGAGCAGCATTCGCTGCAATTTGTGGACAGTTTCCAATATGCTCTGCTCGACGGGCAGCTGCAGAAGATGGAGTATGGTGGTCTCCCAAAAGGAATGATGCTGAACGGCGGTCGCAGCTGCTTCATTAGGTTTGGAACGCTGCCCAAAGGAGTCATTGCAGGAAAAACCCATGTGGCGGATATGGTGTACATTAAGACTGATGCTCCTGCAGAGCCTCCCAAGCCGCCGCCAATTATTGTGAAACCACCGCCAGTGGTGGAGCAACCGAAGCCCGCCCCAGTTGCTGGTGCTCCCATTTCCCTTCCAGCAGCAGCCGCTGCACTAGAGAGCTTGAACATTAATGATTTGTTCCAAAAGCTTGTCTCGTCTGGAATAATTGGTGGTGCAGCTGCAGCACCAACTCTGCCTGCCGCAGACTCATCGGTGGCCAAAGAGCCAACCGCCTCTGCCACCGAACCCTCAACTGCATCTGCAACCGCTGCGCCTGCTACACTGCCTGCTGGTCCCCCCATGGAGCCGATCAAGCGGATCGATCTCCGCAAGCCAGAGTCCATCAAGACACGCCAGGCGGCTGTGGTGGCCGTTCTTTACCTGGGAATGCAGTGCAGCAGCTGTGGAGTGCGTTTCCCGCCAGAGCAAACAATTAAGTACAGCCAACATTTGGACTGGCACTTTCGACAGAATCGTAGAGAGCGGGATTCCACTAGGAAAGCCACTTCGCGAAAATGGTATTACGATCTCAACGACTGGCGGCAATATGAAGAAATCGAAGATGTGGAGGAGCGAGAGAAGAACTTCCTGGAGGCTCAGGGACAGCCGGGTGGCGTTGAGGCCCTTGAGGAGCTCTCCCAACAACGCTCCCTGGATTCGCCCGTGCCAACGTGTGCTGCTGGAAAGGATGATGTGGATCACTGCTGTGACATGTGCCACGAGAAATTCGAGCAGTTC
The DNA here is from genome assembly GCF_004382145.1 of Drosophila mauritiana. Classification (NCBI taxonomy): domain Eukaryota; kingdom Metazoa; phylum Arthropoda; class Insecta; order Diptera; family Drosophilidae; genus Drosophila; species Drosophila mauritiana. The sequence continues at coordinate 13,277,133 of NC_046668.1, read as the reverse complement.
TACAACGAAGAGCTCGAGGAGTGGCATCTCCGTAGCGCTATTCGTGTGGAAGATAAGATATATCATCCTCTATGCTACGAGGACTACAAGGCCTCGTTGAATCCTCCAGCGGAGATAAAGTCCGACCAGGACGTGGACATGAACAACACCGATGACAATGCCATGGACACACTGATCAAAGTGGAGGATGATGAAGATGAAGGTGGGTTTAGATTTAATGAATGCAAATAAGACAGTATGTACTAAACCTGTTTTCGATAGGTATGCCAAAAACATCACAGGCCATTTTTGAAGACGATGATGACGACGTCATCGTGCTGCCCAATGAAGAGCCAAGTGTCACGGAAATCGTCGACGACGACGATGAGGACGAGTACGTTCCGGGCAATGTGACACGTGCAGACATGGGCACCGAGTCGCAGGACAAAACAGAGTCCAACTTCGAGACCAAAGAACCGAAGAAAGATCAGGTTGAGCTCGGTGAACAGCAGCAAAACGAATCGGCCAATGAATCGGATGTCGAGATCCAAGAGCCGAACATTCCTTTCACGGATCTGGACACTTATGTGGAGAAGGATGAGGCCACCAGGGCGGCGCTACTGAACGTTAAGATCAAGGAGGAGCCCAAGGATGAGTATGAGGAGGACGAGGATGATGGATTCGAAGACGTGGGCACAGTGGTTTCGCTTTTACCTCTGCCCGAGGACGAGATCTCCATACACAGCAGCGGTAAGTTTCCAAACCTGTACCTACCTGTCCTCAGTATCACATTAGTTGCTCAATCATCTGGCATCCTGGCAGAAACTCAAACACACACCATCGGCTCGTCAGCCTCGCCGGCCACCATCGAGCGGCCAGCATCGGTGACCTCGCTCTCACTGCCCGCCAATGAGGCGGACGAGGTGGAGCAGGGTGATGCAAACGCCGATACGGATGCGGAATTGAATGGCGAGAAGCAGGAGGCCACGCATAACCTGAGCGCAGTGGGTCCGACGTTACCTTTGGCTAGCATAGTTAATAAAATAAAGATAAATATCACTAAGAATACGAGTAGTAATAGTCATAATAGTGCCTCCAACACCACGACAACGGACTCGCAAGTCTCGGCCATAAGCGTCATCGGTGGATCAGGAGCAGCTGGCGGTGCATCCGGAGCAGGAGACCCTGTCCAGCAGGTGAACGCCATTCAAACCATTTCCACCATTCCAGTGCTGTGCGGCGGCAATACGTTCGTGCCCAAGATTGCGACCAGCACGCCCTCCAACGTAATCAACTCGATCTCGGTAATTGGCAGCACTTACGGCGCGAGCAGCAGCAGCAATGGCAGCCGAAGCACCACTTCAACCGCATCCTCCACACCAGCTGCTTCGCTTTCGGCGGAGACGGGCAGCCTGAAGTCGCCCACTCCGCCGCTCGCCACAGTTGATCCGGATCCGGAGCCCGTCGTGGAACAAAAGCCGGCGCTGCGGAACGCCGCGCTGAAGCGGACGAAGAAGGTGCATAACGGCATCGAAACGTCGGGCCTGTGCTCGATCATGTAAATCAAATCGGCCGCCTGCGTGGAGGTACCGGGCGATATTCCTAATACGTTTTTACTACGATTACTTTTACACGTTACTTAGTTTTAGATAGCCAACGGGACGTTCTCCGCCGGAGAGCGATGCCTCGCCGCGATCTGTAGGTATTCAAATCCTTTTCGACGCGGCGCGCTCACATTCGTATACATAAATTATTACCGAAAACAAGAATAAAAACCACTTGCAGAATAACATAAATTTGTGATAAATTTATAGCACCAGCAAGCCAATCACATTACTTTGACCACCAACAACAAGCTTAACTAATACATATGTAATTTTTTTATGCCCATTGGAGGAAACAATAAACAAAATGAATTCAAAAGCACATACTTAATGGATTTAATTATGATTTTTAGTTTTTAGTTGATTAATAATCGATATATAACAAATAAAGATATATATTCAAGCTAACATCCTTGGTTTTTTATTTGAAACTGCTTTCTCGATGGGCAATTAACTTGGTTTAATTTTAATATTTTAAATATTTTGTCTTGCATATAATTTTGCCGCTCATTTTAGGGTGGCCGTGCTGACTCACAGTTTCGTAGCACTCAGCCTGTTGATGTGCACTCGCCAAACAGCTGATTCCACAAAAGTACTAAATTTGGACACGCGCCTTGTTATATGCACGTGGGCACGTTTAATCGTTTAAATTAAGTTTTTTATCAGAAATATTGAATTAAAGCCGCGCAACTAGTTACTTTCCACGATGTCGTCCTCCTTCTTCCTCAAGCCAGGCGCCAAGGGCACAAAGAAGCGCAAGGTAAGTGAATCAAGCAGCGTAGAGATCGGCACCTGTAACGCTTTCAAAAGAATCCCGCAGCAACAACAAAAGGAAAACCGCTCAAAAAAGGCGGAAAATCGGGTAAATCGGCGCCCGCGACGAGTGGACCAGTGCCAAAGAAGCAGCGCCGTCCCAAGGAGGAGGACGAGGAGATAGCCAGCGACGATGAGGAGTACAACAGCGATCTGGGCGGCGATGGTAACACCTTGGCATTTTCTGCCGACGAGGGCGAGGAGGAAACGCCGCAGGATAAGCGCCTGCGTCTGGCCAAACAGTATCTGTCGGAGATCGAGAAGCAGGAGGCGGAACGCGCCGAGGATCGGGAGCTGGCCCAGAGCGTGGAGCAGCGCTTGCAAACGGAATACTTGGATAGCGTGGGCAAACTGCGACGGAACATAGCTGGCAGCCTGAAAGCCTGCGAATCGAGCGGCATCCTCAAGCACAAACTCCACCACACGCCCATATGTGCCCTGGCACTCAGTCCGGATGGTAAATTCCTCTACACCGGGGCCAAATCGCAGTTCCTACTTAAGTGGTGCACGGAAACGGGGAAGGTGCTGGAGAAATCCGACGTGCTGTCGCATCGCGAGGAACCAGAAACGGGCAAGAAAAGGCGCTCGCATGTCATCAGCATATGCCTGTCCTCGGACATGAAGTATCTGGCCTTGGCCGAAGGTGGTCCACACATTCAAATTTGGTGTCCCCAGACGATGAAACACATTAAGACTCTCAAAGGCCACCGGGATAGTGTGGCAGGTCTGGTCTTTCGCAAAGGCACACATGACTTGTACTCGGCGGCCAAGGATCGGTCGGTGAAAATCTGGTCCCTGGATGAAATGGCCTATGTGGAGAGTTTGTGAGTAATATGCTAGTTAATCCCCCTTAATATCAGACATTTAACGAGCTCCTCATTTCAGATTCGGTCACCAAACGGCAGTAACTAGCATAGATGCACTGAGTCGAGAGCGCGCCATCACCGCTGGCGGTTCGGATTGCTCCTTGCGCATTTGGAAGATCACAGAGGAATCGCAGCTGATCTACAATGGACACAAAGACAGCATTGAGTGCGTTAAGTACATCAACGATGAGCACTTTGTGTCTGGTGGCATGGATGGGTAAGTTGGAGACTGCCTAACTATTTCAGCATGGAAGTAACAACACCATTTTACAGAGCAATCGGTTTGTGGAGCGCTTTGAAAAAGAAACCCATTTGCACAACGCAACTGGCGCACGGAGTGGGCGAGAATGGCGTGGCCAACTGGATAACCGCCATTGCTGTGGTGGTCAACACGGATTTAGTGGCAACAGGTGGGGATTGCGCCTATTTCTTACCACGAACTATTACTAAATATTTATGTTTTTAGGCTCTTGTGACGGTTGCGTCCGTCTTTGGCAGACTAATCCCAACGCGCGTAAAATGCAACTGATCCAGAGCATATCCATCGCCGGTTTCATCAACGGACTGGCCTTCAATGCCGATGGCAGCAAGCTGTTTGTTGCCACCGGACAGGAGCACCGCCTGGGTCGCTGGTGGCGACTCAAGGAGGCCAAAAACCAAGTAGTTGTAGTCGACGTTAAGTTACAGAGCGCGGCCAGCAGTTAGGTTAACTTCTAAGCTTAAGTAAAGTTGTATAGTTTTTGTAACAAGAAACGGCCTGAAAATATATACATAAAGATCATTTGTATCTTCTACTTGAAGGTTCTTACTTTCAAAAATATAAATTTTATATATTGCTTATAAACAAGATCTTTTTTAACTTTCTATATCTATATTTCTTCTAATAAATTTGCCTTAGATTGGAATTTAACACCCTCGTAATTAAAAATGTATCACTACCACTCCTTATATTAAAGTAAGGGGTATCTGGTCGTCTATTTCCATTAATTCAAATATTTTTTCGAATTTATTTTTGCTAAAACCGCAAATGGTTCCTTGGTGTTGGCAACTTTCAATAGCTAGTCATGGTCACACTGGCCCTGTTACAAAACAACAAGTGCTGAAATATGCTGCCGAAAACAAAAGCCGGTGGAGGATTCTTCTCCTATTTTAAGACTGAAAGGGGCCGAAAACTCGTATTCTACGCGGCGGGAGCGACCACAGTGGGCCTCTTTCTTGGAAACTTCCTGCCGCACACATTTGGGCTGAAATATTACCGCGATTTCGTGCAATGCTACCAGTGGGTGAGAAAACTTTTGGTGACTGGAAGCGATTCTAACATCCCACTTCATTTAATAGGTACGGTGTGGGGCGTCCAGTGCCGGAGGCAGTGCAGCAGCGCCTGGAAAAGGCATTGGATCAGCTGGGCGTGACGCCGTTTGAGCGAAAGTTCGTGAAGCCCTTCACCGTCTTCGGATTCGATGTTTTTCAGGCGGGCACCACTAAGTTGCGATTTGGAGGCGCTTTGGGCATACCGGTGAACTATGGGTACGACAGTCCGGAGGAGATTAAGCGGGCAGACATTCGGTTTAGAGACAAACAGATCAACTGGAGTTCTCCCAGCGGAAAGCTGCTGGAGGATGCAATCGTTTTGAATGAGGATGAGCAGATTTTCGGTCTGAGCAAGGCCATTCTGCAGATGCAAACCCATCGGGTACTGCTCAACTCCATCTTTCCCAGTGTTAGCTTTCTCATGGTGTACACCATGGGTCACTACCTTAACCTGCGGCTAGATCTCTTCGCCCGTCATGGAAGCGTGAGTTCTCAACCTCCCTCACTTTTGAAAGCTTTAACTGATTTCCGTTTTTCAACCACCAGGTACGGTTTGTGCTCTACAGCATTTTGGGTCTGTTCGGCTTGGGACTCTGGTCCTTCATGAAGGACTACAATCAGGTATCCACGGACGCAGAGATTGACCAGCGACTGGCCACGATGGGTCCTCGAATTGTGGCGGCTGGAGCTAGCTTTTACGACAAACATCTAAAAAAGAACATCGCGCTGAGGGAGCTGATTGGAAATGACATTTACACTGCCCTGGGCAACGAAAACTATATGATTCGGCAAAAGTCCATGCCGCTAACAGCACGAAAATCTTTCTTTCTGGAGAAGCTCGAGGAACTCAAGAAGGCGCAACAGCCTGAAACGGAGTAAACACCTTTATTGTTACGTTTTTATTGCCGATTGAAGAAAATATGTTTCCAATAACTTTACAAATATCTTTGTTGTGTAGCCTATAACAGTGGATGATAGTTGTCCTTAACCTAACAAAATTTCGATTGGATTATCTCGCCTAGGAGTCTCGAAAATTGACTAGAAATCATGTTATAACTCTGGAATGATAGGATAGCCAATGGCCAATGCACTTAAAACGCTTCCTCGCCCACAACATCGCTGATGGTGGCCACCAGGCGACGGGCATGCTCCACGGCGCATGTGGCGGTTACCAGTCCCAGATGAATGCAATACAACTCGTAGACGCGCACTTTGGCCGGCGACAGCTTGGGGAAGCACAACTCCGCCAGATCGTGGTAGTAATCCATTGTAAGAGCACCTGGTTCGGTTGGGGATTTCGAACCGTTGCCACTGGCTGCTCCTGTGGACAGAAAGTGGTGCTGCAAATCCACAACGGAACTAAGAACGCCACCAGACATGTCCTCAAACCAGAGGAAGTACGAGTAATGGAATGCCTTGTCCTTCCACATCACTGTGGTCTGGCCCTTCTTAAGGTAATTCCTCGCGATCTCCACCATGCTCCAGAGTTTTGTCTTTGGCACCAGCTGGTTGGGTCGCAGATCCGGAGCAAGCATTTGTCCTCGGCTACGATTGACGTACATGAAGTGCACCAGACCCGGGAAATCCTCCAAGTAAGCATCAATGGATATGTTGCGAGTGGCCTTAACGGCCAGGAATTCAGCGAACTCCAGTAGCTTGGCTTCCACATTCGCTGCTGTATCAGAGAGTTGATCCAGCTCGTGGACACTTGAGCTGTCGCAGCAGGCCAGTGTGAATATCTGCTTGAGTTCCTCTCCGAACGACGGCAAATTCGACTCAATCCTCACCAGCAGCTCCCGCTCAAAGTTCTTGAAGTACTCAGTGTACATCTTGCGAAGATTCTCCCATTTAGCGGCGAACTTCTTCGTGCAGTTCTCTAGGTCCTCGGTTTCCGATCGCTGTTTCAGGTATCTTTTCAAAGCGGTCAGGGCCTGCACAATAAACGATTCGAGGTTCTCGAAGGCGGGCTTTAGGGCATCCGAATCGCCCTGATGCTGAACGGCCACGATTTTTTGAAGCACAAAGAAGGAATCGTAGATGCAGCTGGTCAGTGGCATGTGGGCGTACTCGATGACCTGCAGGAGAACTTGGTTGCCATGCAGGCGCGAGATGTGCACGATACTGGGAACGCAGCCAGAGTTCACATCGTGTGAGACACCCTGCAGGAATACAGCTACTGCTCGCTGTGACGGGGACTTTGGCGCCTGGAGGGCGCGTGACATGAGGCTGAGGAAGAGCAGGTCGGCGGCAGCAAGCGGCAGAGCTTGTCGAGTGCTGTTCGCGGCCACCAGCTTGTTGGAAACGAGCAACAGGGCGTGGGCTCGGGGCAGTCCCATCTGGCGCAAGTGCTCAAGCGTGGCGTCCAGCGTCAGATGCACCGTCCTCTTTAGTTCCGTGTTGATCAGCAGCCTGGGCATGGCCTCCAGCAGGTACGTCTGATCCTCCTCCCACAACAACGTCTCATAGCAGTCGAGGCACTGCGTCAGCAGTTCCTGTTGCATGGCCCCAGCCTGGGCGGCAAACAAATTGGCGCCGTAACAATAGCGCGTCAGCGTAATGGCCACACCCATTTGGCGACCCAGCAGTTCCACGGGTATCTGTCCAATCTTCAGAAAGGTGAAGCCGAGAAGTTCGCCGAACACCAAATTGAAGCCTTGCTCACACTGCAGGCTGGAGTAGGCATTATCAAACTGGCACTGCATTATCCGCTGAGATCCAACGATGGGGCTGAAAATCTGCAGCAGTATGTTGCTGTCCAGTGAGCCGCCGGACTGGAGCAGACCCTGCGTGGTGGCCACACTCCGGATCTTCTGCGCCAGCGGCTCGTTGAGCTTCTGGTATACAACATCGTTGGCGCTGTTAAACACAATCAGGCCGTTCATTTTCTTATCAGCATTGGCAAAACACCAAATACACAACAAAACTTTCACCAGTGTCACTGGTGCTGGGTAACGGAATTCGGTGTGCGTTCTGATAAGAAAAGGTGAAGATTATAAGTCAGCGTTTCACAACACTAAAGCGATTCAGCTGTGAGCAATTCAACGCTTTTCAAGCCAGATTTATCTATTAAAACATAGTATTCTCGTTATTTTTATCCGAAGTCATATAATTAAATGCTTTTGCCAATTAAAATTGCGTTAATTTGGGCAGGAAGCTCAGTTGAGTTACTAAGTTTTAAACATGTATAATGTATGAATTTTCAAATTTATTTATTAATTAACATGTTTATGTTTTTTGACTTTGCTAAGATATGAAGAACACAATTGTTAAGATGTTAAAATATGATTTTATCGCGATTGACAAATAAAGCTAGATGCTCGACTTATGCAGGACGTTTGCCCACACTGACGACAGCTGACATTCTTCTTCTTGCGACATGCGCTTATGTTATCATTATTTGGACAGACAGTGATTTGTCCACTAATACAGTACTTGACCATCAATGGGACGTTTAATTCTGGAACACACGCTGCAGGGCCACAAGGGGCGCATCTGGGGAGTGGCATGGCATCCTAAGGGCAACGTATTCGCCTCGTGCGGCGAGGACAAAGCCATCCGCATTTGGTCGCTGACCGGGAACACTTGGAGCACAAAGACCATTCTATCCGACGGCCACAAGCGCACAATTCGCGAAATACGATGGTCCCCATGTGGTCAGTACTTGGCCTCGGCCAGCTTTGATGCCACCACGGCGATCTGGTCGAAATCCTCGGGGGAATTCGAATGCAACGCAACATTGGAGGGTCACGAAAACGAGGTGAAGAGCGTTAGCTGGTCGCGATCTGGCGGACTACTGGCCACCTGTTCGCGGGACAAGTCCGTGTGGATCTGGGAGGTTGCCGGCGATGATGAGTTCGAGTGCGCCGCCGTTTTGAACCCGCACACACAGGACGTGAAGCGAGTGGTGTGGCATCCGACCAAGGATGTTTTGGCCTCCGCCTCGTACGACAATACCATAAAAATGTTCGCAGAGGAGCCCATAGACAACGACTGGGACTGCACAGCCACTCTTACTTCCCACACGAGCACGGTTTGGGGCATTGACTTCGATGCGGATGGCGAGCGCCTGGTTTCCTGTAGCGACGACACCACAATAAAGATTTGGAAGGCCTACCATCCGGGTAATACAGCCGGAGTGGCTACGCCCGAACAGCAAACCGTGTGGAAGTGCGTGTGCACAGTGTCTGGCCAGCATTCGCGGGCTATCTACGATGTGTCCTGGTGCAAGCTTACAGGTCTGATAGCAACTGCCTGTGGCGACGACGGCATTCGCATCTTCAAGGAGACCAGCGACTCCAAGCCAGACGAACCCACGTTCGAGCAGATAACCGCTGAGGAAGGTGCTCACGATCAGGACGTAAACTCGGTGCAGTGGAATCCAGTGGTGGCCGGGCAATTGATATCCTGCAGCGATGATGGCACCATTAAAATTTGGAAAGTGTCCGAGTAACAGAACGATTATTGTTTGGTATATTTAAGTGGGTAATCCAGGAACTTAATTTTTGTACAGTGTCTGCGTAATAACAAATTAAAGTATTCAAATGATGGATGCAGTGTGTCATACACGATTATGGGATGCATTACTCCTAATATAGATTGCTATTTGCTGAGGAACGGTTCCTGCAAGGTTTTGTACAGCTTCTTGGCCTTCCGGGGACCCAGTCCCATCACCTGCGAGAGTCGTTCCTCGCTGGCATTGATTATGTTGCCCAGGTTGCCAAAGGTGTGCAGCAGGGCGGCAGCATCAGTCTTGTTCACCGGCTTGATGTTGGTGAGAGCAGCGAGTAGCTATGGACATTTGGATATTGCATTACAATGGCGATACTGGGAATTTCATCATGCGTACCTTCTGATGTGGATTAGACTCCACCCGCTCCATGATCAAATCTGGCGGACGCTTCTCGAACTGCTTGTACGTCTCAATGATTTTGCCCGCCTCCTCGGCGTTCCAGGCCAACATCATGGTCAGGTCGGCCAACAACGATATCCTCGTCAAGCTCTTGAGAGCATTGTTTGGCTCTGGTGTGTCCACCTGGACCAGTAGCACCCGCAGCTCATACATCTTTCCCAGAGCCTTCAAACGCTGGCAGATGTAGTCAGGATTGAGATTATGGTACTTCAGCGAGAGGTACAGCACACAGGATGTTCGACCGACTACATAGTCGGGCACGATGTCGTCGCGGAATTCCAGCGGAACATTGAGTATGGATTTCAGGATGGGATTGCCCCGCTGTTTGCTGTGAACAAGGACGCAGTGCGGATTCGATGCCGGCTTGCCGGGTGCGGGTCTGCCGGATCCACTAGGTTCCGTGCTGTTGCTGGGAGCAGGATTAACTGCTTTGGCCGCTGGAGCATCTACTTTAGGTTGCTTTGCAGCAGTAGGCATTTCCATGGCACCCAGAACATCGTTAAAGGAATCATCGTCAAAGTCGTCCATTTCGGTGTTTAAATAAAACAAACTGAAAAGCACAAGGTGCGAATAGATTATCAGGTGACGAAGGCACTTAAAACTTAAATTATTACACAATTTGTTGTAAAAATTCCGTTGGTCTAATAAGGTATTTGACGTTAAAATAAGAAATTGAAGCTACTGGTTACTAGAAGCATTGGTTAATTTTTTATAGTCGTACATAAGTATTTTAGCTGAATTTAATTGGGTACACAGCATTTTTAAATTGTTGCCGTGTATTGCAATTCGTCACTAAGTGCACTATAATCGAAATCATTCCTGGCCTGACATTTCGATATGCATTTCAGATGCCGTGCCACGGTCACACTAATTGCGGCAAATTTTTGACGCGGAATTAAACGAAAAGAACGCCAGGAATTGGAAAAACCGCTTCGCATAAAAATGTATGTTAAGAAGCTAGTGCTCGACGGCTTCAAATCCTATGGCCGGCGAACGGAGATAGAAGGATTCGATCCGGAATTCACGGCTATCACGGGTCTAAACGGCTCCGGCAAGTCAAACATCCTGGATAGCATTTGTTTTGTACTGGGAATTAGTAATCTCCAGAATGTGAGTACCAATTGGACCTGTCTGGGCCCGGAGTTCAACACTTTTCTCTATGCTACCAGGTGCGCGCTTCGGCTCTACAGGATTTGGTGTACAAGAATGGGCAGGCGGGCATTACCAAGGCCACTGTTACCATTGTGTTTGACAACACAAATCCCGCCCAGTGTCCGCAGGGTTACGAAAAGTGCCGGGAGATCTCTGTGACGCGCCAGGTGGTTGTCGGAGGCAAGAACAAGTTCCTCATCAATGGCAAGCTGGTGCAGAACAAGAAGGTGCAGGACTTCTTCTGCTCCATTCAGCTAAATGTGAACAATCCCAACTTCCTGATCATGCAGGGCAAGATCCAGCAAGTGCTAAATATGAAGCCCAGGGAGGTGGGTTGCCAGAAAGATACAACCATAAATAGTTCTCCATCTAACATAGATATTTCCCCAAGGTTCTGTCAATGGTGGAGGAGGCAGCGGGAACCAGTCAGTACAAAACCAAGCGAGATGCCACCAAAACCCTGATTGAGAAAAAGGAGACCAAAGTGCGGGAGACCAAGGTCTTGCTCGACGAGGAAGTGCTGCCAAAGCTGGTTAAACTGCGCCAAGAGCGCTCCGCCTACCAGGAGTATCAGAAGATCTGCCGCGACATTGACTTCCTCATCAGGATTCACATCTCCGCCAAGTATCTCAAGCAATGCGAGACCCTCAAGACGGTGGAGGCCAATGAGCACAAAATCGAGGATCGCATAACGAACTGCAAAGCCACTCACGCCAAGAACCTGGCAGAGGTCGAGAGCATTGAAAACTCCGTGAAGGAGATGCAGCAGCAGATTGACGCAGAGATGGGTGGCTCCATCAAAAATCTCGAAACCCAGCTCAGCGCAAAGCGGGCACTAGAAGCTACCGCTACGGGTAGCTTAAAGGCGGCCGAGGGAACGATTCAGCAAGATGAGAAGAAAATACGCATGGCCTTCAAAAATATTCAGGATGATGAAAAAGCCCTAGCTAAAAAAGAAGCGGACATGGCCAAGGTTCAAGGCGAATTTGAAAGCCTCAAGGAGGCAGATGCCAGAGATTCAAAAGCCTATGAGGACGCCCAAAAGAAGATGGAGGCTGTCTCGCAGGGACTCTCCACCAATGAAAATGGGGAAGCCTCAACACTGCAAGAACAATTGATAGGTATGTCTGTCGGGAATGAAACTAAATCATTTTAATTACCTATATTCCCTCTTTAGTTGCCAAGGAGCAGTTCAGCGAGGCACAGACCACCATTAAGACCTCAGAGATCGAGCTGCGTCATACGCGTGGCGTATTGAAACAGCGTGAGGGCGAGACCCAGAATAACGACGCTGCCTATGTAAAGGACAAGAAGCTGCATGATCAGTTGGTGGTTGAGATTAAGAACTTAGAACGGCAGCTACAAAGTCTCAATTACGAGGGCGGTCATTTCGAGAAGCTAAAGCAGCGACGCAACGATCTGCACATGCGAAAGCGCGAGCTGAAACGAGAGCTGGACCGCTGCAATGCCTCCCGCTATGACCTGCAATACCAGGACCCAGAACCAAACTTTGATCGGCGAAAGGTGCGTGGCTTGGTAGGCAAGTTGTTCCAGGTGAAGGACATGCAAAACTCCATGGCTCTAGTCCAGACAGCCGGCGGAAGTGTAAGTTGTTGCATCAGATTTAAGAAGTTATTACTTTAATCACGAGTTCTATGTTAGTTATATAGCTACGTGACAGACGATGATGTGACTAGCAAGAAGATCTTGCAGAGGGGCAATCTTCAGCGTCGTGTCACCTTGATTCCCATCAACAAGATTCAATCTGGCTCGCTAAACAGAAATGTAGTAGAATACGCTCAAAATAAAGTGGGCGCCGAGAATGTCCAATGGGCCATGTCACTGATTGACTATGACCGCTATTACGAGCCTGTCATGAAGTTTTGCTTTGGCGGAACCCTTATCTGCAAGGACCTCATTGTAGCCAAACAAGTAAGTATATATATATATATATATAATTTATTTTCTGTACATCTTTTACATGCATTGTTTTATCTAGATCAGCTACGACCCACGTATTAATTGTCGCTCAGTGACTTTGGAAGGAGATGTCGTCGATCCCCATGGCACAGTGTCTGGAGGTGCTGCTCCTAAAGGTGCTAACGTCCTAGAAGAATTACACTCTATTAAGCAAATAGAACAGGAGTACAGGGAGATCGACAATGAGATAGCCCAAGTTGAAAGGCAAATAGCGTAGGTAAACGAGTATCTTTCCATTGCCAATACTTACGCCTATCTGTTCTTAGATCCATTGAAAACCAGGCCCACACGTTCAACAAAATGAAGGAAAATCTTGACCTGCGACAGCACGAGCTAACCATGTGCGAGAACAGGTTGGCCCAAACAACCTTTCAGCAGAATCAGGCTGAAATTGAAGAAATGAGGGAAAGGGTCAAGACCCTAGAGCAGCAAATAATTGAATCCCGTGAAAAGCAGAAGACCTCGCAAGCCAAAATAAAGGACATCGAGGCGAAGTTGGCAGATGCAAAGGGTTATCGCGAGCGAGAACTGAATGCAGCCACCAACGAGATCAAGGTGACCAAGCAAAGGGCGGAGAAATCTCGGGCGAACTGGAAAAAGCGAGAGCAGGAGTTCGAAACTCTTCAATTGGAAATCACTGAGCTGCAGAAAAGTATCGAAACTGCAAAGAAGCAGCACCAGGACATGATTGATAACCTCGAAAAGTTCAAGGCCGAGCTAGACGCTCTGAAAGCAAATAGCTCCAGTGCCGCGTCCGAGGTGACGGAGCTCGAACAGGCGATTAAGGAGCAGAAAGATAAACTGAACGCTCAGAACAAGGAGATGCGAAATCAGTTGGTCAAGAAGGAGAAAATGTTGAAACAAAATCAGGAGATTGAGCTGGAGGTGAAAAAAAAAGAGAACGAACAAAAAAAGATCAGTTCGGATGCCAAAGAGGCAAAGAAACGGATGGAAGCCCTCGAGGCAAAGTATCCGTGGATTCCGGAGGAGAAGAACTGCTTTGGCATGAAGAACACCCGGTACGATTACAGCAAGGAGGACCCCCACGAAGCAGGCAACAAGCTGGCAAAGATGCAGGAGAAAAAGGACAAAATGGAACGCACTCTCAACATGAACGCTATCATGGTGCTGGATCGCGAGGAGGAGAACTTCAAGGAGACCGAGCGGCGGCGAAACATTGTGGCGATGGACAAGGAGAAGATTAAGAAAATCATTGTGAAGATGGACGAAGAAGAGCAGGATCAGCTGAACAAAGCCGCTACCGAGGTGAACACGAACTTCAGTGGAATCTTTAGCTCCCTTTTACCGGGTGCTGAAGCGAAACTCAATCCCGTCCATACCAATGGGTGTCTGACCGGTTTGGAGATTAAAGTCGGCTTCAATGGCATATGGAAGGAGAGTCTCGGTGAACTTTCTGGTGGCCAGAAGTCCTTGGTGGCTCTATCTCTCGTCCTGGCCATGCTTAAGTTCTCGCCGGCTCCCTTGTACATTTTGGATGAGGTGGACGCTGCCCTGGACATGTCGCACACCCAAAACATAGGTAGCATGTTGAAGCAGCACTTCACCAACTCGCAGTTCTTGATTGTGTCTCTCAAGGATGGTCTTTTCAACCACGCGAACGTCCTGTTCCGCACTCTCTTCGAGGAGGGTGTGTCCACAATCACCCGGCAGGTCAGCAGACAGGCGACAACCAAACGATGAAATGGAACTCGTTTAATTTCTTATCACTTAATAAAATTTCTCAAATATCATACAAAAGCTTTTTTTTTTTCATTTTAATTGTGCATAATAAACATTTTTACTAAATTCAGTAGAAACTTAAATGCGGGTCCAATTATTTCTTATAATGAAGAAATTAATTCGATAGCAATAATTAACATTAAAATAGCTAAAATTGCTAAATTATAGCAATATACTTATTGCAATAGCCATAGTTCAATATACTTATTGCTACATTATTTAAATCAACGAAATAAGTATTTTAACTACACATTCAATTTTGTAACGGTCGTTTGTGCATCAGCTGATTTCCAACCGGGCGGGCGAAACGTCAAACTGGTGAGACCGTCAAACGCACACACACACACATACGCTGCGGACAGAAGAAGAAGAAGAACGAAAGGCAGCAACAGCAATGTTTGAGGGAGTGAAAAATTAAACAAAAGTCCCCGGAATTCAGCAGCAAAAACTCGACAGCGGTTAAAAAACAAATCATCAAGATTTCGAGCCAACGCAGACTGCTCCAAAAGCTCACCATGGTAATTTGCAAGGTTCCAAAAAATTACGAATCGTCCGATTCTTTAACCACACACACACACACACGACTTCTACGTGTGTGTGTGCGGGGAGCAGCAAAATATTGTAGACACCGCTGGCATTTGGATAAACAATAGCAACAATTGGAGTGGTGTTCGAGGCGGGAAAGCACATATTTGTGGAAATTCATTCATTGGAATGTAGAAGTGCTAATAAGTCGTTTTGTCCTTCCAGGATCGAGTGACCAAGCCGCAGAAGAAAATGCTCATCACACTGCTGCGGGAAACCAAGTACATGGAGGGCAAAAAGGAGAAGGAGTGGTATTGGGAGAAGATCCAAGCGGCCCTTAACACCATTGGTCCCAAGAAGACGATTATTCAGTGGAAAAAGGTGTGTTTACTTGCCTATCAAATCCAAAAATAAACTTTAACCTTCTTCCAGTGCTGGCGCGATATGCGACTGACCACGAGGAAAAAGCTGGCGGAACTGAAGCGCTGTCAACTCTCTGGAGGATCTCCACCGCCGGGGATCGAACTCAACCAGGAGGACAACGATATCATCGACATTGTGGGCACCGAGTACTTCTACGAGGAGATGAATGGTGAGCTCAAGGCGGAGAACTTCTTGACCGGCTTGGACTACGCCCCGGAGCATCTGTGCGATGCTATTCTCACGGCGGCAGTGGGCCATCACCAGCACAATATGCAGCACCAGAAGGATCCGCAGTCGCATGCAGGACAACAGCAGCAGCAGGATCATCACACCAACGATGGCGAAACCAATGATGCTCCTGGATCAAGCAATGGTGGCTCATATCAGGGACACCCAGTACCCCAGTTGCAGGGGCACAATGGCAGCGGTGGAGGAGGCGAGCATGGCGGCGGTGGTCAGTCACACTCCGGAATGCTCCAGCACCCTGCTTTTCATGGTGGCTTGCATCCACACTTGTTAAGACGCCAGCATGGAAGTGGATCACTATCCAGAGAGTCGCCCTTTGAGGAGAAGCTTCTACAGTTCATGCAGGATGCATTTCCAAAGAAGAGCAAGAAGCGCAAGAACCGGGATCCCGACAGGCTGTTCCTCTTATCCCTGTACGAAGAGATTAAGAGAGTTCCCGAGGAGATACGCCTTGATGTAAAGTCCGAACTAATGCAGATACTAAAGAAGTACCAGAAGAAGTCGCCTGTCAAAGCGGAAAAGCCCGCGCCCTCCTCCACGTCAACCTCCTCAAAACTCAGCTCTAGCAGCAGTGGCAGTAGCACGGTGACTACTCACTTGTCCCACAGCATGTACCAGTTGCAAAAGAAATACGAAAAGGGCGAGCGTGAACCATCGCCTCAATCACAGGTAGAGCGAGTAGCATCTGCAGGCGCAGTTGCTGTGCCCATTCATGCCTCCCAGCAGCTGCCTCTTTTCCAACTTCAGAAGAAGTACGAGGAGAACAGCGTGGAGAAGGTTCATCAGCAGCAACAGCAACAGCAGAGCGAGCAACGCAAGCATGTGGAGGCTGCTCAGGCCCTTCATGCTGCCCACCAGCAACCTCCTCCACCGCC
The DNA here is from genome assembly GCF_004382145.1 of Drosophila mauritiana. Lineage (NCBI taxonomy): Eukaryota > Metazoa > Arthropoda > Insecta > Diptera > Drosophilidae > Drosophila > Drosophila mauritiana. The sequence goes on along the minus strand of NC_046668.1, from coordinate 13,260,710 downwards.
ACCCAATGAGCACCTGCATCACCCCCAGATGGCCCACAACATCATGTTTCCGCTGGGACAGCTTCGCAACGAGCAGCCGACCGCACAGCAACACCAGCATGGCCACAATCCCCACCAGCAACAGCAACAGCATCCCCACCAGCAGCAGCAACAGGGACAGCAGCACCATCCCCCTACGATCTTCGGCTCGACCGCCAGCGAACGGCCTCCAATGTCCTACGAAAATGTCGGATGAGTCCTGAGCCGTCTGTGGGAAGCCACTTGTGGAGCACCACGCCCTGCGACGGTGTCCCCCACGACGGCAGACGCGCACAACTGTTAGCCCTCGATTTAGACAGCAATTCGTAGGTCTCACTCTTATGCTAGCCTATACCTAAGTACACATTGCTCACTACAAAAATGTGCATAAGTCAGAAATGGTGCAGTCTATGACGAAGATACTCCTAATGTATGCCATTTTGTAGTAAGTGAATGCCGTGATCCTCATGTAAATGTTCCCCTGGCAATAACAGTGCAGCTCAACTGTGACTCAAGTTCTCAATAGATCGCGACGCATACATGTTTTCGGTGTAAATACAAATATAATTGCATCTTGGAAACTGTGGGTGTTTTTTAGATCAAGTAAAATGATTGACCTCCAACTTCTGGTAAGAACTCCCTATTTCCAGGTCCCCAACTACGCGCCTTTTTTCTTTTTCTGGCCAAATCGGTGCAGTCATTGGCTTAGCTCTGAGGTGGACTCCACAATCTTGTTTGTTTGGACTTTGAAAAGCTGTAAATCCGGCAAGCGGCCCGTCGTTAAGCTGTCTTCAGGAATATCTAGTCTTCATCTCTCGTAACGCGATAACGAAACCCACAGGGAGCACGCCATATCATAAAGATAGTCCAACAGCTGACTGATCCGGTCTGCCTAAGTGCGAATTTCAACTGAGCGCTGCCGATCGCCGAACTCGTCGTTGTCTGTCGCATGTTGGGCAGGTTGATGAGCGATCACGAGCCGAGCTGCAGCATAATCCGCCAGATCTGCGGCGCTTATCAGTGGCGTCCGGCTGGGATAAAGAGATACAGATACAGATACAGGCGGATCGACTGGAGGCAGACTGGGTCTGGCATTCTATTCCGGCCGCGGCCAGCAGCAGTTGATCGTCGGCGATCGAATCGCAGGGATTGGCGGCAGCTCCTGCAGATGCAGAGTTCAAATTTCCAGTGAAGTTCCCAACCAGTCAATCCATTCACCATGGGCCAAGGTACGAGAATGATCTGAAATTCGTGTCTTACCTCGAAACTCGAAGTCGAAGATCTTGTTTAAGACCTCCAAATAAAGAACAACCACAAGTTGGGAGCTCGCATTTCATGTACTCTACTTTGATCTTTTTAGTCGAGGCGCGCACTGTGCTGTGGTACATGACATTCATCGGCTTCATCGTGAACTACATGATCCGGATCAATCTGAACATTACCATTGTGGACATGATTGCCGGGAAGGGTGCTATCATCTCAAATGAAACCCACGAGAACTCTACGGACTTGGCTGCCCTTGCGGAAATGAATGAACGATTTTCGCTGGAGCGTTGGTTTTTGGACTGGGCGAATGTGAGTATCAGATCGCTGAATCACTGGTTAAGTGCTTAATGAAAGCCACTAAGTGACGGAGCTTGTGCAACAACGGGGCGTATGAGTAACGTGTGTGTGCACTATATCTTCGACAGATTCCGTACGAAAAGAATGGATTTCACTGGAACGAGAAGCAGCAGGGCGCTCTGTTGGGATCATTTTTCTGGGCCCACTGGACACTGCAGATTCCCGGCGGCATCCTGGCCACCAAATATGGCACCAAGTTGGTGTTTGGTTGGTCCAATGGCATCGGAGTGTTCTGCTGCTTCCTCATACCCCTCGTATCGTACTGGAGCTACACGGGCTTGATTATCCTGCGAGTATTCCAGGGGTGGATAACGGTAAGGGATCGTTTAGCAGATTTTTATGGAAAGTTTAAATCTTTAATTTTAAAGGGCTTGGCCTGGCCATCGATGCACGTGCTCACTGCCAAATGGATTCCGCCAAACGAGCGCAGCAAGTTTGTCAGTGCTTACTTGGGCAGTTCTGTGGGCGTGGCCCTGTTCTATCCGATCTTCGGCTACATCATCGATTGGACACGGTGGGAGTGGGTCTACTATATCTGCGGAATCGTGGGCACTCTCTGGTTCATCGCCTGGCAGTTCCTCGTGTTCGATAGTCCCGCTGAGCATCCACGTATCGCTGACTCGGAGCGGAAGTTCATCGAGAAGTCCTTGGGTGCCTCCATTCAGGGCAGCAAGGGACCCACACCCTGGAAGGCGATTGCCACCTCCCGTCCGGTTTGGCTGAATGTGGTCGCCCAATGGGGTGGCATCTGGGGTCTCTTCACTTTGATGACCCATGCGCCGACTTACTTCAGACTGATTCATCACTGGAACATTCGAGCGGTAAGTGGTTAATAGATGTTGTAGGTCAAGAGTATTATACATTGCGTGCTCCTGCTCCTTTTCAGACTGGCTTCCTGTCCGGACTGCCGCATCTTATGAGAATGCTCTTCGCCTACGTCTTCTCCATATTCGCAGACTATCTCCTACGCACGGACAAGATGAGTCGCACCAATGTCCGCAAGTTGGCCACTTTCATTTGTGAGTATTTCTTCTTATTGTTAAGAAATTTTCTACAGTCTTAATAACTTTTAAACTCTCTTTTGTTCTAGGCTGTGGCACTAAAGGCTTAATAGTATTAGCACTAGCTTACTTTGGCTACAACGCGACGGCTGCCATCGTGTTGGTTACAGTGGCCACAATGCTCCACGGCGCTGTGTCCTCCGGTCCCTTGGCCTCCATGGTCGATTTGTCGCCAAACTATGCTGGCATTGTCCTGGGCGTGAGTGGAATGATTGGTGGAATGCCGGGCTTCATATCGCCCTTCATCGTGGGCCAACTTACTCACAATAATGTAAGTTGTATCTGCCATTGAAAGGAGTTTATTAATCCATGTATAATCCCTTCTTAAAGCAAACCATTGATGCCTGGAAGAATGTGTTCCTGCTCAGCTCGTTGATGCTAACAGGCAGTGGCATCTTGTATGTGCTTTTCTCGGAATCCAAATTGCAGCCATGGAACAGTGTCTGTCATCAGTTGCCTGATTCCGGGCTGAAGGAACTTCAGAATCTGGGACGCGATCAGGACGATGAGGAGGAGAAGAAGCCTCTTAAATCTGACCATGATGAGGAAATCACTATAGTCGCCGAACAGGAGCCCAAAACAAAATCTGATTGCGATTAAAAGTGAAATGGGCGGTCGCACTCTGTTTAATTGGCATAATATCGTGTTGATTATGGCAACGAAATACGTCTGATAAGGCTTATCGTCATCTTGTATAAATAACTACCCGTGAATCCACTGAGCTTAGCATCTCTAACCTCTAGATTTAAGTGTGTTGCTAACTATACCATAGGATTAGTTCCCTGTTCTCCACCAAGATTCCCTTCTTATACATATAAATACAAATGTATATGATTTATTACCAGTTTTTGTTTATTATTTAAACAACACTTTCGGCGTAAAAGTCACTGCATGTCTGCATGGCGTTAGTCAAATAAAATGTTTTATGTTTACGGAAGCTAAAAATGATTAGGTGCTGTCTGGGAAAGTTTTTGCTTGAGCCAGGTGATTCAACTAATCCCGATTAAGATAATTATTTTCAGAGGTCAAAGGGATTTTTTAATATCTCAGCTTGTTTATTTGCAGTTAAACATAAGTTAAAAATAAGTTAATTAAATATTTGAATGTGACGCCACAGCGACTACTCTTCACCGAACTTAAAGCATTATAATTCTCATTATTTTTAGACATTGCTATGTATTCTTTAATTTTTTATTACTCCTTAAGAAAATATTAACACCCAAACTAAAGTTAATTAAAGAACTACTGTGTGCAAAATTTTTCATTAAATTGTGTAATGTATTTAATCGCAGTCTACAGTGTTAGTGTTAACTTGTTTTTAAGCTAAATTTACGGGGCTTAAGGTTCTATTAATAGTTATTTTTACGTATGTAAATTTGGACTCAGATATCAGATATCTACGTCAACGAAGGCGGTAGAACGATTTTACAACTAAATAACACTGCCATAAACTATATACATATTTTTTCTTTATTTATAACCAGGGGCGGAAAGACTTCCTTCTACATTAAGTTCACAAAAGTTGAACGACAGAATTAAATTAGTATGGCATTCTTAGCTTTCCAACTTGATGGCAATCATTTTATTAACCCAAAGACGTAATGAGAACCCCATATAACAGCTAAATAAATGATTTGCCCAGCCGAAGTTAATAATTGCAATTTAAATCAAAACTGATTGAACCGGAAAATCGTTTTCCCTTTTTGGGCTGCCTTTGCTCTCTCATTACTCATACCACGCGTTGCACAATTGGAAGTTCCGAAGGAGATGGGAATTGAATTGAGAAGAGGATGGCTGGCGAGGGGCCAAGGGGCAGGGCCAACCTTTGCTGCTCCGTGGTCTTCGACTTTTTTACGTGCCTGCATTTGTTTCATTGGCGTCCATTTCCGATTGCACTCCAGGGAGTCGTAGATGTCAGTGCCCGTCTCCATCTCAGGTCCTTTCCACCACCCAGAAATCCCTGCCATCATCCTGGCCACTTCACGGCTTGTCCATTTCGGGTTTCGTCTGTTAAGCCAGTCGATGTCTTGTCACTTGATCCTTGAGCTTGAGCCTGCGAAGTCGGGCATTGATAGAGATTAATTGGTTTCCTGTTTCGTTGCCCAATACTCCGGCAAACTGGAGGAGGTGGCGATGAGGAGTTCCATAACGAGATTATATCGATGATTTTCCATCATCAGCTTAGTAAGCAGTGGGAAACTTTAAAGGCAGGGATGGATATCCGAACTTATAATAACCTTGAATTTTTGATAATTTCTCAATTGTTGGAAAATACTTTAAAATACTTTTTCGTTTGCATCATTATTGTTTAATCTTCTGTGGCGTTTTCCCCACTTATGCTCACCATTTGGATTATTTATTTATATCAGAAATTATCGTTTATTAAATCGCATTTCCCGACTGCCGCCCCAATGCTCATTGAATGTGAAAAGTGTTTAACACGATTTCCACTCCCCCCATCCCGACATTTTCCCATTGCCATTTGCATTATCTCCGATCTGCGGAGGAAAACTCTCCTTGGAGATGTCGGTAAGCTGTAAACAAGAGTTAACTTTACAACTCCGTAGGAAAATTCGCACGGATTTGCAAACGCAAAAATGGAAAGCGAATTCCGGCGGAGTTGGGCCACGCAAATTTATGCCCACTCCCCCAAATGGCAAACAAGAAAAAAAGCAAACAAAGAACAAAACAAAAAAATGTTACCCAGGGCAGGAAGTAAATTCAATCGTAAACAACGCAATCAAAAATTCATTCAAACGAAGCATTAACGCTTATTCCGTTTAGACCGCGGTGGGCGGGGCACGGTGGGCGTGGCGCGCTGGGTGGAGATCCTTGCCATTGGGTGGCAAGTGCAACATTCAAATCGAGGGGAGACTCGAAACAAACGTGCAACTGTCTGCTTTTTTAATTTTCCATTTTTTCTCGCATCCAGTTTTTTTATTTTTGCTCACTTAGGCAGGCACATTTATTATGTGGGCACGCGAACTGTAGGAACTTTGCAGTTCCGGGCACGTCGCTTCATAATTTTCCATTTCCATCTGTTAAATGGGATGCGCCGTGGCAAGGAAAGCCGCGTATAAATTTGTGGGCGAATACAGCCCATCATTCCGAGTTCCCAACTCCGCCCTCCTACCAGTTACACCCACTACCACCCACCTCCACCCACTACCACCCACCTCCACCCACATGTGGATACGTGTAGCTAAAGGTACCCGGAACAATGGGCACACGGATAAGTATCCGCGGCAATAAATTTAATTTGCACAGCGAAAACATCGCAAATCCATTTTTTATACCATAAATTCCTTGGCTCCCCAGTGACTACTGGGTATTCGGGTTCGGCTCATCCACCCATTCCCCTCAATTGTCGCTTTTTTTCTGCTGTTGTTCTGGAACGGATTAATGGATGTGCGAACATGCATATAAAGATGAACTTGGCTCCAGATACTGGTAAGGAAAAGCCTTTAAGAGGGGGTAGGGCTACCCGCACTTTTCAATTTGAAAACTGTTACGCTTTTTCTGAGATATTTGGGAATGGGTTGTAAGAATTCTAAGAATTTATATATTTTTTAGAAGCTCCTTTAATGTTGTTCCATTAAATAAGCTTGTTTGGTAATCAATTACATTAATAATAACAATCTGATCTCTTCTAATCTAAATATTTGAAATACAAAAGAATGTATCTCACACTCATACTATTAAAAACCATATGCAAAGATACTTATACACCCCTAATTACTTCTGGACACTCAACTGACTTTCCCTTTCGAATGAACTTGTTCATTAGGATTAAATATTTAGACCTGACCGACCAATTTCGCTCCTCGAAATAATCTTTAATTTACACTGTGGTCAGTCATCTGTCTTTATACTGGTAAGGAGCACCATCATCTGGAGTTATCCTGCCCCTGGAAGCCGCCCGCCCAGTCACTCAATCATAAATATTATTAATAATGTGTGTGGCCTGCGGTCGGCGATAGTTCTTGCAACTCGGAGCGGGAAGTTCTTGTAGTTTGCCAGGGCCTTTGGCTAATTTACTTAGTTCCGTGGCCGGGGCATACAAGTATAGTAAGTTTGGCATCCCAAAAACTTTGCTGAGCACACACACAATCCAAATGGGATTACTAAGATCAGAGTGAAGGAGGATGGGAACTTGCTGTTTGAATTGGCAAAACTAGAATTTGCAGCGGAAAAGTTTCTGCGACTTGAAGTCGAGCTTAGCTGCCCCCAATCCCAATCATACCGAGCATCAAAATGTTAAATATGAAAGCCACTTAGCGGAATTTCTACGCAAATTAAAGTTGTCACATTAGGTAAATGAACGAGAATAAGGGATGTCGGCTGTGGGGCGTGTCAGTTGAGAGCCCCCCACATCCACTTTTAATCTTGAAGATATAACTTTGGAGTCGGCGATGATAAATCATAAGCGGACCGCCCCGAAAACAAAGGAAAACCAAGTCGAAAAAACCACACGCCCAAGAAGGAAGGACCAAGGACCAAGGGGATCCAGACACAGACAGGCGGAAAAGGGAGCAGGGCGGGGGTTTTCACAACAATATGTGAATATGTTATTTGTTCGGGGAATTGTGTAAATCTCAACAGGTCCCCGCACTTTGCATATTATTTTTAATACGCAGGACGCGTCAGCCGGAGCCTTGAATCCTTGGCAGGTCAGAGTTGGCCAATTTCCCGGCTAGCCACAAGCATTCCGCCTATTTGGTTGCCATTCTTGTGTTTGCCAAGACATTAAGGACAAGCCGCATTTGACAGGACTTCTTTGTTTATTTAATCGTCATGGTATCATATTTGCTTTACCTACGATACTTAAGAGCTTTTTGTAATTTAAAGTGTGCGCTTGATTAGGATCTTTTTCGATTAAATACCAATCTTCTAATTAAGTTTATGGATTGGAATATCAACAGTGTGTTTTAAGTTTTACATACCCTTTCCCACCTTTGGTATCCTAATATCTTATTTATCTCTCGCATATGCTAGCACTCATAAAATCCAGCACTTTGACTGCATTCTTTTGGTTTCATTGATGTTGTTGTATGAATATTTCAGTCCAAGTCCATTAGAATTATTTGGATGTTTGGCCGATTGCATTATTCATGAGTGCATGCAAATTGAATTGTGTTGGACACAAAACAGGGGGCGAAACCGAGCGAAAAGCAGGTGGAGCTGGTGTTGTCAGAACGAATTGGTTGAGCAGCAGAAACTGGTAGCTCCTTTGGCCACAGCTCGCAACTCAGGAATTCCCTGGGTGAACATTCATTCTGATTATGCACACACATCGATATGAATAACGCATTCCAATCCACTCGACTCCTGCTCTCCGCCAGCGGAAACTTCATCTTCGTAGCTGTTTTGGTGGCAGGAAATGGAGCAAAACGGCGAGGATTCAATTAAACGGCCACAATTCAAATGTTGACGTCACCGTTCGGTTCTTATTAAATTATCATTCGATTATGCCATTATGTTTGCCGATTGCCCCGGAATCACCCCGGCTAATGGCACATCCGGCGGAAGTTTAACGATTCCAAGGCCCCGGGGTTGTTGCCAACTTCACTTCTTGCCAACTCAACACAAGAAAACCCTTTTCCTTGAAATTTATCTCCTCCTCGGAAGGCCGAGTACTGAAAATGCTACGGTGCTGAAAGTATCTCGAATGCGAAATACATATATCTGCAAGGAGCAGGAGAGTTGGCATCCCATTAAATGTAACGATTATTATCTCACGTAGCACCATTTTGGGAATTTTAAATATGAAAACTGCTCAAATTGTCCTCGAAATGGGCATCGAAGAGTGTGCAAAAGCGAGTTTGCATTTTTGAACAGGTGCAAAGCATCTCTTGAAGGCGGGGATCCGAAGTACATTCGAAATGATATATATGAAAAGGAAAAGGGGGCGTTTCATTTGAGTGTGAATAGTATTTTAGGGGTTTACTTAAAGATGTATTATTTTAAATTCATTAAATATATTGTGTTTTTATGATGATTCTTAAATATACCATACATGGTACTTTTGATTCATGGTATACACAATTTTCTAAATTATTCAAAAGATGTCCTTGAGGTTCAGTAACTGAGTAATTTACAGAAGAATTGCACACAAAATCTTAGAAATTCTGTATTCCCCTCTTATGCAACCTTTTATTGATGCAATCTCAGCAGGTGTCTCACTTTTATTTGTGCCACAACTGGAAGCACTTTCCCAGCCCAGAGGCAAAACTTCAAATTGCTTTTCTTCCTGTGACACTTTTATTTGCTCACTTTCTAGCACATCACCCATCAGCGCACCACCCAACCACTAAGTTTTCAACCCACCCACATCAATTGCGGCAATTTGCCAATGAATGGACACTTCTAACTGGCAATTTTTATACCACTTCGATGGCCTTGGGGCGGAACTTTGTGACCGCAACCCTTTTTCCACAGAACGTGCCACGTCCCGTGTCCTTTGTCCTTCGTCCTGCGTCCGTCACTTTTTGTATACCTCTGGGTGTTTATCCGGGGGTCCGAGCGCCAATCAAGCGCAAAACCGTTTTTGACATGTCCGGTCATATCGAACGGGGTGATGGGCGCCAAGGCTGACCAACCAGAACCGCAAGGATGTCCAGGAGCAACCAGGACGAGAACGGACAGGGCCAACCAGAGTGGTCAGTGGTTAGCTGCGTGGCTTTGTCCGCACAATGACAATTCAATTACAGAAATGGAAATAGCGGCTGGCATAAAAATCAAATAAAAGCTTCATAAAGTGCTTCGGATGAGCAAATAAAATCAGTGGGCAATGTCAGTTTGGGTTCGTGATAGCTGGGTGGCTGGCTGGGCACTGGGAGTCGACCACTTCCGCCTGGAGTTTTGTTTTTGATTAGGGCACCAACATCACGCAGAAAAAGTGTGAATTATAATATCCAATATACAAATTCTGAATTAATTTTGGGGCAATCCATTAAAGGCATTGATTAATAGAAAATTGTTTAATGCATATCTTGATTATGACAAGTTTTGAGTTTCCAGCTCTACCTTTACTTTTCTTTGAGTGTATTGTTGTGGCTGGAACAGCATCGAATGGCATTTATTGGGCCATCTATGGCCCAGCACTCGACCTCTGAGCTTTTGCGGTCATTTGGCAATTGGCGCCATACGCACGTGTCCGCTCCTCCGGCTCCTGGCACCTTTTTCCCCGGCAGGCTCGTAAAGTTCCCACGCACTGGGAGTTCGAATCGGGGTCACCAGCTTACCATCCTCCGGAAACGGAAGTGAAAATCGAAATGAATTCAATTCCGCTGACCCTTTTGCGGTTGCAGTTGTTGTTGTTGCGCTGCGGTGACTCACCTGACACCTAATGCCCTGCAAACTCACCTGCGAGTGGTTGACACTCTTAAAGTCGTGGAACAAATTGCGAGCGTGGTTTAAGGGAAGGACCGACCGGCTATTGAAAATTCATAGCCAAAAATTTATTCATGGTCTGCCCCACCGACTCCCGGGGCATTAATATTTAAGCAGCGTCGACCTGCTCCTTTGGTCCTCCTCCTCCGACAGATCCTGGCCTGCTTGGGGTCACCATTTTTTCCTCTACTTTTTTTTTTTCGGCGGGCCTGTCGCAAAGTTTGTATTCCTGGACCGTGCTCCTTTTCACGTGGCTGTCAGTAACAACGTCTCGAGGACATGAGGGCAATGTTTTTTATGGCAAAAACTTGGCTGTGCCGCCGCTGATGCCTATGTGGCCTGCTGCACAGTGGGGCGAAGTAGCAGAAAATGCATACGCATATAGTTATAGGGCTATCATAATGGGTATAGTTACTAGACTAGTTAGACTAGACTAGTGGGTATAAGACTAGTTATTCCACGTATTCAAAGCTTAAAAGTAAATCTTAAATCGGAAAATAGAAAATGACTTAATTTTAGCTCATTAACTCTTATTAACTGCCTGAAATTGCAATACTTTCTTAAAGTATGTCTAATATATTTTCTATTGACATTAGTTCTATGATATTTCTAGTGAAAAAGTGAATTCCAAACCAAGGTGAACGCTTTTCTTCGCCAATTTGCCACCCCTCGGCACCTGACTGTGTTGTCTTTGGCTGCCCAATTTGTAACCCTTTAAACCGTCTGACACGCGTATAATGTGACAGAATGTTCCAAACTACACATTAATTTTTGATCAAATGGCTTTCGACTGGCACTGGTACTTGGTCCTTGGTCCTTGGTCCTTCAGACCTTTGCTCCTGCAATCCTTGAGCATTTGGTAACTTCGAGGCTGGGCTGTCAAATGTCATTCGGAGCGCAAGTGTTTCAGCCCAATGAAGTTAAGTTATCAAGTCGTCGGTTAGCCGCCAAGCTGGAAATTAATGAAATTTTTTACGTTCTTCATGCCCGGGAGGCGATTGACCGACGTTGCTGGCCATTGGGCTAACAAAAATTCATTTATTTTCATTTATTGTTTCACATTTCCCCGAGGACAGCGAGAAGTTGCAATTACCGCAGCAAAGAAAATCACCCAAAACGGCACAAAAAAAAAACCCACTTCTGTCGCCGAGAAAAGTTTGAAAAATATATACATTTTTTTGCTTGATTCCTTCGCCGCCGAGTTGGAATTTTATTTACTTTTTTTACTGCCCAGGCGTGTTCATAATTCTGTTGACTTGTCCCGTGGATTGTAATTTTTACTGCAGGACAAGCGCAAATACATAATTGAATAAGCCCCGCTTTTCTCAGGCCAGTTTTCCGGCGGAAAAAAGGGTGATCCGGGGGCGAAAAGTTTTAATTCAATTCCTTGTGCGTTGTTAACTTGAGACTCTGAAGTTGATTAATTTCGCATTTTTACGCTTGATTATACGACTCCCGCAGAAGTTAGACTTGCTAGTTCTGCTCAAGATTTTCTTTTGGGGCGTTTTCTTCCTTTTTTCGCCTTTTATTTTCCACGCACACACACGCAAGATGCGGGGGGAAGGTGGAGGAGGGAGTCCTGCAAGGATGGAATCTTTTTCGTGGCTGGCAAAAATATGGCGTCGAATCCTTTGGGAAATTTCGATATCACACTTTGTTCCAGCGTTCTCGTCATGCCCACAAGTTCATTACACATTCGCTGGATTCGAAATGAGCAAAAGTAATGGGAAATGCAGTGGGCGCTGGGTTGGGGTTATTTTCCGTGGAGAAGGGGCTGCTTTTACTGGCAGGTTGATTAACCAGACTTAGAGACACAACCCCCGAGATGCTGCATGTGTGCCATAAAAATCGCAATTATTATATCCTCCATTCGCTTCTGATTTGCGGAGTCGAGTGAAAAGTATCTGACAGTTTTCCATGATTGCGGATGGATGATTCCGATGTAATCTGTCGAGTGTAATTGTGAGTGCTCAATTATTCACCAATTAATTGGTAGAACGAGAATTCAAGGTTTCATAGTATCGAACTGTGAACCTAATGCATAAGCAAACTATATAGAATTTAAGAAAGATTCATATGCATGTCTTTGAAAAGATATCATATTCTATAAATGGGCGGGAGAAAGTTCTTTAGTTTGGCGAAGAAAGCAGGCGAAGAATCGCGCTTAGAAAAGGTAACCAGCAGAGAAGCAAAGGCAAACGACACTTGGAAAGATATTCGCAAGAAAGCTGCGAAAGAACGCCATAAATCAAATGTATCTACGTATCTGCGTATCTTGTATCCATTGTGGCTGTATGTAAATGCCAGACAATAGTTATGGCTATGCTGGGCTTAATTATACGCGGCACTCGATTCGATTCGCTGGAAAATTAGCATATGACAAGGCCAGTTAACAGCTAGCAAAACAGTTAGCTAAACTTCGCGGATGGAGTCACACAGATGAAGATAGATGCCATGTAATTACCGGAGCAGAAAAAACCAAACAATTAAGATAAAGAATTTTTAAACTATGACTCAAACGGATTCACCATTGTTTCCATTCGCTAATTTTAGACATGGGTTTATTGCGGCAATAAGCATTTATAATATTATAGTTACGACTACGTTTAGGGGCTAATAATTTAGACTTTAACTTTGACTTAGAGAAGATGGAGCGGGTAGATCACAAGATCACCTCGAATCGCTGATCCCGGCCAATGGGCTCCGCTTTGCTCTTCACTAGATACTTGGCGAACTCCGCGGGCGACTGGAACGACTTGATGGGGAACTTGCCAAAGCGTCCGTTGGTCTTGGACACCACATAGTAGATGGGATAGGGGCCCGGCGTCATCTGGACGGGTAATACTTGACCTCCGACCTCCACCTGCTTCACCTGCTCCACCTGCCGACCCGCGGACAACTCTCCAGCCCCCCTAGCGTCCAAGTTCAGTTGCTTCTGCTGCTTTAGTTTCTGCTTGGGAAAGGCTTTTAGTTCGTATTTCAAGGCTGGCTGCGTCGCATCTTCACCACTGGCGGCCACATTTCCACCCAGCAGCTTGGCGGGACGAGGGCGCCTCTTCCGCATCTGCTTGGAGTCCACGTACTGCCGCTGGCTGGATCCGGATGCCGTTGCCGGACGCAGTGTTTGCACCTGGATGAAGGGCGAGTTCATTTGGCTGCCGGTGGTGTCCTTCTTGGGCGGCAGATCCTGCGGATGCACGCGGATCACCTTCTGCGTCTGGTTGGCTATGCTGATCACATCCTCCTCAATGTCCGTGGACTCTTCGATGGCGAGGCATGCCCAGGTCAGTGCAACCAGGCAGAAGCAGAAGAGCTAAAAAGAGTTTGATTAAATGAATTAAAATATGCCAGATTATTTGAACTGAAACTACCAGTTTTTATAAACTGTTCTCAACCAGCAGTTAGTTGACTTCGACCTCATTAACTATCAACAAAGTCGAAATTATACAAACTACTTCATCTTCAGCTGCCAAAGTATTGTATAATCGAACTTAAGTACTTATTTTTAGTGCCGTGGGCGATCAATCACAATTACCATTAGCCGATGATTGCCAAACATCTTGTAAGATCAGCCAGGTAACAATGTATCAGCGGATTCTGAGGCTTCTGTGGTTTCCGCAACTAGCGACTGATGTTGGATGCTGCCGTTTGACGACTGAAAAACACTGGAGCCCAGCGATCGCTGTAAGCTTTTGAGCTGGAGATCCCATATTTGTTTGCCCCCCATTGCCCCCCGAACACGATCTGTTTATAATGAAGTGTTGGTCTTTTTTTGTGGCTCGCGCATTTGGTAGGAGCCAGAACATATAATAACCCGAAAATTTGTTAGTTTTGTTGCGTCTTTTGTCATTTGGCAGTTCAAGAGAACCCTCCATCCCGTAAGTTCCCCAAATTAAACGCGCACAGTGGGTCGGGGTATGGCGAAAACTGGTATTCATTTGTTTGGTTAATTTGCGTTGGTTGTCGCCGATCGCCTCGCTGATTAATTTGTTTTGCGTCTGATCACCTCGGATACCACATTTCCCCCTTCTGCCTACGCTGTTTGTATTGTGCATTGTTTGATTTCAAGATATTTTTATCCATCGGTGAAGTACAAATTTGTGCTTAGCAAGATATCAATTTCGCTTAGATACATATATTCCTTTAGGTATATATTTTTAACTATAATATAAATAATATAAATTATATCAAATTTGAAACATTCATCAAGAAACTATTTATAAGCTATTAAAGTTAGGTCTTTCAAAAATTTGCCCACTTCTTTAAAGTACTTAAACTTGCATTTCCTTTTTCGGAAGAGTATTCCGAAGTCGGAAAGCAGCTTGATCATCTGTTCCGCAGATCATTAGGCGTGCATTACTAATTATTGTAATGAAATTATTTATGATAATTGTCAGAGTCTCAGACACTGCACATTGTTGGTCATTCGGCGTGTGCACAAACGATTGAGCAGAAATAAAAATCAAATAAAGTTTGCCAGCGAAAACAATTATAATTCAATTGTATTCAGATGGGAGATATAGAAGTCATGAAGCCGATGACTCAATGTTGTTCTGTTCCTAGTTGAGTTTTCTGGTTTCTAATCTTGGAACTTGACAAGCAACTTAAGATGGGATTTGAGAGCAGGGAAGTTCGGCGCAATGGAATCAGAGATCTTGAACTTAATGCTCCGAACAAGGTTAGCTTTTATGCGGATTGTAATCTTATAATTAAAGTTTTAAAGCGCCAGCGAACTCTTATTTTGGCGTATTTAGAAACTTTAACAAGTTCATAACTTGTTGGTTGTGTCACCTCATTGATATGCACATCGAATTCATTGACCCAGTCTGCTTTGATTCGATTGAATAACTTCATTAATCAACCTAGAACAAACCATCATCGATCGATGATGATTATGTTAATGATATGACGGCTTAAAGGGGTCAGCGATTTGTATTGCCAAAATCTGCTGGTGATCTGCTGGCATCCATATTACCATCGTAAAAATTCACTTTGCCATCGATAGTCGAAATGACAAAAACCATTTATAGCTTTCAAATCTCAGAGGCGGAGGGAAAAAAGACAGAAAGGAACCAGGGAAATGCAGCCACTCCAGACGGTAATAAAATGCCCAAGGAGCAGGCACCAGGACCCAGACAATGGAATCCATTCCATTGCTCCATCCTCCATCAATGTCGCGCCATCGATTGTTATTCAAAGCAGCCATAATCTGTGCCAAGACGTATAGACAAAGTGAATTTGCGGGGAGAAAGCGCTGAAAAAAGGGGTTAGGATGCGGGGACTTTGGCTTTTTAGTTAGCCAAGTGTTCGGGGAATTGAGATGTAACTCAACAGGTTTTAGCTTTTAAGTCCCTTACCATCATCGCTGGCTGATGTGCAGGCATTGCTAATGGATTATTTAAAGTGTCTTTAAAGTTGCAGAAATACTTACATAAATATCTGTGTGTACGTATGTGGCACAGGGGTGGGCCAGGATATCATGTGCCCGAGGCCTTTGTAATTAGATTGCCCAAAAAGGTCCTGATGTGGGTAGTGTATCTTTTTCAACCAGAGGTGACCAGCAGCACACAAGACAAGGCGAACCCCTTTCTGCCCGACAATCCACCCAGAGGCTAATGGACACCAAATCCGTGGACATTTGTTTTACTTTTTTGCGGACAAAGTTTATCCTTTTTTTTGCTGCTGGTTTGTTTTGCGGTCGCAACATAAATTACCTATTAGCAATAGGGATCACATATAATTTACGAGTGGGTAAAGGTCCACAATAATTACACAGGTGGAGAGGTTGGGTAGATAAGCAGTGGACACATCGACCATCCATCCCCAGGATGTCTTTTGAAAAATCTGCTGACTCAAATAGTTGTTGGGAGCTATCATCCATTTCCAAGGGTGGCGTTATTCCACCTCGGATGGCCTCATCATCCAAGAAGGCCAAGATAAAAAGAGCATGATTCTCGCTTTTATTACATGACAATTACCCACAATCAGGGGAGCATATGTGAGCCACATTCGCACCGCAATATGGCAATCGTAAAAAAGAATGGAGCAGCACTTGGCAGGGCCAATAAACGTTGAGTCCTGCCAGTCGAAAGTTTCCCCGCAGATATTACCCAACCGAAATGGTTATGTCTTCGTCGACTTATCAGCTTGGAAATGAGAACTAGCATTGTCATTTTCGGCGGCTAAGCGAGTCTTAACGTGGCCATAACAGTTTGGGAAATCTTTTCTTAAAGAAAAAGGGGTATAATGCTTTAAATGCTTTAAAATCTCCAAGTGGGATTCAAGTTCCTGTTCTTTTGGATGCATCTTATATTTGTTAAAGTGTGAATGTAAAGCTTATTTGAGGCACAATTTAGAGACTTCAGTATTACTCAATTGTATGTGATTGTACACGTGATTAATTGTTCAAGAATTCTTATTTATTTTTATTTTTATATTAAACATATTTAAACAAACAAATCAGCTAGCTGCCTAGCTAGTTTAGGTTTTTGTAAGAATATTTTATATATATAAAGACTTTTTAATTTAAACAAAAGATCTTGTTTAAAAGTAGCACAAAATGATACACATACTCATTAAAGTTCAAACTAAATTATATACTTTTTTAAAATTGAATGAAATAATTAATGAGTATTTAGATAGATAATTGAATTTAGTTCATTCTGAAAATTATTCATCATTAGGTTACCACAAAGATATATTTCGATGTACCGAAGTTCTGCGAATGGTTCTGTTTATTAATTTCCAGTATATGCCTTCAATCTGCGGAAAAAAAACATTTAAAGCGCAAAAGTTGAGCAAATATTGGTCTTGAATCATCGTAAATTCGTTGCGAAAAATGCTTTTGTTGGCCATTAAAATATTTAACGTATTGCCGCTGATGGACTGGGCGGTGGCCTCCTCCAAGTTTCCCTCGACTGCACGGCGTGGAATTTTTGGGGGGTGGGCGTGCTGGAAAATGGGAAATGGGGCAAATCCCAGCAAGCATGTGACTGTGTGTGTGTATGCACCTAAATCCCGACAATCGGTGTAGAAAGGTGCCCGCCAATGCCGCGATGACTCCGCCCTGAATCGTTTGGGGTTCCAACTTGGAAGTTAGACGAGGTCCTTCACTGCGCAGCTGCGGCAATTTCGCCTCGTCCAGTTGGTGCAAAGCGTTTGGGATGGGGGGCGTACCCGGGGTGCCAGGAGTGCCAGGAGTGGGAGCCACGTTCAAGAATGTTTCGATTCCAAACCGTTTCCAGCTAAGGGACATAGTGGGGCCAACGAGTAGTGGAGAATAGGGCAGGGATAGGGATAGGGAGGAGGTGGACTCTCCAGTGATTTCAAGAAAATGTTGAAAATGCTATAATTTTCATAATACTGCAGATTTAAAATCGGCTCAGACTGCGGACTACTCTGTGCGCTCGTTCGTTCCGCTGCAGATACTTTTGTATCTTTTGCACGAACAGCACGTATCTGGCACACGCACAGCCAATTAACGCTAATGCAGCACTCATAATTTCACGCCTTATGCCGAAGCCATTAACCCCAGGTGAAAATCCAGGTGTGAGGTGAGTTTTGGCATGCAAATGAACTGGCTACTGGCAAATGGAGCCTGTCAATATGGTTGCTCCCCCACCATCCAGGATGTGGAGTCCATAAAAATGGTTTATACTCACACACATACGTGTGGGTGGACCTTGTTCCGAACTGTTTGGCAAGGTGCTGATTATGGCCTTTGATATGCAAATGAACCGGTTTAACAGGCCTTCCTCCTCCATCCAGAAACCTGCTTAGCACTCCTGCCAGGGCCAAAACAAATGGCGCTAATGATGGGGCAAGATGACACCTTGTGGCATCACGACCTGACCACTCGTATGGCCAACTAAAGACTCTGGATTATGCGAACCCGAAAAAGGGTTCTTATGAGCAGTTTCAACCCCAATTAGACTCATTAGGCAAGCGAGCCTTACAATGGATACCAGATACCACTCAGATACCACATGGAGGTGCGAAACGTGGGCGCTGACTTCGGAGTGATTTACGGCACAAATTACGGGCTTAAATGGACAAACATGCCTAGTTTTAATCATAGGATGTGTCCATTAACGCGCCGGGAAAACTATAAAGCAGCCGAGGTCCCCGAATGGACATTAGGCATGTGCGACATAAATTAATTAACCTTTTCTCACATACGCTTCACGCATTGTTAGCCAACATGTTTATGCAAAACTATCGTCCTCGTTTTCGGGAATTAAGTGCCACAGAACAACTCTATGGGGTAGTATTTACCATAGGTCGTATAATTTACATAAAACTAACACCTCTCCCTACAACTAATGTGAAAATCTTGTCAGTGTCGAGCTAATTAGCTTTCTCATTTTATAACTATAGAGAAATAAGTTTATTATGTATTTCATTCAAATTATTGTCTATACAAGCTGCTTGTGTAATCTACAAGAGCTTAAAGTTAAATTAAGTTTACAAAACTTGGGTATACTTTTAGGTTAATCAGTTAAATTATATAAAAAGCCTTTTTATATAATAACAACAATTATGATAAGAAATCTCTGACCCAATTAACCATTATTGGCATCAATATTTTTAATTTATTTTATCCATTTTTTCCATTTGGGATTTCCAAAGTCGTTAATTCACTTTGCCTTAACCATTTTTATTAGTTTTAACACTTAATTGGGCGCCAGGGGTTTCTTGTTCTCAAACTTAACATTTTTATCAACATTTCTTTATCAGAGTTTTTTGATATTAGTTAAGAGTGCTCGAAATAAATACGCATAAAAAGTCAAGAAATTGGGTGAAAAATAAACGCGGGCACAGAGGACCTCGTTGGTATGTTGCTTAGAAATGGCCCTCCCGGGAAATTATAAATATATATGCCTTTCGTTCAAAAAAAAAAAAAAACCAACGAAAAGAAAAGCTTCTACACGCAAAATATTTAAAACCGTGGAGGAAGGACATTGGGTGCGGGTCTTTTTGGAAAAGTTGCGCCTAATTGTAAACGGCCCAGCAATGGATGACACTTTATGAGTACTCGGGGCCCGGAGTTGGAAGTTGAAAACGTTACCCTGCACTCCGTGAAATTGAATTAAAACGGGCGAAGGGTCATTGGGGTGGCCATTGCAGTCCGGGTGGAGTTCAGAATGTTTTCCTCGCCCAGGGCGACGGAACACGGGACTTAAGCGGCATTAATTATGACACCCCCACCGGGTGGGGGGGAAATGGCAAATGGCACAGGCACAGGTACTGCAGACTGAGCCCATATGTATGCACCATACCCCAAAATGCCAGTCCACCGCACATTGCACTGTCAACCTGGCAAAATTTAATTGACCAACTCGTAAAGGACAACGCAGCTCGGAAAGGACCAAACACACAGACACACACAACTGACCAAACTGACACACTGAACGGGTGCTGGAAAATCGGATAAAATCGGGTGGAAAATGCAATCGCATGGCGATAATAATGCGTGGCCAGGATATGACTGCTAGCTCCTCCGCCTATTCCCTACCCCCAATCCCTATACCCGAGTGCTTCCACCTGGTCCCACGTGGGAGTGCACATTAAATAATTACCGCAAATGGGCTTGGCGATAATTTTTGCACCAAAGACCCGGCGCAATAACAACAACAACGGACTGCGGAATAAAAATGTAATTGTAATTGCGAAAACAATAAACAAATGTGCCAGGCCGACCGAGGACTGCATCCATAGTTGCACTTCGGGAATACAAATGCAGTCAGTATTATAAAAAATGTAAAAAGTAAGAGTGGACACTTGAGTACCCTTCAATAAATTTTCAATTTCAACATGTTGTTTCGTCAATAACCTTAAGCAACTTAGAATAAACTATATCAATATTGTCCCAATTACTGGTTTATTTTTTAGAACTTTTTATATAATACAATAATAATAGAGATGCTGGAATCTAAAGTTATAATTAATTGTTATGCATATATTAAGCAACCTTAAAATGATTAAATCACGTTGAATTACTTTATATATCATATTTATACAATAATATTTTAACTCTTAAAAAATCGCAATGACCAAAGAGACAGAAACACATTATACCCTTTAGCACCTCTTGCTTAGGGTATTAAAAATTGTATTTAATTAACGCCACCGGCTGCGCTTCGATTCTGTTTTCGATTCGGTTGCATTCCTGTGTGGCTTCCAGGTAATCTGGATGGAGTTCGTGGTGGCTGAAGGATCAGGGTCGCGGTGGTCCATTTAATTTGCATTTGGCGCCAGTTCATCGAACAATCGTTTTAAAGCTAGCCAACCCCTTGAAACGACAATTCACTCCCAGGCGGGCACTTCTTTCAAGGACCTGAATTATCCATTGCCAACTCCCAAGGCGATCCCTTCGCACTGGCTACTTAAATATTCATGTCCAAGGATGCTTTCTTCGCCTGAATCCCTTTCGCACCTACCGCCAACTGCCGCATCATTTAGCAATTAGTTAATTTTTACGCAGCTAGCTGAGAAATCTTTCGAATTTGAAGAACAAGTGTCTTTTAATTTCTTATTAGCGGTTTATTATCCCCGCGGACATTTGGGCCATTAATATGCAGGGAGAGAGAGGCTCAGGCGGCAACTCGGCCGAAATCATTAATTTTAATGAGCCCAGAACAGCCAGTGAAAGTAGACCGAAAAAGGATTATGACGCTGGAGCACTCGGTTAATTACTTAATAATTTGGGCAGGTGTTATTTTTGGAAAGTCAATTCATAGGGCGCCCAGAGAGCAGGCCAAAAGTAATTGGATGCTGCGAAAGTAATTATAAGTTTGGGGAGTTGAGGATGGGCATTCTCGGATTTGTTTGGCAAAGTCCGAGCTTTGAAATCAGCATCTATTTAATATGTTTCACATTTAGATTAAAAGCTATAAATAAAACTCCTTTCAAAGCAGTTCCTCTTTTAGCTAGTATCAATCAATTTAGTATCTCCACAAATCGTTTATCGCCAAATCGCATCGAAAGTGCAGCCTTTGAGATCGATCTAAAACCCGTTCCAAGCCAATCACTTTGGGTGCTGATCACGACCAGAAATCCAGGGGTTAGGGTGCCTGAGGAGTCGGGAAATCAGTGCGACGTACAGAAAGCGAATGGAACATTAATCCGTAATTTGCTGGTTGTGAAGTCGGGGCGACTAAGTAATAATTTTTAATGGGAAGCCAATGCCATAAATGGTCAATAGTTGCCACTCAGTTTTTGCCGCTGCTGTTCAGTTTTTTTTTGTTGTTTGTGTCTGGTGATTTAGGCCTGATCCCTGACAAAAGACGGGAACTGATTTTGGCTTTGATGGAATGCCAAAATCGATTCGGAAATTCGCGGCACGTGCAGAGTGGGGCGAACAGAGGAGCTGTGGCAGCTGAAGTCGTAGTCGTGGCCCATTCCGATTTCGATTCCTAGCCAGGTAATTTATGAACTTTAATTGTTGGCTTTTATAGCAATGGATTGGCTATAAAGCATTAACAGTTAGAGACGCTGGCGACACTTTTAATTGATTTTCTACCCTTTTGATTTAATTTATGATGAACTACTCGCCATATTCGGCTGCCCGCTGGCCGGTTAAACATTTAATCAATGTTCGAGTATCTCAAATCTGCACTTGCCAGCCCGCCGGCCTTTCAGTCACTCAGCCAGCTAGCCAGTCAACTGCAGTTGGTTATAAATATTTATAAGCCAGCCCAGCCAAAGCTAATGACAAAGTGATAAGGACAATTAAGGAGAAAGCAGCTGCTGCCCAGGGCCAGTTCACTACTGAAATGTGTCACCAGACTGCGGACTCAGCCGATGGATTGGCGGTGGAGATCGTGAGTTCTAGGTTAAATAGAGTTATTATATTTAAGAATATTAGAGGTCTTAAATGTATTGCTAACAGTCAGCCTAAATAGGTAATCAAGTATGTACAATCTTCATATCTCAGTCGTTTAGATACAATTGCTTTGATTTTAAGTTTCAAAGTTTTGTACTTGTGTTGGTTTCGTACTAAATATCCCTAAGTTTTGTATACCCAAGTAGGTGATTATATTTTTTTTTGGATTTATATAACTAATTCTTTAGTGCCCTTCGTGTCACGTTGTCATGACCATTGAATGTTGGCCCGTTCATCAGCGATCAACTTGTAAACACGACGAACAAACTGCTGGCTGTAAAATATTGCTGCATTTTTGATCACTTGTCATCCCTGCATGATGGACGATCGGAGCAGAACACGACCGATCTCATCGTGGTCAGATCTTTCTCCCCTACCGTTGCCCCCAATTCCAGAGGACCCTTCCCGCCTGGCGGAGGAGCAGCGCTCGGGAAGAGCTCCACTTGGTCGGTAGAATTCCGCAGAACCTGTTGACAACACTTGTGCGACAAGCGAAACGATCTCGCTTTTTGCCACCGCTATTTATTATGTTCACTACTGCCTTCCAGCGGCAATTCGATGGCGGAAAAAAGTGCTGGCCGAGGTGTCGATATCGCACAATGATTTTAATGATGGGATCGAACCGAACTGAACCGAACCATAAGCAAAAACAAAAAAAAAGGGGGCACGATAAAAAACATTGGGACGCGGCCAGTTGCCGCAAATCGCTGGGATGCCAATGCTGATAATCAATAATTTTTATATTTTTGCCACATCGCTGGGCGGCTTTGCTAGCCAGCTCAAAGGAGCACTCCAATGGCAGGGATACTTGCTGTGTCAGCCAGCCAAAGGACATGACAATAATCCTTAATTACAGCTCTCGCGAAGCCAGCGAAATTGGAATCATAATTGGAAATTGGAGTTCACTGATTGAAACACAATTGTCGCCGGTTTGTGCTTACTTTTCATTTTAATGCAAACCAAAACAACTTAAATTCATATACCATTATCGTTGAATGAAATAATTTAAGATAGCTTGCTATATTCTTAATGGTTTAGATACTTTTAACAAGTGCCAAGTTCATAAATCAAGTGTCAGTTTTGGTTTTGATATGTCAAGTGGTTTTTGAATGTAATCTTTTTCCAATTTCCTCGTTTTTTCTACTGTTAAAGTAAGCAAACTCCATTATGGAGTCACAGTCACCTTTGATTCCTCGTTTTGGTATTCCGCATGCAAAACAAATTGACAGCCAAAGCGAGATTTGCTTTCACGTGTCCTGGCCCAAAACACTCGATGTTCGATAGTGTCAAGTGGAAGGTGTCTCCAGTGACTACGGCAGACTTAACTTAACCCAACGTCTAGCAGTCCCACATATTCTTTTATTAATGCCGAAAAAGAATGGGAATGGCAATGTTGAGTTTTTGCGTGGAAAAGTGCCAACATTTCCATCAAAGCTCAACCCTTTGAGTGCTGAATTTTCCTGTCACGTCACAGGAGTGTGCTTCCCCTTTGCACCACATTTGCCTTCGAATGGAAACACCGAAATCGCATTCAGCTGATTAGGTTCGAGGTGTCTGGAGTCTGGAGTTGGGCACTTGGAGATGCCATTGGTAATGGTGATTGCGAAACCGCTTACGACTGAGCCAGGATTGAATGCAAGGATGGAATGGAATCAATGTAGGCAATTAAAAGCCATGCCCGGAGAATCGAAAGTGGAGTGGTGGGGATAGTAGAACAATTCCTGGAAAGACAACTTGATGTGCAATAAAAATGATGGGCTCTACAATTTGGAAAAGGAGACCCCCAGGAAATGGGAGTTGCGAAATTGGATTTCTGACCCTTTGGCCAGCCATGTGTGAAGGTCCTTTGGCCATTTCTATTTGCATCTAATACATAAACATAATGCGTTAATTTCAAAGGAAGCTGGCAAGGAGAAAAAAAAGTATATGCAAACAAACGAAAAATATTTCCTTTTTTTCTGCGGGTGGTAATCAAATTTGCAATGTTGTTTTTTTCTTTCAGTTTTTTCTTCAATTTTTTTTATTTTTTGTACTGCCACATCTTACTGGATTGCTTGGCCGGGTATTCCCACAGGATTCTTTTGGGGGGTGACCGCAGGACAGGACACACAGGACATGAGCGATACAAATAAACAAATGATGTAAATTTCATTTTCCAGGACCTTGCATCGCTCAAATATGAAAATATGAAAAGCCAGGCCCTTAAATAAATTACACAAAATTTATTTCGCAGCCGAAGGAGATTCGGACTGAAACTATTTGTGGGATTGGGTTTTGTGGGGGGGAAGAGGGGGGCAGAGACCCTTTTCGGAAATATTAGATTC
Source organism: Drosophila mauritiana (assembly GCF_004382145.1). NCBI lineage: Eukaryota > Metazoa > Arthropoda > Insecta > Diptera > Drosophilidae > Drosophila > Drosophila mauritiana. The sequence goes on along the minus strand of NC_046668.1, from coordinate 13,236,408 downwards.
ATCAAAGTTCAGCAGATTTGCATTTATTTCACATTTGTCAAGGACCAGCTGCTGCCAAAGGGTCTTAAATGTCAGCCTCATCATCGAACTGCCGGTGCAGACATTAAAAACCACTTTTCGAAGCCGGAAAATCCTCAAACTGATTGGCATTAGCCAAATATATATGGAATGAAAAATGTCACATAATTCCGAGATTCACGCACAAAATGTCAATTTCAATTTGAGGCTCGGAATGAAATGAATGATTCGGTTTTAATTCCAAAGGAACGTAATGGTAGCAGGTTGTCCTGCGATTTTCTTTGGGGTGGTGTATCCTGGGGTTTTGCTGCGCATTCCCCAGTTGAAGGTGGCGTTTTCTTTTGCCTGCCATAAAATACTTTAGATTAGCATTTAAATAGCTTCGATAGCGTTAGTTATTCGACTTGAAAATCAAGAGATCACACGCACATACTCATCCTGCCGCCCAGGACACTCGCGGGTGCCATAAAAAATTCACACAACAGCAATTCTGCAGCCCAGAAGCTAGCGATTAAAATTATGCAAACGCATTATATGGTATCCTGCACTCTGGAATGAGATGGTGAATCCATGTATCTGGGGAGCCATGGGCCGTAAACACTCAATATTCGTTGCCGCAGGATGAGATTCTTTCAAAAGTAAATTGCCTGTAGGATGTCTCTATGCAAATGTGGCATTCGCATGGAGCACTTAAAACAAATCCAGATAGAGGCATCTGGAGGACCGGGGAAACACCGATTAGTGTTCACTCACCAGAGGTTCATAAATCAAGTACTAAATTGGTTTTCGATACGGCAAGATATTGTGCTGTACTTAAGACGCCTTAATTGCTTTATGACACTTTTCTTTGTTTTTAAAAAAGGATTATCGGCAGCAATAAATTAAAATTATATGCCAGTTTATATATTCCTAGGTTTTTATCACTTCTAGAATGCTGAAACTACTTTTATAAATAATTATTGTGCCTTGAGTTTTGAGAAATTTGAATAAATTACTGTTAAAATATAATTAATATAAATCTATACAATCCATTTTGGATGACAAAAATGGGTTATTGAATTCAGTGCTTCAAAAGTTTAGTTTTTCTATAGACCTTAGGCTTAACAATTTATCTCGTACTTTTCATAGGGTGACTCCTGATTGGAAAGGGTTATTTGGATGGTGCCAGGATGTTAGGTTAGAGTGCAGGACAAGTGCCACAACCGCCGGTCGAGGAAAGTGCAGCTCTGTGTGCTCTATGCCTATCTTGCTGCCTATTCAAGTGTCCATTTTTAATTAACACTCTGACAATTTGACGCGAAATGCATTTCGAGTGAGTGTGTGACCACCACGCGCAACTGTGTGTGTGTGTGTGCGAGTGTGTCCGTGTGCAAGGACTAATGCTGCCACTGCGGCGGATGCATGCCGATGAGCCTTTGGTTTTGTGGGGAGCTGAGAGCTCTGCGCCGAATGTTTAGAATGCAATTGACGTGTCAGAGGGCAAATGACCGGCAGCAGCCGGGGGCGTGGAAGGGGTGCGAAAGGGGCGTGGAGCAGGGGTCAGGACATCAGACAATCAGGGGCGGTGGCTGATAAATGTTGCATGCGCCTGTGTAACCCAATTACCGTTCTGCAAATTACTCACACCAGCGGACAAAAGGACTCCCGGAGTTTGGGCGGCCACATTCCTCGACTCGCTTTGCATAATTGATGACAAATTGAAATCATGTTTATGGCATAGAGGCTGGGACATTCCATAAAATATATTTTCCATAGATTTTGATGCGGACAGTCTTCGCCTCAGACCCATCAGGACAACCGGACTTTCCTTTTTACTCATCTTTTTCCTAGGCCATAAATCCCGGACTGGCCTAGCCTGGCCAAATCAAATGACCAATGGATCAATTTGCGGTTGATGGACCTTAGCCGCTCGAGTCTTCCTCACGGGGCTCGTAAATCGCAATGAGTGGGGCCCATAAATTTTCAATTGGTCGGTGGGTGAGGAAAGGGGAAAGGACCTTCACAATAGGTATTTAGCATAGCAGTCAGTAAGCTAATGCAAGATGAAAGCTTTTCCTAAAAGTACTCTATCCTTTTAAAGTTAGCCAATATATATAACAATCCAAAGTAAACTTTTCTACTATCGCGATAAATAAAGGAATAGATGAACGTTGTGCTCTTCAGTTTGGTAATTTTCCTGAATAACGAGTCAGATTATAAGATCAGGGAGCTAAAACTCACCCTGAAATTCAAAGTGTAAGTTTACTAACAAAATTTCTAGTTAATCACGTCATCTCACAAATCTTGGCCAGAATATGTCTATCTCAGTGAAGCGGAAAACGGTGATTTCGCCGCAGGACCTTCTGAAGACGCTCGAGCTGTCCGGCGAAGAGGACCTCGATCTGCAGATCAAGAACTGGGTGATGTGGGATCGCAACGAGGCGACGCTCCAGCAGGTGACCGAGGCAGTCAGGGATCAGGATTGGAAGGCCTTGCGGGTGAGACTGTGCCATAGGATCACCTATTTGACCACTGGCTTGAGGGGCGTGATGCGCGCAGGCTTCGACTCCTTGAACGATGTGGTGATCATCGAAGTGGCCCAGGGCATCTGCGCTTACCTCGTCGATGCCTACCCAAGCATCCAGAAGAGGCAAACACAGGGCGTGGTCGTTGGCTACGATGGCAGGTACAATAGCAAGCGGTTTGCCCAGCTCATCGCTACCGTGTTCCTGAACAACGACTTCAAGGTGTTCCTCTTCACACGAATGATCCCGACGCCCTTTATACCCTTCACCGTCGTGAGGCTCCAATGCCTGGCGGGGATCGTGGTCACTGCCTCCCACAATACCAAGGAGGACAATGGCATCAAGGTCTATTGGTCGAATGGGGCTCAGGCGATGGCACCGCACGATCAGCGGATTCATGACTATATGATGAATAACCTGGAGCCAAAGCCTTCGTCCTGGGAAACCTCGCTGGTACTTGACCATCCCTTGGTGGAAGATCCCTATCGCCAGGTATACCCACTCTTCTACGAGGCTCTCAAGTCGCTTATTCCCCCAATTTACCTGGAGACTAATGAGTGCAGCCAGTTGAGGTTCATCTATACAGCTCTTCACGGTGTGGGTTATCCCTTCATGAGGGAAGCCTTCTACCAGGCGCGACTCAAGCCGGTGATTCCCGTAGTGGAACAGAAAGAGGCCGATCCAGAGTTTCCCACCCTCGCTAAACCAAATCCGGAAGGTAACTTCTTTCTATTTGTTCATATATTATTAAGTATAGTGTACATGATTTTAAACTTTCGTTAGAGGGCAAGGAAGCGCTGAAGATGGCCATAAAGAAGGCGGATGCGGAACACTGCACCTTGGTTCTGGCCAATGATCCGGATGTGGATCGTTTGGCTGTGGCAGAGCTGGATCCGCGTGGCCGCTGGAAGCTTTTCAATGGCAACGAACTGGGTGCTCTGCTCGGCTGGTGGTCACTGGAGAACTACAAGACCCGGACACCCAAGCCAGCAGTGACCAATTGCATAATGATAGCCACACTGGTGAGCTCACGCATCCTGGCGGCAATGGCGAGAGTCGAGGGTTTCATCTTTGTGGAGGGCATGCCCAGTTTTCCCTGGATGGCACATCGCGCCTTGGAGCTGGAAAAGTCTGGAAGAACAGTACTATTCGCGTTTGAGGAGTGCTTTGGCTACATGTTCGGAATGAGCCTGCCGGATAAGGATGGCATTGGAGCTGCCATGCAGTTGGCCAGCATGGCCTGTTATCTGCGTAGCACTAGGAATGTGACGCTAATCGAGAAGTTGAGGGAGATCTACGATACGTATGGCTACCACTCGTCGATCTCATCGGTTTATATGGCAGATAGTCCAGAGACAATCACTAGCATCTTCGATCATTTGCGCAATTTTACGGACGAGGAGGGCTATCCCAAGTTCATTCTGGAGGAAGAATTCGAAGTGGTTCATATACGGGATTTGACCATCGGGCTGGACACTTCCTTCAGCGATGGAAAGGCTCGAATGCCGGTCACTCCAGATACCCAACTGATTACGTTTACCTTCACCAATGGCTATGTGGTCACCCTACGATCGGCACCCAACGATATTAAGATCAAACTGAATGCGGAGATTTGCGGTTTGCCGGAGGAAAAGCAGTGGGAGGAGCTGCACGACAAGCTGAACAGGATGACCAATGCCGTGGTGGAGGAGTTCCTGCTACCCGAGGAGAATGGTCTTACGGATGCCTCAACAATTCAATAATCTTGGTTTTCAATTCAAAACGTTCGATAACATTCATTTTTATGAGCTGTAACTAATGGCAGGTTTTTAGATATTAAAATCATAAGATACGTTAAATTTAAAAAGGAAACTAAATACTAAAAGTTACAAAAACATGTTGGCTGTAAATGTGTCAATGAAAAATTGAAATGCTTAGCAATATTAAATCATTCCGGGAAATCCTTGTTTTCACCTATTAAAGTGCTGGGAAAATGCTTTAGGTGGAGTTGGGGAGCTGGAAAAGCCGCAGAACGCCAATTAAGCGTACAGAGAAATTGCCAACCATGTGGGTTATGTGAGCCAAGAAGGAGGAGGGGGCCAAACATGGCCATCACCATCATCATCCTTTGTTTTGCCACCGCACAAACGTATCTGTATCTCTAGCCGAGCGAAAGTATCTGGCAAGACAAACACTGAAATTTTATAGTTTGCCTGCTAATTGCACTCTGGGGGTGCCTTCACCACCCACACTGCCACACTCCCCCCGTGTTTTCAGGCCGCTCCACCCCCCTGATTGTGTGGTAATCGTTTCCGATTGTGCGATTCAGCAAAAGTCAGCTCACATAATGAAAACAGTGATTAAGAGTTGGCCAAGTCGTTTGGAGTTCGCATGAGTGAACGCGGGCCTCATTGTTTCACTTTAGATTTCGGGGAACTTTCCACATGTTTCACATATTTGCTCAGCAGGTCAAACGGAATATTTCAGATGCTTTAAAATGTCGAGTGCCCAGGTAAACACGGCGTTGATCCCCGAGGTCGTCGTCAAGTCAAATTTCATTCAAGACAAAAGGTTCGCCCCCCTCCTACTCGCGAATATCCTGCTGATATCCTTGCCACTGCCGTGGCCATTAAATTTTCCCTAAAATACATACTCGAACAGGGATCCAAACGCACACGAATTAAATATTAATCCCTGTCGACGAGTGTGTTTCTTGTTTTTTTTTTTCACTTTATTTTTCGTTTTTGGATGGGTTCAGCCACGTTTTACACGGTTAGTGGCGTTGCGCCAAGGTTAGTGCATTATTAAGCACTGTTTATGCGACATTAGGAACATAAAAGGCGACCCAAAGTCGATGTAAATAAGACACAGACCCACGGCAAATCAACAAAATAAAACGAATGTCCCACATGTGGGTGGGTGGATGGATGGGTTTCCGTTTCGTGTGGGGGTTACTCCAAAATTTGGATACTGGCATTCAAATAACTAAGAGGCTTTTGGGTTGTAACGACGGAGATATTGAGTGAGTTATGTTATTTATGGGAATGGATTTTTGGTGGGCTAAGGCAGGCATATAAATTACTTTTCTAAGCTTTAAATTAAACGATAAACATTCAACTTATTTAAGGAACAAGGTCATGAAAAGTACTTAATGCTATTGCTATAATATATCTCTTACTGTAATGTATATATTATCCTAATCCCATTGCAATCTAAAATATGTACCTACAAAGTATATAGATTTGGTGTCACAAATTGAATTTTAGAAAATTTTTTAATCGGCAACATGATATATTAATGTTGCAGCCGCAGAAATTCGATTTTAATCCGTTTGCCACGCACAATGACGCTTGCAACCGCCGCAGTGTTCACCAATTGGACTCTCGACATCCTGGCATCCTGGTGGCACATATGTTGTAGATATACTGTTACACCAGCTCAAAGTCCGTCGTAATGAGGAGCGACCGTAGAACCACCCTCGATTTGGTCCTCGAAGGTCCTGCGATAGAGGAAAAAATACAGGGTGCCCGCGGCAGTGGGACAATGGCATCTTAAATTCGCATTCGAAATGAGGCGAGCGGTGGTAAATTGATTACGTGCCACTTGCTCACATCATCAATTTCAGTCCATATGCGCGAAAATCCTTTCGACTAACGAGTGCCACAGGACGCAGGACACATTCACCCACAAATTGTTAGTTGACACTCGAAATTTCTGGTGTTCAGCATCGTTAATTAAGAGCATTTGTTGACTTCCGCTGCGGCGAGTCCTTATTCGCTGTTTGTTTGGTCTTCCTTACACCCGATTTCCTGCGGTTCCGAGGGAGGATGTTTCCTGATCATAATCACAGGATTACGCACTTTGATACCAGAGTGACATCAAGTGGTTGTCGCCTAAAGTATTTAGCTAAAGTTAAGGTCCACCAAGTGGAAACAATAGCCAATTTAAAAAATATAACTTTTCAATAAGTTAACATCTAAACATTTAAACAAGTTGACGTATAAACATTTTTAAATGTTTCAAAATGTTGTATTAGAAAGCATTTGCAATGAAATGAACTTTTAAATATATTAAAAGAACTTATTTAAGGCATTGAAACAGTTTTGTTTATCAATAAAATTCCTAGTTTTCCCTCCTTTGCAAAAAAAAAAAAATAGTTCCCAGTTCTTTAATAACTATTAATGCAATCAATAATTCATCAGTATAGTGGCAGCTGCAAGGATCGTCGTCCTTCGTCCTGCCGCTCACCCCCTCTCGGCGCGTCTCTTTCCAACAATTTGTTTTTACTGCTTTATTGTTTTCGTTTTTGTCGCATAAAAATGACAACAAATTAGTTTGGCTGCCGGTCGGCGGTTTCCCGCTGGGTTTTTCACAGTTTTGTTCGATATCCGTTTGTTTGCATTCCGATTGTTGATATTTTTTTTTGCTCGTCTTTGCCGACTTTGTGTCCTTGAGTGCTGGCCAATAAATTATGTGAAGGATGCTGTCACTGCAGCGCCTCACTCCCCTAAAAATCTGGCAAATCGGGCGGGTTGAAGGCTAGGGATCGGGGTTTATTTTTCGAATCCGGCGAGGGCGCGACGTGTTTTTGATTAGCTTTATTAAATATGCAAACAATAAAAATGCTGTCCTGTATTTTTTTTCACTTTGTTTTTGTGCACAAAAGTGTAAAATTCGTCGGAAGCTTAATTGCCGGAACATTTCTATTAAATAACTCAAAGGTAGATATACATAAAACACGAAAAAAACCTAATAAATTTAATATGCATTGCTTACAATTTTTTCGTTGAGCAGCCACAACCCTCCAGATTTCACGGTAAACAAATTGTTTGTAATGCATTTTAATTTTGTTTGGTTTTTGCTTACTTGGTCCGGCAATAAATAACATTTTTTTAGACAAATTTGAAGTGAAAATGTGCTCATAACTTAGTTTGGGATCTTTGCCGAGACTGAAAATTTACATGATTTTTCCATGTGACGCAGCTGTATGAATATTTAAAATAAATATATATTTTTTTGTTTTTAATTGCCTTGAGAAAACTCCAAAGTCAATTTGGTCAGTTGGTTTCCTTTTTTTGCTCCAATTTCTTTCACCAATAAGAAGCAACTGTTGTCGCGAAGAGAAATTCGATGCGAGTAAGAGAAGACTGAATTCAAAGAGAACTGAACTGCTTTATCGACGGCATCTGAATTGGTTTTGGTTAGCTGTTTTTTTGCTTCTTGATTGTGATAGCTTAAATTCTTTACAGTCATTTCCGTTTAGCGCTAAAAGAATTAAGTTATTAAATTCCAAAAAAATTTTTTAATTTTTAAAATTATAACAGTTTTTTAGGAAAATTTATGTTAACGATTTTGAGTACCACTAAAGTTACAATATATCATGAAAAACTGTCTAAATACGAATGAAAATGTAGATTTATGTTGGCTAAAGCTGGTTGTTGCAATGTCATTTATGCAGGAAGGGAAATTATGGGGGAAAGGGTCAGAAAAGTGCGTGGAAAACGAAAAAAGAGTTGCGAGAAAAGCGAATGGAATGGAAAATGCCCCCAGGGAATCGCAACGGAAATCTATGTATGTCTGCATATGGAGATTCTATTGCTCTTATCCCTGCTGCTGTGTTGTTGTTTTCATTTCTGTTGCCATTATTTTGGGTGGAAATTTCACCCTTTTGCAAGGACACTACCTTCCAATTACCCCCCGCATGTGGAAAAGCAGTAACATATATCTGAAACAGCGGAAAAGTGCACATATTGCATGAAAAAGGGTTCATTAGCAACATCAATTATAGTTGGAGGCCCGAAAAGGTTGGCACAGGATAATTATATTTCAGGGGTTATATGTATATGGGTTATATACATATATATATATATATATATATTATAACCTATTATATTATAACCGTCTTTATATGTTAATATATATAAAATGGTTCATGAGTTTTTCAGTATTTCAATGTACATATCTTAAATTCGATTGAACGTGGTCTCCGCTTGTCTCTCTGATTTTCATCATTTGTTTGCTTTCAGTTTTTCCATCAATTATTCCCAGCGATTCTGTCAATCTCCCGGGGAACGAGGAAAACTCTCAGACCCTCTGTTTTTCATTTTCCTCCTTTCGGCTGGGCATTGTTTAACAATTAACGGAACAAGTTGTTTAACTTTACCTAAACGATTTAAGTCAACAGAGCGCTTTACTCTGCCTCCTCCTTCACTCAGCTGTAGCCTTTATCCTTCACTCAGTCCGTGGACAGAATGTCCTCGTCACTTGGTCAACGAGGAATGGGCGAGGGTGATGCACGGAATCCTGGCGGTGCTTCCGCTTCCGATGACTGCACAAATCGTTGGTCTCCTTTTTTTTGCAGATCCATTTCCATTTTTTTGCCAGCTTTTTACTCCAGCTCCGGTTGAAATGACAGAAATTTGTCAGGAAACAGTTCGTTTTGTTTGGCTTTCGTTTGACGGCACTCACCTGCACATCCTTCTGCTTCCCGAACTGTCCCTTCTGAACTTTTTTGTTTGCCTTGGCTTGAATGTCAAAGAGTGCTTAAGACTGCCGGTCCTTATGGACGCAAAAAAGCTGGCCCAAATACGGAAAATATAAATAATCAGAACTAAAACATATCTTACATTGCTGTAAAAGTTGTTGTTGAGTTGAAATTATATATAGTTAATAGAGTTAATAGATATATGTAAATAGATACTATAAAAAAATATACATTATGGCATGGCATAAAATATCTTATAGTTTAGTACCATACTACCTTCATATGGATCCATTTAGATGACGCCCATGCACCATGGTTACTGGCATTTCTGCCCACCCACAGTCAGTTGAGGATTCCTGTGGAACTGGCAGCGTGCGGCTTCAATAATTAAATTTGCGACATTTCAACGCTCCAGCGATCAATGGAATGGAATTAACTGTTGTCAATTATCCGTCGCTGCTTTCATGCCTCTAAATAGCAAATGCAGCAAAAGCAAAAAGCACGAGCACACAAGCACAAGCAGAAGCATCGAAAAAGCACAAGGCAAAGCAAGGATTGCCGACAATAAAATGTCACTTGATCGCTGCATTGGCGCTCGTGTCCAACTGAATTTAGGCATCGCCGGCGGTGGTCACTCCGTGGAAGTTGCCAATGCGATTGGAACGGAGAAGGGAGGGGCTATGCTCAGATACACTCAAAAAAAATTATATAGAATGATATGGTAGAAGCGCCTAAAAGACCAAACTACCAAACGCAGATCTTGAATGAAGTTTCCTCGAAACGAAAGCAAAAGAATAGAAGGATGATTAAATGATCCCATCTAGCAAGCTAGTACTTTTTAAAGTGTAGCTAGCGTAGATGGAACAGAGGCAGGGTGATGCCAGTGGTGGTGATGGTGGCTACCTGACCAGGTGGCGTCGATCTACCGCAACGCTTGGCCACACAAGAAGCTTAATTTGTTGCAAGTTGTCCGCTGTCTCCGCTTGACTCCCCATCAATCAGCGACCGATTCTTCAACTGGAATGGTGCAAGAACAAGCAGAAGAATTGCTTTTTGCGACAGTACCGTTTCATCGAAAATTCAGAGCACGCCAACTGAAACATGTTCTTTTCATTTCCCTCTATATCTAGCTCTCAAGAATTAAGCCTTCATTGAAGACCGCGAAAGTCACTAATTATTCACTGCTTAAAACCAGCTTAATTAATAATAACAATTACATTTAGGCCAATAATTAGGTTTTTGAAAATGTTTTAACTTTAGATGCGTTGCACTTACAAGGGCTCACTTGGCTTAACTACCTTAGCTAACTTACTACAGTAGAAAAAGGTTTATTTATAATTCTCTTGGAATTGTCTCAAGTTTAAAATTAGGTATGTCATTTCTTAGAATATTGCGCTTTGAGTTTGAATGAAATGAATGGTAGAAGAGGATGAAGAAAAACATCATATCTAAAACCTGATTTTGAGTTGGAAGAGTGGTAGATGGTTTGCACATGCTTCATTGGCTAAGTCAAAGGTTGAGTCCGTGCAATTAAAAATTGAGTGAGCCATCGACTAATTTTAGTTATTTAGTAAGTTCAGAAATGCTTCTTAGTTTTATAAATGATAAATATTGCAATTAGGTACCTATACACTGACATACATTATTTTCAACACGGAACTCCAAATCAGGCTAAGGCAAATCATAATTTATGCAAAGCTGAAAGTTTCCAGTACTTAAGTTGGAATAATCTATCCCAACCCAAGACCTACTTAACCCTCTGGTGGCCCTCCCCCAATTAACCCTTATCCGTGCACCACACATGCCAACCATACTCTAATGAAAATCTATCACAGTCAGCACAGGTCTCGCTGAAAGCGAAAATTCATTACACTTTCCCAATTATGTGAGATACATTTTAAACAAAGCAGCCGGGAAAAACCTCATCTTAATCAAGTAAATTAATAGCAGCGAGAAGGAGCGAGTTGCCAGTCAGAGATCAAAGTAATTAATTATAATAATTAAAAACTTTTCAGCATTCCCTGTCTCGCTCACTTCATCACGCCGAAGTTACCACAAACTTTACAGCATTTGCATGAATGTGTGAGAGAGATGGATTGTTTGTTCAAAAGTGCGTGCACCTGTTGAGATTTCGGTAATTCCCCAAGCAAATCCCATATTCACATCTTGTTCGGAACATCGCCACCCGCCTTTTTCTACGTGTTTTCCACGTTTCATATTCTTCGTGGTGGAACTAGTAGTTTTTGTCACTATCGCTTTTGTTGTCTTAGAGTGCACTAGTTTTTTAATTATCGCTAACAGCCTTGGAGGCTGCAAAGTTCCACTTGGCTGCCCTAATACACTAAAAGCATTTACCAACACTGCCTGCCACGCCCCCTTACGCCCGATTAACCCCCACACGCCCACCGGCAATTGTATGTGCTCATCGGTGCAAGCACTCGGCGCATGTCGCCATCCCTTTCCAACTGACAGTGGCGTACGCAGGATAAAAGGGGTTATAAAACACTTACGAGGATTTCTAATGTATTATAAGATTATTGAATGAAAATACACTAAACAAAAACACTATTGTACATTTCCTATAAGTCAAGTAAACATTTCGGAAGTGCTACTAATGTTTTGTAACTTGTTTTATCTTTTGTGAATATTCATATTGATCCCCTTTAACCGAATCCCTCGTATGCCTCTGGTTCACTCGAAACATCCATCACATTTTGCTGCGAGATAGAGCTTGAAGTGAAAGAGGATGAAGGATGTTGGATGCAGATGCAGGTTACAGGATGGAACTTTTAGGACATGGTTTGTGGGATGCAATCATCTAGAGTGTGCAAAAAAATGAGCACTTCAGATGAGGAAACCGCAATGAATAAGCTGCGACATCTGCAAGGGGCGTGGCAGTGCGCCCACTTGGAAGCAATTAATCGACCAAACCAAATGGCAAGCGAAAAAAGGAGAGGCGTAAGTTCATTGGGAGCTCTAACTTCTTAGTTCATAAAAACTATCCTGTTAACAAGTCACCGCGTCAGTTAATTTACTGTAATTTATTAAAGTTTACACTATTTGGATGACTAATTGGATTCGGTCTTCTTGATGTTGAGAACGCCGGCGGCATCGGTGGCACCCTGGATGTTGGTCACCTTCTGGTTGCCCTGGGCATCGATAACGGCCACGGTCTGCTGGATTTGGGTGGCGGGAATGGCTCCAACTCCGGAGCTGTGCTGGTAGCTACCGGTGCCTCCAGTGGTGTAGAGGCCTGCGGTGTTGTAGCCATTGTTGTAGTTGGAATAATAGTTGTTGCCATTAGTTGCGGAGTCCTCGCCGAAACGGGTGTCAAAGGACACACTACTGGAAATTGAAACGATCATTAGTAATCATCAATGGAAGTCCTCATTTTCAAAATAACTCACGCTGGAGCAGCCTGCTGGATGTAAGTGGAGCCAGCATGACCGGAGCCATCGGGATTTTGAACGCTGTGTGAGGCGAAGGTGTAGCTGCCGCCGTTTCCACTGGAGGAGGAGGAGGATGATGACGAGGAAGACGAACTGTACACCTGGCGACGCAGACGCCTCAGGAGATGGGCATTCACGGGGTGGACATCCGACTGGTGGCCCTCCGAGTCCAAGGTGAAAAAGGCACGGGGCAAGAACTGTCCAGCTTTATGAATAAAGAGCAATGAATTTAGCGATAAGTATCTGAAATCGATCGATATGGTAGCTTTAAAGCTTAGATTCTGTTCACCACTCTCTCCTATTTACCACGATTATATATAATGAACTTTTGATTTGGAATTTATTTTGAATAGTATGAAAACCTTTGAATCATAACATATACATAGCATATATACTATGCAGATTTATTCCAAGTCATTTATGATAATGATAATCCCAAAAGTATGCTTATAAATCTCAACCATTAAACAATGGCAATTTCTTTTTTGAGTGTGAAAGTTTGTCCACTCAGCGATCTCGTGAATAATCAAACCTAATGCCGGTTTGAATAGCCATATTATAGAAATCGTAACAAAAAACGAATTTGTTGTGCGGAAAGTTTTGCTGTGCAAACATTGTCGCAAAGTTAATGAGCTACGCGAATTTCACAAACCAGTTTCAGTTTCCGGATGGGCTCGATAGGTTTTTGGGTATTATTAGCATACTCGCACCCGTCGACCACTTGTTAATTCAATTAATAATAAACACGATAGCAGCTCCGACTAGCGATGATGTAATTGCACAATCCGGCTCAAGCTCTCATCAAATTACACTCAAATTGCTTTTTTTTGCTCACCGGAAGAGGCCGAAGCGGTAGTAAACGCAAACAAAGCGATGGCAATCACAGCGTACTTCATTGTGAAGCGGTATGGATCTGTAAGAACACACTTAGGCACTTAGTAGGGGTAATTCAGTGGGTAGGGGTATGCGGGGGCCTATCTGCGGTTCAGCACTCACAAAGACGAAACGAAAGACTGAGGCAGCGAACGCGTGAAAAGTTCCAAAACGACTAAGCTCGCGGTGCGGCTCCCTAGCGCTTATATATGGAAATTTCGAACGCTGACGCAGTGCGAACCATCTACATCATTATCATCTAAAGCTGGAAGAACAAGCAGAAGCCGTCAAACAGGCAGAAGAGTTGGGCAAATAACTCCACCGGTAGACTGAACAATAAACAAATACAAATAAAAAAAAAACAAGAGCCAGGCTTTTAAAGTTTCTTCTGGCTGTGGCTCATAAACGTAAAGTTAGGCCCAATGATTCATAAGATTTAATAACATCACAGCTCTCAGTTAAATTTCTCGCTCTGCAGCAGAGTTTATCTCACAAATAAATCCATCCGAAAAGTTAATGATTATGGGGAATAAATACATGACGAAGCAGCAAAGCGCCAACGGGGAATTTCTGTTCTGTTTGTTTTCACTTTATTTGTATTTCGCATTATATATTCGAACGCCTATGAACGAATAACGAGCCAAGCTGTTTTGGCCAGCTCGTGTAAATTGGCCAAGTGCCCTCGCTCTTCCCTATTGCTGTTTTTTTGTGCCCAGTCTGCGCCTTGAGCTCTGCTTTTGACCCGATTCGTGCTTGGCAATAAAGAACTTCTCGAACTTCTTCTCTTTGGCTTGGGGCAATAACCTGATTACAACGTGGCCAACACCTAACACACGGAGTATCAGAGAAACATACATTATACTTCGACGATCATAATGCTAAACTATATATGCTCATTTGTTTAATGGCTGGCATGCGTCCACTAATTATAATATTTTATGAATTTCAATAATATTATGTCTCGCTCGGTTTTACCGCTCCATCTGTTCAAAACTAAACTGGTTTTGATGGGATTGCTCGGCGAAATGAAAACAAATTTTGTTATTTAATTTTTCATTATCATATATGTATATTCCAGGAAATCCTTTAAATTAACCGGTTTTGTGGGTATTTGGGACTTTTGAAGTTATTATTATTTTTAATTACCTAAAATAAATCTAAGGCTTTGATGAATCGAAATATAATGAAACTATATAACATTTTGTGCAACAAAAATTATACTGCATTTACACATTTTTTACGTTTTGGTGAGCAAAGTAGGGGACTTCTAACAACTACAATTAAATAGACATATGTACTTATTTCAGTAAAATATTACCAATTTTTCACGCACTACTTAAGCCAATCTACCACCCCAGTTTCGTTTTTTTAACACATCAAAAAATTCAATTCCTTGGATTTATATTAATCCAATTGAAACCCACAAATTTGTTGCCATTTGTTGTGCAAAAGTATTTTTGAATTTCGCACACGTTCGTTGGCAAAAATATGTACAAATATTGAATACGAAAAAGACGAGGAAAAATTCCATTTTTTTTCCGCAAAAATGGTGACAGAGCAAAATGCTGACCACCGCCTACTTGGAAAAATAATCCCCAGCCGATTTGAACGATTTATTATTTGGCCCAGCCAACTCGGAGCCCGTCCGGAAACCCGGAACCATTAATCATCCGAGTCCAGATCCAAGTCCGAGTCCGAGTGGTGGACACAGGCGGCACTGCAATTGGTGGACATTTTGGAGTGGAAGAAACTTTTGCGGTACGTGGCAACGTGTTGAAATTACAAAATGTGTTAAAAAATGAAAGAGCAGGGCGGGTAAAAAGCAAAATAATATATTTCATTCACACACAGACTTTTGTCTCTGCTCCGCCGTCCATATAAAAAACATAAATTTCCTTTGAGAATAGAACTTGTGCGGGGGTTGGGGGGTGGCAAGGTGATTATGTTTGACAGCCGACTTGGGACACGGAGCACCGCCCCCTTTTTCATCGTCAGACAGGACATGGGTATTAGATCCTGGCCAAAGTGCCAAAACTGGCTTCGCTCTCCGTCTGATTTACGGCCAACTATTTTGTTTAAATTTTTACCACTTCCCTGCTATCGACACTCAACTTAAAACATATAAATCCAAGTATTTAAAGAGCAAATAAAGTTCCATTTGATTTTTTTTGCCCACGTTAATGATTTTCCTGCATCTCTGGGGATCAGCGAAAAATATGAATTATTGAAACAGCTGAAGGAAATAATATAACCAAATCGGAAGGCCAAATCTGTTTAATGTTTCAGATATTTTGGTGTGGGGGTACCAAATGACAATATGCTTTTTAGCTTTAACCTCCCTCAAGCGAAATTGATTTTCAATGTTTTTCTGTTTTTCGCCTAAAAATACACAAAAGAGTCGAAAAAATTTGACTGTGATTGTCACTTGAATGTGTGGGTTGGGAAAACCACTCCAAATCCACTTCACCAAATATGTCAGTATGGAATCACGAACCTCGTCTGATTTCTCCAGTGATTTTTCGCAATCAGCCTGATGAGGATGTGCCGAGTACGTTGCTCATGGAGGCAGTGCTATGATTAGTATCCTTTCAGCCAGGTCAAAAGCGATGCTGCCGCATGCCAAGTGGCCTCGGCCAAATGAAACTTTAATGCGGAACAAGGACAAAAGGCTGGAAGAAGCTGCCTGATGAACTACGTGATGGTCAGACAAATTGAAGTTACACTGGAAAGTAATTTGCTAATTTCCTAGTTTGCTTAGGCTTAAGGATTAAGTATGTATGCACTCCCCTATAACAAACTATTCATTCTATAAAATCAGTCACAAAAGTAAACCTCAAAAGAACAGAAATGGAAATGTTCAATAAAACAGACATTTTGTTGCAGTGTAAGTGGATAGTCAACGACAAAGTGAAATGCATTGAGGTTGGTGGCGAACAAACGCGACCTGAATCGGGAATATTAGCCAGCCTACTCCGCCCCCTCAGGATATATAGCTACTTCGACTAGCATATGCCAGATAGTATAGCAGGCGTATCAATTCCGATAATGTACTTGGACCACGAGTATCTTTATTATCCTGACTGCTGTGCAATTATTTCCGACTGCTTTTCGCCGTACCGCTTTTCCGAGTCCTGGGAAACGCAAACAAAGGATATTTCGCGCACACGCCTCGGACATGATTGCATCCGGGCAGGAAGCATTGCGTCGTGTCCTTTTTGCATCCTTACATCGGCGCTTCCTTCCTGCCGCTCAGAACCCCTGGCTGGGTGCTTTTCATCCGCAATTTTCACGCCCACTTTGTTTGATGATGACAAATCTCGTTGCGTGTTATCAGATTGGCCAACTTTCCGTTGCCATTCCCCTCCGTATTGCATAATTATGTTTATCTTTGGGAGCTGCGCTCCTGCCACGTGTCCTTGCGTTTTGGTTAGCTTCCTGCGATTTTGCTTGGAACGAGTGGCACGTGCTAATCGGCGGTCGTCTGCACCGCCCATGCACCCAGCCACCGCCCCCTCCCCGCTGTAAATGCAACCACGCCTTACATATCCGATAATTGAAATCGCTAAGCTGAACATCGGTATCGAAATGGCTTCATTAATCAGGTCACTTCGATGGCAGCGCATAATGTTCTCCAAAAATTTGAATCGGGGGAGATTCAAAAGCGGAAATAAGTCTATATAGCACTTAGCTCGATTGAATTTGCTCATTTTGTGTTACCTAATTGGGGAAAAGATGTTTCGGTTATTAATCATGAGTGGTAGATAGAAGATGCCATAGTTATATCACAAAACTGTGGTACATATCATAAAATATTTATTATAAATGAATCTTAGTGAGCAGGGGTTTCTTTCCTTCTATCCATTCACCAAAATATTGCAAAATATGGTTTAAATTAAATTTGCTCATTTACCTTTAAGGACATCCTTTGCTTAATGAGTGCACTCACGCCCACACCCACTCAGAACCGAATGAGTGTCGCCCTGCGGACGCATAAATTTTAAATAAAAGCCTCACACACGTGGAGAAAGAGAGGTGTATATAACCTCAGAGAGAGGGAGAGGGAGAGATACAGTCTGAGGCCAAGAAGTGTGCTAAATATTTAAGTACTTAAAACCATAAACCCGAGTATTTATAAATTGGCTTTAACAAGCTCGCATGTGACGGTGGTTGGGTGTGTCTGTGGCCTGACCCTTTTTTCGGGCACAAGGATCTGCTCGACTCGATTCCATTCATTAGAAATGCTCACTAATGTGCCCGACTTAATAATAATCAAATTTATATGCATGGTTATGTCCTTTAGAGCAGGACCACAAAACTGAAGTTTCGAGAGGATTGGCTGTTAAGTTTACGGAGAAAGCTTTTAGAATGAGACGTAGATAATATGTCAATATCCTTGTTTTCCAAAATGTCTGACCATAAGTGCAGATGTCCAGTATCGAAACACGCCCAAGACCAGTACCGTTATTCTGCTACCAGTTTCTTGTTTGTTTTTGTTTGTTAGCCAGCTTGTTTGTGGCCGACACTGAGACTAAATGGCCAAAAAGGTCGCCCCCTCGGGAGTTCCTTAGTCCTGCTGCCAGCTTCTTCCTTCCACAGTCTTTTTTGGGTCCGATGAGATTTGAAAATTCCACAAAAATTAATTAGGAATGCTGGCATCCATGTTGTGATAGGCTAGTTCCTTTCGCCTGGCAACATTTTTGATGTGACTGAAGAGAATCATCTTTTTGGCCACACCCGGAATACTCATTCTTCAAACAAGAAGCGACAATAAAAACAAATTACAATTGCAACAATGGCAGCGGCAGCAAAACATTTGAGCCATTTTCCCCACACAAACACACACACACACACTTTAGTTAAATGAACATTTGCAGGACCTAGATATTTATTTATTACAGGGGTTGCGCTGCAGGAGCATTAACCCCTTACTGCCCACGGCAGCCTCGAAATACGGAGGACTGAAAAAATTGAAATAAATTACCAAAACTAAAGGCAACAACTGTTCGCATAATGAAGTCAAATTATATTTGTGCCCAAGTGCACTGTGAGAAATATAATATAATAAATGATTTACACGTTTGTTCCATGCAACATTTTTTGGTGAAACTAGGCAACCCTTTACAAGTTCTTCAGTTGCTAAACACTATTCTAGTATTTCAATATATTTTCACTTGTTCTGGTCCAAATTTCTTATAACTAAGGAATAATTTCCGTCTGTGTATTTGAAAAAGGGGGAATTGGAACATATAAAGATGGGGTGCAGAAGAGATGATCAGGGAAGGTGTGAGTGGTTCAAACTAGCTGGGCGTTGGGATAGCGAAGGGTGCGTCCTTTGCTGGTCCTTGGAATTATGCAAATCGGCTGCACTTCAGATACTACTACCCCTACAAAAAAAAAACAAAGAAAACCCCCTACAAACAAACGTATTAGTGTCATCGAGCATTTGCCAAGCCATTTCATTGACACGTAGAACACCTTTTTCGTCCACTTCGTATGATGTTATCATTTAATTCTTGGGGAATTAACACGGACATTGTCGACCGTAAATGAGCTAATTAATCTAGTAAATGTGTCGCAGCTCATTCCACAATTTCTCTACTACTTGAGAGCCAGGAGGGGGTTCGCGTTTTTGTGGTTCTCCAGAGGATCCCCAATGCTGACACGCTTCTCCAGGTGGCGGAGGAGTGGGAAATGGAAAAAGGGCAGGGTTTGCCCCTCGGGGAGCTGCACTAAAACCCCAAATGAGATGCATGAATTCCGCTCCGCCGACAAGCAGCTCATAAAAGTTAACATCGAAGTATTTACAGCACATTTTGTGGAAACTTCAACTTGGAATTTGATTAAATGCAAACTACTTGAACATTGTATAATATATACAACTTCAAATCAGGTATGTAAAGATCTTTGAATTTATTGATTTGTTTAACCAATTTAGGTTCCCTTTGACTTCTCTTATTTTTGTATATTTTGGCTAACTATTTTTGGCCACAAATCGATCTTTTGTCGCGCCAAAGTTAATGAACCAGCCGCACTTTTCCAATCTCGCATTTGATGCGTTTGGATTCCACATATTTGGCCAGACTGAAAAATAATTTCATGTTTATGGCCACGTTGTTTTCACCGGCCACAAAAATGCTTATCGAACGCCGGAGATCGCCAAGCGAGACTTGTAAATATTTATGATTTTTTGCGATTTTTATTCGACTGATAAACGGGTTTTTCCCATCGCACCGTTGCGATGTGCGAAAATGTTTGTGGGAAGAAATTGTGCACCTAGCCCAAACGATTCGATTCACCTTCTGTTTGTTGAAATAATAAATCTGAAGAAAGGTTGTTGTGTTTTTGGAGGACTCCAACCCCTTTGTTGTTCTTATGTAAACGAAACCTTTTTTCCTACATAGCTTTATAGTGAGTTACCCTCATGAGAACGTTTAGGCCGTGAATTGGGTAAATATTTAAACTGGTTGCGATTGTTTTGGCAAAATCGTTGCAGTTGGTCAAACACGTGTTTGAGATAATTTAATTAAATTTACTTGGCTTTTTTACCCGTGCCACGTGCCACTCGAGTCCAGTTTGCTGCCCTCGTAATGGAGTGGCAAACACTTGAGCACTTGCTTTAAAAATGCGGCAAGTGCAGTTGGCTTGGGTGGGTAGGTTAGCTTGGTTGGTTGGCTGGCTGGTGAAAATTCCTAGGAATTGAAAACTTTGGTGGTCTTCGGACGGCAGACAATGCAACAATGTCATACGTACTTGGATGAATCGCTGGCATCTGTCGCAGTCCGTGGAGAATAGACCGAAATTCCCCCGAACTCACGACCATGATGTGGCGATGATGACTTGTGGAAATCAAGCAATGATTTCCAATCCATCTGTAACTAAATATGATTTATTTTCACGGTGTGTGTTAGCCGCTCTCGCCCCTATCATTAGTCGGGGCCCCGGGTAATTTGCATAAGTGTCCTGGCCCCAGGAACCAAAGGACGCACTCGAGAGCGAGCTGGAAACTAATTAAAATGTTCGCGCCTCAAATTTCCTCCGCTCGCCCTTATTTATGACCCTGTGAATGTCTTGCATATGGACGGAGCTCAGATCCTTCTCGTTTTCCTCCTTTATTTTTTTGTTTACGAGTGACAAATGGGACATTTACATGCGAGTCAGTTTGCATATTGGAATTATTCATGGTTTCTTTAAAGATGGCGCAGGATGTGATGTCGCGGGAAAAGGATGGGGGTTTCCTCAAGGAAATCGGAAATAGAAGAGGTTTCTTTTCATACTACCAACATGGGGGCACATAAAACTTTTATTTGAAGAGCTAAATGTAAACATACACTATTTAAATACATTTTTTTGGATAAGTGAACAAGGTACTTAAAGTAACACTACCTTTTGAAAAAATGTTATTTATTTTTATTTTCTGTTTTTTGGTACATATCGTATGTAATATCGTAAGTCTACAAATCCGCTTACGTTTAAAAGTCAAGCCGCTGGCTAATTGACAAAAGTGTCCTTCCGATTGACACTTTGCCAACCCTCCGTAATCCCCTAAGTCGCCATAGGGGTTGGGTAAAAACCAAATCCGGAGAATGTACCAACAAATTATTTAGCAATTGGCTAGTGCTAGTCCGGCGCCATGTAAATCCAATTGTAAACAATTTGAATCAAATTCCGGGGGCATCGCCACCGCAAGGGGGTGGCATGGGCTAAGGGGTCATGGTGTTCCATGACAGCTGTCGCGGCCGGGAAACTCCACTGAGGATTGGGCGTGATAAAAGGGGTTAATCGAACGCGCGGACCACAGCTTTTGGATCGGGGAATTTTCTTCACCTTTGCGGAAAAAGAAAATTTATTTGTCAAAGGGCGTGGAATTTCCTTTTGGGTATTTTGGTTAATTAGCGATGTCTGGGGACATCTTCAGCCTGCTCTTTTCGCCTCTGATTTACACATAAAATTTGGTGCGACTCAGCTCTGGGGAAATGTTTTCAGAACTTCTCAAAAATAGACCAACAAGTGAGGGAGTGGGGAAAATTCGGGAAAAAAGAGTTGCCGTCTTGCGGTTAACGGAGTTTTCGGGCCTTGTCAGAAGTTAATGAGATTACCACGCCCTCCAAATTAATTCACGGAAAAGTCAAACAAGCTCTTTCTCTTTCCCTCGTCCATTCAATCGGTCACAGGCAGAAACCGCAAATGCGGAAAATGCAAATTGTTTTTCATGCGAACCCAGAACCTCAAAAACCTATGCCATCCCCTGACCTTTTCCACCTTTTGTTCTCCTAACGAGGCGTGAAAATTTTGTGGGCGGTTCCGGTAACTAATCCCTTGCTGGTGGATGAGAAAGAGGAAGGGTATGCCTATAGGCACTCCACTCTGTTTGACAACTTCTTCTCCCTAAATAATGTGCGAAAGTCAGAAGGGTTAAACCCGAAAATGATGACTAATCAAGTATGTGCTCACAGCAAATTTATAAAACAAAGGGCAAGTTATAAAGGGAAGAAAGTGAACTATGAAACAAACAACAGGATTACAACTGCCTTCACGTGCATATAACTATTCATATCCCTGAACATTATAAATAAAATTATGTATGTTAAATATTCAATATTCATATATTAAATATTCATTTAAAAATTTCTTGGTTGTAAATATTTTATTTTTTATTTAAAAAGACTCAAGAGGATTCAACATAAACACTTAAAATTAAACAACAAAATATAAATATAATTATACAATTAAAATTAAACAGAAATTTTATCCTAAAAAAAAATGAGTACTTATGGCTGCAGTTTCTCCATTTTCACGACTGAATATTTTTTGACATCCAAATGTGCAGTTCCACTATTTCTCCGCCGTTCCGCTTAGTTAGGCGCTGCTTGGTTTTTGAACTGCTTTGCCGACAGCTAAAGAGAATCGCCGCTCTCTCTTGAAGTCGCACGCCCAACTGGCCAATCAGGTTTGAGCACCGCACACAATGGCATTTGCCTTTTGGGCTCCCCCGAGATTTTGGTTTTGGTTTTGGGTTTTAGTTACCGTTTCGGTTGTGTGTTTTGTTTTTCGGTGCCCTGTGTTTGCTGCCTTTGGCTTTGTCTTTGCAGGCGTTGACACTTTGGTTTCCCAACAGAGCTGAACCGAAGGTGCCTGGGAATAGAGAATAAAGCCAAGCTGAAATGGAGACCCGAGATCCCAAAACCGAGATCCTAGACACACGCCCCCTGCGATTGGGGACGTCGTTGCGCTGGTTCCATTCGCACCGTTCCTAGGGGGCTGCTCTCACTCGCTCCCGCTCGCTCCCATTAGGATGCCATAGGATGGTGGTGGGTTCTTTTTTCTGCTGACAGCTTTGCGTCTCTCCACGGGATTGGCCATTGGACTGCCGCCAACCCCCACCCCCTCCGACACGCTCTCTCCGCTCTCCCAGTGGCGCAGACTCGTTTCGTTTCCATTTTCGAAACTCTCGTTGGCCTGCCGTGTTACCCTGCTTCTACTGCTACTGCTTCTTCAGCTACGGCCGCCTTTGTGGCTCTGCTGCGTCGCTGCCGCTGTTGCTGCTGCTGCTGCGCCGTCGCCGCCGCTTCTTTTCGACTGCTGCAGCAGCATCGCTTGGCAAGGATTCAGTTGGGGTTTAACAGCCACTCGGGACGGTAGCGCGCGCCGCTCAAACTTGTTGCGAGACCAATTTTCCGAAAATCCCAAATTCTCTACGGTGCATTGGCCAGTTCACCCAAAAACACCCACACACACACTGTCTCACTTTCGTTTCGCGATTGATTGCCAGCTCTCCGGAGACCAAGAACCAAAATAATAGAAAAGGGAACCCAATACCAATACCACGCCGCAAACCGATCGAGTTATAAATACAATACGCAAATTAAAAACTAAACAAACAGTAAAACGCCTAGCAAAGAGCCTTCAAAACGGCAGCCACAATTTCCAGCGCAGGATTAGGAGGAGACGTCGCCGCGTACGCTGATCTCCACCAGCACTCGCATTCGCACCATCCGAATCCGCATCCACATCCGCATCCCCATCCGTTTGCCACCGACGGCTTCAAGCTGCGTTCCGAAGAGCCGGTGCCGGGCTTCAGCTCGGCCTCCCCCTGGCCCACCCTGGAGCTGGGCATGGAGTGGGGCCGGAAGCTGTACCCCAGTGCCGTTTCCGGTCCGCGATCCGCCGGCGGCCTGATGTTCGGCCTGCCGCCCACCGCCGCTGTGGACATGAACCAGCCGCGCGGACCAATGACCTCGCTGAAGGAGGAGCCGCTGGGCAGCCGGTGGGCCATGCAGCCAGTCGTCGACCAGAGCAAGTAAGTAAAGGGATTGGTTTGAATTGTGAACCGAAAATGCCCCAACAAAGTGATCTTCCCAGTGCTGAAATCAAAACATATCTATAAAAACTGACCCATAGAAAAAAAGTGATCTTCAATGTGTTAAAGTGTTTAATCTAATCTGAATGTTCAGCGGAATAATATAAACGCTTAGTGTATTAAGTTAAATCTGAACTAAGAGTAAATTTCATTGCTTATTCTTTGTGGATAGTAGTGATACAGAATCCGCATAATTTAAATATAAAATCATCCACAACTTTAAATAAATTAGAAGTTTTCAGGATATTCCGATTTTAATTGTTTCCTATTTGCTTATAAATTATGCAGGTTTATTTTTATGCACAACTTTTTTTAATTTAACATTGTCTTTTTTGCAAAACTATAGTATCTCTCTGCCAAAAGTACTTTCCCACTTGCAGTGTTTTTAATAAATAAACAAGGATCAATAACTAACGCATCAATAACAAACTAATGCACATTCAGAATTCCGTTCAGAAACTTAAGCTTGCTACTAGATAATAAAGATCAAGCAATAAGCAGCCACAAAGCCTATAAGAAATGTCGTTTATGATGTGGCGCCCAACATGGGGCCCATCAGCATTCATTGTTGACATGTAACAAGGTGGGCTTAACGGGAAACCCCCTTAATCTCTGCTAATCTCTCCCCAAATCTCCAATCTCCAAGAGAAAACGCGCCAAAGTGCCCGCAACAATGTTTCAGCAACACACGCACGCAGAGCCCAAACAAAAAAAAGTCTCCAAAAAGGGAAGACTGTGAAAGAAAAAAAAAAGTGCGTTTGTTTACTTTTGGCCAAAGCCGGCATCCCGTGTGTCCAAGTCCAACAATATATGGAGGCCCCTAGGGGAGCGATTCCGAAACGTAGTAAGTCAGTCAGTCAGCCGGGGAAGTGGGCGACTTTTTATGGCCGCCACCCACCCTGTGGGCCATAAGATGAACCCCAAAACAAAGTCCGTCCATTCAGATCCCAGACTCACTCGAAATTCCCACTCAAAATGTTTGGGCGC
The DNA here is from genome assembly GCF_004382145.1 of Drosophila mauritiana. Lineage (NCBI taxonomy): Eukaryota > Metazoa > Arthropoda > Insecta > Diptera > Drosophilidae > Drosophila > Drosophila mauritiana. Next base: position 13,211,757 of record NC_046668.1, on the reverse strand, counting down.
ACGCACTTTTTTGGGATGATACTTCATGGTGGGCGGAGGGATAAGGCGGCGGGGGCTTTGAGCCGAAAAGAGATGTTATTTGGACTTTGACTTTCACTTTCGCCTCATCCAAATGAAGCGACTCCCAAGAAGTCACTCCACTCTCCGCTCAAGGACCAAAAAGGACCCCCAACAGAGGGTTGCTCGGGAAAGCTTTTATTTTTCTTGGCCCTTGTTTGTTTAGTTGCGTTTGAGATGTTTCTGGCGTGAGATGTTCGCGCCGAGAAGAAGTGCGCGAGTTGCCCAAACGGAAAGCGAGAGCGAAATGACAGCGGGATTTGTTCATTCAGCGGCGGCAAATCAGCACTCCCACCCACACGGACACCCCCCACATCACCATCTCGATAATCACATCCAGAGGCAGGACAATCCCAATCAGAACCATAATCACAATCAGACATTAGACAATAAGACAATGCGCTGTGATACGAGGTAAACAACTTGTGATGGTATTATAATCGAGTGAAAAATCTAGTCAGAAGTTGAAGTTTTTATAGGAAGTATACAAATTCTATGAGTACTACATTTTTGTGCAATTCATGTGCTAAACAACTAAGAAATGATTGCTTTTAAGAGCAAAGTGTGCTACTATCGGTAGAAAAATTTAAGTACATTAATTGTAATCAAAAGTTAATGACGAAGCAAATATACTGTGCTCAATTCGAACCACTTAGTATATTAAAACTAAGGATTATTTGTCATTAGAGCTGCTATATTCAGTCTATACAAACCGAAGAAATAATTTTTTTCAATCAACCAAGTGATTATTTAAGTTTAAATATTTTTGACACTTCTCTTTTTACTTGAAAAGTACTGTTCTCGAAAGATTGGAATGCCTGTTATTGCCGAACCAAGATTTAAAATGATTAGACAATCTTTTCAAATAAGATACCTTACTTTATTAATAATTTATAAATATAACAATTAACACATTTTACAAACACATTATAACTCCTTCAGACACTTTACTCCCAAATTCTTTCCTCTCACCACCAAGAAAAACGTAAACTTTTGTGATTTGAATTTTGGATTTATTACTATTTTGTAAATGTTCAATATGTTTGTGGCAACCCATTTATTTAAACACTTATCAGACCATCTAACTGGAACAGCAGAAACAATGTTGTACTATAAACAAAGTGCATAAACCACACACAATGGTGTGTTGTACTTCTTGTCGCCGCTCGTAAATCAGAGGAATATTCGAAAATTTATTTCAACAAAGATTGTCCAGGGAGAAGAAATGGAAGCAGCTACAGCTCCAACTCTAGATTGCAACAAATGGCCGTAAAGTGTCCTTAAACAATGAGGATATTTTGTGCCACCAATAAAGTCGCCTTTTTTAAAGGGCTGGCAAGTGTGGAAAGCGGATTTTCACGTGCCTGGCCAGAAATGGACTAAACGTGACCACGAAAAGAGCCCAGTGCTTCACCTCCGTGCTATTTTTCCTGCCGGCCACCTGGGCATCGATTTGCGACAATTAAATGTTGGCATAATAAAATCAACAGCAAAACGGCCACAAAAATGTTCTATATCTCGTTTTTTTAGCTGCTCTTCTCCGTTGCAAATTGGCGGCAAGTGCAAACAAAGTGAGCTGGCAAACTGCCGCAGAACGATTTTCCACAATTTCCAGCCAGTCGAGTTGAAAAGTCAACAGAAAACAAAAATTCGAACAAAAAAAAATCGGAAAAAATGGAAAAAAGAAAGCGGACTTAGGCGGCTGAGGGGGTGTTGGCACAAGTTTTTTATTTGCCAGGATGTACTCGGCATTATTTCGCTGCTCACTTTTCGAACACTCGACTCGACTCCATGGCCATAACAATAACCTTTCACCAGAATGTAACATGTCTGGCATTCATTCGTATGTCGTACACTGGCACCACCTTTCCATCGCCTTTCCGCCCACAAAGGTGACTACTGCCGGTGAAAATCGCATTGAACTTCCGCTTTTCCGCCCCCCAGTCCCCGCGGCCTTCAACAAAATGCTGGGCTGCCTCTTAATTTGATATCATCCTGTGGGTGAATCAACTTTAGCACCGCAAAATGTGTTTGTTTCCTTCGCAAAATTCGTATTCAGATTCACTTGAAGTCCGCAAAGGGCATTATCCGCATGTATTTCATGTTATTTTAAGCTCTCACTTCTCATAAACATTCTCGTCATTTAAGGTCCTTTGAATGGTTGGCATTGAGTTGGGTATCATAAAAAATATTGCAATATTGTAGAAGCTGCCTTCAACAAGAAATTTAAATTGTTACAGAAGCTGTTCATATATTAAAAATACAAACATATAGCTATTTTAAATTTTAAAACCTTAACAGCTTAGATATATCACCTACTTTATCTTTTGCTAAGTTCAATCAAAGCTCCTTCCATGACTCGCTAAATCGTATCGCTCATCAACCGCTGAAAGGCAATCAGAACTGATGAAAAGTTGAAAGGCAAATCCGAGTACCCACCGATAAAATTGTCCACCAAATCCACTGGGTATCCATACGAGCACTTATTTAATAACTAGGACGCAATTCGATTGCACTTTCGATTGGAGCGGGAGGGTGAAGCGGAATGGTGACTCTATCATTAGCTGATGGCTGGGCAGAGTGCTCCGAGTGCGACATTATCCTTTGGCAAATGTGTATATAATTGCAGGACCCCCGAGTCAGTTGGCCAGCCAGGACATGCGGCTCCTTGACATTGCCTGCTGCGCAAACAGGAGCAGCACATAAATAGTGCAGCAAATAACGCAAATACAAAAAATCTGATAAAATCAGCATTTTCTAAATTAAATTGTTCGTTATGCATACAGCGTAGAGAGAAACAAGAAACAAGACCCTACCTTAGTTCCTTCCAGCCCGACATTGTCCGGTAATTGTTCGCTGACAGGAGGATTGTTGATAATGGAAGGGGAGCAGGGACACGAGGTCCTGACATTTAGCATATGGACATATGGGGGGTGGGGCAAGGACAAGCCTTTACGCCGTCTGCGGCTCAGTGTCCACGTGTCCTGCCAGCGATAATTGCCCACTGTCTGCTTGGCCCACATACAACAAATGTACATACATATAAAATATTTCAAGGAAGGAAGGAAATATTTGTAGAAGGAAAGGGGCGTTCGGCGGACAACAAGGACTGTCATACATCAGGATTATTGTGTCACGTTGATGTTGCTTATGCGCTTTTAATGATAGTTGTCTGAGCTGTGAGAGCTGCTGCCCGAATGTCATTCTCTAGTCTAATTGAGTTGCCCCTAATTCTGGCCACTACTAAACTAGACTCTCGCTGCCAATTAGAGGCTCTTTAGGCCTGCTCTATATTTACCCAGCTAATGGCATAATTACAGTCTCCTCTCGCACGTAATACTAATTTCACTAATTCCCGCCATTTATTTCCTTTTGAATCCATTGCAGTTTGGGCATCGGCCGCGCCCACTTTGAGAAGCAGCCGCCCAGCAATTTGCGCAAGTCGAACTTCTTTCACTTCGTGATCGCCTTATATGATCGGGCTGGACAACCCATCGAAATCGAGCGCACGGCCTTCATTGGATTCATCGAGAAGGACTCGGAATCGGATGCCACCAAGACGAACAATGGCATCCAGTACCGGCTGCAGTTACTCTACGCAAATGGTGAGTGCGAAGTAATGCTAATAAAGATGGAACCCTATATGATAAATATGCTTCATATTCCGTTTCTAGGAGCTCGCCAGGAGCAGGACATTTTCGTGCGTCTCATCGATTCGGTGACCAAGCAGGTGAGTTCAAAAATATTTCACTCTAAGGTATTCCAAATAGTTATAAATGAACTCAATACAAATTGCAAGAAATGGTGCTATAATTAGCAAAAATCATAAAATAATCTATATTAATTACAACTCAAGTGTTAATCCTTTACACATCCTGAAAGAAACGCCCAAATACCTAATTTGAATAAGTTGAGTAATTTCCTGCAAAGAAAACTCGAAACAACTTCAAAACCACTTAAAAATATTTGGAAAATTTGCAATTCATCTTGCGATTGCCACTTACATAAATTAAGAACTTCCTGATTGCCACGCTGCTCACTGCAAATTAAGGCCAAAGTTAACCAGGCTATGAAAAACCAATTCCTTCCACTTGGCTGCTTCCGTGCATTTTTCCTTTTCCCGGACACGATGTTTGTTTTGCTGATTCGAGCATAAGTTGCATTCGAAATTGATTGTCATGGCTAATTAAGTGTGTCCTGGTGTGTCCTTTGGCCAATAAATTGAGCCGTCAAACGAGCAGCTCGTTCGGCCAGGACTTTTCCAACTTTTCCGCGTGGAGAAAAAGGGGTGTGACCGGGGCTAACGAGAGAAGCGAGAAGCGAGCAAATCGAGAGAATCACACGGGGATCGAACATTGTTAATGCGCTTTGTTGTGGGTGCGTGCAGGTTCTGGGGCATTATGCTGGTCCTTATAGTCCTGCTGCACCATATGTCCGCTTTTGTGGGCCTAATGCCCTGCGAGTCCTTTTTCTTGCCTCTCCTTTTTCGGCCTTTTCAAGGGCAATTAATTTCTCGAGTGACAAATTTTTATAGACATTGGCCGGCTCCTTTCGCCGTCTCTTACCCATTAACCCCCCCGCCGAATTGCCCGACTTTCTCGATTTCTCTCCGTTTTTGTGGGCGTTCCCTGCCCATTTAGCCCGTTCGCATCTGAAAACGAGCGCGCAATAAATTTGTCCACAAATTATCGACAGCATGCGACATCTCGCCCCCTTTCTTTGACTTTATGGTGACAAATCCATTTGTGCGAATGCAATTTAATCGCAAAATTATTTGAGCAGCCACCAATTGAATTTTGCTAAAAATATCACACACGAAAAATGGCCGAAAAAGAAAAGTTCTCTCTCTCTCTGTGAAGTTTTGTTTAATTTTTTCGGCCTTGCCGATAAGAAGATTATTTATGGGCATTGTTTTAGGCAATTAAAGCTTATCGACAAATTGAATAGCGCCATCGAGAGTTACTTTAATATAGCAAATGAGTAATTACAAGCGGTTTAATGGGTCTTCAAGGAAACATACGAATTCCCGTGCCAAATGCGACAGATTCCCAAATGGCTACTCATTGGCACTACTCATTCATGTTTCAATTTCACAATAATCGAAATAAGATTCGGGAAGTAAAACTTATAAGTATGGATGATACATATATTTTCTAGGAATAACTATTACATCCCAGTTAGTTTCTTCCTCGAATTTCCCTAAATTGCCCATTTCCGCTTGACTTGTGGCGTATTTTTGATAGACCTACCCCTAAACCTGGGAAAATCACATTTTGTACACATTGGAAAAGTGTCGCAAGCTGGGAAAAGAACAATCATTTGATCGGATTAGGTGGGTTCGGCTGCCTCTTTACAGACCCTTTTGTTTTCGACTGGGCGTTTTTTGAATTTTACATTTCGTTTGTCGCGTGTCGCTTTTCTTTATCGGATTGCGTAACAGGTAAGGCGGGGATAAGCGAGTGTTATCTTCAGCAAGTGGGATTGTAACTCGAAACTCGAAACTGGGAACTGTGGCGGGCCGAATGCGGGCAAATGGCAGGAAGGCAGGACAATTGTCAACTGCCATCCATCCACGTGGCAGGACCAAAAAATAAAAACACAAAAAACAAGCAGCAGCAACGCACAACCCTTGCAACCCCTTTCCTTTGGGCAAATGCAGCAGCAAATCATGGTCATAATCATAATTACATTCGATCAGATAACGGCCAAAAACAGTTCGAACGGGAGGCGTCGCAATTGCAATTTGAGCTAACGATGGCACCACGGAAAATCGCCTCATTTCGGCGATCATATTTCATTTTCATCAGCGGATGGTGGATAGAATGGTGCTATAAGGGTCCGGCATAAAACAATAGCGAAATCCTTTGCCCGGTTTTTGTGTTTTGCCAAAATTGCGCTTATCGCGATTAAAACGCACAAACGCACGCACAAAAGCGCATCGAAATTCTAAACCGAAAAGAGATGGATATATGTAGGTAGCGTAGGGGGTGGGCGGAGAGAGAGACGGCAGATAACTGGCGATTAATGCACTCAGATAACTGAGTTATAGTGGTGGAAAGGAGCCCAAAAATCCAGGCGAACTACTAATAACAAGGATCCGCCAACCGGTTACCCGATTTACCCAACCGCTAACGGTTAATACCAAAATCGGGAAAAGCAGCATCATTAAATCCCTATAGCCATTGCACTCGCACACACACACTCACACACATGCTGTTGTCTGCGCGTGTTAATTAAGCGATAAAATTAATTTGTATGTCAACACTTAAAACGCCAAAAGAGAGAGAATCATTTTCGATTATTAACAAATTGTACGGGCACAGCTCGCTTAATGGCAAATGGTTATTGTTGTTGTCGCTGGCGCCGCCGGCCACTCAATAAATTCAACAGATTGCGCGAAATCTCCACATTTGCATGTGCGCTGTCCTCCGTCCGTCCCGCTCGCACCCGCCCAATTTATGGCCCACCCCACGCTAGCTCTCCCTTTCGCACGCAATGCGATTAAAAATGCTTTTATTTCACGGCAAGTGCATTTCTGCGGTCGAAAGAGATGGCATTAAGAGCGAGAGAGAGAGAGTGAGAAGACAGGCGGAAAAATGATATCGTCCTCATTATGCGAAATGTGTAATGCATGCGGCGGACTCCCCTTTGAAATTCTTCTGGCTCCCTTGGGGGAACTTCGGTTTTATAAAGGTGTGCCAAAAAAAAAGTGTGCACTGCGTTATGTGGGTGAAAGCAATCTTAACTTTAAATAAATGGGAAACGTAGGTTACATACTTTCGATACTTACAAATTAAAAATATTTAAGTCATATTAATATTTACATTTTTCAAAAAAACTGATTGATCTATTGAAATGTCACAATGCTCTTTATAATTTTTTATCATAATTAGAAACAATCAATAATTCATGAGTGCCAAAAAAAGGTATACATATGTACATAGCTCTGTATTTCATAAATTGCATATTTCAATATGCTCGTTTATGTAATTTTTCAAGAAGCTGGCATTACATTGCTAACCCGTGTCCCTAAAAATATGCAAATATCCTGCGAAGGGCAGGCAAAAAAGGTCTTTCACCCATTTCCCTCGACAAAGTGCACGAATGGCGAACTGAGGATGCACGAGTCCTTGCAGCGGTAACCTTTATTTCGGTGTCCTTTCTTCTTGGTGGGCAATTTATGCGTTGCCCCGATAAATGTAGCTTTAATAAATTAAGAGCTACCCTCTATGGGTTTTTTATTCGCTTTTTATTTTGTTTTGTTGTGTTTTATTGTGTTTTATTGTGTGCCCTTTCACAAACATTTTTTTGCAGTCGCTCCTTTGTCCGCGATAATTTATCTTGTTTGGCGAGATTTTTATTTGGCACGTTAAATATGCAGCATGTGCAACATGCAACATGCAGCATTCAAGTGCGTGAATAATGCAGCGAGCGTCGATTCATTTTATTCCAAAAGCGATAATAACAATTTGCAAAAATGCTGGAAAAAATCGACTCTTCGCTCGGAGTTTGATGGAAAATCGTTTAAAATTTAAAAGCTTCCTCGGCTCATCCTGTTTGCACCCCCCGCTCCCCGCCCACCATACGGCCCCCGTGTGGAGTCCTTTTTCTGCCTGTCCTGTCATCACTTCATCACTCGCTTTTTTGCACATTTTTTCTTGCTGTTTTGTTGTACTGCCGCTGACTCCTGTTCTTTGTCCTGTTGATAAATCGTAGTTTAAACGCTTTTACTCCAGTTTTAGTGGCTTTCGTTTAGTTTGCCGTTTTTTTATTAGATGAGCCATTTAGCCCCGGATTTCCGCAAAAACACGGAGTACGAGGTACAAACTAATTGTTTGTTTCTGCATCCCACCGCAAGGATGATGGATGATACCAGGATTCTAGCTTGTGTCCTTTTTTGGCAAGTTGGTTTTTTTCCTGGGCTAAAGAACTTAGTTTTGGTTAGTTTCATGGACCAGTTGGATTTATTTAGCATTGATTATGAATTCCTATCGGTTATTATCTTGGCATAGCATTATCTCCTTATCTGAATCCAACTAAATCTGAAGGACATTCCCTTTCGCCCTTCCGATGTCCTAAACAAACAGGTGACAATTACAAGTTGTCGCATAAAAAATCCGAGCAAAACTTTATGTCCTGTGCGCGAAAACATTGAAAGTCCATTAGCCCGGACTGGGATAAAAAGGCTATGCCATCCTAGCCCGGCCTATAATTAGCTGCACTCCGTCCGGAAAAGTTCGAGCCGTAATGCTGGATATCCCGCAGATATTGGACATTGAGCTGGGCCATCGAGGGCTGCCTGATCCTTTACAGGTTTCACCATGGGTCGGGGGAATTATTAACCTGACAAACGGGATAATAAGGGATGATCATAATTTTACATGTGCCCAGGCTAATGCCAAAAACAGCAGGGGGGCGGCTCTATCTCTATATATTCATATACAGGGTGGGATTCTGGAGGACTACTGCTGAATCTGCTGCTGCTGGTTGCATTAAAATTAATTTCTGATTATCTATCTGGTTGGGCACAGCCTCTGTCCATGGGCTCATCATCATTCGAGGATACAGTTTCGCTGCCGAAAGTGGAAACAAATGCACATATGCCAGTGACGTCAGAGGAAGCACTCGTCCTTGACGGCAAGTGGCAGGATTCCTCCTGCCAGCGCTCTGTTCTCTTTTTGTTTTTACTTTTTGGTGGATGAACAACACACACGGCTCAGGTTTTTGGCTTCCTCACTCGGTTATTGTTATTACTTTTGCGTGTATCTGCGTCAGTTGATGAATGATCCTCTCCCACCCTCCGCAGCACATCCTCGTCCTTCACCCCTCGCATATGCCGTGTTTTTGCCAACTAATTCGCTGGATGAGTGTTGGATTACGGTCAGCGGGCGGGGGGCGGTAGAAGGACACCCGCTTTAATCATTTTTAAATTAGAGAACTATGCGCCTTTTTGTCTGCCAACCGCCCCTCCACCTCATCCCCTTGTTTATCTATTTTGTTGTTGGAACTTCAAGAGCGTCCTGCGGAAATTGCAGCAGATTGTCGAACGCTGCACTTGCGGTTCCTGTTCCTTCCACATGGCACGATTCTTGGCCCACAAACACCACCCCCTCGAAAGCACGCCTCGCTGCCACCACAGAAGTAAGGAAACAACAAACAAATAGACAGTCGCTTCGAGTGGCGTTTTCACTGGGCAAACAAACACACAAATACTAGAACGCCCCTTCGATGCCCCTGCCACTGCCCCTCGCATATTATGTTCATGCAGAGGTAAAAATTGTGGACGCTGTCAATATTTGCATTGTGTCCCATATGTCGATTTGGTGGTCTCTAAGTTTTCGGGTCTCTGTAATTAGCATTTATGTGTGTTTGTCTTAGCCCAAAACGATTGCGGATAGGGGTCAAATTTGTAGAGGGGTCGGGTGTCGATGGCAGTGGGTTAATAACGGGTTCACGTGGGGTTTACACACGGTTGCTGGTGGCATGTAGCAAAATCCATGAGATTGTAATCTTTCTCGTTTGGTCAAAACAATTAGCTTTACCTGTGTTGTTTTGCCTTTAATCGATAGAAGAACGTATTTCTGAGATAAGTATCTCTTATTATTATTATATAGTAAAAACCATAACCTTTATAATCTATAACACATTATTATTTGCAATTGCAGGCCATCATATATGAGGGTCAGGACAAGAATCCCGAGATGTGTCGAGTGCTCCTAACGCACGAGGTGATGTGCAGGTGAGTGCTTATCTAGCAGTGATCTAATATCCTTTGGCATCGCAATCCACACCTTTTCGTTGCCGATTTGCGAATCAAAATCTCAAGTCTCGCGGGCATTCGGAAAGCGACTCCCTGGAGCTTCTTAAACTTGCCTTCTGTATCCCAAAAGGGAGGCTTGCCCACAGCCACTCAAATTATAGAGACCTGAGCTCTCATTTGTTTTGTCCGCATTTTTTTCCGTGATTTTTCCTGGGTTTTCCTTACGATTTTCTTGCGCTTTCCCCACCTTCCCAAAGCTTCCAGGGACTGCTTTAATTTTGTTGATTTTTAAGCTCCGTCCGGCGGGGCGGCAGAGTGTCCTTCGTTTTATTTTCACGCTCAAACTCACGCGAGCTGAAACGTATAAATGGTCGACTACCGCGCCGCCTCATCGCCACCCACAAGCACCCACTGCCACCCCCACCGCCCCTTGGGCTGCTGTTCACCCTTCTAGCAGCTTTCTGACAGTTGAAGGTTGCGTAGAAAATAAAAACGGCAGAGCAAAGGCAAAAAAAACTCGCTGAGAGAAAGCCAAACAACAAAAAAATTACACAGCCTTAGCCGGCGAAACCCCAGCCGCCACCCTTTACCACCCCCCTCTGAACCTCCACCACTGCCCCCTTGTTGCTGTTGTTGTTGCTGGGCCGGCCATCTTTTATTATTTCGGATTGGCACCCAGTTTTTATGTTTGCGTAGCATTATCAAAAACAAGGGGACAACGCGCACACACACCATCGAGAACGCACACACACACACACACGGGGGTTGCAGACTCCCCCATTAGAAAGAGAGGGGTGGAGAGCGCGGGCAGTGAGATAGAGATAGAGGTAGTGGCAGTGGCAGGACAACGAGGACGTCTTCTTTATCGTTTTGGCTTTGCGCCCATTTCAGTCATCCATGTTTATGTTATATATGCCCAGCGAAGACCCAAAAGCCAAAAGCCGGGTCCAAGCCAAAAATACCACCCCCAGATGACCCTCAACCACCACCCGTTTCGCCCACGCAACACACCACCCACCACCCCCAGCCCCCCTTTTATACTGCGATGTGTTCTTTTTTTTTTTTTGTTTTCTACATCTAGCCCAGGGGCTGTGCAGTCGAAAATTACGCAGCCATTGAACTCGATATAGATATATGAGTGCGTATATAGATGCAGATAAGGGATAAGTGCAGAGCAATGACAAATGTCTGACCCCCAAAAAATTGTCACATTTCAAACATACTTTGCAACACTAGACCAAGTCTTTAAAGTTCAATGTAATTGGGTTATGTTGAAGGTGATGGATTATAGGGGGCATCTTATAGATAACTTAAGTAAAGTGAAGTCCATTAATGTGGAGAATGTTATAGAGAGGGTATAGTTGCGATCATCTATCATTAGAAACGAAAGATTTGCTAGATTTATAATATTTACAAGTATTTTCTGACCATGGAATTATTTAGATTAGTTTTCAGTTAATCAGCTTACTTAAACTAAACTTAAAATTGAACTTGATCCAAAACTGTTGTTCTATTTTTCAGCCGCTGCTGTGATAAGAAGAGCTGTGGTAACCGCAACGAGACGCCATCGGACCCCGTCATTATTGATCGGTAAGTAGTCATAGTTCATTCTCCTCGTGCAGAAGCACAGCCACGACCACAACCACATCCACGTCCGTACCACGTCCTGTCCAGGACCTCGTCCTGTTGCTCCGCCACACAAAAGATGACATTTTAAGCTGCTTTTCATCATCGTCGCTGGCTTTTTATTTTGTCAGCCTGTTCTGCGGCTTGTGTATGCGTATCGTTGATTTATTGGCATTATTATCAACTGCAATATAAAACACGATGCGGCAGACGACATGCAAAGAGCAGGCGGGCTTACAACCCATTATTCGACGAAGGGAGCTGAAATGAAACAGAAGCTGCAACTGGGTGGCAAACTGAGTCCGCCGAGAGAGACAAACGAAAATTCATCAAAATGGCAGTGGCAAATTCTATTTTCATAAATTGTAAATTGAGATGCGCAGTTCGCGGCAATCCGACACTGCAAAGCTACTTTCCAGCCGGGGGAATCCCCCAACCGATGCCAACCGTCGAGCGTCGCGTGTCAGGCGAATTATGTTAATTGTCTGCACATCCTTGTGGCCGCCACGCCCCCCTCCTTCTACTTGTGCCGCCTGGCGTGTGCCCGCCCTAATTGGCTTCGGAAATATTATTTGAGTGCAGGCAATTTAAGAAAACCAAAAATGCTAAACAAATTGGGATGAAGAAGGAAGAAGTGGTTAGCAAAGGCGGATATCTGTATTAATAAGGATTTCCAACCTTGCATATATTAAAATCCTTTTAATTAGAGTGCCAGTCAATGCAGAGCAATCTGCTGACTATCTCTAGCTCTATAGCATCCAACTCCATTAACTCAAGCATTTTAGCCAAACCATTCTTGGCCAACTAGCACTGCCATTGCCGCCGAACTCATTGAGTTGTTAAGCAATTTTGTAGTCCCTAGGCCCCATTAAATTGAGGCACACCTTATGCAGATGATAATCAGCGCGCTGTGTGATTCCCCGTAAAACGACATCCACGGACCTCCGGCGAAGGGTGCGCCCAAGTATTTGCCTATGTGGACTCCATATCCATCTCCCATCTCCCATCTTCATTCTGCGCTTCCAGATGCAATTGCCATTTGTAGGACTTTCTGCGAACCGAGATCTCTGCGCTCCGCTTAATGATTCTATTATTAAAGTGGGCTGCCAAAGTGTCTGCGACCGGTTGCTGCCCCGCACTGACAATCAGCCCATAATTGGTGTCATAATTAAATTTAATTGATTGCCTCCGCCGGCTCCCCCACCTGAGTTTGCAAATTAGGAAATGGACGGGCCAAAAACCGAAGCTGAAGTGGCAAAAACCAACCAGGCAAACAAAATAAAACCCAGCCAGTTCTTGCCACACAGTAAAGAGCTGGCTGAAAAACACGATCTCGGCAAGATCACAGATCGCCCGCTGCACATTTATGATCTTGTTAAAATTGCTCGGCGTTCTGCTGCTCCAGAATGTCATCCGTTGGAATAACAGTTACACTTGGCCGATCTCCAGCTGGTGGTATTACATGGCAGCATTCCCATCGCTTTTTCTGCCCCACGTGCCCGGGTGCGACACTTTGCGCTTGATATTTACGATTATTAATTCATTTCTCCTCTATTTATTTGCCTTGTTAGCCGCGATGGTGAGCATCCAGCTCACACATTGGCTAATCCTGCCTAGAGATGGTAGCGTGAAGAACCTAACATAGGATCTATGCACATAACTTAAATATATCTGATATAAACATTTTAGTTCCATGAATGTTCTCCTTTAAAACAAAAGTATTTGTTGGTCTCGTACCCATTTGGACAATATTTCTATTGAGCTATCGTGACACGCTCACACCTGTGATCCCCGCCAGCTTCCCGTCCACATGTCGCATTTGTCAGGCGGGCTGTAACTTTTGTCGGCATTGCATTCCATTCCTGCGGCTCGGACGCATATCAATCACCAGTTGAAAACACTAGCGACTCCCAGTTACCAGCTACCATTTACCAGCAAAGCAGCACCCATCTCCAATCAGCTTAAAAGGCGGCATGGATCAGTCGGTGGCCACCAGAGCCAGCCCGCTCATTGATATGCCAGTAGATCATGCCGCCGGCGGGAAGACAAAGACCCCGGGATAATCTATCTGTTCGCAACTAAATTTTGCCTCTGCCCGTGGCAGAGATGGAGTTGAAGGAGTTGGATGCGGGGAAGTAGGAGGAGGAGGAGGCGGTGGGTCCCCAGCTAAAGCGCTAACTTGCCCGGGGGTCCAGCGCATTTTGCCACTCAAGCCAGCAAATGCCCCTCCACCGATCCAATCCGACTCGATCCAGGCGAAACTTTGTCAGCGGCGCGCAACAATTGGAACTGATTGAAAATTCCAAATCGGGGGATCCAGGGGGATACCGACTTGCATTTCCAAGTGGCTGACGAAAGCCAAAAACTGATACGATATGACAACAGCAACAGCACAACAACACCAGTTTGGGCCCAGAGCAACCAGCTACCAACTACCACCAGGTATCTCTCTCTCTCTCTCTCTCTCTTTTGGCCACATACTGACGTTCGGACGTGTGCCGTGAGAGCTACCCAACGGAGTGGCCACTATCCACTGTCCACTGGTCACTAGCCACATTCGCCGGCGATCTGCACATGTTTTATTGATGAATTTCTGTTATTCATGCAACCGATCTGCAGTTGGCCACAAGAGGAGGCTTTGGAGATGCCGAAATTGTGCACACAATAAGCTGGGGCACAGTGGGTCAAGGGATAGGAAAAACTGATGAAAAACAGATATGATCAAGGATGATATTCCTATCATTATACAATGTGATTAGTGTGCTTGCTTACCCCCATATCCTGAATAAACCTTTAGTTTTATTAGTGACCTATTTTTGAACTCGAAGTTAGATATCCTTGCACCACAGTTGAATAGATCGGTGCGGGATTTGCAATTACCTGGTGCAGGTGATGAGGGCTTAGTCGCAGTCGCAGTCGCGGTTGCAATCGTGCTCTCTCTTTCTCGGCTCCTTTTTTATTTATGATTTGCGAGGACACTGGACACTGGACGAGGGACACGGGACAGTGGACACTCGCATTGTCTCCGGCTCCGACTGCCACGCATTTTGTCTCTGCCCTTTTCCCAGTTTGTTGGCATGCTCTTCGTGTGTGTTCCATAATTAAGTGAATTTAAAGCTCACTTCTTTGGCGGTGGTCGTTGTGGTTGCTGTTGTTGTTCCTGTGATGTCCTTGTTGTATTTTTTCTCGAGGTATTTGTGTTGTTGGTTCTGCGACATGTTCCACGTTTTTGTCACACATTTTCACCGATCTCGAGTGGTTTTTTATTTGGCTCATTTCGCGTATTTCCCTCTGTGCTCCATTTGCTGGCTATCATTTCCTGATCCACATCTGGCGTATGCGTAATGACTTGAATTACACTGACAGCCATGCAATTGGCATCGTTATCGGTGGTGGTCATTAAAATCGTTATCGCGTGACAAGCGAAGAGCGTTCGACTTTTTAATTTGGGTAAATGGTGGGGCAATCAAAAAATTGACTACACCACCACTCAAACACCGAAAGCGTTGTAACAAAAACCAGAAAAAACGAACAAACCAACACATTGAGCGTGGGTGGGAAAAGCTCTCAGGCGAACAATCGGAAATTTACCACTCTTGCATTTATCTACGTCATTGGCGTTTTCTTCGCTTTATTTCAATTTTCTATATTTGCCAGTGTTTTGTCCACCGCAGCGACAAATAAACTAAGTGCCAACTCCCGGCCAACTACCCTCCAAAAGGCCCGCCCCTTTTCGCTGGCAACAAATAGAATTGACATTTTGTGGTGTCCAATATGCAAAAACGTAGGGAGAAGAGTTTAACAGACGAGGCAAGAAACAGGGTGCTCTCAATATCTCAGAAATGCTTCAAAAATATTAAATTCATAGGGTCTCTTATAAGTTTATGATTTCAGCCCCACCGGGGGCGCCACAAATATTTTTCAAGATAAAACAAATATTTAAATGATTGTCAATGATAATATATTAAATATCTAGATACATACTTAATCTAAACCAACATAAAATGAAAGCCTTAAACCAGTTTTCATAAGTTTCCCATTTTCATACCCCAAACTGTGCTGCGTGAGGTGAGCCAATGTTTTGGGCCATTCATTGCATGCCTTGATAATCGCACTCGCGCTAAAAACGATGACAAAACTGCTGCTAGTTGTTGGCTACAGTTTTTAATTTTCTAAATGCATTCCAGCCACCTGGACGGGCTGGTGTCGTGGTTGTCCTGCCGCCCGAGGAGGTGGTTATTCGGAGGGAAAACGAGAGGCGAGTCCTGGCTGCCAGTTGGCCTGCTCAAATATTCAAAGCGAGGCAAACAGGAAATGTGAAAAAAGAGACGATTTTGACGGCATTTGCGGTCAGCAATCGACAGTACGCCCATGAAATATTGGGCAGACATTCCGCGCAGACAGCCGTAGTGTGAGGAACCATAACAGTTAATTATCGATAAAGATATGAGGAGCCACGCATATTTCTGGCTTTTTATTGCACACACTTCTCCCCCCAAATAAATAGAACAAAAAACATGAAAGACCCACTCGTTTGGGGTATTATTTTCATAGTCTCTGACGATTATCTTTGAAGTGGAAACAATTGAGTTTGAGAGTTCGAATTTGAGGTGTGCGAAACTGCACTTGATTTGCACCTCATAAATCAATGGATTTGTAGATGTGGCAAGCGAATTGAATTTTTGCATTTCAAAGAACTCTAGGCACGCCGCATTTGCATATTTGTAGTAGACTGTCTATTGAAATTGAATTATTAATGCAAATTTCGAACGCTTTGCACTTCGCCTCACTTCAAATTGGCACTCGCATTTTTGGCAGGCCGAATTTAGGTTTGCTCCTGGGAAATGTAGTTTATTAAATCATAAATAGGTAAAATCAAAAGCTAGCTTTGAACTACTAAAACATTTCTACAGCGTGATGTATTCAAGGGATGATGTATAAACCTATTGCAGTATCCATAAGTTAATATAAGTTAAGATAATTGCGACATTTTCCTCACATCCCGATGACTTTGTTAACCCTTTAAATAGCCGCATCCATTCCCTGAGGTTAACCCAATGAATTAACCAAGCGAAGTCTAATGTGCATAATTGAAATGGTCCTCATGAGCACCGGCATTCTGATTAAAAATGCACAGATCCGAACTATATCCACATTGTCTTTGTCTCGGCTCATCATCTTGGGATAAACTCATCTATTTGTTGGTGTTTGTCTGTGCGATTCTGTTAGCCATTTCCTCGGCCATTTACCCCTGTTGCATAATTAATGGCATTAAAAGCGTTAACTGACAGTCAACACACTCCGGCACACACATGCCAAAATAGTTGGCATAATTCGGGCATTTCAATGAGGTCGATAATTTGATGGTTCGGTGGAGAGCAAAGGGATAAGGTCATCCACGTACACACGCATGTCGTCGTCTCCAGATACATTTGTATCTTTTTGTGGCCATTCTATCTGCGTCTGATGCCAGCTACTTTTATCGTTGTCTGATATCTAACCTCGCACTGTGTGCGTGAGTGTGTGTGTACAAAAATAATCAGTTTATAGATGAAGAAATCCCAAGAACAACAAGCAACCAGCTCTCCCTCCCCAAAAAAAGGAAAACAAGACCATTCGGAAGGTATTTCCCCGGTCCCAGCGGCATGACTTTCGGTCCCAAAGCAACCCCAAAAATATATATTCATATATATATATCTGTTGTTATATGTATACAAAATAAACTGAGCTCGGGCTCGCTTAAAAGCTCACTCAAATCCATAAGATGCACTCAAAGTATCTGGCACTCACTTTCGCTCTCTGTTTTTCCGCGGAGAGCGAGCCTCCTCACGCACCAAGTGAAAGTGTTTTCAACAAGTTCTCTTCCGGCAAAAAGGATAAGCGTATCCTGCAGACGGCACGCAGCCCGTAAAGTTCACCATCCCCCCGCACAAAAAAGTCTATTATAATACCAAAGACACTAGAATAACAAGATGCGTAACGGCCATACAAATTTTTGGCACGCGATTTTTTGGCCGTGGCTCTAGAGGTGGCTCCAGGCTCTCTTGAGTTTTTGTTCGAGAGAGAAAGAGCGGAGAGCGCTACAGCAAACAGCTCTTTTCTACGCATACAGTGATAGCATACAACTGTATGTGTGCACACGTATGCTCATGTATTGTAAATTTGACAAAATATGCCCTTCACCTTAGAAGTTCGTTGACTTTAAATCTATATTATTTTTTATCAATTGGCACCATGCGAAAAATTCTTGTTTTGCATTGCCTCAACGTTATTATTATTTAAATAAAGCTTAGAAATAGTAATAGACGAATCTATGTACATCACAAAATAAATTTCTAAAATGACTTTATATTAGAATACTTGTCATTAGGGTATTCAGCTTGCGGCGTGAGAAAAATTAATAAGACAATGATTGTTGAGTGCTTGTGTCCGCACTTCGTGCCTGACGATATGACTTTTGCAACGAACTGTTTTCATATTTTTATTTATTTTTTTAATTTTTATTTTCTACTACGTATTATTATTTTTTATGAAATATTATTATGAAATATTATTATTTTTATTATTTATTAATAAAATTACTATTTTTATTATTTATTAATAAAATTATTATTTTTTTATGAAATTAAAAAATAATTATTATTTTTATGAAATATTTATTTCTCAATGTTATGTCTTCTTTTTCGAAAATTTATGTTTCAAATTACAGTAGTTATAATAATTTCCTTTGTATTTGCTTTAATTATTATTATAATAATTATTATAATAGTCAGGGAATTTTTATTTTATTTCATCATATTGCTACGAAATTGGCCACAACTCCAAATATGTAAATTCGTTTCTTCGATCAGAATTGATTTCGGTCCGAAAATCGTCTTCTAGCACAACACGCACACATATACGCGTTCTCGTCTCTTGTTTTTACTCACACAAGCAAGCAAATTCTATTTTTATATTTCTTACGCTCTCAACGTGAGCGAGCGGAAAGAGAGCAAATTTGGCCTTCACCAAAAAAGTGGCTGCATAGTTCCAAACGAATGTATGGCCGTTACGCATCTTGTTATTCTAGTGTCTTTGATAATACAAAGGAGCCCAGAAGATATAGAAGAAAAAGCCATGAACTTCAGAATGAAAATCAGTGGGGGAGGGAAGGCGGAATGGAATGGTGGCGAGGAATCGCAGTCGAAATCCTTGGGCTGCTTGGCTTGGCCCTGCCGGAGCGTGGAGCGTTAAGCCGAGAAGGAGCATAAATAAATAAAGCCCAAGCAACAATAGAAGCCCAAAATGGTGACTGTATCCTTGTCGACGGCCATGTTTTCGTGACGCTCTCGCTTTTTGTATTGTGTACATTTTTCGGTGGAGAAAATGCCAAAAGGCATAGAAATGGCGCGAAAGTAAGTTTTCGCATTATTTTCCGGCCTCCTACTCCGCTGTCATTGCCCCATAGTCATTGGGTTTATGCGACAATAAAGTTGAACATTTTTGAATATTATCGTTAGTGAAAAATTAGAGACAAGTTGCCTCCGCCCGGGGCAGTTGCCCCACAACCACCATGCTCACCACCTCACCTGAGATCCTTTTGGTTTGGCGTGCGCCAAAAACGCTCTCGGCTCCTCACGACCGCTGTTCACGCCATGACCAGATAATATCGGCGGGAAAACTGGGTGGTTGGCTTGGTTGGGATGTAGAAGGAGCCTCCTGGCAAAGCGATTTATGTCCTTTTGAAATTCATCATTAAATTTGTGTGCTGTTTGGCGATGCAAAGATAATGCCACAATTTGTTGTTCGCACTCTTGTTGCTTCGCAAATTTACAGTTAATCGCCGGGTATCCTTGCAAGCCGTAAACAGGACGAAACTTTTGCTTTTCGATAAAGATACTGGGAATTTATTTCAATTTTCTGTGCCGCAGATGGGCAGGATAAGGTCGATGGCTTAAGCTTAGAGATAGAATTCAGCAGGAGCACTAAATATTAGGTTATAAATAGTTCAAACTTATTAACAATATAATGCTATCAGCTTCAAAGTTAATATTTATATTTAAGTACCACCACTTTGTGCTAGATAGAGTTTGAAGTACTATATTTCAGTATCTTCTGTTCAATGGCATTTTCCGCCAATCGGGCAGAAACATTTAAGGACATTCCGAGCAGCTAAAAAACAAAATCTCCGTCCAATCGAAGAGGAACGCCTCCAAGTCGCCATCCCCTCGCCCAAATATGAATGACCAATTATGCACTTCGTTGGCGCTACGTGACCGAGCTGCCAATTTGGGCCCATCGAAAATCCCGAACGGAGGTGTCCCGATGTCATGTGCGAACATTTGATGATGCGTAGCTTTTCATTAAATGAAAATTTCGCGTTGCTGGCAAAACAAAAGGACAAAGAAGCGGCCAAAGGCGCTAACTTTGCTGGCAAATGGAAGGCCAAGATGGGAGACACTTTGATTTATTGACAGGACGCGAGTGGAATTTTTATTTGCCACCAAGTGGGTGGTGGTTGTCTATGGTTGGTTGCTTTTACCGGGCAAAAATCCTTGAATTGGTCAGGACTTCTGTGTTCTCGGCTAGATTTCCCCAAATGCAATATCGTCGTCTTGAAGACATATGCAAATGGGGGGCACCGCGTGAATTTATGTGTCCTGTCAGGATATTTTGAAAACATTGTAATTCAAGCAAGTCGAGGGGCAGGATGCTTCCGAGAAAGTCAATTAGCTGCCCATAAAAATGCAGGCCGGCCCCGAAGTGATGACGGCTCTGGTGTCTCGGGGATGAAGTCATCGCCGGGCAAGTGAAATCATTATCCTGGAGGATCCCCGTCCTTAGCCACTCGATCCGTATTCAAATTTCAAACTGCAGTTGCATCTGTGAGTTTCCACGTTCGTTGCCGGCACCGTAATTCGATATTGTATCTGACAGATACACGGCTCTCAAATCTCGAGGGATGGCGCACTGTGGATTGCTTGTGTTAATGATGATGAGCCCGCTCCGATGCTCTTTTTTTCCGTAATGGATAACATCCATCCACATCTCACATCTGTTTTTTCTTCGCAAAGTCCAACAAGTTCACAGGCATTCTCGATAAGCACCACACTTGGCTTTTAATGCTGAATATACAAGTAAAACAATACAAATTTAGTTTAGTAAGCCGAAGTTTCTATGCCCTTGAAATTCTAGATTTTCTTAAATGATTAAATTAATTCTAAGAATGCTTGAAACAACAAGTTTTATCATATTGCTTATAATGTATGGTTACTATATTAAAAAAGGTATCTAGTCCATTTTGAGATCTTTATAGAAATTACTTTGTAATTGCGTTAGTATAACTTTAAAACCCATTTTCAGGGTATAAGTTTCACGCATAAAGCTAATGAATAATTTGTGTACACTTTGTGATTTGGACTTATTGGATACTACTCACTGGTTTAGTTTTATCAGTTTTAATAGAAAATATTGCTTTTAGTGGTTATCTCGAGTGCCAGTTTCTTATCGCCCGCGTAGAGATTTATATGCTTAGGAAAAATTTCACTGGCAAAGAGCTATTTAGGCTGAAGTTTTTATAGGGAGACCGAATTATTAAAAAAAAAAAACAAGTGTCGGAAGTATAAACAAATTTGCGACACTCCCATCGGACAAGGACATATGCAGATGCCACCCGCTGGCCAGAGATCAACCCTCCAGCTGCCTGCTAATTTGTTCAATTTGTCGAGTGGGAAACAACGGACAAAAAATATGATGAAAATTGCCGGCACAACGCCGCCGCTTTTCCGACTCCCCCCGCTGCTGATCGTAAAGGAAAATATTATTTCGGCAAATAAAAAGTGGGCAGGGGAATGCCAGATAGGGCGTATCATGTCGCCGGCGGATGCATAAAAGTATTTCAGCATTTAAATGCAACGCACACGGGTGTCAGTTTCCATTGGATGGGATTCGAGTCGGATTGGCTTGGGTTGTGCGGGGCTAACAGGCTCACATCCTAGCCGCAGGACATTCGCCGGCTGTCACCCCACTTATCGCAGGGGGCACTCACTACCGCCGCGGGACAAACATCTGCCCAGAAAAGCCTGGGATAGCAGTGGCACAAGTGGCAGCAAAAAGGCGCAACCCGTCATTAGCGGCTCGTAAAGTCGCCTTCGAGGAGGCGAACATCGTAAAGACTCTTAATTGAAGCTGGCATAAATCCACAACTGATTGATAATTGCCAGCACAATGGGAAAAACGAGTCCGATGCCATTTATGGTCCAGCATTCTGCCCCTTACAAATCGAAAAGCTGCAGGAATGGTTATTGAGACCTTATAAGTGCTATCATACTTAACATATAAAATATTTAATCTTTGCTTTAAACAAGATATAGCCATTGAAGTTTAGATATGCCACTAAGGTTTAGATATATGTTAAGGCAGCTTTCATTTCTATCAATATTAACTAAATATCTTAAAGAAGTCATCTTTTGTGAGGTTTTGGAACTCAGGCTTTAGAAATGTAATAAGAAATTCAGATAAATTGATTCCTTAAATATCCAAATAACACTTTCATTCATCAATTAATCAAATCCTCCATTTATTACAGCTTCTTCCTGAAATTCTTCTTGAAGTGCAATCAAAACTGCCTGAAGAACGCTGGCAATCCGCGGGATATGCGCCGGTTTCAGGTGAGTGAACGCCTGTGATACTTCCGCAACGATACAGATATTAATTGAGAACCTCCTAATGCCAGGTGGTAATTTCTACGCAGGTGGCCGTGGATGGACCACTACTGGCCATCTCCGACAACATGTTCGTGCACAACAACTCGAAGCACGGACGGAGGGCCAAGCGGCTGGACACCACGGAAGGTACAGGCAACACATCCCTGTCCATTTCCGGTCACCCCCTAGCGCCCGACAGTACCTACGATGGTCCGTAGCAAAATTCCAATTATTCCGACCAATTTTTCGTTTTACGTAGATCCAAGAAATCCCCCACGATCCCCAAAGAATATTCCCAATTTTTCGTTTTTATCCGTAGCAATTGGCAAATCTGAAGCATTGAAAACGGTTAGATATATTTAACTAACCCATTCATTTGTGGAATCCCTTTCCAGGTCTCTACCCACCGCTGCCAGTGGCCACGCCCTGCATCAAGGCGATCTCGCCCAGCGAAGGCTGGACAACCGGTGGCGCCACCGTGATCATAGTGGGCGACAACTTCTTCGATGGCCTGCAGGTTGTGTTCGGCACCATGCTGGTCTGGAGCGAGCTGATCACCTCGCATGCAATCCGGGTGCAGACCCCGCCGAGGCACATTCCCGGCGTGGTGGAGGTGACGCTATCCTACAAGAGCAAACAGTTCTGCAAGGGATCACCCGGTCGCTTCGTCTATGTCTGTAAGTGATTGCAGCTAAATGACTTCTCAACTGTACTTCATATCTAACCTTTTGATTAACGCTTTAAGCAGCTCTCAACGAACCCACAATCGACTACGGTTTCCAGCGCCTGCAGAAGCTCATTCCCCGGCATCCCGGCGATCCCGAGAAGCTCCAGAAGGAGATAATCCTCAAGAGGGCTGCCGATCTGGTCGAGGCGCTGTACTCCATGCCCAGGTAAGAGCATTGCTATTAGCCCAGTTACGCGCCGGAAACTAATATCCAACCCGTGTTGCAGCAGATCTCCGGGCGGCTCGACGGGCTTCAATTCCTATGCCGGTCAACTGGCGGTCAGTGTCCAGGATGGTTCTGGCCAGTGGACCGAGGACGACTACCAGCGGGCGCAATCGAGCAGCGTGAGTCCACGTGGTGGCTACTGCAGCAGCGCCTCCACGCCGCACAGCTCGGGAGGATCGTACGGTGCCACGGCGGCCAGTGCAGCGGTGGCGGCCACGGCCAATGGCTATGCACCTGCACCCAACATGGGCACACTCTCCTCGTCGCCCGGCAGCGTCTTCAACTCCACGTCAAGTAAGTTTTGCAATCCTTGGTGAACAATCCATGAAATCCATTCATTTTTCTGACTGAGCGAGATATAGCCTTTGAAGATCTGATAGTCCCATCATTAATCTAACCCATGTCTCAGAATGCCCCGATTTCGGTTAACATCTTCAGTTGATTTTAGCTTCTGTTTGTATAACTCTCACATGAATACCGCCCCCACATAAACTGAGAAACCTGCCTCGCCTCCACATCCCGAATCTTCCCCACTGCCCACCGCTTCCCGAACCCAAACAAAGTGAACAAAGTATGCTCAGCAAAGTGCATTTTCGCCATTAATTCCAACAGTGTCCGCCGTGTCGTCGACGTGGCACCAGGCGTTCGTGCAGCACCACCACGCGGCAACGGCCCACCCGCACCACCACTACCCACATCCCCACCAGCCGTGGCACAATCCGGCCGTGTCAGCAGCCACGGCGGCCGTTTAAGCATTTCCCCCCCGGACTCCCAACGCCAGCCAGCTGGAGCTGAACGGAGGATGAGGATGAGGATGTGCCAGATGTACCAGGATGAGCCGGACTTTTGGGGCCGAGTAACGACATTTTGTTGAAATTAAATGCCACACGCCCAAATGCCAAACACCCACCCACCCACAAGTCCAAGCACCAGACACCATCTATCAATCCGAAACTGCAAGGACGCCCACAATTGGCCAATGGGTGTGTGTGCGTGTGAATGGTGGGTGTGTGGATGGGGCTGCTGAAGCAAATCTGAGCATTCAAAACACTTCTCCAACATCAACAAAACACCACAGACAACACACGATTAACGGTATTTATAATTTGCATTATTCTTTAGACACTAAATTGATTAAATGAAAAAATAGAGTCCCCACTTTGGTAGATTTCCGTTAAATTCCCTATTTCTTCCCTATAACTGAAATATGCTCCCACAAAATAACTATTAATTATAAACTTTAAATGTTGCTCTTTTTGCAGGAGTCAGCAGCCTGAGCTTCAATCCCTTCGCCCTGCCCACCTGCAATACACAGGGCTATAGCACCCAACTGGTGACGTCAACCAAATAATATTACTACTAAATGAGGCTATTGGCAGGCCCCAAATCCACTCCCCCAATCCCCCAACGAGGAGTCGCAGATACCACGCCAATCACAAGAAGCTCGAAAGTGCAATAAACAAAAGAAAATGGTTCCAAAATTCAAAAATCTATTGATATAGTTGTACATTTTTTGATTGAATGCCGTTTTTAATTTATTTTGACTATGCCTCGGTAATAGATTTATAGACATACGCATAGAATACCATATCAAAGTAATGGAAAACATATGAGAAAGGGCAGGCATATCATGCAAGAAGCCAGAAGTTAAGAACAGAACTAATTCTAAAATAGTTTACATAACATACATTTTGTAAATATTTATCCCAAAGTAAATAAAACGTAATTAATAATCGGAACTGTGAATAGAGTAAATTATACAAAATATATACCCATGATGAACAATTCTAATACGAATCAAGATATACCAAAACAGATACAATTTGAAACAACT
Source organism: Drosophila mauritiana (assembly GCF_004382145.1). Classification (NCBI taxonomy): domain Eukaryota; kingdom Metazoa; phylum Arthropoda; class Insecta; order Diptera; family Drosophilidae; genus Drosophila; species Drosophila mauritiana. The sequence goes on along the minus strand of NC_046668.1, from coordinate 13,186,842 downwards.
TTTGGACATAATTAACTAAATGCTTGTATACGATACTTTCTTGGATTAATATCGAAAAAAAATAAATAATGAAAGAAAAGTCTTGGAAATACACTCTGCCAGTCGAGAGAACCGAAATCAAAATGTTATATACCTACATAGATATACAAAAGCCAGATTTGCAGCATATCTACGCGTAATATTACAACAAATTTATACCAAACTTTTGGCAAACATATCGTGCACTTAGTCCTAATATCCACCCTAGCCGAACATATTTGTATAATGCCCATCATATCCACAATTCAAAATTCATTTTGAGCGAACCACTACCTATATCAACAACCAAATCATCAAATTAGACATACATTCGCTATTCAAGTCAGTGTTTGATAAACTACCGATTTGTTGACTAGAATCTAAGCCTAGCCTACACCGGGAAACGAAATCTGGGGGTGCATATACTACATATATATATATAGGCTTAAGTTTATTGTTTATTGCTCGATTTGTAGGAGTTTTACTGTAATTTGTATTCGTATTGTATGATAATGTACGCTTGCACTCCTAGATCTACAAAATATTGAAGAGAAAAACGAAATGGCTGGCTTCGCAATTGGGGAGCGGCCAATACAAGCATATCTATAAGAATCGCATAAACAGCAGAACTTAGCCGCAAAATCGATTTGTAAATTACAATACAATAATTTATAATAACAATCTAGCAACGCTCTCTGTTTTGTAAATCTTAACAAGTTATTTAAATAAAATTTATTTAAAATAAACGTAATACACCATGAAGTCGACTTTTCCTTAATTTATTGTAGTGCTTTATTTCGTTTTGAGTTTTAAGTAAAATATAATTGGAAAATATACAATCAAAGTATTCGCAATTGATAAAAGAGCATAATTTAAATGAATACATAACATATGTATAATTTTTAACTTAGTTTACGACACGCTTAGACGTCCTTTTCCTTTATCGTTTCCTTCGTTCCTCTTGGTAAATGTATATATTGGAGCGACTACTCATCCTTGGCAATTGGCGAGTCCTCACTTTCCTTGAACAATATATCCTGGATCTTGGACCGCACGTACATCTTCCGACTGAGCGAAAGGTGGCGCATGACGGGCACCAAGCTAAGTGCAAAATAGTAGTCGTCGTCCTTGGTGAGCTCCTCGTGATTCTGTTGTATGATGTAGCTGAGCTGCTCGCTGACAGCGGTCAGCCGTTCGATGGACGTCTCCAGGTTGTTCTTCAGCTGCTTGGCCGAGCTGCTGCTGGAGGACGTGGAGGCCACCACAGTAGCCTGTACGCCCGAACCCACACCGATGGGCCTGCTACTACCCCCGGCGGGTGAAGTCGAATGGGTTAGCACGGTCACTTGCTTCTCAGGCTGATCCAGGCCCTCATCATCCATCACGTGTATAGGGCTATAGCACAGTGGATCCTCGCTGTATATGATGTCCTTAATGTCCTCGCTAATCTCATCGTTCTGCTCGTACTCCTCCCACTTTTGCGGCAGGGCACCCGCCTCGCCCAGATAACTGGCGACGTTCGACTCGATCTTCGGCTTGGCCACACGCAGCGGCTCCCTCAGCGTCTTGGCCTTGGTTATCCGCACGGTTTTGTCTGCAATGCAAAGGATGGAAGCGATGGTTAATACGATACATATTGGTACAGCTACCGTATAATAACAAAAATATCATAACCCAGAGATGGGCGCCGGCGATAGTTTCCCGCCGTCCCAAGGGTCGATAGCCCGCCATACGAACTTTGCTAGGATTACCTTTCTTGATGATTGGGATCATCCGGGCCTGGGGACGTTGCTGTACCGGACTGACCAGCACCTCGTCCCTGTGCTTGTGCCGCAGATGCGTCCACAAATTGGTCGTATTGTTGCCCTTCAAATTGCTGGCCATGCCTCCACGCGATATATTATTGCCGCAGTAACGGCATATCGCAAAGTTTTCACACTCCTCGTTAATATCGTAGTGCTGCCACACATTGCTAACACGACCCTTGGGCATTTTCAATACTTTTCTCTAGGTAATTAGTACGTCAAACGTGATTTTTCTCCACAAATTTATTTTTTTGCGATATTAGCGTTGCTGTCGTCAGTGTTGTCAAGTGCCGTTGCAGTGTTGTAAAACGCCTGGACGTAAAAGTAGAAACAAAGGCAACGGCAAACCGAGGTGAAAAACAAGAATAAAAGAATGTTTACATACTTTTCAACAGCGAAATACTTTTAACATAACAATATTTTTTAGCTAATTTTTAATATCATTTTAGAAAATATACAATAGGTTTATAAACTGTTTACAAGCACAACCACTGGTTGGGGAAAATTCTGTACCTATCCGGCACTATTTTTATCTATAGTTTTTTTTCCAAGGGGATTTACTGCCTTGCTATAACTAGATTTTCTACTTTTCCCGCGCAAAAGTGGAGGAGCCTGTACCGATGAACCGTGGATTTATCGCGATGGCATCGGGCACTGATCCGTGCTCGGTTTCTACGGCACGGAACACGCGTGGCAGTGGATTTCGATTGCGAAGGGCGTGCGTGATATTTCGGATCCCGAACTTACCGTTACTGCTGCTGGAGTGGAGACATCGGTGCCGTAGCAGCGATCCGGTTCCAGTTTTACCGCTGTAGGATAACAGATCGCCACAGGTTTTGCAGCAGGCGTACGGCTCTATGTGGTCGTCGCACTGGACAAGATTGAAAAACCTCCAGACGCAGCTTTTGGTGTTCCTGGGCTCAACGAGTTTGCAACGCTTGTCCCCGGATTTGAGTAGGCTACGCAGCTCTGATTTCTTTTCAACATGCATCGTGGCGGATCGGTTGTTCGATTCGTGCAGGTTTAGTTTGCCAAAAAGGAAAACAAACCGAAATTACAAAATGTACACAAATACAAACTCACGAAAATTCAGTCACGCACAAAACTGTGTTGGTAAACAATGGCGAGAACGGTGCGAAAAGTCTAAGGTGGTGTAAATAGCCACTGACTTTCCTAAAAAGAACTTGATCTAATATAACTTGGTAAAGTTAATTCTTTTGAATTGTATTTTTTTCTTATGTCTTTTGTATCTTTTCTTTTAGTTTAAAACATAAAATTCTCTTATGACTAACGATTCCGATTACACATGGTAAACAGACTATCGATAAACTCAATTGAGTTGCTCATTGTAAATTGAATCATTAGAATCTCTTAAAATGGGTAAAGTTTTAATGGCTTCCTACAGCCAGAGCTATTTCAAGGCTCATTTGAACGCCGGAGTTCTGCGATTCAGCAAGAAGTGCAGTCGCGGCAAAATGGATACACTTCACACAAGGAGCAACCCCAGTGCTGCAGAACCGAAGTCACATGTCCAAAAACAGAGGACACCTGGGCGGTGGCTACGAGGATGAAGAGGATTCCCATCGGAATCCACACGTTTCCAGTGCGGTCAAGGCCACAGATAAGGTAACCCAGGCGGTGGGGTGCGTCGCCAACTGCCGTCCCTTCAACGTTGTCAAAGATGCAGGTCTTCAGAAACTGGTCTGGAAATACGAACAGAAGCTTAAGCAGGCGCACTCCCAATGTCCCGCATTCGCCTGAATTGTTATACCATACAAATGCCAGAAAGGTCAAACAAATGGCTCATAACGATAGGTTTGACGTACTGGAGTGGTGGCACTCCAATCGGGAACAGTTCCCGCTCCTCCACAGGACTAGCTGCCATATTCTGTTAATTACAGCCAGCACGGCGTCATCCACGTTGGTTCTTTCGCAGACCAGATACCTGGGAAATACTCCAGCCTGCGGAGTGGATGAATGAATGCACCGAATGATGTTTCTTAAAACAAATACCAAATTGTAGGCTTTCCTAGTAACGTTATTGCCTTTAGTGTTAATTCAAAACTATTAACTATCGATACACAATAAAATTCGAAATAATTAAAATTTTGAATTAATAAAACAATGCGAACATTTAGTTTCTTCAACATTTCCGTTTTCAAAAAATTCGCCATAAATTTTAACCCCAGAGTTGCAAATCCATAAAACTCATATTTTCGTTATATGCATTTACATACGTTGGTATTTTATATGAAGTTTTAGAGTTGGCACAGAGAGTATATTTATCGGATTCGTCCACGGTCACACTGTCTCCTAATTTTTTCGCCGTCGCCGTCGTTTGTTTTTGGAAATGTCAATTGTTGTGAAAATATCTGCTTAATTGTCAAAAACGCCCAATCGGAAAAAGCACAAATATTCGCAAAAAAATTTGCGCACAAGCAGCACAAGTAAATGTCATTAAAAACAGTGCAAAATTAATACAAAGAAAAATGCTACATTTTGTTGCGTCTGCTCCTGCTTTGTGTGTGTGTTAGTGTGTATGTGTGCGCGTTGTTAAATAAATGAATTAAAAGGCAGAGTTACACATTTTAAATGCGAAATAATGAAAAACGAGCTCATCCAGTGCTCTCTCTCTTCCTCTCCCTCTCATTTTTACTGTTACTAAAAAGTAGTACTCCAATTCACGCACATGCATACATACGTAAGCCCAGTGAAAAGCGAGAACAATAAGAAGAAAATATAGTTGAAAACCGCTGCGGTTGGCAATTAAACATATCGGTTGGGAAAATCGGTGAAAAGATATAGCTGTGGTGCAGTATGTATAGGCGTATGTAAATATGAAATATGTAAAGGCAGCAACAGCAAGCAGAGCAGCATATACACACATGGAGAAATCGCCCAAAAAACTTTCTGCGCAAGCTGCGGAGAGCGCGCGAGAGGGAGATAGAGAGACGGAGAGTGGGAGAGCGAGAGCGATTGATTCGTTGGTGGAAAATGTATGAATGAATTTTCGCTTTTGCAAATTTTATGTTAATAAAAAAGCAGTGCTCGCAGCAAATGGTAGTTCAAAACAGCTAAATAAATAAGAAAAATAGCAATATAGTTTACAATTCCGAATAGTCAGTGTTTGAAACGCGTAGAGAATACCGAGTTGAGCCTCTCCTTCTCTCAATTTTCATCTGTTACATCTTTTGTTGCTTGGAAAAATCCGTGTATGTACGCGTTTGTGTGTGTGCGCGAAGTTTTCCACTGTGTTTGTCTACACGCCCACATGAAAAGCGCCGTGTTTGTGTATTTGGGGAAAAGTAAAAGTGATTCTCGATTTATAAACGCGAAACCCGAAATTAATTATTCACCTTCGCCCACCTTCAATTTTAGTGAATGAATAGAACCCCCCCAACTCTTTGCAAAGCCCCGCCCCCCAAAATTGTGCCAAAACGCAAGAGAAGCAGAGAAACGAAAAGAGGAAGAGTACTGGAGATCGGCGAGATATTGCAAGTCGGATAACAACAGCAAAAACAACAACGTGGGATTGGATCGCCTAAGCAACTATTTGACTATCTTCTGGTGTTGTTGTTGTCGCTCGATTACACTTTTTTCGTTGGAAACGTTTGTGCAGCAGCAGCTCTGAATGTCTTTATGCTTTAATCATGGTGTATTTCGCCACCAACAACAACAACACCGACACTACACGCTGCTATATTAGAATCTTTCTGATAACGAACCATGACAGAAGGACATGAAAGGTGAGTTTCTCGCAATTACAACAACTTCAAATACGTAGATTGATAGATCTGTAGATATATTCAGTGGAGGAGATATATATATTCACAGAATAGAAGACTTTATCATCTGTTTCTATCTATAGTAATATTCAAAATAATATAAATAAGTCTGGTTAAAAGTGTCTTGGATATTCAAATTATTATCTAGGATTTAAAAAGCTTTAAATTGAAATCAGAGAACAAGTTGGTACTCGCGCGTTTAAAAAAAAAGCTCACTAAAAACCAACAATGTTTTGAAAATTTCAGATTGCTGTGTTTTTAAAAGGAACTTAAAACGTCATATCCCGGATATCATGTATTATACATACTTGATAAGAAAATTTCAGGAATTTTTAAATTTGCTGTCATGGTCGGCTTACTCAATTATTAAATTCCTAGAGTTTGTTGAAAGTTTTTAATCATTCTCAGTTTTCTAGTTTATTTTTAACATGAACTTGGAATTTAATTTTTTTTTTTAAATATTAAGACGATATGTATTTATTTAAAAGTGCCTTGTGTTCTTGTACACATTTAAATTAAGGCAAGTAGTGACGAAGCGCGCCACTTCGGTTCGGCTGCACTCGTTTCTGGCTATAATGCGCATTTCATGTGTTGCAATTATTTGGCGTGCCTCGATTAATTGCCATCAATTGGAAGCCGATTGGTGGAAGTCAATTTCAATTTGCGAAGCGCTTTTAAATTGAGTCGACGGGCTCTTTTCCTCAATGGACAGCCAACCGCCAGTCGTCGAATGAATGAAGGAAGAAGCGTGAGTCATTTGTCTGGGCGAACTGAAGTCTCCGCATTGTCTGTCGACACTTTTAATGAATGAAATGGAACGCCCCCATGTGTGGTTTCTTTTTCCGTTCGCCTCTGGGCCCAATAATTGCCGTTGTTACGACTACTCACGTATTATTGCCTCGCGCCACTGGCGCTCTTTAAATTCTATTCGAAAATGATGTCATTTTGTGTTTGTCCGTCGTTTTGTTGTTTGTTTCGTCCGCGGTTCGTTTATTTCTTTCGGCAAATGCCTGCGCAACAAGAACAAAAAGGAGGGGCACGGGGCACCCAAGGTTCCAATAGTTTCATTCATGTCTTGCTCTTTATTCCGTCCTCATAATGAATTGATACGCGGCATGCCCCCGCACACATAGTCGCTTAATGGGTGCCCACGACTATTCCGATGTGCGAAAACTAGCAGAGAGATCAATGATATCAGCGATTTTAGTTGACCTCCATATATTCAATTGAATCCCAGCGAGTTTACGAACGAATGCAGATCTTGGAATAACTTTAAATACATATTTTAAAAGTGTTTTTGTTGTAGAAAGGTAACGCACTTCCTCTCGCTATAATATAATCGAATTCTTCTAATAGGATTAGCTTTGTCTTCTATGACTATCTCTTCACTTTTTACCTTTGATGGTTAAACTTTCCCATTAACAATGGCTCAATTTTGAAAAAGAGGCTTACGTTTTGCAATGATACCATTTTTCGGATTTTATACATTTTAAATGGTCTGCATGAAATATTTACAAAATATATTTCATTGCTCTGCAGATCTTGAGATCTCAGAGAAAACCTAGCAAATATTTTTTAACTTATTTATGCAATAAAGTCGCCATAAAGTAGGCAACTATATTTTGTAAACTTTCATTTAGATACTTTTAGCATGAGTGCTATTAAAATTCAGTGATTAATTTTATATTATTTTGTTTATTACAAAAAATTGAATACGCATGAAAAAAGCCATTTAATATCCTACTAATGTTGTAAAAAAAAGTCACCCTGTTTGCTGCGTTTCTTGCTGCAGCGGAAACAACATTCGATTTCAATTTTGCATTGTAAATTGATTGGCATGTGAATAATGTAACGGTAAGCGGGACATCGTTACCACGCGACATTTGTTCTTGTGTGCAAATATAGGTAGGAGTGTGCGTCTGTGTGCGTGTGTGTTAGACATGGGGGGCTATCAAAACTATTCGCCTATTTAAAGAGTGGCTCTGGGTGTTGAAACTTTTGTATTTTTTGTTGTATTGTGGCGTCGCCTCTCCCACTTTTCGTGTGGGTGTGCACGAACACAGACATAGACGTACACGCACACGCAGAGCGTTCATTCATCTTTTCCTGCTGCAGGCCCTGTGTGTGTGTGTGCGAGTGGGCGTCGAAGTGTGTGTGTGTGGGAGTATCCAAAGCATTCGCTTGGCAACAATGTTTTGGGCATACCAAATAACTCGAAAATTTTGTAAATAATTATATGGTGTTAAAAAGTCGGGAAATTGGTTAGTTGGTTGGATTTAGCTTGGACCCAGATCATTTATGGGCGACAACTCCCACACGCTCACACATTAGGAAAGATAACTGGATTTCTCGCTCGCTCTCTCTCCATCTCTCACATCGTCTCTAACGGTATCTTTCCCACGCATGCGCTGTGGCTGGAAGTGAGAGCTTCCAAATATTGATAGACTTTTAGTTTCGGCTTGGGGCAGGCTTCTAGCTTTCCACAAGTATATAAAAGTGTGTGTATGTTTTATGTTTGGCGGAGTTGGTAGTATATCTACATATATCATTTAACTTCATTTCGACTACACCCTGGGTGGACCACAGACTCTCGAATAACTGGGTGGCAACTCTAATGGAGTGAACGGTTAGCTTGGCATCGCCTCTCTTGCTCAATGAAAACCCGTTATGCGCTATTATTATGCTCTGACCCTGGATAGTTCCGTTGGCTTCCTTTCGCTTTTCATTCACGCTGGCTCGCAAAATCCTTGACGGAGCTGACGTAGCTGAATGAAAACCATGGCGGGACCAGTCCTTGACATGTCCTGCCTTCTCGGAGGCCCGGTGACGTCGCGACAAAAATATTCATTCTGTAAAATCCAGCGAAACTAGGACAAGCATGTGTACATATGACACGCACACCGGTGCACACACATGCACACAAACCCCTCCCCTTAAGCACACACACGCACATACACTTCCCATTGGCCTAGTGAAGTTTCAACTCCCTTTTTGGAGCTTTTTTCATTGAGTAACTCCCTTTTTGAGTTGCCCGGGAACTCTGTCCCTATTCAAGCACATTCAATTTATGCGAAACTTGTGCGCAGGTCATCAAAAACTCCATTTTATGCTACCCATTCATAAGGCGAGTAAAGTCCTTAGCTCCGAAGTTGCGGCTTCATTTTCAAGAATGAAACCGTATATCATTTGGCAACGCCAAGTTACATACAGATTCTTCATTGCTGAAACCCCTTTAAAAAAGTATCTCAATAAACTCGTTAGGTTCTCATTTTAAGACTAGATGAGATAAAGGTATATATCCTTGCTTTGTCCTTGCTTTGAGTTAGTATTTTTATAACGAAGGACATCCAGATATTTTTAGTTTTCATTGGCTTTTTACCCTCGCTTCAATGAATCAATTTTTGCCGATGGCAGGTGCTACTAGTATCCTTGCTATGGCTTCCTTGAGGGTGCCGAAAAATTGAATTAGCCAAATTAGCGACACTTGTGGGTTATCCTGTCGAGGATATAGAGGCAGCTCTGGTACCTCGATGCCTCTCATTCGTTTTAAAGCATTGGTACGTCCAGCATGGCTACGGTTTCCTATACCAAACTTGGTCCCAAACGCAAAATAAGCAGGTGGGATTGATAGCGATTTCATTATTTAGGCTAAGATATGTCTAATCTTATATTACATTAAAAAATGGCTATAAACCTACAGAGATATTAAAATCAAGGACTAAATTGTATTCTTCATCGAAACTAATGGAACTTACACCCCTTTTTTCTTTTCACAGCGACTTCTTAGTAACAGTACGCGCACAGGTAATGACCAGAGACGAGAGCACCGAGGGCTGGCTTCCGCTGGCCGGGGGTGGCCTGGCCAACGTTTCGATACGGAAGCGGGCTAGGCTATCCCCATTGGCATCGGGTCATGACTACATCATCTACGGGCAGAGGATATCCGATCAGAGCGTGAGTATAGATCAAACACTGGAATATGCTGATGATATTGATTGATTTACTTCCGACAGGTCATCTTGAGTTGTGTGATCAATCGTGATCTGAAGTATTACAAAGTAATGCCCACATTTCATCATTGGCGCGCAGGGAAGCAGCGGAATGGACTCACATTTCAAACGGCCGCCGATGCGCGAGCCTTTGACAAGGGCGTCCTGCGCGCCTACAACGAGCTGATCGATGGTAAACTCCTGCCCGAATCCTCATGGCTGAGCCCCAACTACCAACTAGTTGCATGACCGGCTTGCACATCCCGTCTCTATCTCTCTCTGCTTTCTGTCAGCCCGCTTTAGTTGCCTTTTGATTCCTACTGCTTACCTACTCGTGCCGAAGCCACTTGACTTTCTTTCTTCCGATTCTTCCAAGCCTCTGACTTAGTATTGCTTTCGTTTACTAATATATATATATAACTTTTTGTATGTCTTATGCTCTACTTTTGCCACAATACCAAACGAAAAACCAACCCAAATATCAAACATCACCACACACAATCACATTGGAATATTGCAAATTGTTTTAAAAATCAACAAATCAACCAAACATTTAAATCTATAATTTCAATCAAATTGGTAAGTGTTAAATGAGGCCGTACCTCGAATTTAGTTTTGTGTGTGTGCTGTTTGCTTTGAAGAGGAACATTGCGCTGCTCGATCACTTCAAAATTCTCAGCACATATATGTGAAATAGTATAGTCTAGTACACACTAGTAGGTCACCACGTTTCGATGAGTTCTTTTCGATTTCCATGCTTACACTTAGCTGTATTCTGATTTTACGCTCGTCAAGATCTATCTTCTCTCTGTACAACTTTAAACTGTTCTCTGCTTTGCGCCTTGCTAAAAACTTTGCTGTTTTCACATATATAGTTATTAATTTATCATGACTAAAACTGAATCATTTACCTTATCTAGGACTGGCCAAATCGAATCCAACGATAATATGCCCACCGCTAACCAAATATGATTCGGTTGGCGAAGATGATGTATTCATGACCCTGGACTTACCTGTGGAGAGCGAGAGTTTACAAAAGATCCATTCAAGCCCCGAGGGCAGCGAGAAAAGTCACAGTAAGTGTTGCTAGATTGGGTAAAAACAAGTGCAAAACTCTTTAAAATTGATGCACTTGACACCCATTGACTTAGCAATTCAGAGCACATCTTAATCCATCGCTTACTTTGCAGAGAGCGTCAGCAACAACTCCGACTCGGAGAAGCTGCCTCCGCCGCCCATTCACTACATATCCACGGACAAAACATCGGCCACCACGTCGCCGCCAGACGCACCGCCCGCTTCTGCTGCTCCATCGCCGGCGACCGCCGGCCAGATAGCGGCCAGTGAGAACTACTCGTACGTGACGCTGACGGCGGTGCACCACGACTACAACTATCCGGTGGTGGACCAGCCGGTGGGAGCGCAGGTGCTCAATGCTCGCAGGGAGTCGATCAGTGCACTGAAGAAGCGCAACGCTCTGGAGGCGGCGCAGGCGATGGCGGCGGCTCAGACGGCGGCGGGTGGAGGACTGGCCTGTCGCGACGGCGGATCGGGAAAGCCACTGCACAAGCCGAACGTATCCGACATACTGAAGAAGGAGACGCGTCTGCGATGCCGCTACTGCCACGAGCTGTACAGCGAGGACTTCAATCGTCGGGGCGCCTGCGAATATGCCCCGGATGCGTTTCGCAGCGGCTACGAGTGCATCTCCGGGATGGGCTGTGCCCGTTGCATGATCTACCACTGCATGAGCGACGCCGAGGGCGAGACGGCCCAGCATCCGTGCGACTGCAGCGCCAGCGAGGCCGGCTGCAGCAAGCGCTGGCTGGGCCTGGCGATCCTCTCGTTGTTCGTGCCCTGCCTGTGGTGCTATCCGCCGCTCCGCGCCTGCCACTTGGCCGGCATCCACTGCGGCCTCTGCGGCGGGCAGCACAAGCCGCATGTCTGACATTTGGAGGCCCGCTTGCAAGGACAGCACGATGATGACCCCAGGCCCAGAAGCGAATTCCACTACCACCACTCCGAGCAGAGCATAATGAACAGCGCCAAGCGTCCGTGGGGCGCCAAGCAGAAGCACTCGCAGCAATCGCAGTCCCAATCGCAGCGTCATTTTTACAACTGGGAGCTGTCGCACAGCTTGGGTGCTCCGCAGCATCAGACTCCGTCGTATTTAATGCAATCAACTGGCAGGAAGGCACCCCAAAACGATTATGGACGCTTGCTGTTCTAGGCTTTATCCATGATGACAGCCTGAGGACCCATTTTTGCAAACTAATTACCAAGAAGTACTGATTATTTCACCAGATCTACGGTATCTTAAAGATATCTGAAAGTGGACAAGGAAAGGTTTTTCTGATAAATGGCAGGAAAACAATGTTTTCATACTGTTGAGATGAAAAGATCGTGTCGATGCAAAAGCACAGCTTTTTTAAATCGGGTGAAAGAAGAATGTGTAAAAAGCAATTCAGCTTGAAAATCAGTTCGCCAAAATGGGTCTGTGGTTCGATTTTAGTATCATTTCGGTATACTCCATATGAATTGCCATAATTAATTGTATATACAAAAGAGCAGGAAGGATTATGTATCTAATTTTAATATACTTTTAAAATTGTAACTTATGTTTAGTGCTCTCTCTTAATTATAGTTTTGTAAAAACGGGCTATTTGTTTTTATTCGTAACTGAAACACATTTTTTGAAAAATCAAAATATTATACAATGATTGTTTTAGTTTTAGTTGTTTAGGGTTTTTTGCTATTTTACACTTGCTTGTTTACAATTCGAAATTGGAGAACAGTATTAAAAGGCCAAGGCAAAGGCAAAGGCGAAACGAGAACTAAATATATTTAAATGCGATTTTCTCTGCGCGATTCCAATTTGTTAATCAATGTCACGCGCTCAAAAACTCACACGAAAAGTTCAAACAAACGGCAACCGGATGCGCAAATGAATAAATAAATCGACACACGCAACTAGGCAGAAGAATTAGTTGGCGACACACGGCTGTCGAGCCGTTCTTCTCCGAACCTGAAGAAGAATTACAAATTGTATTCGACTACTCCTCTAGCAAAAGAGTCCGCGGCAATGCTCAAGTTTTGTGCGTTCGCCATGCTCGGCAATTGTTACTTAAATGTGCTTTAGTTCAAAACTATGTACCCATTCGGTTGCCTTAGAAAAAGGATGTTTTTGTCTCTTCTTAGGGCTCATGAAGATTCAAAATATTCCTTTTGCCCCAAACTCAAAACGTTTGTTTTCCAAATCTTTTGTTTAGCCGTAGAAATAGAATGAGAAACCAATTAGAATTAGAGAGTCGATGGACGAACAAAGAGCGCAGCATTGCTCGATTGGAAATCTTTTGCAACTAAATAATTCTAGAATGCGAAGCAATTTGTAATTTTTATTGAAATGCCAACAACTTTGGGCCGTTTATAAAATGGCCGAAAGAAGAGGCATTTGAGCAAAGGGGTAAAAACAAAAAACAAACAATTTAAGTGTTTTCAAAAAGTCAACAAACTCATATATGCAGCTATATATATATATAAAAATAATAAAAAACATTAATTTATTTCTTACTATATAATTATTGTTGTACTAAGTCGGTGAGAAAACCCATGAAAGAAAGAAATTCACACGAAAACTAAAACAAAATGCATATTTATTAAAAATAAGCAAAGGTTGTGCAAAAAAAAACACATTAAAAAGCAACATTATTATTGTAAAAATTAACTAAATACGGCAATTGTTATTAAATGTGCAAAATTCAGCAAACACATTGATACAAACCTCAGAAAATACAAGCCAAGATCTGAAAACGGACATCAATGGAATGCAAATTTTTGAAAATATAAGGCAAGATGAACCGTGAACGGATCCAAACAGAAACGGAAACGGAAACAAAACACTCAACAACAAGAAGTACAAAATGTTAAATATGTATCTATAATTTACAATTACGTTTTATATTACTCTCTAATTTACACGCTTACTCAATGGAAAAATAGCTAACTATTATTGCAATCGTCCTCAAACACACAATAAAACTAGATCAAAAGGCGGAATTATTACTTTAGCTAAAATAAAAGGTCACCTTTTGCAATTTGTATCATTTTCTTACCCTTATTGTTTCACATCGAAATCAGCAAAATGGTTAAAATAGCCGCATATACTCATATTAAATTGAAAAGAAACGTGTCATTGCAGAAATGGATAAAAAAATAGTAATATAAATGATATATTTATTCATATAAATGTATTTGAAAATGTGAACAAAAGAATACCAACAATAAAACACAATTTAATAAACAATGTGAAAGCTACGAGTGTGTTTTTATTTTGTAAACATTTAAAAACACAGTAGCCTTGCAGTCAAAAATACAAAACAAGAAAAACAAATTTCGAAATGGAGGAACTGATGAGGCAACAACAACTGTCCAATGGCCAGAAAAGTGAGAGGCAGGAACTCACCTGCAGCGTTTTATTTACCAAGTGAGTTAATCTTAGGAACAGTTAGTGAATCTCAAACGATTTTCCTCCTCCTTGCAGTCCCAAGTTTAGAGCCGATAAGTCATCCACCAAAGATGAAATAAACTCTATTGCGAGAATGGTATCGAACGCGGAGGATCTCGAATTGGATAGAGTGTTTAGGAAGGTATCAAAGAACGATGTCGAAGAGACCAGGTCTCTGAATCGCTCCCTCTTCGAGTTCGGTCATAATTTCGAGGATGCCGATGGCTGGCTGAAACTGGAGCAGCCTTGCAAGGATCAGCTGGCCACGGTGCTGCGCTACATGTTCGAGTCCCATCTGAAGACCACTGTGCAGATAGAAATCAACAATATGTACTTCAACTGCCACTTCATCGTGCTGCAGGTGTACTCTCGCTTCTTCAGCGAGCTGGACATGATTCCGCTGCTGGTCACCCTGCCCGAGAACGCCGTGTCCCAGAAGGCCTTTATGCTCTCCTACAAGTGGATGCTGAGCGATGAGCCCGTCCTGGAGCTGGCCCACCTTGTGGAGGTCTATGTGGCTGCCACTTATTTGAGGATCACTAGCCTAGAGGCGCATTGCTGGAAATATTTCGATGATGAGGAGTGCTACAACGAGGATACGGCATGTGCCCTATACGTAGAGTCGAAGGACAATCCCGCCATGGATGTGGTTCGCAATCTGATGCTGACTAGGATCCGCAAGTTTCTGCTCACCTTTGTGGCCACCAAGGAGTTCCTGGATCTGCCGACCTCCCATCTGATTTATTTGCTCGATTCCGATGAAATCTGTGTGAACACCGAGATCGAGGTGGTTATCAACATTATCAACTATTATTTCATTATATTGGGTTTTCTTAGGTTTTCTTTATAGCTGTTCGATGGATGGGTCACAATTGGAACAAGAGGAAAGCGCACATTCGGCGTTTGATGTCCTGTATTCGATTCAACTTGATGCCATTGTGGCATCTACTATATGCGCGTCGGGAGGAGGATCACCCGTTGGTGATGGAGCTGATTTTCCACCCTGAGGTGGAGTACAAGGTCGACGACTCCATAGCGAGAATAACGTCGCGCATGTACGCGGCTTCCTTGGAGGGCAATGACGCACAGAGTGAGGACTACGCAAGTGATTCGGGACAGCGAAACTGGATTTGCGATAACTTGTGCAGCTATTATCACGGCGTGGGTTGTCCCAATACCCGGGAAATTCGCTTTAAACACTTCGAGGATTACCTTCTGGAATTACAACAATGCTCCAAAGATCACTGGTCGCAGGTGATATTTCAGGACCCGAGTAAAAAGATTGACTGTTGCAGCTCAAGGAAGACAAAATCAGACGATCATGTTTCCGAGTAACAATTGAATTTGAAAAGTAACGGCTAGAATTCAAATTCGCGGGCTTAAGTTGGTGCTAGTATAACAACTTAGCACACTTTTCTGTTATACATTATACACTTTATTTATTTGCTATTAATGAAACAAATCAGCTTATTTTCAATATATTTTTTTTTAATTTACATCAAAATTTAAAAAATGCAAAAGGTTTAATAAATTTAATTAATATTTATTGTATTATTGTCGCAACCTTAAGTGTGACCACTTCTGTAAAGCTCTTGGCATTTCGGGCAGAAAAGGTGGCGTGCACACTTTGTATTGTTTTGGAAAATAATTTGATACATTTATCAGGAAAATGGAAAAACTGGAGGCCCTAAAAATATCCTCGATGCGTCCGCGCAGCAATATCCTGGACAGACCACTATCCAAGGGCAAAACGGAAGTTTCCCAGAGCATTGTGGCGCTGCTTTTCAGCGAAATCGTCCAGTATTCGCAGAGCCGAGTGTTTACAGTCCCAGAATTGCAAACAAGGTGGGAGTTTCTTAATGTTTTTGCGATTAATTCGTTAATTCCAACCCATTTTCAGACTCCACGATCTGGGCCAAGATGTGGGCACCCGCATAATCGATTTGTATTTCGTGAGGGAGCGCAGCTCAAAGCGAGAAACGAAACTAACCCAAATGCTGCTCTTTGTTAAGACCACGGTCTGGAAGAATCTCTTTGGCAAGGAAGCGGAGAAACTGGAACATGCCAACGACGACGAAAGGACATACTACATCATTGAAAAGGAACCGCTAGTCAACACATTCATAAGCGTGCCAAAGGATAAGGGCTCGCTGAACTGCGCCAATTTCACCGCTGGCATCGTAGAAGCTGTGCTCACGAACTGCGGATTTGTATGTTTTCCAACAGACTCCATCAAATAATAATTATTAACATTATGATTTGCGTTTTACAGCCGTGCAAGGTCACCGCCCACTGGCACAAGGGCACCACGTACATGGTTAAGTTCGAGGACTTTGTTATCGCTCGCGACAAGCAGATGGAGGAGAAATAAATGGCATAGCTTCATTACGGTTTTGTTTTAATTCCACTATACGAATCGAAGATCAATTGGCTGAATGTATGGCTTAGATGAACTTGAACTGGCGGTCCTTGTAGGCCACCTGGCCAGTCCTGTACTTCTCCTCGCGTCCATCGCGCTCCGCCTTCAAAGCCCAAGCGTAGAGGGCAATCGGCAGGACGACGGCGAACAGGCCCGTGCGGAAGGATTTGCCGGTGGGCTTGAAGTGTTCGTAGTTGGAGACTCGCATCGCCTGGAAACGGGCTAATCCCGCATCGAACTGCAATGTAGAGCGGTTTAATAGCATTTATTCCACATAGTGATGACATAACCAAACCAAGCATTGGTGCTCCCACTTACCACGGTGCCGCCCTCGCCGGTGGCATGGCGGTAGGGATTGGAGCTCTGCTTGAGGAACTCCTGGCGCAGCTTCAGCGTCGCCTCGTGCTTGCGCTTAATGAACTCCTGCTCCTCGCTGGACAAAACCATTTTTCTAGTTTTGTGTTGCAAACCAAATCTTTAGCAACAGCTGACAGGTGTGAACGTCTACAGAAATTCTAAAAATACCACACAGCCGACAAATATACCAGTTTCGTATTTGTAATTTTTGAATGTTATTTCAGCTACTTGTTTGATTCGCTTAAACTCAAATTAACTGCACTGTTATTAAGTTATTAAACTGTACATTATTTAACTTTAAAATAAACAAATCATTTGCATTGCTTTCACAGTTGGCAGCCCCAAGCTTGGCCTATCGACTATCGATACATGCCTTTTGAAAAGTTTAAACTGTTACCTTTTGAGAATCGCTCCTGGTGAATGGTAAGTGATTTTGATCCGCTAATCTAGTCTTGCTCAGCAAGTTTTCCCAAGTTTTTTTTCCTTCTCGCAAAGTCTGCTGCTTCGTTGCAGCGAGCGCTTTCCACCCCGGCCACAGGTAAACGCGTGCTCTCGCTCGCTCTCACTGCGCATGTCCTACAAAGTGTGATGCGCAGATCTCGTGTCCGCATCCTAATTCGCGTCCTTGTTCGCCAGATTCCCATTAGTAGCACGTGTTTTGCAAAAAGCCATGCTTTCCCGTTAGCCAGTTGATTGGCAAATAAGAAAAACTGAGGGTTTTTCGCGGTGTCAGTTGGAAAAACCCCTAAACGCAGGTAGTTACTAATCAATAACTCCCCCTTGGCGCATGCCTTTTAAGGACGAGAGAGAGCGAGAGAGCTGTTGTGAGCCAACGCGCATGCTACTACTTAGTTGGGTGGGAAATGCACTTGGCTTAGCCGCCGATTTTCCCGAGCGGCGGGGGTATATCCGATGTTTAGGGGTGGATTTCCGGCAATTCGGTTGCCCGCGATTGCGCCGTTCGCCTGGCTCATTTTTCACTCGCCTGCAGACGGAGGCAACTGCTCCCGGATTTCCATTTTCTGGCCTATATTGATTTTCACCTGACTTCGTGCTCGTTTTCCAGACGCAGTGCAGCCGCCATGAGCCTGAAGTCCAGTGCTAGGATCAAAAAACGCCGCTCGGAGGCAGCGGCGGCCACCTATCCGGTACCATCAACTCCGGCTCAAACGGTGAGCAACGGCTCAGCTGTCACAGCGAATCCTGCGAGTGCCCCAAGCACTCCAGGAAATGGTGCCCCAAATCCTTGCCAGAGCTCCTCCAAGAAACAAAGCCTTGTGGGACGCAATCCCAACTTCGACACCGATGAAACTAAGCTGCTCATCCAGTTGTGGGGCGATCCCAAACTGCAGAGAACCCTAATCACCACGCACAAAAAGCACGCCGTGATCTGTCAGCTGGCCGCCAAGATGCAGGAGTATGGCTATCATCGTTCGCCGGAGGAGATTACCACACGGATCAAGAACCTCAAGTGCTTCTACAATCGCTTGAAGAAGGACAAGGAGTGCGGCGGTCAGTCCACCGATTCGGAGCCCAGCTGGAAACACTTTGCCGAGATGGACGCCATTATGACCAGACCCATTTTCAGTGTGCGTCCCAATGAGGTGCCTGCTCCATCGCTCAAATACCAACTGGAGCAGGCCCTGGAGGAGCATGCCGAACGTCGCAAGCGGCGGCTGGCGAACGGAGAGGAGTTATCCGAAAGCGACAACGAGGAGGATGACATGCTGCTCTCCGCTCTGGTCAGCAAAAACAAGGATACCGGCGGTCGAAAGGAACTGGAAGCTGGCTGCCTAGAAGCCGACAGCGATATGAACGAGGAATCCTTCTCAAAGCGTCGCAAGGTGTCCGCTGATGTAGAGGTTGATATAGGAGAAGCCCTGACTTCGCCGTGCATCAAAATCGAGCCAGGCCAGGAAGTTGAAACCGCAGCAGCAACTTCCACAGTAGAGCCCGAACCGGAGGAGGACGACGATGACTGCATGATTCTGCCACAGCCCAAGGAAGAACCCATCGATGTGGATGCCGCTGAAGATCCACCAGTTGAGAAGTCACCAAGTTCCACTACTAATACATCCACTTTGGCTGAAATGTTACAGGGTAACAAACCGTCGAATCTGCTTCCTTTCACCGGGGCCAATGTCATCATCCCGGCCAGCACTACCACCACTACGGCTAGCATAAGCGCGACCACGCATAGTTTAACGACAACGGCCAGCAAACTTCAGGGCGGTAAAATCTCGTTGGTGCCAGCGAATTTCCTGATGCAATCAAAGCTGCCAGCTGCCGTGGGACCAAGTCCCATGGCAAACGCCAAAGGAGCTGCGCCCCAAATTCAACTGCTGCAGAGTGCCATCAATCAGGGCGCTCGTCTGATGATTAGCGGTTCGGCGGCAGCACCGGCACAGCCTAGCAACGCCGGTTTGGTCGCCACAGCCCCCGGAGGAGTCAAGTTCGTGCTGGTCAATGCGGAGCAGGCCAAGGCGGCGGCAGCGGCTGCTGCTGTGGGTAAATCAACCGCCACGTTGCCCTTGTCCACTGCCCAAGCTCAGGTGCAGGCCGCTGTTCAGCAGCAGCAGCAGAAACTGCAACAGAGTCTCCAGCAGGAGCAGCACCATCAGCAGCACATTCAACTTGAGAAGGAGGAGAGTCGCCATGATCACGAGAAAGGTAGGAAGGATCTGCAAACGAAAAGACACATGACATGTGGGTAGCAAGTTGCTATTATTCTATCTCCAATGTACTAAAAAAAATTTCAATTTTCAGCAATGAGAATCCTTCTTCGTCAGTTGCTGAACTCGCAAAACGAAGCCAACGAGATCCAGCACAATCGTTTATCCCTGGAACGCGAGCGCCTGGACTGGGAGAAGTCTATGGGCGAGCGCCTGTTCAACCTGTTGCCAAGCCTCATACAGCCGGCACCTGTAGCCTCGCCATGCTCCACGGCTCAACGTCTGCAGCCGCCCAAGCTGCTCTTCACAACTGCTCTGCCAATGGGCAATGGCACCGTCACCATGCCGCATATCCTAACATCCAACTCGCTGCCAAAAGTGATTACCACTTCAAGTTGCAACAGTGGCGTGGCAGTAGCCGGATCAGGAGTGGGCCTAGTAGCCAGTGTGGCCCCTAAGCCAGTGGACAACGACGTCCAGTTGATTTCGCCCAAGCTGGAAAAAGAGATCTGAGCCGAAGAGGAACTGGTCGTTATAAGTAATTGATATTAGAAACACACTTAAGTGATCTCAAAAAATTATATTCTGGTCCTTACTTAAGTAGACTATAAAACCAGTATCCTAATAATAAAAACTAAAGAAATCTCTCATTCTAGGTTTATTTTTATATATACAATCATGGGCAATAGAAGAATTTTGTTTTCTTCTATATTTGATTAATATCATACTTGATTGTCTAATCTAAAACCAGATATGGCGTCTAAGAATCTTAAAAAAAAGTTTACAAAATAAGCTTTAACTATGCCAACTACAGCAAAAAAAAAAGAGTGATCCTAGTAAATGTTGAGCCTCTCCATATCCCGGATTTCCATGATGTCCGTCTTCAGTCGCTGTTTAACGATCTCCCTCCAAATGGCTTCCCGATCCCGGTTGTCCGTCACGCCCATTCTTTGCAGTGAGGAGTCTGTGATCCGTAGTAGAGCCCTTCCGGTTATATCGTGCTGCAAAATGTAGATGGAAAAAAAGGAAACATGATCAGTAGGCTGTTATAGTGATGTCTAAATTGTAGCGAAAAGTAACCGGGAATTTTCCTGCTTGTGTTTTGAGGTGCTGAAATGACGGAACTGCTGAAGGAAAACCGTTCCAAAGAGGCTCGAAGGTAAGTGAAGTAAATCAAGGATTGGGATTACGATTGTGCACTCAACTCACCTGGGCGAAGAGCTGTTCATACTGGGTGTATTCACCGCAGTGGCGGCGATACCACTTGAGCACATCGCTCACTGTCCACAGGTACACTGCCTTGGGTCGCGTGGTTTTCGTTCTGGTTTTGTTTTGTGTGGAGTTAATAGTTTCTTCACCCATTTCGTTTTTAAATCCTTTACTTGCTAAAAGCAACAAAACAAATAGTGATGGCAGCTTGGCGATATTCATTAGGTGTGAGACATAACAAGATATCGATGTGATTTTACGGTTCGTGTCATAATTATATTTAAATATTTAAAATTTAAATTAGGTGTAACACATATTCGACTTACAAATAATGTAATGTGCCTGCCGAAGCCACACGATCACATACAATGTCAGTGCAAAGGCACTAGAATATTAATATTATTCTAGTGTCTTTGGTCAGTACAAAACGTCGGCAGACCGGTTTTGTTCGATTGTTCACAAGTTGCGTGCGATATATCGACAGCAAGCAATAGTGCGACCTTCGTGGCCTATCGATGCCCGCTATGACTCGCCTATCGAAATCGCACCAGCTCTAATCGTGACTGGCGCTTAATAACAACGACCAAAAGGTGAAAAAGTCAGCATAAAACACGTAAATACGCAATCAATACACACCGGAACCGATCGAACACAAAGAAAAAATTGTCGCATTGCTAGTAGCTGAGTTGAGACAAGCTTAGTTGGTTGATTGATTAGTAAATTTCTGAGTTGAGCGCCCCCACATCTCATCTCGTCTCGTCCGAACACAAATTTCAAGTCGCAAGATGGCCGGAGCAACACTTTTCGAGCGTGCCCAGGCATTGTCCAGCGTGAATCGCGAGGAGCAGGATAGTTCGCTGCTGAACAAACTGGTCCGCGACCAGGAGGGTGCCGAGAACGATGAGGAGCGCATCCGAATCAAGGAGCAGGGCATTCTGCAGCAGGGCGAGCTCTACAAGCAGGAGGGCAAGGCCAAGGAACTGGCCGATCTCATCAAGGTGACGCGTCCGTTCCTCAGCTCGATCAGCAAGGCCAAAGCGGCCAAGCTGGTGCGTTCCCTGGTGGACATGTTCCTGGACATGGACGCGGGCACAGGCATTGAGGTGAGTTCATGTTTCACTAAATGAGTACTAGAATTTACTAGAATATTCTTTGTTTGATCTCTAGGTGCAATTGTGTAAAGACTGCATTGAGTGGGCCAAACAGGAAAAGCGCACTTTTCTTCGCCAATCGCTGGAAGCTCGTCTGATTGCCTTATATTTTGATACTGCTTTGTATACGGAGGCCTTGGCTCTGGGTGCCCAATTGCTGCGCGAGCTGAAAAAGCTGGATGACAAGAATCTGCTGGTGGAAGTTCAGCTGCTGGAGAGCAAAACCTATCACGCACTGAGCAACCTGCCCAAGGCTAGGGCCGCCCTCACCTCAGCCCGCACCACGGCCAATGCTATCTACTGTCCGCCAAAGGTGCAGGGCGCACTGGATCTTCAGTCCGGCATCCTACATGCGGCCGATGAGCGTGACTTTAAGACCGCATTCTCCTATTTCTACGAGGCCTTTGAAGGATTCGACAGCGTGGACAGCGTCAAGGCCCTGACCTCGCTGAAATACATGTTGCTGTGCAAAATCATGTTGGGACAGTCAGATGATGTCAACCAGATCGTCAGCGGAAAGCTGGTAAGTTAAGTGCAGTCCAAAATGAGTTTGCGTCAGCAGTTGTAATTTTCTACATATACATATGTGAATGAATTATTATCTAACCAAAATGTGTAGATTTAATCAATTTATCATATAAATATAATTGTCATTACCAGGCTATTACCTATTCGGGCCGCGATATAGATGCTATGAAATCAGTGGCTGAGGCTTCACACAAACGTTCCCTGGCCGACTTCCAGGCTGCCCTCAAGGAATACAAAAAGGAGCTGGCCGAGGATGTGATTGTGCAGGCGCATTTGGGCACGTTATACGACACCATGTTGGAGCAAAACTTGTGCCGCATCATTGAACCCTACTCTCGTGTGCAGGTGAGATAGATTATAACGTCTTGGCATGTTCTCCCTTACTAAAATCGATTTTTTTATCCTTATTGGCAGGTCGCCCATGTTGCCGAGAGCATTCAGCTGCCCATGCCGCAGGTGGAAAAGAAGCTGTCCCAAATGATCCTCGACAAAAAGTTCAGCGGCATTCTGGATCAGGGTGAGGGAGTACTGATTGTTTTCGAAGAGACGCCCGTGGACAAGACCTATGAACGCGTGCTGGAAACCATACAAAGTATGGGCAAGGTGGTGGACACACTGTACCAGAAGGCTAAGAAGCTATCGTAAGCGGCGTGCAGGAGACATTAATCAACTCAAACATGATATCAGCATACTTAGCAGACTTTTCATAGTTTCCTTTTGTATTTTCCAACAACTCCCAAGCATTGTTCAAGCCAAACATGTTTTATGTTTCTGCAAAAGCAAAATGAAATCCTAATTGGTGAAGATAGCAACAGGAGCAGCAACAACCACAACAAAAAAAAAATGTAAAACAAAATCCATTAAACTAACATAAGCAAAATTATTAATCATTGAGTGGGATCGAATTGTTTACGCAAGTGCGGTATAATAAGCTAAATATTCAAATAACTACAAAATAAAATGATAAAAGAAAACCGTAAACTGATACGAAAAGCGTATATTCAATCCAGGTTTTGAAATGGATGTTCATATTCTATTTGGTGAATGAAATATTTTTTTTATTTCAAAAAGGGTATTAGCTTCATAATTCTGTTTTAAATAAATTAGTTTCTACATCTATACCAGGGTAATATTTAACCGAAGTGGTGGGAAAGTCCCAGGCCAGCACCAAAGTTTGGCTTCTGGTTGGCAAACGGTCCACTCGTCCACTTGCTCGCAGATCCCGTAAGATCCAAGGTAGTAGCACGATTGGGCGATGACCAGAGATTAGCACGTCCATCCAGACCGAGTTGCTGGCCGATTCCTGGGAAGTTGCTGTGCGTCAAGGAAGCACCATGTCCGTTAATGTGGGAGTAATCCAGACCAGCTCCATTGCGCTGGAACTGGAAACCATTGGCCAGTTTATTTTGGGAAGCAAAGACCTTGGCATCCAGATTGTGTCTGCCATTGTTGAATAGATTGGCATGGGCCTCCTGCTGGAAGACATCCTTCACACCGGGCGTGTGTGTTTTGGTCAAAGAGGCACCATGACCAGCACTGCAGGAATGAAGAGAATAGAGTTAATATACCCTATAATAATCTCTTAGCTTAGAGAACTCACTTGTTGTAGGCCAAAGTTCCGCCAGTTGTGACTGGACCACTTTGAGTGTTTCCGGCAGCGAAAACCTGACCCACCACATTGTGGTTGGGATTGCCAATGCCCTTGCTGAGATTCAACCGAGCATCAGCCCCACCAGCGGGACTGGAGGCTAAGGAACCTCCGAGCACCTGGCGACGGACGCGAATGGGTCCTGTTGTGGGAACCGACTCTGCGATGGCGAAAAGTGCCAAGATTAGGATGCTTGTCTTCTGCATGTTGCTGGTTTGGTTTGCTGGAGCTAACTGATGTCCAAGGTGACTGATGATCCGCTTTTATACGTAATCTAAGGGGAAGAACTTGGTTGGTAAATCACTAGATTCATCTGGGTGTCGTTTTCAGCTGGCTTGCCTTATCAGTTAGGACTTCCCCCCAGCGTATTGATGGGTGATTTACGTGTGGCATTTTTGTGTGTTTGTAACCTTTCTTATTTGATGACCCATTGACTTTTTCCGCAAGGCTCTCAAAACATTTCTATACTTAAATAAAAACTTGTTTGTGTAGTAGCTAATATAATTTAATTTCATTTTGATTAAATATAAGAAGACATTTAGTCGTATGACTATTGAAACATGGTAAAACAACGGCACGCTTGATAATCGTTAAAAAAAAACCTGTTATCTAAAGTTATAATGTGAATTAAATAAAGGAAAAATAATGTTGTAGTTGAGAAATATATCTCATCTTAATTTTAAAATTAAAAGGCTAGCATTTAGCGATAGGCTTGAGTTGATGATGATTAAAATCGCTTAGTTTCTTATCATACACAAGCTAAGCATCTGTTTGAAATCACCAAATACACAAATGAGTATCGATCCGAAAAGTACCCTTTAAATCGGTTTCATTTGATAATTTCAATGTATTTTTTCATATATTTGGTTAGAAATTTAGAAAGCAATGGAGAAAGCGGTTCCAATCACACAAAAATATATTTTATTAATTAATCCTATTAAAATGGATAAGGACAGTCTAAAAATTTCTCAGCATAAAAGTATCTTTTTAGACTACTAGGAATGATCATTTCAAAAATTGTTCATTTAGCTCTGGAAATAAAATCTATTAAATAATCTATTAAGTAAAATCTATTGAACAATCAGATTGAAATACCCTTCATAGTTGTTTAATTGCTTAGATCAGTGTCTAATTAATTGATTGATAATAATAATTATGCTTATCATACATAACGCAGAAAGACGTGATTTGTTATTAATAAAATATAATTTTTTTATAATTTTAATATATTAATTTTTACATAATTGTCAATAAATTAGAATTACTATTATCAAATACGACGGCTTAGCCGAAATGATGGGATAGACCCAAGCCAGCGCCAAAGTCAGTCTTCTGGTTAGCGAACGGTCCGCTTGTCCACTTGCTGGCTGATCCAGTCAGATCCAAGCGGGTTGCCCGATCCGCCGAAGACCACAGGTTACCACGTCCCTCCAGGCCGAGTTGCTGACCAATTCCCGGGAAGTTGCTGTGCGTCAAGGAAGCACCATGTCCGTTGATGTGAGAGTAATCCAGACCAGCTCCATTGCGCTGGAACTCGAAACCATTGGCCAGTTTATTTTGGGAAGCAAAGACCTTGGCATCCAGATTGTGTCTGCCATTGTTGAATAGATTGGCATGGGCCTCCTGCTGGAAGACATCCTTCACACCGGGCGTGTGCGTTTTGGTCAAAGAAGCACCATGACCAGCACTGCAGGAATGAAGAGAATAGAGTTAATATACCCTATAAAAATCTCTTAGCTTAGAGAACTCACTTGTTGTAGGCCAAAGTTCCTCCAGTTGTGACTGGACCACTTTGAGTGTTTCCGGCGGCGAAAACCTGACCCACCACATTGTGGTTGGGATTGCCAATGCCCTTGGTCAGATCCAAGCGAGCATCAGCCCCACCAGCGGGATTGGAGGCTAAGGAACCTCCGAGCACCTGGCGACGGACGCGAATGGGTCCTGTCGTGGGAACCGACTCTGCGATGGCGAAAAGTGCCAAGATAAGGATGCTTGTCTTCTGCATGTTGCTGGACTGGATTGCTGGAGCTGACTGATGCCCCAAGGTGACCAAAGTTTCTGTTTTATACCTCAAGATGCGGGGAAGAACTTTTCTGGTGGTTCACATAATTCATCTGATGGCCGATCTCGGCCTGGATGCCTTATCAACGCGAAATTCCCCGCTCAGATGTGATGGTGGTTTACTTCTGCTGCTTGTGTGGCTGTGCGACTTGACCTCATCACCTCCCCTTTTTTGCGACCCATTGACGCCACTTGTTGCTGCATTGTTCCGGTTTCACCCCCGCCGCAGGACCTCTGTCAGCGTCTCCAAGTGGTTTCCTTTGTGTCTTGATTTAGGAGTTCATCCTCATCTTGCGCAGGTCGGCATTTGACAGTTATAAGGGATTCTCTATCGTATTTCTCACTTGATGTCAGGCTTTATCAATAGGTTTTTTGCGTGGAGGGATTATCCTGGTGGAGCCGGAAGGGGTTGGCGAGCGAAATAAAGAGCGACGATGAGAGCGGCAGGATTTGAGTGAAGTTTCAGCCGAATCCTAATTGAATTTTCTGCGCAGGAGCGGGCGAAAAGGATGCGAGCCGAAAGAGAGGAGAGCGGAAACTTTAACTCGCAGTGTCAACGAAAAGTTTGCACTGAAAATTATAGTCTACCAGCTAATTAGCTTATAAACCTTTTTTTTTTTTAAGTTGTTTTTAAAAACAAGGATATATATTTTTAAATGTGGTAATAATTTAATAATTATAAGCTTGTACGAATAACTTTCTTGCCTAATGTCTATTTAAAGTATTTATACATGCAATTGTATACGAACTAATCTATTATTAAGCTATTTTTTTAAGGGGGCTTGTCACTTTGTTTTTTAGGGGACAAACCCATTCATTATGATCTGCAACCATCTGGTTATTTCGCTAGAATCTAAGAGGAACGTGCTATAGAACCGGTTTGTGATTCACAGGAGTAGCGAATTTAATACGTTTAGGTTTATTTTCTCTCAAACGTGACTTTTGTGGTTTTGTTTTGAGCAAGTATATTTCTTATCTGCTCTAGAGCTCAGCAGATGCGGTACAAAAACCGCTGATAAGCGATGGGAACCCCCCAAGTTTTTTGTGCCACAATTGATTGTAGATTATTAATTGCTGTCTTTCGTGTGTTTATTATTTACTGTTTGCCGAAAGTGAAAAATTCACAATTTTTAAGAAGAAAAAATTCACAACAAATTTGATCGGATGATCATTTAAGATTTATCCGCGGGATCCACACATCTTTAGGCGGGCAGAATGGGTGGTGGCCTGATGGCGGCTTGAGCCAGGTGATCCTCGATGGCCAGTGCCTCGCGCCTCACTCGAATGGGGCGGGGATGGGAGGTGGGGCGTGGGCTGTATGGGCGAGGCTTGCCGGGAGTGGCCACAGCCATGGCAAAAACGCAGGCCAGCAGCAGGAAAACGATGGTGAACTTCATTGTGCTTGGAGTGGTGGACAAATCGAACTGATTTGATTTCAATCAGAGCACTTCGCTTTTTATAGGTGGCAACGATGCAGCAAGATTTGAATGGGTGGCACGTCTTGGCTGTGGTCGCCGGTGGTTCCCCATCTTGGGGACTTTTCTTGTTGCCTATCAACGAGTAGGCCACACCGAAGGCAAACGTGTTGAAAATTATTATTTTTTTCCAATGTGGGTTTTCGCTGCGTAGTTTACAGCACTCGGTACTTTACATTTTATGCAGCTGTTTATTTTACTAAAACTATAACTTAGAAATTTATTATTTTTTTTTAATTTAAAAATATGTATTGTTTACATCGCTAAGCTTAATAATACTTTTCGTGTTTGTAAACTGCTGAAGGAAGTGCAATTTTGAAACGAACTTTTCCCGCCAAGCTGTCACTTTCACTCTTGTCAGCTCTTTCGCACTCACCGTGACAGGGCGACACTCCCTCTCTTTCGCTCTCTTTGAAGTCCTGCCGTCCACCGCGTCAAATCTCATTAGACTGGATACACACACACACAGATACACTCACACACACACCTTAGCGTGCGACAGCGGAACGCGCTTGAGCGAGCTTTTCCGTCCGCTTTTCTGAGCGCAACATTTTCTTTTCGGGGCTCTTTTGGAAAACTCTTGGGCAGCTTGCCAAACGCTCGTATAGAGGCCAGACGCGAGGAAAACTCTGCTTATCGATTACGCACGTAACACATTTGCCCCACAGCCGAATAGTTAAATAGTTCAGCGAAGCCAGCCAGCCAAACAATATTTCTGGTGTGTAATATACCTATTGAATCAAAGGTGAATAGTGCGACAAGTTTACATAATACACAGGATACGAAATAAGGACTTGAAGGTGGCTTTCGCCCCAAGTGTCTCAACCTGTGACAATGGCCTTCAAGAAGTGTGCGAAAATTGTCTATATATAGAGTGTGATATGTACCTCGGATTTTGTGGGCACGTGTGAGCCATTAAAAGGGAAATAAATCTGCAGATTTGCAAAAGGATTTATAATTAACTAAAATAAATGAACTGTGTATGCTCTGTGCTCAAATTAGGTTGTATGAAAACCTTGCAAAAATTAGTGTATATATATTTGGTATATTATTAGATGTTACCTTACCATCTTATTATTGTTTCAAAAATCTTTAATTTTCCCAACAATATACCCCCATTTGCATTTAGCCTTTAGTGGCAACAACAAGTCTGCTCTATATACAGACAATAACCCACATATACACACACCCTCGTACCCATTTACCCACATTTCTTATGTGCCAACGGTGCGTATGTGTGTTGCCAGTAAACTCAACCAAAAAATGTAATAGAAATTACTCCGCTCAAAGCTCACAAGCAAATGCAATTCACTCAACTCGCTTGAGCTCACTCAAAAAACCCGGAGTGAATGGCAGAGCTTGTTTGTTTTGCCATTTTCAAATCTCTGTATCTTACGCTTTTATTTATAAAAGCCAAGTGGAGGGAAAATATTTAAGTGCTCACTCAAAAAAGCAAGGAAATGTCAAACGGAAGTAGTTGACATCCGGTTTTGTTTGATTTCCGGAATGTTTACTTGAACTAAGCACTGGATTATATTGCTTAGTTCGTGTTTAAAAATTATCAAAGAAATTTAATGAAAAATGCCTGTCCGTTAAAAAGGAAGTTTTTTTTCGATTCCTATGAAACACGCGATGAGAAAAAAAATATCCAAATCGCCTAACTCTGGCCTTTTGTGTAAGCCAGAACAATGAAATGGTAATGATGGATTGTGTCCTTTGTTTTATGCAGCTGCCGAATGATAATGGAGATGATAATGAGACTGTAACTGGGACACAAGAGACCAGACCGAAGGGTAGTGTCAGCCAAGAGCGGAACAGCACCAACCAGAAAGGGTAGGGTTTAGAGGAGGAGCACCCAGGACCATCCAGCAGAGACCATCCGAGTTCAAGGAACTAGCAAACAATGAATCCCTACACTGCAGGCGCCGGCGGAGGTGTCGGTGGCGGAGGAGGAGCCAATCCCTTCGGAGCACCCGCCGGAGGAGCGGGATATGGCCAGCAGGGCTATGGATACGAGCAGCAGGCAACAGGTGGCTACGACCAGGGCATGAACTACGGCATTGAGCCGCAGCAGCAGGCAGCCGGATACGGACCACCTGGAGCCAGACCACGGGTGGATGTGGAAGCCACTGGCGAGGTGGATCCCAATCTGTAAGTCAAGGGATTAAGCCCGTTACTTTCGCTTCCAACTTGTTGATTCACATTTATTCACAGGTATCCAGAGGCGAAGGACTCAACGCACAAAGTTCGCGGCCACTCGGACATCCTGGAAATGTTTTTCGGGGCGAGCACAGAACGGGAACTGATACCCGTGAAAAGCTTCTACTTTTTCTTCTACGCCGCATTTGGATCACTGTTTCCGCTGATGGGCGTGTACTTCAAGCAGATGGGCATGAATCCGGGCCAGTGTGGAATTCTAGTGGGAATGAGGCCTTTTGTGGAGTTCCTGTCGGCCCCGTTTTGGGGCTCCTATGCGGATCGTTGTCGGCAGGGCAAGCGTCTGCTCCTGGGCTCCCTGGCCTGTTGGGTACTCTTTACCATTCCGCTGAGCTTCATCCGACCGGAGGCCATCAACTGCATTGAGCGGCGCAATGCCACGGACTTTGTGCTGACCTACACACGCACGAAGCGCGACCTGTCGGCCATGTACGAGCAGGAGCACTTGGACATGGGCACTGGCACCATGCCAGCGGATGAGGCCCTGGAGGAGGCGGAGGCAGCACACAGTCGGCACAAGAGATCACTGCTGCTGCCCAGGATCGATGCGGGCATCTCACCAGTGCACATCAACTTTGTGAGCAACTACGACGACAAGTACCACAGGGACTATGTGACGCCCATCTTCAGCTCCATGGTGTACAGGACTCCGGTAAGTGGATAGGAAGGATGTGCCAGTAAAATAGGGTTCAATGGAAAGATAGGATTGATAGGATAGCTTTGCAATCCATATCTTTATTGCCATTTCAACATATACTAAGTAATTTATGTCTAATAAATCTCCTATTTAACTTAACGTCTCAGCTGCCAAGAGGATTGTATCTTTGGAATGCTTTTAAAAATACTTATACAAATTTATCTCCTCCCACAGGACATCCAAAAGGCCTTCTTCCTGCTGCTCTTGGTGATCCTCATTGGGGAGTTCTTCAGCGCTCCGGCGATTACTTTGGCCGACTCCGCCGTAATAACTTTGCTGGGCGAGGATGCGGACAAGTACGGTCACCAGCGAATGTTTGGGTCACTCGGCTGGGGAATCTCTATGTTCCTGGTGGGCATAGCCCTGGATCACTCCACCTCGTTCTCGAATCATCCCTGTGGAGCTGGCAACAAGGAGAAGAACTACAACATCTGCTTCTCCATCTTCTCGGTGCTGATGACCTGTGCGATAATCTCCGCCTCGAAGATCACCTTCAAGTACGATCCCATCGATGAGCAGTTGGCGGCACAGCAGCAGGCGCAGTTCGTGGATCCCAACAAGCGGGCGGAGGAGGAGTCGATGAACCAGTTGGCGGCCCAACTGAATCTGCCATCGCTGGCAGTTGGTAGCGGCAGTGCCGCCTCGGGTGCCTGTGCCGGTGGCGTCAGTAGCTTCCTGGCCACTGGCCATCAGCCACAGCCGCATATCGGTGCCGAGTCCAAGGTGTTTGCCCAGACGGCCAAGGAGTTGCCGGAGTGGATGACCGTGCTGACCCACTTTAAAGACCTGAAAACCGCCTCCTTCCTTTTCGTGGCCTGGTTCATGGGCTTCGGCATTGGCTTGATCTTTACCTTTCTGTTCTGGCATCTGCAGGACTATGGTGGCACTCCCACCCTGTTCGGTGTGGCCTCTGTCATCAATCATGTTTCCGAGATTTTCGCCTACTTCTTTAGCTTCCGTCTGATTACCCAAATCGGCCATGTGAAAGTGTTGTGTCTGGGCTTGATTGGCAATGTTCTGCGCTTCCTATACATTTCCTATCTGACCAATCCGTGGATGGTGCTGCCCTTCGAGCTGATGCAGGGCATCACCCATGCAGCCGTGTGGGCTGCATCCTGCTCTTACATTGCCCACAACACTCCCAAGCATCTGAGAGCCTCGGCTCAGGGTGTCCTTCAGGGCATCCATCACGGATTGGGTCGTGGCTGCGGCGCCATCATTGGCGGCATGTTCGTCACCTACTACGGTACTACTACTACCTTCCGCTGGTACGGCATCGCCTGCCTCTTCGTCCTCGGATTCTTCATCTTCGTCAACTTCTATCGCAAGGAGCAGGGCTTCATTTCGGAAATCCCAGTCACCGAGGATCCGCATCAGGTGAGTAAGGAGTAGCAAATCCAATTGGTCAAGTCTAGATTGGAAGCTATATTTATATTGTTGTGTGTAGTAATCCCTGTATCTATATAACTAATCCAATAACTCCAATTTGTAGGTGGCCGAGGAGACCTCGCATTTGGCACCCCACGGCGTTCCCAGCAATCCGATTCCACGTGCTCTGTCCAACTCGCGGCTGAACGAGATGAATCCGAATGGAGGACCATATGGCACGTACCAGACCACTGGCGGTAATCTGGACATACCCGGTGCCAATCCGCACAATCCTTTCGCTCAGTAAACGGGGACCTTGGCTACCCGGAGTCGGCATTCAGCCCATCTTCATACTCACAGTACTAAAACGAACAAAGTATAACCGCAAACATATCTTGGACATTGGCCTGCAATATGAATTGCATAACTGCATTGCTTTATTTTTGATTTGTTGGGCAGTCAACATACGATCTACACCATAGCATAGCATATACATATACACATATATATTTTATATAGGACATGCCACATAGCCAGCATAAAGATTCCGTATAAGTTGGATTGGTTCAAGTCGATGGAGTGAGGGGGGGAAATCGAAACGAATTTTCACATAGCAGCTTAGCAATATATACATGGGGCAATATATGTGTGTGTACGGATAGTTATATATATATATTGTGCCGATCTATAATATTTATAGGCCTTTTTATATCAGTTGCTTGGCGCCGGGCAATGATTGATCGATCGATCATCCCGGATTTAGTTTTCAGTTATGAGCATGCAGAGTTTGTTGCCTACTTTTGGGCGATTACCAAAGCAAATTACTCATACGCATGGGTTACCCGTTCACCCCGAAATACACATAAAGTACCTATACAATCACGGAAAAAATACTAATCAGAGATTGAAGTTATTCGACACCAGGACATGTGAATACGAGGCGTTTCAAGGCTACAGGACATCGGGAAGCAGTGGGAGCTGCTTCGTTTAGCCGCAGTTGATTATGACTTTGATGTTCACTATACTATTTCATAGTATTAATTTAGATTATCCGTTGTCTTATGGCTTTGAAACGCACCGTGTTGATTACCGAATAAGTTAGGGCAGTTTCATGTAAAGTGCAAAATTAGTAGCTCACTTTGAGTCAAATGTTTATGAAGATGATATGGGCGCAACTTAAAATAATGATCTTTGTGTTACATATTTGCAATTTTTCAAAATTGGAAGCGACACATTCAATCCCAAAATGGTCCTATGCAATAAATACCAAACTAATACGAACTATGGAATATAAATGTAGTTACATTGAAATACAAATTTAACTAAATTAAAAAATAAGCAACATAGAGACGAAAAACCTGCAAATAAAACAGAAAACTTAAACCAAAGGATAAACAAATGTTGTAACGATTGATATTATGGAAATCCGCCTCATTGCAATCAACTGTTGAATAAACTGTTTTAATTTTTACACAAATAAACTAACAAAATGACATATTTTGACATACCTAAGAAAACATATAACATAGTAATATATGATATACGTTTATATAGTATATGAAAGTTGACGCACCAAAGTGAAAAGGCAAACTAAACTGTATTTGTACCTAAAACATATTTTTTCCTGATTTCAAATAGCAAATCTTTCGCTCGATATACATATACATAAATATATATTGAATACTGTAAACATTATATTTAAATATTGTTGATAGCAAATTAAATTGGATATTTTATAGTAACGATACGCCAGTTCTTGTGTACAGCACCATATTTCTGAAGATTTTTCGGGTAGATGAACCTTAGTATTATGCATTCTGTACAACTGCACTCACAGTTATGTTTGTTGAGCCGATATTAAAAGTAATTCTCTCTATACTCGTATATATATATATGTATTGAAACAAAAAGAAGATACTCATATACGGTATACATTTATATAGAAATGTACAAGTATTATACACAATGCGCATACATATGATACAAAGGATACAATACCCAGCCCAAAAAAAAAACAGAGAAACCAAAAGATAAGTGAAGTAGACGGAAAAAGCAAGAAATCATGTAATTATGTATGTTTAATAAAACGTTTAACTACCGAGTGAAGTCTAAAGACAAAGGCACAAATTCTTTCGCCAACCATCTGTGTTTATTTTTGGTCTTTATTTAGTAACCTATATAAATCGGAGCACTCGTTCGTAACAACCACACAAAATGCGACTTGCTCTGGTACTCTTTTGTTGCCTGCTCTGCTTGACTTTTGTTCATATCCATGGAACGCAGGCATATTCACCACCAAGAGCACCACTGATCCTGCCACTTCCAGATGAGAGTCCTAGGCGTGCACCACCACCGCCCAGACCAATACCCAGACCACCGCCTCCAAGGCCAAAACCACCACCGCCAAGGCTAACGATACGACCTTTCAGACCAACACCACCGCGATTTGTTAGACCTCCTACTGCACCACCCATCAGGAGGCCAACTATTCCACCACCCAAGCCCACCAGAAGACGTCCCATAACAAGGCAACCAACCAGAAGGATCCCAAAACCACCAGTTACCCGAAGACCCACCGCCAGGCCAACTAGGCCACCGGCAGTGCGAACCACTCGAAAATTTCTGATCTGGTCACGGGCACCAACCAGATTACTACCAACTAGGCCAAATATAAGGCCCACTCTGTGGACCAGGCCGCCAGTGCGTCCTCCATTGCCAACGGTGCGTCCAACGCGCTCAAGAGTTGGTCCCACTCTATGGACAAGACCTCCCATTAGAGTCACAGTACGACCCACACCAAGACACCCAATCAGACCTACTATTAGGCCCACAATTCGAGCCACTCTATGGACACGACCTCCGGTAAGACCTTCAAACCCCACAAGGTCTCCAGTTAGAGCAACAAAACCCACTTTATGGACCCGACCTCAAGTTAGAACTACGAGACGACTGACTTTCATTTTCAACGATCCCACAAGAGAACCTCCTACACCAGGACCAATTCCCATCACCAGAGCTCCACATCCGGATATAACTCGATCCACAAGACGAGTGATTTTTATATTTCCCAGGGACACCACCTCTATAACTCGACGTCCTAATTGGACTGTACATCCAACAGGACGAACGAGAACTACATTAATAGCTTAAATCCTATAAGTAAGCTGGTATAATATATAGTAACTGAATACATATATGATCTTTAAGCATTCTCTGCAAGCACGCGATGTTAAATATTATATAACTGAGAAGTCAGCTAATGACCTTAACTATCAAGTAGAGGAGCAGATGGATAGGCTAATTAAATATTTTGAGTAGCTGGATTGTGGGCTTTCGGATATCCTATCTTTATAAAAAAATAAAATATATATATTTATAAAGATAAATATCTTTATATCAAATCGGAATCTGTATATTCAAAATCCAATTGAACCTAAATACACATACGAATGTAAGAT
Organism: Drosophila mauritiana; assembly: GCF_004382145.1. Taxonomy (NCBI): domain Eukaryota; kingdom Metazoa; phylum Arthropoda; class Insecta; order Diptera; family Drosophilidae; genus Drosophila; species Drosophila mauritiana. Next base: position 13,151,481 of record NC_046668.1, on the reverse strand, counting down.
TTATGACTGTTTCTCTATAAAGATAATTGCATATATAGTTTAAAGTTGGATAAACTGAACGGCGACTGTCTACGTACGTCCTAGCTATGTTTAAACCCAATCTAATACGGGGCTTTAAGCACAGCAAGTTTGGCGGACTCCGTTCGTAACGACCCCATCCCCATGACAAATATCCCTGAAGTGCCGACATGCCCGGCACAAGTCCAGGGAAACTGGAGCGAGGAGAAAAGTAGCTGTGGCATACCGGAAGCGCTTCAAGTTTGCCGAGCTCATTCGTCTCTGCGATTTGTTGGCATTTCAACGGACTGACGTGCTGGCTGCTCGTGGGCGGCACGAGGGGCGTGGCGGGTGGCTGGGCGGTGGGCGTGGTGCAGTGCCTGCTCATGCAATGATAAATGAAGTTTTAGTGGCTTTTGACCCATTTAATAAATTGTTAAAGTTGAAGAATGCGCAAGAATATTGTAAACTTGTTGGCCACCATTTCTTTGCCTCTGCCTTTTTTTTCTCATTTGCTTATTTTTATTTGTATTTGTATTTAAGTTTTATTTCATTTTTATTTTTATTCCCATTTAGTTGCTGCTGGCGCATTCTGAATTAGGGTTAATTTAAAAGTTGCCCATTGCAACACTGACCCATGGTGAGTGAAGTTGTTGCCATGTTGCAAACTTTGCCGCTCACTTTTCATGCCCCACTTCAGAAGTTTCGTTGAAATTTAAATAATTCTGTTAAATTGCATAACGTGCCCAGCTGTCCAGTGCTCTCTCGTCCGGGGAACTTTGGACTTGCTGCTTATTAAGTTAGTGGCGACGACAGTTTTCAGTTAACGTGATTATGTGCCATTAAAAAATTGTATATTATCCACGGGCCACAAAGGAGTGCAGCAAAAACTTGACTCAAATATCCATGACAATAAATAAGGAAAAGCAAGGACGCGGGGGGGAATTCGAGCGGGGGCGAATCCTCTCCAGCCTTAATAAGCAGCATAAAAAGTCCTGGCAAGGCTCTATTAGAGCCAGGACTAAGCAGCTCGGTCTGTCCTGTCCTGTATCCCTCCAAAAAGCGAAAAAAAGAAGGGAAAAAGCGTAGAAAATAAAGTATGCGCTGGCAACTCTTCCTCGTGGAATCCTTTGCTCCGCTTCTTGTCAAATATATATTCTCAGCTATATAAACAATTTTCTTTTATGCCAGAATAACAAGCAACAAGAATGGATTTTGCATAAGAAAGCCCCGGACTGAAGTTGAAGTACGATGGCATAGCGAAAATCCTTGCAGGGAAGCTGCTCCACAAAAGTCGGGCCAAATGCAATCCGAGCTTTGTATTCCCATGAACAATTGGACTGGCAGGCTTGGCTTTTGATTGGGGGATCAGTGGGGACGCTGCGGGGATTCCGCTCCCCACCGCTCCGGGCGGCTTCAAAAAGTGGATATCAATGCGTGGGCATGCATCCAATACAATGCTGGTTTTTTGGTGACCTTTGGTGACCGAAATCTATCGCCTGATCCCTGCCACTTCAATTCCAAGTGCATTGATAAATTCTATAGCTTGCTAGCCAATGGGTGGTATATTTACACTAAGTAGTCATTGAAAGTTACTTAAACTCAATCTTTCAAACAGTATTGTTAATATGGGTTAACCAGTGTTATATAGAAAAGTATGAATTAATTTTGGTGTGCTAATTGACATTAATTTGGTTTTTAGATTTATTACTTAGATTTTATTTGTGCTGTTATTTTATTACAAAATGTGAAATTTCTATTACCACAATTACCAAACCTTTTCAAAAAGAATAAATATAGAAAATCCCCTGCGAAATTATCATCTTAAAAGTTTTCACGATTTTACATTTTCTACTATGGCTTATGTTCAAGGCAACATTTGCAAGAGGACCGCATGGATGAAGCCGAGGGAAAACTCCCACTCACATCCCCTAAAGGGGTGAAGAAGGGTGGGGGGAAAGTGGGAAACCCGGAGCAGAAAGCAATGTCGACGACATTCAGCCGCAAGAAGTTGTCGCCGGGCGGAAAATGGGGGAAAAGCTTGTGGGGTGCTGGGCAAAAAGTGCTGAGCATAAATAAGACATTTGCGTGTGTAAGCAGCAACAACACGCAAAACAACAACGATGGCTTAAAATAACTCCAAAAACGCAACATTGAAATGTGGCTAAGAAGGAAGGAGGCAGCCGAGGAAGCCAAAGCAGCCAAAGAAGCTGCTGACTCCAGTTTCAGGATCTGCAATAATTTTCAAACTGCTCTCGCCCGGAGTAACTCGAAAGTTGCAAAAAGTAAATGTAATGCAAAATGCAAAGTCATCGCTCGCCGTTGTCCTCGAGTGGCTGTAAGGCCATCCTTCTTTTTCACCCAATCCCACTAACCTTCTTCCCCAATCATCTAAACCCCGACTATTCAGTGCACAGAGAAAAAAAGTGTTGCTAAATCTATTTAGAAACGCTTCATTCTTGTTAATAAAATATCTATAAAAAAGTGGTAAGAATCATATAAATCATATTATTGTTAAGATAATTCCTACACAGATAGTATTCTTATTTTTTACCTTTTTTTTACAGCCATTTTTCCCAGTGTAATTTGTCTGCAATTGTTGCGATTTTTCCTGCAGTGTGAAACCAATTGTTGTGATTTTTTTTCTGCCCCAACTCGTGCACATGCATTTATTTAAATTCCTTTGTCCTCGTGTCTAGGAGTCCTCCGCCCACCCGCTCATTTCGCCAATGTATTCATTGTCTGTGAAATTGTTGTGTGTTTCCATGCCGTCGCATAATGTCTCTCTTTGCTCCCCACGTGCACCTCATTCCTACTTGAGTCCTTTTCGCAACCCTTTGGGGAGGTGCAATCCTTGTTGCGAGTGCAGTTTGCGGTTTTTAACTTGTGACAGTTTTAAGTGGCTGCCGTTTGTCTCCGTGGCTGGATTCATTCACATGCACATAAGCAGGATGCCCATTCACATACGTGGGCGCTCCGAGATTTAGCCAAATTGTAATGCTCCTTATTCGCCGCTTATGCATAAATCGTTGGCCATAACGATGCTAAGTAAGCAGCTCCATTTCCCCAGCCAGGATAAGCGCCATTTGAGCCTGATTAAATAAATCCGTATTCACAGAACGATTTGCGAAGTTAACTTTGAAACTTTTATGTTTTTTTTATAGAAATACCAACTTAAAGCAGAGAGAAATTATGGCATAGTTGTACTTTCCATAATGGGTTCTAGTTATGCAACCTAATTTGGGGAAAACACGAATCCTGCTTATTAATGAGCTTTTATGTTCATTTATAATTTAGATTCTTAAGTAAGCCTTAAATTACACTAAAAATGTTCAAAACTTATGAACCTTACTTCTCTCAAAGTGTCTTCCGCTTCCCTGCCCATTTGGCTTTCGATCTGGACTTTCCAGCATCAGACCCAGCCGGATTCACCTGCATTTGCCTAGTTGGTTAAAGCCTTAACTCAGCGAGAGGAGAATCCTTGCCAGCCCATTGTCAATACGCGCCCTTTTGCTCCCACATGCCCTGCCACGCCCCGTCATTTGAAGCGCCCCTAAGAACGCACTTAGCTGTTGGCAGCATCATAATCCATAGCATAGTTTCCCGACGCTGTCAACAACCTTTGGCCTTTGTTGCTGCTCGTCCTGAGTCCTGCGCCCAGAACAAAAGGAAAACAATTTTCATGCGTGCATGGCAAAAATCAAAAGAAAGGCACAGGCCAAGCACACACACACGCAGCAAACATAACCGGGACCAACAATGCCTATTTCAGTGAGATAAGAAAGGAGAAATGGCACGGCAGCATCCGCATCAGCAGCCCTTCAAAGCAATTTCCAAGTGGCCCTGTTCTACGGTTCCAACATTCGTACGTAGGTACCACCACAAATTCGAGGAACGCCGGAAAAGGTGAGCGTGGCAGTCGAGGAACAGGACCAAAAAACCGGCGACTCACTTCAATCATCGCTTAAGTGCCTGCACAGAGATTTTCCGACCTTGCCCGATTGCCAATACCCTTTGAAATAGCCAACTTGGATGCCGTGCTTCTTGAGGAATTTTTAATAATTTCTTACCAATTCCGAATGCTAAACATAATTTGAATGTATCTCAATTTAGCTATTTACCATCAGTATGGGCAGGAATTTGAGTTGTTTCTTGTTTTCCAGATTATATAGAACTTAAGTGTATATGTCCAGTATCAGAAGACTAACTTTAAAGATAGTAAAACGAACCTGGGTAAAGGGTACCGCCTAATCGACTTTAGCCAGGCCCAAAAATCATTAGCCTTCGGTTGTTGTTTGCTTGTTGTCAGGAGCAGATAGGATCACGGTTTTGCGGCGGGTCGAGCCAACGGTTTTTTGATGGTCCCGCCAGGGACATGGCTTACACAGAAATTACGTATACGCAGCGCAAGACGTATTAGCCATCACATTTGCGAACATACTCGGCACAGGCGAGAAGTGTTTTTGGCTACCAAAGGGAAGGGGGCGGGGGTCGAAATCGTGGGCAATTGGGCGGGGTCGAGGCAATTAACGGATGCAAAAGCAACTGGCAATTTCTAGGAGCTCGTTAAGCGTTTAAGCAAAAATGCCAATAGCAGGCTAATTAGTAGGGAACGGCCAAGAAGAAGTGGGAATAAAGTTGCTGCCGCCGTTGCTCCTGGCACTTGGCATTTGGCACTTGGCAAACCTTGGTCCGGTTTCTCTTCCTTTGCCTTCTATTTTTTTCCCATTTTTGTTTTATTTTTTTCTTTATTTATTTTGCCCCTTTCTTCGAATTATTTTTTTTTGCACGAACACTGGCTGTGTTGGCCCACCTGGGCAAATACTTGTCGAAACTTTTATAATTATGTTCGAGCTATGGCAAAAGTTTCGACGATGTCTCGGACTTCCGACTGAGGAGATGTCTGCTCATTTCTGGCCAAGTTTAGCCGCAGTGAAAGTTGGCTGGCTCTACTTCTCGACTGTTTTCCCTGCATTTCATTCATTTTTTCTCGTTTTTTTTTCTTCTCCTCTCCGTTTTTATTTCAAGTACCGCCAGTGGGCGTGGCAACAAGTTAATTATGCGCCTCTTTGACTCTGTTCGACTTTGGTTATGGCTCGTAGTTCGTTAGTGTGCGAGTGTGTGTGTGAGCGGCGTACTTCCGGTTTGGCTGACGGCACTTCCGATGTTGCTGAGTACAAAATAAAGGAAATTAAAAATGTCGCTCGGCACAAATGTCGTCCAGGCCTCGTTAATTAAACGCCAGCGAAAAACAAGGGGAAAATTCAGAGCCACAATGAGCTGGCGTAGCGACTGAAAACTGCGAAGAAGGCACTGCTGCATCACCGATTCTTTTTTAATCAATTTAAAAATGCCACTTAAATGCGCCGGGCGCCAACAAAAATATTCTCATTACCCTGCTGGCATTTGCGACCCGCCAGGGCTGAAAAATGTATGGAATAAGAGGATTTTATAAAATTAATTCATCTGAGGATTAAGGATAAAATAATTTTTAATTTAATATAAACGTATATTCAAAATGTAATATTTCATTTATACAAGTATATACCATGTTTAAGTCAAAAATTTTAATTGTTAATAAACGTTTTTTAGGGAAAACTCTTCAATTGAAATTTCAATGTGCACACTCTGCTTGAACGACTTTAACATAATTATCAGGATCAGCATTTATGATATACTGACTCCGCCCTGCGTCTCATATTTCCATCGATGTCATGTCCTTTGGCGGCTCTTCGGTGCATGCAATTATCGAAAATTTAATTAAAGCACCAAGTGTCACAATGTCGATGGCTTAAAATTGAGCATGTGTGTGTGTGTGCGAGCGTAAGGATTCTCTGCGGTGTGTTGTGGTGATGCGGCCTATATTAATGTTAACGCTTTAATGCATCATTAAGTGGCAGCATTGGCTTGTCGTGTGCAGCCTGAAACTATTCGGCCGAATCTCAAAGGTTAATCAGAACGACATGCCACCATAAATATCGGGATTTACCTACTTTGCGGGGGAATCTATCAATTATTAAAGTTTAAATTAATTGAAGGCATCACCTCAAATTGTATTGTCGACAAACCAACACATAAATTAGCATGAGAGAAAGCCAAAGTTTCGAGTTTCCCGACTATTGAATTACCTTTACTTGCATTTATATAGTAGGGAATAGTAAGAATATATACCTATATACCTATACCTATACCTATACCTATATACCTATATATATATATTCATTGGAAAACAAAGCTCGAAGTTCATACGGACGGACAATTGGACGGACAGACACACATGGCTGTTCCTCAAACTTAGTACACCCTTTAAACTATACAATTACCACTTTGAAAGTGATCTGAAATGTTTGAGGTTTCACTGGGTAATTTTACTCGCTGGAATATTATTTACTTGTGGCAGTGACCCCCCGAAACTTAGCTTATAATCTTCGCCCTTAATTTGTGACTTATATAACTCATTAAATGCCCCATTTCAAAGGTTCCGTCTTGCGTAAATAAGGTCTCTTTGTGTTAGTTAAACGAGCTGTTAAATAACCCCGGCAACACACAATGCCAAATAGACAAATACCCAAATGCAGACTCAGATTCACCCCCTTTTTTTGGGGCAGACGATTGGGGACCGTGGTCCAAATTGAAATGCAAGTTGTCGCCGCTGCTCCTCAGTGCCACTCTCCTCCCACTTTTACCACTTTGTTGCTGCTGCTGCTGCTGTTGACAAATGCAAAACCATTTGCCAAATAAATAAGCAGCTCAACGTAAATAAATATGCTTTCGCCACGCGCATTTACACTCAATAAAGATGCTTCTGAAGAGCTGGCCCCAAAAGACGTGGATGCTGATGCCAATGGAGGCGGAGGTGGCATTGCACTGAGAAAAAATAGTAGAACAATTGAGATTCCTACATATTCAAACGCTTTTTTATGGTTATTTTAGGTACAAAAGCTGTTTTTAAAAACTTAAACTTTCGCTTTCTTTAAGTTAACACTATTATTGTATGACAAGACTAAAATTTACATTTGTGAAACTGTCTGTTATAAAATTTATTTTTTTTTGTGCTAATGCAACACATTTTCTTTCAGTGAATGGTTGAGTCTGGAATGAGCCAGGGCATTGGGAATAGCAAGGCGTCCGCGTGAGTCAAAGGATAAGTCTGGCGATGGCGAGCATAAAAATTGTATTTTAATGCCCGCGCATAAATAACGCAAACAGGACACACTGGCACATAGACACAGGACGTGGCTGACAGGCAGACGTTTTATCAAAAAGGAAAAATCCCAGCAGTTTCCTCTCCCTGAACGAGAGTCACTGCCACTAATTTAGGTGCCGAAAAATCAACAGGAAACAAACATACCAAGGATGAAGGACCCCTCAATGAGCGCAGGACGCAGCACGCTCCACTGCACAGGCGGCGATGACAACTGCCTGGGAATGTATGGTGTGGGCTGGCGGGCTCTGAAGCAAATGTAGCCGGATCTGGGTGGGAAATCCAATCCCCGGAGTGGGAATGAAGCATCTTCATCATCAGCGGCCATGGTGGCGGCATATGTTAGCGTTAGGCGCTGACGCTCATCAATAAAATCATCGGGGTCATTAAGTGGATTAACTGCAGCCATCAGTAGCATGTGGTGCCATTGCCCAGGACGCAAAATGCCAAATACACGCACACACACATACATACACAAAGCGCCACCCACGCACCCACACAACCAAAAGCCATCCTATCCTGAAGATGGCCTTCATCTTTGGGGTTTGCCGTTGCTTCACACTTACCACTTCATAACACAGCGAAGAGATCCGAAAGTGGGATGTGCTCTGGTTTGAAAGCATCCTTGGTTTGCAAGACATATATATTATTTAATGTAGTTATAGAGAAGTGTTAGCTTACTTATAAAATTCTAAGTAGAAAGTGTAAGTATTATTTTGTGGCATTTACTTATGTGCATGAAAATAAAGTGGTTGTGTATAAGAAAATCTAACTGTTATAGGACATATGTTAATTGTATTATTATACTATTTAGTAACTTTTTTTTTTAACTTTAGTAGTTTTTGAATTTAAAGTTTAGCTGCCTTTTCCATTGTGCAACGCCTCCACTTCCATCGCCATTTGGCCAACACAGTTTTTAAGCTCATATATCCTCCTCCTTCTGTTACCACCATTCTTTTTGCTGCTCGGCCAGTTCCTCCATTTTTTTCCACTCCTGCACATCCGTTGGCTCTTCTTCTTTGTTATGGCATCCTTCGGAGCTAAAGGAAAGCTAAGTAAAGCAAGGGGAAAAAGGCGGGCAGGATGAGGATGTCCTGTCTCGGTTGCTGTTGTTATTGACATGTACGAATTAGGTTAAATTTATTTACTGTCAGTTCAGTGAACTGCAAATGGTTTTAGTTTATTAAATTGCCCTCCCCCGCACACACACACACACGCTCGCAATATGTCTTAAGTTTGTTAAATTGTTAAATGACGAAAAATCAAAATTGAGCTGTCTTAGGCATCAAAGTTCGCAGCTTTTAATTTTGCACAGTCGTAAATTAATTTCGAAAGACCGAAAACCATCCGAAGCCACGAATTGTGGCTTGATTAATCGTTTCAGCATGGCAAACGAAATGGAGGAGTTGACGACGGAAAACCGATTGCGAGAAGTGCACTGAAAAAAAAGTACCTAATTTGGCACATCATTAGCAAAGAAGATACATAAATTCGATAAAACTAATAACATTTTATTATAAATAAATATAATTATATTTATATATATTAAAACTATAAGCTTGTCCTATTAAGCTCAAAATAATTGATTCAATCAGATATTTAAAAAAAGGGTTTGGTTTTTTCCCGTGTAGTAATAGAACTGCATTAATCAGCACACCTTGAACGCTGCTCATTTATTTGCAATTGCGCAAAAAACGAAAGCCAAAGCCGAGTATGGCTCAGTTAAGTTCAGTTGGGTTGTGTTCGAACGGCTGGGTGGGATTTCTCTTTGGAAAACTGAAAAAAAGAAAAACAAGAAAACGAAATCCACTTCAACAAATGGCTGTGGCAGTCAAAGTTAAGCTGCAAAAGCGGCAAAATAAAAAGTGACTGAGCTTGCCCTTGCTAAAAGCATTTCGTCAAAGTTTTTTTTTTTGAAAAAAGGGGGCGCAGGAGGCACGACATGGATGTCAGGAGCCATCAAGCGGCTGCGCTAGAAATCAATTAAACCGAAATTACGCATACGAGATGTGTGCCAATGGCAAACAGCTTTCACTTTTGCGCCGAGCGACTTTTCCGTGGAATTATCGCCGGCAAATTGAATTTCAAACTGCTCGTTCCATCTTCGTTCTCGTTCAGCTCTTTCTGGGCTTCCAAATGTGCCAAACGTGACGTTTGAAAATGGAACAACTTGTTTCAATATTTGCCAGAAAGCTCATATGCAGGCAAATAAAATTTTACTGCCAATAAACCGTCAGCTTTTGATAGTGCGAATGCAATTGCAGCTTAAAGGCATAGGTTTTAAATATTTCATTTAATTGAATTGTACAATATAGTTCAATCTATTAAATAGAATGTTTTCAATATGGTTTTGTGCCATTCATACATACAAATTTAAGTGTAAGCTTCTCTTGTATACCTAATAAACACAATTCAATCCCTCTTCCAACTTTATCCCGAACTGCATTAAATGAACTTCATCTATTTGCTGGGTTTGCCACATTCAATGATGAAGACTTCAAAAGTTAAGTGGAAATTAAGGACAAAATTTAGAAATTAGTTGCTCCAACACGGCTGGTTCACCTGGCCAAATTAATGCTGCATTGTGCTTAGGTCGACACTTTAATATATTTATATTTGCATCGGGCCACATGGCGTATGGGCTATATTCTGGGATGCATACGGTGTGTGCATGATAAACAATAACCAGGAAGGCACAAGCCGAGGATTTATGTTGTCGTTTGAGCCACACCACTCCACCCACTTGGGCAACACCATTCCACCCCCCTCTCCGCCATCCATTTCCCCTTTGTCGCTGCCATATGCAATTATGCGACAGCTGCTTGGAATTCTGCGGTTGTCTGACTCGCGGTGCCCGCCTGACCGCAACGAAAACCCAAAGAGAGCGGGCAAAAAGTGGGTGAGAAAAAATATGGAAAACTAGGAGGAAAAATCCAAGGATGTGTATACATAAACTGTAGCATACTTTATGGCGCACACCTTACCAACTTTGACTTTGCAACAAGTTATAATTAAGATGGTAGCAGGCTGAAGGGAACGAACTTTGCTGCTTTGTTGCTGATTCATGGCAAATTTCTTAGTAGCTGCTTGCTGAAAATGCTCGACAGGGGAAGCAGCTGAAATAATTCGTGGCTCATTAATTACGAATATAGGCGAAACTATATGCGCTCCTAATGGATTGATTAAATTGGCTGCACAAAGTTTTTACTTGATTTTAAAACATTTTTTAGTTGAAATTCTTAAGGTAAACATTACTTATCTACAAGTTCCGATCTACGAAACAATATAAGCATATAATTAAATTAAATTACAAGACGAGGAAATTTCTATTTCCTATTCATCTTATCTGTCTCAAAGGATCTTTTCACTTTCCCCACAGCCGAAAAGTAGAACAAAAACAAAAACATAACCCGACCAAAAGCACAAAAAGCGCCGCTGACAATGACATCTTAACCAAGAATCATAATTGCTTTTAATGTTTATTAACTTGGCCATCATGGGACGGGGCGAAACTGGAAACATCGTGCCTTGTTTCGCATGCTAAAATAAAATCCAATTAGCGTTTTCTTACCACTTGCGGTTCAGTCGCCCGTTGTTTTTGTTGCTATTATCCTTCGTCCTTGCTGTCCCTGTTCTCGCCCTCCACCGTGCAACCATTTTAATTTTGTTTGATAAACACGCTCGCTTTTCAAATTAAATTACACGCAACTAATTTGTTTCTGAGATTTTCACACACACTTTCTTGGTTCTTGTTGCTTATGTAAGTGCATACATATGTATGTGGTTATTTATTTAGCACGAAGTTCTTGAGAAAAGGGGCGAATGAAAATTTAGATGAATGTGTAATGTGCAAGAACTGAAATCTAACAGATACCCCTTACATAGCTTTTGGGATTGCGAAACAGATATTTCAGCGTTATAAATATAAAGAAATATTTTGTACCTTAAAAGTAAAGTTATCTAAGTAAAGGATTTATTAAATTGCCTGATTGATAGTCCACTAACAAAAAGCACCATGTTCAGTTAACCACTTTATTTAAGGATTTTAATAAATTTATTTCGGTTTTTTGCCATCAATCTTGACACTCGAAAACCAAAGGACCCAAACTATTGTCGGCGAAAAAACCCTTTAAAACCATTAATCACAGTGGCCACTCGACCGGAGGGCCACTCTCGCCTTTCACCTGCCAAGGACTCTCACCTTATTAGTTCGAGAGTGGAAGAGCGGAAGAGACCAGTTAATTAATAGGATTAACTACCAAAAAAGCAAACACAATTGCTGCCGGCTGGCGCTCTCCAAAGTAAACAATAACACAAAGGACTTTGGCCAGAGCAGGGGGAAAATTGGAGAACTTGTGCTCTGCGGGTGGCAAACATCATTGTACACTCAACAAAAGAAAATACGCAGCATTGGAAATCGATTAAGCTGCATTGCTGCCAAAAAACTGAAAAGGAGCTGGGTGCATTCTTGTAAGAAGTTGCACTTGTGCCAGAGTTATATAGCTGCTGGTAAGATTCAGTAACATATTGTTTCTTTTTTAGTTTTATGTTTTCGAACCACATTTTTGGACACTGTACGTGCCAAACTTTTGCTGGGGGTATATGTGAGTCTCAGATGTCGACAGCTAACGCGCTTTAATGCAGGTGATTAATTGCTTTTGAGGTTCCGTCGGCTGCTGCGTGTTGGAAAATTTTGAAAATTTCATTAACTCTTGTGTAGAAGTTTTCCGAGTTGCTTGAGCCTTGTGCTTTGGCCCAACTGGAGTTTTTCGTTGCTGGAAATCTCTGCCGCTGAGTGACTTTTGTCGGCGAGCATTTCTATTTGGCTTAGTCGCCGGCTAATTAAGTTAAAGTCTACCGCCTGACAGGTGCCCCGCCCACTCGTCCTTCGATACAGGGGCGGCTGCTAATGATGCCGGCTGACGGGCTTTAAATTGTTTTTGATTTACTTACTTCCGCTCTGATAAATTACATTTGCCGACGACAAAGTTCACTCGACAGTTTGGCTAATGCGCAAACTTTTCGCGGCAAAATGGGTGTGTGTGTGTGTGTGTGTGCGTGTAGTGAAAAGCTTGTTGGGAATTTGAATAATTTATTCATATGTTACGTGGTTGTCGCTGCTTGTCGCCAACGGATTCGCGGCCAAACGCGCAGCTCTAATGCAAATTTAATTAGCCCCCGAGTGTATCAAATTGTCATCTGTCTGCAGCTCAACTTTCTTAATGCCAAATGTGTTTTTCCATTTTCTCCTAGCCTTTCACTTCCTCTACTCTCCTCTCCCCACCGACTTTTCTTTTGAGCTGAGCAAACAAATCTAAGCACAAATTTATTTGGCCAAGCAAGAGGAGCTGATCAAATTGAGCACTTCTGTTGCCTGCGGAGCAGCTGCAAAAAGGCAAACAATTTTTATAATTTATTTGCTCCGCTTGCAACTGTGCAGAAAATGTCATAAAAATTGTTGAATGCACGTAGAAGGGGACTTCAGAATTTCCACGATGAAAACCACTTTTGAAGTGAACCCGAGTCTTGAGAATTGCATCCTTTGGCTTGTCCCTCACTCAAGTGGCCAATAAAATGTGTTATCTAATCCCCGGAAATAGTTAGTACTTTAGCACCCTTCTATGAGCCTCCTTTCGGATCTCAGCAAAAAAAGAAAAAAAAAACGAGGAGCTGTGGAAAATCCAAGAACCGGAAATTGTTGCATTAAAAATGCATTCTCTGTACAAACTAGTCAAGTAGTAATGAGGTTTTATTAGTAAGAACTTGTGCTTGCGTTGCTTAAATTTCAGAAAAATGTCAGACAACTGAAGTTTTTAAAGCTTAGGAAATCGTCCTTAAATTTGAGTTTTATAACTTGAGCAAATTTAAATACGCACAATTATCAAAACAACCATTATCCAACGAAATCAAATATATTTAAACGATATCAAACAACAATAAGACGATTATGTTTTCCGATTTGAAATCCCCAAAAAGTTTTGCCAATGAGCTTCATCAATAGGTAACTACTTATGGTGCCAAGACATAATAATGTATTAAAAAAAACTCTTGAACTCAAAGCATTTCGCAGTCAAAGCGCATTTCGATTTCAAGGACCCCAAAGATTAGAGCGGCTCCTTGGCAACAGGACCTGCGTAGAGGTTTTCCCTTTTGCTCCTTTTGGCAAACTGCCTCACGCACTCAAACAAACACACGTCCTGCGTTGAGAGGGCAAACTTGAGGCTGTCAGGACATAATTGGCGTAATTCAAGAGGCTGGCAAATGAAAAATGAGCCCAGATTTCAGTTTTTTTTGTTTGCTCTGGGTGTGCAAATAAATAAATAAATAACTCACAGGGATGCCAAGTGTCAAGTGGCGGGGGCAGTTCACAGGACCCTCAACCGAGTCCATAAATAACAAATTGGATTTTGATGGGCCATTTGTTAGCCAGCTAATTCGAATCGTGTATTTCCAGGCCCCGTATTTCCCGGCCAATTAAAAGCCGGTAAGAAGTGCAAATTATGACAGCCATCTGCGCCGCAGATGCATTTGCCAAATGTTAGTTTTGGCTTAATTAGCTGGCCCAAGGACCAGCAGCAACCGCCAACGCTTTTGCAATTTAAAACTGTCAGCGGCAGGACAGGACGGGACAGGACCTTGTAGTCCTCCCCCATTTCCTGGCCATTTCTGGCGGCACATGTCCACAGCATGCTGTAATTTATTAGCAACAGTCAACCGCACAGGATCTCCACTTTCCACTATCCAAAGGACCTATCCGCTCTCTACACACGCACCATGATAAATGGCATTTATATTGGGTTACACTCTCGGCCAAAACTGGAGAAACACTTCTGCATGCCATAATTATCAAGGACCTCATCGCTCCCTCTCCCTCTACCCTATACTCCCTGTCGCCTCCTGTTTGTCGTTTGCCTTTTCAGCTTTAATTGCCCTTTTTGTGTTGAAGCGGTTGGAAATATACCCACTAAGCTGACAACTGTAATTATTCACTGTAATATGACATTATTTATGCTCTTTTAATGCTAGATTTTCTTTGCTGCGCTCCATAAGTGATTCACAAAGGGGTAACAAGTATTTACATATATTAACTCGAACTTTAATGCATGCCTAGTTTTACTTAAATTTAATTTTTCCATTCCGCAATCAACTTTTCTTTTCATTTTCAATTTGTTCCCTAAAGATTTATGGCCTTTGGGCCAGGCTCACACCCTCGAAAAAAGAAAGCGAATTCGGTTGTATTGACAACATTGGATACTTTTTAATTTCAGACCCACGTAACCTGAAATTTGAAACTTTTCTCGGCCAGTTGTCACATACATTGGGTCAAGTTGTCAACGCCACAGTTGCCACGTTTCACTTCCTTGTTTTTACCAGGACATTTTCTCCTTTGTGCCACCCCAACCATCCAAGGAGAAGGAACCACCCAGGCGGCAACTTGTCGCCACTTTATTAACTGTCAATTTGAAAATGTCATTTTTTTTCAGCGCGACTTGCATTTCTCTTACCTGAAATTAATATATGGAGAGGGTATACAAGATGTATCTACAAGATATTATGGATTTACAATAAATTACAATTTACTTAAACAGAACATTAATGGTAGATGCAGAAGAAAGTTTCAACATACACAAATTTTATTTCTATTCTCCCTTTTAAAGTGATTTCAATTCTAAGTTCTATAAATATGTCCGAGTTCTGTGACAACGTGGGTTAATTATAATTAATCAACGAAATTAGGCACATTCTATAGCTTGGCTATTTTTGGTGCTTCCGGGAATACTTTAAAGTGCGGATTTATGAATTGGTTTGTATTTAAGTTATTAGGGTATTCGAGTAACTTATTTATTTATTTGTAGATTTCATGTGATATTGTGCCTGGAATTTGACAATATGCTGGCACCTACTTCCTTATAAGCAGGAAACTCCTGCTGGGCGATGTATGTATGTATCTTCGTTCCACTTTCTCCACATCAGCGACTTACTCTGTCACTTTCTCGGTTGCGCCTGACAAAACATGAAATTTAATATTTGTTGTCATGTTAGGGGAAAAAACATGGAAAATTTGAACATGATAAATGTTTTTTGGAGGGCATCCGAGCAACGCACATGCCGGGGAAAACTTCCTGGGTACCCAGCCTCTGATTTTTCCGCCACGTGGGTGTCGTTTTGCCTGCTGAGACATGGCACGGGGATTTGTTGAACAAAATAACAACAAAATAATAAAACCAGCAGCAACAAAAGAAGAAGATGAACAGAGTGTTTGTGCCATTAACCCAGTTGTTGAATTTCTCTTCTTTTTTTTTTTTGCCTTCAGACTTGCAACATCAAAGCGGCAGAGCGACAATGCCGATGCTGCCCAGATAGAAAAACTCAACGAGCTGCGGGACTTGCCCCGCTCGACATTCAAGTGCATGGCACAATTGCGGGCGCAGCGAAATAAAAATATAAATATAAATAAAATTGTATATAAAATCCCGAGTGCAATAAAGACTGAAATACGAAATATATATGTACATATTCACAATATATCCGCTGCCTTATGAAGTGGGTGTTGTGGGCGGCACTTTTCGGCTGGCTTGTTGCACCATAAGAACCTTGACATGCAATTCAGAATTGAAAGTATGTTTCTCTCTTTTTTATTTGGTAACTGGAAGGTTGCAAATGCTGGCAGTTAAATGAAAACCATTTGCTTGTTCATCTGACATTTCAATTGTTTGATTTATTAGGGAATGTATTTGTAACGTGCTGAAACTGATTATGTTCTTCACACGCCACAGATAGTGTTTTCAAGTTCATTTTACAAACTCCATGTTATTTGCATAGATACATGCTGCTTTTTAAAATATATCTACTCCAATGTAATGTTTTTGTTATTATTTTCAATGGCCCATTTGCTGTTAGCTCCTTGACATTGATGATTCTGGTGGCACACACTCATCTTCCTGCTTTGAACTTATTATAGACGACAGACACTCAACATGACAGATTCAATCCCTAACTACTCATTTTCCTGTACATGTACTTTGTAGTAAAAATACATATGTATGTATATATGCACCATTTGCTGTTGTAGATTTTTTTTAAAAGAAGCAAGCTGCCAGTTTTTCAGTGGCTCTCCCCTCATTTTCCCCCCCTCATAACATAAAAAACTAGCGTGTCTAATGAGCAATTCAGAAAAGTTTTCATTTTCATTTTCTGCGCTCTTTGCTTTTTCCGCGCATTTTGCCTTTGGCTTTGCCGTGCCATCTTCACCACACAGAACCGCACTTAGACCTTCTTAAGTGACAACTTGAGAGTCAGCTGGAGGGGAGAAAGAATTTCCACTGCCACGCCCGCTCCTTCCACGCCGCCCATTTTGCCGAGTCTTGGCTAATAGGCCTTGGTCTTGATGCAGCATTTTCCTTCGCTGGCCGGGGCGAAAATAGTTTTCCGCGCTTCGTCGTTGTTGTCTCGAGTATTTGAGTGAGTGATTCACGTCAACTGAGGCATGATTCTATAGAACTAAATGAGTTGTCGCTCTTATTTTGCTTATTTTCAGTTTTTATTTTGTCTTTTGTGTGGGGGTGAATGGGGCGCTTTGAGGCGCTGCCACAGTGGCAGTCCGATTTAGTGGAAAAAGTGCTAATTTACTAGTTCACTGTAAGAATAAGATAAACTATAAATCACTTAAAAATATAATATAATATAATATTCTAGTAAAAATGGGAAATACTTCATAAAATATATTTACTAACATGAATTAAATGAATTTTCAGTTTTCAGTTGAGCTTTTTCGCTTTTCTCGCACATCAAAGATGAACAAGCCTCCTGGAAAATATTTAAAAATATTAAAATCCTACTTGTTGAGCAGCCAAATATTTTCGTGTAATTTGTAGCTGCAGCGCTTATTAAATATTTGCCATATTTTCCATTCGTCCCCCAAAATTTTCCACCCAAGAACCGTTTGGATTACAAGCAGCGACAACTGCAGGAAAAGCATCTTGAAATATGCCATGGCAAAATCACGGCAATCGCGTAATTAGCAATTTTCCAAGTTGTTGTTTCTGTGCAATCTCGCAGATATTTTTGTGTATGCACTTTATATTTAGTCCGATTTGGGAGCCCAAGTTCCTCCGCTTTCGGCGTTCCCAGTCTTCCGTGGATTATACGAAATTCCTTGGAATTATGTGGGGCGACAAGTAAATTGAGCGCACAGGCGGCAGCCCCTTCGCATCTCTCCGTCTCTGTCCTTTCGCTCTATGGCTCTCTTTCTTATTTGGCCTTCCTTTCCACCTGCCACATGTCGCCTGCGAACAGTGACCAAAAATGCAAATGCCACATATATAAGTTAGCTAAAGAATTATAAGCTTAAATATTATCTTATACTGTTGTCAACTTTCAAAAATTTGATTTTTGAATATGTTTTTTGTATTAAGATTTAATTTTTTGTAAAGCTACGCTTTCTTTTGTCTGCATTAATATTTCATAAAAGCAACCATCAGTTGTGGTACCCTTTATTAATATTTAAAAATTCAATTTATTGCTGCTCTCAGCTAAATTCGTATCCACTATGCCAGTCCTTGGGCTTTCCTTGCCTTCCGTTGCCAGGTTTTCCCCATTTGCACCGCCTTTTCCTTCCTCCCTCGGCTCTTTCTTCCTTCTCGGCCTGTGTCAACGGCAATTTTTGCATTTTAATTGCCTGACAGGCTAATTGCTGCCGTAGTTGTGGTAGTTGCTGTTGTTTTTTTCTGCCAACTCGATTGTTGTTTCAGCACTTAGCCCGTTTCTCGAGCAGCCCACGGCCTAAGTCTACCAATATGCCGGACAATTCATTTGCCGAAGGATTCGAGGGAAGGATGTGTGAGCGTTTTCGAGCAAACAGGTCGGAAACAGCAGGAACGGATGAAAAACATGGCCAAAAGGAGCACACTGCGTGGCTCTAATAATAAATGTTGTTTTGCCAACCAATCGGCCCCCTGTCAGTGGCAAATGCGATGAAATGCGTGCCGAAGGAACTGCAAAATGCCGGAATATCCTTTTCATTGTCCCCGACTTTCGCCGGAAGTCACGTGCACGGCATCAATGGCAGGCGGTGCCCCAGAAAGTTGCAAAATGATTTGGAACTATTTATTGAAAATTACCGTGTGAGTGCGTTCATTCCGCCGAATTACTTACGGTGAAAATCGGAAAAATGTGCGGATGC
Organism: Drosophila mauritiana; assembly: GCF_004382145.1. Taxonomy (NCBI): domain Eukaryota; kingdom Metazoa; phylum Arthropoda; class Insecta; order Diptera; family Drosophilidae; genus Drosophila; species Drosophila mauritiana. The sequence continues at coordinate 13,133,098 of NC_046668.1, read as the reverse complement.
CCCGAAAATTGTTGGCGTATGTGTCACACGAACGTAATAAGTGAAAGAAAAATCGCTTTTCTATTTATTTTCGCTTTCACAGTTGAGTTTCAGCAAAAAGGACGATTGCGGAAATGTACAGGTCTGAATAATAAAAAGAAAGTAACTTTCTTCTATGTTATACATAAAGATTTAACTTACAAATACATATTAATATCATAATATTAATATCACAAAAGCAAAAAACTAAGTCTATGAATATAAACCCATTGTTATACAGTTAAAAAAAAAACATTTTTTTATTAATAATTTTTTACATACTTATCTGGCTGATAGTTGATACTATTTTATCAAAAAACTCTGCAAAAAGTGAGTATAAATTCGGTGAAAAACTTTACCACAAGGACATTAAATTCTTCGACCATAATGAAGAGCCTGGGAATCGTTTTAATAACGCTGAATTTAATATCCTGGCGCGTTGACAAAAAGGAGCAGTGCATTAAAAGCCGCGTTAAATGGCAAAGGAATGCCGTCCCTGTTGCTCCTGCAGGACGTGAATTTTAATGAAATGACGACTGATTTAAGAGGCGGCCGCCGCCCGGAGGACAGTGGGCGTGGCAACAGGTTTGAGTTACATTTTCATAGCACACTTTTCAGATGCGCACAAATGCGTTATGCATGAGCACTTGGCGAGCGCAGGAAAGCAGAAAGAAAGCCAGAAGCTGACACAGTTAGGCATAAAATTATGACAGACAGGCGGTTTGGAAAATAGACGGTGGAAAAACTGGTTGGAGCAGCTGAAAGGCGAAATACGAGGGCGAGGGCAGTCAAGTGCGTGGCTGGGACTACATTTTAATGACTTTTCCTTGGCTCTTTAAATTCTTCCAACCCCCCGCCCCCCACGCCACCCGAAATTTATGCAATTAATGTTGCGCAAATGTTTGGAAATGCAATTCTCCATTTGGCATGCACTTTGACACAGACGTCCGCAGCAAAAACGCCAACGACTGGAACCGAATGGCAGGCAGGCGAATGCAGAGCGGAGCACCCAAATTAGCTTTTCGTTTTCCACATTTTCCCCAACCTACCCCACACTGCCAGTTTCCACCATTTCCTACCACTTTTTCCTTTTTTTTCACACAAAGTAGTCAAATGCCATCGGGCATGAGCCAAGGAATTGCCAAAGTGACAGGCAGTAACAACAATTTGGCCAGGAGTGCGGGTACCGGATTGGATTAGACAGTGGCTACGTGACCCTGCGCTTTAATTAAGCGCAGTCGGAAAGTTGCCCCAAAGTGGGCGGCGGTGGCCAAGTGGGCGGTTCAGGGCATAAAAAGCTTGAGAAGGGCGTTGAAGTGCACGCTTTGTCAAGGAAATAACGCCTATCTACGCAAGTATTGTACTTTCTAAGACTTAAAACGGAATCCTAAGCATCTTAAACAAAATAGTCTTTCAGTAACTGGAACTAACTTCGTTATTCCCTATTGTTTGTTGCGAACATTCGATGATTCTACACTTCTATTATGCCATAGAAATTCAAACTTGAATGTTGGATTTTCGTGTTGAATAAGTTATGATTCTAGAAACGCCACCCAACCGCAGATAAGTCCGTGTGCATAGAGAGCCAAACTAAGCAACAAAACAATTTCCACTCGTTTATAATCAATTATAGGGAGCCCAACAATACAAACCCAATGGCCAATGGGGGGCAACTTTTGGCTTCCTTTGTTCGCCTCATTATGCCGCGTGCAAAATTAATTGAATCAGAGCGATGACAAAAGCCAACTGGGCGCTTAAATCGGGCCAATTGCAATCACCGCATAATTACTGCCAAATTCGAAATGCATTTTCAGTGTCACAAATGCCAGGGCGAGGGCCAAACCAAAACCTAATTGAAATTATATAATTCGTGGCCAGACAATTGCAAAAAAAAAGAAAAACAGCTCGCTGCTTACACAAATATGTATTTTTAATTGATTCGCAATGGATTTTTGCACAGGCAGCTAATAAAATGTAGCCACAGATCGACTGACCGAAACTAAATGTTATTCCATTTAATTTGCATTCGATTGTAATATATCAATGGATTTCAGTTTGCGGCAAAAGTAAATGTTGCGTCATCAGCGAACTAAAAATCAAATTAAATGTGTTCCGTCATCATAAAAATGTTAGCGAAAATATTTAACCAGCGTAGCAAAACAAAGACATGGGTAAATATTATTTATTTATATGTATAATATCTATGTGTATTTTGGAGCATAAATTATGCGCTAAGCCCGCGGAAACTGACAAATTTTTGGCGTTGCTCTGGATTATGTGACTTAAGAGCGAATGATTTGTGGAATTGAAACGGTTGCCAAAGCATTTTTAATGAACTCGGCCACTTCCCCCTTTTACCACATAATTTTCACCACATTTCTGATAAATTACCTACATGACGGAAATATTTCATTAATCAAAAGCTACCGTTCTTAAATGTAATTTTCTCACTTCGAGCCAAGTTATCACATTGCTATCATACATTCTGTAAGGCAAAAATAGCTAATTTACCAAACCAATGCAGTTTGAGAATGGGCATGCAGTGTGTCAGATGCATTTTGAGTGAGCATCTGTCATGGATAGCAAAACGCCGAGCTGTTCGAAATGCCAGGCAGGAATTGAGTCAAAAGTCGGATGATTGTTGGTGGCCAGATTGCAAAGTGGCCCAGAAATCAGAAGCCCGAAACTGCAGACGCATTGTGAGGTAAACGCTGTTGCAACACGCAGCATGCAACATGCAAATGCATTGATCAATGTTTCATCGAGACCTTCGAAGTATTTTGATTTTCCGATGGCATTCGTGTGCAACCTTTCGTACTTTCTGTGCAGTGGATTTGTTGCGATAAATAAGAATATATGTGCAATGCATGCATAGTTTTTATGCAAATGTGCCACCAAAGCATCCACGATTTCCAGGAGGAAGTGCATCCGACGTACGCCAGATGCATCAACAGTCGCTGCTGGTTGGCATTTTGGTTGCTTTGTGTTCGGCTTTCAATAAAAGCGACAGCGGAGCGGGTGAGGTTGGGCAGGAAAATTTCGGGGGTTCAGGAAAATTGCATACATATGGTGGCCTACGGATCTACGGATCCTGTTTGTCTGCACGTCTACGTGTCTGTTTGCCAAATGCCAACTTTATTAGGAATTTTTGCCATTCGCTAGCTCATGAGGCGAGCGTATAACATTTTTGGGGGCCGCATTTCCACATTTTCCTGCCAATCCATCCGCTGCCCCTTTTGGTTCATGTATTTGGGATTTTACTTTGGCTGAATGGATTATATCCGTATTTTGCCGACAAACAAACACAAATATCTTGTCTGTTCAGGTGGGTGGAAGTGAGAGCGAAACTAAAAACCGGGGAAAACCAGAGCGAGAGAGAGAGAGAGAGTGAGGAAAATGAGAGGAAGAAAACTCATGCGCTCTGCAGTGGAGAGAATTTCCCATTGTTTTCTAAACAGCAGTAGTTAATGCCGACATTATTGAAAAACTATATATTAATTATAGTTTATAGAGCTCTTAGATTATTTTTGTTAATTTAGTTAAATAGGTTAATTATTTCATATTTTAGCCCAAATATCAAATATTTATCATTATTTTCATAAAGATGATTTTACACATTAAAATGTAAATTCTTTATTATCGAAAACCATTTTTTAAAACTAATATTTAAAATATCTATATATATATATATAATTTCCGTAAATCGAAGTCGACAATTGTAACTCTCCTTCATTGCGTCATAAACATTACACAAAACGAGCATTAGCACCTCATTTGAATAGATTCCATTAGGGCTTGTGTATTTGTGTATGACGCACTTAACTAATGGCCCGGCGTTTAAAGCCCCATAAAAAGGCCCAAAGGACAGCTGAACAACCTGGTAGTGACCATGTCTAAGACAAATGGCGGACTGTCCGGTTATAATTGACCGCAGGCGGTTAGAGACAGGGCCACGTGGTTGGGGCTACACATTATCGTTGTGGTCGTCGTCCAAGTAGAATGGACAATTATTATTAACTGCAATAAATTTCACGCACGCACAATTTACATAGACTGGGAAAAACCAGGAGCAGTCAATTTTATTAACTGCGATAACATCTTCGCACACGCTCTTAGTGCGCTTCGTCACTACGTGGACTGCTGTTCATAGCTATCGTTAAATACAGTTGAATAATAAAGATACATATATTATTTTATACAAGATTAATAAAAAATAAATTTATTTTCTTCGAGTGCCGAGAAGTACTCAAGCGTATTGCAGGACACGATCTATAAGGGACACAGGACACGGACATTCGGTCAGGACACGTACAACTCATTTAAGTGCAACATAATTGTGTGTGCCCAAGTTTCGGGAAGCTCCCACCTGAAGACTGCTCTTTCCCGTGGGATGGGTCAATGGATCCAGGGGGGTGTAATTGCCACCGGGGGCACATGTCAATGGCAATTACCGGCACTGAGTTCAAGTGGAGTTCTGAAAGAATGCCGGACCGCTGACCACCCCCATACTAAATAAATCGATAGTTGTGGCCGTTGTGTTGCCATTAGCGTGTTGTTTAATTGAATTGTAGCAATTAAAGAGCTTCAATTGGTTTTAATCGGAAATTGTTCTCATTGTTCGAGCACAATGGTAAAAGTCGAGCTGTCGAACACACACTCATGCTCGTTGATAGTCGCAGATTGAGATAGATGTGTGCACACACACACACACATGCACGTAAATAGTCGTCATTCACATAAGCCCGCCTCATTAACGCTGACATTCAGAACTGGCAGAAAGGAAATGTGCAATAAATGCGACTAAGCCTGTGGAAATCACCAGCAACAAGAGTGGTGCGGAAAAGCACCACACAAGCCACGGTAATCACAGGGGGTTAATCGCAGTTGGGGGTTAAACCAACAATGGGAGTTCAACTAACGCTCATCTGGGGAAAAGTCAAGTGCTCGGCGGCAGTCAAATTCGCAGTCTCATAGGGGATTTTCTAGTTTCTGTCATTGAACTGCATAAGTGAAGGTTGAAATCCATCAACATAGTAGTTAAATACTAAAGTAAAAACGATTGGAAATCAAATGAATCATTACATTAAAAAAAAATACTTTTTGAGGTTTTTAAATGGGTATCTTAAATATGTCAGTAGATAGAGTAAGAATAGTAATGATATCATACTCAAATGCTCTTTTGTTTATATTGACGCTTAAAAACTACATTTTAATGAAATCTAAATAATTTATCAGTTTCTTCATAATTTATGTTAATCCTAGCAGTTAACAGAGCCGTAAAAGTTAACACAAAACTTAACATCAACCTAGTGGCACTAAAAAAATGTCCTCTTGCAACAACAGTTAGCTGGGAGCTCAACAGGCTGTTTCTTTCTTTTTTCTCCGCCTCAACAACAGTTGGACAATAAGAATTTCCCCAACACGGAAATTTCTTTACTCTCTCTCTGCCAAAGGATGGTTAATTTTCTCCCGCATTTCCGCACACTCTCTCTCTCTCAATTTCTGCAGTGCTCCACCGCTGTGCTCTCTCCCATGGGCCATGTTTTCATTGCCTGCCGCAACATTTGCTCAGTCCGCGACGAACTCTCAACGCGGGCGGTTGTTCAGAATCTGTGGCAAGTTCTTGCTCCACTCGCACCCATATCGAATTTATTGAGCTTGCTGCGCGCCAAAAGTCCAAAAAGTGAAGAAAACGCAGAGCGTACAAAGTTGGAGAAACCAAAAATAAATATGTGAATGCCGCGAGTGTGTGTGTGCTTTTATTTTTAAGCGACGGCCCCCGAAGGCAAATGTGAAGTGTAAGCGGCAAACAAAATACAAAAAAAAAAAAATTGGAGAAAAGAAAAGTAAAGAGCGAGAAATATAAATTATATCAAAACAAAAATAGCCGCCAGAAGGCAAGCGAATTAGCACGCAACATTTGACGAAATGGGAGCGACACCGAAAACAGACTTTCCGGCCCACTGGCTGCTGTGTATCCTTCTGGCTCTCGGCTCCATATCCTCGAAAGCGAGTGCCGTTAGTGCTTATGGCGCTTCCTTCATCTCGAACCCATCCATATACGCATACAGTGTTGAAAATCAGCCGGACGAACGCGAGTCCAGGGACAACAACATCAAGTTTGCCGCCGAGCACGGCAATCTGAATTCCAATTCCAATCTGAATCGTAATTACTACTATACCGATGATCCCAGTCCCGTTCCCAATCTGAATCCGACTGCCTCGCTGGCCACGCCCCCTGCCACCCAGCCAGCCCCGCAGACGGGCTGCACCCTGGACCGCCTGGCCGTCTACAAGGTCGTCCTGCACACCTACTGGACCCGGGAGCTCTTCCCCAAGCACTATCCCGACTGGCGACCCACCGCCCAGTGGACCAAGACATTAGGTGAGTGCTCCATGTGACAACATTACGATTGTTTTTAAGTTTTGGTTTTACTTAAGACTATTAACCAAACAAATAAAAGCAAGTTTATGTAGGATTGTGTATCTAGAAACCATAAACTATGACCATAAACTTTGATAATAAAATAATGGTTTTTGAATCAATATATCTATATATCAAATATAGCAATAATTTAACAGCACAAGCTTTTTAGCTTTAGAAATTTAAATTGAAACGTATTTAATGCTTTAATATTTCTACGTTTTATAAAGATGCTGTCTGTATATTTTTCCAAATTTGCGCCTAATTGGAATTTCAGCAGATATGCAGCATCAATTTTGGGGCAAATATTTTGCGCTTTTCCATTTTTATAAATTTTCGTTCGAACAAGCAATTCCAAAACCAAATTGGCCCAGTGCCCCAGCCAAAATGGGTCAAACATTGTGTGTCCCACTCCAGTGATTACTCAATCGTTGAGATTGGGATAAGGATCTCATAATTTGTGCCAGCACAGCAACCAGGCACAAATGGCCACAGACTAATTTGTCACAATGCCTTACCACCTACCTCTCCACCGATTTGTCAGACATGCATATGTATACACGGATATATGTATGGGCATCTACATACGCAAGGAAAATAAATCGAAAAGCAATTTCGCAGCAAGTTGGCTAAACATTTTCGGTTCGTTTTGGTATTTTGGGTTAAATCAGTGGGGTCTTTGGTTTGGGTTGGAAAATGCCTTTGGCCGCATTGGCGTGTCGCTTGTCTTATCAATGTTTTTGCAGATTTAGCTGTCGATTTATAGCACACAGACGCACACACACACTCCCACAGCTTGCAGGATATTCAGACGACCCAGTGAGACAAGTAAATCTGACAGCTAAACAACCAAAGCCTGGCCCACATGCAGGGCCAAATAAAAAAGGATAAGCAGGAAGCGGAAAAGCGGAAGGATGGAGCCTAAGAAATGCGATTTGTACGTGCTTATGCGCGATGTGCTGGTCTCAGCGCAAAACGAGAAATTGGATAAAGTTGTTCAATATAAATAAGAGGGAAAGGACCTGCCACCACACAGCTCATTCTTATCCTGGAATTCCAATTTTTGATGTTTTGATTTTAAAGAGAAGAATGTGCTCTCTATCTTTTTCTCTCTCATATGAGTAATTAAATGGGCATTACGAGCTATACATCTTCGGGCCATAAACATCATTCTTTCCCTTGTTGTTTATAGTGTCGTCTGGTTTATTTATAGTTTTTCCTCTTGCGGCAGGCAGTCTGCCACAGTGCGTATGCGTGATTTATGTGAGCACTGCACTTGTGCTTATACTTGCATAAAATATAGCGAAAAGGACTAGTGCCCGTACTTTATCGTAAACTACACTATGGTTTTGCCATTCAGGCGAGTGTTTTTGCTGCTTAACACTTAAAATGCAGTAGAGTGCGTTTATTTTGGAGAATTTCTTCAGGTTTCCCCTGAAGAATGCTTGATATAGTGTGAATTATTATTTTCGAAACTGTTTTTTGGATGGAATAAACACAAAAGCAGCATAATCGTTGTTAAGATAGCAACTATGAAATATTCGAGGTACTTGGTATCCATAGAGTTAATTCGTTTTTGCCTTAAAACAAGCTTATCAACTACCTAAATATACATGACACATTTCGCAGAACACTATGCATTTCACATTAAATATGAACTAATGCCCCCGGACACAATATCCTTCTCGGAATTCTGGAATTCCTGCTACTCCTGTCACTGGCGTCTCAACTTGTTTCCCCTGATAGCCGTTTAGTCCTGGCCAGCGGCACATCCGAAGCTGGTCTGACACTGCTCCCTTAGTCCGAGAGAACGAGTCCTGGCCCAATCCGGAATGCCATTTGGCATTAAAATTCAAGCAGCAGAGCGGGGCAAAAGGATGGCAAAAGAACAAAAAAAAAAAGTTAGGAAAAAGCTTAGCAATGCACTTCGACTTGGGGCGGTGGAAAATCGTAGTCGAAGTGGGTGGCCTGGAGGGGCAATGGCTTCCTGCCTGTCATATCCTGTTTATATATAATTTTCAGTGCGCAACTCTAACATCCGTTACATTTCAACTGGTTGGAGGCGGCACAGGGAAAAAAAACAACTAGGAGCAGCAGCAAAAAAGGATATACTATATAGATATATATATAGAGGTCCTTTTGTTTTTGCTGTCGAAGGAGGTTCGCAGCGCAAAATTTATTATGAATGTTCAAAAACAAGCAGCGACAGCGATTGCAACGCGAGGGAAATGCACTGCCCTCGCCTTTTGTGCCGCCAAGTCGCCCCCCGAATGTCCTGCCTTATCCTTTCTGGCTGCCAGGACCCCAATGCCCATTCTCATTGCATTTCCCATTCGAGTTTGCTCCTCGGCGAGTTGTTAAATTTCATTTGCCGCTGCCCCGGCGACTGTTGTCGCTGTTTTTATCGCAAATTGAAACCGAAATAAAGTTTGCCTCCTGCTGAATATTTGTTTTAGTCCTGCCATTTTTTTCTTCCACCCGCTCACTCCCTGCGCCTTGTCACAGTTTTTGTTTGGCCCAAAACGAAACACATTCGCCGAAAGAAGCATTTTCGCAACAGTTTTATGCTTTTTTGTTTGCTGATAGTTCGGCTTTGGTACTCGGTTCGTCTCTGTTTTTGCCATTTTTATTGCTTGTCGAGGTTTTTGTTGAGTCAATTCTCGAGCGTTTTGCAAGCCAAAATGAAATGTTGCACTCTGGCAAGTTGCATTTCAAATGACTGCCACGAAAAACGGCCTCGAGGCACTGAAACAAGAAACATAGCCGTTTCTAAAACATTAACTTTATGGTTTCAGCTTAATTTTTGCATACAATTTGTTCTTTATCTATAATTCACCTTAAATTAACAATCAATTTAAGCAACTAAAATACACTTTTCTGACTCCATTCACTTCTGAATTACCAAATATTTCGCGCAGTGCCTGAATATGCGATTTATCGGCCAGGGTTCACTTGTTTAGGCCGAAGGCTTTTACCGGCTAGATTGCCAAAATTAATTGGTCTACAAATAAAGAGGGAAGTTGATTGAATTTCGGAGGTGGTCGCCAGGTATATCCGATAATCCCCCCCTGCCCCACTGATCCGTTGTCAATGCCACTTTACGACCCACCACCATCAGTGGCAACAATATTCCGCCCCTCGAAGTGTTCGCAATTTGTGCCGCATAACTTGCGGCCCATTGTCCAGAGTCCTGCCGAGGAGTCCTTGCGGCTCTCAGCTCGTTAATTGCCACGTCCATTGGGGCAATTATCCTGGCTGCTGCTTTCGCCGCTGCCCATTTATTTTTGACTGCCGCTGCGGCAGGACGTGCGTGCTTTTGAAGTTGGTGTTAAATACTTTCGCCTGCGGCACTTTCACGCCTCGCATTTCATTGTTGCCACTGCCTAATTTTCGACTTTCTTTTTGCTCCTTTGACTAAATAAATTATCGAGTAACAGGCGGCGCATAAATGTATGCTGCATACATTTCACATTAGCCAAGTACTCTCTTCTGCCGCATATTTAATGCATTTCCCCACAGACAAACACACACGGAAAAAGAAAAAAAAACAAGCGAGGCCCTTGTGTCTCTGCGCCTTTTTATTTCATTTTCAAACAAACTTTAAATGTTTGTAATTTTTTGTTAAAGCACATGGGAAAATGGAAAGCATAAGGCGCATGTTCGAGCCGAAAATATCGCATGATAAAAATGGCAACTACGAATGGAGGATTATTTCCCAGGAGGATTTATTTTTGGGGGCTCTTGTCTGTTAAGCTAATGGGAAAATCGTGTAAGAAATGGAAAATGTTTTAATCAGCAGACTTAAATGTATATATTTTAAATTATTTCAAGAAAAAGCTGCAGCTACATATGCCATTAATTTGCTCCGCGCAACTGATAACCATTAGATAAACTGTTTGTGAGCACAGATTACGGGTTAAAGCATTACGGATTTGTTCCAGGCTCATTTTTTCGGTTAGGGAGTGCTTCGGCTTTATAAATCCGGAGTCATACATTAAGAATTCATAACACAGAACAAGAAAAGCTCCTGGCAGAGCCGTACATCTTGAAAATGCTGCTGACAACGCAATTTCCTTCCTCAGCTGAAGCATAAGTACATTAATAATAAATGTAAATACTTTTTCTTATTTTACCTGCTGTTTTTTGCAGATAGAAAGTGAGAGAGGGGGGAGCAGTGTTTTTCCGAGATCCTTCCGACTACTTGAACCTACTTAGTGCCGGCTAAAGCTTAAAGTGTCGTAATTAAAAGCAGCCAATGCTCCCCAAATGTTGTGCTTTCCCTCGGTGAAAAACCAGATTTCCCCCTGGATGTAAAATGAGTAGCGGTTAGCTCTTTTACATGGCTAAAATCACGGCAAACAACATTTTCGCTGGCTCACTTTCCCAGCTCAGCCGTTTTCCATTTTTCCCGCATTTACTTGCATGAATAAATTTTGTCTGCATGTCCTTTACGTTCGTCCTGCTGCCCTCCGCTCCCCTCTGCCCCCCTCCTTCCATCACTTTCAGTTCTTTCTTTTGTATACATTGTGCCTTGTCAAATTCATATCATTATTCATTCATACATGATTAGACAACGCAACAGAACACGAGAGAAGACAAGAAAACCGTGCCCAGGTTTTGTATTACACAGAGAGTGAAAGTTTTCCAGTGGGCTGTTGCCAAGGGTAGGGAAAATGGGAAATGGGAAAATCCTTGAGCCGGGGCAAAACCCTGAACCCAACGAGTCAGACAGGCGTGGCATTGGCAAATGGAAATTAATGAATGAAATTTGATATAATGTCAGGTTCGGTTTTTCCCCCAGGCTTTCAGAGTTTTCAGTGCTTTATTTGGATTTTTACTTTAACAATGTTTGCTCGATATTAAATGCTGTTCAGCAGATTGCGTTTAAGCCCATTTTAATTATTTATTCGCCACGCATTAAAATTACATTATTATTCGCGGTGTGTTACATAAATGAATCAATTGAACAACGTATGCGTGGCGGGTTAAAAACACAAAAAGTCAGATATGAGCACATATTTCACCTGAGCTAATTAACAATCAATTGCACAATTTGTTTCACGTTTTTATGGCTCTTGGTAAATTTAAATCCAAATGGTTGAAAGGAAACCCGAATAAGATTAATTCAACTTAAATTAAAACACAAATATTTTGAATTAGCATAATCCTAATTGTGCAAAACATGTTTCCGATCGATTGGCCGTGTTTATGAATATTTATTTATTAAATTGCATTGATCTAGTTTATCTATTGTTGGTTGTAATGTTTTGTTTTGCATTTTTTTTCGATGTGCAAAGAGAAAATCATTTAAAATGCTTAAATGATTAAAATGTAAATGTGCTTGAAAATACACCAGTAAAGTTTGTTGACTTTTTGCATGATGGAAATTAATTGTCAAATAATACAGAGTTTTTATCCAAACAAAATACCCTTACGAAAAAATGGCCATTTGCGCGGAGCAAAAAACAAGGCTATTAAATTTGTAATGTGTTTTTTAGCTGAAGAAATGCGTAAATTTCGCGATAAATATTGGCTATAAGTTTTTATGAAAATCATATATTAAAAGTGGCAAGCTCTATTAATCGAGCATATTTAAATCTTCGGTTCAAAGTGGGTAACCTTTGCACAGTTTTTCATTGCGTATCTTCCATGACAAATCGGAAGGTAATAAAATTCGCAATTGGAAATTGCGAAATTCCGGTTAAATGCATTTGCTGACCGTTTACTCATTTACATATACGCAGTTTGCCCTGCCAAATGCAATATTTGTGCAGTTTATTTATTTTATTGTGGCTGCATTTATTTTTTTTGCATTTGTCAGCACAAATGACTGCCTTTTGATTTATGTGTGCTGTGTGAACAAAATCAATATTTAACAAAATTCAAAATAGGTTGAAATAAAATGAAAGTAGGCAACGCAAATTGGGGCAGCAAATCGAGATCCTAATTAAGTGTGCGCCACATAAATCAGTGGCGCCCCGAAAGAAATCCGCCTCATTAATAATGCATTTGCATGGAAATGTGTAAGCGATATGATCACAAAACCCTTCAACACAAATTTATGGTCTGTGCAAACAGGCAGATTTTTGAAAAAGTACCTTGCGGTTACTTTTTGCTTGCCACAACGAGAGTTGTGTGTCTGTGTGCCACCCAACTGCTAATGGCAGCCTAATTATGCCGAGAGTGGGCGGCAAAAGGGACTTCCTCTGTTGCAAAAGGGTTTCCCGTCTGGCTCGTAAATTTTCCCCCATTTACCTGCAGCTTTAAGACGCACACAAACAAAACACACACCTTTTTTTGGTCTACATAAATCTTTGCTGCCAGGTGGCTGAACCCTGCGCAGTTTTTCCAAACAGAGTTGTCTCTTTCCAGACAAGCGGCAGACAACATGCGTGCCCCATTTCCCATTTCCCACTTTCCGCCGCCACCGGAAAACAGCACCGAAATCGGAAACGCGTCGCACAAAACTTTGTTTGTCTGTATTTATGTCTGCGTAATGTGCTGCGAATCGTGGGTGCGCTATTTCATAGGTGGGCGGCATTTTTGTTTGTGGTGGGCCCGTGAGTGTTTTACTTTTCTTCTTGTGCGTCTGGGTTTTCTTTTGAGGCGGCTTTCCCCGCCAGCTGCAAATTCTGGCGTCCCGTTTTCCCCCTGAAGAATGTGAACAAATTATAGACACATTTTGTGATTTATATCACTGGAAAGTAGGCATTTTAGGTAGCAGGGGTGAACTTTAAAATCATTAAACTGGGAATGTGGCAAGCATGACGATGTGAAATTAGAAAGCTTGCGATAAAATTAAATGTAAATTGTTTGGCGACAGAAAAAAACAGGTAGGATGATTTATACGTGATATAAAAGGTCCCTGTTTTTCGACTTTATTTTGTAGCACGTTTATGTTTACCTTAATCTATAAAAATGTATTCCTTTTAGTTCTCCATGTCACATAAGTTATACCATTTTCTTTCATTCATTGCTAACGCTTTCAGAGGCCACGTGTGACATTTATCTGTTTCGTCTGACAGGACATCACGCGTGTATTGTTATCCTTTAGATTGTATCTTTCCCCCGTGGCCAACCGACAACAGACCCGAGGCCTTAATTAAGGACACAGACGGAGCGAACCGAACCCGAGAATTCGAAAAAGAAAAGGAAACAAATATTAAGATAGGGGAAAATTATGATTGAGACAAATTGTCGGCTACGTGACAAGTCCGCATAAATTTGCTCGCATTCCGTTTGAGCGACTGTCAATAGGACATAAAACTCATTTAATTAAGCAATTTCATGAGCGGAAGACGATGGCGGAGTGGAGGACGACCAGTGGAGAAGGAGCATTTCCTAGATGGTGGTAGCAATTTATAAGGATTGCACCCCGGGGAGCGGCCATATTTTTGTTTTGCGGCAAGTTAATGGCTGCACAGTAAAGTTTGAGAATATGCGGAAGTGGAGGAAAGATCAAAGCTGTGGCTTCCTAGACAACTTTTTTATTTCGATAGATGATCCAATTTTTATGGTCAATCAGGCGTGTAATGAGATAAACTCAATGAGATTTTCTCCGGGCGCTCGGATGACCGATAGCCGGGATCCGATAGCCCATGGCTAAATTAACCACTTGCCGATGCATTCGAAATGAGCCGGCAAAGAGGAGGAAAATGAGGGGACTGAGCGCGTCAAGCGGGAAAATAACAAGGAAGCCGGGTGGGTGTCAGTCTGCGGAAAATGGTAAACAACGTTCAGAAAGAAAAACAACCAAGAGGGTCCATTTTCCCAAAGGGGGCGTGGCACTGCAGGCAATCTGTCGCGAGAAAAAAACCATCAAGTGTTAATAAATGCGGCGGCACATCAACAAACAACCCAAGAAACGAACTGAACTGAACCCAAACAACTTCAAAGCCCCCAAGAACCAAAATACGAAACACGATTTCTTGGTGGAAAATTAAATATGAACCGTAAGCTTCTTGAAATAAAAATAAGCCTCTGTGAAAGATTACCGACTACATCTACCTTAACCTAATTAGAGTTTCGTCGAGGGTGAGATTTTATGCCAGGGGCTCGGAAAATGATTTGGGGTTGTTCAAATAGGGGGATTGGTTTTTAATAGCGCAGTTATGGTTGAATGAAGTAAACAATCTAGGGGTTGTGTCAAAAATAGGTTAGCAATTTGAAGATATGATATTAAAAAAAAAAAATTAAAGCAAAAAAACACTTGGGAATTGCTTGTATTAGAAGCGCAGAATATTTGGCTAACCTGTGTTCTCTTAATTTGCGTTACGTAAAAAATCCCTGGCATCTGGGGGATTAAGAACTCAGTTTTGCATGTTTGAAAAGCGCGAGACAAAAGTTTGGTCCAATAAAACAGACACGAAATACACGTAAAACAACTTGGAAGCGCCAGAAAATTTGCTAAAGCGTTAAAAAATGTACTCCCAATCCCCCGACTCACTTTGGCCCCCCAAAAAACTGTAGAATAAGTAACAAATAAAAACAAAATAGGGAGAAAAAAAAGAAAACTTGGCTAAGCGTAAATAAACCAAATATAAACTTTGGCTGCTGCTGCTGTCCGGGATGGCATGGTACCGAGACAAACTTGCTCTCAACTTGGCTTTCTCCGCCCGAGTTTGCTTAGTAGCCGAAGACAATAACAACAAGAAAATCCTAGCATCCTACGGGGGGCACTTTCTTTAGTCTCTATTCTCATTTCCCCGCTGCGGTCGCTGCTGCTGCTGCTGCTGTTGTTGTTGTTGTCGTTTCGGTGTGAATAATGTTGCTGTTACTTATGCCTCAATGCGCCACGCCCTGAAAAAAAAAATAAACCCAGAAGAAATTGCAATTTCCACGCCCAAGTTTCGGGCACTTTCACTTGACGATGCTCGCCCCACCTCCAAGGACCCAAAAGCAACCCCAAAATGTTGCTGCTTTTTATTAAAAGTTTCTTTCTTCTCCACAAACCCCACACCCCTAAACCCCATACCCCCTAAACCCTCATACCCCCATAGCCCCAGAACAATGGGCACATTTTTTAAAGTGTTTTTTATTGTCGCGTTAACCGACCGCAACGACTTATTGGTAGGTTGGGCATGGGCAGCGAGTTTCGCCAACTTTTGCGTAAGTGTAAATTATTGTCAGGGTCAGAAAGTTGCGCCCAAAGTTAGTTGCCAGACTGGCAGTAACTTTGGCTTAATACCTTTAACTAAGTTCTCGAGCTGCATAATTTTTGAGAACATTTAACTTAATTAACAGTCCAACGCAGACGGTTCGGTACTTTTCGGTCCGGTCCGAAAGTGTTAATAAAAACGCAGCACTAACTTTCAATTAACGTCGACTTAACCGGAGGTTAACCCCACTGAACGTGTAATAAACTCGCCTTATTGTTGTTGTTCTTTAAATAAAAATTTATGTGCCACTTCTGCGCTGCAGCCAAGTGAGCCAAAGAAAAAACACTTTCACTTAAGCTGCCGGACTGTCCTGTTTATATATCCTTGGGTCCCCTTCCTTCCTCCTGACTTTTGAAATATGTTCGAGCTGTGTATGAAAGTTGGAAGGGAAAAGGGCCATTTCAGTTCGCTTCTGGACAGCAATTAAGTGAGCAGTCTGACCCCGAGTAACGAAAATAAAGCTGAAATAATAAATTATTAGACAAATATTTTCTAAAAATAAAAAATGAAAGAGTTATTCAATAAAATAGCCTTAAAAATATTTTTAATACAATTTATTTATTTGCCCAAAAAACTAGGAAATTCATTTTATGTGCTCAGTGTAAACTCATTTGAAAAAGAACGTATTTGCACTTTTCCATTGTCTGTCATTATAATTTTTTCTTCTACGTAATTGTTTAAAGGAATCTTAAGGACAATGCCAAGTCGTTCATTGTTTAAACTGCATTCCTTGGTTGCCTGCGTTTTATGGTTAAGTTCGCATTGATGGGGGTCGTCGACCCTCTTGATTTGTTGCCGACAATTGAATGCCTTGAAAATCTTGAAATGCCTTCCCCACAAAACCAGAAATGAAAAGTCAACTAATGCCGAAGGGCAAAAATTTCCTAAGGGAACGGCACAGAGTCATCAAATTTTAATGCCACTCATAATTTTTTCAGGCAACCAATGCGCAAGGTTTTCGCCGTCACTAACCGAGGCAGCAAAATAAATGACAAATCAGCAAATATGAGAGTACAGTTATGCCAAAGGGAATTGAGAACTGAAAAGTTTTTTTCTAGTGGTCCCTGAAAAAAAATCAGCAGAGATGTCACATTTAAAGGGGTTAAGTTACGAAAAGCTTTTGCGATTTTGTCATTAGTAAATGGCAATAAACTGATAATATAATTTTATTGCACACACAAGGCAAATAATCCAGTACTTCTGAGCTTTACAATTTAATCGGCAAATTTCGATTAATCGAATCAGTGACAGATTTACAAGTTGCAGGCTGCCATCTCTGATATGTGAACCACTTACATCCATCGCACACAATCCCCGAGCATCATATGCCATTTCGCTTTTCCAACCTTTTTTCCGCCGGCTCCTCTTGTTTGTGGCCAACTTTTGAGTGCGGAAGTTTCTTGAGGGTTAGACACACAGAACAACAATACGAAAAAAAAGGCCTAAAAGGGTTGCTCTTATTGTTATCGAAGCGAGTGGATGGGAGCCGGCTCCATTGAATTATGTGCACAACATGAAAACAAACAAACAAATAAAGTAGGGAGCTGAATTGATTGTTGCACTGCAGACCTACACCACCTTGCTCCACAATTGAAGATCATAAATATTTATGGGGCACCCTTTCGAGGAACTGTGATAGGTATATAAATATCAGCAGCACCTTCCTCGTAACAACAGCACAGTATCAATGTGGTGTAGTTGAGCGTGAAACGCAGAATTTATTATGTTATCGCTTCAGCGATTTACTTTATCGATTTCACAATCAGTGAGAATGAAGCCCTTAAAAAAATAACCTTTTGGCAACTCTGACGCTCCCCAGATAATTTGCAGACCCCCACCATCCCCGTTGGTTTGCCCCGGCATTTCGGCAGCCTCCTTCAGGCAATGTGGCAAATATTGTTATTTGTTTTAAAAATTTAAGGCCAACGCGCAGTTGACTTTGATTCGAGCTTAGGGCACCTTACTTATCTGACTTGTGCATTTTTAATGAGCTCCCCTAATGGATAATGCTCAACTTTGATGTAGGTTATGCAAAGAGTTATGCAGAAGGATATTGATAACCGTTGTTGTGCACATTTCCAAAAGTTATAATCAGCTTATTTTTATGCAGTGAGAACATTTTTGAAGAGAAAGGAATTTGAAAGTTGGAAATGTTAGCACACAGTGATGAAATTTACTCATAGTTTTAAGAAGAATAACTTATTTGACATCCATACTTGTTAGTCCTCTTATTGTTGTTTAAATATTTGAAACCAATATCAAACAATTTATTTTACATTTTCTCCCTGTAAATTATCCACTAATGCGCTTTTGCTTGTTCCCTTTCCAGGTAAGAATATCCGCAATCCTTTAGCTGCCCAGGACTCGAGTTGGCGTTTCGAAACCTGTTTATTTATAACGCTATTAGGACTGCATCCGTTGCCCGGGGGCGAGTTTTGCAGCCCTGGTCCCGTCACTGAATTGATAATAATTGGATTAGCACATATTTTTGCGAGCGGTACGAGGGGGGCGGTAAGTGAACCGTGGACGTGGAGCCCGTGGCCCCAGCGTTCGGTTAATAGTGCCCAAAAGGCTTACGCCACGTTGGCCACGCATCGAAGCATCACTGTGATATATGGCTGGTTGTGGGCTGGTGTCCTGGAACGTGGGCGGTTAGTGGCTGCAAAATATTTTGCAAAATTTTTCACCGCCTGCCATATTTTTCAATATTTCTGTCGAGAGCTGGGCGCGTGGTGGATGCGTTGCGCTCCAGCGATTTTACATTTTATATGGCCAGGCTTGGCGACCTAAATCGACTTAGCTACCCCTCATATGTACATAAGTATAAATATATATATATATATATAACTATATACGTGTGTGTATACCTTTCTCTCTCCCACTTTGTGGCAGCAAGTTGATGCGCCCTAAAGTATTCATCACTTAATTTCCACGTGCCGCTGCCATTTTCAAAATTTATGACTTCGCTTTGCAGCTATCTAGCCTTCTATGCACTGCCCCATCCCCATCTCCATGTTGACAACTTTCGCAGAGGGAGCTACGTACATTTAGCCAGAGGGAAAATCCCCATTTCGGGTTACAGTTTGCCGTTTGCCATCTGTCAGCGTCCCCAAATAGAATTATGTCAGCTAATTGAATTTGACGTCGACTTGACATGGATTTATGCTCTAATGCAGTTGCCCCGGAACCGGCGGAATAATCAAATTTTAGCGGAAAATAGTTTTCCATTTTTGGGGGATTTCTCGTTGTGGGGTGCAATTTGTCTGCAACTTTTTACGTATGTTCACGGAAAATAACATTATTGGCGATTTAATAGCCTAAGGTCGTACTAAATGGGAATTAAACGGGAATTAAGGGAAAGTCTATTATAGAATTTAAGCTATAATAGAAAAGAGCTAAATTTAATAAGGCACTCCGCATTTCCATAAAATTTTGAACAAAAAATTGGTTTGCGAAATTCCATTGGAAGCAACTTGTCCTTGCAAAGCCATATTCAATCACAGTTCAGCTTTTGTGCCCACAATTGATGATGTGCATTTTTCAAGCTCAATTTAAAATTAATCAATTGTTTTGCTTGCCTTTGATTGAACACTCGATCGCAGATGTGCGGTCTGGTGGACTTTTAAAATGTCGTTTATCTTGTGGCTGTCTGCGCTTTTCCATAATGACCTTTCATTCACTTTTTGATTGATTTTGTGGTCAGAAGACCACAATTTCTCTCTATAATTCGATGTTCCTCATGACGGCCGGGCTTTTTCCCAGTCCCGTTGACACTTTGTGCAACTTTTAACAACCGCAGTGCGTATCTGTGGCCAAAAATAATGAAGATTTTATGGCTAACGGCTCGTCGATTTCAATACCCAGCGCGCGAGGGGGTTGTTCAGTAAATCCGCAAAAATAAAACCGATACTGGTTGCAATTGAATTCCTAGCCCGAATCGAATGCAGCATCATCAATTGTATAAGTTAACACGAGCAAGTCAGAGGGGTGCGACGACCCGCCGAAATGCCATCCAAGACCGGATGGACCAACAATAACATCGGCGACGCTGAGCCAGCCCAGTAACGCATTTCGCTTTAGCGAAAGCGATGTGCAAGGGTCAGCGTAATGCGAGGCGGGCATGTGCGCGCTGGGTGACCGTCGAAGGCACGGAACTCCAGACGGCACGAGGCGCTGACTAAGCGCTCTGCTGGGACCGCTGCCTCCAACCGAAGACTTGGCGGCCTGAATAAATTTGATTTGCATTTAGTTCGTAAGATACCAAAATTCAGAGCAGTTGGCTCTAATAAAAAGAACCATTCAATACAAACGTATTTGGTTTAATTGACGCCCAACGCGCTTAAGTGTCGTAAAACCTTAAAATCCGTAGTAAAAAGATCTAGAAATCAAGGTCTCGTAATCGGGTTTTCTTTGACACTTCGGACTCGCGCGCTGCACAATAATAGTGAACAGCAACAAACAAACAAAATTATCTAATACAAAAGCAAAACAACGCTGCACAAGCAACAGTGAAAACCGCTGCATATCAACAGTAATCAGCTAAATCAACGACAGCCAGAGGATAAACGGATCAACCAGCTACCGTCTTCGATGCATTTTTATTATACCAGTATACCAATATAACATGTAAGTGAGATCTTTATTTTCAATTTACCTCTTTTAACGTCAACCAGACATGTGTGCCAATTTTTGAAAAAAAAAAAAATACACATAATAAGTAACGAAATAAAAAAAAAGTGATTGCAATTAAAAGTTCAGGTATAGCGATTTTCATTTACAAATAAAAAAAAAAAAAAAAAAAAAAAAACAAATGATGAAGAAGGAAAATTAAGCTCTTTCTCATACAAATTATAAAAAAAAAATTTTTTTTAAAAAGTATCATTGTCCGATGTATAGAAACAGTAACGAAAACAACGACAGTGACGAAGACTTAATACAGAGCTATAAAGACATAAGAAATAATAGCCATCAAGGGGGTTACATTGACGGTACTGAGACCGACGAAGATATAGAATTAAGTAACTTAATTGACGGCTTTACAGACAAAGTAAAAATGGTTAACGACCAGGAATTTCAAAATCAACATCAGGACCTTCAACAAGAGACAACAGCAACACAAGAACAGGCGAAAACCTCAGGTACCATTAGTAATAAAGATGTAATTAGACTCATGGAAGCGGCCGTAAATGGCGCACTAGAGCATCAACAAAAAATATTTTCAGAAAAGCTTAAAGAGGTTGAGAATAGGCAGAGAGTAAATGAGGGTGGACCCCTAGTGGTATACGAGCAAATACCACATAACTCAGCTATCTCTTGTAATGAACCACTAGACTTAGTAAAGTCCATACCAAGTTTTGACGGAAAACAAGATGAGTATGTGGCATGGCGAACCGCAGCAGTTAACGCCTACGAAATCTACAAACCATATTTGGGTAGCTCTAGAACCTACCAGGCCGTAGGAATCATACGTAACAAGGTAATAGGCCCCGCGGGAGTAATGCTTACGTCACATAATACAGTACTAAATTTTGATGCTATAATAGCTAGAATGGACTGCGCTTATGCAGAACAAACTCCAATCGAGGTAACGCAACAACAAATGCTTACTATGCGTCAGGGAGAACTTCCCCTAATGACTTTTTATAATGAGATTGAGAGAAAGCTAACTCTTATTATTAGTAAGACTTTGTTGTCTTATGACACAAATACTGCCGCTATCTTAAATAATAGGTCACGGCAGGACGCTTTGACCGCTTTTGTGACCGGGTTAAAAAAATCAGTCCGACATGTAGTTCTCTCAGCTGCGCCCAAAGATTTGCCATCAGCATTGGCTGTGGCTCAACGGGCAGAGTCTTGCAATGAGCGAGCCTGGTTCGTTGCAAACTTTAATAAAAATTTAGAGGACAAATCCTACAATTCAGAAAACCGTCGCCAGGGTAACCGTTTTCATAACACCCCACAAGGTAATAACCACAACAACTCCCAGGGTGTTTTCCAGAGAAATCAAAACAATAATGCACCGGGCACTAGTAACCAAACTAGAGGCTCTCAATTTTCTAAAAACCAAGGACATAAAGGCCAAACGCAACAGAACAGTGAATCAAATAATCCTCGTAAAAGCTATTCTCAAAATCTAGGTCCCGAACCAATGGACGTTGATCCCACATCACGTTCTAAATTTAGGGGCGAGCAGACAGCTCGCAGTCGTCAATGGTTGAACCATACGACCCAAGAGCAGTCACATGACCAGGAGTATAGGGTAAAGTCATCCTACGAAGCAGCGGAAATCGAGGCAGATAACACGTCCGATTCGGAATCATGTAATTTTTTAGGGGAACGTCCCTGCTCCCGTACATAATTCGTACGATAGCGGGGCGGGAAATCAGGTTACTGTTAGATACAGGAGCCTCCAAAAATTACATAAAACCTTTATCTGAACTAAAACACTTCAAACCGGTGGAAACACCATTTGAAGTTACATCAATCCATGGGCACACAAAAATAAAACAAAAGTGTCTGATCCATCTATTCAATGTTAAGTCATACTTTTTCTTGTTAAACAACCTGAACGGATATGACGGAATTGTTGGACTAGATGTACTAAAAAGGGTCAATGCAAAAATTGATCTAACAAAAAACATCATTGAGCATGATCATGGTACAGAGCAGATTTTTTACTCAAAATGCAGAAATGTAAACTTTATTAACATCAATGACGTGGACGTGCCAAACGCCGTCAACGAAGATTTTAAAAAGATGATCAAAAACAGATCAAAAGCCTTTGCGGACCCAAACGAGTCCCTCCCCTTTAATATAAATACGGTCGCCACGATCCGCACTGACGGGGAACCTGTATATTCAAAACTTTACCCATATCCGATGGGTGTAGCCGATTTCGTCAATTCAGAAGTTAAACAACTTCTAGCAGACGGAATAATAAGACCATCCCGGTCGCCTTACAATAACCCAATTTGGGTTGTTGATAAGAAGGGTTTTGACGAAGAAGGTCATAGGAAGAAACGTCTCGTTATTGACTTCAGAAAACTGAATCAGAAAACAATTGATGACAAGTATCCTATACCATCCATATCGACCATACTGTCGAACATTGGAAAAGCCCAGTACTTCACGACTCTTGATCTGAAGTCGGGCTTCCATCAAATTGAGCTCGCGGAGCGCGATCGAGAAAAGACAGCTTTTTCGGTCAACAATGGGAAGTATGAATTCTGCAGACTTCCCTTTGGTTTAAAAAATGCCCCTAGTATTTTCCAACGGGCCATAGATGATGTTCTGAGAGATCACATCGGTAAAACTTGCTATGTCTACGTCGATGACGTAATCATTTTCTCCCAAACAATGGAGAGTCATGTCAACGATATAAACACGGTCCTAAAAACTTTGTGCGATGCAGGCATGAGAGTGTCTGTAGAAAAATCTATGTTCTTTAAGGAGAACGTAGAATATTTGGGATTCATAGTGTCCCGAGGGGGAATTAAAACTTCGCCTGAAAAGGTTAAGGCTATAAAAGAATTTCAACCTCCATCAACACTGTTCAGTCTCAGGTCATTTCTGGGACTGGCCAGTTATTATAGATGTTTCATAAAGGGGTTTGCTAGCATCGCAAGACCTCTGACGAATATTCTAAAAGGTGACAATGGAAAAATTGGTGCAAACCACTCAAAGAAAGTCAAACTAGAGCTGACCAACGAGCAGCGAAAATCATTTGAAAAACTTAGAAACATCCTGGAGTCTGAGGATGTCATGTTGGCATACCCAGATTTCACTCAGCCATTTGACTTGACCACTGACGCCTCTGGAAGCGGCCTAGGGGCTGTTCTTTCACAGAAAGGTCGTCCAATCACCATGATCTCTCGTACGTTACGCGGAACAGAGATTTCAATGGCAACAAATGAACGAGAACTACTAGCAATAGTATGGGCACTCCAAAATCTCAGAAGCTATTTATATGGCGTAAAGAAGTTAAACATCTTCACCGACCATCAACCACTGACCGGTTCAATGTCGGATAAAAATCCGAATCCCAGGCTCAAAAGGTGGAAAGCGTTTGTTGATGAACATAACGCACAAGTGTTCTACAAGCCGGGTAAAGAAAACCACGTAGCCGACGCCTTGTCGCGGCAAAACGTAAATGCTTTAGATAACGATACACACTCCGACATCGTTACTATCCACAGCGAGGAGTCGTTGACCTACACTATAGAGTCAACGGAAAAACCTGTAAACTGTTTCAGGAACCAAATAGTGATCGAACAGGCAGATTTCCCGTCTATAAAGTCGATCATCCTTTTTAAATCAAAAACGCGTCACATTGTGCGATTTACAGACCGCACAACACTGCTTCGCTCACTAGAAGATTTAGTAAAAATAGATGTCGTCAATGCAATCCACTGCGAGCTACCTATACTCGCCTTCATTCAGCACGATTTAATCGTCGCTTTTCCCTCGACGACATTTAGACATTGTAAAAGCTTGGTCACCGATATAACAAACAGTACCGAGCAAAGGGAAATTATGACCACGGAACACAATAGGGCCCATAGAGCAGGACAGGAAAACGTAAAACAGGTCCTTCGTGACTACTTTTTTCCCAAAATGGGCCAGCTAGCGGCAGAAATCACCGCA
Source organism: Drosophila mauritiana (assembly GCF_004382145.1). Taxonomy (NCBI): domain Eukaryota; kingdom Metazoa; phylum Arthropoda; class Insecta; order Diptera; family Drosophilidae; genus Drosophila; species Drosophila mauritiana. The sequence continues at coordinate 13,108,855 of NC_046668.1, read as the reverse complement.
AATTGCAGAACATGTTCCAAAGCAAAATACAATCGTCACCCAGTGCAACAAACCATAGCGGAAACACCAATTCCCGGTTATACTGGGGAAATTATCCACATAGATATATTTTCAACTGATCAAAAGCATTTTCTAACTTGTATCGACAAATTTTCAAAATTCGCTATAGTCCAACCAATCGATTCAAGAGCAATCGTAGATATCAAAACTCCGATACTACAACTAATAAATCTGTTCCCTAAAATAAAAACAGTTTATTGCGACAATGAAAGGTCTATCAACTCACAAACCATACGAACCATCCTAGAAAATAGGTATGGTATACAGGTCTCAAATGCGCCCCCCTTGCACAGCACGTCTAATGGCCAAGTTGAGAGATTTCATAGCACCCTAGCAGAAATCGCACGGTGCATCAAGATAGATCAAAACATAACCGAGACAACCGACCTCATTCTATTTGCAACAATAGAATATAACAGAACTGTCCACTCGGTTACAAATAAAAAGCCTCATGAAATAGTTCACGCTATTCCACCAGATTTTGCGGGCACAATAAGAGACAAGATCAAAGAGGCTCAAGAGAAAACACTTAGGTACTCAAATGAACACAAAGACAATAAGCAGTACCAAGTAGGCGAAAAAGTCTGGTTAAAAACCAACAGACGCCTGGGTACCAAATTAACGCCACTCTGCTCAGAAGAGGTCATTGAGGCTGATCTGGGCACGACAGTGCTTATTAAAGGGAGGGTGGTCCATAAGGACAACCTTCGTTAAGAGGGTGCCCAATTTAATTTAAAATTTTTTTACATTTTTTTATATTATCACTTTTTTATACTTTAGTGGCGTTTGTTACTCTCTATATTTTATATTTTTCGCACTTAGGTTAGGAAACTTGCTACTCCCGTTAGTCCTACTGACAACTCCCTCTTGGACCATAAAACTAAACGAATACTCACACGCTAACCACATACCAATAATGGACGGAGATATTACTTTATGGGACGAGTACGGTTACATGGGACATACAACGAACGTTACATCGTACGAGACTTACGCAGACGAGACGAAACACGCAATGGACTTCTTCGTGAAGGAGCACATGAGACGGGTACTTGAAACGGACTTGGAACGAATAGAGACTCTTCTGGACACACTAAAGGTACGTCACCGACATGCCCGTAGTCTTAATTTCATAGGGACTGCTTTAAAAGCAATAGCGGGGACACCTGACTCTGACGACTGGGACCAGGTGAGGCTTAGACAGGGACAGCTAACGGACTCGGTAAATGGACAGATAGAAATAAACGACAAAATACAATTGCAATTAAACACACTGACCTCATCCATGAATTCTATTTTAAAATCGGACAACTTAGACACAGAACATTTGTACGAGACAATTTTGGCAAAAAACCGCGTTGTAATTCAAGAGCTTGAAAATTTAATACTTGCAATCACCCTTTCCAAATTAAACGTAATAAGTCCAATAATCCTGAATGACGTTGACGTAAAGGAGATTGAAAGTAAACATCCCACAAACGTTAGCGTGTCAGATATTTTAGAGGTAGCTAGCATAAAAACTTTTCAAAATCGAGACCTATTGTACTTTTTAATAAAATTTCCGAAGCCTTTGTTAACTTGTAGAAAAATAAGAATATTCCCAGTACAGCATGAAAATAGAATCTTAGATTTCGAGGACGGTAGCACGGTCGCGGATTGCGGTACGGAAACCTTCGCGGTCAAGGACTGCAATGTATCAGCGGGCACCACCTTCTGCAGGAGATCGAAAGCGCCAACTTGCGCACAACAACTCATCTCTGGCATGGTCGCCCATTGCAACACCCAGCCTGGACACTTGGACCCAGTCACCATGATCGACGAGGGAATGCTCATCACCAACGATGTAACGATAAATATCACCGACGAAAAGGGAATAAGCCGGATGATATCAGGAACTTACCTGGTATCATATACCGAAAAAATTAAAATAAACGGCACCCTTTACGTCAACAATATCGGAACATCAAAGAAGAAAGCCGCAGTTTCAGCCATGGCCCAAGTAAACGTTCTGAGGCATCTAGAGCGCCTTAGTCTGTCATCAATTCACGGAATGAGCGTTAAAAATCTGCAGCACATCAACCACCTCCAATCCCGACTGCCATCAGGCAACACCTGGATCTTTTGCTCTGTCTCCTCCACAGCCTCAATAACCCTGGTCATCATCTTTCTTATCTACCGTCTGAAAGCCAAACGTCAACAACCATCTAAGACCATTGAATCCGGGGACGACTTCATCTTAAGACAAGGAGGAGTTAACACGAGCAAGTCAGAGGGGTGCGACGACCCGCCGAAATGCCATCCAAGACCGGATGGACCAACAATAACATCGGCGACGCTGAGCCAGCCCAGTAACGCATTTCGCTTTAGCGAAAGCGATGTGCAAGGGTCAGCGTAATGCGAGGCGGGCATGTGCGCGCTGGGTGACCGTCGAAGGCACGGAACTCCAGACGGCACGAGGCGCTGACTAAGCGCTCTGCTGGGACCGCTGCCTCCAACCGAAGACTTGGCGGCCTGAATAAATTTGATTTGCATTTAGTTCGTAAGATACCAAAATTCAGAGCAGTTGGCTCTAATAAAAAGAACCATTCAATACAAACGTATTTGGTTTAATTTATACAATTATATTCCGGCTGCTATCTGAAATAAACACGAAAATCTATCGAAACGTAACGAATTGTGTTGGACGTGCCTAACTGTTAATGCGGTTATAATACGCCACCGGATTATCATTGATTATGGGTGTGGGTGGTTGGGTGTGTGTGTATGTGTGTTTTTGCTTCTCGGTGGTGGCATGTGGGAGGTGTGCGTGTGTGTGTGTGTGAACACGCCCTCCAGGAGCAGAAATAACTGTTTGTGCGCGTCGATCCAAACAGACACAAAACGCACAAAACTCGACATACGCCACGTTTATGCGTTAAATAACTCGAACTAGCAATCCAAGGCTGCAATATACTGTAAAAATGGTTTTACATACTTTCGAAACTAAATTATTAAAATCACAACGTAAATAATTAAATAAGTTTCTTAAGTTTCTTTTATTAATAAAAATATTGAGACGCCCTCAGCTTTGTATGAAGGAAGAATGATTCCATTTTGACAAATAAGAATAATTAATGAAATGGTGCTGCATACAATATTATCGAGATATCGACTCTGCATAAACCAGCGGCAGTTTGGAATTTAGTCCCCCGCTTAACTTCTCTCTGTCTGCCGTAAAACTTTGTCGAGTGTATAGACATAATTTCAATTTTCATTTGGTATTAATGTTTCTCCTATAACTGCTTATGTGTTTGTTATGTGTAGCTGTGTCTGTGCACAAATTGCCGCAGTCTTGTCTGGGAAATGGATCAGGAGCTGGTGGCGGGGGTGGGGGTGAACCGGCGTATAGGGTTTCAAGAACTTAAATGAGCCCCTCGTTATATATGACTGGAAAATGCGGTATTGGCAAAATCCCAGGAGCGCGCTTTAGTTGATAGCACTGGCGAAATTGATGCAGAAAAAAACTGGTTACCACTCAGTTAGCGAGTCACAGGGTCGATTGGGTGAAATAGAGAATCAAATTGGGTTGGAGAAGTGGAATAAATTCCACTTGCTTTTTACGAACCTCGTACATGCTTTAATAAACGAAATATGTCAGAGAAATAGTTTGTTGTGATGAAATATGCTGGAATTTCATTTTATCGCATAAAATCTGCAGGGCACTAAGCAAACAATGTGCGCACATCAAATTGGTAAGTATATTTTGTTGAAACTGGTACTTTGTCAAAACGCAAGTTAGATTTTAATTAAAAATCGCTTGGCTGTCAAAGAGTTCTATTTTCCGGTGAAGTATTAAAGCAATAATGAATAGAGCTTCTTATTGATGGCACAACAAAGTTTTATTAAAATCTTTTTTAATGAGCAACACAAACTTCTGAAATCAAATTCATACAATTAATTAATTCTTCTCTTAAATGCGCCGAAGCTTTGAGTTTTCTTCCATCTTCTTTAATTGCTCGAAACTCAAATAATTTGCACACAATTCGTTTTTAATTAAAAATAAATATTCAGATGTCCCCAAAAATCCAAAAGCTCACTCCAACACCGGGATTACAGTATTAGACCTGTGAAGTAGCCGCAAAATTTAAATTTCAAATCAAAGTGCCATGAAAGAAGAAAGAATATTTGATGGCAGCAGACAAAGGCCGTTAAGTAAACCAATCAAAGTGGAAGAAGTCCAGGCCGCAAAAAGAATTTAATAATATCGCAGGAGGGAACGTCCTGTCGCGGGTGGCGGTAGGCCACAAAATGCCAGGGAAATGCAAAACACAAACAGATTGAACTGGCCAGCCACATCCGGCAGACTCGGCGGGGTTTTCCCTAGCTTTTCCCGCTTTTCCGTGCACCTCCTCAGAAAACCCCCGACTAGTTGTGCTCTTCGTTGCGTGCTTAATTAAATGATCATCATTTGCGCGCAATCAACGCACAAATAAATTTTCAGCCGCCATCTCTTTCTGGGTTTTCCCCATTTTCCCGCTTCCCAGTTTCCGCTTTTCCGGCATCCTAGTCCTCCTGTTCCTGGTCCTGACCCAAGGCGTTTGTTAGTTTTGTTTGTTTGGCGGGTTTCCGCTTGAAATTATACCCTGACTACCGAGCCTGTGCTGTTGTCTTAATTAATTCCTAATTTTCCTCTTCGGCTTTGACTCCTTTTTGCGTATTTAATTGAAAATTTCTTCAAAGAAATTCATGGCCGTTTCCATTGTTGGCTTGTTTATGGGTGAAAAGCTGGCTGCCAGCTGTTGGCCATTTGACAGACGACGCGTTTTATTCATTTGCATATTGCTTTGGCTTTGGCTTTGCCACTTTCTTGCCTTTTTGTTATGGCTTTGTTTATGGGGCCGCCTTACGTTTCCGCTTTTATTGGCGTCCTGCCAATTGCTGCCCATAAATTTGATTACATTTCGGCCCAAGATAACGGCGCAGACTTTCGCAGGCCCTTGGGCGCTCAATTAGCGGGGTCAGGAGCGCTAATTAAATTTCCACTGCAGCCGCAACAATTCGATAAAATCTGTCTGCCCACTTATGATGCCTGCATTACGTTTCCGGCGATGCATAATTAAACAATTTTTTGACTTGCAGTCGGTTGACCATTCGATCCGATATAAGTATATAATGTTAATCAGCTTTCGAGCGATTCCCTTACAAATTGCTTGGCAATGTCATTATAATTCGATTGAAAAAACAGGAGAGAATGGGTAGCGACTATAAGATACTCAGATACTTACTCAGATGGTAAAGAGAGTTATGGATTGAGATTCAAAAGCAGTAAAGCGGGGATAGTTGCATTCAGAAATTCAGTCCTCTTCTTCATTCTACCTGTTACACACACTTCATCGAATCTAGCATACCCTCTTACTCTGCTAGTAAGGGGTATAATTACTCCACAGGCCTCACTGCATAATTGCATTTGCAGTAGCAGCCGGAGTATATTGCATTCGCACATTCATCACATATTCGTGTCACTTGTGCATCGATGGGGCTTATTAAGTGCCGCTAGTAGCTGCTCATGCAATTAACCCAATTCGGCCAAATGAGTTTAACATGTTTTACGGCCACTATAAGCCGCATTTTGTATCATTTGCAGCTGGGTAAATGCTGTCGCAACTTCTGCTCTATTTAAGCAACAGTTTGAGTGTATTTGAATGCCAAATTTTAATCATTTTGTATTAGCTTGTTAATGTCTGGCAGTTTTGTGATATATAATAAAGTATTAGCATATATTATCATCATATATTATTATCATATACTGGGACTTCCTAACCATTGATACGAATACTAATACAAATCTTTGTTGAATACAACATCAAACTTTAACTATCCAAGCTGACTTTATCTATCGACACTCCCACAAAAGGCAAATTGACAGCCTCAAAATCTTTTGTTCGAAAGTTGTATCTCTACTTTTTCAACACACGAATGAGGGGCCATAAAAATTAGACAAAAACATGGAAAAATCTAACAAAAACCAAAGAAGCCGAAACATTCTCCCCAGCTAATTTTCAGTGGGTCCTTTGTTTGAGTCCCTATTTTTTGAAAGCCTAACGCGCTTTATTTAACACTCGCGGCTCAGAACGCAAGCAAAATGGCACAAATATATATATATATATACATGAGCTGAAATCGGCAAAACAGAGAGTTGGGGAAACGCAGAGCGGCAAGCAAAACAAGTCATAAAGATAAAGAAAATTTATGGAGGCGGCAAGAGAGCTTTGAGGGAAAACAACAACCTTGTGGAAAGGGGCGGGGAGGGGGGAGTCAGGACAAAAGGATCCAGAAGCTGGGTACCAGGAAAATTAGGTTAACGATTTTTCACTCTCGGCTGCAGAAGCAGCGCAGGATAAAAACAAAGAATATGTTTTCAGCAGCCAAACGAAATGGAGACTATCTGCTGTTTTTGCGAGTGAGTTTTGCACAATTTACAGTCGACCCGTTACAGTTTAAAGTTTATGGGCCCCGCCCTTTGTCCAAAATGTCGCCTTTATCGCTAAACGATGCCTAAGTGAGGCTCCAATACCAACCAACCACCCAACACCCCTTTTCCAGGACACATTAGCCGGAAAGGACATCGATATCCCAGCCTTGGCATGTTCCCTTCTTTTTGGGTTAATGGCCTCCGCCTCCAGCTTGTGCGCTTTCCATTTCACTTTAAAGGCTGCCTAAGTCCACAGTTTGCGGTTACTTAAGGAGTCCTTTTCCCTGCCCTGAAGTCGCAGCGAAATTAACAATCCTTGCAATAAATTCTTGGAACAACTGGGGCGTTGTGCAATCGATAGAGGGATTTAGTTTCTTCTTTTTTTGCGGAAAAACATAAAATTAATTAAAATTAATTGCCGCAACATATTTGCTTTTGGTTGGCTTTCGGGTTTTTTGGAAACTTTTATTTCTGGCCCCATGGAATTCGATGTTTGCCTTTTGGCTGGGATTCTGTACCAGCTTGTTACAAAAATATTTCAACAAGCTGCGCACACAAAATAAAACCCAAAATCGCATGCACAACAATGGCGGAGAGGTGAGGCTGGCATCCTGGCAGGATGCTGGGCTATTGTGACCTACTTGGAGGTGTGCGGCATATGTTGTGGGCCAAGCTCTTTGTGTTTGGGCCAAGTTGTGGCTGAAGGCTTAGATAAGCTTCCTCAAAGACTGCCGCTGCTGTTGCTGCTGCTGATGAAGAGATGTTTCGTGGCCAACTCTGTTGGCTGAATTGTGCTCATGCAGCTCAGAAGGCAAAGGCGCTGAAGATTGGATGCGTAATATTTATAGAAGAGAAGGAAATTCTGCGAAATGCTAGCTTCGGATTAAGTGGCTCATCTGTTCTACATATTTTACTTTTTTGGCTATTTATAACATTGAAATAGGTATATAAATATAATATTTACATGATTCCTAATTCGTAATGTAGCTAATAGCAGCAACTGCAGGGCTTAGCTAATATGGCATATATTTTTAGCACTAATAGATTAATTTATTTATATTTTCCAGTACGAATAGAGCCTTTTACATTAGACTCAAAGGGTATTTCAGTAACGACTTTGGGTCTATTCATTTCCTCTTGCCGCCATCCGTTTGTGGTTTTTGCCTACCATATTGTTGATGTTGTTTCTCTTTCATTTTTTCGTTATTGGAAATTGAATTCTGTTGCTGTTTTCCCGGCTTTTTTCTTTTTTTATTGTGGTCTTTGCAGCTTGTGGCTGGCTGTTTGCACTGTTTTTGTTGCCGCTGCCGCTGCCGTTTTGTATTTGTATTTATTTCTGATCTTCTTGCTGGGGGCCCAACTATTGGTGCAACTTTTGTGCGGCCTCAACCTCAACTTGGCTCTGGTCAAGCATTTGCCTTAAAAAATAGTTTATGAAGTATGACAAGTATTTCCATTTGCCAGTTTAACACAGTTGTAAATGTTTTACAAAATGGGAGAATAAAATGGAAATGAAATAAAAACGGTCAGGAGGTTTGGAGGGCTGGTAAAGGTAACTGCTTGTGTCGACCTGTTTCGTCCTTTGGCATGTCTAGGATTCTGTTTGCATTGCCAATGGCTGTTCGGTCTAGTAAATAACAACAAAGTCAGAAATTTCAGCTGCCTGGGATGTTGTTGTTGTTTTTGTTGTTGTCTAGCAGTGCATAAATATGCTAAAAATGTAAATATTTCGAGAAAAATATTGCACAAGTAAGTCACGAATCGTACATGTGTATGTGCTTGGCTACAAGTCCGTTTTCTCGTTTCGCATGGCCCTCTTTTTTCATTTCGGTGGCATACAGGGCGTATGCGTAATATTTCACTCGCATCGATGCATTGATAAATATGCAAATCGAGAGCAATTTCATCGCAATTTTATCGAACTTTTAATTAAAAGACAATCAAGGCGTCGAGGAATATGAAATATGTGTTTAAGGTATTAAAGAAAAAACCGAATTTCGAACTTTTCAGATTTAATTTTTGCAAAAGGTAATAAATACATGCAGCTTTACCTTGGCAAAATATGAAAACCATACTGCAGCTTAAGGGCACTTTTCGTAGGTAAGCTTGGCTTCTGTGTTTTGTATTATTTTACTTTTTTTTTCGGTGCGTGTCTCGAGGGCGCAACGTGTAAACAAAAGTTTAGACTTTAGTGCGATAAGCGCTCCTGTGTACGCATGTGTGTGTTTATTTCCTTGTGTGTGTGTGTGCAGACGCTGACAGTTTACATGGCAGCAAAGTTTCAAGAGTTTAGCCAACAAAACTGCCAAAGGAATTACATAAACATTGCGGGAGGAGAAAGCTGAGAAAGCTGGCAGTGGGTTGTGCAGAGAAACGGCAGAAAGCAAAAGACAAGCCAAGCGGGCGCCTGATTACGAGTGAAAAACAGAAATAACACAGCGCAAAAAAAAGCCAAGATACTTTCCAACTTCAGGTTGAATGTCTACCTACAACTTTAGCAAACTTTGATTAAAAATTCCACTAATAAACAAACAAACCAAACGGTATTCTTTTCACGTCGCTGCTTCGGTCCTCGAGAGCCTTGTCAACATTGATGGTTGACAAGGAGCACACACACGTGGGTATTGTTTTCATAAAATGTCCTAAACTGGCTCATTTAGAAACCTACCTTAAATTAATAAATAGTAATTACATTCACACATATAACCAAGATCTAAAGCTCAACTTAAGCCAATTTCAATCTACATACTTTATTTATCACAAATGGGAAAATTTTACGTATTAAAAAACCTACAGGTGGAAAAGGCATCAGTAAATTTAAAGTTTTGTTCATAAATTAAGCAAATATAAACTTTAAACTTTTAGCTAATCAACGTCTATGTTGTAATTTCCGAAACCGCTAACTGAACAAAAAGGTAATTCCCTTTGTGCGTCTAATAAAAACCCTTTTGGCCCGAAAACACACAATCTCTGTTCCCAATCGTTTCACCTCAAGATGACAGAAGGGGATTGTGGAGGGGCTTTTGCAAAACTTTGTAAGCTCAATAAACATTGCGTTTACCGAAAAAAAAGTTTGTTACTTTCTATAAATGTATGTGCATATACATACATGTATATTTTTTTAGTTGCTGTTTGCACTGCACTCCTGTGTGGGTGAGTGTGCCTGTATGGGTGCCGCCATTTTGTTGTGTAAACTTGTTGGCGCGTCCAAAAGTTTACGCCCACCCACCCACTCACACACACACACCCACACAGATGTGAGACTCTCGCTACTGCAGCCATTTTGTAAATTTCATGTGCATTATATTTGTAAATTTGCGTTGTTTATTTATGCGCGGCAATGCGCAGAGCACAACGAACACACAACACAGCACACACAACATACAACGTACAACATACAAACACCCAGGCACACGCACGCACACAGATGCGGCAAACCAGCTAACGCACACACTCACATGCGACTGGGGAGCGTTATTTGCTCGTTTGTGGTTGTGCATAATGCACGAGTATTTTGTTGAACTTTGCTCTTTAATTGCAATTGCATTTTAAGCTGGAACAATACTCGAATTGTTTTATACGCTCGCATGTGTGTGTGTGGCTGTGCTTGTGCATGTGAGTGGCCCTAAATAAATTTATTAATTAAATATAGTTGCTAATTAAAGTTGTGCCGGGGCCCAGCACGTATACGCCATGATAGCCCCCGTATATTCCCACTTTCCTAATTGCATATTTAATGGGCAAAGCTTGCCGTTTGACTTATTGATTGGCTTTCGCTTGTTGTTCATCGTTGTTGCTTGTTTTTTGATTTGTGCAGGGGTTCAACTGCTAATTAATTTTCACTTTGTCGCTGTTGCGGGAAATGGAAAAGTGTAAAGGGCAAATTGCATTCGGTGCAGGATCAAATGGGTTCACGTCTGGAGTGGAGCCACTCAGCTTTCACAATTTGTATTGGATTGCAAAACAGCATTTTTGCGTTTGCCATTTGCACAGATATGAGTTCCCTGGTGGTTATTAATCAACTGTGTTATTCACACACAGCTAGTTCAGTGGCCTTGTGGGTTGGAAACTGTTGCTTTCTGCATTTGTTTTCTTCTTTCTAGTTGAAAAATTCAACTTTATTCAACGAAGGGAAAGTTGCTATAGTGGAAGTGTTGTCAATTCAATCATGTTAATCAGCGAGTTAATAGCTACAAAATCAGCTTAGAGTTATTTATAGTAGGGCTTTATTAATACTCAGACATAAAATTGGTAACAAAAGAGTGTAAATTAAGTGTTCCAATTAAATCCGACGCTCGTCTATCTTAAAATACTTTAATCTCCTTCAATCTGATTTTCGTGAATTAAATGTCAGACTCATTTTATTTTACTCAATTTTACCGTAGCAACATTAAATTAGCAACAAAATCTTCATGATTGCTCTTCGCTTTTGGTTTGATTATTTTGTTCAATTATCTGAATGCAACAAATGTATTGACGACAACAGAAATTTCCAGTTAAATGCGAGACTTCAAGTGTCTGTGCATGTGCGTACCATTTCAGTTTGTTTTTTATGAATGTGGCTTGTTTTATTTAGCAGCTTTACGAGCCGAGTAGCGGAAAGGGGGGAGTTGGGTGGATATGGGTGGAAATGGGGCGGAAGAGTGGGTGGTTGGGCATGAGTGAGTGGTGAAATGTCGCTGACTTGCAGCAAGAAATCAATCAAAAACTGTGGCAAGTACAAAAGAAAAGGAAGCAAAAAAATAACAAAAGGCTCGGCGCACGCGATGCTCATCAATTTGTGTGTCATTCGGAGAGTGTCCTTGCATGCTCCTGTGGCCTTATGTGAGTGGGTGTTGTGTGTGTGTGGGTGTATAAAGGATGTGCTTCTGTCAATGTGTGTGCTAGCGTGGGTAATGCCTGGCTTTTGTGTTTGCTTAGTGCAGTGCAAACAAAGGACAATGCATTCAGTCCACAATCATTGGGCTTCTCCTTCTTGCCGATTTTTCCTCTCCCAGTTCCACCCTCCCCCCTCCTGTTGCTCCTCTTCGCATTTCGCTATTGCAACCTAACATGACTGACACACTTTTCATGCTACAATAAGCCATTATAATGAATGTAGCCAGAAAGTAAGCCAAAAACCCAACACACACATTCCATTTCAGTCAGCCGGAGGAAAACAGGAAAACAGGCAACAGGAAAAAAGCATTTCGAAAATTGTTAAGAGGGGCAAAGATTGGGGGATAATACCCCCAGGTGTTGAATTCAGGGAATTGTTAGGTGTATGCCGTCTAACAAGCAGTCTAAATAGGCATTAGGGATACCAGTAAAATCAATACTTGCCTGCACATTTTGAAGGTAAACCCTTCAGTTGATACAAGCACACAGATTTCGGTACACAATTTTCAAGTCATTCATTAGTTTGCACTAATAGAAATTGCTTAAATTAAAAAAGTCCAATAAATATGGGTGTCTTTACGTTAGAACCTTTAAATTTAAATGGCAAACCTGTTTATGCTCATTCCTAGTTCAATTTCAGTAATTGAAATGCATGTTTGCTAACAAATTTGGTCAAAGTAGAAAAGTCATAAGCAAACGAATGCTATTTTGAACACATTCACTTAGCTTAAGACACTGTTAGGCACAGGAATTTTCGAAAATTAGCTTCGAAGAGAGCATTGTCATCCCGATAAAGCTGGAAAATGGCACATAATTGGCACTGCAATTTGCCACAGTGAGGCATGCGTCATAACGACCATGTGTTTGCAGACAAATGACAGATGGACCAGACAGATAAATAGGAGACCCAGTCGGAGGACAGCTGACAGGAGGACTAAGTAAGCTAAGCAACCCTCATTTGTCACATGATTTTATAAACTCTTGTGTTGCCCTGCTCATCCTGGCATTGTGATGGCGATGCTGATGGCGATGGTGGCTCCTTACGCAGGCCAACAGGCATCTTGTTAGCTTGTTATGTTTTTGGTCAATTTCATTTGTAATCTTCTTTGAGCCTCTCGCAAACATTCGCCGGCTCATTGTGAGAGGGCGTCAATAGAAGAGGAGTCATGGGATGGAAGATGGGTTGGTTGGAGAATGGGGCCAAGTGACAAGTTTAATGCCAGCTTTCTTGTTTGCCGACATAATTGGCCAGCTGATGGCTTCTGGACCAGGCACATCTTGGCCTAATCCCGACATGTAGCTGCACACATTAATTAACACAGATAAGGCTGAGAGGCAGCCGCAACTGCAACTAAAAATCCTTCAACCCTGCAGTCATTAAACTTAAAAGAACAACCTAGAAAACTGACAATGAAACCGCACACTGTTCGAAAAGCGGGTGCTATTTTACAGTCAAGGGAATGTGTTGATAGTAGAGCACCCTGACCATAAACTATAATGAACATTTATATACAATATTATATAATAAGGTTTAGCAAATATTTCTGTTTGCTTGAAATGGGACTCTTTCTACATTTATAATAGAATACAACCATTATTTTGGTTTTATCCTACGAATTTATATTCAGTATTTCATAGCAAACAATATGCTTATCAAAATATTTAAAGTGTTATCGTCGCCGTAAGAGAAAATCCCTTGCACACGACTATCCGGACGTTCTATTCTCTGCGTGTCTGCGGTTGCCTAAGGATCCAAAGTGGGAGCTGCGGTTGCCGGAGCCTGGAAATCTCCCACGTACTCAGTGTTGATGCTGGTGCCTTAGCGAAATCTAGGTTACCACATCACAGGCGACACCAAGTTGACATTTTATCGGGAGTCGTGACTGCTAGTTCCACTGGCAAATATGACAGAAATTACTATTAACAGGCAGTCGCAGTCGCAGTTGCAGCTGCATTCGCTCATTCCACTTCCTTGGCTTTATTGAGCGCATGAGAAGTAGTGCAGCATTCCGCATTCTGCATCCAGCATATGCGGCGTATGCGTAATGTCACTGTGGGTGGTGTATGCCACCCTAGATGTGTCTTAAGGCAGGAGCTGCAGCTTCTGACATCTGACAATGTCAGATTTTTGGATCTCCCTCTGCTGCTGCTTTTGTGCTGCTTTAAAATTCAGACGTTATACGCCATGTGAGCCGGGCGAAATTAGGTAAAAAGCAAATATTTATTTAGCGGAAAGTGATATTCGCGTGTGTATAAAGCAATTTATATTAAGCACATGCATTACGTATACGCCAGGTGTGCGTTTCTATGCCATTTTCCTGTGGCTCATTTCTATTTTTTTTTTTGGCTGTAATCTATTAATAGCGTGGCCGTCGACGTTTCGGATTTTCCTATTTGCCTGGACTGACAAGCCAATTAAATTTGACATACATAATTAAGTGCGCTGTGTGAGTAGAAAGGCAAATAACAGACAATCGCTGGGAATGGGAAAAATGAATTTTTAATTAGCGGCCAGCTGAATCCAGGATGATTATAGATAGATATAGGTTGTTTAGAGCGGGCAATAGGCTGGATATCCAGGTAATTTTAGATCAAACCAGTGGTGTATATCAATCAACTTCTCCACCTGGCATCTAATTAAACTTATTCATCATTATATATGAATATATTAAGGTATATTTGAGTTAATTCCATCACTTCGGAAAAACACCGGGATATTTGAGCAGAACGTTATTCATTTTCCCCGGCGGAGAATTAAGCTTGGATGAATTTCAGCTGTGGAGCCTGACTTGCTCGGAGCTTAACATTTAAGCATCGGATATAACCGTAGCCACACATATAGCATTCCATCAAACAGCACACGTGCTGACACACCCATTTCACCGGCTTTTCCTCACAGTTTTCCCGCTTTCCTCTCTGGCCATGATATTGCTGCGTTAATCCTTCTTCGCCTGGCTTATTTATGTGTACTTTCCTTCTCTTATTTGAGTTTCTCAGTTCTTTTACTGTGTTTTTCGAGCGCGAGAGACAATGCCTGTGCCGGCGGCGACTTAATGCCTCGGCTATTAAATTCAAATTTATTGCCTATAATTAAATTTTTTCGTGACGGAAATCGCAGGAAATTGAGCATCCAGCCAAACGAAAACAAGCGCCCAGAAAAAACGCGACGAATCGTAATTCATTTTTCGCACAGAAAAACCTGTGTGAGTGTGTGTGTGTATGCATGTGGGTGAGATAGTGTGGGAAATGTGTGTCAGCTGTGCGTCATAAATTGAATGAAATGTGTGTCATATTGGTTGGATTTATACATATATTAATACCGCCCGCCCGGAGCATATTTTTCTGCCAATTAAAAAGCAATACGCTAGAGCAGGGTATTTTCACCGTGAGTCATAACAGTTGCTTTTGGCCAGCTGCCAGATTGCACTATTTAGATATTGTGTATCAATGTTGTTATGCTCGGGCAAGGTTGCCGATTTTCAATTATGATATGATCAGACACACAGAGCGCAGAGAATCGAGCCAGGCCAAACCATACTCCTAAGTTTGCGGGGCCAACGGGGCGTATGCGCAATGTCTTTTCATTCGAATGCTAACTGAAATTTATGGAGCATACGTGGCATGCATTTATATTACGTGCCGTGCCGTGAGTCCTGCTTGGCAGTAATTTCCGGCAGCTTCGTGGCTGTTTTTGGCTTTTAATGTGCATAATTAAGCATTAATTACGCCCCCACCATCCATCGCAATAACCCAGAAATGGTTGTTTTTACAGCGCCCATTTATTTGGACGCCCCGGAAATTCCGCCCCACAGATGTGGGGGACATGGGAACTCAAACCGCGTCACCATATCGGGAAACCATTTGCACAATTTAAGCATTTAATTGCAAATTTATTATGCTTATTCTGTGGCCATTCTGTAATTGATTGACCGTTGCGTTTGGTTTATATATGTATGTATGTATATGTACATTCTATTTTGTGGATTTGTCTGGGAAAGCGAAAGCAGCTGAAGGTGAACAGCTGTGGTCTGCTGACCTTTATTGCTGTGTAGAACAGGCAAATCCTGTTGCTTTTCGAGACTTGTCAGCTTACAGATAGAATTCTTCATGGGTATAATATTCTATTCCCATGCACTTTATATATGTTTCTATACACTTTTTTTTAAAATTAAAGTTTAGGGGTAATTTTTAACTTATTAAAAATATATACGTTTCTCATCTTATAAAATCAGAGTTAACAATTTCAAGGTCACAGTTTGATGTCTTACTGAAACAAAATTTAAATTCATTTCCTAGCACATTCTGAATATACATTTGATTCACAGTTGGCTTATCTTACTTTGTCTTTAGCACAACTTAAAATAGTTCTTTAATTCATATCATATCAGCAATTTTTCAATGCATTCCATCGGCCGTGGCATTCCTCGCTCGCCTTCTTGCAGTATCGATTTTTTTGAGATTTTGATAGATCCTTCCACGCCACCGCTGCCTTTGAAATGATAACTCTTATCCAAGAGACAGGCAACAAAGAACGGCAAAATGCCTGTATCGGGAACCCCTACTTTATATTTGTGGCATATTATCTCAAGAAAGAAAAGCTTAAATCCTTAAGCCACGATTTCTCTTACGATAATTGGCCACATACATATATAATGTAGGGATTTCCCGATAAAGGTATTTTTCTGGTCTTTGTTGCCTACCTCTTGGATAAGAGTTATCATTTCAAAGGCAGCGGTGGCGTGGAAGGATCTATCAAAATCGCAAAAAAGTCGATACCGCCGGATGGCGTCCGAGGAACGCCACAGACGATGGAATGCATTGCAAAATTGCTGATATGATATAATTTAAAGAACTATTTTAAGTTGTGCTAAAGACAAAGTTGTTGCCTGTATAGCCACGACATGCCGCAGCCGGATGTAAGCCTTAACGGGAAGTCAATGTTGGCCACATTTGCCGATGACGTGTGCGTCACCTACAGGACCCGATGCGAGCACGACGCAGCCGATGGTATCCAGGACTTTGCATACCGGTTCTCGGAATGGGTAAGACGTTGGAGCATTGGCATCAATAGCAGTAAATCCAACAACGTCTGCTATACTTTAAAGCGGAGAACGCCAACGCCCGTCTACATCGAGGAAGCCCCCGTACCACAACCGAATCTGGAATTCTGGATCGCAGACTCACATTTGCCAAGCATGTGACCGACATCAGAAAACGCCTACGTGCCAAGGTGCGAAGCTATCCAACAAGCTGACAATTTACAAACAGATCTTAGCACCAAACTGGAAGTGTGGGTGCCAAATCTGGGGCTTGGCATGCGAGAGCCACATCAAAAGGATCCAGGCTATTCAAAATAAGGTAGCAAGACTCATCACCGGCTGCCAGTGGTTTGTGCGAAACACCACCCTGCACAGAGATCTGAAACTCGCAACGGTATTTGACGAAATAAACCAGCACTCGAGCAGATACCATGACAGGCTGGAGCGCCACAGAAATCGGCTGGCCAGCGCTCTAAACAGATCTCGCCCACCAAGGAGGCTCAACAGAAGGCAACCGAGGGATCTCATTACCCGATCTCCTTTGACAAGGGTCAGCAGAAGCTGACGCTTATCTTAAATCCTATTTGTTATATGTGATTGGTTTGTAATTGTAGTAAAATTACTGTAAATTTGAAAAAGCTAACTATAGTTAGCCGGCGAGCCCAAATGGGCTGAATTAATAGATAAGAAGGACACAAAGGGGCTCCAAGACTTCCCCGTATGCCTTAATAAATAAATTAATAAAAAAAAAAAAAAAGAGTTAATTTATGTCGCTTGAAGTTACAGAGTTTCTACTGTTGTCCTAATTATTCACCTATTGATTTGTCTTCTATGTATGCAAATTGAAAATGTTGTATGTAGCAAAACATGGAAACTTGTTTGGCATATTTGACACAGTTTTCCAGAGTCAATTTATTAGCTCGATTTCTCCGTTCGTCGCCATGCTGGAAAATCTGCTAAAATGGCCAGAAACTTTTCAGAAATTCTCCAGCAGACGCCCTCGCACCATTTTCGGCCACATTTTTCCCCAATCCATTTGACAGCAGTGACCCGAGAGTCGGCTACAGAGCTTGTCAATTACCCAGAGTGCCACCCAGGTGGAGGAAACTATGCCAGCGAATAAATAATATTTCATTTGACATAGTTTCCAGAGTGGAGGGTAAAAATGGAAACGGCTGTGATGAAAGCCAGCGGCAAAGTTGAAAAGGCAGAAATATGCTTTGTAGTTTAGTCATTCATTAGTCGTCGACGCCATCATCGTCACGGCCTGTTGTCAAAGAAGTCCGTCGTCTTACACTCGCAGCAAAACTTGCAAATTAAAAATGCGTCCGCAGAGAGCGGGGAAAACTAATAAATAAGCCGGCAGCACAGCAAAAGCGGAAAGGAAACGAAACGAAATAAAAAAGCGCAAAAGAAAAATATCTCAGAATGAAATGGCAGATGAAAGCGGACAAAGGGGAAAAAGTGGCACAAGTGGCATGTTGCAATGTTAATTGAAGACAAATAAGAGCCGACGGAGAGCCGTTGCGATGCTGTTGAGGCTACTCGATGAGGCCGACTTCCCGAGATCCGCCTCGAAGGACCATGCAAACAAAAAACCGCAGCCCCAACATCAAAGGCCACTGCAGCCGAGGAGAATCTAGACCCTAGACCCCGGACCCTAGTCTAGGTGGCGCTCCATAGTTGCTCCATGCTGCTCTGTGGGTTGTTTCGCGGCTGGGTGGGTGTTCATGTGACACCCAGATGACTTTGAGGCCCAGCGCGAATTGGAGCGCAGCAGTTTTAAATTACTTGCGGTCTTGGCGAAAGGCAAAGAGATAAATATAGGACGGAAGTTTGCTGGTGAAAAAAAAAAACTTTATCCAGGTGCAAATCAAAGAGACGGGGCGCTTTCATGATGAAGTTTTTATTAAAAAAATAGGTTAAAGTAAATAGCTGACGGAAAAAGAGTAATAAATTAAAAGGCAAACATATAACTATATGCTATTTAAACTATTTCTAGTTAGCTTTTTTATTTATTTTCATCTAACTATAGTTATATATTATCCTTATCACTGTCAAGTCACTCGTTTCCCTTAATTTAAAGTACTTCACATCAGCTTTTTGTGCATTTTCCCCTGTCACCTTGCCACACTTCCACTCCCTTCAATTTTACCACACTTTTACAACCGATTAAGTATTTTCCCAATTTCCCATACCGCACCCAGCTGCAATTCCCATGGCAACCATTTAACACTCAGCACTTTGGCTGAAAAAGTGTCGCTTTAATTCGACGCGCAAACGTTGCGTATACGTAATCTGCCACTTAAGTTGACACCATTTCAAACAGTTGAAAAGCACTCGGTGAATCTTGAACGCAGAGAATGGCAAGTGACAACCAGCTGCTAAATTGCAAATATTTGCAAATTTTCAGCATTTCTTTCTGTTTGGCTTCGAAAAGCTCATTAAATTTTAATGACTCGCCACTGATGAGCTCCGTTCTCCCGTTTCCCATCTTTTTCGCCCGCAGGTCGCACCCACAATGCCAACTATGCACTGTACCACATCGGACAACCGGCGACGGCGGCTGTCAAACAGTTTGCGGAATCGGGCCGAACGGATCTGCTGGACAGCAATGCCGGCGAGCAGCAGCAGGTCCAGATGCAGCTGCAGTCGCAGATGCAGACGGGCAAATCCCCATCAGGTGGGATCAGCAGCGGCAGCAGCGGCACCACTAGTTTCAACACCACAGCCGCATCCACAGCCACACCCACTAGTGGTGGTAGTGGTGGCACCACCGCCGAGCGCAGCGTGTTCGATGAGTTCAGCATGCCGGCGATTCCGATGGGCGCCGGACGCAGTGAGGCAAAAGTGTTTGTCGACAGCAATCACAGTCTGGTCTCGCTAATGACACGCATTGTTCCCTCGCCGGACTGGTTCATCGGCGTGGATTCGTTCGAGGTGAGAGCATAAGCCACAAAATCACAGAAAATCACACCGATGAAATTTCTGTTCGATTGTTGCATCTATTGGAGGAGCTATTTTTCCACAATTCATAGGGGGATTTCAAGAACTAGCACTTTTGGCATATGTTGTGGATTTGAATACGTCAACAATTTTTATGATTTTGAAGTCTTTATTTGAGTTTGATTCATCAAAATAATTTAAACAGTGAACGAGAAGGCACTTGCATATTGCCAAGAATTTGCTAATTTGAAATTTCAGTAAATTAAGCCCAATTAATTAATTAACTAAAACAAAATGAAAAAGTCTTCTTTTCAAGTGTGTAAATATTTTACCAAGGTGTTTTTTGTTCGTTTTAATTTTTTAATTTATTAAGTTATAATTAGCTCACTTTTTTTCTATTTCTCTGGCCAGACATTACTTAAGTCAATTAAGAGTTGCAAGTAATTTTGGCCTGAGGCCCTCTGTTCATCATATTACATTCCTTTGTGGCTTAAAATTTACATTTATGATTTTAAGCACAATCGCTTTAAGAATTTAACAAAAATGCTTTCGCAGTTACCTAAAACTTCTTTGAATACCCACATCTTTTAGCTCTGCGTGGGTGGCTCCTGGATCGATACGGTGACCGTTGAGCTGGATCCTTTGGATGCGGGCACGGATAATGGCTTTACCTTCACGGCGCCCAACTGGCCAACAGCACCTCAGGGCGTCATCTATCGGATCACCTCGCGTTATCCTGGACATCCTGCGGGTAGCTTTTATTATCCGAAGAGCAAGCGATTGCCGCCCATCGCCACGTTCCAGTTTATCAAGGTGAGTGGACGCCAAACGATCCCCGGATCCCCGAATTCCCGCTGCAAATGGAAAAGGTTAAACAAGTTAATTAACAGCAAATTAGCAGTCGAAATGCCTTTTTCCCAACAATTCACACCACGCGGGCCACCCTAATGACTTTTTCCAAAAAAACCAAAAAAAAAAAGAAAAAACCAGTGCGAAAAAATCAAAGTGCTAATGAGCCATTAGCATTACAATGGCGTCAACAGCGTCTACCACATTCGCACAAACGCACACACATAAACAAACCAGCCACTTTTCTCGCCATGCAAACATGTGTAATGGCTGTGCGTGTCTCTGTGTGTGTGTTGGTATATCTGTGTGTGTGAGTGCGAGATGGTGTGCGTGTAAAGGGCGTATTCCCTTGGCTGCGTGTTAATGCGCTTTATAAATCAGTTGAGTTCACAGCTTGGATCGCGAGGAAAAAACGGTACGCACGAAATACGAAATGGCCAACGGAAAAAATACCGGAAATAATGATAATTACCTTATAATTATTTGGGCCAGAATACCACGGGGCATGCAGAAATGTGCTAAGAGCAAATGTAAACAAATTAAAGCAGTTTGACAGTCACGGGCATAGAAATTAATTTTATGGCTTTTTATAGCACACATTTGGGGGCCATTGAATGTGAGCAATTAGCTTAAATAGGTGTCGAATTATAATTCATGGGATTAAATATGACAGTTATGGAAATTATTTCAAATTCTATAAAATTGGTAAATATTTTTGAAAATGTTATTGAATTTAAAATGATGGCGCCAGAAAATGAGGTTATTGAAATAATCGCGTTTTGAAATTTATTACCATTTTAATAGTATTTCATAGTTGATTTTAATGTGCATATAAAGGAGATATTGAATTGGAATTTGTAGCTATGCTAATTATTTGCAAGCTAATAGCGATATTAGCTGAGTTTTATAACGAAAATTAGTTATATAAAAACTCGACTAAAAAATATATGCAAATTATGAATTTATGACTGCACATTATATAATTGAAAATAAACGTGGTTCAATTATTCTAAGCACAGGGGAAAATATCCGTTGCTGATGGAAACACCGAAACATGTCCTGCATTATCCTTATGGAGGCGGCACAGCCGTTTGTGCCATTGTTTTCAAGCGCTGCAATAAACATTATTCTGCACTCCTTAATAAATGCCAATCCATTAGGCCCGCCAGACACAAAGGACAAAGCCAAAGGACCTCAGCCAAACGGCGCTGCAACAAAGAACCCTCGACGGCAGTAAAAACGCCCCAAACAGAGCGAAATGGCAATAGCCAGAGTCAGAGCAGGACGGGTGGCTATTGGAGCATTGTAATTATATTGCTGGACATCCAAGACATCCAGAAAGTGGCGCACTTACGGCTACAATGCCTTGGGTCGCTCATCAAAATTGCTTTTATGTGTGGCCCAAGGAAGCGCACATAAAATTTATGCCTCGGGCTTCACGTCCATTGCTCCCCTATTGCTCCCCCATTGCTCCCCCTGTGCTCCCCCATTGCTCCTCCATTGCTCCCCAATTTCTCCCCCTTTTTGGCCAGTCCATCGCCAGATGTTTCGACTACGTTTGCATAGTTTATTTCGCAGGGGCACTTTATGTATAGATATATATATATAGAAGGGGCAATTGCTACGTGGACATGGGCGAGTGGGCGTGGCTGCCCACTGTACGTGCGGTCATTATTCTTTATTTGTTGCTGCTGCTCGCCATGCAGCTCGTATTATTGTAACGCCTTTTTGACACTACTAATTTTAGTTTTATTTTCTAGGCTTTTCTCGGAGTGGGCGTGTTGAAGCCACTACTCTTTTGGTGTGCGTTTTTGGTAGGCTACATTAGCTGTGTGGTATACGCTGGTATAAGAATTCAAGCAGGCATACATTATTAACCGATTTAGCTGCTAGTTACATTAATTATTACCAATTTAGCTTGGAATTGATTTTATTGTTTGCAAGTTCTAAGGAAATATCCGAATTTATTATAAAATCCAATTAGGCCTTAGCTAAAGTTTATTATATTTACCATCTAAAAATTGCGCCTTAAGTGCTAAGCAGACCTTTATGTTTTCCTCAAAACTGCTTCCCCAGGGCAAAGAAAGTTCGCATTGGCTAAACGAAAAGCCTGTCATTTTATTAGTGTCCAAAACGCCCAAGGCTGCCGACTTTTGTTTATGGCCAACAGAATGGAAAGTTATTTACTTATATGCGTTATTTTATGGCCAGCACATGTCCAAGGTCCTGGTGTAATTATGTGTTGATTTGCTTCCTCCGAATCGCCCAACAGCCAAGGGGTAGTTGGGTAGTTAAATTCTTAAATTCTGAGGCTCGAGACCGAATTGCTGGAATATTTGTGTGTCATTTAGTGAATGGCAAAAGGCACGTAATCTCGGCAGCCGGGAATGCTGAGGGTTTTCACTCGCCGTCTGGGTAATCCACAAGGAATTTCACAGTTTTTCCAGCCGCCACCCCCCCCCCCTTCCCCTCCCGCGCTCTAGCTTTTTGTGTGTGCTGGATTATTGTGTATTTTAATGCCACTAAAGCAACACGCGTCTCTCCGCCATTGTTTTGATTTTTTTTCCTGGATTTTTTCGCTTGTGTTTTTTTTTGTAGTGCCTTAGATTTCTTTTTTATTTTTTTTGTATTTTTTCATTGTGGTTTCTGGCGCCGCTGTCGACGCATTTGCAGAATGTAGAATGTAGGTACCAAAAGGTAGACCAAGATAAGCCAGCAAAAAAAGCGGAGGGGTCTACAATAACAATGCGTATTGTATAAGGAAAATGACAGCGGCCCAAACAAATAAATTAAAATGCGCGACAGCGCACCAAACAAAGTTTTTCATACCCTCGAAGTGTCAGTGGGTTGTGGGGAATATGGGTGCGAAGGACACTTTGGTCGGTGGATTGATTGTATGTTAGAAGAAGAACTTAAAGTCGTCTTGGTTTTGTTGGCTCTTCTGTGCTTTTAAATGCTCACTAAGACTAGTTTTTGCAAAAAGAGCAAATCCCAAGCAAATCTAGACTGGCGTTTAATACCCTCAGATTCCATAGAGTTTCGTGGCCATTTCATACCGCTGCTGGTCCCCCTGTGGCTGTGTCAATATTTGCCACAAATTGAAATTAGCAGCGCGTTAAGAGCACCTGTACTCCCGGTCCTTGGTTGCTCGGCATTCCGCATCCTGTACACGGAGTTGCTGATGCCGGGCACATAATCCCCGTAAATTAATATGCCGCACATGTGTCTGGAACCGAGGGACTAACATTCCGCCCCCTTGGGCATCCTATTTGCAGCTGAAGGAGTACGAGCTGAGCGAGGTGTTCAACATTGCCGAGGACGATCGCAAGTACGAGACGGTCCAGACCCAGACCCACCTGGACGCGGAGCACAATCACGTGGAGATGAACAACGAGTTGTCCGCCAGCATCGAACGGGAGCGACAAACGGAACAGCAGCAGTTGCAGCAGAACGACGACGAGAGGCAGCGCATCCGGTCCCAGCTGTTGGCCAAAATGAATCCCATGTAAGTGCTCCAAATGTGCCATAAGCTATGCTAAAAGCGCTGAGAAAAAATTAAAGGAAAATGAAGAGCATATTGTAGAAATGTAATTTAGCTAAAGATAAACTTTTAATAGCGTAAATATTCCACAAACTAACACTAATAAAAGTCAACCAAATAAGCTTATGTTGGAGTTGCAAACTTTTTGATATTGCAATTCGCATTATGCAACATTTTGGGTTAGCAAACAATTTTGAGTCAAAGGGATTTTCAGTTGGCTTTACAATTTACCATTTTTTAACTCTATTTGTATTAAAATAAGTGGAATATAGTTTTATAGATATTAATATGGTTTATATGTAAGCATTTTTTAGCTTAATAGTTCAAGGCTTTCCGGTCTCTAGGTCGAATGATAAGCCTCCAAAATAAGTAAAACGAGTCATTCTGTAGAGCCCATTATAAACACGACGAAAATTGGTTATCTTTTAAGTATCGATTGACAAAAACAAATGATTAATTAATAGATATCGCCGAGTTTCCTCGCCACTACCCATTGCCAGACTGCTGAGAATACCTGAAAACTAGAAACCGTTGCCATTCGACAGCTTTAACTGTTTCAGGCCAAGTGTAAGCCTTAAATGGCACGTTTCGTATACGTAATCTGTTTTGGAGTGCAGAGAGCGCTTCAATTGGCCCTATTTAACATATGCGTAGAGTGCTTTCCACTAACTCAAGACCAACTACTTTCAACACTCCTCCGTCTACATATGCATTCACATATTTAAAGCAACGTGCCAAGCCCCGAGCTGTTGGAAAAACAAGCAAGTGGGTTGGTGGGTGGTTTTGGTTGGAAGGCAAGGGAAAACAGCTTTCTGGCACACTTCAAAGCACATTACACCACTTTGGAGGCGTCGGGTGTGGCCCAGAACTAAAGACCGAAAGAGCCGAGGGAGAGTCACCCGAGTGGCACGTACCTGGGTAATGCTGCATCTTTAAAAAGCCGCCCAATTCCTCGGATCTCACAAAACTCCGGTCGGGGAGAAACTACAACTAATCCCTGCTAACAGTTCCAGTCTCATCCACATCCACATCTACATCCTCATCCGCATTCCCTTCAGCGCTCGCTGTCTATTTTCGTGCCACTTTTGGCCAAAGCTGCTGGAGTGGATTTTGGCACCATTGGCACTGGTAACCTGCATATTTAATGACAATCCCCACCAGCCAGCGGGACGTGTTCGAGTGCCAAGAGCCTGCGAGTGGGCGTTGTCGACTGACCCCACTTTTCCTGGCACTCTGACAGGGTTGGAAACAAAGGCCGGAGACCCCGACGGATATCAGTTGGGGCTGCCAAATGTGCGGAATACTCGGACCAGTTTGAAAGTAATTACTATCTTATCGAATGCCATGTCGCGGGTGGCCTATAAAAGTAGAGGAATTGCCGGCAATCGGGCAAAGAGTTAAGTGCCAGCAACATGTCCGGAATTCCGCCAGCCACCTTCACCGTAATCGCAGGTAGTGCAGCCCACAATCAGCGTCGCAAGAATCAGAATCGGGAACATAGCCAGCAGAAGAATTCGACCAGTGAGCATATGGAATTCGCTGTCTAAATGCGATCAACCTTAACATAAACCTTAACAATTTCCAGAGACTGAACCACAACAGGCGGGGTCGAAGACAAATAGTTGCCGCATTGCTTAGATATAGTAACTATCTTATCTGTACAAGGATTTAACGCATGAAAATACATTTCCCATGACATAAACACCGAGTATAAATGGGCCGAACAAAGCATTTGGGGTTTCAGTTAATGGCCCAAACGAAAACGAGACGGAATAATTATCGACAAAATGAAAACGACAATCGTGGAGGAGAGGAGTGTGAATGAAACGATAGAAACAATAGCCACGAGCAGTGGCTCCGTCCAGGAGACCATCGAGATTGTGAATATCGATGGATCTGTAGCACCGAAGCACCGTCACCATCATCACCATCACAGACATCACCATCACCACGAAAGGCAGGAGAATGTTGAAGTTGTGGCGACAGAGGAAGTGATTCTTGTGGAGAATGCACCGAAATCAAGGAAGCATCACCATCACAAGCAAAGGACTTCTCCACCACCACCCCTGCCGCAAACCTCACCACCATTCCTGACCCCCACTGAAGAGGTGGGTCTCAATGTGGTGTGGGAACCCCAGGCCTTTTGGAACCAGTCCTCACCCAATCCCTCCACTGATCTAGATCTCTCCCCGGATAACGAGGTTGTCGATGTAGAGGAGAATATGGATACTACTTCAGCTTCCGATGAATTCACCACTGTTGTTTGGCAATCGGAGACAAAGGAGTCTATTAGGGAAACCCAGAAGCACACTAGAGTGGTGGAGGAGGAAATAATAATTGATCAATTGGACCCACCACCGTATGCACCACCTGCACTACAAGTGCAGACAGGATTCTTCCCAGTGGCTCAACAGCCCCCACTTTCACCCATCGCAGAATTGGTGCAAACAGATGTGGTGGTGGAATCGGTGGATCCTCCACTGCCACCAACAGGTTACATTCCTAGAATCAATCTAAAGCCAACGGAAACTATTGTCGAGAGTGTCGAGGTCATCGTTCCCGCTCAAATTCAACAAGAGCCGGAGTTTATTCCGCAGCCGGGATTTGTGGCCAGAATTGTGGAGAATATAGAAGTTGCTGCAGCATCTAATTCTTCACTGGTTCCACCTCAAAAGAGTTATTATCCTCGGTCAGGTTTGGTGGAGACTTTGGTGGAGGATATCGAAGTGGTAAAGGATGACGCTCCTGTTCAGAGTGGTTATATTCCCGGAAATGTTGAAGTGAAATCGATTGTGGAAAATATAGATGCTGATTCTCCTTTTCTTCTCCCTGCCAATGGATTCGATACTGATGAGTCCATTGTGGAAAACATTGAAGTCTCGACAGAAGTAGATGATTCTCCATTTCTGCTTCCAGTTGATGGCTTTGACTCTGAACCAGTCTATGTGGAATCGATTATTGAAAATATAGAAGTCCCACCATCTCAACCTGTCCTGCAAATATCGGATCAAAGTGTTGTTCCTGCAGGCTTTGTCGAGTCTGCGGTGGAAAACATACAAGTCATAGAAACGGAAGATTCCCCATTCCTGCTACCCACTGAAAATGACTATACTCCTCAGGCAGGCAATGTGGAATCAATAATAGAAACTATAGAAGTAACTACGGAAGTGGAACCCACATTAAGACCATCAACACAAATTGATAATCTACCTCGATCTGGTTTCGTGGAATCCATTGTAGAAAACATTGAAGTCACTAATGAGGTTGATCCCCCACAGCCTGCACTTCCAAGTGATGTGGTCACTCAGAGTGGTCTAGTAGAATCGATAGTGGAAAACATAGAAGTCACAGAAATAGTGGATACACAAGCTCCGGCTCCAGCACAAACTGGATTTGTGGAGTCGGTAGTGGAACGTATAGATGTCACGGAAGAAGTTGAACCTCCAATGCGACCACCTCTTCCGCTCAGCTATCCTCCTCGTTCAGGATTCGTAGAATCGATCGTGGAGAATATAGAAGTCGAACAGGTTACTCCTCCTTATCAACCTCCCCAGCAAATCGACATTGTTCCTCAAACAGGTTTTGTAGAAACATTTGTAGAGGATATTGAAATCAAAGAATCTGTGCTACCGCCAATACAAAATGGATATGCACCCCAAGGAGGAGTAGTTGAAACAATTGTCGAAGAAGTAGAAGTCGTACCCGATCCTCCACGTCAATCCATAGTGACAACCGATTATATGCCCCGTGCAAGTTTGGTTCAAGAACTGGTTGTGGAATCACTTGAGGTTACACCAACATCATCGCCTCCACCCGAACAATTTCCCTTCATTTCCAGAGAGAGCCTAATCGTACCTGATGATTACGTGGAGGTGGAAGAAGTCACCCCTTATAACACGGCACCTCATAGTCCAATAGTGGAAGTGGAAAGATTGAGCGAAGCCGAGGCTTATGTGGAGATTATTGAAGTTACACCAGTTAATACTCCACCAAGTAGTCCCCCACCCCAGAGGCCCATTGAAGTGGGTTTCCTCCCCAGACCCAGCTTAGCCGAAACGGCGGTGGTTGTGGAATCAGTGGAGGTAACTCCAACTCCTACACCGCCACCAAGCCCAGCACTGAAACTCATAATACCACCGTCGAATCCGATTCCATCGGAGGTGATTGTGGAGTCAGTGGATGTCACACCAGTACCATCTCCACCCTTCAAGCCACCAGCGAAGACACTTAATAATTTCATTCTAACTGATCTGGTCATCGACGATCCCCCATTCGTAGAAGTGGTGGAAAGGGAAGTGGTTGTGGAGTCCGCAAACAATGGCCAAGTCACTGAGGTTATTGAAGTCACGGAAGAGATCATACAACCTGTCACACCCATCGGAACTGTCTTAGTGGGTGAAGTGTCCGAGCAAAACAGCGACAAATTTGGCAAGCGTTATTCCCTAAGTGCGGCACTGGCTGATGGACAGCAGCAGGAGCAGGGAAAGCCGGAAACGAACCAGTCACCACCGATCCAAAAACGAGATAAACCCACCGAACCACCGAAGCGTAGATGTTGCCAGTGTAAATGCATCATTTCCTAAAGCAGAGGTCAGGGGCTTTCCCCAAGGCAAGTGAATCAGTACCAAACCATATCATACCTTAGAAATCTTATCAATAACTAACTGGGTGTTTTTCTTATCAGCCTGGGAATGTAAGCTCCGCCTATCGCATATCTAATCAGGGAAAACAGAAGCCCCCCAAAAAATCACAGTAATTGATAGTTAATTACCGGCGGACACTCGAGGAAATAGCGTAGATAAGTGGCCAACTCAAGAACCCCAATCGACCCGAAAGTGCTGGTCAGTCAGTCAGTCAGTAGTTAGCCATCGGTCGAGATGCCACCCCCAGGACGCGGATACGGAGGACCACCTCCACGGGGTCCCGGAATCGCCTACGGACCACCGCCACCCCGAGTGAATGTCGGCATCAATATCGGCGGACCACCGCGTCCGCCGCCCATCGGCGTGGGCATCGGCTTTGCTCCGCCACCCGTGGTGGTTGCACCACCGCCACCAACAGTGATCGTCGGAGCACCACCCCCACCGCCCATGGTCGTGATGCCACCGCCACGGCCCACCGTTGTGGTGGGTGGCCAGGCTCCGGTGGCCACTGTGTATGCCCAGCCGCAGGGAGAGGTTTTCTGCTGCACGATTCTCTGACGGAAAATAGGAAATGAAAAACTGTGCTGCTGTATAGAATTATTCACTACGTGTATATATATGCCTTAAATAAGTAAAATAAAATAGTTAACTCATAGAAAAGCCCACAGATCATGTTCGATTCAATTTGAAAATGGCTTAAAAGACATATTAATGCTATCAAAAATCATTGTCAAGTGTGTTATTTTAATTTTTGAAGTGTGAACCAATGAAAGTATTAATAAAATGAATGCAAACCATAATTGTATGTTTCCACCGATTGCGTAAATATAATTAACTGCTCCCCTGACGATTTTCCCATTGCATTCGACCGATGCAAATATTAAATAATCACATTGAAGCATGACAAATTTCAAACAATTGTATGTTTTAAGTATGCAATTTGAGCAAACCAATTATAATATTAATATCAATTTGCCATAGCTTTCCGATTGGGAAAACTAATTCACTTCGGGCCGGAGAGCAATTTCATCGTCACATGTCCAAAGGCTGACTCACAGTCAGTTTGTCGAGCACAGGAAATGCAAATTGCGCCTCAAACAACTTTTACTTAATACATTTTGATGTGCTCATCTAACGGTAATTGCCGTGAACATGATCGAAGCAAATTGTCGCTAATAACTTCCATGTTCCCAGGAAGAAAAGTCGACAGAAACTCCAGGCAGGCAGGCCGAGGCAAAAGGAAAAGGGAATTTGAGTATGGAAAATGCTGTATGTAATTTCAATTTGAGAATTTTCCTCATTATTTTCGTTGGGCCCATGGCGCTCGGCGCCTTCTCTGGGTATTTCAATATTTTTGCCAATTTATTTGCGCTCCTCCAACCGCCGCCCCGTTTTGCTCGCCAGAGTTGAGTTTCTGTGCCTGTTCGTCTGCCTTTTGATTTTTTATTATTATTTGCGCGATTTTGCACGCGGCGTGTGTATGCAAATAAACGAAAAACTGCAGGAAACAAAACACGGAAGTTGCCCAGGAAGGAAGGCAGGAAGGAAGGAAGCCAGGCAGCGCCACAGCCAAACGTCGTCTGCGAAATGGGAACTTCGGGGGACTGTGGTTCGCGCGTGGGTCCTCCTCCAAAAAGAAAAAAAAAAAAGAAACATAAAAAATAACCTCTTGGGTTCCATGGCATAGGGGTCTCCGATTTCGCGTTCCGGGCTTTTTGGACTCTTTGGGCTCTCCGTCTGTCAGCCAGCAACACGGCACGAGGGCTGGCTGGCAAAAGGCAAATTTAAATTGAAATTTTCCACAGTTGATGTGCTGAAATAACAAACGTGAGCAGCCAGCGAGCACACCTTTGAAAATGGAAGAGGCGGAGGCGCACGGGTCGTATGTGTAATGTGGCAGTCTTTTAGCGTCAGCAAGTTAAGCTACTCTAGTAAAGCAAATCATGAAGGTGGAATATATATAGCTGAGCTAAACCCTACAATGAAAATGCTGTGCAATTCGAAGATTACGAAAATATAACGTTAATTAAGAAACTCTAATTTAGAAACAACATTTAGGATTAAATGGCTAATGTTATCAATTCACATTACATATTGTAACTGCTTGGCTCGCACCAAGTATAGTAAAATTAGTATAATTTGCCTAATTTAATAACATGCTGTCTTATTAATTCAAATTTTATCATCCAAGCCTAACATGACCCTTCACATTTTGCACTTGCAGCTACGGCAGCAACAACAGCCTGCAGCCGGCACCTGGTCAGGTGGTCAGTGTGGTGCCGAAGAACGACAAGCATGCGATCCTGCAGAGCATCGCCAGCAGCTATCGGCGTGCCGCAGATGCCAGCGATGCAAACGCCTCCAACCCGACACCATCCGCGGTTGGTGGTGGCAAGGCCGGTGGTACGTTGGGTGGTGGTGCTGCCACCCGCAGGCGGAGCTCCGCGCAGCGTCGCCGTGATTGCCGCGTGAGCCACTGGTCCGAGTGGACGGCCTGCAGCAAAAGCTGCGGCGTCGGCGAGATGCATCGCTACCGCAAGGTCATAAAGCACGGCAAGAGGGGCGGACGACAGTGCCCGGCGCTCCAGCAGTCCAAGTGGTGCGGCACCGAGCGCAACTGTCACGGGTCGCAGACCTATTTTAATTGGTGAGTGTGCCCCGCCGCGGAAAACTCAATCAAATTAGACTTGCACTGCAAACAATTTCAGTTCATTTAATTAATTAAATGGGAATTTAATTCAATTGCACATTTATTAAAAAATATATACACAAATATTTGATTTTTATTGCGAGCAATCGAAAAGGGGAAGTCTTTTGTTTTTAGATAGATAACACAAAAAATCCATAATAGATTGATAAGCTATATTTTTTTGTTCTTTGACTCATCCCACAAGTATATACAAATAAAATACACATATGTTCGATTCGATTTCAGGTCCGATTCCGACACATGAACGAGCCACTTGGCGGAGGCACAGGCGATATAAATATAATTTTAATTTAAGGCGTAAGAATTGCTTTTTCTGTGTGAACAAGAAAGACCAGCCAGGCCGTTAGGAGTGTGGATCATCCCGCAAGGAGATTTTTATTTAACTTAACATTATCAAATGACATTGGTTTTAACGCAGACGGCAGAGACTTCAATTAAAAATGGATTAAGTTAGAGGCGACGATGGGGAAGACTACTGACAATATTAAAAACACAAGAAAGATTTAGACACAGGACACAGAGGATTGGAGTCATTCGTCCTTGCGGATGTCGATTCAAACATTCTTATGTTTATGTGTTCACATTGATTTATATATTGTTTTTTCGTTGCTTTAGCTCTAAATAATATGTAAAAAAAAATCATCATAAAATATAAAAAATGAAGAAAAAAAAACATTGAACAGTAGACGTACAAAGTTTAGAAAGCAAATCAAAGTAAACAAGAAGCGTGAAAATTTGCATACCCAAACAAGGAAAAATGGAAACAAAACCAAATGAAAAACCAAACACAGCACACTTGAACCTATAAGCGTGGAGCCAAAGTGTGTTGTTCAGCAACTAAGCTAATATTAGATGTAAACTAAGCTAACTAATAACTTAAAATGGATTGCAATAAAAGTCAACCCCAAAAAGAACTCACTTGAATTGAAATTATATTGAAAATAAATCTTTAATTAGGAGGAAGTAATAGTTAAAGACGTTGGTCAGTTAACAATTACATGCAGAATTTGGAACAAGGACCAGTAAAAAAAGTCATAAAAATGCCTAAACTATTAGTTGTAAGACAATCCCGAGTTCCAAGCAGGACAACCAATAAATATTGCAATTCCAACAGTCCGATTCCTCATTTTGCCATCCTGTTGCGACATTTGATAAGCGCGGGCAGCAGAAGTTTCAGACATCCGGACATTACGAGGCATAATCCCGCAAAGCAAAAGGCAGCAGAATAGTTTCCCGTGATGCCTATCAATTTACCGGCAATTGTAGTCCCAATAAAGGCGCCCATTCCCATGGCCAATGAGGTAATCCCAAAAGCGTTGGTCAGTTTTGAAAGTCCCAGATATTTAACGTATATTAGACCTCTCAGTGTGGAATAAACAGCTATGATATGGAAATGAAACAAGGTAATATTGTAAACTTATGTAAGGTAAGTAAATGTACACACCTGGCGCTACAGCATAGGAGAAGCCGTACAGAAACTGAAACCAAATCAAGTTCTCTCCGTAGAAGGCGCTAATCAAAACGGAAAACCCACCGAAAACTAGACCGCAGCCACAAAGTCCGAGGGTCCAGGTGCGCCTTTTGTAAGCGAGGATGCCAAGTATGTTCCTCATCACAAGGTTACTAATTCCGATAATGGGACCGATCATACGGGCATATTCGATGGGAATCGTGGTTCGTGCAGACGAGTAAACAAAGGGTATATTAAAGCCCATCGGGAACAGAAAGGCGGAGGCCACCAGAATCTTGAACTCAAACTGTTTCAGCAGACGGTAGTCGAATAGCTTGAGCAGAGTGAGCATAAACCGGCTATTCCTGCAGGAATTTTGCTTTTTCGTATTCTCGTTAGACCATCTTCGTTCCTTATGAACTCTAGAAACTCTATCGGATTCATCATCCAAATGAATGTTCTTGATGCCATAGTTCACTTGCTGGGTCTACGTGAAAGGTGGTGGTGTTCTTAAATTGAAGCGATTTTATTCTTAATGCAACACTTACGTTCTTATCCGATCCCATTAGGTGGAACTCCTTGCCGTCGAGGTTCTCCGTGCTGCGCGGCTTTTCGTACTCGGCGGGACCCGTATAGAAGAGATCCTCCCGCTCCAGGGGCGCCGGGCGGATGAGCAGATTCTGCTCTTCATCA
This sequence comes from Drosophila mauritiana, assembly GCF_004382145.1. Lineage (NCBI taxonomy): Eukaryota > Metazoa > Arthropoda > Insecta > Diptera > Drosophilidae > Drosophila > Drosophila mauritiana. The sequence continues at coordinate 13,075,595 of NC_046668.1, read as the reverse complement.
TTTTCGGACTTCTTCCGCCGCCTCCAACAACAGTTCGAGGAGGGGCAGAACTTGGCGCATCCTTTCTTTTTGGGGGGTGGCTCATATGTACTTAGGATACTCTTGCTTCCAGCAGTCAGCGCGGATTGACGTAAATAGTCATGCACGTAGAAGTTTCCGTAATACTCATCCGAGCTGGTTTCCGAAGAACCGGGCAAATGGTACAAGCCCACCTGGGTGGGAGCCACCTCCACGTAGGCGACCACCATCAACAGGATCAACATTATCAGTCCCGCCTGCGTCCGCAGCATGTTTCTCCATCCGATGATTGGCACCAGCCAGCTGTTGAGGAACGTGAAGAGTACTATGCCCGCCCCGCCACCGCTGCAGGAAAATCCATTGGCCATCGGACGGTACCGCTCAAAGTAGTAGCCCACGATCAGCTGCGAACTTGCCCAGATCATGCTCAACGTAATGCCACCTGCGCAGGCTGGTACTATTATTCATCGAATATCGCACAGCAATCTAGAATCAACCTACCAAGGACGCTGTAAAAGAAGATCAGCATGGTCAGGCTGACGCTCCAACTGGATGCCAGTATTGTGGTGGTAGAACACAGGACCCCAGCGATGGCTACCTTTCGGAAGCCAAAACGATTTATCAGGACGGCAGAAAATGCTCCGCTAGTGAAGTAGCAACCAATCTGGACACTGGCCACAAACGAAACCGACGATATGGAGACATCCAGATCCTGAGCAATAGATGGCAATAAGACCCCAATGGTAAATATTATACCATCGATTATCAGCTGGGCGAGGAAGGACAACACCATGATTACCCAGCCGAATCCGCCGTCCGGTGGTATCACCATATAGATCTGTGGATGCCAAGAGTCGTCATTCGTTTCTCAATTCACCACCACAAGAATGCTATTCACTCACTTACAAAAACCATACCGGAGCCAAGTCGTCTTCCACCACGGCTAAAGTCAAAGGATTCCTTCGAATTTCTACTTTCCATGTCCCACGATTGCTTCCGCGTCCGATTTCCGTCGTATTCGCTGAAAGATTCCGGCGATGCGGTATCGGACAACTGTACTGTAGTTACATTGAACGAGAGACCCGATTCCTTTTGATTGTTTTCCTTAAGGACAACATATGAATCCTCGGAATCGTATTTGGGAATCAAGGGGGCTCCTGTAAGAAGGCTACAGTTTTAACTACAAGGAATGCATTTGGTAGGTACCTCAACTTCAAGGAAATGGCTGAAAATGGCTTAGATAATATTCCAATTGCAGGGCAATAAAAAATAAAATAAAATTTACGTAAAAAGGAATCCATCGCTAGGATAACTTACTCTTTTTATAAAACTTTTGCGTTTTGGTAATGAGTGGTTCTGCCCTATCATATTCATCCGTATAGCTAGTGAAGCTCAGCATCCGAGACTCCTCATCTGAGCTCTCAACATATTCATCCTCATTATCCTTGCTAAGTCCACGGGTCCTAGAGTATTTTCTCTCAAATGCCGGTTCCACAAACGGCACCTCAGATATTGGCTCAATTGGCCTAGGCTGTGGAGTTGCTGGCTGGTTTTTCGAAGTCTCAGGCTCTTTTGATGCCCCAAGCATATGGGGATATGTTCTGATAGGCAGCTTGGGAAGAAAAGTAGGATTAAAGCTTTCGTAGAACGAAGGGAACTCCACTTCACTTCCTTGAGACCGACTAAGTGATAAGAATGATGTGCGCCCATTTAGGATATCCGTTGAATCTGTGCCGACGGCCACACTGACCATTTGTGGTCGCGTGTTTCGCGTATCATTGTAATAGATGGATGAGTTTTGAACCGAGATGTCCAGCCTGGACAGAGATTGGGATCTCAAGCTACTTCCACTTGGCTGTGCAGCGGCGGTCTTGTCTTCATTTCGGCTGCTGGGGAAGCTGAAAAACAGAGGGATTTGGTCGGGTTGAGTGCTTTGCTGGGCGAACAGACTCAGTCACCTCCGCCTACGATTCCTGCTCATTTTTCGACTCTGTCGCAGCGTGTTCCTGACATCTTTCACAAATCTCTCTGCGTCTCGACCCGAACCCAATGCACAGTGACTGGCTACGTGTCTGGCTGCAATATGAGAAACCCCAGCAACAGGAACGGGGATTCATGGGGATTCGTGGGATTCGGGAACTGTCGCCAGACATTAGCTGCTCCTGGCTCCAAAATGCTGCCATGGCTGCCAGGCGAGCGTGACAGACGCAGTTCGTTGGTAGTTGCTTGTTGGTGACCCCCAGTTGCTTCTCCTCCGCAATTGCCCCACTGCAACTGTTACTTTTTAGCCATCGCCTCGCCATCGCCATCTTCTTTTGCCTGGCGAATCCCTATTGCCACAACCCGATCCCAGCTCCGTTCCACCCGCTTGCCTGTTTATTTTGGGGCCGAAACAAAATTGCATCAGTGCAATTTCATTGATTGTAAGTAAATGAAATCATTCCTTAGTCGTCTGAGTTTTGCACAGAGCGGAGCGACTGCAGTGAAGCGGGCTAAAGTGCATCTCAGCTTTAGGGGCAGTAACTTCATTGGCAGTCACTCAAAGGCAACAAGAGCTGAAGTATTGGGGTCGACTGTTTCCCCAGTTGATTAAATGGAAAGTGATGCCTGGGCTCTTGAATTGGAGGCAGTCGGGCAATGCTTTATGAAACTAACCGCTCCCCTGGAAACTTTAACTAAGCCAGCCCTGCCCGCGCAAAATGAATTACAAACAAAATGCACTAATTAATTAGCGCAAAGGCCAGCAAACTTTTCGACCAGCCACTTGAGCTTCATCTCCCCACCCGTGGATTTTTCCTGTTTTCCCGCGGGGGAGCACCGATTGCAGCGGCTATTTTTCCTGGCCAACAACTCTATGCGGAAATTGTTTTTTTCCAAAAGCTTCGCTCGTACGTGCTCGTTTTTTATGGCCCACGTTGTGTTTTCCTATTTTTCGTTTTTTTCCCCTGAGCGCCTTGAAATCGAAACGGCCAAAAGATTGCGCTGCCAAATTGTTAACAGCAATTGACCCAATTTTATGGGAGCCCTCATGCATGGCCACTCTCGGACGGCAGTGACTCCAATGAAAATAGCGGCGTAAAAGCGAAAACTGCCCCGAGAACAGCAAGCAGCGAGCAGCGACCAACGCGGCGTATACTTATTCTAGTGGACTTCTGTTGTTTTTTTCGCAGGGGGGCAGCTTTGTATGTATATTTTCCTGTTTTTTTTTTTGTTGGGCTTTGTCCTTTGGCTGGCTGCGCTCTGTTTGCATTTAACTTGCAAACAAGCTGGGGCAAAAATTCGTAAAGTGAAGGTTGCGTTGTCTATTTTTTCTTTATTGTTATTTGCCTGCAAATCAAGGCAGCTGGACATTGCAATTCGCTGGCATCGAATCCATTCGCAATTAACTGCAGAACAAACAAGGAAAACCCATTTGGTCCGTGGCCCGGAAAGGTCTCAATTCGCGACAGTGTTCGAGGAATTCTCTCACACACTTGAATCTGGGAATCCATAGAGAAGTAGCTGTTGAAATGTAAATGAAATAGAGCCCATCAGGGCGGCCTTGGACTTGATTTCTTTCCAACTATGGGTTGGGCACCTTGGTGTAAGTCAGATCAAAGCAGAACGTTCGCCTGTACAGACCAAAATTTCGTGTCTCTCAACCTGCCACAGCACCGGTTCCAATCCAAAACCTCCGTTTAGTTATGTTTCTGGCCAAAAGTTCCATACTTCGCCCGCAGCTTCTCAATGAGGTGAAGGGACTGGTGAAATCACAGTTTCTGGCTTTGTCACAGGTCGACCGACGCTTTGCCCACTCGGACGATAGGTGCGCCAATAAGAAATCCAGGAAGTGCGAGCAGAGCCCACCCAAGGGTGCAGGTTTGCCCGCCCGGGATCGAAGACATTCTCACACGGATGGCGCCAGTGAAAAGTGCGCGGAGAAGAATAAAGCAAAGCGGAAGTGCGATAAGTATGAGCCCCAGAATGCCAAAAAGCCGGAATGCAAACCGCCCATTGTCCAAGTTCCCAAATACTACAAGCAGCTGAAACCGTGCAAGACCGACAAGGAGCTCTCCGAGCTGCATCCCAAGTATCTGGGTGTGTGGGGTCGTTGCGACATACCCTACAAGCCGGAGCCCTATTGCCAAGATCCCTGTGATTTGGTCGTGCGTTTGGATGACAAGTACTACAAGCCCAGCAAATCTCTGGACCGCGAGTTCGACCAGTACTGGGTGGAGTGCTTCTTCCGGAAGCAGAAGCGATGCTGCCGCAAGGTTGCTCCTGAGCGCACATACCGCGTGATAAGCAAAAAGTGCGCTGCCACTCCGAAGAAGTCGCCTTGCCTCACCGTCAATCCCATGCCCTGCCTACAAGAGGCCAAATCTAGCATCTGTCCAAAGGTCAAGCTCTGCGAGTGTCCGACGGCAGCAGCCATTAACAATTGTAAATTGGTGCGAAGACACACAAGATGCCGGCGTCGCGCATGCCAGTATCCCAGCTTCTCCGAGTGTCAGCACGAGGAGCTCAACAAGGGCAGACCGATCGAGTGCCGCTGCCTGGAGGTTCCGCCCACTTGCCTCGTCTATCGGCACGCTCTCCTCAACCGCCGACTTCCCTGTGAGCCTCTGAAGCCGCGCGGAAAATCGTGTTAAGGGAGGCACACTTTGGATTTGTGGACCCTTTCATGGTGCTTCAACAATAGGCAGATCAAAATTAATAGTGTAATAGAAGATACGAAATTTTTGGTTAAATACATCTTTGCCGTATGATCACTTCTAAAATATTTACATTTATTGCATTTAATTTATTAGGATTGGTCTGTTGTTAGCGCTCAAGGGCACTGTCGAATAAGAGGTACTTTACTACTTAGATCGACTATTGGCAGTGCGAGTAACGGGTATCTGATATTCGAGGCACTCGACACATATTTTCTTTTTTATTATTTACATATCATACATTTTGAATCAAGTAGGCCTTGAGACCAAACTTCAACTGTCCTAGCCACTTTCAGTTTGCTTTCGAATCATTCGTAAACAGTTGTTCGAGGGGTAAACACACTTAACACCTTAGCCTCCCAAAAAAATCCAGGCTTCCGTTTTGGTTTCCGTTCAAAATTCCAGTTAAATTCAGTTAGGATGGGGGTGTTGCAGACCGTCCACCGATCGCTCTTGTTGCAGCACAGCTTGGGATCGCTGACGATCAAGCGCACGTACGACACAGTGAAGACGATGAATCTGCGGCGCAGGCGTTTGGAGCATATGAAGGAACTCAAGAGGCTAGACGAAATGTGCTACAAGGCGGCCAGTCGCAACGATAAGAAGTGCCACCCGCCGGTGCTACCGTTGCCCAAGATGGAGTGCATAGACGACCCATGTGCGGAATCGGAGATGCCATTGGATCTGGACCACTATACTCCGAGCGACAAGGCCGCGCGCAAGTATCAACGCACCTGGTGCGAGTGCTATATGATACCCAAGGCGGCTGTCAAGGCCAGGAAGTGCTATCCGAATAGACCGCGGCGTAAGTTCGAGTGTCCGAGGGTATCCGATGTCGAGTGCCGCTGGGATCCCATGCCCTGTGATGACGTGAAGAAAAAGCCCGAGATACTGATTGAAGTGCCGCGTATCGGGAAGTGGCCCTGCTGCAAGATCCCCACGCCAGGTTGCCGCGATGGCCGGATACCGCCCTCCTGCGACGCCGGTCGAATTCCCACCTGCTGCAAGAAGCGCCGCACCAAGTATCCCAGCTTCTCGGAGTGCAAGAAGGAACTGCTCGAGGCCATCCCACCATGCGAGTGCGAGAAGAAGGTTAACTTGTGCGACGTGTATGCATATTTCCGCCATAAGAAAAACTAACTAGCGGTTCCTGAAAGAGCTTGGAAATCAAGGCGGTATAAGAAGCCCACCTGGTAGAGGAAGAAGCTCCAAAATTGGCCATCGTGTATTGCCGTTCATTGTTTATGGGTTCATTTACAAAAGTTTGACCCTTCAGCCCTTGCCGCCTTTTACCAATCCTGATTACCCATTTTAAAAGGTGACCAATTCAAAATTTCCATTTCAAATATAGCTTGAATCCAGTCTTAATTACTTTTGGATGTTGTTGCTACCGAAATTAAATTGATTTCACAAATTACCAATCTGATTTTTGTCTTCGTCTTGAGCGCAACTTGCAGGCATCCTTGATGGTTAATTCTCGGCAGACAGCCAGGTTCTTTTAGCTGCACTGCCACGCCCCTCGTCCTAGTTTGCCCACTTCCCGCGCCACCCGCTTTTCACAGCTCTTTAGTTGGAGTGCTCTCCTGTGCAATTCCTAAAAGGGATTTGCATGCCGCTGAGATGTTTATCGCAAATTGTTGCCGTCGTCTGCGTCGCGGAGGATGTTGTGACGATGTCGTCTGGCGGCGCACAAATGTCAACAGCACAAAGCTCTGACGTTTACATTGAAAGTCACTTTGGGCGCCAGGCAGCCAGACAAACAGAGGGATCCTGGCATCCTAGCATTCTCGCATCCTGGTATCCGGGGGGCCCAAGGAGGGCGATGGCTAATGAAAAGTGCCAACAGAATCCAATGCATTTTTATTTAAATGCAAATGTTTAGCCTGCCGGCAAGTGTTTAATTGTGGAGCCCGGGCATTGACAAGGAGGGCTCCTGAAAGGTCCTGGAAATGAGGATTTGCCACACATTCATCCTGCCTGTTCGTTCGCCTGTTGTTTTTGGCCAAAGTATGCCCTGGAGTGACATTTCGTACAAATGAAATGTATGGCTGAAAAGTTGTCTATTTCTGTGCCCAGGCAAATAATTTTATTATAAAAGTTGTTTCTGCCTTTTATTTATTTTTTTTTTGCGGGAACTTGTGGCTTTTTGTGAGTAATAGACACCATGTTTCTGTGGGCATTTTCGTAAGAGAGTAGATTCGCATGTAAGGAAAGTAAAGTGAGATATATGTCAAGTAGAGTTGCGGTAAAAATGTACTGAATAGAATGCGTTGTATCCTTTAGTCATTCCAATTTAAATATGCAGTAAATGCCCATATCCTTCTAGTTTGCTTATCCCTATAGATTAAAGTGGATATATTTTTTTGTTACAAAAGAATTTAACCGATTATTTGCAACTTATGCCATGTTTTGCAGCTGGTCGAATGGTCTTTATGGATCCCACTAGTCATGGAGATTATGATAAGGCTTTCCGACTTTGGATGTCCAGTAGCTGGCTGGATTAAAAGCTTTTTGCGGTTTGGATATGGGATGTCCGGATGGCCGGAAAAGGGGGGATGGGCTTACTCACAGTTACCCCAGGCTGGGTAAACAAACAAATTTAGTTATGACCAACAAAGTTGCAAGGCCCCTTTGGTTTACAGCTCGGCCAATTAGCTGGACGACGATGCTGACCTTAATTACACGTGCACTTTTAGTGCAACCAGTGTGCAGTCGCCCCAACCCATTTTGCCCACATTTGTTGCAGCTTAGCCCATAATCTGGACATATATATATATGCACCCTATATAGTCAACATACATGTGTAGCTGCACCCACATAACCATAAATGTAAAATCCCACGGGTATGCCATTCCATTCCATACCATTTTTGTTTCGCCATATTTTTTTGCTTCTTTTTTTTGTGTTTCACTCAGCTGGCTACACTTTACACACTTTGTTGGCTCCGTGTCCGGGTCTAAATGTTGCTGCTGGATTGTTAATATTATTTTATAATTTCGTTTTATTACTCCTACTCCGCCGTGGAGCGTTGTAAACATGTTGTCGTGAATGGACGCGGCTGCTGTGCGCCGGGATTCCCCGCTGCCATTCGGGTAGTCAAAGTGCGCCATTAAACGTTAAGCAGGCAATGAGGGCGGAGCGTTAAATGCCGAGCGGGGATTTTGGGGGTCAGAGATGAAGACATTTAACCCGACCCACTAAAGCAGCAGCATAGAAACTATGAAAAAGCGAGCTTTGATCGCTTTAAGTTGCTAACTGCTTTCAGCAACTCATATTTCCTTGCAACTCGATTGAGCGTAGAAATCCTTTACCAACGGAAAAAAAAATCAAAACTCCAAGTTGGCCAAAGGGAAAAGTGGTATGCCTATTACAGTTCCTGGCTGGCTGTGTACTAACATAGCACTTTATGATTGTTACCTTTGCTTTCACACACACTTGATCAATTTATACTGCTGGCTTTGTTGTTTTCTCCAATGGGCTTGTGTAGCTTTGGTATCGGGGCTTACTCATGTGAAAACCTGTTCAAGCCATAAGCTTTTATAAATTATTTTTGGTTTGCTTTTGTTTTCTATTTTTGCTGGAACTAAAAATATAGCTGTACCTCTTAGAATTCAAATAGACTATTATTCCGTTTAACTTACATCCTTTGTTTCTCACTATTCAATAATAAACCAAAAAAAACTAACTATTTTAGTTGTCAGATTTTAGGTCTAAGTTTACTGTCAAACAAAATAAACGGAATAAGAAAATAATACCGCTAAACTTCAGACTTTCCCCGTACTTCAATAACTTCGCAGAAAAAATAAATAAAATGGCTGCCTACTTTGCGGCGGAGCTGTAAATTTCGCCTTTCATCAATCGCCTTCTGCGCGACATATTTTTATTGACATTTATTGAAGGCGCAATTCTATTGACATAATTCAAATAGGCAACAACGTGCCACGCAATTCAAACGCGACAAAAATGTAAATTGCCTGACAGAGAGTGCGAGCAGGAGGGCAGATTACGTGCCGAGCGAGAAGACAAATCAATTTGAAGGAACACAATTTGAGGACCAGGCGTACGTAGGAGTCGAAATGATAATGAAGGCACCACATTTTGTCGCCATTGTGCGAGTGACAATGGGCCACAGATAAAAATGACAGCCACAAGCTGGCAACTAAGTCGGGATGAGATCTCCTGGGGGTCTATTGTCTCAGGAGCCAAACGATGGCCGCTGGATGCGGATTGCCGGAATGGGTAATGCACACATTGTGATTGTGGCAAAGAGTTTAAGCAGCTGTTGTCTGGCCGGCGTCTAACTGTCAGACTGCGGCTTATCGCCAGGTTTTGACCATTTTCTGACTGCCCAGAGTTGCCTCCATTTTTTTTTTTTTTTGACATTTTGCCATGGCGGCTGCCAGTTTAATTATGACATTTAATTTCGAGTTCATTGTTGGCCAAATCTCTGGCTGCGCACAAAAGCATGCAACAGTTTTTTGCAACTGCCGCACAAGCGGAAGTACATTTGTCGTCCGCTGCACAGACCGGAAGTTGTATCACACATGTACGTATCACACATTCAGCGCCTGTGTTTATGCCACAAATATTTAAGGGAAACATTTAGGAGGATCTGGAAATAAATGTAATTCCTCGTTTGAAGTGCACTTTAAAGCTTAAATAGTAGTTCATTTCAAAAATGTATAAAGCTTTCTTTTAATCTTAACAAGCCAACTGGAAAGTATTTTTTTGAGTTAAATAAGCAAATAAAATTCAGATTTAAGCGAATGAAGAATGTATGAAATGCAAAGCATATTCTTGCTAATACCACTAATAGCAATACATTATTTTGTTGCGGTGGTCTGGGAACCATTAGTTCGAAGTTGGCCCGGATAATGAAGCCATTTTCGCCTAGGGTGCCGATTTAAGATGCCATTTATGAAACATGTGCCGGCATTTATGCATATTAAATTAGTCGGCTTAGGCAAATAAACAGGCCAGAGGACCACCGAACCCTTTTTTATGGTCCCGAGAACTGCGTCATATTCCCACACATTTTGCTTAATATTCAGGGGTTCAGCTGGCCCCGAAAAAAGAACACTCTGGTGGCAAAAGGAAGGGATCCGTATAATAGTTGTTTGGGGCAACTTAAAAACGCATGTTGGAACTTTTCAAGTGTGAATTGCTCTTCATTTTTGCAGCAGACAGACCACCCAACGGAAAAACTGGGCGAGCTGAAAGGAACTGAACTGAAAAGGCGTTCGTTGCCTACTTTTTCCAGGCACTGTTTCCCTGCGTAAGTGTGTGTGTGTGTGTGGTCGTGGGTGTAAGTGTGAGTGGCAGTTGTAACAAAAAGAAACATAAAATAAAATGGCAACGGCAGAAATGTTTTATAAAAATTTATATGAGCATAATTTGTAACTGCAGAGAAAAAGAAGAAAAACGCACACGCAGAAAGGAAAAGATGGAAAAAGAGATGTTACAACGATCCCTCCTACGGGGCGTATGAGTGTTTTTGCGGCTGTGGGCGCTGGGCGGAGGTGGGCGTGGTCGTGTCAGACAATGGAAACTGAAAATGGGCTGCAGATGTAGAAAATGAACATATTTTTGGCTGTGGCCAAGTAGAGCCGCTCGATTTGAATTGCCAAAAACGCTGTGGGTGTCTGGGTAATAAATAGAGTACATCCCTAGAAAATGAGAACATAAAACTTAAAAAATGTTGCGCTAATAACCGATGTCATTGTGCCAAGTGGTACAGAACAATTTTTCAACTCGATTTCATTTAGACAGTCACTAATTTTCCATAAATGCCAAAACAATAAACAAGAATATATTTTTGCATACTCTTTCGAACGAAAGTGATCAATAGTAATTAAAGAGAAATTTGCAAGCAATGGCTACAGTCAGTGTTTATCAGTTATCAGTTTTCCCCCATTTCCCAGCCGTTTTTAGCTGCTTTTCCAGATTTTCCAACTTTGGCATGTGGCACACAATTAAGATGCAAATTGTTTTTGCACAAAATCAAATTTCCCTCTCCGGCAGACAACAACAGGCATATCAGTTTGCCACTTGCCGAACTCTTTCCGTTTTCCCAACTCTTTGCAGTTGTTGTTGCTAAGTGACAAATACAACAACAACGGCAACAACAGCAACAACAACAATTGGGGAAAATGCTTAAATGTCGTTCAAGTTTGCGAGTTAAGTGCACTACGTATGCAATCGACACATGTGTGCAACAAAACTCGTTAACACTTGAAAAGTTTCATGGGCCCGAGGGCAGGTCGGAAAATTCTGGGCTCACTGCACTTCGCACACACACACGCAAACCCATCCGAACTGAAGGGACGAGTCCCACAGATACGTCTGTGTGTGTGTGTGCGTGCGAGTATCTGAGTGCGAGCAAAGTAATGCTGCTGAAAAAACACTTAAGCAAAATGTTGTATATATTTTGTAACCAAGTGAGGCGCAGAGTTGAGCTTGCCTCCATTTAGTTCGTTAGATAAATCTTTGCGTGCCTGTGTGTGTGTGCATGTTAGCCAGTGCGAGTGTGTGTGTGTGTTGCCCTTTGGGCATCTTGTAATCGTTGGGGCTGAGACCCGATTGACAAGTAGATGATGCCTGGAATGCAAATCCTATGCTCCATCAAAGAAACTCTCGGCAAATTGCTTGAAAGCATCACTTGACGTTGGCCAATGCTGCTAGAGTTTCCAAAGGACTTCACTACGTAATAATAGTTAGTAATTTAATAGTTGGGCCCTATAAACTTAAATGTGCTCTATAAACTGATATTGTATTTAACATTCGGAAGAAAGGACCTGAACCTGAACCATTTGATTTTTCTGACTTGTTTAGTTTCTAAATTCCATAAAATGTGATATTTATATATTTGAAAGTCAAAAATAGGGGCATAGCGCAGATGACGGTCCTGTTGAGCCACAGGGTGCTCCTCGCTGGACGCGCGAGGCGTGCCACGCCCACCGCCGTCCAGTGGATGCACCACAACCCAGAACAGATGACGCTGCTCGAGATGCTGGGCACCACCAATCTACGCAAGAGCACCCCCAAGGACTACCGAATCCTGCGCGAGATCTTCAACTCCTTCGAACGATACTCCGGAGTGGGCAACGACATTCAATTGACCTTGCCAGAGCGCGCTGCCAACGAGCTGATCATGTGCGAAAAGAAGCGGGAGTACGAGAAGGGCATCTTGGATCCCTCGAAGTTCGCGCCGGGACACCACATCTTCCAGGTGCTCACCAAGGTGAAGAAGTCGTTGCTCTTCCAGACCCTGCGACGGATGCCCAAGGGTGCAGCCCTCAAGGCGCACGACACCTCCATGTGCAGTTCGAGGGTGGTGATCGATATGACCTATCGGGATAACCTCTGGGTGTGTACCACCAAAAACGGCTGCCGAGTGGTGGAGTTCCGATTCGCGAAGGATAAGCCCAAGGACGTCAGGCACGAGAATGGCGAGTGGCAGCCCATGGAAAAGCTCAGGGAATTCCGCGGCGAGGAGAATCTCAGAAAGTATTTGCAAATGCGATTCAGCATGTACCCTTTGGCCAGCTTTACGACCAATGCCCACGCCTGGCGCCACATGATGGGCATCTTTGACCTGCTGGACGGTCTACTACAGTACGCCCCCGTTTGGGGCGACTACTACTACAATGCGCTTAAGGAGTTCTACGCCGACGGAGTGCAATATTTGGAGGTGAGATCTGTGCTTCCGAACCTCTACTGCCTGGATGGTAGCCGGATGCCCAAGCGGGAAACTGTGCAAATCTATAAGGACACACTGGAGCGATTCAAGAAGGAGCATCCTGGATTCATCGATTCCAAACTGATATACGCCCCCATTCGGCATGTGCAACCAGAAGTAGTAGGGGAATACATTAAGGAGTGCACAGAACTGAATGTGAGTACAAATTCTCCTACTTCATTTAATTATTATTGCCATCCATGAATTATGGTCCAATTAGAATTTAAACTACGTGTAATGCTGTATTGCTTACATTTTGTAATCTAATTGTTGGTAATCGACTTCTCAGCTTTAGTTTATGTTTAAAAGAAACGAACAGAATATACAAGATACATTCTAATAAAAATTACAGAAAGAATTTCCCAGCTTCGTGGTTGGCTTCGATTTGGTTGGTCAGGAGGACGTGGGCCATCCGCTGAGCAATTTCGCAGCGGAGCTGCTCAAGCTGCCCGACCACATCCACTTTTATTTCCACGCCGGCCAGACCAACTGGTATGGATCACATGTGGACCAGAATCTGTTGGACGCCATTGTGCTGGGCACGAAGAGAATCGGTCATGGCTACACGATCACCAAGCACCCGGTGCTCATGCGGCTGGCGAAGTACCTGAACATCGCGTTGGAGGTGTGTCCGGTATCCAACCAGGTGCTCCAACTGGGATCCGACTACCGCAGTCATCCGGCTGCCACGCTGATCGCCGAGAATGTGCCTATGGTGATCGCCTCCGGCAGTCCGGGCTTCTGGCGAGCTGCTCCTCTGTCCCATGACTTCTACATGGCCTTTCTGGGCATTGCACCCATGAATGCCGATCTGAAGTTCCTGAAGCGAACCGCCAAGAACTCCATTAAGTACAGCTCGCTGAAGGACGAGGCCAAGGCCGAGGCCATGGAAAAGTGGAAGAGGCAATGGGATAAGTGGGTCGAGAATATAGTCAGGCAAAGGAAAAAGGATTCGGAGACTGAAAAGAAATAAAACACATACTAGACTTTGAGAGTATACTGTACATTGTATATAAATATTGTGTAAATATTTAAACAATTCTTACCATAGTATCATTACTTGAAGCATGAAACTTTACAATTAGGCAAAGTACAGCAGTGGCATTTGGATGTCACTCGACTTTTCCATAGTTTTTTCCCAGTTCGAAATCGTACCTGAATTTGCGCAACATTGTTGTAGGGACCACAAACTTTTCCACTCACGCACATCGAAAAGCCCCAAAGTCAATGACCAATGGCAAAATTGGGGGGGAAATCTTCGGGATAAACCTTGAGCTGCACTTTCAGTCGCACCGCAAATTGTTTGAGTTTCCGCTTCTTGATTATTTCAGGCAAACCAATAAGTTTCTTGCCAACTTTTTATTGCATACTTCGCTGCGGGTGATCACAGGGGGGTGGCGGTGAAAGCGGGGGGTCATGCAAATGTCACAGAAACTAACACTTCCGGGTCGTATATGTGTGGGTACTAATTTCATTGACTTCCATTTCCCGCCTACACACACACACACACACACACATGACAAAGTTGGCGGAGGGCGAGGAGTTCGGAAAAGTCTTCGATACGATCAAGAAAATAAACTTTCTGCCCTGCCTGCCATTGCTTATAATTAAAAACTTTATTGTTTGTTTAACTTTGCCCGCAGCTGTTGCACATTTGACAGACAGAGATGGGTTGCTGTGCAGGAAAATGGGGAAAACTCAGTTCGCAGCCACACAAGAATTACCAGCAATTATCGAAAAAGTTTCGCTTCATTTATCGCCCGAAAGTCACTCGGTTTTCTCCATACACATTTTTTGGTCTTTCCAATCTACCAATACAGGAATTGACAGCCATGTTTCTGTCAACTTTTTAACGATGCAAAAACACATTTATGCCAGAACGCTCCTGGCGACGTCTAATTTGCAAATTCATGAATATAAAGTGGCCTCGAAATGCCAAACAAATTAATCAAATATGCTAATTTTTCCTTTTTTTCCAAACTCACACAGACACGCGGCCATCATTATTCGCGTTAAAAATATGCGTAAAAAGGAGAGATTTGCAACGAGATGGGAACCTGTGCATCTGCCAGGAGATCTTAAACAAAAGTGAAAAGGTATTGCAACTGCAAAAAGCCAAAAGGAAGTTTAAATTTAGGCTTTTGTCTTTTTTTACTCTTAAAATATTTATATTTGAATTTCAAAATCGAAATATTTCAATTTGAAATACGTTTTAATAATGCAACCAATTAAGCTTAAGCTCTGAATCGAGTGTTCAGGGTATTACAAAATATTGGCTGATGGAATTATAAAGCTATGTAATGAGTGTTATTTGAAATTGTCGCATTGCCGTCTCACATTTTCATAAGCACACATGAACAACGCACAAGTATACCGATTTCCACATAGGGATAAATCCTGAACTGCCATAAATCCACAAATCCCTTCCCCCTATGAATTTCTACCCAATTTCCCTGGCTTTCTCTCTCTCTCTTTCCCTGTTGCATTTTGATGTCTTGCTTTGGCATCTAAAGTCCAAAATCATCATCATGATGCCGGCTGGTATGGGGGGATTGAGTTGAGAATGGCATGATGACCATGGAGGCATAAAGCGCAGTTAGTTTGCATACAAATGGCATTTGGAAATGTGCAAGAGGATTGCGCAAAAATCAACGCGACATGCCAAACAGGACAAATAATGTGCATAAATTTATCCCCAGATGGGTGGACCACCAGCCAAAGATTGGACGTATAGATGGCACCGAGGGTTGGTCCACAGCAATAATAAAAAAAGAAAAGCAAACAAGTGCTGGTCAATATGTTGCACTGGATGTGGGCATGGGTTTGCGGATGGTGCTCCTGATGATGATTAGATTGCTGCATGTGAAACTGGACAAGATTTCGGTTGGGCAAGGAGACAGCCACATAATAACGCTTATGTCCTGGACATTAGCATGACCAAAGGACTGGGTGGCAGGACGACGGGACCAACTGATTGGCATCGTCGCTTACACTTTTCTTGCTTGTCCAAATCAGCCCCTCATCCTCGCCGCCCATCTGAATTGATCAAAGTATCAAATATGCAGACACTCTGGAATTTTTCGTAATATGGATGCCGGTGGAAAACGAGTCAAAGGGGAGTTTTCCATACAGTTCTGACCTTATATACAGACTGTCTGCTTGTGTGTTGTATATGAATGCATAGATCGTTGTGTTTTGCATTAATGGTGTTGGTTTTCTTTGAGATAAATAACTGCGATACAAATGGGTTTGGTCTGGATTGTGATGAGTTGTGTTCATTGATATGGTGGCAACATATTTAATTAACTGCATTCTCTTTGAGAATGTGGTTTTAATCATTCGTATTCACTCACATTTGTTATAGCTATTTCCTATACCTTAAAAATAAAAACCATTTATTTTTAGCTGCTTACCAAAACGTTCTGTTTATTAAATAAGTATGTATGACATTTTATAATATTTTCAATATAATAAAATATTAAAGCTATAAACAATTGAATAAAATTAAGCAAATATTTTCATACTTTGCACTTGTATGGGGAAGGCTTTAAGACACATGCATATAATCGCTTTTATTCCGGATATCAATTTAACAATTAACGTAAATCGTTTTTGCTCACTGACGACGCAGTTGCCAGGCCTACCAATAGTTTATTGTTTAAAGGGATCAACACGACCACAAGCACAAACACACACGAACATACACAAGCGCAATAATTACATTATATTTCACCATTTGCATGCAATTTTCCTTTTGGCTGCCATTGTCTGCTCCGGGTGAATAGCGCCATCTGTTGGCCGGGCTAACGAACACTCGGCAGGTTAAAGTGCTCGGCAATCAAAGGACTCCAGCCCATTGTGACTCGTATTGCGAGTGCAGCTAACAAACAAATTTGCAAATCATCAAATATAATTTCTAAACAAATTACAAACGAACTGCCGCAGCCCCAAAAGTCGGCAATGCAATGTACCATACAAATTGCCCACACAGTTGCATACAACGCACTTTAGGCCCATGTTGCACTGTGCGTTTGTCTCCTGAACATTTACAAATTATGCCATAAATGTATCCTCGCAGCCGAACACATGCACACACAGGAACGATGATGATTTGCCGCTGGCATTAAATTTCACAGTAGGATTTTCGGGGCGGAGGCGCATTGTGTGTTTACCACTGCAGTTGCATTCCCGTTCACTGATAGCCGTTTTCCCGCCCGCTCCTGATCCTGCATCTGCTCCTGATTCTGTGATTCTGATTCCGAATCCGATTCGGATACGGATACTGTTCACCCAGCGCCGGCTAAATCATATGCAAATGCATGCGTATGACATTTGGGCTCGAAATTTTATTGTCCGCTCCGGTTGCTAAATTATTTAGAGCCTGATTCCTGTTGCCATGACGATCCAGGACGAGTGGGAGTGCACTGGGAAAAATGGTTGTTATTTATTCTGTTAAAGTGGCAACCTCAGCATTGGGCTTACAAACAGTACGCAAAAAATAGTAAGTACTAATCATTTTTTAAATTGTTTATATGTGTTCATAAGTTCAATAATCATCATGTTACTGAAGGAAATTTGAATTTGAATGCAGATTCTTACATTATTATACTACGTTAATAAATTAATACTGAATTTGTATAGCATTTTATATATAATCATATTTCTAGCTGAACTTGCTCATTATTTTCCACAGTGTTAACCGACAACATGCATTTTGGGCTCTGCCCAACACCACAGACAACCGCATAATTTATGCAAAATGCGTATGGGAATGCGTGTGTGTGTGCGTGGGCGTAACAATGTGTGTGTACGTGTGAGTGTCGCAAGTTTTAGTTGCTTTTTGGCATTGAAATCGAGCCGAGCTTTTTGGGCCTGTCTTTCAATTTGACATAAAACCTTTGCCGGATCCCTTTTTTTGCTCACGCATGACACTTTATGCAAAGTGCTCATCCCTTCCCCGCCTCTGTTTCTTACCCTCCTCTTCCGGTCTCCCTTTTTGGGGCGTATTTCACGCCCTTTTGCCGCCACACATCAAAATAAACGTAAGAAAATTTATTTTCCCATACATGTGTATATAAGTATTGCCCTTGAAGAATATCTCCCGCAAATGAGCCTCGCAAATTTTCTTTTCCCTTTGTGCAGCTCTTTTATGAGCAGCCAACCGTGTGTAAAAAAAAACGGAGAAATTCATCCAAAAGTTCATTAAATTTCGAATCCTTTGCTTAAAGAGGATGTAATAATGGTGGTAATAACCAACAAATATGAATTAAATTAAAAATTTTCAAGAATAAATTACGATTTTTGTGGTATATACTAAAATTTGTAACATCTTAGCAAACAACTTTTTACATACAATATATTTCTAGCTTAAAGTGCCTTTCAGGACTCCTAAATCCCACAATTTTAACAAGAATCGTTAGGGAACTGACGTGGAAAACCGGGACGTAAATTGCGAGGAACCCGCAACTCAGCTCGTTGAGCAGATAAGCAAACAGATTTATGACTGCATTTAGGGGTAAGCATTTGCAGTGAGCTCTCGTTTTACTCTCAACTTTTGACTCTGGAGGCCTTTAAAAATTCAGAAGACAACACTCAATTCGTACGCCGTCATTCGTAATTAAAACGAACCACTCACGTACTTTTGCCAGCCAGACAAACAGAGCCAACGACTGTCAAAAGTCGCCTACGAATTGTCCGTCCGTCCATCCGTCCGAATCCTCAAATTGACAGCCAGCCGAATGGAGAGGGGTATATGTGTATCTATATATGGGGCGAAAGAGATGGCCAGACCGGACATGGACACACAATAATTTAGTACGTAATAGACACGACCCTGCCGAACCGGAGTCCCTTGTCCGTTGTGCGGAGAACGTTGTCCGTTGTCCGTAGTCGCACCAACAGACAGATGCTAGACAACTCCGGTTGCAGCCCTGAACTTGTTCATTAACACAAAACATAAGCCGCCAGACAGACATGTGAATGATGAAGCACGAGCGAGTCGGCCCAATGGAGTGGGTGACGGCCAAATGGACAGGGATACTCGTAGATATCATAAATTGCGAAACTAGGGCTGGCCGACAAAAACATAAGCTATAAAGAAATTGGTCCTGAGGGGAACCAAATTTAGTATGTCTTACTAGAATTATGGAAATATACAAATGATTTCAGCTAAATAATAATATTATATCATACTAATATAAATATGTTCATACTTAATTTGAAAATCTATTTGGTTTAAAATGTATTATCTTTACTTAGACAACAAAATACAAGTGCTTGCTCAAGCTCATCTCTATTTGCCCACATATCATGCACTCCTACAAAGAATAGGGTTCGGTGTTTCAGGCCTTTAGACCATAGTTCAAGTGCCATTAAAATCGAGTCTTGGCACTCGGGCATCTGCCAATGTGAAGGGAGCATAGAATGGGAATGGAAATAGGAATGGGAATGGCAATGGCAATGGAAATGGGATGAGGGGGAAATTTGTGCAACAAATTAGTAGCAAAGTTGGCTCGGACCCGTGACTCCGCACCCACTCCTTGGCTGACTCGCACTGGGCAAATATCCGACTGCGGAAATTGCAATGAGACACGTGATCATGGAGACTCGACTACATCCGCTTGCCAGACAAATAAATCTTCATTTTGACTTGAACTTTTGCTGCGGTCCGTCGGCCAAAACGAGAAGTTGGTAGCAAATTAACAGCTGTTGCGTAGCTGTGGTTCCGAGCTCTAC
Source organism: Drosophila mauritiana (assembly GCF_004382145.1). Classification (NCBI taxonomy): domain Eukaryota; kingdom Metazoa; phylum Arthropoda; class Insecta; order Diptera; family Drosophilidae; genus Drosophila; species Drosophila mauritiana. Next base: position 13,056,410 of record NC_046668.1, on the reverse strand, counting down.
GCTGGCGAGCTACCGAGTAGTCCTGAGTCCTGAGTCCTGAGTCCTGAGTCCTGAGTTCCTGCGGCTTCTCAGGTGATTTACGGCCAAGTTGAGACTCGGCTAACGGCGTCTGCATATTAATATGTGACTTGCCATTTTACTTTCTACGCCATGGAACTTGCAATCAAATCCGACTCCTGCACTTTCCCCCAGATGCATTCCATTTCGCTTTATGCCCCGACCTGCTCCCAGCACGTTTTATTGTTGTGCCGGCCAATTTGTGACGAGTGAGTGCATATAATAAAGCAAATTATATTTCAAATTCAAATGCTATGCAGTCGAGCGGAAGGCGTCTCAAGAGCCGGGCTCGCAACGATAACGTGGCTGTGAGCACGGAATACGTATACGCCACGTTGTCTAGTTGGCCAACGCTGCAACGTGACCATGGCCTCTGCGACGGCTGGTTCCTAAAAGTATGTTACAATTATTTTCATCAAAAAGCAGCCAGCGAATTCCCCGTCGCACACCACGCAAAATGGTTACTTGCATTTTGGAGCTGAGAATTGATGGTTTTAAAAAACTAACTTGTAAACAAATAGCTGAAACTTTCGAGTAGCAAACAAATTATATTAATAAGCAAGCTTAACTGAAGTAATAATAAATACATAATTAAATAATTCACATTTAGTTTAACCATAATCCATAATGTAATATAATCACATATTACATTGTCATATTTTGTGACTTTTCGATTTTATTAGCTAAATTGCTTAATGGATGTTAAACCGTTTGATTTCATTTAATTGCATTTAAATAAAAAATAACGTTGTTGTCTAAATTGAATTCAAATACTGGTCGCAATCACAGGAAACCAAGAATAGTCTTCCGTAATAATTTAATTTAATCCGATTAGTTTAATTGGTCGCCTGGACATCATTTGTGTGCAATTTTTTTGCCATTGCTCCAGCAGTCGTTGTTGTTTTTTCTATGCAATGTACTACAACATGGGGGGCAAAGAGCAGAACAAAACAGGAGTGCACTTGAAATTGTTGATGGGCGAAGTGAGTCGACTTGTGTGTGCGTCAGAATATCCTTTCATCAGGACTTTCCTGCCCAACGGTTGCATCCGCATGCTTAAAGTTTTGTTTCGGGTTTTTAATTTTTTTCTGGTTTCGTTGTCAACTTTTCCCTTTGTTTTGCATTTTAGTTGCCCCTGGCCTCTGACCCCACCATCCACCTCAGTGATCCCCTCACCAACCATCACCAACGAATTGGGAAAAGCATTTCGAAAATGTGGAGAAATGAAAACTTCTGGCCCCGGTCTGCAATGCTGACCGATGTCGACATCGTTGTTGGTCAGCCGCATGGCATAAAGAGCGACAGTCCGCAGGACATTTTATATTTAATTTACAGTGTGACCGCAGTTGGTTTCCGTCCATCTATCTGTCTGTCTCTGTTTCGCCGGTATCTGCGTCTCTCTCTCTCTGTCGCTTCGGCCTTAAACGAGTATATGTGCATATAATACCAACCATTCTGTGCTGTGCGAGTGCATTTAATAAAGTGCAGTGCGGCGGCTATGAAAATGAACGGGGTTGGCCATGCATTGGTTGATTTCCACTCTCTGGACGCTCCCGCATCATTGTTTCTGTTTGTTCTCGCCAAACGGTCAGAAATTAATTTCTAATTCCCATTATGGTGGTCCAGTTGGCCGAAATCTACCAAATACGCTATCCATTAAGTAAACACGTATATATATTTGAACGAAAATTGCATTAAATAAAGTTCCCAATAGGCTTTCGGCCGTCCAAAGTGGGGATTAGCGAGTGGCCGGCTGACGGGTGATGCTGGACGGGGGAGGGGGGCGTGGCACAATCACAGTGGCCTACAGTTGCCACAACAACAACTGAAATAAGCCCAACAAATTCGAATGGGTATTAAAACGAAAAACTTGAAGGGGATGCAGCGATGGAAGTACTTTCAATGCCCTTTAAAGAACTTCAATTCAACATTTCTCGAATGTCGTATTATCTCTAAAAATATTTATTTTAAATTAATTACAAACTATAATCAACAAAATCAAAAATAACACTTACATTTCTTCTATATAGACACCTATATTCTAGGGCATAAAATCGCCTATATCAGAGTATACGTGCAACGCAAAATTCCATTCTCAATTATTTTTGCCCTGTATCCACTCGACAATTTCCTTTTTATTTTTTTGAGTTCCTGAACTTGTGAGGATTTTAGCAGGGGGAGGAGGGTGGAGGAACATGGGCGGCATTCTGAATTGGTGCCGAGCATTGGATGAGCTGAAGCCGGCCATGTCCATGCCCATTCAGTGTGCAGTCGTCCACACTTTTATTGCTTTAATTGCGCACCGAAGCGCAACAAGAATCGACGCACATCCCTCTCACATCCAGGACACACATGTTGCTAATGAAGTTTCTAACAACATTTCAACTCCTGTCAGATCATAATCTGTTAATCTGCGAGGCCCGACCCACGGGCCCAGGATGGCTGATGTGGCATAAAAGTAAACTGGAGCATGTCGAACCTGGCGACAACTGTACGTTAACACACCAATCCCGAGACACACGAGTCCTTTACGTTTTTTGACCCGGGAGAGGGGATACAAGTAAATGATGATGGATTCTTACTTTGTCATTGGGGGACTTATGCTCAGGAGGCTGGTTCATCAGTCGAAATGTATACAGATTGGAAGATGGCTAATTAAAGGGAAATACTTGGCAATCGATATGGCTCTAAGTATATAGCTAAATTAAGGTATAAAAAGCAGGCAGAAGCAACCAAATCCTGTGGACCTCTATCTGTGCATAAACAGGACAATTTCAGGAAATTGACATAGGTTAAATAAGCAGCATTTACAAGTGCCAATTGCTAATTATTTTGAGTGCCTTGGGAACAAGTTCAAGTCTTCTGGTGCTAACATGAATTTACCTTAACTTGGTACTAATTCATTAACTCTAAGTTAAAATTGCCTTCGTTTTGTTGCAATATTACAATTTACTAATTCGATCGATTGACTAAGCTGCCACCGAAACTCAGAGCATTGATAATATCCTTTGGCAAATACAAACACAAATAAAGGCTGGCAAATACAAGCACTCGCACACACACCCACACACACATCTGCAATTTGAGCAACATGTCAAAGTAAACAAACACTGTCAATGGGAAAACTACTCGAGGGGGTGGGCGAATTGAGGGAGTGGTGCTGGCGCATTTGTATGTGTTATGCTTACGCCTCGATTGTGCTGGAAAATCAACAAGCCCATCGACGGACCATTCATTGACGTCTAAGCGCCGAATGGGTGTGTATTTTAATTAAACCTGTTTTTCGAAGGCATTTATCAGATGCAGACCGGATGTGCACCTCAACGCACCAGCCGACCCACCCACCACTATCAGGTGCCACAAACAAAAACTAGAAAATGCTAGCGTGCTAAAAGCACGGTAACAAATGGAGATCATATAGAGGAACGGAATGTTTAGAGACCCAAGTCACATTGTACATTCAACATGTGTATTGAACTGTGTTTCAAAAATTATTGAAATAGATTGAAATTCGGTTAAAGGGATTTTGAACATACAAATACATATACTTTAAACATATAAGTATATTAAAATGTTATTATTAGAAGCATATTTAATTTAATCACAAAATTACTAAAATTAAGTTCAAAACAACTGCTCCAAAATCGAAGATATAAAAAATACTATTATTGCTTTTGAAAAAGAGTTATTATCGAATTGGACTAAGCATTTTTCTAAGTACACAGAATAGCCATTCAAGCCAGAACCCAAAATGTTTCCCTGTTAATGGACTTTCGATATTTGCAGGAAGTTATGGCAGTCTGATTTATGTCCATGCCTTTTACCTTTGGCTGGCGTCCACCAGGTGAAGTCGTTTAATTATTGAACAAGAAGGGCTAACCGAACCAATGGGGTTGGCTGGCAATCAAATTTGGAATGGTCTGGCATAAAAATTGCAAGCAGATTTCCATTGGCATGCTGCCATTGACATTGCCATTGCCATTACTTACTTACATCAAATAAAACTTCAGTTTACAGCCCGGCACATAAAGTTCTCCAATTGAGGGAAAATCGGGAAAACACAGAAATCAAAGTAAGCACCTAAGCGGCTTATGCAAAAGACAATCGAACCCCATACCCACTTCTAGATCTTCTTCTTCGCATTTTATTCCCATTTTATAATGCCAATAGGCAAAAAGTGTTAAACAAAATTTGCGTCTGGCGTTTATTGAGTGGAACGAACGCCTCAGTTCGAGCTGAATGGAAAATGTAAAAATCTAACCATCCACTCGCCGGGTAAAAGCAAAAGTTTAAATTACTTTCTAGTGAAACTTTGATCCGCAACAAAAAAAAATGGGCTAAAAGCAGAATGCCAGCGAGATTAATGCTTAAAGCGTAAAGGGTAAAATGCTGAATTGTTAAATAACTAATGCATGGCCAATGAACTTGCCGAGCAAAAGTTTTAGCAATTTATCTGCGTGCCCTTTTTTTCCCCTGCTTTAGTTTCCTTCAAAATATTTTATGTTAAATACAAGATATGAATTTCGAAAAAATGCACGCAACATTTTTTTGAAAATTATAATTAATAATCTCAGTCTTTCAAAAGAAAAATGCTTATGTCCTTAATTGAACAGGTAGTCTTAGACCAAAATAATTTATTACAGAATATAGAACTTTTTGAAAGCGGTAAGTTTTGAAATAAATGTTTATTCGAAATGAAAAACTATATTTTTAAAGTGCAGTTGGTTCAGCATATATATTTTTACAAATATTTAATAACAATACAAAATTAAGGTGTTTAAAAGTAATAATAAAAATGTATTACATAATGAAATAATTTCAATTTCTTTTGTTTACAAATTTCGAAATTTCGCATACCAGGTTAGCAAAAAAGTTGCCTGTTAATTAATCTTAATTGTACAGTTCATGCTTTATTCAAACTATAGTCAATACTAAAAACTAATATTTTGGGTTTACTTTAATTATAAGTGGGAGCTCGATCGATGGACGCCGCCTCCAGAATAACCTTCATTATCTTGTCCTTGGCAAACTCGGAGGCGTCGGTGTTCAACTGTCGTAGCCGGTCGGCCACAAAGTCCCCGAAGATCTGGGCGCTGTCCTTCTGGGTGCGCAGCGCATTGGCCACTGCCTTGTTGACCATCTCCTCGTCCATGATGCTGATAGTGGACATCTCGCCCTCGCCTTCAACGTCATCCTCCAGCCTCTGCTCACCGCCGCCGGTCAGGGAGCACGAGGAGAACATGACCTGCTCTGGTTCGTAAAGTGCCAGATTCTCGATGATTTCCTCGTAGTCGACGGACTGATCCGATGCACTGATTTTTTCCTTCTTCACCGGGGACGTTTTTGGCTGCGATTTCACCTTGACCTTATAGGGAGTGGTGCTGGAGCTGCCGGCGGATGACCTGTTTAAGGGGCTGTCGTCCGCGGTTTTCTGGAAAGGTGATGGATTCAAATTAGGCGGGATTCATGACTGGCTGTGCACACTCACTGTTTGTTGCTGTTTGAGATTTAAGTGCTTCATATGCTTCTTGGTTGACGCATGTGCACGCAGATCACTTATTTTGGTGTTTACACAGCATTTGCAGAAGCGGCAGTGCGCCCGGTAGGAGTCGTCCGGATCCCGCCGCAGCCACGCACGAAACTCCTCCATTTGCAGCCACACATCGCGCAGTTTCTGCTTGTAAATTTTCATAATTCGACAAAAAGCGCAATGGAAATTAATTAAAACACGACGTACAGCAACAAAGTCAATGCAATAGTGATGACAATAACAATGCGAGTAGTGACGCCTGCCGCCAGTGTTGCCAGTTTGCTGGCAGCAAAAAAGCTGTTTCTAGCTGTACAGAAAAAAAGCTGTCTAACGCAGGGCGAAGAAAGCTTTAAAAAAGCTAAAACGCCACAGTGCGCCTGTGTGATTTTCGTGACGCTTTAATATAGCCATGTTCAATAATAGCTTAAGTACGAGGTTTATTTTTAATCTAAGATGTGTATTTATTAATTACAGTGATATATATATTGGTAAATTTTTTTTTGTTTCATTTCAGTAATATTTTTTTATTATTACGAATATTTTTAGTAATCCGAAACAATTTTAAATTTATTTAATGGCTCGAATTTAGCTAGATATTATCAATAATTTATCTGATCTGGCCACATTGTCATCTCTAAATATCTCTAGAATCTTACTATCGTGTGCACAAACTCACTGATCGTGACCTATCGATAGCACAGTACTCATTTTATCGATAAGACGCGATCAAATGTTTTTTTGTATAATATTAATTCAAATTGCATTATAGTTTTTAAAAATGATCTCGAAATATTATATATAGTTGTAAAAACCGGTATGAAAATTTGTATTTCATACAGAAATTTTTCAACCTCTTTTTTTTAATAGTGCATTCAAGTCCTACCAAATATTGTCTTTTTTATTTTGTTAGAGAGAATTCACCCGCCATGCGATGTCCTTTGTAGTGGGGCTTCCGGGCATTGGCAAAGGACTCTCGAGCTGGCAGACAAACAAAACTGAACCGCAGACAACCCACTCAATTGGAGTTGGCTCCTTTAAAAGTTCATTCGTTTGTAAATAATTTTTAGCCGGCGGCAAAATCGATACTTCGCTTAAGATTTTTGCATATATAGCGACCATCGCTCTGAAAATTTTGTCAAGCTGCGCAAAACTTTCAACGGCAGCCGACGAGCAAAGTTATATGAGCAGCGTATGCCGATAATGCATAAGAGAGAAGTCGAGGGGGAAATGCGGAGAAATGGCAGAAGAGGAAGAAGAAGGAGAAATGAAAGCATAAGCCGGTAGGGGAAGTTTTACTATTAAAGTTTTTCATCAGCGCCTATTTGTCGAGCACTCGAAACGTGGCCCTAAACCCCCTTTTTGGTGCTGAGGCGAAGGGCAAATATTTGTCAGGCAATTAAATGTTTACTGTTTTTATTATATGCTCTTGTTTGCCCAACCCTTCTCCCCCATTTTATTGCGACAAAGGAGCGGAATGAAAGGGTTTTTGTTGGCTATTCCGGCTAAAATTAATCACACGCCTCGTTGCCGCAGTGCAAACAATCCAGGCAAAAGCGTACAGACTAACCGCAGTACAGCTTAGTGTGCACCTTGCATTTAGTATTGTGAAAATATTGGTTTCGAAGGAGTGGGATTGTAATAAACGTAATGGAGATGAATACGTGAGTCACCAGCAGAGACATCTACTTGGTGCTCTTCGTCACTATGTGGAATGCCGTCCGCAGTGAAGTCGAGATAAACCGAAAAGATAAAAACCATCCGCAGATCATTTCAGACCAACTTCTCACCTACGTAGCCATAATTATTTCGTATCAATTAATAAACCACAACCATCGTCATCCACTCAATGGTAATGGGATTTGCTGGTCAGCATTTGAAGCGATTCATTGAAGCGGATCAGCCACTCGTTCCGGCTCAAGCACCACCCAGTCTCGATTTTCCGGCATATGCATACAAATTAATTAACAACACTCGTTTGGGGCCATAGTAAATTAATAATTTAGCCAGACATTACGCATATACGACGCATCGGCTGAGTGGCAGTAAAAAGCTGTCCAAAAACGCGTCGGAGATGGGCCAAGAGTCATTTTAATTACCACATAACAGGGCAGCGGGCCACAAATGGCAACTGGGAAATGGGAAATGCGAAATGCCGGGGCTTTTGGAGTGGGTGAGCGGAAAATGGGAAATGGAGAAGGGAAAGCATGAAAGCATGTCACGCTAAATGGGAAATGTTGCGAATACGACCTGAGGGCACAAGTGCCTGGGAAGTCTGCGTGAGTGTGTGCGTTTTATGACATTGCCAATTTACGAAATTTCATAAATATAAATTGGTTTTAAATGTTAAAATAAAACAATTAAAATTGCCGCTGGTAAGCAGCAAAGTGAGTGGCCCAACTCCACCAAAATGCGTTCATGAGCAATATTCACGAATTTAGCAAACATTTGAGGAGCCCTGAATAATTTAGTCGATATTATGATTGCATTTCCCGCGAGAGGAAGTGAGTGCAAATCGGAAATTAGCCCCACCCACACTATTCACATCTATGTACATTGAACTTTTAGCCAAATCACAGCCGGTAAAATGGCTCAATTCAAACGAGGCAAACAGCAAATTCATTTTAGCCCACAAACCATTTCTTTGCTGTTTGTAAACAGCTGAAAAACGCTGGAAATTGTTTATGGCTGTTACAGTTCTCGAACATTTCATCGGTTGGGCCATAAAAGGGCATGACAAATGAATGAAATTCGTTGGCAATTTTCGTTTTCAGTGCCCCCATAAATTTCGCACTAATAAAACTGCGAAAAAGTGTGCTACAAAAAGCAATTGGAAAGGCATCAAATCCGAGTGCAATAAATACAACCTGAACAGTATGCTCCGCCGCATTTCTGTAAGTCAGCAATCAATGTGGAGTTCTCCGAGCTGAGATGAAATCTTTGACTTTAAGTCGGAGCTATTAAATGGCGGAGCATAGCCAACAAATCGATATTTAATGACAGAGCTAAGTCGCACCCGCCCACCCAAGAACACGCCCCCCAGACTAACACTCACACACCCAAACAAAGCGAGCACATACATCATTGTCAATGTCAAAGTGTCAAAGCAAACTTTGCAGTGCACAAAGCCAACGGCGCATAGTTATTACACTGAAAGAAACAATAATCGTTCTCCAACTTTAGCCATCACGTTATGTCTAAAATCGATGAGGTTCACAGCTGTTACTTAGCACTGCAAAAATATTTTATAAATACAAATATTCCTCGACCTCAAATAAAAGATTTTGCCTTGTGCTCTGCGAAATTCTCAATCCTCAGTGTTCGGAATCATTTCATCGGCCGACCCAAGTCAAGTGCAATAAACCCTCGAATCGGCTGGGGAGTTTTGCATTCGGCCACGCCCACATAATGCCATCGCCTCTGTAGCCCGCAGTTATGATGTTGCAGTAAGCAGCGAGTAAACTGCAATTTGCGCACAAAAACTTTGCTTGCGACAAACTTTCCGCCCCATATGTCCCTCTCTTTCGCGCCCAGTGCTGCCCTCTCTTTCGTTCGCATTGTTTTTATCTCTCTCACTCCGCTTAGCAAACGGGCAACAATTTGAACTGACAAAGTCCGGCGATAAAAAAAATGTTTAAGTACTTTAGTTGCGCTCCGAATGCATCGCACAAAAGTTTATTAAACAAACAGGTAACAATAAAAGTGAATGGCGGAGAGAAAGGGAGATAAGAAAACATGGATGATTTACTCATTCTGTTTTTTTTTTTAACAGATGTTTCAATGAATAACAAATTTATAGTTGCCGATGTTGTGTGGGTCAACGAGGTTTTTAAATAACTGAAGTGGAAAAGGGATGGTCGGGTAATAATATATATATAGACTATAGTTTAAAAGCCAAGCAATTTGTACAAATGGGCTGACCAGAATTTTTGTTTGGGAAAACATTTTCTTAAATTCCGTCGATTAAAAAAAAAACGTATGTATGGCTACACAGCAAAGAAATAGGATAAATAAGTAAGCATTAAACAAAATATTTAATACATATGAACAACAATGAATTTTCAAATTCAATTTTTTTCCGGTAAGATAAGTTTTTTTCTTAAAGAATGTTGACAACTCTGCCCCAGCGGTTTTTTATTTTTTGAAGAGGGGAGGTGAAGAAAAATCCCAAATAATTGGGTGTCGAATTGACGAGTTGCTTGTGTTTAGTAATAAGCCCCTCGCCGACTCACTATTAACAATGTACAGTCATCACTGCTCTCCTGTCGACCTTCGTCCTGTCCACCCCCAAGCCTTCCTGGCGCCACGCCCCCTGCGCATCCCCGCCCACCAATTGGATGTACGCCACTCGCATAATCAATTATGCGTCTGCAGTGCGTCCAAAGTTCTCTCTAAACTTGGCAATTTATTTGCACCGGAAACTCAACATAAATCAAACTAATTTCTCCTGGGATTTTTCAGCACAACTTCCAACGTGTCCCATTCGCCATCTCTGTCACGCTCTCACCGCTGGTGCTCTGGTCACGTGTCTCGCTGCGTGGGAGGGAGCGGGATGGCAGATGGGCGGCTGTGGCAAATTGAATTTGTCGCGGTGTATCGCATAATTTGGGGAGTATTGTGCTTCTAATTGGCCGCTCGAAGGATTCGTAAAAGTGAAAGCCCCAAGACATGCGGAAATTCGACGGATCTACTGATTAGACAGGCTGTGTTCTAAATTATCAACGGTATTGCATGGGTGTATATGCGGTGAATGCAAATTGCGTGAGACAACCCTATTCAAATGGACCGCATTGTGTTCTTGGCGCCTGTTAACTTGGATATTCCGAGACATTTCGGTTGTCCTTGGCAGAAAAGCAGTTCGCATTCAAACGGGGAATTTACAATTTTTTAACTAGCCTAGTAGTCAACATTAACACACAGAAATTCTAAAATTATATGTGTCCAAAATGCAAATGGTATTAATTGATAATACAGCCAATGCCGATGAATTGCCAATGGAACCGCATCTCAAAGATCTCAGTGCACTGGGGGAAACAATATAACATTTATGAGGTTTTATAAAATTCTTGAAATGCTCTTTTCCAAGTGCATAAGTCTCTCCCTCTAATTAACTGCCTCACCTCCTCATTAGCTTCGACCAGATAGCGGTGGACATGGACGACGGAGCGAGATGGTACCGGGAGATTTATGAGATCTTTGACGTGACACTGGTGCCACCACGTCAGTTCATCTGTCACGATTTGGCACCGTACCACGAACCGAAGCCCGATTCACCTGACCAGGTGTTCGAGTACAAGGACTTCCTGAGCTACCTGGGCGTCCTGCAAACTCTGCCTTTGGACACCTTGTAGCTCCTCGAAAAGCCCCTCTGATGGTCCAAATGGCATCGATTCCTCGACGGCTGCATCGTCGCTCCTCCTCATCCTTCTCCTCTGCCCGACGACCTTGTTGATGATGATGATGATGTGGCTGTGCAAGATGACAGCGATCGTGCTGCGTGGCAGTAACAGCAAATTTGCATTACCTGGGCAGGTGTGTTCCTGCTTCCACTTCCCCAAATGAGCTTAATGCCAGTCGCGTTTAAACGAGGGCTGAATGAAAAGTTTGTAGTTTGACAAACAAGCACATTTTAGCACATTTTTTAAATGTTTAATAAAATGTACCATGAATTTTATTTGCTTTTATTTTTAAACCGACTGAAAACTGTATTTAATCAAACCTCGCACTCTATTCAACTTATGTAAGAGTGCCACAGACAGAGAGGTATTATTATTATGCATATACTAAGTACCACAAATGGTTTAACTTTAGGCTCAAGCAGCCTTTAAGTTCCTCAGTCCAAAAACCTCTTAGTACCCACAACCCTGATTTCCAAGCGTATTGCACTTTCCCGGTGATTTTCGAAACAATTTCCTCATCAGCGGTAGCTGTGAGCCACATTTCCAGCACCGTCGTCATCCTGGCCACATCACCTTGTTTCGGTTTGGAATGCTCGCGGCGCTGCTCCCGAGCTTTGAACCCACCGCCGCCCCCTGAATTTTCCGCCCACAGTGGCGCACACCTGGCGTCGCTGGGAAATTGAAAATGTTTGTTGCTGCGGCAAGAGTCTGCAAAGTTGGCAAATCGAGATTGCAGTTTGCTGTGACGATGATGTTTACGAGGAGAATGTTACCTGCTGCCTTTCGGCTAATAACTGCAAGCCGCAGGTCCGTAAAATAAAAGCATTTGTATAATTACAATTACGCGGGAAATAAAAATACAGCCTAGCCAAACGCTTTAAATAAAATTCATGGGAAAACAATTTTCTAATATGCTCAACACTTTGAGGCTTGGATAAAGCAAATGTGAGCTCATGTGTGCAACCTGTTATTAAAATCATAAATCTGCATTAGCCGAGACTGGGTGGGCAAACAAAACGGCTTTATCAGCTAGGCAACGCATTTTTCATACTTTTTTGCCATACATAAATTTATTTAAGGCGCTCGTTCGTCTCTTTTTTAATAAACTCTCGCCGACGCTTCGCGCAGGGCTTATGTCCTGAAAGGCGTCCTTTAATTCATTTTCCATGCACACACTCACACACATAGACAGACTAAAAAAACAGCGGAAAATGATTAAAAACCACTTTAATACATCTTCTTTGTCACTCCAGCAAGCCGCGGTGCAGAAAAGGATGTGGATGGGTGGCCCTCGTTGGCTGACAGTGGGTCCTATAAATTGTGCTTGTCTAGGACTCACAAAAAAGGATTCACAACATTCTAGAAATTATAAAATTCAGTTATGCTAAGAGTTTTGATACAATAACAGTTTTATTGTTTTATTGAATTCAAATTACAAAAGGGTTATTACACTTATTATTTGGATAATTCCGAATTTCTGAATAATAGTCTTCTAATTGCGATGGTGGCCAGCAAATCCTTGCCTCGCCCAGAAGAACTCCCATTAAAGTCATATATATGACTAGAAACAGAGAAAACTGAAGACTTTTCATGTTTGAAATCAACTGATCTCAGTTGCTGGATTACCAAGCCTATTTATACGCGATTTTAGATGTACTTAAGTGATGCCCCTCTTGATGATGACCTTATTATTGAAACATGGGAATTTTTTATTTTAAGGGAATTTAGCCTCACTTGATGATAACCTTAACAGTGAAACATGGGAATTTCTTATTTTAGGGGAATATTGCGCTCAGTATGTGGATTCATTAAAATTCATTAAATAATAAATATATAGTACTTATCAGCAAAGTTTGGCAGCCAAATAATACGAGAACATTTATTGTTCATTCAGTGCAAATTAAATATTCTAACATTCCTTTTAATTTACAATGGGCGAATCAAATTTCCATACAAACCACATCCGTGTATTCATGAAAATATATTGAATTGCGAACAATAGGTTAATATGAATAACTGGCCTAATTAGCCAAACTTTAGGAGCCCCATTAAGGTATCAGTGAAATTTGTTGATGGCAAATTGCGCTTCTTGGGTGTATTTATCGATTTTGTAGCTACTTCTTTTACCGAAAATAAAACAGGACTCGCATAGGATGAAACAGACAGAAAAAAAGTTCAAAATTACAACGCATAGTTGCGGTCAATTGTTAGTGCAAAATACCCCAAACAATTAGAAACCACAATTGCTGTTCTGGCCAAGGGAGAACTTTTCATTTTTTCCGGCAGGCTGCAGTGCAGGCTGCACTTTCCTCTGCCACTTTTCCGCACTTTTCGCCCCTCTCCTCCTTCTCCTCCTTGCCCCCTCTGGAGTTTTCGAGCTGCAAATGCATTCTGAGGTTAATGCTCGCAGCCAAACGAAGGGCGAACATCGAGGCACCCACAGTTTTTGCCCACTTCAGTCCTTCGGTTCGGTTTATAAACTTGCCCGGCCAATGCTGTCCTGCCAGTACATTTGGCAAATTTTCTTTCTCCTCGGAGCTCAACTTTCCTGCAGCTGCAGTTTTCCAAACCCAACCAAACCCAACCACCCGATCCGCCCACTTGGCCATCCCTCTGTCAAGTGAGGCGGGCATAATGCGATTTTAATACAGATTTCGCCCGGCTCCCCAATGGTTCTGAAGACTGAAGTCTGTCATGTTGCACGACACTCCCCAATAGAGAATTGTGTATGTAATTTATAAGCTCCTAACTGTTTATTTGCTGGCCAAAACCCAACCATACATTTGGGTCGCACTCAATCGGTTGATACCTGCGTATCCGGCCAGGCACTTAAGCCGCTTACAGCTTTTGCTCATTTTGCGAAAGTTCACTCTGACTTTTGTGCAATTGAATAATTAGTTGGCAGATTTGAAAATTAAATGAGTTTCGGGATTGGCAGGAACCTATGAAATATTCGAGCCACCCAAAAACGGACATTTGGGCTAGTTAATTAGCTTTATTTGGTTAATTAACGGATGTAATGTGGGAACTGATTATGACAACTATTAGTGCAACATTAAATATGCTTTTAACTTAAATAGTTTTGAAGCATCACCAATTATGAATGTATATCTTACAGATCTCTTACGTAATCGAGAGTTTTAGTCAGCAGAAGCGAACGTCTAATCCTAATCCATTAAACTTCGCGTTTCAAAAGCCTTTTCCCCCGCAAATCCCATACTACTTGCTCCACTTTTTGTTGTTTTTTGGGGCTTTTCACCTTCAACTCGTTCGCTTTTGTTTTAAAGTGTGTCGGCGGCTGAGCACTTTAGTACACCCAAAGCACCCAAAGCCGAACTCAAACGCCAACGGTTTTTTGGTGGGTGCATTCGAGGGTGGCTCATGCTTTTACAATCCTATTAAAGTATCAGACAATCTAATCAACGGCAGGCGGCAGCTCAAAAACCGCGCGTCCTGCACACGCGCTAAACGTTGCCAAAAAGCGACGACCGCAGACAGGACGAAAGCTCAGCTCAGCTCGCCAGGATGGGTGGCCAAGTGGGTGGTGGGTGGTGGGCAGCCATTGGAGAGTGGGTGGCAGATCAGCAATTGCTGACGCCATGGCTGCTCGTTGACAGCCCCTCCACAGCGCCAATCCCCCAGCATTCGGTCTACAACTAAACACGCAGATAGACAAGCAGATAGCAACAACAGCCATCACAAGAATGCCAACAATGGCACCAAACAACAATCGCATTACAAGGCAAAATGTCCAGTAAAACAGGCGGAGGCAGAGTCGACTATTTGATGGCTTTTGGGGGCTGGCTGCCAAGGGTAGCAGTAATGGAAAGATGGATCCCACTTTCTCGGCCAGCGCAGGTGTCGTGAGAAAGTCACGATGTGTTTGGAAGAAACTATCACGAGATTCACGCAGATTTATCTACAAAATATCATCATTAACTGATCATGCTTTGCAAGTTTCAAAACTAACTGATACTAAAATAACTATTAAATCCATTTGGATTTAATCCATATCCATATGGATAGATCTTTATGTCTTGCCTAACTTTTCTTGACCACAAAATGTCATACATTATAATGAACTAGTAGATTCAGTAGGTTATAAGAATATATCATGCTGCTTTTTTATTCCCGTTAGTATTCCCTTTAGTTGAAGCCTCACGCAACCATCTCCGTTAGTAACTTTTGCCATCGGAGTCGCATTGTTGGCTCGGTCTGCGTCAGTTTAATTTGAATACACTTAAGTGTGTTGCGGTGTGCCTGGGAGCCGTTACGAGAATTTCCAATTGAAAATCACTTCAAGTTTAATTTGATTGCCGCTCCGGCAGCTGAGAGAAGTGGTTAGCCATCCCGGTCTCCGATTCTCGGAAGCCAGCGCCAACCGAGTCGTCGGCACTGCCATTCGATTTTGCGTAGATTGTCTCTCGATTTTAATCACATTTCGTCCCGACATTAATATTGATGAAAACTTGTTGTGTTCTGCATAATTTCTGAGGCATCAGTGGAAACAGCAACATGTTTACGGTCGGTCCCTAGCCCCCAAAAATAAAGGGAAATACCCGGACTCGCATTCGTATTTCCTTAAGTTTCGGTCGGTGAAGTTTCATTACTTGATTATTTCAGCGTGGGGCAGAAAGAAAAGGAGCTGAAAAAATGCACGACGAACGAAATTAAATCTCCAGGAGGCAAAGTCAACGAAAAAGGCCAAATGGAATGCGCCACGCAGACGAAACGATACGAAACGAGTGGAGTCGAGTCGGGGGCTGAGAATGTAATGCAATCAAGAAGCCAGAAAGCGGAGAGCCCCAAAAATCAGTTCACAAAGAATGCGGAATACACTCTACGAGTGAGCTCACCTTACAGCCCCCTATCCGCGCCAACTTAAATTGAATTTTTCCGACTTTGGTTCTGGCACTAACAAAGGCTTAACACTTTATTAACTTAATGCCCCCATCCATCTTCGGCGGTGGATGACCCCCGCCAAGGTGTGGAGGGTACCGACGTGCCCGGTCATAATCATCTTTCCGCCACAACGATGATGAACCCATTATGCCGCCCACAGTACACATTCCAGGTGAGGGTAAAAAGAAGCAACAAAAATTGGATTTTCATTATTTACAGCATATTACACACACATCCTTGTGGCCCTCGAGTCCTGCCGGCCCGGGTATCGTGTATCGATAGGCATATGTGCCTATATATGCATCAAGTGGGTGGGCTGGCCTTTATTCGCATGCAACGCGGCGTATACGTAACGACAAATACAAATAAAAAAAAGGGCCAGGACGAGTGTGAGATAGACAGACAGGCTGACAGGATGGACCCTGTGGGCTAGGAAATTAATTAAATTAAGTCAACGAAAAGTGAAACGCCAGACGCACATAGTCGCTGGATTCCCACACACTTATGCACTTCCTGTTATCCTGCGAGCAGGAAGCCCTTGCCCGCAGGACACAGTCTTTGACATTCATCGCCCCCCTCGTCGCTCCTCAGCGCTGCTCATCACTTTCAGTTGCGATGCTGCCGCCATCCGCGATAAGCTCGCTTCGTTATAATCCTAATTAAATATTTAGGTTTACTCTATGGCTGTATTTACTCAGCTCCCCCTTCGTGTCCTGTTTTCTGTTTTTGCCCTGCTTTATCTGATAAGCCGTTCGCTGGATGGGCAAGGGTTAATTGCATTAGAGTTATGACAATTGCCAGCAAATTTGAGTTGGCAAAAAATAGCGTAAAGCAAATACGAAATGTGATTGCGAAAACAAACTCAAATACAGAACGAGACTAATTAGATAAAACTTGCCACATTGAGAAGCGCCAAGAGAAGCGCATTGGGTTACAGTTGTGCTGGCCAAACTAAAAAGGATTCTAGCATTATTGTTAAAAACTGTATTCTTTTCGACTATACGAAATATGGAAAGCACTTCACCAACAACTTCGCAGTCCAGACAGGATCAAATACTCGGCTGATATGGGAGGGTCCTGGAGCCCCTGAAATGTTATCTGCTTTAACAATTCCCCCCAATAGCCAAACATCCTCCCACCATTTTCATGACCGTCTGACGTTTGCCGGCGCAGTTGAGACAGGGCGCAATTTGTTTTAATCAACAAAGTCGAAAAAGGGGCACGTAGATCTCCATTCTGTGAGAAATTAAATAAACTTTGTGTTGGCCAAACAATTTGCCCATCGTCCGCCTCCGAAGCGTCTGCGGTTTTGACCGCCGTTCCAGACACAAAAAAGCGAGGGGCTACAAAAACGCTGACGGGCATCCTGGACGAAGGTTCTTTCGCCAAGGGCTCGGACGTGACTGTTTGGCAAGGATAAGGTCGTGCAGCATGCACTCCTTTAAAGCGATTTAATAATGCACCAAGCTCGGGCCAAGGACATTCATTTTCTTGAGCACACAAATTTGTCATAATGAAGTCGAATTCTCGGCCTCCACGCTTAGAGTCCAAAAGTAATAAGCAATACGGATAAATGAAAATTCCAAACGGAGAACATAAATTATTTCAAAGGCTCTGATTTATTGGCTGACCACAACAAATGCCACAAACAAGCCGAGAAAGATTTTCTAAAAGGAAGACGTTTGGCAGACTTCTTTGGAGATTTTAGACAACTGCAAAAATAACGACCACTTCGTGATGTCCTTTAATCCTATGTCTGTTTGAAATTATTTATATATAGATTAGGTTCTTTTTTATTCGGGTGAGAGCAATATTATTTCGCTGTTCTTTGAGCTATCGCGGCATTTATTGTGTGTCCATTGTGGGTTATCAATAAAGCAAATTGAATTTGCTGCGGTGCAAAAAGTGCCACTGAGGTCGATCAAGATAAATGTCGGCGGGAGAGCGATGCCAAGAAAATGGGAAATTGCCTCGAAGACAGTTGAAGCTTCGGGCAATTGTTTGCCGTGGTTTGTCATTGCTTGCGAATGTTTGTTTTGTGATTTTCGTGGCGTTCAGATGAAATAGTCAAGTGAAATGGAACTCACGGATTGTTTTGTCTTGTGGCCCCTACAATGATAAATGAAAGAGGTTAGCCGTTGATTTGGGGATACCTTCTTTCAGCTCTCACCCGCATCGCAGGCTTTGACATCTTCATTCGCCTCACAACCTGCTTATTTATTTATCATCCTCACATACTTTGAATGTAATGAATCAAATCGAATCGAATCGAATGGGATCGACTCGCTTCGGTTTGAATCAACTTTGTGCGCTGCGAGGCGTAAATGTTTTATGGAATGATTTATTATTCGAGGCCCTATCTGGAACCGCTGGCAGCGGGGGCGTGGCCAGGGGCTAGGCCATAAAACATGACCCCTTATTTGTTGCTCCTTCTGCTGGTCCTATTTGGCCCGAAGGTCCGAAGGAACACGTCAAATCGATTGTTAACAACTGAGCTAACAAGAACAAATGTCGTTGGGATTGAAAAATTGTTATCTCTTTGTCTACGTGTTGTTTTCCTCTTTTTTTCCACATTTGGATGGTGTGTTTGTAAGGTGAGGAAAAGCGTTGGCATCGTGGATATAATTAATGATGCTGTGGCGACAAAGAAATCCGAGTTTTTCTTTGTTATCCGGAATTTAATTAGTGGTCGAGCAAATCCCTTTGAACTTGACGGTGGCGGAACCTGATTGGTACAAATTCAAATGCTTTTCTAGTCTCCCTCGGTGGTTTTTCCTGCCAATGTACCCCCAACTCAAGCTCACTTGAAATTAATTACTTTGATTGCGCCGCCTTTAATTACATGCATCCATCTACTTCTCTCTCTCTCTCTCTCCGCTCGCTCTCTTTTATTTCTCGTCCTCATCGAAAACACACACAAATGAAATTGGGCATAAAACAATGCACTTCCGCTTTACCCCGACACATGGCTTCCTTTCGTTTCCGCTTTAGCGCCATTTTGCATCCCGCCCATCCGCAGAGTTCAATAAACACCAGGTCCTAACGCCTGGAAAAAAAGGAGTAATGGAGTAGTAAGCCAAAGTAAAGCAAAGAGGGCATTGAAATTGTTGCCTGCTTTATGTTGTCATTCCATTAATTATCGTTCGTTATTTTAACTTTTAGCAGCACCCCCACATCGCCCTTGTGCACAGTCTGCACTTTACAAATACATAGCTCCACCTCATAACGTTGGCCAACTCTTTTTGCCTTTAGTCATCTTTTTTCCTTTCCGATTGCAATTTTTTGTCAACGCCTTTTGTTTGCACATTAAATGGCATTGGCTAGCCAGCGCCATGTGCAATTGTCCTGCCCTCCATCCCACACCTCCACATCCAGCACCTCCGCTCTATAAAATTCCGATGGCCGATGGTCTGGGTAATGAATTACTAGCCACATGCTTTTTGTCTACCGCCCGCTGTCTCGCAACAATGACATTGCAGTTTTTAGCCGCCGCCAACAATTTCAGGGCCGCAGACGATTCGGGATCCTCCACAGGATACTGCCCCCAAAAGCGAAGCACCCATAGGCCCCACTGCACGCGTCTGTCTGAAAATTATGCGACTTTAATTGTTATATGGCCATGGCCACTCTTTTAAATACTTGGCATTGAAATACGGCCCAGACGCGACATTTTAATTAAGATGCTTTCTGGCAGTTAAGTGCAATCAGATAAAGAGTTTTTAAAAATGCATATATTCATTAATATATAGATTATGCTGCATTATGTGAATAAGCGCTGATTGCTTATACACACACGAAGTTTTATCATAAAAATGTTATAATTATTTTAAGGCAGGTACTGTTTTGATTTTGCCAAATAAGAAATTTTATTAAAATGAAAATCGCATCGCCATTCCTAATCTTTTACTAGTATTTGCACTTAGACAAAAGACCTCTAAATCCCCGTATTTAAAGCAATTGCAAGAGTGCTGCAAACAACAAATCCGGCGCTCAAATAAAGATTTTTCACTTAAGCAGCTCTCAGTTCGAGGAAAATTCTCTAGCGCCCGAATGAAAAATGAGTTAGGGCCGCCAGCATTCATCAAGCCAAGTGCCGAAATGGGGAAAATTGTAATGGGAAAACTAAGAAAAGCGTCGAGGGCGAGAATGCCGAAGCGGAAATGTGACACGTTGTACTTGAATGCTTCGCCTGGAAAAGCGTTTCCGGTTGCCGCAAAAATTAATTTCATTAATGCACGAAACTGGAGCTGGAGAAGCGAGCCAAGGAGGAGTAAGACTACGCAGGGCCATTAAGTTGGCTCGCAGTTTATTCAGGGAACATCACAAACGCAGCAATTAATATCCTATTCAAACTGCTTCTTCAGCTTGGCCAGCTGGATGAGGAATTCATCACGAACGGCCCGCCTCTCGTCGAGTTTCTCCAACGACACCAGCTGCTCGCACTGCCGTGCAATCTCCGCCAGCGTTTCCCGATCCTCCTGGGTATTCGGGGTCTCTCCATAGGTGGCACTCACCGCGGAGATTTCCCCGCCAAAACGCTGGAAGTAGTCAGCGACACCACCAGGCGCATTTAGATGTGCTGTCTCCAGGGATCCAAGTAAGGCATATCGCAATCCCAATCCCTGGCTAAGAACTCGATCCACATCGGCCACGCTGAGGATACCGGAGCCCACCAGGCGCCACACCTCGTTCAGGATGGCATACTGAATCCGATTGGTGGCGAAGCCCTGAATCTCTCTTTTTAAAGTTACCGGACGTTGGCCCAGGCTGAGCATTAGGTCACGGGTTCGCTCCACCGCACTCGGGGATGTCCAGGGAGCTGGAACAATCTCTACCAGGGGTATAAAGTAGGGCGGATTCAGTGGATGAGCCACTAGCATCTGTTTAAATACAAAGCATTTAACTAAGTCCAGGGTAAGAATTGAACTTGACCCACCTGTTGCCTCTTTTTAAGCCCCTCGCTGTACAGCGAAGGCATGAAGGTGCTCGTGGAACTGGCCACCACTGTCTGCTCCTCCAGCAGCTCATCCAACTGGGAGTACAGCCTCTTCTTCAGTTTCAAAACTTCGGGAACACACTCCTGTATGTGCACCGCCTCCCTGGTTAGTTCCTCTAGTCGAGTGGTGACCCCGATCAGGGCAAACTGCTCCGAGGCCCGTATATTGCCCCGCAATGCGCCCTTCTCCTCCAGACGATGCAGATCCTTGTCCAGTTCCTGCAGCGCAGTGGCCAACTGGCTCTCCAGGATGTCATACAGCTGGACACGATAGCCAGCTGCCGCGAAGAGCATCGCCCACGCCCTGCCGATCAGTCCACTGCCCACGATCCCAATCTTTGGGCTGCTCATTTCGAACTGTCATCGCGCAGCGTTCCTAATGTACGAGTAAGTGGTCTGGATCAGAACGGAACTGCAGATTTATCGCCATCGGTTCAAGTTCAGCCCACAATCACATCAGTCATGCGCCATTGTGCCCCACTATTGATAATAAATTGTTTATTTATGAACGTACACTGCGAAAAGGGCCGTTAACCCTTTCAAATGTGCAAATTTTAATTTAATTTTCAAATCAGAACTATTTAATATACTAAAATCTTCGCTTTATAAAGATGTAAAAAAAACTATTTGATTGCTTTTGTTCTGGTTCTGAATTTAAATATTTATAGCTTAACCAAATATTTATATATTCCTTTAGTTTTTTTTTATAAAGCTTTAATTTTATTGGGGTGGTCTTCTCTTGCTCCTTATGGCCTCCATGACTTGAATGAAAAGTTTCACAGTGCCCAAGTGTTCGGTGTTGGTTGAATTGGTATCCCAGAATGTAAAGCGGAATTCAAATAAGCCCTCTGGAAAAGGTGGAAGTATATCAGATCCCAGAATTCCATCTCGTGTGCTTAGGTGACCCTGAAGTTACAAATATAAGCAAGTAATTCTCTCTTGCAGGAAGCTTAGCATCAAAATTACGGAAAATGGACAGGAGTGGTTAACGTTGGTATATTGTTTAAACAATTTCCAAACGATTAGGGCGTAGGGAAAGTAGCTTCTCTTTTCGACCACCTCGCAAAATCCAAACTTTACGTCGATAAGAAATGGCTGGAACTGGTTGCTGTAATCCTTTTTAAGGACCTGAACGCGAATCTGCAGGCAAAGGCTGAAGTATCGAGTTGTATCTTGAATTCAGAACTTACCATTGGGCGTACTATGGGCATAAACAAATCGCAGTCCATGTTGACCATCGCCACATTCCAATTGATGGCCTTTAAGCGACATGAAACATTTTTTAACCGCAGCGGATTTTCTCTGCAATCCACCTTTTTCAGCTTGTAAATCATCTGAGACTCCAGCTAATAATTAATAGGTAAGTTAATATCTATACCGAAAATTTAGAACGAAAACTCACTACTTGCCACATGAGGCAACTGCAAAGAATCACCAGTAACGTAATTTTCATCGTTCTATGTGCCACTGAATTTAAAAAACTCCAAGTTATACCTTTCCTCAGAATTAAATGAGTCTGTATATAATCTGTTTATAATTGTTGTGTGGAATGATCCAATCATTTGAACTTTATCTTGTTTGAAATCATAAAGCATGAGTGTTCAATACTAGCTAACATGAATGTTTGGACTTGCAGATACCTGTTACTCTATTAGCCAGCTTCAAAATTAAATTTAATTATTAAAAAATAGGTATAATATCGTTGCATTACTTTAACTATGGAATGTAAATGGTAACAGTCTTAATGCTTCCATTTCCTTGTTAATTAAATAGACCCACCAAAGTTATCATATTAAAGCAACAGATAATTAGTAGCAGTAGTTTCTCGAGTCCTTACCCTGAAGCGCTTTTAGGCCAGATTCGAGCTGAGATTGCACAAAGGAAAACCCTTTGAAGTCTCGACAAATTTAATAATTAATTTCGGCTCACATTTACTCGTATTGTTTCGGTTCAAGTGCGCTGTCCACCAGGCACCCCGCCACCCCCAACACCCCTTCACCCTGCCATTTACAGTCTCATTAAATTTAATTGCTTATCAACTTTGAAGGCTCTGTGAAATTCTCGGCAGCCCATTAATTGATAATCCCATATTTTGTGATTTATTAAAGCATAAGCTTTCCCTTTCAGCGATAAGGATGGGCACATATATGTATGTACATATATACTGAGAGGTGGGAGTGTGACATGCCGCCCAGCTGACAAAAGCCTGCATGTAATACTTTTATGCATATTTCGCGCATATTTTTCTGACATTGTAAGTGGCTGAGGCTGCCAGCAATAAATTATTGAATAAGCACTGCGAACAACAACTACAGCACAGCGCCAAAGAAGCCCGGCAGAGGAAGAGACAGCAGCAGAGGCGCTGGAATGGTGGACTGGAGTTGTGGGACGACGAAGTCTCGTTTTCATATGTAAACCACATTAATCATACGCCCCGTTTGCGTTTTCATTTACGCCACTGACATGCGAGTGGTAAAAAAAAGAGAGAGAAAAATGCAAACGAATGAATAACAACAGCAATAACAGGAGCCGTACAATCGGAGTCGGAATCGGAATCGGAAAAGCGGTTGGGCGTAGAGGATCCGATCCATATCCCCAGACGAAACTGTTAGGCAGCCGGGTTAAATCAGCCATGAAATGCCATCTACACTATGGCAAGCCATAAAAATAATTCAACAAAGGGCCAGCCAGAAATATTTATACACATTGAGAGACTCGCATTTCACTTCATTGCATTTAAATGCTTGTTAATAAAAATGGAAAACGGAAATCAATGCCAGATGCAAAAGGAGAGCCGTTCAAAAGCGTTTGCGTTCACGTTTACGCTTACAATTGCTGGTTTCCCCTTTTTCCTTGTGGCCAAGTGCTCAATGGAGAGGAAGGCAAAAGGTAAAAAATTAATCCGAATTTCGATACGCCAATTAAGCGGCATATTTTATTTACTTGCCATTTATTGATATTTATTGGGAAATTTAAAAGGGAAATCCGTAACTGGTTTCAAAGCCTATCCAAATGTACATTTACCTTATTTATTCGCAATTTTAGGGCTTCACTTGCATTTACTCGTTATTGTAATAAAATGGCGCCACTTGCAGGTGCTCCACATTCGAAACTAATTAAATTAGAAATGCCCAGGTCACCTTAAAGCCAAAGGATCCTCGCTGCTCCAGCTGCATCCCCCGACGCCAATCAAATGCGGTCAACTGTCACAGGAGCAGAAATCAAAATCACCAACAAAAAAGTTAAAACAGCTGTAGTAGCATTGGCAGCCGCTACAAAAAAAGGCAACCTCAAAATCAATTAATTTTATTGGCCATCTTCCCTCGCCCAGAAAATCCATCCGTGTGCGGAAAACAGAAATGTCATTGTGGTGAAAAACTATTTCCCAAACAGAGTGCAATCCTCCGTTTATTTCGACCTTTTTTTCGTCCTGTCACTTTCGGCGAGGGTATTATGGTTCAGCATCTCTAACGGCCTTGTAATAAATTAAATCGGTTTAAAGTGATTATTTCAGAAACTATTTTGTACATTCGAATGGCAGACGAAAGGGAATGGGTTTATAAATTCGATTTTCAAGAGGTGAATCTTTAGTTTTAAACTTATCTAACTCTATTTCAAATCCTTAACTTAAATTATGTGTTTTATTTTAGGCTTTAAAAATCTGTTATAAAATATTTTCTATGCGAATGTGCTTCGTACAAATACAATACGGAAGATAAAGATACTTTTCACACCATACTTCTATGCACCTTTTAAAATGGTTTTAAAACCCTCTAAATTTCTTTGATGGAAGGGTATTGCAGCTTCGTGGAGCAAAGACAGAGCCACTTGTCCCTATTTTTTATATCCTTTGTCATTGGGCAGCATCTAAATCTGAGTCTATCTCGTCTCTGACATTGACAAAAGTGCAAAGGATTAAAAGTTGTACACGGAGCCGAACAAAAGCCATTGAGAGGTAACCACATAGATACACACGTTCGTACACCCCGCCGGATTTTATACACTATTTTTTTTTACAGCCTCACTGAGGAATTGAAGTCACGTAGTTTGTGTGCAAATTTTTTGCCGCTGCGTTCACAGGGGGAAATTGGTCGTGTCCGTGTTCCGTGTCCGTGTTCCATGTCCGTGTGCGCAGCGGTCCCTTTTTTGATTTGGTTATGTTGCTAAATTTAATTCTTGCTTAGCCGCCGCACTCTCTGATTAAATTTTGCCTCCGACACTTACGTGATTTCAATGCGTAATTTATGCCAATAAGCCGTAGTCGAGGCCATATGGACTGGCCAACCCGAAACCCGGAGTCTGGCAAACTTTTAATTAGTTTAGTGTCACTGGAAAGGCCTGGTTGGGCAGGACCCCATTGCATTGGTAGGGTATTTGTTTTGAGGAGGTGCCAAGTGGCAAACACACTCGGGTATTCAGAGATTTGAGACTCCGAGATTTAGTGCAGATCCTGCAGATAACCGCGCTCACGTGTTAATGTCTGTTTGCTCGCCTCGAATCGCCTGAATGCCATGTGTGTCGTGGGCTTTCCTCTGGCTTAGATTGTAATCGGGATCCGGATCCGTTGCCTTGGCCACACTTGTCACCCGGCCACCGAGATTTGTCCTTTGGTCCTGTGAACCCCACCGCCTCTCTCTCTGACCCCGAGTGTCCACCCCCCCATTTTGCCATCCAATTAACTTGATGTCGTCGCAGTTGCTCCGTTCCGAGGTGAAAAGTCGCAGCCAAATCAAATGTGCCGAAGCGGGGAAAAGTCGCGTGCCTGTCAACAAAGAGAAATCTCTGCCAGTGTAGGTCCTGGCAAAAAGCGGCCAAAGTTTGCCTTTGAATACTCTTCGCAGGACACGGAATGGGGAAAGTGAGCGCTCGAGTCCTGCGAGTGGAATCTTCAAAGGGATTCCCCTTTCAGAGAGTTATATTACGTGAGTAACCCAGTTTTCCCAATGGTCTTTTAAGTCAGTTTAATGAAACGGGAGGAAATTTATATGGATTGCAGGAAATGACTTTATAATATAAGGGGTATATTTCTGAAAGATATTATATGAGATGTATATTGAAACAAGATATCAGTGCTCCTTAAATTACATACATTATTAGAAACCATAAACTTATCAAGGCTCGAGAGAAATCTTCCCCATCGTTTTTTAATGTTCAAACTACCTTCTAAGCTAATAGGACAACAATAGGGCATACGATTTTCAATATCTTCCGGAAATAAATGCACCTCCCTCATTGCTTCTGGCTTTGTTTGTCCTTCTGGCTCTTTGCCGTTCGTTTGCTGGCGTTCAGCCCAATTTAATAGTTTTTCGATTTGTTGAAAAGCGAATGCCAAAGCACAGAAAATAAATTGTCACAGAAATGCCGGCCAACTTGAGCTGTTCGCCTGATGCTCCCCAGTTAACCGCAAAAACCAGGGCCAGAGATCCGATGACAGAAGACAGAGCCCAGAACCAAGACAGGCAGAAAGGCAAAGTTTCCTGCAGGAGCCACTCGATGCGGAGCTCCTTGGCCTTATCTCTATCAGTTTCGGGAGCAAAAAAGCGCAGCGATGTCCTTGTCGTCACATATCGAGTGCAAAAAGTTCGACGACTTGGCGCGTCCGTCGATGACACCCAGTACTTCCTGCCAGTTTTCAGCAAACCACCAGGAACACTGAGAAAAATTGTTGCCATACTTGCCAGACCAAGAGAATTATACAACTCAAAATAAAAACTCAACATCACATTCCTTAAAGTTTAATACAAACTATATTGCATTCCATAAGTTGATTTATGTCTAAATGGTTCTGCCAACTCTTATTACAGTGCACACAAAACAACCCGTTGAAAATCTTTTCTTCTCCACTAAAGTCTCAAGTGAAGTTGTAAATAATGTGGTCATGATGGGGAAGTGGGAAGTATTCAATTGAATTCATAGCGTTTTGATGGCACAACCCTCGTTCCCCCGAGATAATTATCAACTTAATAAAAAACCAACTAACTGTCATTTAAAATGCCCCATAAAATCGCATAAAAGCGCATAAAGTGCCCGGCACACATCGTTCTCGCTGCAACTCGTTGTAAATATGCTCGTGCTCGACATGCACTCAATGAATGAAATGTGTGCACAATGTTGAAAATAGTTGTGACCCCGCCACCCCCTTCGCACTCCACAAAGTGGGGGAGTTTCCTTTTGCTGCTCACGTTGTTGTTGTTGTTGCTCATACGGCTGGCGGGGCAGGCGACTTCCGCTTATGTGGACAGCACTACAGCATGATAAATTGATGTTTGCCGCCCTTAAAAATGCAATGAAATATGGGAGACACCGGGGAAGGCTAGTGGGAATGGGAAAATTGCAAGGCGGCGCAAGTGCCGAGAAAAGTGAGTTCGGAAAATCATCCCACAAATCGGAATGCTCTCTTTATGTTAATATTTGTGTACAGATAAATAAATATCAAAAAGTAACGACCAAACATTCAAACTGAATGTTTTACAGCAGGCAGCTTTTGCAGTGAAGCACAACGGCGCTGCCACCTCGTACAAAAATTTCCTAAAGCTTCCGTTTCAGTACGGCAGATGCCGCTCCATAGAATAAAATTCTACAAACAGATGGCGCCCTCAATTGTACAAAATCAGTGAATAAAATTATATAAAATTGAGCAGTCAAAAATCAATTTAAAACCATAATTATACATTTACACAACCCCCAACTAGAAATATACATTTTAGTTTTTGTATTTGATTTCAATAGTCATTTATTTGCATTTGTATTATAGAATAATATATTCAGTTTGTTTTTGTAGATAATATTGTAGATAAACCTGCAAAGATAAAGAAAAAACCAAATTAGTTTTCATTCAAAAATGCTTCGCTCTTCTGATATATGAATAATTTTATCAGTTGGGGAAATCTCTTATACAGCATTGATTTGCTCAGTAAAAATTCGGACTTTTTTTTCATCCTTTCAAATAACTGTGTATAATATTTAATTTTAGTTACCTTTTCAAAAAGACGTAAGTTACTACCAACATACTCGATCAGTTGCCTTTGTGCGTAAAGAAGTCTGCAATAAGAAATATTTAAATTAGAAATATGAATATAAATGTTAAAAATATTCCAAATTTGAAATGATGTATCAGTTGGGGAAAAATGACTTAACAAACAGCATGGCTTTATCTCAGTCTAAAACCACGGACGGTATTGTCTTTATTTCAAACACATAGTTAAAATTTTTATTTATTTACCTTTTCATTTAAGAAGTTATGATTCCATCCATCAATTATAGTTTTGATCGATATTTCAAAAGGAAACCTGCAACAGAAATAAAATTACGATTAGCATACTGATTTTTAAGTGTCATCAAGCATAAATTTGAAATTAATAATCAGTTGGGGAAAGAAGACATAAAATGTCAGCATGATTTTACTTTGTATAAATTCCACGGACGGAAATTATCATCATTCTAAATAAATAACTAAAAAATATTGTTAATTTACCTTTATAGTTCTGAAGAATGTCCAGTTTTTTTTGTGATATAAGACATACTATCTGTAATTATAGAGAAATAGGTTTGGTTAGTTGCATATATAAAATATATAAGATTCAATTTTATTTGTAAAGCGTTTATTTCAGACAGGGAAAGTGAACAGCACGGTTGTTTTAGGGTTCTACTCAGAAGAGGGAATCCTGAGATAGGAAAATATCATCATATGCAACGCTTATCAAAAAAAAATTCGTATCTAAGAAATATTTATGTCTGCTTACCTTAAGTATGTTCGGTTCTCCAATGATCTTCATTGAGCATCTGGGTCTAGATCATTTCTAAAATGCAAAGAATTATTCGTTGTTAATAATATGATTAAAAACCATTAAATTAATAAAAATGAAATGCTATATCAGCTTCGAAAAGTTTGTAACATGTGTGTTTCTAATGAACTATACTAGAAGTAACATCATATAAACAATGTGTGTGAAATTTTGAAGAAAACCTACCATCTTAGGACGATCTTGACCATAAGTCCCTCGAGAAAAACAAAGCGGCACAGGTCTGTAAAAAAGTTTTTTTTAATAATGACTTCTAATAGGTTTTTACATACAAATTGGTGCTTTGTTTTTATGAATCAGAAAAATATATCCGCATTTACCACTCAGTAGAACGAAAGTTAATAGATAAAGGTATTCATCATTTAAACTAGTGCAGCATATTACAAAATTTGATTTAAATCTTACCTTAATTGCTTTTCACAAATGAATTCAGCTTATTTCAGCATGATGTCTCTTTTGGAATCTGCAAAAGATAAACAGAGTTAGCAAATCAAAAAGTACTCATTAAAGTTATTTATTTAAAGTGAATTTCAGTTGCAAAATTTGCAGCCATTTAGATTTAATCACAAAAGTCGTACGGTAATTACTTTCATCAATAAAAAAATTTACAAACAAAATATACAAGTTTTCTTACCTTATGTTACGATTGATCCATTACATTATTTTCCATGTATCTGATGGATGATCTGTATCTGTAAATATACATTTGGATTAGTGATATGTTCCAATAAAATAAATGTTTGCTACTTGAAAATCTAATCAGTTACTATTAAATAGCAGCCTTGGGGTTTAATATCACGGATATCAAACGGTAATTACTTATCATCAATTAAACTGATTTAAGTGTATATATAGCTATTTAATTTTAACTTACCTCGTGATAAATCAATTGCCATGGAAGAACTTTCACGAAATCGTCACATTATTCTGAAAAAAACGAAATCTTAGGTTAGGTCTGCAATTTCATTTTTATTCATAGAAATTATTATTTAATGGGTTTCAGAATCCTTTTGGTTTAATTTTAAGTTGTGAATCAACAGCACTTTGTTCAGATTAAACTTATCATCAGAGAATTCTTTTTTAAAACATAATTTAGTCACATTTATCTTACCTCGATCACATTTTGCCAAAATGCTTTAAGAAAAATGGCGGCTCTTGTCTGGCATAGCTAAAAATAAATATAAAAAAAACTAGGGTTAATTTGTACTCTTTTTCTGTTTTCTAAACTTATACATTTATGATTTTATCAGAATCCTTTTGGTTTAATTTTAAGTTGTAAATCAACAGCACTTTGTTCAGATTGAACTTATCATCAGAAAAAAAAATGTCTCAATTATGAATGCATGGAAGTCTCATTCATAAATATGTGTTAGAAAGAGAAGACTACATACCATCGCGTGCAATGCCGGCTGTCCCACTCTCTTTTCACCGCTCGCCACGTGTTTTCTCACATTCTAGAACAAAAAAATGAGAGCTTAGTTATTTGCTTCGCACAATTGCATTTGAAAGCAATTCAGTTATTACATTTAGTTTATCAGTTGGCCGTTCTTATTCTTTCCACAGGAAAAGAATGCCAAATCTTGCGACTTGGCACTCGACTCTTCAGAAAAAGAACAATCATCAAGTAACTAATAAATTCACGCATTTTAATGTTCACTTACTTTTAATCCATTAATTGCAGTTGCATAAGATTGATATTTTAGCTTTTCTTTGTTTTAAAATGCATGACCACATGGCCTTGCATTAGAGTACACATTTTAGGGCTTTTCTTTCAAACACACCACTACTCTTCAAGAAATTTTCAATTAAAAGATATTTTTCTGGTTGCACGTTGCTTTTATAGATTTTTGTGATATTAGTGAGACCAGAGGATGTAAGGCGCAATTTCCATTAAGTTATCTATACAAGTATCGAATAGTGTATGGCGTTGCCCCATTTGTAAATCAATCGAATATAAATTAATGTATAATAATTTAAATAAAACAACTAAAATAGTGTACTTATTTGCACAAAACTACCTAGGAATGGCATATTTCAAAAAAATCGCATTGTTTTATTGATTAAATAAAAGTTGAATGTTTACATTTTGAATACTGCCGGAACTCACTCTTCTTCTTCCACGGTTTGTTGACAGTGTGACGTTCGCGATAAATAAACGTTTTTGCAGAATGTTTAATAATAAAAGCGATAAGCTTCTGCTCGAAATGGAGGAAGACGATGCTGCTTCCGAGGATCAGCACCCCCGCTGCGAGCATGGACCCACGGTTTTGTTCTACCGACAATCCCAACTTCCCGGGCAGGGATATTATGCATGTTCAGCCCATCGCGACTCAAAACTCTGCAATTATCACCTGCCAGCGGATCAATGGAAGGGACAGACCTCCAGGACGGCGCTCACCAAAAGAGACTATCCCTTGACATGCAGAAAAACAGATAATCCCGCCATTTGTGATCCCACACTAAGCCTTACAGCGCTTTCCCAGGACAAAGTCAATGCCCAATATTTTTTTGATGAAGCTGCACTCAACTTCTTGGCCAATCAGTGTGAGCATATAGGAGCTAGGTGGGTAAATTCACCAATTTATATAAGGCCTTACTGATCTCGCTATGTTAGCAAGGTAATCTGCATGGGCGCACCACGTCTACACTTCCATCTGCGACACAAACTGCAAAGTTTTCTGCTGGATCTGGATGAGAGATTTGCCGAGTATCTGGGTCCTGAAGAATTCTGTCTCTACAATATGTGCAATAATCACTTCTTTTACGATCGAACGCCCTTTGAAAAGTTTCTGGCAGATACCAGGTAATATATTTGTTCTTATGTAATGGTAACCGCAATTATAAAATGTCTCAATTGTCAGTTCCGATCAACTTGTGATAGTAACAGATCCTCCATTTGGCTGTCGCACTGAACTGATTTCCCACACCCTGCGCAGCCTCAGAAAACTGCATAATCAAATCAACCGATTGCCATCCACTCCACTGTCCATATTCTGGATATATCCCTATTATTCAGCTAACCACATCAGGCAGGAAATGCCTGAGCTTGAAATGTGTGATTACAGGATCAATTACACTAATCATCTTAGATATACGAATGTGGGCAAGCAGAGTCGGTTTTGTGGATCACCCGTGCGGCTATTCACCAACGTGCCAATGCGATTGCTTCAATTGCCCCCTGAAGAGGGCTATAAGTACTGCCAGAAATGCGATTGTTACACGGCCAAGGAGAACCTGCACTGCAACCGCTGCGGAAAGTGCCCCTCGGTGAATGGCCAAACCTACAAACACTGCGAGTCCTGCGATGCCTGCGTGAAACCCAACTATGTGCATTGCTCCGACTGTAGAAGGTGCACGCAGAAGGAGGGTCACAACTGCTCCTTCTACCAGACCAACCAACACTGCTGGCTGTGCGGCCAGAAGGGTCATATCGAAACCAAGTGCCCAAACTTTCACAAGAGAAAGACGAACTATACCAATGGCTGCCTTTTGTGCGGCAAACGAAATCACAGGGAAAAGCGATGCTCGTACCGCACAAAGTACTTCAGGGAACAGTGCTTTATGAACGAAACAACAATTCAGTGTCTTTAAGATACACAATGGCATTTCTTTATATACATAGGGGCACTTTGGACTATATGCATTGTAGTTCATAAGAACATCACTCCATGGATGAAACCTTCACTCCCATCCATAAACACCAGGCCACACATTTGTTTAATACAAAATTTATTTGTTCTTAACACTTTTCGTTGAATGTCTTACAAGTTCTTGAATTGCAACGGCTGCGCGCGGAATTTCTGATGCACATGACCACGATAAATTGTGGAATGAATTCTCAGCCCGCCGGATGAACGAACGGATTGGGGGAAAACGATTAAATTTTGAAAATATGCATTACGTTTAAACAGGTCTTTAACTTAAGCTTAGGTATAATTAATTTCATGTGGAAACACACCAATGCCTCAACAAGCGGAATGGATCTCTTCTTATCACGCCGCAAAAGAAATGATGACGTCGACATTGTTCACGCTCGTTGAGGTGAAAGTATTTTATTGGCTACGAAATGCATGGCTTAAGAACGATTGTATTTGCCCCAGATGTGCAGCATGAAGACGGAAGCGATGAAGAGCAGCGACATGACCAGCACGGGCACGGGACCACTGCAGCATGAATAATATTGGTAAAGTCTCATTAGCACTGGGCCTTCAATATAAATATAGCCGAGTTATTCACTTACACCTTGATACCGGGCGAGTCGTCCGTGTAGAAACGCCACATGCCACCAGTTCCGGCTCCGCCGGGAGCACGACTCCGGGCCGCTGTGGTGCTGGTGGTGGTCTTGCGCTGCTTCAGGGTGCTGCCGCCTCCGGATCCGGCGCTACGTGGCGCCGACAATTTGCTGGGGGAGCGCGATCCGCTGCCCACGGACGTTGAACTGGCTGGAGCGGGCTGGCAAATGCATTTTAATTAGTTGCCGCACTCAATTGCCATCTAGTTTAACTCACCATTTTGGTCTATTTGTTCCTCTGGACCGACTGACCTGGAAAATATGAACGGACGAAGTGGAATCTGAACGTGAATCTGAATCTGACGTGCTCGGCTTCGTGTCGCTTCGTCTTTTTTCGTTCCACGTCACTTTGGTGGTGGTACCGCTGGCGATAGGTCGTGACGCTGGGGTGACAGCTATCGGGCACCTAGACAGCTGGAGATGACAGGCTAAGGCAAATTAACTATCGGCTACTTTGGCTCAAAAATGAACTAGTAAAAAAACAAAGAAATAATATATTCAAGTTATGAATTTAATAGAAAGCAAAATAGGCTGAAAATATTAATTTTACAAAATCAATTGCACATATTGACAATTTAAATGAATCCTAGTAATATAATTGGGTATTAATATAATAAAATAAAATAAATGCTATTATTCTTGATTTCACTTGATTTAATTATATACTGAGTGAATTGCGAATAAAACTTAATCACTCATTTAATGGATAGAAATCAATGAAATCGATTTTGATAGCGTTAATGTGCAACCTTGCATGGAAGTTATTTTTAGATTTTAGCTGGGCAAGCGCAATTTTCTTGGCGCGCACCAGACAATTCGTAAATAATATTTTGGCTAAGTTTGTATGGGTTCGAATGCGAATCACTAACAAATATTATGTGACTTAAGCACCATGTATTGAATATTGTTAATCGGAACGGCCACACCGAAGCGCGGGCTCACTAAACGCTTTTGACATTTTTGCACATCTGCACAACGTTCACGTTAATTGCAGCGGCATCATCTTTGCTGGATTTCAAAGGCATTTTTTGCAGTGAAAAGAACAAAAAAGTGCTTGCATTTGTGGACTAATGGGTATATAAGGTCCTTCTGCTAAAGGAATGCCAAGTCATACAAACTTTTTGAGATTCCCCTTAATGGAAATAGATAAGACGCGGCGCAGTTGAAAGATTGCAAATTTACCGACCGACGCACATGAAAAGTAAAGTATGGAGGACATTGAATATTTAGACGAGTACAAGGACTTGGTGCTGCCAGGTGCGTGATTTCCGATTAAAATGCTATAAATACACTTCTAATGTGAATTGTCTGTGTACTTTGCGCGCGCACAGGGATTAAGTCGAGTGCTCCGCCAGCATCTGCCGGCGTTCCGCGGCAGCGTCGCATTTCATCGGACTCGAGCAGCTCGTCGTCGATTGATGCGGACATTTTCCAGAAGCTCTTCCATGGCAAGTACCTCGACGACGAACTGCTTAAGGAGGGCTCTGGCTCCAAGTCGCAGGACAGACGTCGACGCCCCCCATCTTCATCCTCCAGCGACGAGTCCAACGATGCCTTGGAAGCCCTCTTCTGCGGAAAGAGCAGCCAGTCGAAGCTAAGCAAGAGGCGCGAACGGTATGAGTCGTTCGATTCGGTGGACGACCTTGGTGGGCATTTCGGAATGGTTTCAATTACGCTTTTTATCAATCACATTTTATTTTATTCCTACACTTAGGCGAAGCCCTAATGCGTCCATCACACAGGCTGACCGTACCGAAGCCCAGTACCTCTCAGGCAGGTTCCAAAAAGTCACAAGATGCCATCCCACACAGAAGCATCAGCAATAGCAGCAGCGGCAACATTGCCATGTCATCTGGGCATACTTTTGCAAGTCCTAAAAACAAGAAAACCAATTCTGTGGCCAACAAGACAGCAGTATCTGCAAATGGTGATAAAGGGACTTCCAGCAAAAACAAGACGGTGACCATTGTAAAGCCCCAAAAAAAAGATCTAAGGCCTTCGCGGCTTGAACCCAAAACAGATCCGTTAAGTAAGTTCGATATTCTGCTACATATCTGGCTGTGCATAACCACTTCGTATTTTTCATAGCTTTGGGTAACTTATACGGGGACTCAGACAGCGATTCGTCCTATGAGTATGAATCGGACTTTTACGGCGATCAAGACTCCGATGAAGAGGATGAGCCGGTGATCGACATTTCAACGGACACAAGCAGGACCACATCGGTGGCGGGTAAGTCAGCGTTATTAACTAGTTGATACTGCCAACCCTCTGATAATATTCATAATATGTAAACACACATAAACCGTGTAGACACTGTGACACCTGTTGTTTCCGACGACGAGGGCCAGGAGCCGCAGAGTGAGCTGAATCAGCGTCCTGAGAATGATAAGGAGTCTTTTTTGAGCAGCACCTACGAACGCCTGCAGTCGTATTTGAGTAATCTCAGTTCCGCCGAGGCGCCGCCAATCTATAAGAAACAGAATAGTGCGAGAAAATCCCGCTCCAACGAAAAGAAACCCTCTTCTTTCCAACAGGTTAAGCATGCTAATGAGCGAACAGCGGGTAAGTGTGCACTAACGTCCATTGGGGCGTCCATTTCTGAGCGCCCCTGTGAACCCTTACCTCTGCTACACCCTTACATTTGTAACTTTTTCTGCTTTTTGTTTCGCAGCCAGTGACAAAGAGGCTAATAAAAAGGAGCGGGATTTGGAGCCACCGGAAGCGAGCAGCTGTGCGAAATCCTCGGCCAGCAAGGCCAGCGGTAGTCGCAAGCTGTATGAAGTAGATAACAATGCCACGCTTGAGGCTGTGGAGCGCATGAGTCTCGACCTGGCCGAGCAAATCTTGAAGATCGATGTGGAGCGATCTTACGAGTTCGAAAAGCGGTCTGGCTCAAAGTCGCGTAGCTTATCCAGATCTAAGATTCCAGCAGATTCTAGCACCTCGCAAATGGATCACGTGCGAAAACTAACCTACTCGAGCGAAAGACTTGATCAACCAGAACCCTTGGGCACCCAGTTGCGTCGGTCGAAGAGCGAGTCCTTACCAAAGCGAGGACGCCCTCGTGGCCAAAAGCAGCGTAAGATCCGTGCAGCAACCACGGAGGAAAAAAGTCCTAATGTCCGGGATGGGGAAGGAGAGCCAGTCAAAAGAAAACGCGGAAGGCCTCGCAAAATTATTCCAAAAGAGGAGCCTACGACAGCAGAGACTGCAAATCCAATTGAAAGCTTGAACACAAATGTCCCTCTCTCAATAGACACGAGCAAAGGAAACCCGGAAACGGAGAGGGTTAATTTGGAAGTGCCAACAAAACAAGATGAACCAATTAGCGAGTTGGACAATGCCAAAGAGCTCACAGGATCTACCAATTTATCCCAGGATGATATTAAAATGGCGTCAAGTCACCAAGAAACGGATCAGAAATGTGCTCCGGACAGGGTTGCGCTGGATAAATCTGAGTCCGCGCCAAAGGTCGAACAAGAACCTCATTGTAAAGTGGATACACCTACTGAAACATTTAATACTGCACTTGACGAAAGCAAAGTATCCGAAAGTGCAAAAAATCATATTAAATCGGAAGATAAAGGTTTATCTTCGGATAAGGAGAAAACTCAGAAGGAATCTCGCAATGGCAATTCGAAGGAGACAAATGATAATGAAAACTCGGTTAAAGTTACTAATGAAGTTGAATTACCAGTTGACATGGCTGAAGCCAAGGCAGTATCCGGAAATATTCTTGAGGAAGGCGATTCCCAACTTGCTGAGGATTTTAAATTGGCTGAAGAGATCTTAGCCGCTGAGGTTGGTAAGGGAGTTGAAGCCAACGAGGTACCAGTGACATCTGTGCAAGGAGAACAAAATCCAGTCATTGAAATTGTTAAAGAGTTAGAGCAAGAAACCATTCCACCAAACCATGAAAACCAATCTTCAGTTGAAGACCAAACTTTAGCTGATGAAGAAAATCCAGTGGAAAACCAGTCTCCAGTTAAGGAACCATCCTCTAGTAAGGATGAACCACCTGCAGAAGAACACTCCCCAGGTCCTGACCAAACACCTGTAGCGAAAAATAAACAGCATGACAAAGAACACAATGAAGCTTCCCAAGCCGAATCTTTGCCTGGTTCTGATGATCCATCAAGCTCAGGCACTCCATCCAATAAACAAAATCATTCCTCCCCAGCTAATACCCCCAAGAAATCGAAAGAAATTGAAGCTTTGCAAAGTTCGGTGCCCCGAAGAGCTCTTAGGTCTGATAAAGCAACTCCTCAAAACCAAAGGGAAAGTCGGTCAAAGCGGACACTGAAATCAGAGCTCACACTACTTATGGATGATACAATGAGACGAAGCAGTCCAAGACTAGGAAGGTCGCCAGCGGAAAGTCATTCCTCACAAGAACGCTCTCCGATGGAAAAGAAAGTGACAGTCTCCAAGTTGGCCAAAGATTTAATAACAATAGAAAAGGCAAAAGTGATAGAGCTAAAGTCGCTACCTGATGCGTCTGAAACTATGGATGTAAAGATAACCAAAACCACTACAGCTTCAGATACTTCCATACTGACCATACTAACTGATGAAAATCCTAGCTCCAGTAAGACTGAACAGAAGAAGTTGAAGGGTAAAGCGTTGAAGGTAAAAAAGATGAGTAGTACAGAAGTTAAGAAGGCAATATCAGATTCCAATGAAGACATACCTTCTTCTTCTTCCATAAAGTGTGTTGATTCCAGCGAATCGGAGCCGAAAGACGAAAAGGAGGAGATCTTATGTCCAAAACCGCCAATAGATTGTACCAACACGGATTTAGAACAATCTACGGCTATTGAAACTGATACCGAACAAGTTGAGGAAAAACGATCAAATCGCAGAAAATCACGCAGGATTCGAAATGAAAAATTCAAAACTGAAACGGACACACTTTCCGATCATTCGGATGTAAAGAAAGCTGAGAAAGTGCCATTGGAGACTCAGCAAAGTGATCCTGTCACTGCTAAGAAAGAGCGAAACTCCGGCAGATTAAGTCGTAAGGAAAAGTCTGTTATTAATGCGGACAAATCCGAAAAGGACGAAAGCCCGTCCTCCAAATCTCAGTCCACTGAAAGAACACTACTTTTAAATGAAAATCCTTCTAAAAAGGATAAAAAAACAGAGCAATCTGATAACACAAACGAAGCAGTAGTGGGTCCAATTGACAAGACGGAAACGTCAAAAAGCAGAAATATAATCGATAAAAAAAGTAATAAAAGTTCTGACAGTGTAATGCAACCGAGTGACAGGCTAAACCATAAGGAGTCAGCTTCTATAAAATTATCATCAAAATCCAGTCCCGAAAAAATCATGCAAGATCAGGATAAGAAATTGGATGCATTAAACGATGGCGGAGACTCGGATCCAACTATAAAAGATACCGGCGAGGACAGTAGACAGACTGATAAGGAACATGAAGAGAATAATACCAAACATGAGGAAGAGGGCACTGAGCCTATTTCAAAAGACTCTTCACAGGATTCAGCCAAACCCAGACTTTCGAAAACAAAGTCCAGAAACAAGGGTAAGAAAAACGAAAAGAAGACTAATGATAGTATTGCTGTATCTGATATAGAAGGTGCTTTCGGCACAGAAACCGTTCAAGCTACATGTTCTACATCTTCAGAGGCAGGGAAAAAGGACATGGTTAAATCTGATGAAACAAACGAGGAAGCAAACTTATCTGAAACAAAAATAGATCACGAGAATAAATTGGATGCAGTAATCGAAGGCGGAGACTTGGATCCAAATATAAGAGATACCGTGGAGAACCGTAGACAGATTAATAAGAAACGCAAAAAAGACGACACTAAAAATTATGAAGAGACAATTTTGAATACAGATGAAACAAAATATTCTTCAGGAAAGGACTCGGAGAATATTTCAAAACACTTTTCACAGGATTCATCTAAACTAAAACCCTCAAAAGCGAAGTCCAGAAACAAGCGTAAGAAAAGCGAACAGAAACCTAGTGATGGTATTGCTGAATCTGATATAGAAGGTGCTTTGGACGTTAACGCAGAAACCGTTCAAGCTACATGTTCTACATCTTCACAGTCCAATAAAAAAGACATGGTTAAATCTGGTGAAAAAAGCGAGGAACCAAACTTATCTGAAACAGAAATAGGAAGAATAAGGAAACGTAGGCAGGCTGTTACCATTGAGAATACCAAAGATGATTTTCAGATTACTCCGCAAAATGAAAACCAGAGCATTGCCGGTTTCAATTCTGAGGAACAGGTACCACGGCCAGAAAGTGTTGACTCCTCCGATACTCCGATTATGAAAATACCGACGAAAACTTACCTAATGTGTACAAAACACAAAACATCGCTATTGACCGCCTCAGAAGATCCTGATACTGTCCCTGAGCAACAGAAGTTGATCACCACAACAAAAGGCGACTCTAATACTGTGAGTGATGTATTGACCACAGAGGCGCCTGATCTAGATGATGCCAATAATTTGGAAACCAGTTCGTCGCAGGATCCCAAAGAACATGGATTTTCTGATAAAACTTTGACAGATAATTCCGATATCATTCCTTCATGTACAAAAAAGTCGCAGATTGTTGTTCCTACTACTCCAACAAAAAGCAGCGATCAAACCAACAGCTTTATAACGCCCAATAGATCAGTGAAATCCAAAGGAAATGCTTCCAAAGAGACTAAAAAATCAGATTGTAGCTTTGAGGAAAGTCAGAAAGCAGCTTCTGAATCCTCGGCTTCTAAAGAACAAAAAGAACTCAGGACTCCTACAGCATCCTGTCGAAAGCTGCGGGTGTTAATAAAAAGAACTCCCACCTCCAATTTGCCTACAAATTCAAGGAAGTCTATATTTAAGAAATCTTCCACGAAGTCGAAGCGATTGTCTAAAATTCTCGAGATCATGGAAAAAAGGCCATCTAGTGAGCAATGTGATAATAAGCCGCTAGTTTCTTCAGATGAAATTAATCCTGACTCTGATCCTGTTGCTGCAGAATCGTTACCCGTTGCAATTCTTCATGATTCTGATAGGGATCTTGAAACAAACAAAATCCAAAATGAAGAAGTTTTTGAGGATACGGAAGTGGCGTCTGCTGAAGAAACAGATAATAAATCGAAAAAGAAAGAGGACGATCACGAATTGGAAGTAAATGACATTTTCGCAGCGAGTGAAAATCGTATCACAGACGATTCAACTAAGGACGCCTCATTAAACAAGGCAACAGATAGTGATGTTTTGCAGGAAACAAAGGACCAATTATCTAACTCGTTAATTAATGCGATTCAAGACGAGGATACCCCAATAAAGAAGTTGCCCGAAGAGGAAGTTCCTAATGATAAAACCGCCAAAGATGAATCTGAAAAACAGGAAATCTTAAAAGATCTAGAATCGGATAATGCGCCGTTAGAAGAGGCTTCTGCTCCAACAGCGAAAGCCGCCGAGGAGGTGGACCTTTACATAAAGGATAAGTCTAATGTTAAATCGGTTGTTGCCGAACCAGAAACTGATGTAACAGATGACGAGTTCCTCGTCCAAAGCCCAATTCCGAACTCATCGGAAACAACAAGTGTCACGGATGATCCCGAACCCAGTACATCCAGCATGGTGAAGCGCAGCTTGCGCAAGCGGGAAGCGGATTCTTCACAGCCAGATGGTTAATAGCTTGCCCAATAATTACAATTTTTTCCAGTACATTTGCAAATCTTACAAATATTTTCTTTCTCATCCCCTTTTTTATTTAGAAGCTGCTAAACGAAAGCAACGCCAAGATGTGGAAAAGTCGTTAACTGGCAAAAAGAAACCAGGTGAGTCTACAATTAGGCCCATGGTTCATTATTCACGTTTACTGACATCAAAACCCTATAATGCTTTCGATTTTGGTAATTGGATCTACTATCTATCCTATCTATGTACTTAATTACAGCTCGACGCCGACAACTCGCTGAGGTAGAAGAACGAGCATCCCATAAACGCTCAAAGACGGAGTTAGAAGCCAAGTCCACTGTCCAGGGCAAATATATCTCTATTATTGGCAATGAGACTATCATGTCATCCACAACAGCGCCTATTAGGGATACCAAAAGCGAGGCGGCCAGCACATCTCCATCTGCACGGAAACCGGCGGTACAGGAATCCAAGCACGTCGAAACCACTAAGCATATCATCCTAGGACCACCAGGCAAAAAGCTTCTTCATTTGGATAGTCCAGCCGCGGAAGTCAAGAAGCCCATGGTGCAAACTCTGCTGAGTTCCACTCTAAGTCTTCAAAAACCTTCGACAGTAGAAGATGGTAGTCCACTGAAAATAAGGAAATCCGTGAAAAAGTCGATTGCCGATGAAAACATTGACGGGGATCAGTCGATCTTGAGCAGTTCCTCTGTGCTTAATAAGAATACGTCTGCTGTTGCTCCAAGAAAGGTAAATATATCCGTCTCCCTGTTGCAATCGAAGGACACTCAAGTGGGAACAACTGCATCGTCATCCAAGACACCAATATTGACAAAAAAGGAAAAATTTAAAACACAGAAATCGACTAAGAAATCGGAGGACAATACGAAAACGGAGAGCAAGAAAAAATCTTTAGTACAAGGCCCTCAAATGAAAACACAAAAATCCGAGGAGGGTCTATCGGGGCCGAAAATTCTAAATAAATCCCTAAAATCGGAAACCGAATTCTCAAAGAAAACGGTTTCCGCAGTAACAGGCCGGAAACAAATTGGGCAACTGGAGGTTTCGAAGAAACTGGAAAGCAGAAAGTCGGAGGGGTCTTTACTAGAATCAAATCCTCGGAAAAAGCAATCCCAAGTCCAACGGATAAGTAAAATGGATAGTAGAAAATCTGAAGGAACATCTTTAACTCAACCAGAAGTCTCGAAGTCTGAAACTGCTTTGAAAGCAGCATTGCCCAAGGAAGCTGAGTTCCCAGTGCAAGACGCAGAAATCGAGAAAATGTCCAAAGGTCGCGTACACCAAAATGCGGTGAAAAACACCAAAACGGAACAACCCAAATCGAAGACCAAGACTGAGGTCCGTTCCCTGGAAGCTGAGGCTGCTATTGATCCAATGGACTCGATGAACTTTCAATCGGATGTATCTGATATCCGCGCAACATTTTCCGAACCCCAAAGAATCTTCAATATGTCAGGTCACATGCCCCGAGCTATCAGCAGCAACAGATCACTGGCACCTACACCAACTCCTGACAGGCAACGAAATGCTTCTAAGGAGCGATTTACGCCTGTTTCGGACCAAAAAAAACCAATCAGGGAATCACAGACTTTATCGAAGCGTCGTGCACGAGGTGGAAGGAACCAGCCACTTGTTTCAAAAAGAAAAGCGGGTGAAGCGGAAGAATCGGAAGACGGTACAGCGGTGACCAATCCCAAGAGACCCAGAGAGATGCATGAAGAGGACCACCCACAACAGAATGATCATGTCCAAGAACCTGCATTCGCGGCGTTCCCAGTGAAAATAACAGCTGCTTCTTCTGTTACTCACCAAGTAGTGCATTCTACGGGTAATACAGTTCCTCAAATTGTTAATCCCCGCAAGCTTTGCGTGAAAATAAATCGAAGGCCCTATAATAAGTGGCTTCGGAGCACCCAGGAGAGGAATATAGAACAAGAAGGATCATTACCACTGCTTGGTGAAACCTCAGAAACGGATTCAGCGGGAGAGTCAATGGCAGAATCAATGCTGCAATCCCAAGTAGAGTCGGAGCCTGTTATTCAGCCACTGCCTGCATCCGATCCCGATTCTTGTCCAGCGCAGGCCTCAGATGTTCAAGTAAGGGAAAGCTCAGCTCAACTTGCTCCCATTGCAGCTAGTGTTTCACCGGCAGTTAACGATTCATCGACATCAACCGCTTTAGACATCACACCCGAAAATGCACACACAGCTAAGACAACCTTGAAGACTGGTATCTGTTCATTGACTGAACAACATCTTCCTGACGACCCAACGTTGCTGGAAAGTTCCAAGAATGTTGCAGAACCGCGGAAGCTACAAACGTTTCAAGCCAAATGCTTGCCTGTGCCAATTCCAGAGGTAAAGTCAGAGCCCGAAGATATCATGGATGAACATTCACCTAATGAACCCATGCCTATGGTTGCTGCAGCACCAGCAACACCTCAACCACATGCGATTACGGAGGACCCTGGGCCCCTCACTATTCAAGTCAACACCTTGGGTGTTTCCACTTCATCTAGGCCGCCTGAGTTAAACTCAATTCCCTCCGCCAGTGACCCTGACGGAAACCCCAATACCATTGGGCAGACCAAGATGTTCTCCTTTCTCTACCCGAAACGTTACAAGCAAGCCTATGACGACGTGGGTCTAGACTTTTGCTGTCCAAATCTCGATGGACCAATGCGGGCTATTGATTTTACACGATTGCATTCGAAGGCTGAGGTACCAGTGCTGGAAGTCCCGCAGTTCCTTGTTATAACCACCAAGTTCATCTCTAAGGCGGATAAGAATATGCCAAGTAAAGTGCGGGCAAAGCTGGAATTACTGGGCAGGTCGAAAGAACGGGATTCTCGTAAACTGACCCCGACGGCTACCACTCCGACTGGTGATCCCGCCGGTCCTTCATCCTTTTCACCTGCTCCTGCTTCGGTTGGTCCGGCAACTCAACCGTTTCCATCGATTATACAGAATTTGCTATCGGCTCCCATACCTGCTCCAAGTCCATTTAATCATCCCACAACCGTGGACCCATCCACTTCCACTCCCGTAGTTCCAGGCAGTTCCTCTTCCACTACCATTTCGGCGACCTTGGATTCAATAAGCAAACAGTTGCCACGTGGCACAAAACTGATCAAGAAGTCAGTGCAACAAGTGACTACCATTCCCTCATTAGCCGGCACCTCGATGGTACTCAATGCGTCCCCGTCCTTTATTCAGTTACCCCCGATTTGCCCCAACGACAAGCAGCGCGTGGAGCTGCAGGCGAGGGTTCAAATGTTTGACTTGGTGCTCCAGACCCTCAGCCGACGGGCAGCCAACTTATCAGTGGCCGAGCGACAGCGTACCATTGAGGAGATCGTAAGGACCAGCTCCTTAATGGCCATCGACGTGGATGTGGGTACAAAGCTTTTGGAAAACTATGTACATTACTTAAATAAGGCTACCAGCGCAATGACTCCTCTAACCCCGGCCCAAATCAACTCGAGTTTAGGCGCTTCCACCAGCTCGTCGCTTTCCAAAAGCATAGCCTCTTCCGACACCCCACAACAAGGGAAGAAAATACCTGCGGCCCATGTCCAACAGCGGAGT
Organism: Drosophila mauritiana; assembly: GCF_004382145.1. Taxonomy (NCBI): domain Eukaryota; kingdom Metazoa; phylum Arthropoda; class Insecta; order Diptera; family Drosophilidae; genus Drosophila; species Drosophila mauritiana. Next base: position 13,012,150 of record NC_046668.1, on the reverse strand, counting down.
TCTCTCCCCGCTACCACCATGCCCCTTTACGATGCGGACAGGAACACAATTGGCTTTCCGTATAGCTGCTCGAAATCGACGGCAGGACGAAAGTCTTCATATGCTGCCAATAGCACGCCTGTAAGAGCCTCCACATCCCAAGCAGCAGCAGCAGCGCTAGGAAAGGTTCAGCCAAGATCCACGCTGGGGATCCCGAAAAGTGTTCGGGAAGACGCTAGTCAGGTAGTTATTTTTTACGACAAATATTTACGTAGTCATTCATAAACAATTTATTCCTCCTAAACAGTTCGTTAATCTAAACACAACAGTGTGTATGCCAGCACCAAGGACGAATGCCAAGAAAAAAACAGGGACATCGGGCCCTCTAAAGTCGATTAATTCTTCACCAGCTGTGCAGAAGCCGGCGCTGTGCAAACAGAAGACGGCGCCGGCAAGGACTCTGGCCAAGAGCACAGCACGAGCGAAATCAACAGCGTCTTTAAGTGCAGTGTTGGGTGAGACTCCTGCTGACGAATTCGTATCCCCCGCAGGAATGAGTCTGAGTACCACCGGAAATCCGAATGTGTTCATCATAAGCCACGCGGGGCAGCAAGAGGAAAGCATCCTACCGGACTCCAATAGCAGCGTGGGGCACATGGAAACGACGGAGATCAAGGGCGAGCTTGATGATTCCGCGGAGATTATTATATAGCAGGGCAAAGACTATAAACCAGTTGGAAAGTATTCTAAGTTACTTTAGCACAGTTAATTAAGAGTTAATTATTTCGTTGAACGCAAGATCATAATTGTGTAATTCTAAAATGAAGAATTTGTTAAACCTTTCAGTACGTAATTTTTTTTTGGAAATAAATGGTTACATATTTTATTCAGTGTGGGATTTTCAAGTGAATATTCTAGAGTAATCATTGCATATTTATTAAGTATCCAAATAAAATATAAATAAAACATTCTAAAACTTAAGCGATGTTTTTATATACATAAGCCAAAACGCATAAATCATGGAAAATAAGAAACAAGAAAAATGCATATTGTTCGAAGCTTTTGGAGCCATTGGCGAAATCTGAAAGCTCTTGTGAAATATGTATGTATGTATTTCCGAGCAGTAAGTATAAAAGTCGAGCAGGGGAAGAACCATTTCTATTAACAACAAGGTTTTCAAGATGACAACATCTGCTGTAGAAGCTCCCAATAGTAAGTTTAGTTTAAACTTTACAGAGGCATATTATAATGATGTACATATGTATATTATAATCTACAGGTGCATATCCCGATCTAGAAAAGCGACTGGAAAGGTATTTGCGAAGTGTGTTCGGCCTCAAGGAAATCGATACTAAAAATGAGTACGATCCAACCGAAGTGGAGTACTTTGGACTTCTGAGTTTATGCGATGTTCGAGCGCCTCGCCGAAAACTGTGGTACATGTACTATGCGACGACAGATCAGGTGGACAAAACTGTGGATCAGATCCATCGTAAATATGGCCAAAGGAATATGTACGAGCTGTTCAGAAAACCGGTATATACAGGGGCTGGAATGCGATCCCGGGTTAAGCACCACTTCAAAGAACTTAAGTGGCAAGTAAAGGGAAATATTTTGGAAGCCCCTCAAAATAGCTCCTTCAATGACGAGAAAGTGGTAAACACAATCGCAGATTTATATCAGGACGAAAGGAGAAGATACTTCGATTACCTTATGTCTAGTAGTAATCTGTATAAATCGTGTACATATCGACACATAAATGCATAACAGAGTTTCATTTCTGTATAAGATTTTCTAGAATAAAGCTTTAATAAATACATAAATGCAAACCAGTATTCTTTTAACGCTTGTTGAGGTAGGAAGGCAAAATTGCCGAACGCTTATCAATGGGTAAAGCCTATGAATCACCTTAAGTTTTCATCTGATTACATTTCTTAATAGCAGGGAATATTGGCAACATGGACGATAAGTTGGAAAAGTACTGGAGACGTCTATTTTATATGAAGTCAGTTGCAGAACCCACTCCTTTGGATCCTGATACGATAGAATATTTCGGAATATTCAGTATTGACGAGCCAAATGTCGCCACCCAAAAACGGTGGTACATTTATTATGGCCTTAGATCAGAAAGGTTAAAGGTTCTGGAAAGGATTCGCAAGAAATATGGCAATAGGAATGTCAGAGAAATATTTCTGATCGCAACATTCAGCGGAGTGGGATTTCATAAAATCGTCAGAGAATATTTCTCCAACTTAAAATGGTTCACAAGCAGAAATCTATTGGAAGCTCCACTAAATAGTTATTATAATGATGAAAGACTCGTGAAAACAGTTTCAGACTTGCATAACAAGGAGCAAAAAAGAATCTTCGACTATATAATGATACAACACGACTGGTTTCGACGGTATAATGATCAAAAACCACCACCTGCTAAACATTAAACTAACTAAAAACATCGACTAACAGTTACCCGTTACTTAATGAGAATTCGACAACAATAATTGAATGGACTAATCTTTTGACTAAAAGCGATATCTGTATATGTATATAAGGGGTATTTGTAATACATATTACAACCTATTGGTCAAGTTAAATGATTTATAAAAATGTGTCGAATAAAATATGTACACACACAAGTAGCTTGCGGTTATATTAGTACATATCTTGGAGTCAAAAGGCACAGTCATAGATGTGTCGACCCATCCAATCATCCTAATCAAGAAACATAAACACCCTATTTCTCTGCATTAGTAGGTATTAAAAAAAAAAACAAAACAATTAAAGCTCACTATTTTTCGATAGTCCACAGGGTTGCATTAAAAAGCTCTTTTGTTGTGAAATTGGAAATCGTAAACAGAACGAAACAAACATTTTGCAAATCAGTTGAAATCGAATTCGTTGGGTATTTAAGAAGAGTGCGTAGGAAGTTAACACGCATTCAGCAGTCAGAGAAGGAATAGTCAACTCGTTATTAAAATATGACAACAAATTCAGTAATTGATAAGAACTCGGGTAATTAAAACGGCAAATTATTTATTTGGAACATCCACGATGATTAATACCCGATTTGCAGAAGGAGATTACGACCTGGATGAGGAAATCGACAGCCATTTGAGGAGATTGTTCTATATAAAACCAAAAGCTGCAACACCCAAACTCAATCCCTACATAGTGGAATTCTTTGGAGTTCTTAGCTTAACAGATCTCCGTGCCCCACAAAGAAAGCTATGGGTCATATATCACGCCAAGCAGCCGGATCTGGACAAGACCGTAGATGCGATCCACGAGAAGTACGGCAAGAAGAATATGTTTGATCTGTACCGCACCCCAGTTTTCAGTGGAGTTGCTCTGCGGGAGAGTGTGAGGAAGCACTTCTCGAACCTCAAGTGGTTTACGACGGGAAATCTCCTGGAAGCCCCACCTAAAAGCCACTTCAACGACGAGAAAGTGGTGAAAACCATCACGGATCTACATCATCTGGAACAGCAGAGACTATATAATTATGTGATGGTGAAGAATATGTGGTATATGCGGTACCGCTAACCGAACCTGTGATAGTTCTATGTAAAAGGAAAAATCACAAAATTCATTTAACATAATGGTTTGCTACCCAATCAAATAGTATTGTTTGATTGAAGTAAAACTTTTTTTAAATCCCTATACTTTGTTGAATAAAGTACATAATAAGTATGCTGATTTAATTTGTTACTTATATTCGGAAACATTAAACTCCAAGACTTTAAATTCCTCTTGTGTTTTTTTTTCAAATGGATGACAACGCCGCATAAGGGTTAAAGTGCCTATCGATAACGCACGTCTTCGCCAATCGCCACCCCTGTCGAAGCGTGCGTCTTTCTAAACGCAGACAGAAAAAATAAAACCTGTCAAGGGCTAACATTTAATTGGTAAACACTGCTTGGGTGCGCCATATAGCAGGGAATCAAACCCTCAAAAATGGTAAGTACAGCAATCCAAATAGTGTGCACCCATTCATGTTCTTTATTCGCCACCAATGCTCCGATAAGCGAAGTTTCGATAGGTAGGCAAAAAGCAAATGGATCGGGAGCCACTCAGTAGCGGGCGTCTCCATTGCAGCGCCAGATATAAACACAAGCGATCGGCGTCATCATCGTCAGCGGGGACAACTTCATCCGGACACAAGGATCGCAGGTAAATGTGTACACACATATGTGAGACGACCCTAAACGATACCTCTTTTGACATGAAGCATCGAGTAGTTTTGACTGGCAGTTTGGAAAAAAAGGTTCAACTGTCATAGGGCCATTTCATTTGGATTTGCCCTCTCAGCCGATTCAGCTGGTGCTCTTGCCAAGAAAGTAAAAACCAAAAATCCTTCAAGCCGATTTCATTTCATTTGAAGAAGAAACCAACCAACCAACCAACGAACATCACTATGTAAGAACCCACCGAAGCAATCATTTTCATTCTACGTCCAACTACCAACGAATTTGGCCGAAAGAGGTCGAACCCAACCGTAGCATTTGTCAAGTCACACAAATTTTCCAACTGTCAGTTAGCAAGAAGTGCAAGAACCACCCGAAATACAAAATTTTCCAACTGTCAGTTGGCAAGACCCGCAAGAACGAACCGCAAGATAATCTTATTTCATTCCATTTCACATCGAATCAAGGTCTGACTACGATTACTATGGCAGTCGCCGGCAACAGCGGTCCTCCTCTCGCCGACGCTCCCGTTCGCGTTCCTCCTCGGGGTCGCCGCAACCGGAGCCGCGTCTTCGCTCCGTACGTTCGCCACACGATCGCGACAAGTCGCACAAGTCTCGCGTAAGCCATTCTGCCGATTAATGCTTCCTTTCAATTCTAAAGATCTTCGGCGTTCCAGGAACAGCCAAAAGCAAGCCGCTGCATAGGAGTCTTCGGACTGAATACAAATACCTCGCAGCACAAGGTCCGCGAGCTGTTCAACAAGTACGGACCCATCGAGCGCATCCAGATGGTGATTGACGCACAAGTAAGTCGGTTTTTAAAAAGCATTGCTAAGATATTTCCTGCCTGAATCGTATTGTGTAGACAAATCAGCTGAAGCCCTGCAGTTTTGTCTTAATTTCTGGCTAGATAAAATTTGATAGCGATTGTGAGTTTTTGTGTATTCCAAACTAAAAGCTAAAGGCTTGCTTTCACAGTGGCATATTGTTCGAAGGACATATTTATATTGATCCCGAAATCAATATGTATTCAGTTGTTAGGAAAATACAAACATAGATTAAACCTTAATATCTTCTGACATACAGACACAGCGTTCCCGGGGCTTTTGTTTCATTTACTTTGAGAAACTTAGCGATGCCCGTGTGGCCAAGGACAGCTGCTCTGGAATAGAGGTGGATGGTCGCCGTATTCGCGTCGATTTCTCTATAACCCAACGTGCCCATACCCCAACTCCGGGTGTGTATTTGGGTCGTCAGCAGCGTGGAAAAGCTCTACGCTCATATTCGCCGCGAAGAGGACGCCGTCCGTATCACGATCGCTCCGCTTCGCCCCATGACAACTATAATCGTGATCGGTATAATTACCGCAACGATCGCTACGATCGTAATCTCCGCAAGAGCCCTAGTCGCAACCGCTACACTCGCAACAGAAGCCGTTCACGCTCCCCCCAACTACGTAAAGTTTATTCCTCCGTCTATTTAATCAAATGTTTATCCTGAATATTTTCCACGATTAGATCGCACTTCATCGCGCTATTAGAACGCCTAGGGAGGAGGCTAAGTTGCCCTTACTGGATTGCGTCAAGCGGGCTGTAAAGGAGCATACGACTGAAATATTGTGTTTTGGTGAATCCCATCCCATGTAATGCATTTGGTTGGCGAACAGCTCACAACTAGACTAATTCTCAAATTCATTTTTCACCCAAAACACCTTTTAATCATAATTATTCGTTAACCATTATTAATGCTGTGCAAAAACGTAAATTGTTAATATAAAATCAATTACCAACATTACATACTGAGGTCCGCATAGATTGTGATATGTATTTTAAAGGAACTGCAGCAAACTGATAATGATAACAACATTAAACTAATTTTAATTATAAATGCCATTGTGCAGCAGGTACAAAATAAAAATGAATTTGTACACAAACTCTACGATTAACTTGTGAATAGGTGTTTTATTGAATTGGTCGCACATATCATTTACTTAAGCTTCTATAAATTTCAGTTTAATTTGGATTAACTAGGTTTGTATGGGAAACGGAATCGATCAACCACTTACTCAAAGGGCCTCCACAGGATACAAGTGCAATGCAATGCATTCTTTGGAAAAGGCTCAAGTAGCACTGGGATTTGCACTTGCCGACGCTGAAGTTGAGGCCTCGAGGGCTGTTCCAGCTCCGCTCGATGTCTGTGTCGCTCGAGAGGCTTTGTATGCCAGCTCTAGGGTCTGGTTAATAGTATGCATGTCACCCTCTATGCTGCGTGCCCAGTTCTCCACGTCTCCGAGATCCTTTAGGGCAGTGCTGAATTGGTCGATGAGTTGCAGCCATTGGTGGGTCTGCTTGGCGAAATTGGTGGCGCCCAAGTGTAGTTGCTTGGCCTCGGCGTCCAGGCGCTTCTGGTTCAGGTAGGCCTGAGCCACGCCCACATTTAGGGTGTCCACCAGAGACTGAGTGAGCTCATTGGACGCTTCTATTGCCTCCTTTCGACGCACCTCTGAAAATTCAGCCTTGTAATTGTTTGTGCCAAATAAAAACCACAATTGGCCTTGTACCCTGCTCCTGTTTTCGCTTCGTCTGCTCCTTGTGATGCTCCTTTACCATGGAAGTTAACATATTCAAGCTTTTTGTAAACAAATCCAAAGAAAAAACAACTTTTGTCGAAACACATGAAATCAGCTGTTTTGCTAAAGGCGAGCCAAGACCGATAGATATTTTCGATAAGCAGATTGACCGTTAAAATCGTTACGGTTCCACCTCTAATAGCCACACACGTGCGCGGCTGTTGCGCTCATATTTTACTCGAGTTTTTATAGGAATCGTGGCTTAAATAAGGCAAAATGGGTTCGAAACGCGCGATGGACGTGCACATGTTTCCCTCGGACCTGGAATTCGCCGTGTTCACGGACCAGGAGATCCGCAAACTGAGCGTGGTGAAGGTGATCACAGGCATCACGTTCGATGCACTGGGACACGCGATACCCGGTGGTCTATACGACATCCGAATGGGCTCCTACGGCCGGTGCATGGATCCCTGTGGGACGTGTCTTAAGTTGCAGGACTGTCCGGGCCATATGGGCCACATAGAGCTAGGCACGCCCGTCTACAATCCCTTCTTCATTAAGTTCGTGCAGCGACTTCTCTGCATATTCTGCTTGCACTGCTACAAGCTCCAGATGAAGGGTAACTAACGACTTACTTTTATTATCATGAATGGCTAACAGCGCTCCTCTATTGCAGATCACGAACGTGAGATAATTATGTTACAGCTGCGCCTAATCGACGCGGGCTACATCATCGAAGCGCAGGAGTTGGAACTCTTTAAATCAGAAACTGTATGCCAAAACACCGACAATCTGGTGGCCATCAAAAACGGCGATATGGTGCACCCACACATTGCTGCCATGTATAGTCTGCTGGAAAAGAATGAGAAGAACTCCAGCAACTCCACTAAGACGAGTTGCTCCCTGCGCACGGCCATTACGCATTCGGCACTGCAGCGACTGGGCAAGAAGTGCAGGCACTGTAACAAGTCTATGCGTTTCGTGCGTTATATGCATCGTAGGCTGGTATTCTACGTGACTTTGGCAGATATTAAAGAACGGTAAGTAGTCAACACACAACACCAGATAATTTCTAATATAACTTCTCTTGTTTTCCTTCTTCAGCGTTGGCACGGGAGCAGAAGCCGGTGGTCAGAATAAAGTTATTTTCGCTGACGAATGCCGTCGTTATCTGCGCCAGATATACGCAAATTACCCTGAACTATTAAAGCTGCTAGTGCCTATCTTGGGGCTAAGCAACACGGATTTCACTCAGGGCGATCGTTCGCCGGTGGATCTGTTCTTCATGGACACGCTTCCGGTGACGCCGCCGCGCGCTCGACCACTGAACATGGTCGGTGACATGCTAAAGGGAAATCCCCAAACGGACATCTACATTAACATCATTGAAAACAACCATGTATTGAATGTGGTACTCAAGTACATGAAGGGCGGCCAGGAGAAGCTCACAGAAGAGGCTAAGGCCGCCTATCAAACACTAAAGGGTGAAACAGCCCATGAGAAATTGTATGCGGCTTGGTTGGCTCTTCAAATGTCGGTGGATGTGCTCCTCGATGTTAATATGTCCCGAGAAATGAAATCTGGTGAAGGTCTGAAGCAAATCATTGAAAAGAAGAGTGGTCTCATTCGAAGCCATATGATGGGCAAACGTGTTAACTACGCCGCTCGGACTGTCATTACTCCGGATCCCAATATAAATGTGGATGAGATTGGCATTCCTGATATTTTCGCGAAGAAGCTGTCGTATCCCGTGCCCGTGACCGAATGGAATGTTACAGAGCTGCGCAAAATGGTTATGAACGGTCCGGACGTGCATCCCGGAGCGAATTATATACAGGACAAGAACGGATTCACCACATATATACCGGCGGACAACGCCTCCAAGCGTGAGAGTTTGGCCAAGCTACTTTTGTCGAATCCCAAGGATGGCATTAAGATCGTTCATCGGCATGTTCTCAATGGCGACGTCCTACTGCTTAACCGACAGCCCTCGCTGCATAAGCCATCGATAATGGGTCACAAGGCTCGCATTTTGCATGGTGAGAAGACTTTCCGTCTGCACTACTCAAACTGCAAGGCATACAACGCCGATTTCGATGGTGATGAAATGAATGCCCACTATCCGCAGAGTGAGGTGGCGAGGGCGGAGGCTTACAACCTAGTAAATGTGGCCAGCAACTATTTGGTGCCCAAGGACGGCACACCGTTGGGTGGTCTCATTCAGGATCATGTGATTTCGGGTGTAAAGCTGTCGATTCGTGGACGATTCTTCAATCGCGAAGACTACCAGCAATTGGTGTTCCAGGGACTATCTCAACTTAAAAAGGATATCAAGCTGCTGCCACCGACTATTTTAAAGCCAGCTGTGCTTTGGTCTGGAAAGCAGATCTTGTCCACCATTATCATCAACATAATTCCCGAGGGATACGAAAGAATTAATCTAGATTCATTTGCCAAGATAGCTGGAAAGGTAATTTTTTTAAAGTACATTATATACATTTTTCTCGACTTCTGTGACTTTCAGAATTGGAACGTGTCCCGTCCACGACCGGCCATTTGTGGCACAAATCCAGAAGGAAACGAGCTAAGCGAAAGCCAAGTTCAAATCAGAAACGGAGAACTGCTTGTTGGTGTTCTGGATAAACAGCAGTATGGGGCCACCACGTATGGATTGATTCACTGCATGTATGAGCTATACGGCGGCGATGTGTCAACTCTGCTGCTTACCGCTTTCACGAAAGTATTTACCTTCTTCCTGCAACTAGAAGGTTTTACTTTGGGTGTCAAAGATATTCTGGTTACCGACGTAGCAGATCGTAAGAGACGGAAGATTATTCGCGAGTGTCGCAATGTGGGAAACAGTGCAGTAGCTGCTGCTCTAGAATTGGAAGATGAGCCGCCGCACGATGAGCTGGTTGAGAAAATGGAAGCGGCATATGTAAAGGATTCGAAGTTCCGAGTGCTTTTGGATCGTAAATACAAATCAGTCTTGGATAGCTACACAAATGACATTAATAGGTGAGTTTAGTCAAAACGGAACAACAGGCCATATTAACATTTTTTCTTTTTCTAGTACTTGTCTGCCCAGAGGTCTGATTACCAAGTTCCCATCAAACAATCTGCAATTGATGGTTTTATCTGGTGCCAAGGGATCCATGGTGAACACCATGCAAATCTCCTGTCTGCTCGGACAAATTGAGTTAGAAGGAAAGCGACCGCCTTTGATGATATCCGGCAAGTCTCTACCCAGCTTTACTTCCTTCGAAACCTCGCCCAAGTCTGGAGGTTTTATCGATGGACGTTTTATGACCGGTATTCAGCCGCAGGACTTCTTCTTCCATTGCATGGCTGGTCGTGAAGTAAGTGCGGAATAATTTCCAAAAATTCTTTACTTGTATTTATTATTTACCTTTATAAAATTGTAGGGTCTCATTGATACTGCTGTAAAAACATCGCGTTCCGGTTATCTTCAGCGCTGTCTTATTAAACATCTGGAGGGCCTAAGTGTCCATTATGATCTCACTGTACGCGATAGTGACAATAGTGTGGTTCAGTTCCTATATGGCGAGGATGGCTTAGACATTCTGAAGTCCAAGTTTTTCAACGATAAGTTCTGCGCTGACTTCCTTACACAGAACGCCACGGCAATTCTACGCCCTACTTATCTTCAATTGATGAAGGATGAGGAACAGCTAGCCAAGGTCCAGCGCCACGAGAAGCACATCCGCAGCTGGCAGAAGAAAAAGCCAGCTAAGCTACGTGCCGCCTTCACTCATTTCTCCGAGGAGCTCCGCGAGGAGGTGGAGGTGAAGCGACCCAATGAGATTAATAGCAAAACAGGTCGTCGGCGCTTTGATGAGGGCCTCCTAAAATTATGGAAAAAGGCCGATGCAGAGGACAAGGCTTTATACCGCAAGAAGTACGCCCGTTGTCCAGATCCCACGGTAGCTGTATACAAGCAGGATCTTTACTATGGCAGTGTGTCAGAAAGAACGAGCAAACTCATTACCGATTATGCCAAGAGGAAGCCAGCACTGAAGGAGACTATAGCCGATATTATGCGAGTTAAGACAATTAAGTCGCTAGCGGCGCCAGGTGAGCCAGTAGGTCTGATAGCAGCCCAATCGATAGGAGAACCCTCGACTCAGATGACATTGAACACTTTCCATTTTGCGGGTCGTGGTGAGATGAACGTGACTCTGGGTATTCCTCGACTACGAGAAATTCTTATGCTGGCCTCATCAAACATCAAAACGCCTTCTATGGATATACCCATAAAGCCTGGTCAGCAGCATCAGGCGGAAAAGCTGCGCATAAATCTAAATTCAGTGACGTTGGCAAACCTTTTGGAATGTGAGTGCATAAATGTAAAGTTTTCGTATACAATAATTAAAATTCCCTTATATAGACGTCAACGTTAGCACTGGTTTGACTCTGGACCCGGAGCGATCCTATGAGTATGATATGCGCTTCCAATTCCTGCCCAGAGAGGTCTATAAGGAGGACTATGGTGTGCGACCCAAACATATAATCAAATACATGCACCAGACCTTTTTTAAACAACTGATTCGCGCCATCTTGAAGGTTTCAAATGCCTCTAAGACAACGAAAATGTAAGACAACTAGCTCTAGGTCCTCGAATACTGTAAGTAATAAATCTTTTGTAATTTTAGAGTTGTAATAGACGACAAAAAGGACGCTGAAAAAGATGAGGATAACGATTTGGACAACGCCGATGAAGTGGGCCGTTCTAAGGGCAAGGCTAATGATGATGATTCGTCAGACGATAACGTAAGTTATGTCTAACCAAACTTGAAATTGTAAATACATATATACTGTTTTTAAAGGACGATGACGATGCAACTGGAGTAAAGCTTAAGCAACGCAAAACAGATGAGAAGGACTACGACGACCCAGATGACGTCGAGGAACTCCATGATGCTAATGGTATGCTGAAAGTTCTATATTTTCCTAGAGGTTTTAATACTAACAACTGATTTCCAGACGATGACGACGAGGCGGAGGATGAGGACGACGAGGAAAAGGGTCAGGATGGTAATGATAATGATGGCGATGACAAAGCGGTGGAGAGGTTGCTGAGCAACGATATGGTCAAAGGGTATTCCTACGACAAGGAGAATCATTTGTGGTGCCAGGTCAAGTTGAATCTGAGTGTGCGATACCAGAAGCCCGATCTTACATCCATCATCCGGGAGTTGGCGGGTAAGAGTGTGGTCCACCAGGTGCAGCACATCAAGCGGGCCATTATCTACAAGGGCACTGATGATGAACAGCTCCTCAAGACCGACGGCATCAACATTGGCGAGATGTTCCAGCACAACAAGATTCTTGATCTGAACCGCCTTTATTCCAACGACATCCACGCGATTGCCAGGACGTACGGCATCGAAGCAGCGTCCCAAGTGATCGTTAAGGAAGTGAGCAATGTGTTCAAGGTCTATGGAATTACTGTGGATCGCCGCCACCTGTCCCTCATTGCCGATTACATGACCTTCGACGGCACCTTCCAGCCGTTGTCGCGCAAGGGCATGGAGCACTCCTCGTCGCCCCTGCAGCAGATGTCCTTCGAGTCCAGCTTGCAGTTCCTCAAGAGCGCCGCTGGATTCGGCAGATCGGATGAGCTTAGCTCGCCGTCGAGTCGATTGATGGTTGGACTCCCGGTTCGGAATGGTACTGGTGCCTTTGAGTTGCTGACGAAAATTTGTTAATTTGTTTAAATATAAATAAAAATTTTTTTAAATAAACATACATTTAACGTGTAAAATGTTGGTTTATTTAATCACGGAGAAGTGTAAACATTTAAGTTAAAAGTACATATACAAAGCTACAAAGAAAATTTTTGGTTTGCTTTCAGAACTTATCACAAGTCAACTGGTACTGCCAGTTCCTAACAGCCACACTCGGCTCGAATTGGCCGGCGACAGGGTCCAGGAGTTCCTCAACAGTTCCAAGTGTACCTCCAAATCCCGAACCCGTTCCAGCTCGTGTTCCTCCTCCATTTCTGACACCTCCTGCAGCTGCTGTTCCGAATCCTGCTCCAACTCCTGCTCCTCCAATAGGGTGGGTAATCTTGAAATCGTACGGTTGCAACTGCCGGGGACGTCTTGTCCGCTGTTTGTTGAGCACCTGTTCGCGTCGCTCCCCCTCAAGATTACCGTCCCCACCTCCAGATTCAGCTGCTCCGCTTCCATCCTGCTCCCGTTTCGTTGCACGACCACCTTTGCGCCAGGACTCGACATTAGCAATGCCCGAGGTGGATGGCACCTCGTCCTTCCGGCCCCCAAAGATGGTCGTCCAACGAAACCACTTATGTCATAAGCTGTAGCAATCTGATCCCGAGGATGCACTCCGTCTTCTCATTGCATTCGGGTCTCTTTTGAGTAGATAAACGCACAGGCACAGGCAGGCAAGGAGTAGGCACACTAATCCCAACATCGCATAGAATCCCTGGCGGTAGCGTGCTGCATCGGCACTCGCTTCCAAGAGTCGTACCCGCTGGCCCAGAGCTCCTCCTCCCCTCAAGTCATCCTCCCTTTCCAGTGGCATTAACACCTGCCAGAATCCGTAAACCTTTTGCAAGTGATTGGAGTAGCCCGAATCCAGTTGATTGCTGGCCGTGTAGGAATTGGAGGGTGCTGCTCTATAGGTATCGTGGCGGTTGCTACGCGATAAGCTTCTATCTAACCCTTGAGCTCCTGCCTCCCCTCTAAGTAGCTTGTCCACCTCAGCCTCATCGACTGATCCTGTCTGCGGCGTCTTTGCTTGCTCTCCCAAGCTATAAACGAATGGGTTCTCCTTGTTGTAGGGTAACCAGCCGTCGTATATCCGCCCCGGAGTGGGGTTGCCATTTTTAATGAAGTTCGCAAATGCTCCTCTTATTTTGCGACATAGCTGCTCCTCCTCGCCACTGAATCTTCGACGGGCTATCTGCTGAAACAGACTCGGACCGAGGAGAAGTGGCAGATCTGAGCTGTGGGAGGCTCCGCCGAAAAGGTTTCTTCTGCCTCGCATGTCCATCGAGTGAGATTGGTCGAATACATAGGCATAGGTAGTGGTTCCATTTAAAAGCTCCAAGATTCGTGAGTAGGGTAACTCATAGAGTGATTCCGAGAGTAGTCTTTGCATTCCTGCCATCAAGTGGCTGACTCCCTCTCCCTTGCCATTGAAGTACCTCCATCTAATGGCCGCCAGTTGAGTGGAGCTCTCCTCACCCACCGACTCCAATGCTCGCATCACATTCGGCAACAATGTGTTATTGATGTACTTATGCAGCGCCACCTGACCCTCCCTGGCCACGTCGAGCCAGTAGTCCTGCAGGAAGGCTCCTTCATTGGAGGTGATGCCCAGCAGTACGGGGGGAAATGTTTTGTTACGAAGGCGTTGCTCGAGTGGCAATCCTTCGGGTAGTATTACTCCCAGCTGGGAGCTCCCGTTGCCATGGTTATAAACGCTTTCGTACGCACGGAGCAAGTCCTCCCGGCTCTTGCGCCTAAGACAACTCATCAACTGGCGACGTTGTGCCTCCTCAAATTGGCAGCCCAATTTCTGTACCAGCACCTGACCAGTTTCCACTATCCGCTTTTGGTGATTCTGACCCAAGGCTCTCATAATGGGACCGGGTGACATGAGCACCAGTTGCTTAACCTGGCTGGTATCCTCCAAAGTAGCAACCAGTGCCAGAGGTGCTCCTCCACTCCCATGCCCCAAAAGAGTAATGTGATCTGGATTGCCGCCAAAGGCATCTGCATTCCTTCGAATCCACCGCAGTGCCATCTGAACATCACTTAGGCCATAATTTCCAGGCACATTACGATGCTGTTCGCCCAGACTCAGCCATCCGTAGATATTATTACGGTACTGGACACTGACCACCACAATGCCCTCTCCGGCCAGATCCAAGCCATTGATGCGATTTCTGGGCCAGTCGTAGGCGAACTCCTCACCCGTGACAATGACCACTATGGGCAGCTTGCCGTACCGCATCCCCGACTCCGGTGTCCAAATGTTCAGGTACAGGCAGTCCTCGTCGGTGCTCACTGATCTGGGCATGGAGCCATCGGAGCTCTCGTCGTAGATGGTGTTCGCTAGCTGCGGGCACAGCGGCTTCATGGTGGTGGCCTGGAGGGTGCGGTTGAAACTGGAGCTCGGCTTGGCGGGCTGGAAACGAAAACATCTAACTTCAATCGTTGCTAATCAAATGTGGGCCAATTAAAAAGAACTCATTCTAACCTCAATAAACCTCAATGGGTTTAAAAACAAATAGTATATGTTTAAGAGATATATGCCTAATTAAAATAAGATCCAAGTTCCTTCATTACTTACAGCAAATCGTAGTTCGTTGAGGGGCGCCTGGGCGTACGGAATGCCCAGAAAGGCGTAGACAGCGCCACGTGTCCCATCCGGAAAGACCTTGAGCTGGAAGCAATAATCCAGTTTTAGCGCTTTAAAGTAATTGATTTCCAAAGTGTTATGTTCTCACCCCAATGAGATCGCCCTGCTCCAACTTAATGTGCGTCTGTTGGGCGGAAGTGAATGGCGACAGGTGAATCAGGATCGGGAGTAGCCGCCAAATCTGCTGAATCCTCAATGCATTCCACATGATTGCCAGTTGCAACGCTCACTTGTTAGCTCTCACTTTTAGCACATAACTTTTGCATAGTTCATGGTGCATTTAAGCGTATTTATTAATTATCGTACGTCGTTTTTCTGCACTTTTTTTCGACCACAAAATATATAGATATGTTTGTTTCACAGAGTTTTCGGTTTTTTCGCTGCAACTTTTCGTTCGCTCGGTGTTGAAATGAAAACTGAGCCACAAAAAAATTGTGAAACACACACCACGAATAAAGTTAGCTGCTGCCCTGGGTCGCTGAGCTAACAAAAATTTCTGCTAGAATTATTTCAATTGTTTTCTGGTGTCATTACGCCGTTGTTGCTTTTGCTGCTGCGGTGCGCAGCGAATCATTCATGCATCCATAGATCAAAACACCAGCGACACCACCAACCAACACACCAACCATCCCATTCCATTCCATTCACCAGCGAAATGAGTGTGGAAAGCAGCGGCGCGTTGGGTAGGTTGTTTATATGGCCATGGTAACGGACCTCTCAACTACATGTCGATCTGGACCCTAAAACCCAAGAGGCAGCCCTCCCGATTGGCCACCAATTGAGTCCCAACGAGGGTGGATCGGGGGTTACTAGAGTATCTTCCCTATTTTCTTACATTTGTATGGTTTAGTTTATTTTTCGAACTAATTACTCACTCAGTGAGGCATAGGTTGTGCCTCGGCATTCCGCAGAATCAGACTGAATTCATCTCTCATGTGTAAGTTTAATTAAATTGTGTAGATGCTGTCTATATTATACACTCAAATTGGTCAGCTTTCTAGCATATTCTTTGGGCAGTCTTCTTCACCAAACTGAATCTATAACGATTTTGGATGTATCTACAGTTGCTAAAAGTATCCAAACCTTAGAAAAACTAAGCGCTATGCATTTTTATGGTTTTTATAAAATGTTATCAAGATTCTTTGGCTAACTTTTAAAACTTCTCGAGCCTCCCTCGTTCTTGTTTTTCATTGAATTCCGCACTGCTGTTAATGTCAAACATAAATTTTTCTCTGCTTCACAACTCTCTATCCCTCTCCCTTTCCCGCCCTCGTGCCATCTCACTTCCGCCTGTGGCAAATGAAGTTGTCGCTGGGTTTTTGGGGTCTGCAGCGCAGATAATGTACCATAATGCTGCCGTAATTTCCCCACTTGCCCAATATGCTGTTTTGCCGGTGGTGGTTGAATGGGATGGTATGGATCCGATTCTGATTCCAAGTCCGAATCCCAATCCGATGTTGTTAGTTTGCCAGAGAGTCGGTGACTCTGCTCGCCGTTGCGGAGTTCCGGTCTGTGTGGATCGCTGGATGGGCTTCTGCCGGAATGGCCGCAATTAACTTGGATGCGAGAGTTGTGGGAGAGCGGCGAGTGCTCCAGCATCATGTCCCCACATTTATGTATTTTAATTAGTTTAAATCGTAATTTGTTTGTAGACCTGCGCGGATTACCGGCACAAAATCGACCTCGCCGGCCGCCAATCTGGCAGACCTACAAAAATGCACTGGCCAAAATAATCAGCTAGTACTGCATAAAATTTATTTTTCAAGCTTAAATTGTGTACCTCAAAGATCTCAAAATCCCATAAAACATAGTACAATAAATACAAAAAATATTGAAAATTTTATAGTGCTAGTTCTAGTTTTAGTTTTAGAAAAATTTAGCTGCAGCGACGTACATCATTTTCGGTTAATTATGAATTACCAAAAGCACATTTAAATGGACGCCCCACTGGAGTCGCCATGTCCCCCGCCTTTCCCCGCTGCCATCGCACTTCTTTTGACCCGGCCAATAGGAAGTTAATCAATTTATGCCTGCAAACGTCGACGGTTCGCAGTTTGGTTTTGTGCGGGTCGCTGTTCAATTATTATAAATGGCAATTTCGGCCTAGTTTGTCCTATATGCGCTCATGTGCATGTCTGTGTGTGTGTGGTCCAGTTGGCTGTAAACAAATTAGCCTGGCCGAGTGCCGGGAAAATCACAACAAAGGTTGACGCCGCCACTGGCATGGCAGGTGAAATTTTGTTAATTGCTCGCGTCTATCAGTATTATAAATCATATCAGGGGAGTCCAAATTATGCTGCTATAAATTTTGAAATGAAGATTGAAACTAAACCTATGTAGGTATAAATTAAAATTAAGCCATTCAAAAATCCAAACCAAAATGTAGCTGCGACTTAGATGCTCATGCATAAATGTTCCTACCAATGCTGTAAATCAATTCAGATTACCAGTTTTTTCTCGGTAGCCTATAAATTGCGACTTCCTTTTCACCACCTGGAATTCACTTGGACTTCGCACCTTTTTGGCCAACTTTTCTAACCTGTCGCTTCAAGCTGTTTGCTGGCCAAAGGCTACAGATTGCGGTGACATTAAAGTGCTGATAGTATTTTTGCCTTCGACCAATAAATTCGTCAGCTGAACATTTGACACAAATCTTGCAGTCGACACTCGTAAGCGAAGACCTTTAATGAAAACACAAATTGCACTGAGAAGTTTTGGCAGCTGCACTCGAAAGTGGAAAAATAGCAACAACAAGGACACTCGAGGCAGAAACCCTCAAGTCGCCAAAACTTTGGCCTTTGTTGCATTGTCGTAATGAAAATATTTATGATTTTTGGAGCCGAGTTGATTGTTTACATATTGCCAAAGCATATTGAAAACTTCTTTATTAAATTTTACTTCAATAAAAGCCAATTGTTTCTTGTTGCTCCACATTTCTACACATATATATATATATATATTTCTGTACAAAATGCCTGGCAAAAGTTTTTAGTTTTCTGCCAGAGAAAGCTGCGTATATTTCCCCCAATTTTTCCCCACGCCATTTTCCCAGATGAAAAATCTGAGGGATGTGGGCTGTGCTGCCTGATTGCTATGGCTTCTGTTGCAGGTCCTGCTGATACAATGTCGGAGGTTGACTGCTTCACCGATTCAAATTGTGCTGGATATTTTCATATTTTTGCTAAACAATAGCATCAGATGTCGTCGTTGTTGCTTTTGGCGTATCTCTGCAAATATTTGTTGCATGTTTGTGTACGAAATCGTTTAGTTAACGAGTCGTAAACACTTGTGATAGAATTCGACCAGACATTTGTGCTATGAATTTATGCATGCATTTTTTTCCTGGATAACTCCCATTAGTTGAAACCCAGTTCGACATGCACTTTTGGACACAAATTCAATAAATTCCTGACTTTTTCGGGCTGGCCTTTGATTTCATTAGCAGAAATATTTAAGTATATTTTTTAAATTCGAACATTTTAAGTGAATGGATTTTATTAAGCATACGCAGTGTTGGCAGAAGTAGCAAGAAATCATGTTGCTGCCTGATTTATGATATATTAAAAAAGTATATTATTAGAACTAAAATTGCATAGGTTATTAAAAGCAAACAATCTAAGCAATTTACGTGAGTTATTACTTAATTAAAAAGGGGCGTGTGACACTCATGCCCTTCAATGAACAGGAAAAATATTTGAAAACATAAATTGGGGCCGGGAAAAACACTCAACTGGGCCGCGGGTATTACGTAATTAGCAGAAACTACGCAAAGCAAACAGCCAGTGGGCCATTTACGGGAAGTATTTAACAAAACAATGCACAGAAGTTGCCTGTGCCGCCGGTTGCTTTAAGCCTAATTTAACGGCTCTGCAGACAAACAACGCGAATGGCAAATAGCGGCAGCCATTTTTTTTATGCCTCAAACCGCACACACAAGTTGGCAGTACTTAGCGGGTAAAGGGGCGGGGTGGGGAGGGGGCATGGTTGGGGGCGTTGAAAGAGGACCGGAACATGGCCCACTTTCTAATTAATGCAAAATATTGCAGCTGCAAAAAGAAACTAGCATATGTGCTGCCTACTTTTAGGTTGTCCCATGTGAGCCAGCTTTTTTTTGGATGGCATTTTCAGGGGTAGTGGGTAGTTGTGGGGGCGTGGCACTCTGGCGGTCTCTTTGTTGCCTGCATAAAGCATCACTCACACACACTCACTTACGCACGCACGCACGCAGAGAGTGTTGTAGTTGCAGCTGCAACATGCAACAACAACCTTGGCAATGTCAACAGCACGGCATCCTGGCGGAAGCAAGTGACCGCCGCCAGGGGTCGCCTGTGTGCTGCTAAATTAAACCCAGAAAAAAAATGTTTGCCCCATGTGGCAAAGGGCCACTGGAGAATGGGTCCAATAAAAAAATAGCTGATTTTTTTTGAAAATCCAAGCACCATAAGCTTTATGAAGAGGTAATGATTTTTGTTAATTTTGTATAAATATTTACCAACGATTAACATTCGCTTTTTAGTTATCACAAACTTAATGCTTGATAAGTACGAAATATTGATCCTTCTTCCAGATCCTGTGCTCGTGTCTCAAAAGCACAATTTCCCAGTGAAATTGATACTAAAAGCATTCTATAATGGATTTAATTATGGCAAGCCGACCCTGCAATAATTCATTTGGTAAGTGCTTCGTCATCGGGCTGCAAAAAGGCATGCAAACCGCGAAATTTCATTGCAGACACGAGATGGCAGTGCAATTTAATAATTTTCCAGAGCAGCTTAGAGTTCAGAGTGCTATGTATACGTAAATTAAGTTTTTCCTCGCAGTTTGGCAAACCAGAAACATGGCGACGCATTCTACGGCAACGAAATTTTCAGCATGCCAAAAAAGTTTGCCGCTAATTCCTTGGGCAAACTTTAACGCAAATGTGTTTAGATGGGGAATATCCTGTGGCACCTTGCTAAATTGAAAATGCATTAGCAGCTTAATTTCGAAAGGAGATGCACAACACAATGTTTCGAGTTTCAGTTTAATTTTTATTCAAAAATCACATTTGTTGTTTTTATATATATAGATACATATATATAATATTTCTGCTGCAATGTTTGCCAATAATGTACGGTTTAGGCTTACTGCGTTTTCGCTTCCATGGGTTTATTTATGTAATTTACATTTGTTCATGTGAGTGTTCTTATGTGGCGTGTTGTGGCTGTGGGTGTATGTCTTAAGCTTTAACAATCATTACTAGGCAATAGTATTAAGCACATTCACTATATATATATATTGGTTTACATTTAATGGCTGTTTCAACGCGGATTTCTTATGGTTTCTGTACAAATTTCAAGTATTAATAACCTTGGGCAAACAAATGGGCCGGGCATAAATAAATATTTTCATGAATGATTTGCATTTACATTATTTTTTTCTGCAACATGCCAATCACCTCATATTTGCCAATGGAAATGTACAGAAACAGAAATACATATAATTTCATTTGCCAAGTGACATTCCTGCTTGCAATGATTTCAATTGAATTAATGGGCATTTTGCATTAAGCTGATGGGCCAGATGAGTGAATTCATTTCAGAGTATCTATCTTAAGCTCAGATATGTTTTTCCAGAAGCACTGCCAGCACACAGATATTACTAGTTTGAGCTCTACAAAATGATATTTCGGTAGATATAGTTTGGTAAAATGCAGTAAGAATCATAAATGATAGGATTTCGTATCGTTGCATTTTTCGAAAAACTTTTCCTTCACATTTTATTGTCGTTTTTGTCAAGCCTTTCTATGCAAATTGTCTCAATGGTGGCAAGTTAGTGAAGAATAGTATGATTTTTCGTTTATAACTGAGATGATGAATAATATAGATATTTTTAATATTACTAACATGTAATTTTCAACTAGTAAGCCCAATTTAACAGAACTTTACTGCCTTAAAATTCAATTAACTTTACAATGTGTTAGGTTTTCCCATTTTCTGTTTTGCCATTTGATGGAATGTATTTAATTTTATTGAACATCCCCACATCCCATCGAAATCCAAATAGTTGAATGAATATATTCGCCTTGTAATTTTTTACGCATGGCTTGCCCAGTTAAATGTGGCAAAATAATTGATTATGCACAATTATCCCTATAACGCAAAATAAATAAATGAAAAAAAATGTGTGGGAAATGGGTGAATGCCAGGACATGGAAAGTGAAGGAAAGGGTTGAAAGTTGATTTATTCAAATGAGAGCACATGCAGTTTTCAATAGTATCACAACATCCATATTCGTAGTTCAACTTTTTCTCATTTTATTAAGATTGGTTGGGTTTTCAGGTTTTCGGTTTTTTGTTTTCATGTGTTAATGTTAATGCAATAAATTTAATTACCATCTCGCAGGCGGCAGCAACTATTTTATTATTATTAATAAATGGCTTTTGCAATCATTTTACGTTTGTGTTTGGCCTTTTTTTATACTCGGTTTTGTGTTTTCATTTCGTATTTGTGTGGGCGGGGCGGGATCAAGGAGCCTTTTCAATATTTTTGGTCAAGTTGTTTTGTATTGTTTGTTTTGTTTTGTTTTGGTTTGCTTTTGTCTTGGATAAGATCGTTCACTATGTATAGTTTGTTTGTTTTTAAATCTGTATAAAAAGTGCAATTGTCTGTTCTTGTGTCTTTGTTCACCTGCTTTTTGTTTTTGTCGTGTCAAATACAAATTCTCAAATACAATTATATATACGAGTTATAATACAAAAATCCTTTACACACAGATACAAAAAATAAAACGCACTGTACAAAATTTGATCTGATTCGATTTCAACTCTCCACAGTTGCCTATATGTATACGTATGTATATGTCGCAGTGTGTGCAT
The DNA here is from genome assembly GCF_004382145.1 of Drosophila mauritiana. Lineage (NCBI taxonomy): Eukaryota > Metazoa > Arthropoda > Insecta > Diptera > Drosophilidae > Drosophila > Drosophila mauritiana. The sequence continues at coordinate 12,990,147 of NC_046668.1, read as the reverse complement.
GTATGTGTATGTGTGTGTGTGCGTGTGTTGTGCATATCCTTCGCCTTGGGCCACACACATTCCGAATATGCATATCCATATAACTGGCATTTTTGATTATTATTATTCGTAGTCAACGGCAAAAATGTTTGTTTGAAATGTTTGATTTATGTGCATGCTGATAGGGAACATTTCATTGCATTTGTCGTCCCTGTCCATCTGTCCATCCGTCCGTCCGTCCGTCCATTCGATTCCGTCTGCTCGCTGGCACAGTCCAGTTTTGACATTCGCACAGCATCCATTCATATTCGTATGTATTCATATTGCCGATAAGCATATTCGACTGATAAATGCTAAACAATTTCGCCGTTTGGCAGTCAAGAGTTTCGAGTTTCGAGAGTCTGGGCATCAATCGATTGCCCACTAAGTATGCAGCGTGGCTCCTAAGAACCACTTTTCTGGCCGGGATAAACACAAATAGCAGTCCAATAATTCAGTCAACCTAAAAATATATACATATGTGTTTCCAGAAATCTTTGGATACATGAAAATAAAGCCAGATTATAAATGACTTGGCTGTTTTATTTTTTATTTTAGAGAATAAAGAATTGCACAAATATTGAAATGCTTCTGGTCAATCCAAACTCATTTGATATGTTGAAGCTTAGTTATTGCTTTCAGCTCTTATTGCCCTTCGCACTTGGGAATTGACAATGCGAAAAAGTAAATACAAATTAAAAATCAACTAATAAAACAAAGGTATTGAATTCATCTGCAATCGTGTATATTTGTTGTAAAAAATAGTTATAGAAATATACTTTAGCTCTAGTATATGTATAGAATTGTGGTTGCTTAAACTAAAAACGCTTCTCTTCGGAGAAGCCTCTTCTTTTGATATGCGCATGTGGTTAAAAGTTGATTGCATATTGATAATTGATTTACGTACATCAGTAAATGGCCACGATATGAATTAAAAACTGAGGTGTCCAAATAAAAAATTGCACATAACGAATTGAAAATGGAAAGCTACTTAAACAATAAACTTAGCATTAGTTAATTGCTTCTCCTCGGCGGATTTGTGCACTTATTTCTGAATGGCCCGAAAAGAGTTCTTGTTGCTTTTCAGTGGCAATTGCTGCTGCTGTTCCATAATGGCCACGGATAATCAGAAGATACAGTCGATGTGTTTCTTATACGGAATTCGAGGAGCCTCAAGTTGGAATTTAAAACTGAAATTGAGACGACTGTGCCTTGCGCATACACGTTCACATTGATAAATCACTAACTATACACGGAGAGTTACAACAAGGACATACAAACATTTACACATACAAAACTCAACTCACACAGTACAAAAATCGGCTACTTATGTTCCTAGACATATATCAATTTACATATGTATGTATGCATATAGAAAATTTGCTAAGCGCAGCTAATTTGAAATTAGCAAAAAAGATGGCAAAATCGTTTGCTTCGCTTGCAGTTAACTAGGCTAATTCACATAATCGTATTTAAGGTCTATATATATACACATTGCATATATAATTGCAAAGGATGCCGTATGCTTACATCGATGTACACATACATACATTTACAAGCGCCCTTTGGCTCCTAACTAAGTTCCATATTTTCGCTACTAATAATAATTAACATAGTCCTTGCATCGCTTGGCCAGCGTCAAAAAACAGCATTTCATCTAAACGTATGTGTGTGTGTGTTTTTTTCTGTTTCTCTGTGTTCGAATTCGTATTGGTATTGGTGTAGCTGTGGGTGTGTGGTGTGTGGTGTATATGTATTCAGTACTATTAACGCTTGTAGCTATTGCCAGGATGCACATATCGCTAGCTGCCGACCAACTCGATCTGGCGGTATTTCTTGCGCAAATTGGAAACTGGATCACGATACAGCATGGGATCCATGCGCAAATTGGAACGTATCAGCGGCATATAGCTGCAAGGATATGAAAGAAAAGGGATGCGTTTTGGAAATTGAGATAGGATGCTAGTTCTTTGGAGTTCCATGTAGCTCTTCAGAAAGTGAAACTTACCCAAAAACGGCCGCAAAGGTATTTAGGCAGCTCTGGCGCTGGATAAAGTGGTCGGGATCGTTCCAGGGCGAACGACCCGTCTCCCGATCCTTGTAGCCCTTGCGCTGCGTCACCTTGATCGGCGGCTTCCTGGTCACGTGCGAGACCAGCAGGTTCATTAGGATGTCCTCGCAGTTGGAGGACTGCTGTACAGTCTTAAGTAGCAGCAACGACAGCCAATTGGTGTACAAGTAGTTGTAGTAGCGGTGGTAGAAGGCCGCCCCAGTTAGCACAATCGAATAGTAGTTTGTCCACTTGGACGTATAACCCCAGGCATTCTGCAAGAAATAGCGATAAGTAATTTCAGTACATTTAAATCCTCTCCGCCCAATTCACCTTGGAATCATCCCAGAAGTGAGCTCTTGCCGGATAGCCAACGATGCGCTCGGGAAAATCCCGCCACACCGTGTAGGCAAAGTCCAGTTCATCCGTATTGAGTATGGCATCTTCATCCAGCGACAGAACGGCATCCGTCTGAATCTCTTCGTAGGGCAGGAATCGTTGTGATATGCTCGGTCGTCCCTCAGTCGTCTGGCTTGTGGGTCCAGCTCCCTGACTCCTCGTGCTGGCCCCCAGGGAAATCACGTGCAAGGGTATGTGGCTGGTGGGGGGCCAGCGTTTCTTCAACGGCAACGGCCGATCGGCTGCCCAAAGGACAAGGATCTGAAAAGGGCAAAGTGTATTGCATTAAGCTGAACGTGCGGTTGCACTGTATTTACATACCCGCTCCACGAACTGGCTCTTCGTGATGGTCCTGACTAGCTTGTAGAGCGCTGCATTCGGTCCCAGGGCGGCGCCAATCTGCACGTAGATAACCGCCGTGTAGTTGTGACGCGGCTCCGCACCCATCGAGTTCAGCAGAAATGGCATGTACCTGAAGTTTGTGGTGGTTATAATCGATTGAGCTACAAGCTTAGCAAGACATATGGGTGGGACCAACCTTGAGCTGTCGGCGAAGGTGGGCAACGTGAGCAGGGCGCCCGGCGAGCTGTTCCAAACCAGGCTGCTCCGCACCGGATAATCCGGCAAACGTTCGCGTATGATCTGCAAGATACGCAAGGAAGATACGGAGTGCCTCAGTTAACGCTTGTTTAATGGCTTGTCGATACGCTCAAGTGGTGATTGCCAATTGATTGCCTAATGAGGAGGAGAGCAACGAGGAGCGCGAGGCCTTTGCTGCTGATCTGAATTTCGAGTGCAGTTCAAGGAGCGGGCCAAATTGCGTTTTGAATAGTCCTCCCAGTGGTCCACTCCCACTCCCTGGTGTTCCGACCCGGTTTTTCCCCCATCCGTTCGTTTTGTCCTCCGCTGAGTGTGATAACTCAATGGGCCTGAGTTGTTGCCTAATTTTCCGCTTGGCGCAGATGGTGCCCTTTTCCCCAACCAGCCAGTTTTCCCCATTCAGATTTACAACGCGGGTCGAAAAAAGAGTACTGAAAGTGAAATCCTTGAACTGCAGCCATCTGTTTGAGCTAAGGAGTTATTGCATCGAGTGGATGGTCATACAAATCAATATATTTTACCTTGGCAAAGTTTTAAGATGTAGTATCCATTATATGATATTATATTATTTTATGAATTTACACATTATTTACTATAAAATGCATAAATAAATAAAAATATGCCCTCTGATCGTTAACTATTAATACGGGCTCAGCTGTGGATTTATCCACGCATATATGAATGTCGAGCGGTGTTACCGCAGTTTCCGCTGCGCAGCGGAAGTCGCACAGTAACCACTGTGGGCGGAAGTGCCCCTCCGTCTCACTCTCGCACACCATGTGTTAGGCAAAAGGAGGAAAGAGACGAGGGGATGGCGTTTGGCTTGCGTGCCATTAACGCGGCGTTAATTTGTCGCTCAAAGTGTGAGCGCACCTTAAAGTATGCCGTGCCAAATTAGTTAGACATCACAGCCGCGCACAGTTAACTCGCCAAGACCCCCAGCATTTTGCATTTGGCACTGTTTTGGTTGCAGTTCGGGTTGAATGCAATTATAATTGCAAAGCCTGACCCCAACTAAGAGCTTAGTGCTGAGGCGCTGTTCGAGTTGAGTTATGCAAGTACAGGTGCAGCCACGTGCACCTGACAGAAAACAGAAGACGGTGCGTTATGCAAGTGCCACCCACCACCCACCACCCACTACCCACCCACTACTCACTATGCACAACCCAGCTGGCAGGAGCACCCAACAGCCACCATTTACCACCCACTCCAGTTCATTCGTGTTATTTCTGTCTGGCACGCTCCGCTTTTGTGCGTGTGGTTAGTGGAATTTGCATTTGCATGGACGATCATCTCCCGGCGGAATCCCACTGCTATTCAGGCTAAAAGACATAATGAGACGTTTGGGAGCGGTACCAACAATTAGACGCAATTACGGCTGATAGATAGACAGTTGGCAATCCTTTCAAGTGCATACCCTATATCTTCAGAAGCTAAACGCTATATATATTGGACACAAGTCAGTTAAGAGATAAGTTATTTTGTGATATTTAACTTAAAGAATCTTTTCATCAGAAAATGTTAAAAAATATGCCAGGAGTTCAGCAATCATTTTTAGGAAGCTTATGGAACTTTTTTCCCGAACCATCTGCAGTTTTCGAAACTATCAATATTCATAAGCTTAAACTAAAGCCAGGACATCCTAACTTCGTTGAGGATTTAGAATATTTAGTGTTTCGCCTGTTTTTTTTTGTTTTTTTTGCTTACATCCATCATGGCTTCATGGTGATGCCCCGCTCATTAAGCGCCACACGGCAGGTGCGGGAGCAAACTAACCAAACTAGGATTACGCTGCAGTCTGCTTGTCCTGCCGATCCTTGGCTCCTTGTCTGGCTGCCAACGCGTCTCAAGTGCCTGCTTTATATTTTGTAATTATAATTCCTTCTTTGGGTCCCACGCCCTCTCCCCCCTCCAATCTTTGCATAATCAACGCTCAGCGCGGCGAGCGTGTTTGTTTTAACCCTTTCTTTTAAGCCCGCTGTGTGTGCGTGATTATCTCTGTGTGTGTGTGTGTGTATGGGTGGGTTTTTGTTGTCCTGCGACATAATTAAGTCAATCTCGTGCTGTTGACGCTGCCAGCATAATTGAGAGCGAGAGGCACCTAACAGACAGAGATGGCCTATGCCTGCGATTCAATTATGCACATTGCACACTGCGTATATGTTTGGGCCTGGCCCAGACAGATGGTTCACCTCCCACCCCCCCTCGTCCACATTATAATTGGCCAACAAACTGCGTTTAATTGGCTTAGATCCATGCCCCACAGCCAGCATTTTTAAGTTGCCTGCAGCAGCATAAAGCTACAGTTGAAATTGGCTACAGAGTTGAACAAGCGAGTTGAAATTAAGATATAAGCGAAATATAAACACACATACTTTTCTAAAATACATAATAGTTTTAAAATTTAAGATGGTATTGTTAGGCATTGTTTACTCTGTGGGTTAAGTAGGTGGTCCCACTGTACTTCTGTTTGCTTGGCTACACATGTCCGGGGAATCTCTTATTCGGTTGCCGGTTTTCTTTTCCATCATTCGTGGCTGCCAGGTTGCATTTGGATGTCAGCCAGGAGACTTATCGCAGCATAAGGACCAGGAGCAGCAGCAACAATCGCAGCTGGCACTACTTAAGCAGCATATATGTGGCAGTAAGTGAGGTGGGCGGAAAAGGAAGGCAGCCAGAACTTCATTTCCGTATCGCATCAGCGCATCGAGTTCATGCATAGATGTGTGCGTTTGCGATGATTAAGTGGATCGAGTGACTGAGGTAGCTGCAAGCAGCTGGAGGCCCAGTAACCAATAGAGTGGATAATGTAGGCAAATAAAACAGGTGGATGCCTATCGGGCCTGCAAGTATTTGGCTTAAATGCCAGATTTAAAGGGCTCACCAGCCCTGCATGCAAATTTGTCTTGACTTGGATGGAATTCCATTAACAGCTTGGCCTGGCCGCCCATTTCACTCGATGCACTTTACTTGCACATATTTTATGCAATGTGCAGTTTACATGTCTGGCGAAATTTGCTTCAATTAATTGCAAGAATTTCCTTTGGCCTCTCGAAGTCAAAGCTCCTTTTTGCTGCCGTAAAGGTTTATTTTGTTTTAAGATATTTTTAATTGAAGCTTTTGGCAAAGGGTTACTTTAGCAGTTTGCGGGAGATTAATGAATGTTTGTGCTTCAAATGAAAAATGCAGCTTTAAAACAGAGAAGTTTACTTTTAGCAGAGATAGATTTTAATTAAAAGCATCGAAAGCATAGATGCTTGCTGCCAAAGGAGATTATAGCTTAAAAAACATATTGTTAGGTTTTATAATATAAGATTTACATGCAGTACAGTTTGGTTAACCTATTTATTTATACTTCAGGTATCTTCACAGGTTTTTTATTTTTTGCTAATCAGATTTAGGAGACACACTGCGCTGCAGCTTACATAAAAGCATATATGTTTACAAATTCAATTCTGCTGGGTGTATGGCATTGCAAAAGTTTTCGTTTCCTGTTCTTTGGCTGGCAATAAGAAAACGTCGGTTTTGTTTTCTGCATACTATTTTTCTTAGCATACTTCTTGGGGCCTCTCAACTTGGCTGCATCTGTGTGTGTGGTGTGAGTGTGTGTGTGTGGGTGGGCGTGGCAAGCGGGTTAAAAGTTGCAAGCTGTGCAAAGGCAGCTGCATACATAAAATGTAGTTCTCTGTTGGCCAGGCTAAAAGTTGCACTCAATGACACCCAAAACACTCAACATCCAAAATACAACAAAAAAGAGAAAGAAAAAAATTGAGAAAAAGGCGAAACTCCGTCGAAGACAAACACTAAATTAACTTATGCAAGTAGCTAAAAGAGACATGAACACAGAGATAAAAAAAAAGAAAGGAAGTAAAAAATGGTATGTAAATGCTTGACATCAACTTCCTCCTACAACTTTCGTTGATTAAAAATTAACAAACGTCGCAAAGTGCAAAATTAAGCAAACAAAATACGAAAGATGTACAACATGGCGTATGCGTATGTATAGTTGACTTCACTTTTAATTGCCATAAATAACTCCGCATTTCCAATCAATTATGGCGCAAAACTTTATAAAAAATCGAAAAACAAGAATCCCTCCACTGACACGTAAAAATATTTAAAAATATTTAAAAATTGAAGCACGCTCACAGCCGATACGCAAACAATTTTACCCTTTTGCGGTTTTTGGCTTATGACAATTAAACAAAAAACGGCAACAAATCGCTAAACCAATTTCGAACCGAATTCATTTTATACATATTACTTTTGTGTTTTTTTTAGTCATATATTTTATATGCGCCATTCGGACGTGTTTTTGCACAGAAATTTATCGATCTAAACTTGTTGACCAACGTTAATTAAGTGCGATTCCAGGAGCGTAGTGGGAATGTTTTTTTTTTGGGGGCTTATGCGATGATGTGTAAATGCGCGGGTTGCACAATACTTTCGCTTTGTTTTTGGATTAGCGAGAATTCAAATAAGTGATTTTATGTTGGAAATGGGGAGAGAGTAAGCTGCTAAATATGCAAAGTAACCGATGAAAAATTCAGGGATTTCGATATTTATTTATTTCAGATGTTCTGTGCAAATAGAATAATATCCTTGGGAATGTTCTATTTTGGTTCCAATAATTTCAACTGTTTCTTCTTTCGCTTTGTTTTCATGGCATAATAAGGTATTTAAATCGTTTCAAAGTTAAATTCGTTTTTTTTTAGCTACCTAAGCTCTGATCTGCGATTAAATTCGCCATGATTCCTTCAGCACCTCTTCAGCTTAATCGGCAGCAATTTGGCTCTGGGCGTTCATTCATCTTATAACGTCATTTGCCATGACTTCAAACTTTAAGCTGACGATGATGTCATTATTGTTGGCAAACTTCGGAGCTCTCGCTACAACGCAAATGAAAATATAAAAAAAAAAAACAAAAACAAATGCCGAAGTTATGAAGCTGCTTTGACAAATTCGAAAAACAAGCAAAACGAAAAAAAAAACCAAAAAAAATATATATATTCAGCAAAGACAAACAAGTTTCGGCCAAAAAGAGAAGCTAGCTTTAATTTTGTTTGATTTCAGTTTATTCGGTGTATCTTTGTGTATGCTTTATTCAACGATAGGCGCAGCAGGCCAATATAGACAAGCAAATGTAACAGAAGGCAAATAAATGCCAAATAAATATTTATTCGCAGGAGTTTGCACAAATTAAAAGCCCTGCGGGCAACTTGTTTGTTTATTTTGTCGTTTCTTTATTTTTGGTTAATCGATACTTGTTGTGTCAAATGGCGTGCCAGAAGGTTTTCCATATCGTTGCAATGATAAAAACGTTAAATAAAAGTACAAAAGATGCTTGTTACAATTACAGATACTTTAACAACAGAACAATAAACAACATTTACAGGACTTAAAGATATTTCAATGCTGTCAAGATATTCCCGTACTCACTTATAGTTTTATTTTTATTTTTTATAAGCTACCATTCCAATGAGTAAATTTCCCTTTGCCCTCAATCTTATCAATTTGTAATCTTAATCCCCCAGCTATTCATCAAGCTAAAAAAAAAACTCAGCTAGAATACTTTGAAGACAGACAAAAAAAAAATAACGCAATAATAATAATAACAAACAAAGTCCAAATGAGACAACAAACTCAAACATTTAACATCTGGTTAAGGCTTTAATGCTCGTTTTTTTCCGCACACACAAACGCGCTCATTAATTAATTTTAATTAGCTAACGCTCACAGCTTACAAACGGATCATAAGTATAATTATAATTTCGTAAAGGGAAGTGGCGATTTTGGTTAAGAAAATAATTTCAACGCTCGTTCATGATTAAAAATAATTCGGTGACGTCACAGAGAAGCGGCTACGTTTTGGAGGTCAGTGCTATATACTCCGTTTACTTGTTTCTCCGTCTTTCATTTTTTTGTCTTTTTTCTTTTGCTTGGCTGACTCTCGGGTGGTGACGTCACGGGCTTCGTTAACAGTGCACGAGAAGTTCACATATTTTCTCACAGCGTGTGGTGAGACAGAGAATTTCAGAGCTCTCTAGTTCTCTCGCTCTCATTGCGATTCTCAGTAGCAAAATAAAAAACAGTTTGCCGGCTATTTTTTGCATTTGAGAATAATAGTTGGCAAAAGGAAACAAAAACAGCTCTGACACTTTTTAAGAGCTTATTTATTTATTATGAGTGTGGGGCATCTACAAAAGCGGTCTAGTATGTCAATATTTCACTTAAGACATGTTCACACTGCGCCAAGCCGTTTTCCACCAACCACTGACCGCCAACCACCAGGAATGTTATGTACTGGTGCTACTCCCAGTCGTATTTCATAATTTTGGACAAGTCACTGGGCCATAATTGACCCGCCGCTGATCGATAAGCTCGAGTGACACATTGCGCATTCGAACTGTGGGCCAAATGGCACGGAATTGATGATATGTGGGCGTTCATTGTGGTCGATTTTCATGTGTCGCAATCTCTATTAAGGGCCATTCATTTATGCGGCCAACCAAAGTCGAACAAATCATAATGAAAATGTGGGCCAACGGGCGGGAAAATGAAATTATGCCAAAGGGAAATGGCATCATATGGATATATTCTAAAGTTACAAACTATTTTCTTAAGTTTACTCCATTTCTTTTTCTAATTTGCTTTTTCTAATTTTGTATCACTTGGCCCGTTCATTAACCTTGGACAACTCAATGAAGATCTTATTGAAGATTGGAATGCATCGCTGGGATTCCGCCCAAAGGTACAGTGCAGCTTCTTTAAATAGAAAACTGTACGTTAAATGCTAGAACTTAACATAAACATGTGTTTCTTACAAATTTCTTTAATGTTATATTAAGACATGATTTTAAAGATTTTTTTAAGATTTTTCAGAGAAGTGAACGAACATGTAAAGAACTTGTTTTTGGGACCAGTTGGTTGTTTGTTAGTGGTTCGATTTCTATTTAGAGCTCCAGCGGCACAAACAGCTGTACATAGGAAAGCCCAACAACACTTACGAATGCGAATGGGAAAGCGAATGTGGTGTAAGGCGAGACAACAATAATAATAAAGCCAAGAGGTGAGAGCGGAAAAATAGAGAGAGCAGCGCCGCATTCGTGTTGTATTTGGTTTTTTATGACCGCTGCCGCCGACGTCGACTAATTTTGTCGATGATAGCCGTTCGTTTCGAGTCAAAGTTTCAGTCAATTTTCAGTCGTCAAAGCAGGCGGACGTGCAAGCAAAAATTCAGAATCAAACGTCTGGAAAAATTGTGAAAGACACTTACGTACTTACGTATTTAACTTAACGTTAACGTTACGTACTTAACTTAGCTTAACTATCAATTCGCACCTCGCAAGAAAAGAAACACATTGCAATAATGTCAGCACGCCGCGTCACATTGAACACACGCGTATCGCGCGCATCCACCTCCACGCCGGTGGGCGGTGCATCCACCTCGTCAAGGGTGGGCGCCACCTCACCCACCTCGCCCACGCGCACCAGCCGCCAGCAGGAGAAGGAGGAGCTGCAGCATTTGAACGATCGCCTGGCCTGTTACATCGATCGCATGCGCAACCTGGAGAACGAGAACAGCCGCCTCACCCAGGAACTGAATCTCGCCCAGGACACCGTCAACAGGGAGACCTCCAATCTGAAGGCGGTCTATGAGAAGGAGCTGGCCGCCGCTCGCAAGCTGCTCGATGAGACCGCCAAGGAGAAGGCCAAGCTGGAGATCGATATCAAGCGTCTGTGGGAGGAGAACGACGAATTGAAGCCCAGGTAAAACTCTAAGACGGCGGGTTCAGGTTTGGGCTCGGAATTGGTAACAGCGTATTATCAGCCAGTGATGTCATATGTACATATGTACCATGCCGGGCCACTGGAGCGCGAGACACAGACCGAAAATGGGGGCAACTTTGGGAGCCAAGAAAGTGTGGAATCAATAATGCACAGCACGAAAAGCAGCAAAATCTTTTCGATTTGTAAAGTGGAAGTACAGTCAGTCGGGATTTCTAGAAATATAAAATTGTTTTTTTTTTTTAACTTTTTTTTTTGTATTTTGTATTGGAACAAGCGTAATTTATAATTATTTTTTAGGGTACAGTTGACCCAGAACTTTAGTTGCAGCTATGTAGCTTTGCGAAAACAATAACAAATTGTTTTATTTATAAGTGTATTACATTTTTCAGCTAAAATGCAAGTCATTCTTATATTTCATGCTATAGTATTCATATGAAACATTTTAGATAAGAGAGAAGAGTTTTAGTTAGATACAAACTTCAGTTTCCATGGTTGTTTTCTTTATATGTAAGGAGCGACAGAGACAGATGGAGAACGGTGCAGACTGAGAGCGAGCGAGGCCGATGATGTCATGCCAAAAGCACATTTCGAAAGCCACGCACATGGGAACTCTCTCGACTCTTTCGCTGTTGTTTATTTTTTGCATTTACACTTCCAGAATTCTCTGGGCATTTTTATGCAAATGTTTAGTTCTCAGCTAATGAGAAGTAACCAAAAAAAAGAGACAATGAAATCAAATAAGAATCGAAATACCGCCGTAAATCTCAATGAAGGTTACAAGACTATGATGTCATATGGAGCTCAGTTACAGATCCATTTGTAATACCAGTTTCTGGTGTGTTGTCAGTTTGGCTGCTTAGTTTTTCCATTTGCCAGATTTCCGTTTCGCGTCGTTTGCGTTATCAGGCAATATTTATTTTTGGTATTTATTGCGCGATGAGGCCCAGAGCTTTTTTAATTCATAATAGCCACAGTTTGTTGTTTGTGCGTTTTGCAACGCGTTAACAAAGTTATGAGTTGGGATAAAAAGGCGGGTGCCTAAATGTTGGGTAAACTTGATTTTTCAGCTACTTAAGACGTGCCTTATACGTTGAGAAACGGACCGGAATAACAAAGGAAATTGTTTATGATTAGATACGATAAGATTGCAGCAGAATTATGGAACTTGTGATATAAGATTTCTCTTTTGTTGAGTGTCCATATGCTTAAGCTATTTTCATTTATGCTTAATTGTTTTAAAATTTTTTAATAGAATTTAGAAAGCCAAATATATTACCATATTTCTTCTTTGGCGACAATAGCATACATATGTACAAACAAATTGGGTCAGCGAAACGAATTGGGGAGGAAAAATGGAACTTTAACACGCACACACACAAAACGCACAAAAAAAGGGGAAATAAGGAAAATGTAGAACGCAAACAAAACAACCTTGAATCTATTTTGTTTTTCTATTTCCCCATTTTTACACAACTTTTCTTGATTAGCTACGAAAACTGTTTACATTTTCTCGTTGCAACAGCAAGAACCGAAAGAAAATTGCTAAAACCAAATAGAAGATTTTGGAAAATAAACTTTCAAAAATGGTCAAAACTATCGCCGTAAAAGGCGCCAAACTTTATACGTAATTTAAATTACGCAAAGTCAATTATTCCATAGTTGAAATCATGGCATTTGTTATAGAAAATAACTTAAAACGTGCCGACCACGCGAGTCGCCGATTGACAACCAAAATTGATATCCGAAAATATGCAGGGATTATTTGTGGAATTTTCGTAGCTATTTTTTATAGCGAGTTGGTTTTTGGCTAAATAGAATTTCAAATACGAAAAATAAAAGGCGCTCATAAATCAAAGGGGGGGGAGGTCGCTGGGGGTGGGGGAACTGGTCAGAAATAGCCGGGCTACTTTATGCTAATGGCATGTGACGACTTCTCCCAAGGCAAACAAAAACCTCGAAATGTTTGAGTATTTGATTCTTCTATGGAGGAGGATCGATGAACGAGTTTCCAAGCGACTATAACATTTAAATAAATGAAATGAATAATACATATGCGAGATAAAGAGAGCGGTTTAGCTTTCGCAAACAAATGTGAGTCGCAATGTGACTCAGTTATAATTATACAGATAAGTGACGTCATTCAATGAGCACATGTAGATAAAAGCCGAAAAACAATTGCTCTGATGAACCGCCTGAATTTCTATAAGGGATTACTCAGGCAAATGGACTGATTAATGATTAATTTAAAAGGTTCTGAGATCTAACTTTGCAATAAAAGATTATTAATTTTATAACCATTTTCATTTTAAATTTAAGACTCGACAAAAAGACGAAGGAGGCTAACGTGGCTGAGAACAATGCCCGCCTGTATGAGAACCGCTACACCGAGGTCAATAGCAAGTACAACCAGTCATTGGCGGATCGCAAGAAGTTCGAGGATCAGGCCAAGGAGCTCGCTCTGGAGAACGAACGCCTGCGCCGCCAACTGGATGATCTTCGCAAGCAGCTGGAGGCGGAGACGCTGGCCCGCGTCGATCTGGAGAACCAGAACCAGAGCCTGCGCGAGGAGCTGGCCTTCAAGGATCAGGTGCACACCCAGGAGCTCACCGAGACCCGATCCCGTCGCCAGATCGAGATCAGCGAGATCGATGGCCGACTGTCGCGCCAATACGAGGCCAAGCTGCAGCAATCGCTCCAGGAACTCCGTGATCAGTACGAGGGTCAAATGCGCCAAAATCGCGAGGAGATCGAGCTGTTGTACGACAATGAGATCCAGAACCTCAAGGCTGCCGCCAATAGGGCTGCCCAGGGATCCGCTCATGCCACCGAGGAAGTCCGTCTCATGCGCACCAAGATCGACGGCTTGAACGCCAAGCTGCAGAGTCTGGAGGACACCAATGCTGGCTTGAATGTGAGTACTGCAATTGGCAACCCGAGTGTTCCCCTTGTGATTTTAATATTGACATTTTCCCATTTCCTAATAGTCTCGCATTCGGGAGCTGGAGAACCTCTTGGACACGGAGCGCCAGCGCCACAACCAGTACATCGCCTCCTTGGAGGCCGAACTGCAGCGTATGCGCGACGAGATGGCTCACCAGCTGCAGGAGTACCAGGATCTGATGGACATCAAGGTGTCGTTGGATCTCGAGATTGCCGCTTACGACAAGCTGCTGTGCGGTGAGGAGCGTCGCCTGAACATCGAGTCGCCCGGACGCCCGACTACCGACTCCGGTATCTCCAGCAATGGCAGCCACTTGACCGCCAGTGCCAGTTCCCGATCCGGCAGGGTCACGCCCAGTGGCCGTCGCTCGGCTACACCTGGCATCTCTGGATCGAGCGCTGTGAAGCGTCGCCGCACCGTGATCGATGAGAGCGAGGATCGCACTCTGTCCGAGTACTCGGTGAATGCCGCCGCTAAGGGAGATTTGGAGATCATCGAGGCGGACGTTGAGGGACGCTTCATCAAGCTGCACAACAAGGGCACCGAGGAGATCAATCTAACCGGCTGGCAGCTAACCCGCATTGCCGGCGACGAGGAACTGGCCTTCAAGTTCTCGCGCGGATCGAAGGTACTCGGCGGTGCTAGTGTCACCATTTGGTCCGTCGATGCCGGTACCGCACATGATCCACCCAACAATCTGGTGATGAAGAAGAAGTGGCCGGTGGCCAACTCGATGCGATCGGTGCTGGCCAATGCCGACAAAGAGGTGAGAGTCTTGTCCATATACAACACATGCGGCACTTGCGACATCTGCCGCCACTGCAGACACCTCGAATTCGTGCTCGACCAGTACGATATGCCATAGACCTCTGCACATTTCGACTATAATTTACGCTATATCTTTTGCCTTTCAGGATGTTGCCAGCTACGACCGTGTCCGTGCTAACGTTTCCAGCCACACCTCGCGGCATCGCAGCAGCGGCACGCCCAGCACGGGCTTTACCCTCGGTTCCGGAGCTGGCTCCACTGGAGTGAGGAGCCTCTTCTCCCTGCTCTTCTAGGCGGGATCTTTAACTTCGAATCGGACTGGCTTGGCTTGGATCCTAAGGCCCAGCCAAACAAAACACAACTCACCGCAGAGACTCACAGACTCCGAGCTGCACATTCAAACCACACACAGATCTGTTCTGCATATCAAGCTAATTGTGAAACTATGTACAACAATCAAAACTTGTTCAACTCTTAATGTTAAATGTTTAAGTGACCTTAGTTGATGTCTTTGACTCTATGCGTCTCCTATGTTTAAGTAAGCTTTTTCACGCTCTACACTCTACTCTCTCTCTCTCTGTTATTTATGACGAGAACATGCATTTTGGTAAAAATACAAAAATAAACACACAAATAAATGTAACAAGAAAGTTGGCTGGAAAATCAATTAATGAGATTTAGCCGTGCGGTCGCTCGCGTTGATATCTTTCTTGCGAGGAAGCCAAATCGGCTTAGGCCAGTGGAAAACTTCTTGAGATGCTGTCGCGGCATTTTGCACTATCTGGGGTCCAGGACCATGGGCCAGGCCATAATGGACAGGTAAGTGGGGGAAATTAACTACTAGAAGTCGGGTGGACAGGTGCAGCTGGGAGCAAAACTGTGGGCTAAAACCGAACGAGGTCAACGAAAAAGTTTCGCAACTTTACAACTTGAAAATAAATTAGGTTGGATCAGTGGGAAAGGTCGAGCAAACTGAAGCAAAAGTTTTTAATGGAGCAAATATACAGCTTCGGGCAGTTGTAGAAATATACTATTAAACAATTCTAGGGTTGCCATTCAAACTAATAAACGACTCGGCAGTTTCCGATACAAAAATAATGCTTAGAAATACATATTTGCCATCACAGTCGTTATCTCTTACTAATCTCACACTAGAATACTAGAAGACTGTAGGCGTCCCACTGTTCCATCTGCATCCTTTGGCTTACTCCACAGGCATTAGCATTGCCAGGACGTGGAAGAAGATCCTTTCACTTGGCGCCGCCTTAGCCAAATTGCGTTATCTATTGCCCAGCCATTTCGCGCAGTGCATGAGCAGCCACTAAGGCAACTTAGCGGCGCTTGAGTGAGTGCACGATTCAATGGAATGAATGCGAGAGAAAGGCGGCGGAGAAAGGTGAAAGCGGTTGAGACGGCTGAGAAGACTGAGGAGGGGGCTGAGAAGCGTTGGCGGGCGGGCAGACAGTTGACTTC
Organism: Drosophila mauritiana; assembly: GCF_004382145.1. NCBI lineage: Eukaryota > Metazoa > Arthropoda > Insecta > Diptera > Drosophilidae > Drosophila > Drosophila mauritiana. The sequence continues at coordinate 12,974,107 of NC_046668.1, read as the reverse complement.
AAAGTAGTTTTCCTTGGCAAAGTTTTTTCCTCCTTGGCGCACGTTTGCGTGCGCATAATAGGATTAGTCAAAGTAATAAGTTGTTTTTCTTCCTCCACTTTTAGCTGCTGATGCTACCTAGATTCCTGCCGCTCACAGGACCTGCTTTTGCCGGATTGTTGCCGCTCTTCCCGGCCAGGCGGCGAGTGGGCGTGGCCAGTGTGCCAGTGCTTTGATATGCACGCCTCGATGAGACAAAGCGGACAGGTGAGGTGAAGAAAGTTTCTTTCTTTTGCCATCTGCCTGCGAGTATGCAACATATTATGTTGCATGAAAAGCAAAGCCACAAAGCCAAAAAAATAAAATAAAAGGCAAATAAAATACCAGAAACAAAGTGCGTCTGCATGGGAAAATCAAGAAAAGAGGTTTTCCAGCTTACAATTGAAATCTCAATCTAACGCATAACAGAAATGAACAAAAAATCTGTCGGTATTACAGGCTTAAGTTTCTCGATTACAAATATTTTTCACAAAGATATGACTTAGATAGTCATATTTATAAATATTAGCGGAATTGGAACTTTTCCACAGTGCACACTGGGTATGCAGAACATTTCGAGCCCAGCCCAAACTTTTGGCTTATTGTGGTTTATTTAGTTGTTTTGTGAATTTTTGTGACCATTTTCGAACTTTTACCAGCTTCCGCTTTTCGTCTCCCTGTGCAACTCGAGTGCATGGCACACGCTTATCGGTCACATCCATTCGGCCCCAAATCACACACACTCGAGCACACAAAGAGACTTTTGGGGCTTAGGCCAAGATTTTGGGGCCACTGTGGGCCGACAGTAAGTTCGGTAAGTGGACTTTGAGTGACCTTTTTTGTGGGGATTCTGTGGGCATGGCCAATCGGCTCCCGGGGTCTGGCACACACAGATTGGTCTGCTGGTTGGTTGCCGGGTTGGTTAGTCGAAAGTTCAACACACAATAAAATTATGCAAATCTTGGGATCAGCCGCCTACGATTTCCATTCATCCAGCTGCAGACACACACACTCACACTCTGACACACATATATTCTGCGGCCTACGCACTTAGTTTCCTTTCGAAGGATGTTGTAAAAGTTCGAATGTGGTCTTACTTTGGGTTCAATTTTTGATTTATTAATTGAAATAATTGGGGGTATCAGAAAAGGGATTGGGATTGGCATTGAGTGCCAAAGTGTCGAAGGAATTGATTTGTGCTTAAAAACCGAAGAGGCTAAGTGGAATATTCTGGGTTTTAAATGCTTGGATATGAGAAAAAGAGTTGCCGCCTTTTATGAAATATTGAGCACTATCTTAGCATTGGTTTAATAATTTATCAAAGTTTGGCTTGATATAGTATAAATTTGTTTTTACCTCGCAAAAATATCACAAAAGAAAACCCACTCAATTATTACCTGTACTGTCCTTACAATTTTTCAAGATTTCCAATCGCACCTAATTGATTTAACCAAGACAAACCGCTTAATTATATAATTTGCGTTAGATGACATAATTTGGGTCAAGAGTGGCGCTATTCACCGTCTAATAAAGGGCATGGCCATCGAAAACAGAGCAACTTTCTGGATGAGATTCGGGATGTGTGTGCGTGGCTGAAGCGTCTAACAACCCAAATAACTGCTTAATTTGTTTTTCCTCCGACCCGTGCCATGGAAAAGCCCTACTGAAATTCACCTTTGCTGTTTGCTTGCACAGCAGCAACAATAACAACAGCAATAGCAACAGCAGGCGATGAGGGTAAACAAAGGTTGACCCGAACCCGAACCCAAACTCAAACTCGAACCCAAAAACCGAGAAAACCCCCTTAAAACCGTCAGCTGGCTGTTAGTTTGTTGACTTTAATGGACCAGTTTTATGGTAGAGGAGCGAGTGGCAAAAGGATACGCCGGAAGAACTGACACCGCCTGGTCACATGCGGTTCAACGCCCAGAATGAGCAGATTTTCCCAACAAGGCCAGTTGAGGCAGCCGAAATTATTTGCCACTTTTTCGTAGCTCTGGGCTTTAGAGGGTTAAGAGCGTTCTGGGCTTGTTTATGCCTAAATCAATTTGCCGCATGAACGGGTCTTAAGTGTAAGCGAAGGGAAAAGGATTCCCCCAAAGACCCACATCCCCCGGAACGCCAACGCCCATTCATATTCATACGTGTCCCGGACTAAAGGATTATTAGGAACTTTCCGCTCCAAAAGTGAGACGTGAGTGGCCAACCTTACCAGGGCACGGATGTGGTATGAGGGGCGGCGAAAAAATGTGCAAAATTAATAATAACAAATTATAAAGGCATTTCCCGCAGAGACCACGCCCTGCCAAAGAGGAATTTCTGTTCTGTTTATAAATATTCTGGAATTGTTTTGCCCCGGGGCAACAAAACGCACACACACACATCAAGTATTTGGGCCATCTCAGGAACTCTTCTGCATATTAAAGCCGCAAAGGAGGCGGTTGAAAGGCTGGCGGATAGACATGATGTTTGACCCTTGTGGAGCTGCATTCCTGGCCATATGCAAAATGTGGGTCAAATAAGCCAGAAAGGATTGTGAACACACACGGCCATTACGTGATGCACGTGCCACACCTCAGCAGGTGGGCGTGGTCCGATGTCTCTGCCTGCGCTTTCACCCTATCCCTATTCCCACCGCCCCCACCACAATCCACCCCCTTTCCCACCTGTCGAAAATGCCACAATTCATCTTTTTAATCGCGACCCATAAATCAAATGTGCGCCGCAAAAATGCAGGCCAAACGTAAAACTTGTGCACAAAAAATTCTGTTGCATACTTCGTGGCGCTATTTAAGTTTTACAGCAAAATCATAGAGGGAATAGTCTACTCACTAATTGCACACAAAGGGTTTCATAAACGCGAATCACGCATTAGATAAGTGTATATAATAAAATAGCAAAACTGAGATACCCATAGGGTATACCCACTCAAAAATATATGCAATATATTCACTCATTGATTTAACAATATTCGTTTGAAAAACGATTTGGTTAATTATGGAAATTGTCATAAATCTTCAACCTGTGATGCCTGTGGGCAGCAGGTCGATCAAAACCCAATTAACTTTGGCTGCTTAACGAACCAGCATCTGCCCCTCACACCGACGAATAATAATTATTGGAGAGCAGGCCAAATTAGTTGGCCAAGTGTGAGGGGGGCGGAGAATGGGAGGGGAGGGGGACTGCTTTCACCTTCCGTCACATAAATCAAACTAAACTCTCTCTATGCGTGTCGTCCTTTGTTGACCATGTTCTGGTCGATTGTGGACCGAGTCGTTAATTGCCTTGGCAAACCCACACCGTCCTCGTCCTTTCGTCCTTCCGAGGCGGTCACAAGGTACAGTAAAAATATTTGTGTTTAATTTGGTTACACACATTTTGGTTGCTGTAACTGCAAATTGATTATTACTAGCCAGAAACGCAGGCAAATGAACGAGCCAAGAGGCCAGAGCGGGTTCAGGGAGGATCAGAAGAAGTGGAGAATCCTGCCAATGGAGCCGCAATCTGCACAACTCTCGGCTACCCATTTCCCTTGCCGCTCCATTGGGCTGCGGTTTTTGTCAACGAGCGGAGCGACAGACACGACGACATTGCAATGTTGTCGGTCGTCATGGGTTAACATGGCTAGGTTGCTCTGTACAAGGGTGTGGACGCACTGAAAGAAAAAGTTATAGAACCAGTCCTGAAACTATCCTGACAGAACTCCCAAGAAGTTCTTTAAACATTAGTTACTTAAACAAGTCATAAACATTAGTGTTTGCAAGGCTTTATACCTTTCTAATTAGAGCGATGTACCTTTTGTTATTTCAGTACTACATTCTTTCTCACTGAATGAGCATGCAAAAGATTCGCCACAATCGCGAATCTGGATGCGTACTGGGAGTCAGTTGTCTCCGGTTTCAGTTGGCAGCTCCAGCTTGCCCCCGCCCCTTCTCTCCCCGCGATGATTACACAAAATTGAATGCCGTGCATCCTTGCCGTGAATGTGTCTACATCTCTGCACGATGCTCCCTGTCCCCGGCTGTGTGTCAATTTGAGTGTTGAAAAGTGGTCTCCAGTGGCGGCGGTTTAGTTTGCTTTTCGCGTCTGTACCCAACACCCCCTCGTCCCGGAAAACGCAACCCGCCCTTTTGGCATTTTGCTACTCTGGTCTTCTACGATGTGTGTGTGTGTGTGTGTGGAGAATCGCGAATTTCTGCTTGCCATTTGTGTGCAGATAACTTTGTTGTTCGCTGTTTGTTGTTTTCCGTTTGCATGCCCGAGAATGTGCGGAATGCGTGTGTTTTATTTATACACCCCCACCCATTTGCCATTGGGCCACCCCCACTCATTTGCCACCCCCCAACTTTAGGCATTTGGTGGGCGTTTTTGGCAAATGTATTCCAAACTCAAATTCAATGGCTACGCAAAAGTTTAGCTACTTAGGGTTTAAATATATCTGGCAGATACACTTGGGCAGTAGTTTTCTTGTACAAATCGAAAACCAAGCTCTGTTAGCCATCGATGTTTTAAGATTGACAAAAAGTATTAATGCTTACTATTTAGATACAGTAAACGGTTCTATCTATTTTAACCCATTTAATAAAGTTCATTTATGTCTAAAGACAATGCACAAAGTAGCTGAAAATATTTTCAAACTGGCCTGCCTTAAAGGAATGTATTTTTGAAAGTTATATTCACACATCGTAAATACAAATAAAAGTTAAAGTTCGGTACGCTTAATTACAGCACGCAGTGTGCCAAAGTCCGGAACACGAGACCAAGTTGTTGTATACTCATAGTTCCATCGACCAAGTTGCAAGTTTCCGGGTATTCGATGCCCAAAAACCCCACCTCAGAGTCGCTAAGTAGAGCAAAGAACATACTCGTTACTTGTTTCTTGTCGATTGAGCGAACCAACAAAAGCCGCAACAACTTGCCAAGTAAGTTCGAGTTGCTATTTGGAAACCTCCGAACCTTCGAGCCCCAGCTAACAGCCCCCCTGTCAAAGTTCCATCATCATCCTCGTGCTAGCCAAGTTATCAGCCGCAAATAGGCGGCGTGTACACATGCAAATGTTCCCCGGGAGAAACTTAGCACTCACCTCGAATGTTGTGAAGACGATTTTCTCAATGGATCCGAAGTAGCGTTCCCACAGGACCTGCGTCTGCTGGCGGAGGGCGAAGATGCGTTCCGCCGGTATGGAGCGCACGATGTCGGGCACCTATATATATGTATGCGGGAGAAATGGGGGAAGAGAAGAGAAGAGAAGAGGAGCGGGGATTAGAGATGGGTGTAACCAGTGCTGGCGTAATCCCAGCTTAATAGATGCAGCTCATCCCGCACCTGAGCAACAATGCATTAATTTAGAATGCACAGCTTAATTGGTTAAAGGGTTACGGCCAACCACCCACAGGTGCCATTCATCATAATTGCAGGGCAGGAGTGGTGCCCACACTATTGCCCCACTAAATTGCAACGCCATAAAGAGTTTGCCCAGCCAGTCGGATAGAGTCGAGTCGAGTTGCGAGTCCGTGCTCAAGTTTCCTGCTCAAGTTAACTTAATTAATTGCATTTCCTGCCAATAAACTACAAAGGCAAACATGCCAATGGACGGGGACAGGAAGTGCAAGGGGAAAAAGAAGATGGAGGAGCAGGAAAAGCAGCTGGACAGGGCTGGAGGTGGAGGTGGGCGGTGATATCCCAATGGGCAGGCCAATTGGCAAACATTGTGCCAAGACTTTGTCGCGAATGAAGTGCGACAGCAGTGAAAAGTTCACAGAGAGCAAATATCGCAGGAATCTTTGTACTTTTAAATCACGACAAAGTTTCTAAAAAGTATGCTAAACAGAAATACTTGCTTCTCTCGAATCGTAGAAAGTCCATGTCCATGTTAGTGGCTGAAATAATTTTCCTTCTTATATATTTATAGTCGATGTGGACTTAAAGAAACTATTTTCTCTGTGTGCAAAATCAGCAGTTGAAGGCGCAAAAGCGTGAAGAAAAGGACACTGGCAGGCAGGCAGGCAAACAAATGAAGCAGGACACGCGCACTGGGAAGGAGTGTCCAAGGGCTTTCAGTCCGGCGTAACATGAAAAGGTGCGGACACTGGGACAAAGAGCTGCGAACCACTCACCTGGCTCTGATTGGCAAATCTTGGCCGCAAACAGAGGCTACCAGTGGACTAAGCGCTCCTCCTAATGGAGCACCCAAAGTTGAGCCGCTATGACTTGGGAGGGAATTCTTGCTCTTGCTGCCTTTCGATTCATTTTACTGGGAATTATCTCAGGTTTATGCTAGCAGTTTTGTCAACAGGAATACATAGTTTTTTGGAATATTTTAAAGTTTAGGTTCAAAACATTCAAAAGCATGGCTTACGATAATTACAAAAATAGGTTTACTGAATATCAAGCAGCTGGGACAACCAAGGACATTTCAGGATCTCTGAGCCAGGTGCACAAATCTTGCTGCCTCGTTACAGAATATTCATCAACGGCAAATGGCCAGATACTTAAAGAGACCAATAAAAGTGCATATTTGTGACAGCTCTCTGGGTTGTTTTCAAAAGGGGCTAAAACTGCCAGCCAGCCAAACAAGCGGCGCACATAAACAATGAAAACTTTACTCTTTTTAGACAGGACTGAAATGAAATCGCTTTGACCAAACGACTCCAAAAAGTGGCACACGAACTACCTATCAATATTTCATATATATGTGTAAGTACATATATATATAGATCCCATATAGACCTGTACGTCCACAGATATCAATAAATATATGTATGTATGCTCCGGCTCACCTGCAGCAGGAGGCGCTCATCGGCCCAAATGGCGGCCTGCTTCCAATCGATTTTCGATTCAAACGGCAACACCCAGGCATTGGACAATAGTACGGGAATGCAACCAGCCTGCAAGGCTTCGAGGAATCTGCAAAAAAAAAAGAGCAACGAACATACGAAAAAATATGAAAAAAAACTGGCATTGTGAAATGTAAAATGAAAATTGTTTTTTATGCTTTTCACCCATTTTTTTTAATACGTTTTTATTTCTTTTTTGACTTTTTCTGTGAGGCATTCTTTTTTGTTTGTGCTTACCTAAAGGAACCCAAACGACGTCCGCGCGGCACCAAGCAGAAAGTGGAATTTTGCAGTAGGGTCTCGTAGTCGTATCTGCAATGGAGGTGGAAAAGGGATAGGAAATGAGTGAGAAAGAGCGGGCAGAACATGTAAATTAGTGAGAGCCATGGCATTGCATAATGGGATTCGGGAGCAATTAATTGAACAAAGGTGCCTGGCGACGAAAATGTGACCCCAAGGAGATGCAGTCATCCGTTGAGAACCTAAGGGCATTACGATATGATAATGGATGGCGAGGGCGGGGTGGGTGTGTATGGAAACGAATTCGGTTCTCAAGGAAATCTAATTTGCAAGTGGGTGCAAAAGAGTTAAATAATGCCTTGAAATACAAAAACTTATTTGGTTAAAAAATAGTTAACTTAGTCAAAAATTGTCCTAAAATAATGTTATTGAATTCGCTAGAACACAGATTTCTCAGCTTTAACTGTTGTGCGACTCATGCTCGTTTATCTCGTTTTAAAGTAATTATCTTGCCGTTTAGGGGTAAACTTTATTCTACATTTTTTCTACATTTCTCTTAATTTTTTATAAGTTACTTTGCTCTAGTTCGCCTCTTATTCCTGCTGCTTAGCAATTGAAACGATTCTATTCAACTCGTTTTGCACTGCTCTTTGATATTCGACGAAATTTCTGTCATTCCAGCTTCATGTTCAGCAGGGCGTATGCTTAGCATTTGCTCACATTACTCATACGCCACGTTACCCCACTACGAAATGTGCTGAAAAGTGTAATCCGAAGGAAGGAAGGATAGGGGAGTGAGGGGGCGCTTTAAGCGAAGACCACAGTGCGCGTTTAGTGTGGCCATTTCAATCTTTGATTCCGAAATCAAAGCCACGAAATGCATCAAACAGCCATAATACGTATACGCCATGTACGCCAAACATTGAATCAGGTGTGTGCGTGTGTAGGTGTGGATGTACATATATAGTGTCCGCAGGGGTCGGTGGCTTAGTTGGGCAGGAATTAGGTGATTTTGGAGTCGAACGGAGGGAACGGTGCGCTGGCAGTTTACAAGTTAAGTTGCGCGTAAAATTACATGTAGTTGGTCATGTTCTGCCCTCCAGCCAACGTGCACAACCATTCCTATCATCCTCTTTTGCCATACAGACCCCCCCTCCCGGAAATCCCTACCCCGCATCATGTAACACCCCTAAATGGTCAGCAATTTGAGCTCGGTACACTCGCGTTTTAAAAGCAGAATCAGCAAAAAAATTTATTAGGAAACTGCATGCGCAGCTTTTTGGACATTGACAACGCACCAAATGCTAGAGGGAGTTGGCTATAGAGCATTAGAAAGAGAGGGAGATAGAGAGAGAGAGAGGGGGCAAAAGTCCCAGTCTTTGCTATGAATAATCTTGAGCAAACAACATAAATTGCATGTTGGCTTGCTTCTGACATTTTGGCGAGAGTTGAAAAATTACACTGCCAAATGCATAGGCAGGCAACCAAAGAGGTTGACGGAATTCGCAAAGTAGAGAATGGGTTAAATCTGATGATAGAGTTCATAAAATTACGCAATGCACCCTCAAGCAGTTATTCTTTAAGCTTGAAGAATAATACAAAATATATAAATAAACTTAAGAATTATAATCTTTACGAACTGTATGCAACTCTCTTAAAGCTAGTTGATACTATCCATTATTTTCTTAAATTTGCCTGGTCTCACAGATGTAACAAAAACCAGTAAACATTTTTATTGCATTAATTCTACGTAAGCACATTCTTATTCTGCACTTTTGTGGCAGGGGGCGTGGTTTCTGGCCTAACTAATTAGAGCACATTATGCATACAAGACTTTTGGTTATACATTCGACTACATATGTCGGAACATTTGCAGCTGCTTATGCAGGTCACTGCACTGTATCTATGTATATATTCATATAATGGAGTTCTGGAATGCCGCTTTTCGACATTTGCTCTTCGCTTGTTAGCTACTTGTTTAAGCAATTAAGAGCCGCCAACAAGCAATGTTGTATTTGTTGCACTTGTTTAGACAGCAGCTCCGTTCGTCCTGAGATCCCTACTTGCCGCCCTCCTTTAAATTAAATGATTTTTAGCTTTCAGCCAAGTTGGGCGAAACAGTTCCGTTCGGTTTGGTTCAGTTGAGTTCGGGTTGGGTTGGGTTGGATTGGGTTGTTTCAACCCGGTTGTCGGTGCATCCCAACAGCATGCGAGCGAAACTTTTGCTATTTACACGCGTTTGTTGTCAAAAGTTGTTGCTGGCTCTGTTCTGTTTCTAAAACAGAGATGTTTATGCCACTGGCAGTGTGTGTGCCTAGTTAAGCTGCAAAAGCAAAAACATGCTACTTCATTAGGCATAATGCAGATGGCCAAGAATTAATACGCAAAATGAGGCAGTAATTACAATGGCTCTCGATTTTTCTTCATTTTCATTTTCACAATTGCCTTACAGCCAGTTCAATTTTCCATTAAAATATTCCATATGTCTAGCATAATTTTGGTCAGCAATTGAATTTGCTTTGTTTGCATTCATCGGACATCACCCACAGGATCTATCATTTAGAATCCTGTCGTAACGAATATCCAATTTACGGGAAGTCAATGTTGGCCACATTTGCCGATGACGTGTGCGTCACCTTCAGGACCCGATGCGAGCACGGCCCAGCCGATGGTATCCAGGACTTTGCATACCGGTTCTCGGAATGGGTAAGACGTTGGAACATTGGCATCAATAGCAGTAAATCCAACAACGTCTGCTATACTTTAAAGCGGAGAACGCCACCGCCCGTCTACATCGAGGAAGCCCCCGTACCACAACCGAACGCAGCAAAGTACCTTGGAGTGCTTCTGGATCGCAGACTCACATTTGCCAAGCATGTGACCGACATCAGAAAACGCCTACGTGCCAAGGTGGCGAAGCTATCCAACAAGCTGACAATTTACAAACAGATCTTAGCACCAAACTAGAAGTGTGGGTGCCAAATCTGGGGCTTGGCATGCGAGAGCCACATCAAAAGGATCCAGGCTATTCAAAACAAGGTAGCAAGACTCATCACCGGCTGCGAGTGGTTTGTTCGAAACACCACCCTGCACAGAGACCTGAAACTCGCAACGGTATTTGACGAAATAAACCAGCACTCGAGCAGATACCATGACAGGCTGGAGCGCCACAGAAATCGGCTGGCCAGCGCTCTAAACAGATCTCGCCCACCAAGGAGGCTCAACAGAAGGCAACCGAGGGATCTCATTACCCGATCTCCTTTGACAAGGGTCAGCAGAAGCTGACGCCTATCTTAAATCCTATTTGTTATATGTGATTGGTTTGTAATTGTAGTAAAATTACTGTAAATTTGAAAAAGCTAACTATAGTTAGCCGGCGAGCCCAAATGGGCTGAATTAATAGATAAGAAGGACACAAAGGGGCTCCAAGACTTCCCCGTATGCCTTAATAAATAAATTCATAAAAAAAAAAAAAAAACTTTTCCATTTATTAGCCGGGAAAAAAAATTAGCAAAAGCTCGCCGTCAAGTTGCTTACAACTTGCGTGCTATATTCAAAAAATTATTTATTTTTTAACTTTCATTACAACAGTTTATAACTGTCGTGTTTTATAACTTATGCAACAAGTTGGGGATTTTATTGCCTTTTTCCGTGCCGTTAAAAACTTTCTTTGATGTCACTTAAAGGCTAAATGCGCAGCAGTAATTAATATTGCAGCAAACTTTCAGTTTTATGAAGGTTAAGTTCTTATGAATATTATGTTATAACAAATGCAACGTCTTCAAATATACAATTCTTTATTATACGCTTGTTATCTGTATTAACATCATTTTTGTTAACTTTTTTCTGAGTGTTTCCTTTTTAAAACAACAATTATGTCCGTCTGCCATAATAAATTCTTAATTAATAAAGCACTTTGTTTTTAATCGACATTTTTTATGTCGAAAAGTTTGTCACTCAAAAGTTAGCAATGAAAAAACCTTTTGCAATTTTATGAACCGCTCTAGGAAATCAAAGAAATTATGAGTTTCTTTTATATTGCCTGTTTCACAGCCATGGCAAACTTTGTTCAATAAGAATTTCAGCACACACTCTGCAATTACTTAGTCAGAGTTAAATTGCTCCAATGTCCCACCAATCCACCTGTTGCCAGCATTTGCCACCGGAGATTTAGGGGAAGTTTGGGATCACTGAAGGCGGAGGGAAAGCCACAAAGTAAGTCACTTCAGTTCATGTCAATTGCTCCAGCCTAGGCCAGCAGAAAATTAACATAAGCAACTGCGAGGAGGAGGCGGTAACCCACTAAGCTCGCAGCAGGCATATAATTTAAGTGGTTTCCAGCTGTCAAAGGTTGCCCTCCTGCTGCCGGTGGTTTCATTTTCCTGGGCTTTGTGGACTTTTTTTTTTTTTTTTTTTGCCCCCGAAGCTGTTTGTTGTTCGGGAAATTCTGGTTCTAGGGCTGATTGAGTGACTGACAAACTGACTGACTGGCGGCGGCGGTGGGGAATGAGGTTGTGATTTCCCATTTAGTCTCATCATTGGGGCTTTGCCTTTGACAGGTGGAGCATCCACCTTTTGCTTCTCCCTACTCCTGCAACGTAATTCACCTTTTGTAGTTTTCCGCATATCGGTTCTCGAGTTCTTTTGGCTGAATTTTTTTTTTTGTTCTCTTCCGCCGGCAAGCACTTATGTATCGTTCTTTTGTATTTCAGATTGTGCCTCGTCATTGCTGCTTTTTGCCAAGAGCTCTTCTAACTTGGCTGCGGTGGCGTATGCGCAACATTTAGTTAATTGCCAAATGTAAACTATACGAAACTGCCTGTCAGCTGCAGCAGAATGCAAAATTAATTAAAAATATCCTAAGAACAGCAGAAAACCATCATAAAAAGCCGAGCAGAGCTGAGGGGTAAATACAACTATAGTTGAGCGAAAAGAAGTGGGCAAAATGTCAAGACCGAGTACCAAGTTGGCAAAAAGTTTTCGCGCAAGACGCAGTCTACGATGAATTTTAATGAAAATTAAATTTTTCAAAAACAGCATTCGGAATAGAGACAATTTGAAAATCATTTCAAATGCGGGGCAAGTCCTCAAAAAGCAAAGAAGAGAGAATCGAACAAAAAGGACATCCACCCATACGCATGAAAATGGGGGAAAAAGCGGGTAAAAACGCAGCTGTAAAAGTTGCCATTGTTTGGCCAAAAAGCAGTAGAAGCCATGGCAAAAAGTTGATAAGAAGGAGCACAGGAACACAGCAGTTAGCAAAAGGATACAGCGAAAAAAAGATACTAATTTTATTTTATGAAAAATAATAAACGAGTGCAAAACTAATATTGTGCTTAATTCTAGGCGGTTATACTTTTTATGCAGCTATGTTCTGGTATAAATAATTATTTTGCTTAAATTATGCTATTTAAATTTAGTTTCTACAAAATATATACAGAATTCTAAGTGCTGCTGGCATAAGTTTTTATTAACTTAAAATTGTTAATTCATCGTGTAAACCAGCTATTCTAGCTACTTCTTGGAGTATGATAATAGTATTTGTATTATGATAAAATATTTACATTTTTTTTTATATATATTTCTTTATAATTTTCTTGCTCTGCAGAGCAGCATAAAAGCAAGTGGAAGCGAAACATTAAACATGGCGCATTAGTTACAAGTGCAAAGCTCGCGTCAAGCGTTGTCGAGAGACCGCCGATGTCCCTGTCTTAGCCACCATCCTTTGGCCATGCTGCTGCCCCCTCCCCCCCTTGGCAACCCCCTTGGCCATTCTCTTGGCCATTTCGCTGGCTTTGTGTGTGACCATCGGGGTAGTAGTCGCTTGTCGCCAGCTTGTGATAATGGCTCATAATGAAAGCAGCAGAAGCATAACCGCATGAAGACGCCGTGCAATTGCGAATGCAGCTCACACAAAATGCGTTGCGAAGGAGTTGCGAAGCGAAAGGAAAATGCTTTCTTTCAACATAAAAAACAAATGCATTTACGATTATTACAGAAACTGAAAGACACTAGAAACGGGGCGGTAACCATAAGTTAAGGTAAAATAAAACTAAACGAGCGTAGCCAGCTAAAGAAACATGTCGTCAGGGACCTGGTTTTGTAACTAAATAAGGAATTAATTTTTAGTTTTTAAGGCATGTTTACTTTTCAAGTACTAAAGCTATCTGTCAAATTTGTCCAAGTAGCTCAAAACGATTTAAACTTAAGGTTCATTGAAAATTTGACGTAAATCGTTGGCATATCGTCGCTGAAATTAAAAGTACCTCCGAGCAAAGTCTGGTTATTATTTTGCAGGACTCATGGGAGGTCCTTATGCCCAGGACATTACAGCAATGGCCGACAATTACTTGGCACGTTTTTTGGGGCAACTCACACACACCTACATACCTACATATACACACACACATATATATAATAGCAAAGGGGAAATAGAAGAAAGTACTCAAAGAAATTGCCATTGCAGAACTGAGCAGCGTTCCCTGGTTACTGGTTCTTCCTTGGCCAAGAAGCCGGCGCCTTCTGTTCTCCTGCTTTCCTGCTTTTGCGCCTGCAAGTGTGTCGCCTTTTAAAGTGATTTATGTGGAAATCTGAGATTAACGTGGAAAGTGGCAACCGGTGGAAGGTGGCTGGCGGAAGGGGATGAGGGGCAGGTGGAGCTCCTCGAACAGGTGCAACGGCAGGTGCACCTTGCACCGAACTAAAGTTTTCACTCGCCCTCCTTTCGTCCTGCATGTTGTTGATAATGATGATGCTGGCATGAAAATTTATTACTTGGGAAATTACATTATGAAAAATGCATAAAGCCGGATCCGAGGGGATATGAAGAGGTGGCAAAAGCAGGCATTGGGGTCCTTTAATGAGTTGGGATTCTTCGTTTTCATATGTTTAAATTAGTTTGCATGTTCGACGAGTTGCAGCATTTCAAATTAAGTTTAATGGGGTCAAAGAGGATGTCCTTAAGACTCCTTATTTCTCATTTTAAAAGGGATAACAGGAGCAGCAACCTTAACCGGATATAATTATATACATATAAAATAGGAATAAAATTCAAGGAAGACGTTTTTATGGCTGACTATTTTATAATTCAATAGGACTGAAATATGCACTAGCATCTTAAGTTAAGATGCCAGAGATTATCCATTTAATAAATGAAGATTTAAATAGATAATGAAGCTAGATTACATAAACTATTTTCCAAATTTGTTTTTCTATTGAAAGTACATTTATATAAGTCATTTACATTTATTTTTCAATCACCTGCTTAGGAGTGAGTGCCACTCATTTATGCAAATTTAAATGTTTGCAAATGCCAAACTGTAATTCCAGTTTCCCCAGAGACCTTGAACTCCCGAAATTTTCCTTGTAAAGTTGCACACACACATACGCACATTAACACACTGCAAAATAAACTGCGTATTGAAGAATTGCAGGCCAAAAGAACTTTATAAATTGTTAAGCTCAAATTAAAGGGCCACAAAATGTTGAAAGTTGCTTCGGGACAACCTTGAGGCACTCTAGGGTGGCTGCAACAGTTGGCGCGGCCAGGCAGCAACGTGGCGTATACGTAATTTCGTCGCGTCTGCTGTTAGCGGCAACGACAAAAAAAAACAAGAGGCACACAAACACCAAAAACAAAATGAGGAACAAGTTTCACTCCCAAGGACATTTACATGGCGTCTCATTATTTGCCACAGTTGCTACTTTCAGCTGACTTCAAAAATAGGCAAAGTCTGATAAACAAGTAAAACCGCATGTCTGTACACTGAGAGAATAAATTAATAGAAACCAGAAAAAACTATATTAAATATGTCAAATATGTAAATATGTTAATATTTAATAAGTTGAAGTTAAGATGTTTTAACTGCTTTCAAGCAGTTGAAAAAAAATATGGGTTATATGTGGATGCACAGGACATCGTTTTTTATGTCATTATAAACACATAAAAAGTATCCTAGGCCGCAGAGCCGAAAAAGTTCGAGGAACTGGCTAAAATCGTTGACCTCGTATCGGAAGCCACGAAGTGAAAAAACGGATTTAATGTCATGTGGCTTGCTTCTACCCATCATCATCATCACCATTATCCTGATCTGCGCCGGCCCATCAAGCCGAGTCCTTCGTTTTCCGCGACTGTAATGCATATGGTGCATGACATCGTCATCGACGCAAAAGCCATTGACGCCTTAGGCTCATTACAATAGCAACAATGGAACCCAAAAAAAGGCCGCAAAACGTCAGCGGGAACAAAAAAAATTTCATTAAAAGCAGCTCAAGGTTTTTGAATGCAGCTGAAAAAGTTTATTTCCAAGTCACAGGCTGTGTTAAAGTTGAAGTAATAAGCAAACTTTTTAATGGATTTTGTGTTGCGGAATTCGTCTGTATATTTAACATAAACCTATATATATGTATATGCTGTTATATGTGCTAAATTTGGGAGTTGAAGCAATTAACTATGAGCTCTAATGGCCTTGATATTATTATAAATTCATAAAAGCAAATTAGAGCATTTAAATAGTATAAATAATATCCTTTATAGTCAGCTTTTGCGAAATGAAAATATTTGTTTTATGTGTTAAACCCACTGCCATTTAATAAATTCAAAACATATTTATTACTTATAAAAAAGGTAAAAATAGGTAAAATAATATACAACTTAAACAGACTACTAAATAATTGCCAACAAATAATTTTCTAAAATGGGAAAACAATTTTTATTTTCCTATTTTGAAACGGATTTTTCGTGACCAATTTGGCAAAGTTAAGTCCCAATATGAAAACTTTAAGATATATAAATATATAACATAAGAACAATTTCAAGGTCACAGTTTGATGTCTTACTGAAACAAAATTTAAATTCATTTCCTAGCACATTCTGAATATACATTTGATTCACAGTTGGCTTATCTTACTCTGTCTTTAGTACAACTTAAAATAGTTCTTTAATTCATATCATATCAGAAATTTTGCAATGCATCCTTTCGCCTGTAGCGTACCTCGCTCGCCCTCTTGTATTTGACGAAAATAAACCAGCACTCGAGCAGATACCATGACAGGCTGGAGCGCCACAGAAATCGGCTGGCCAGCGCTCTAAACAGATCTCGCCCACCAAGGAGGCTCAACAGAAGGCAACCAAGGGATCTCATTACCCGATCTCCTTTGACAAGGGCCAGCAGAAGCTGACGCCTATCTTAAATCCTATTTGTTATATGTAATTGGTTTGTAATTGTAGTAAAATTACTGTAAATTTGAAAAAGCTAACTATAGTTAGCCGGCGAGCCCAAATGGGCTGAATTAATAGATAAGAAGGACACAAAGGGGCTCCAAGACTTCCCCGTATGGCTTAATAAATAAATTAAATAAAAATAAAAAAAATAAATATCTAGGGAATTCATTAACATATTCCTAGATTTACCAATAGCCTAGATTTGATGCTCCGTTGACCAGCAAATAAACGAGAAAACTTTACCAAGTCATTGTCAAATTGAATGGATTTCGGCTTCTGGCTTTAGATTTGCTGAGGTGCAACACCCCCCTCTTTATTACCTTCATCACTATGTATATTAAAGGAGGCAACAACAACAATGCGCATTTTGCATATTAATGCCGTGGAAAACTCATCAAAAATACAGAAGCTCAACTCACCCAAAGAACTTTGGCGCCCAGGCGCATTCACAAGCTTTTAGAGATTCCGAGCAGAAAAAAAAAATCGCTGATGCTATTCTAGGGTATTATGCAATTTTCTCTATATATATATATGTGTATATATATATAGTTGAAGCCAACACATGGAAAGCGATGCGATGCAGAGAATGTAAGGTAGAGATCGAAAGATATATCTGACAGGTGCATTAACGAAGTTTCCAGACAGCGAAGGCCCCTTGATAAAAATGATGTGAGTGGAAAAGCAATTTGCTTGATTATGTAGAACAGAGCAGGGAGTTCGCGGGTTCGGGGATGGGGTCGTGGAAAGTAGGGAGCATAAATCGCTGACGCTTGACGCCAAAGCAGATTTGTCGCATAAGTCATGTCAAATTACGAGAGGGCCAAGAGGACACACAGGAGGAGGCAAAAAGGGAAGGCTTGCCGCCAAACTGCCGCATGAAAACTGAAAAATTACATTCAATTAAAGGTAAAATGCAAAAGGTTGCGTTGACAGTTTTTCCTGTTCAAAAATAACAATGTTTTAGGGTTTAAAAATATAGACCACCGATCCCCAAGATGTTCGGTAATTGAATGCCTCCATCATTATCTCACGATATAAAAAACGTATAGAAAAGAACGGAAAAGTTTAATTTTATCCAACAAGTCGATTGGTTTAATGTAAGAAAAATATTTCCACAATTCATACGATCTGCATTTGATAAGTATCACAGATGCTTTATACCAAAATAACAAAATGATATACTTCCAATGCAAGCAAAATCAGTTTAATAAGATCGAAGCATTCGTCGAGTGAAATATGCTTTTCTTTGATTATTTGTCATTATTTTTTTGTTTTCGTAAAAAAATAGCACTTCAAAAATATGAAAGCGTTGTACCAAGCAATCATACTTCTCGGTTTGTTAAAGCTACTGACCTCAATAGAATTAACGACAATAAATAACACAATATGTGTAGACTGTTCGCAGGACAAACAGGTTAAATGCATAATTGAAGATACAGGATTTGAATGTTTCAACGAGCACTCGATGAAGATAATCACAGAAAAGCCATTAAAACCGAAGCCTCCAAGTACCGAAAATTTGGATGTATGCATACCAAAAGGCCTGAAGATTCTTTGCATTGATGGTATGCATAAGTTTTTTAGTACACCTTTTCAAATTTCAAATTTTCTGTGCCAATTTTAGAGAGCAACTTTCTGAAAGTCATCGTTTGGTCGCCAAAACTTGGATGTCAAATAGTACACAGAGAGTACCCAAATAGGGATACGTGTTTCACTGCCAGCCTTATCTGTCCGTGTATTGAGACCCACAAGGGATCCGGAAAAGCGCACGTCACCTATAGTTTGCCACTTATAGTAACCCTGTACTTAATAACCTTGTGCAACGTAAGATATCTAAAATAAATAGATCGACAATACAATTTTGAATAAACCAAAGTCTCCATATAAAGATCGAAGCAATCCGTTTTGTATAAATTATGGCCCAACCTTTATTTGCTATAACTTAACTTCCAAAACTTTAACCATCTACCCCACGTGCTGAGTTTATTCCTGACAACCATTTCCATAACTTCATCTGCACCATTAATTTGGCCAACGTAAACGAGCCAAGTTTGGACCGAGAAACATTTCAAATCATCTGACCATGATTGAAAAGTCACCGTCCTGAATTCGCTCATCCTTGAATTTTTCGACGCAGTCGCTAAACGAAATCCATTGGCATTGCAAATGCCTTTGGCCCAAGTGTCGTGCCATTTAAATGAGCTTGTCAAGTCGGATTTCAGCACATTAATCACCACGCACATCCAGAAGATACATATATCTCGCTGTATATATATATAAAGATGTGTAAGGAGTTTATAGTGGGCGGGGCCGAGACTCCGGTTAATGGCCAAAAGGATGGGGCGTGGCTGCTATTAGCACGATGGCGGCGAAGGCTAAACAAATTACTTTGCGGACCCAATGACAGCTAGAAACAATTTCTGGCCACTTCGCCAGCGACAATCATCGTCTTTAGCGACTTTATGGGTTAGGAGCAGGGGCAGGGGCAATCATCCTCCACTCACCTGTCGTATTCCCGGTTGTCCTCGTCGCAGCGATTATCCTGCAGCTCCCGCCAACTCTTCCCGTGGCGACAGGTGGTGACCAGGACCATGTCGCGTCCGTTGTGCAAATGGAAGAGCGAGTTGCGCGTCTCCGATCCAATGCCATGCACGTATCTGCAAAAATCAAGGGACACCGGGTTATTAGTGCTCAAAGTTTAAAGGAATTTACAATTTATACCAAAAGAAACCATTCAACTTGAAGTAGACAATGTGCAATAACATCTAGCTTTTCGAAACTTATAACGATATATAGATATTAGTTTAAGAGTAGTATTTAAGAGTAGTACTAGTTTCTGCAATACATTTTTCGAAATACAAAGCACTTAACAAGAAGATTGCTTTCCCTTACTTATGCCTGTAGTTGCCTACAAATCTTTGGTCCTCACTATTGAAAGCATGCTTTATGGCCGACAATAACAGAGATTGCCTCCATATTTCCCGATCCCCAGACGATTCACCTAAGCTTCGATTTTATTCGAGCGTTTGAAAAGTTGTGGCCTTACAACCCAATCGCCATCGCAATCGGGAAATGCTTACACAAACACAAAAGCGAATGTGGCAGTGGCAGTTGGATTAAACTGCTCCGATTGTTCTTCAGTTGGCATAAACAGCGGCGTCAAAATCAATTGCAATAAACCAACCGCATGGCGGGCAGGATGGGATGATTCCGTTTAGATACGGACTGAAATCTGAGCTGGCCGTCAGCAGAGCAGCAATTGAAACAAAAGATGAACATTGCGACAGCGACACTAACAATAAAAGGCTCACGCACACACACAAGCAAGCAAGCAAACAGGAGAGCACACACACACACACACACACACACACACACACACAAACACACTCGGCAACGGACAGTAAACGTTTTCGAGTGTATGGCTAAGCAAAATGGCAGCATCAGCTGTGCACTTGGAAAAATATTGGCACACTCATGATTTTTCACACCAAATATTATAAAATTTATTATCTAATAAATAATAGTTCATTTATTTTGAAGTTTGGCATGTTTCATCCTCTGAAATAAGTTTAATTACATACTATGCTATAGATTTTGTTTTTTAAAAGATGGCTAGACAATTTCTGTTTAAACTCTTCAAAAGCTGTGCAACAGGAGGAATGAAATGGAATTATATAGTTTCTCAGTAATGGGATCACACTTTTTTTAAGTGCTCTAAGGAAGCTTTCGCATCAGCAGTCGAGCAGAAAAGGAGAAGCTTCTGGGTATAAAAAAAAAGGAACTCAAATAGAATCCAGTGAGCAGGATAAGGTTGTGTGGTTGTGCGGTTGTGTGTGTGTACGTGTGTATGTGCAATTTCCTTCTGCTTGGCTTGCAGTTGAGCAAATTTCATATACAATGAGCCACGTCGGTGGCTCCACTTCACCTCTGCACCAGCGAACCACAGAACCACCGAACCAACCAGCCAAACAAAAAAACTAAACCAAGCCAAACCAAACCAAACTCGGCCAACACAGCAGATTGGGCAGCGCTGATTTCCGTTGTCCGACTACCGGGAGTATCCTTGCTCCTTGTGGAAGCAGGCAAAGGAGCGCCTGGCTCTCTTCCTGTTTTCCAAGGCAGGAAGGCAGGATGGGAGGCAAAGGGAGAAGCGGCAGCTAAGCCATAAGTTATTTGATTTAATCAGCGTGTCGCTGCCGCTGGCGAATATATCTGAGGTTACGGCTCCAGAATCGAAATGAAACAAAATGTGTGCGTATCATCAGTGGGCAGGGAAAACCACAATAAATGTGAGGAAAAAAATTAGGTCACTTCGTTTGGAATAGATTTATTTGCTTGAAGCGTATTGATCAAATGCCATTTGGTTAAATGTAAATAACTCAGCTGCAGCATTACAAATTAAAATCAATCGTTTATTTGGCCAGCAGTTTGAAATTTTTACACAGCCCAAAAGGGTTTTCAAGAACTTCTAACTACTACTACTAAATTTTGTTAGTTGTGCGCTAAAATATTAAAAAGCTTTAAAAATTATGCATAATTCAGTCAGTTTAACATTCTTTTAGAAACAATTGGCTATTCGCAGAAAAAGAAACCGAAAATCTTTTAAAATTCCATCAATTCATTTGAAAATCAAATTGAAAACCAATTTGCCGCCATGGGACACGCTAATGATACGAATAAATAGATACAACAATTTATTTGTCAATTTATTTCCATAACAAATTTGATTGAATATGACAGGCGTTACAGCAACAACAACCCATAATCAATGGCCATGCAAGTGAATTGAAGCTCCACAAAAAAATGTTTAATAAAATGCCAAGGGATGAGTATTTTATGGGGCATCAGGGATTCTGCAGATACTGCCTTTCTGTCGTGCGTCGTGTAAATTAATTTAGGACGCTGGCAGATGTACAAAACGCAGAGACAGAGACAGCCACATTAATATAAATTAAGTACATGGCCCGGCAATAGAGGCTAAAAAAATGCTTTCAGCGCCCATTAAGAACCGGCTATGGTCTGTTCTAATCTAATTTATGCCCCAAATGGCCCACTGGCCCGCTGTATCCGGATATCTGGAGGTGAAAAAGGTCCATCTGAGCATTTGGAGGCAGCATTACTTTGATCCTGCTGAAAAATTGGAACACCTTAAATCAGGAATTCTGCTAAATTTGTTTAAATTTCTTAAGTAAAGTAATGAAACCACCCTCTTTTATTTGTTTAAAAAATGTATTAAGAAACCTTTGTTACATTTAGCATATGGCTTAAACGGCAATTACTTCCCAACAGCTGAAAAATATGTGCATAAAATAAAAGTATAATTCCCATATACCATATTGACTTATGGTTTAACTTTAATCTGCCGCCCTTTATACGCAGCAATTGATAAAACGGTTTTCACCGGGGAAAAAACGCCCCATTCATAGGAAAAGAATGCCCCGAAATGGGTCAATTAAATATTGATTGGGCCGGGACTGCAGGCCACAACCGAAAAAAAGGGAAGCCATTCGGCCAAAGGAACCAAAAGCCATTTGGAGGGCTGTCATCGCCAGTGCGGCTCCAATGACAATAAAGTGCAATAACCAGACGGAGGGACCATTGAACCGGTCGGAGACCTAGTGGAGTCCCGGCTCGTGACCACTAATCCAAACATAATCTAAAATAATTGAGTATGCCCAGGACGCGAAGCTTTTTTCGCCCCGCGTTCGTCCACTCTGAATAATTTATGCGCGCATTAAATAAGCTTAAAATGTGTGCGGGCCCTGCTTTTTTTCTTTTAGTGTGCGAACAGAATGTGGGTATATATCTGGAATGTCTAGTATCTGCCGGATCCGCGGGCATTGTCTGCCACACTCCGGCTTACATGGGTTAATGCCTGCGAACGGGATCCTTGTACAACGTGGCCAAGGGGCTATGGCTTATGACATAAGTTTATGTTTTCCACCCATTCTGGACCCCAGCGAGTTGTCGCCTTCGCGGCCAAATCGCCCGGGGTTATGCAGCATTTGCTCCAGCCGAAGCTTATCTATGCAACTTCAAAGCTTTTGTGATGGCCCAGTCACATTCACATGAGCTCACAATCCATGGCTGGTGGGCTAAGAAAACGTGGCGTATGCGCAATATCTCCAGCTTCTTCTTTTGTGTTTCGAGCATAAAATGGTGTCGCAAAACTGCAACGAGAGCAGACTTTCACAGGCAAAGCCAAAAAAAAAAAGAAGTACAATAAAAAAGATGATAAAATATAAAAACGGAGCAACAGAAACGCTCCTGGCCTTAAATCAGTGCAGGCAACCAAGGGAGGAGCAGGACATCAGGGATACTGCTGAGACTCCAGAATTATGCGAGAAATGGGCGAAAGGTTGAAGGGGCTTCGGGCGGCGAACGACAGGTAAATGCATTTTTACTCCGGCGAAATAAACGTAAATATAATTTTAAGTGCAGCAGCAGCAGCATCAATATCAACAAATTGGTTTACACGAGAAAAACAAAAACCGAAAACGTCCAGGACATGGAAATCAATTTATTTTTAAGACTTTAAGTTGAATACAAGTTTTAAAGTGTAACAGCAGATCTGTACCCTTTATTTCTTAAATACCAAACTATTCTTAAAACATTTTTAAATGCGTTTTCCATCTTGCTTACTTGGGTGAACTGCATCAACGTCACTTCCCTTACGGCATTTGTAAATCACTTCCCCTTTTGCCTCTTTTGTCCACTATTGGATGCCTAATGTAGGCGACCATCGATCCGCATCAATCAGAGTCCGTTTCTACGGCCTGTTTCCAGGGCTCGTCAAAGTTATTGCACCAAACAATGCTTTTGTTATCCTTCTGGCTACGCTACGACCCAAAATGCGAGTGGTATCAACGGTTGAGATACAAGTCGAAGGGGCGAGATGGAAAAATCTGTGGCATCGAGGCGAAATTCGAGCTCATACAATTTGCAGTTAGCTCTCGCCTTATGCTTCGCCAAACTGATACAGGATACAGGCAGTACCATCTATGTGGCTCTCCCTTCGCACACTCATATTCCCGTCAGGCAATCGACTGCACTGAGAGAAATGTATAATTTGGATATATTCAAAGGATATTCGGTTAATTGCCAATCAATATTAAATTTAATATCTAAAGACTACAAAGCCAACTAATTAAAAGTTCGTAAAAAATTTGTAAAAAAGTCAATTTAAAATATATTTTCTAAGAAAATACAGTTAATTACATTTAAATGAAGTAAGATTTCAGTTCATTGCAAATTTAAAAAGAATCTCTCGGTGTATGCGTGCGTGTTGGTTCATTGTTGTTGTGGCTTGTTTGGTTTTATTGTGTTTATATTTGGCTTAGGGCATCAATTTGCTTTTATGCAAGGACGACCACAACGACAAGGAGTTCAGGATTCCGGCTGTAAGCTAGCATTATCAGTGAAGTCAGGCTAGGCAGCAATAGCACAAATATGTCTATATGCGTGTGTGTGTGTGCATGTGAAGCATGTACAATGTTCTTGGATTGAAGGCAAGGGGCATATTGCATTAGCTGGTAGTGCAACAACGTTGATGTTGCATCGATTACATAATCCATTTACACAAATGGCATTTTAAATACATTATTGACTGACTGAAGCGTGGAGCGCGTTTTGAACAAGGCTTCAGTGCGACCAACATTGCGTATGCGTATTGTGCCGGCAACCAAAGAGTTAAGCAAATTCAATTGATGTGCATGGGCGGTAATACAGACATATATACGTATTAACGTCTCCCCCTCGACCTATTTAACAGATGTTTAATTACTGCACAAATGCAATTGTTGCTGCCTGATAAGTCCATAAAGGGCAAGCCAATACAGCTTAAAACGGCTTACTCACATTTATTGAAGGCCGGTAATATAATAACGAGCCGTTTTAGAGCGCAGATAACACATTGTTTAATTGAACATTCTAGACGTCTTTGTTAATCAATTTAATTATATACAAGATTCGCCGTTGATTGAAGTACAGCCTGTGCTTAAATCATCGAATTAAAATCACATATTCATTTCAAAACTTAATAGACCACTTAATTTATTTCAAGTGTGAGTAATTGTACCTATTGAATTTATACTAAGACAAGTCCCTTGATGTCTACAAGAGAAATGTTCAATACCTAACTACTACTGTTAATTTAATATATAAATATGAGTACGTTAAAATTATTCTCGTATAACCACTTAAATTCGACAAAAGAGATATTTTATAAACATTTTTGCAGTTGACACACAACTCTTGATAATGAGGCATTTGACTTTGAAGTGGCGCCATCTGGCGCAGAGATATGTGTTCGAGTGGAGTACTCTGATCAAACAGAAAAATATCTCAACAATCATCAACAGCATTACCATGGCCATCATTATAATGGTGATGGGCAAAAGAGTGCACACACGCCACAAAGTCATTTACCGAACCGAATCGTTTGGCACGTTTCGGCCCACAGATGGCGCATTGATGATGATTATACATATATCGCATGAGGACGTTGATGAGGATGCAATATATTGTGAGCCAATGCCTGGCATCGATAAATCTAAGTGCAGGCATCAAAGCAGAGCTGAAAACGCTCATTAATAAGTATTAAGTAATAATTAAACAGTTGCAATGGTGCCTGGTGCAAATCGAAGCTTTTGATGAAATTTAAGAAAAATTTAAAACTTATTCAAAGCCTTCACGCCACCCGGTAGGCAGCTGCAAAATGCAGGCGAAATCAAGCAGCAAGAAAATGCACACGGAAACCAAAAGCGAACAGAAATGCAGAGTAGAAGCCAAGGGGATAGTGCAGAAATATATACATGGATGTACATACGTATGTATAAACGTAAAAAACCAGGCAAAATAAAGGAAGGAAAACCAAGCAGCCAGACAAAACCACAGGCACTAAAGATACCGAAAAGTAATGGAACTAATTGCTCAACGAAAGGCGGCCAGCCTATCAGTCAAAAGCCCATTGTTCCCCACGAAAGTGAAAATGAAAATGCCAATGCCAAGCTCAAAGCCAACTAGCTGCAATAATAATTGGAGCAACTGCAACTTGCAACCAGCAACCAGCAACCAGCTACTTGCAACAAGCAAGTGGCAACTACTATGTAGTATATAAAAGCAAGTGCTTTGCGCGCAGGCGCCGACAGTTGAAATTCGCCAGCAGCCGCGAAACAACGAGCACTTAACTCGAAAATCAACAATTGCTGGAATATTCAAATCGTGCGGTGGGAATATCGAAGTCTATTGGCCAACATGAGGAAGCATTGCGTAAGTAAGCCAGAAATGGATTTGCCGAGGAAGTGTAATACATCAGCTAATTGTCACTGTCACCCGTTGTGCATCCGGCTGGATTTTGGGTAACTTCAACTCTCGCAGATCAATTGGATTTGGATGTTTTTGCTGCTGGAGCTGATTTTGATCAGAGCCGAACAGCAGGCAGAGGATCACAGGTTGGTTTATTCCCTCAAAAGATTTCACAATAAAAAAAGAAAGCTAAATTCCTATCCCGTTGTTAATAATTGGCCAAATTCGATATTGAAACTTAAAAGTGATCGTTTCTTAAGCTATAATTTGAACATAACAAAATAATTGAAACTTTGAATCAGTGTTTTAGTGCCATATCCCAATTAAAAGTCTCTTAATTAAAAACTTATCCTTTCTCACACATAAAATGTCTGTCGTAAAATGCCAATAAATCGAATCGAATGATATTCGCCACTTTTGCTTTCGCTTTTCCCGCAGAATTCAGCGTCGTTTTATGTGGCAAGAGATGAATAACTCCGTAATGGGTGGCGTGTTGGGACGAATGTTCAATGGAGCCCGGGCGATGAAGTCGATGCTCACGGATCTCATGCCGAGCACGGCGGGTTATGGCCAAAAAATCAACATGGATTTACTGCCGACAGAGATGACTCGAGTGAAGTACATTATTCGCAATCCACAAACTAACAAACCGATGAAGATCATCAAGATGCGGCCGTCGCCAAAAAAGGTCATTAAACTGAGAAGACCCATACCCAAGCCCACTATCACCGAGTCCTCGGTGATGATCTCCCACGGAATCCACAAAGACCATCGAATGAGACAGTTGGAAAAGGAGCAAGAACTCATAGCTGAGGGCAAGGCTCCGATGACCAGCGATGAGGCAATAATGGAGAAATACTTTAAGAAGCGTCCACGAGGCGGTTCCTCCAACGAGGTCATCTCTGGCAAGATTATGGAGTACCAGAGTTGGAAGCCCGTCTACAAAGCAGGAGAAACGCCATCATCTTTCGTGACTCTAAGACCGCAACCCCTGACCCATTTGCATACGGATATATCCAGTGGAGATCATGAGATGTTGCCAAAGCCCGAGAAACTGGTGAGCTACGAGTATGAAAGGGATGAGGATGACGTGGCGGAGAACGAAGTGGCCAAGCAAACGGGTCACCGTTACGAGGTCACCGAGCATACGGGAGAAGCTAGTGGCGAGGTGGAAACGGTCGAGACAGTCGCCTCCATGGAGAGTGGTTTTGTGCCCAGTCAGGGAATGACATTCAGGTCTCCACCACCAGCACAGCATGCGCCGAGGCCCAGACATCGAACGCCGTCTAGTACCACAACTACCACCACAACCACAACAGAAGCACCCAACTATCCTCCCTCGTTCCTAAAGAAATACCGTGAACGAGAGGCCACCACCACGCGCAGACCGCGGAAACACCACAACAAGGAGCTCTATCTGATCCGCGAGGGCGATGATAGCTCGGAGGGGAGCACCACACCGCCAGCCTTCGCGATGAGCAGTTTGAGGGCTCGCCTCCAGGATCAGCAGCGCCATCAGAAACATCAGCACAAGCAGCAGCTGGAGGAGGAGGAGCTGGAGGCCGCCCTCGTGGATGCCATGCATGGCGAGAAGTGGCCAGCGGAGGTGGCCCACAGCAGTTTCCAGCTGGCCAGTCCCATTGGACCCAGTGCGGTGGCATTCGAGCAACCTCTGGCCAAGGCGCCAAGGGGCCAATACAAGCGTCAGACGCGCGACAATATCCGGCAACGTGGATCGATCAAGTTTGCCGACAAACCCAACTACGATGAAGCCTGAGGAAGCGGGCAAAGTCACCAGTTAGCAACCAAAGAGCCAAAGGCTACAGTTGAACTACATGAATTATAAATAAATTCAGTAGTTTTTTGTGCAACACACGGTGGCATGTGTACGAAACTTATCCCTCTACAATGAACGACCCTTTTGGCTTTAATTTAATTTATGTCGCAGCTAACATTTTATTTTATTTAGTACAAATATGTACAAGTCAAAATTGTAACAAGTTCTATTTAAAACACAATTTGTTACAAGCTTACAAAATAAACTAGGAAAACTTTATTTAAAATTAAACCTTGACTTTGGTATTTGAATATCTACAGAAGTTAGTGGTGAATCTAAAAAATATTTAAAAAATACATATTTAAAAAATATATACGGAAAAACGCACATGTTAAGATTGATTTCTTCTGTTTGGACTTATCTATTAACCACACTTGAACTTTGTTTAATTGGCTTATCTAAGATTTGAGTTTATAGCTATTCGCGAAGTAAAAGTAAGCTAAACTAACAATTTCCCAGTGGATTGCATTTCATTCGCGGTACGGAGTCAATGCACCCATGACACGCAATAATATGCAGCATGCCGCAACGGACATAAAACTCTGGAAATATTTTGACTTTTAATTAATGCCAGTTAGCGATTTTCCCTTGGATGTTTGTGTGCGTTTGTGTGTGTTATCGCATTCCGCTTAGCAGCTTGCATTTGACAACTAATTTAAAAAGTTTACATGGCCGACAGCCTTGGGCTCTGAAATCGAGAGCATTGCGGCGAAGTGGGTTAAACCTGCTATAAATTCCAGAACAAAAGCCATAAGACACACTGTGCGACAGAGGCGGGTATAGAGCAAAGGAAAGAGATAGCCGGATAGCCAGATGGTGGGGCGAACAAAGAAAAGCGCATTTCCACTTTGAGTGCGGTTTTTAATCAACTAAAGCAGCGCCAACAACAAACTGCAACTGAATTAAAAAACTCAGAATGCCCAGTAAAAACCAGAGGAAAGGGAAACGGGAATGGAGGGCAAAGGGAAAACGCGATAAACTTTAAATGAAACGACATGTCGGCTTAACTGGCGACTGGGGGGAAAACGCAGGGAAATGCCGGAAAACTGGGGAGCCTACAGATTGGAATTGCCGATAGCCAACTATGCAATGAAAATGAGATAAGGAAATTCTAGATTACAAACCCGGCCAGCGAAAAATGAACTTGTCGCAAAGTTAGTTAAGATAACGTTCTGAATTTTAAAGATCCAGATAATTTTTCCATTAGCTTTGCATGTTTAGATACAAATTATATTGTATGGACAAAACAAAGAACAAAAGATGAAAATTTAGCGTGCCAAAAAATAAATCTCTCAGAAGTCATTAAAATTATTTTCTTCAAAGAAAAGTTTTCATTTTTATTTAGCACTTTTTCTTTGCGAAAAACTTCCTAAAACTTTGGCTTATCAAGAAATTAGATGCTTTATGTGATTTCAATACTCGCAGAAGACTTTTTAACAAAATAAAAATGTGTCTCTTCCTTAAATATTATGACAAATTCATAAGAAACTTTAATTTCGAGTGAAAATCGAAATCAAGATGAACTCACCTGGAGCCCAGAAAAGCAGGTAAGCCACTAACAAAAGAAAATTGTTAGTTTGTTGTGAGCCACGCCCCCCCAGCAAAGTCTCACCTACGCCCACGTAAAAAGCAAACGAAAGTTTGCGAGTTGAATTTGCCTTTTTTCAAGGACATTATTGGGGACATGGCTGGACTGACTTCCTTTTGTGCATATTTGGAAGGGCGGGCGCTTTAAGTCAGGGTCCCCATGTCGACCTATACACCTGTCCGCTGGCAGGAAACGTGTCCTTTGCCACGCCCTCTAATCCCGCCATGAAGGCTGTCCCACTGTAGAAGTGCACCAAATACAAATTAGAATTTAAATGAACAATGCAACTGGAGCGGAAGTTTCTGCGAGTCAAAGTGGATTTCTATCTAACTGTGTGAACATTCGAGGATATAAAACTATAAGCTATAAAAACAATATATTTATATATAGGTTTATATTTAGACTTGGTTAGCTAATGAGTCTCCATCAGTCGTTAAACGTCTTGTTGCAATTATATAAAATATAACAATTAATAAAAAGTATTAACCATTTCTTTGGTATTTGATTTCAAACATCAATATTAGGAGCAGAATTTTTTAAATATTTTAGGATATATTAGGCCATAATGACATACAGTTTGGCTCGTAATTTCTTCCATCTTTTCCCCTCTTTGTATCCCCACCTTTGCTCTTTTTCCCACCCCATTTTGCAACGTAGTCCTGTATATTTCGTTAAAACTGAAAATCGAAGGAAGAAAAAGAGATTTTCGCACTGAAGGCGATGTCAAACTGGGTCGCTTCAACTCATCGGCGAAATGTCAAACGGATTAATGGAATTTCTCAACGAAAAGCGCAGACAATGGTAAAATGCAAGAACGGAAATTGAAAATGATCATTAACTTAAAAAACACTTATACGCGATGGAAGATGTCAAAGGGATTAATGGAATTTCACCTGGAAGTTTTATAGGAAAAAGCTAAGATAAGAGTGAATTGAATATGAAATATTTCGATTCTTGTTGCATTACTTCTTTGATGTAAAATACTTGTTTCTTTACTTTTACTTTACTTTTTTCTTACTTTTTGATGTTATTGTTAAGTGCCCTAAAGTTAATAAGACACTCAGACTTTTAAGTTGGCTAGAGAATATAAAATGCAAAGATGCGTTAAAATTATGGCATTGGAATATGCATGATTACTTTTTCTTGTTATAAATTAAATTAAATAAAATATTATAAATACCCGCAAACGATTTCGAAACCTAACGCTGCACAACATGCCCATTGTTACCTATTTGAAACTGATGCGATGGCAAATAAAAAGCGAATCGATTACGCAAGGCGACTACGAAGTGTGAGTCCTTTTGGCCATTACTTGCAAAATGGAATTGTGCGTGGATTCTTTTACAGCGCAGCCAACCAAGTCAATTAAATATTGAAAGAACGTTTAAATTGTTGCCCGGTTAACCGGCGAAACGGTTAAACACGAGCTGGCTGCATTCGCAACCCATTCATTAATTTGCCTGGCACCTTTTGGCGACCTACTGCTGTCAAAGTTGAATTTATTAAAGCGAAATTCTTTTAATTAAAATCGTGACAGGTGAAAAATGGGCGGTTTGGTGTGGGCGCTTGCTGGCCGAGTGCGGCTCACATCAAACTGAATCGTGTCGAAATTATATCAATTATGAATTTGGACAATTCGACAGAAGCCAATTTGATAGTGTCCTCGATGCGAGCATTGAACTCGCAATCAACGAAGCCAACCATTCGCATATAGCACAAGCTGATTCATTTGCCGTTGAAAACATTGCTGTTTGCTTTCCCCGGAATGGTCCCGCATACACAGCCAGAAATAAGGGGGCTGGTTTGCTGGGTGGCAAATGAATGCAAAAGCTGACGGCTAACAACGATAGCTCTCTGGCAGCGTTTAGCGTCAGGTTCCGAAGTGCGAAATGTTCCCAGCTCGCTAAAAAATTAAATAT
This sequence comes from Drosophila mauritiana, assembly GCF_004382145.1. NCBI lineage: Eukaryota > Metazoa > Arthropoda > Insecta > Diptera > Drosophilidae > Drosophila > Drosophila mauritiana. The sequence continues at coordinate 12,943,140 of NC_046668.1, read as the reverse complement.
TCAAATATAGCTGTTGCCACAGCGCTCACAGGAAGAACCTTAAACTGGCGGCAAAGCAAAATGGAGGGGGGAAAGGGGGTGTTCTGCAAAGGATTCGCGGGATGTAAGAGGACCCGTTTAGCTTGGAAACCAGAGCTCTCGAACTAAAGAGGGACACGAGCACTTGCACACATCCATATGCATATGGTGGAGGCGACAAAAGTGTTTCAGCTGATGGGGATTGACAACTCGGGATGAGATACGAAAGATAGGAGGCCTGACTTAATATAGTCCTAAATCACAAATAAAATTCATCTATTATATTATTCATAATCAAAATATCTCAAAAATGTTCGTTTGTGTTTTGAGTGAACTTAAGTTAAGTAAGCTTACATATGTCTTCATGAAAGAACTCTCATTTTCGTTTCGCGTTAATGAGTTCGTGTTCATTAAAGTAAAACGTTAAAGACAACTTTGTCGGCTGGCAATCATGTGGAACTACAGCTTCTGTTCCAGGCTGGGCTTCCAGCTGCAGTTCAGTGCAGCAGTTGCTCGAGTCCTGGAGCTCGAGTTTATGGCTGAAACTAGCGCAGTTAAAAGCCCAGCGGGCGAGTGCCACCAGAATGAAGATGTGTGGGTGTTGCCAAGTTTATGCGGGGTGGTGTGTATGTACGTGTGAGTGTGTGTGTTGGCCGTTGAAGTGTAATCAACAGCACGGCGGCAATTACGGCAGACACTTGTGTGGGTGAGAGTAGTCCTGGCTGACAACCCCTAGCCACCCTTCGTTTCCTTCCCTTCCCTTCCCTTCCAAGTAGGCGCAAAAGTTGGCGGGTGGATAACGCGGCACAATTTGCCAAACTGCACTGAGCGGATTTAGCGCAAACTGCTAAAATGCCGAGAAGGAATATGCGGATGAAGCACTTACATCAGTGCATTCGCCGCTGCCTTCTGGGATTTTCAGAACCTGAGCACGTTGGAGCGCACATTATATATTTTAATGCATATTACATTTCACGTTACGAATTAAATACGTAGCACGAGGAAATATAACAGCCAGCAGCGCCAGTTTAGAACTCGCGGAAATGGATCCATCAGGTGGAAATATTGAGGGTGGAGTCTCCATGAACTAACGGCCAACTTTCAATATAGCTATTGGTCGGGGAGTTCGACGGGTAATTGGCGCATTTAAGCCACGATGGAGCTCAGCCATTAGCAAAACCAATACATACATGTTTCGTTGCGAACTTTTAGTGTCTTAAGTGTGCATTTGGGTTTTGAGTTGAGGCAAGAAACAATTATATGGTAGCATCTAAGCTGAATAAGCAGAGCACAGCTCTATTCAGAATATATATCCTTTACAACTTAATCATATGAGATACTCCACATTCTAATCAATGCGATGAAGCTTCTTTTTGTTTTCGGCCTAAAAGATTCTTTTTTCATAATTCCGAAATATTTCCTACTTAAAGCGCACGAACAATTTATCAAATCTTTTAAATTTTCCTCCGAATTTAGCCATTGCATAGTCGATTCACCTTTTCCGCTCATTCCCCTGCATTGATTTTAATAGCCTGCAAGTGCGGAAAAAGGAGTGAGTCCTGCCATACCTATTGGCTGGCTGCTCATATCGATAACCAAACACAAACAGAAAGTTTTCTCTACGATGCAGGGAGAGCCATTCAATTTTTATTAAATAACTTCATGCATGGCAAGTGCTCGGCTGCGAACGGATTCGGTCCTCTAGTCGCTGCGAGGATGAGGATGTGGATAGGAGCTGGGATGTGGGATGTGGGGGTACTCCTGTCGCTGCTCGATGGCTCTGTCAATAGCACAGTCGAAGCATCTGGACGGCTGAAGTGGTTCTGGGGGGCGTGTGGCAGGGGGATTTTTATTGATACGCCCCGATGTCCAGGCTCCAAATCGCATATTATCGCGTCCTGTGTGTGCGAGAGTATGGGTTTTGGGCGTATCCTGCCATGTCCTGTGCCTGCACTGATCATTAATCTTTGCAAGCTGCCAACGTGTTCGCCTTTTTCGGACCTCAATTGCCCGGCGAGTGTGAGTGTGTGCATTAAATGGCGGATGAAGTCCATTAGAAAACTATTGAAGCACATTTTGTCGATTGCAGCCAGGAGCTAGCAGTCAAGCAGAGCCAAACTCCATATCCAGGCCATGTGGCAGGATGTGGCAGCTGCCGCAATTGAATGCTATCCTTGATTCTAAAACCCCCAACCCCCATTCAGCCCCTTGGAGATTTAAAGCGAAGGCAGCCAGAGTTCGACTTTCAATTAACCGACGAAAGAGCTGCAGTTTGTTGGTCTAATCGAAGCTTTTTTGTATCGTGAGAGAAAATATATCTATGTTCCAAAAAAGATGAATTTTCTCAAGAGTTTTGGAATAAATTCAAGTGTTCTAAGCTAACTTAGTTAGCTACAAAATCTCAATCTGAAAATCTAAAGGTAGCGCAACAAACAAAAAGGGCAAGTAAATAAATTCTAGAAGAACCCGATGCTCAACCGCAAATAAAGTTCTTTGAGTATAAAGAAAAAAATAAATAAAAAGCAATTTAATATGAAAGAAACAAAAAAAAAGAAGGGGAAAACGTACATAAACAATTTGCGCTTTGGCTCTTTTTTCCTGGCTTATTTTCCATTTTTGCCCTTTTATGGTATTTGCTGCCCGCTTTTTGTTGGTATTTTGCTTAATTATCCACATGAAAAGTCCTTCACAAATTCCATGGAGCCAGCACAAAAAGATGGAGCGCAGAAAAAGCGTGAAATGAAATTACATTAACAGTGGTGTATAGAAGTTGAAAATATGTTAGAAATGCGAGCGGACCAGAAAGTGAACGTCAAGTGCCAAAATGAAGCTAACTTTGATGAGATTTGGCCAAGAGCCTGATGGCTTTGGAGTTCTCCGTGGTCGAAAGGAAAATAGCGTGAATTTTAGGGGCTGACTTTGGAATTTGAAAGTCATTACAAAGTGGGGTATGTCAGCTAAATTACATTTCCGTCATATTAATATATTAGTTATTTTAGATACTCTTTTTGAAAGTTTAAATTATATACCAATTTTACTTCATATTTTGATATATTACAACCAGTGTTGAATACTGTTTTTTTGTTAATTAATTTTGGTCGTTAACAGCAGACGCCAAACGAATGAACTGATGATATGAATGTCTGGTTTTTCACTTCAAAGTTTAAATGCAAACGTTGGCCCAAAGATACGGAAAAAGGTTTAAATAACCCTAATAAGTTCTTTTCACTTATTTAGAAATACCTCTTCGGCTTTTCCCTTTTTTTTATTTCATTTACTTATTAAGGCATACGTGGAAGTCTTGGAGCCCCTTTGTGTCCTTCTTATCTATTAATTCAGCCCATTTGGGATCGCCGGCTAACTATAGTTAGCTTTTTCAAATTTACAGTAATTTTACTACAATTACATAACAATCACATATAACAAATAGGATTTAAGATAAGCGTCAGCTTCTGCTGACCCTTGTCAAAGGAGATCGGGTCATGAGATCCCTCGGTTGCCTTCTGTTGAGCCTCCTTGGTGGGCGAGATCTGTTTAGAGCGCTGGCCAGCCGATTTCTGTGGCGCTCCAGCCTGTCATGGTATCTGCTCGAGTGCTGGTTTATTTCGTCAAATACCGTTGCGAGTTTCAGGTCTCTGTGCAGGGTGGTGTTTCGAACAAACCACTCGCAGCCGGTGATGAGTCTTGCTACCTTATTTTGAATAGCCTGGATCCTTTTGATGTGGCTGTCGCATGCCAAGCCCCAGATTTGGCACCCACACTTCCAGTTTGGTGCTAAGATCTGTTTGTAAATTGTCAGCTTGTTGGATAGCTTCGCCACCTTGGCACACCTAGGCGTTTTCTGATGTCGGTCACATGCTTGGCAAATGTGAGTCTGCGATCCAGAAGCACTCCAAGGTACTTTGCTGCGTTCGGTTGTGGTACGGGGGCTTCCTCGATGTAGACGGGCGGTGGCGTTCTCCGCTTTAAAGTATAGCAGACGTTGTTGGATTTACTGCTATTGATGCCAATGTTCCAACGTCTTACCCATTCCGAGAACCGGTATGCAAAGTCCTGGATACCATCGGCTGCGTCGTGCTCGCATCGGGACCTGTAGGTGACGCACACGTCATCGGCAAATGTGGCCAACATTGACTTCCCGTAAAGGCTTACATCCGGCTGCGGCATGTCGTGGCTATACAGGCAACAACTTTGTCTTTAGCACAACTTAAAATAGTTCTTTAAATTATATCATATCAGCAATTTTGCAATGCATTCCATCGTCTGTGGCGTTCCTCGGACGCCCTCTTGCGGTATCGACTTTTTTGCGATTTTGATAGATCCTTCCACGCCACCGCTGCCTTTGAAATCCAATTCTTATCCAAGAGGTAGGCAACAAAGACCAGAAAAATACCTTTATCGGGAAATCCCTACATTATATATGTATGTGGCCAATTATCGTAAGAGAAATCGTGGCTTAAGGATTTAAGCTTTTCTTTCTTGAGATAATATGCCACAAATATAAAGTAGGGGTTCCCGATACAGGCATTTTGCCGTTCTTTGTTGCCTGTCTCTTGGATAAGAGTTATCATTTCCAAGGTAGCGGTGGCGTGGAAGGGTTTATCGAAATCGCAGAAAAGTCGATACCGCAAGAGGGCGAGCGAGGAACGCCACAGACGATGGAATGCATTGCAAAATTGCTGATATGATATGAATTAAGGAACTATTTTAAGTTGTACTAAAGACAGAGTAAGATAAGCCAACTGTGAATCAAATGTATATTCAGAATGTGCTAGGAAATTAATTTAAATTTTGTTTCAGTAAGACATCAAACTGACCTTGAAATTGTTCCTATGTTATATATTTATATATCTTAATGTTTTCTGAAGCTACTCATAATTTCTTGTTTTAAATAAATATTAATTTTAGAATATTTAGCGACTTGTACAAATATTTTATAGGGTTTCTTTTATTTAATGTTGAAAACAAACTTAAAATAATTTCTCTTCAATATTACTTTGGTATTATCTTTATCTTTGGCATTTTAAAGTTGCGCCATCCGATACTCTTACTTTTCTAGTTGTAGTGGTAAAACCCGCAGTGTCTCTGCCACACGCATACACTTGCAGTGTGGAAATAATATGTCATGTGTGCAGTTTGCAACCAACAACAATAACAAATACAAGAACACGCACAGCTCCTGTTGCAGTGCATTTATTTATGTTTATTTTCAACATTATTTCGCAGCACGCCAAAGTTACGGCTTGGAGTTTGGCTTTAAAGATTCTACCGGTTTTGCCTACTTTGGGGGATCTGTTTTAAATTTATGAGCGAGATATATAGCAGTGGTGTTAATGTAATTATGATAAAATGCGTCACCGCAACGAGTTGAATGGGCTTTTGCCACCCTAAGTTCCCTCACTTCGCGCCACGTTTGTTGAACAAATTTGTTGCCAAAAACACGCAGCAACACTTGAGTACATGCGTCGTGGCAAAAACAATAAATTTATAAACGTTCTCCGCCTGGTTTGCGGAGTTATGCCAACAATAATGGCACAAAACGTTCTCCGAAGTGGGCCAGAAAGTTTCTATGTATAAACCCTGGACGGGGTCCTGACAAATGGGTGCTTTTCAGGGCGCGGAGGTGGGTGGTGGCATCGAGGCTCTTTTGGTCTGCGTACGTGCCTTGGCGGAGGAGTAGGCAAAGGATTTTCCAAAGGACCACCTAAAATGGGGCGAGAGGTGTTGGCTTTTCCGTATGCCTCACCCTGAAAAGTGTACCATTTACCATTTGGCTATCCACAAAAAAAAAAAACGTTTAAAACAGCGATTGGTATTAGCCAAAAATAATTTATATTTTATCTGAATTTAGAATAATTTATAATAATAAGAAATAATAAATTCTCTTATTTTTTTTAAATGGCCTTGAACACATTTTTAATCAGGAATGTTCTTAAATTCCTTACTTCTCATATTATTTAACATAGTCTTGTACCCATTTTTAATTAAAAAGTTCTTAAATTCCTTACTATTCGATTTAAATAATTAAATGTATAGCTAATTTTCTCGTTTTTCTTAAAATTAACAGTGAGCCCTACATATGTGCGAAATTGTACAATGTTGTTGGCCGGGAAATCCGCGAAAAATCCAGCTTAGTAATATCCTTCCATGCAAGGAGAATTGAAGACTTTTACTTCCCTTTCATTTCACCCTTTACCCCACTTCAATGTTTTTGTTGGCCCCAAAAAGTGTATCCATGTGTGTGTGTGTGTTTGTGTGTGTGCTGGAAGCGTTTTGATGTATTCGTGAGTATCTGTGTGTGCCGTGCGGTTATTCCCGCTTGCTAAACAATGAAACTTTATTTGCGATATTACTCCGCACTGCCCTTCTGCCCCTCCGCCCTTCGCATTTCCTTTCATTTTGGGCCCTGTTGTTATTGCATTTTCATTGTTTGTTATTTACTTTGGCACTTTTGCTCTGTTACAATTTTTAGTTGAGCAACCGACAGACGACGCTGCTGTTATTTATTGCCCAACAACAATAAGAACATAGGGCACACACTCACACACACACACAGGCAGAGTGCCGTGGAATCCGCTCACATTTCAAATAAATTGATTAAATTTCATGACACTTCATCATGCCACAGCAGCCGCAGCCGGCAACAACAATCAAATTTCCACGCTTTTTGAGCGCTTTTTTGGAGCTTGAACATTTTCACATAAAGCCTTCTATTAAGGGTTGAATGGGGTCTTTGCACAGCGAAAAAAAAGTACACAAAAGCTTTATTATTTAAATAAAAAATAAAACTTTACTGATTTAGCATCATTTCAAGATGTAACTTGCAAGTTTATTTTTTTTTTGTATAATGTTATGTTATTAAGCGTTGAAACCATACATTCTAAAAAGCATCTTAACAACACCTATCAAAAACAAATCTTAAAGGATTACAAGCAAGTTTATTATGCAGTTGTATTTAACAATTTATTTAATATTTCTTTCACTTGAATTTGTAAATTTTAATATTTTAAAAAGCAATTCGCCTTGGAATTTTCCCCAGTGCCCAGTGGCGTGCATGTCCCGTTTTTGTGACTTGATTATTATTATTACATATGCAAGCAGGCGTACAAGCTGCCTTTTTCTCCTCAGAGATGTAAAATTGGAACAAAAAAACCGCAGCATACTTCCAGGCGCTAATTAACCAACCTCCCGCTGCTGCCGCCCACCACCCACCGCCCCCTGCCGTAATGAATATTTGAAAAGCGTTTTTTAATTGAATTTACACTCATGCCCCTGTATGTTTATATGCGCTACTCGTAAAGTATAATGATAAATGGGCATTTGGTATTCGTTGAAAGTTTTCAACTATATAGTAATAGTTCTTAATCAGGATTTTTTATTTTTTTTTATTAATTTTTCCGTAGTTCTTAACTTGTTTTCCGGGCATTAATTTCTCCATGTGTTAAAAATTATCTGAGCGTTTCACCTATTGGTTTTATTTATTTATCTCGTTTCATTTATCTGATTGCTAATATATCCGGCGACTGGTTTATCTGAAAGTTGCAACTGATATACATTATTACAGCAAGGGTATATTGTATCTATATCTCCCTTGCCGTAACACTAGTTAAGTGACGGGTATCTGATAGTCGTGGAACTCGCCTTTAGCTTGCACTCTTGCTTTATTTTTACTTATTCCCCTAACATTTGTCTTTTGGCTTCTGAAACAACAAACACCATCTGCCTAAAGCAAAATGTATAATCAAAAAAAATTCTGAAACGCAAACATATAATCAAATTAAAAAGCCAGCTACCCACACATACACGTTTATATGTGTGTGTGTGCATTTGATTTAATTAAATTTTTTCGTTCGTTCCCATTTATTTATTTAGCCACTCTTTGCTGGATGTTGGGCAAATGAACTGCATAAAAGAGAAAACCCAAAAAGAGCTGAACCAAAAATAAAAATAAATACTCTTGTCAATGTATCCAAAATTTACAAATAATAGGTAAAAATAGGTAAAACAATATACAACTTAAACAGACTACTAAAAAATTGCCAACAAAATAATTTTCTAAAATGTTTTTTTTTTATTTTCCTATATTGAAACGGTAAAGTTAAGTCCCAATATGAAAACTTTAAGATATATAAATATATAACAAAGGAACAATTTCAAGGTCACAGTTTGATGTCTTACTGAAACAAAATTTAAATTCATTTCCTAGCACATTCTGAATATACATTTGATTCACAGTTGGCTTATCTTACTCTGTCTTTAGCACAACTTAAAATCGTTCGTTAATTCATATCATATCAGAAATTTTTCAATGCAAGTAGACTCCTAAGGCGTTCCTCGCTAGCCCTCTTGCGGTATCGACTTTTTTGCGATTTTGATAAGGAATACCATGAATCCGCTGCCTTGGAAATGATAACTCTTATCCAAGAGACAGGCAACAAAGAACGGCAAAATGCCTGTATCGGGAACCCCTACTTTATATTTGTGGCATATTATCTCAAGAAAGAAAAGCTTAAATCCTTAAGCCACGATTTCTCTTACGATAATTGGCCACATACATATATAATGTAGGGATTTCCCGATAAAGGTATTTTTCTGGTCTTTGTTGCCTGTCTCTTGGATAAGAGTTATCATTTCCAAGGCAGCGGATGCTTGGAATTCCTTATCAAAATCGCAAAAAAGTCGATACCGCAAGAGGGCGTCCGAGGAACGCTACAGGCGTCGGAATGCATTGCAAAATTTCTGATGATATAATTTAAAGAACTATTTTAAGTTGTGCTAAAGACAAAGTTGTTGCCTGTATAGCCACGACATGCCGCAGCCGGATGTAAGCCTTTACGGGAAGTCAATGTTGGCCACATTTGCCGATGACGTGTGCGTCACCTACAGGTCCCGATGCGAGCACGACGCAGCCGATGGTATCCAGGACTTTGCATACCGGTTCTCGGAATGGGTAAGACGTTGGAACATTGGCATCAATAGCAGTAAATCCAACAACGTCTGCTAAACTTTAAAGCGGAGAACGCCACCGCCCGTCTACATCGAGGAAGCCCCCGTACCACAACCGAACGCAGCAAAGTACCTTGGAGTGCTTCTGGATCGCAGACTCACATTTGCCAAGCATGTGACCGACATCAGAAAACGTGCCAAGGTGGCGAAGCTATCCAACAAGCTGACAATTTAGAAACAGATCTTAGCACCAAACTGGAAGTGTGGGTGCCAAATCTGGGGCTTGGCATGCGACAGCCACATCAAAAGGATCCAGGCTATTCAAAATAAGGTAGCAAGACTCATCACCGGCTGCGAGTGGTTTGTTCGAAACACCACCCTGCACAGAGACCTGAAACTCGCAACGGTATTTGACGAAATAAACCAGCACTCGAGCAGATACCATGACAGGCTGGAGCGCCACAGAAATCGGCTGGCCAGCGCTCTAAACAGATCTCGCCCACCAAGGAGGCTCAACAGAAGGCAACCGAGGGATCTCATTACCCGATCTCCTTTGACGGGTCAGCAGAAGCTGAGAAAGCTAACTATAGTTAGCCGGCGCGCCCAAATGGGCAGAATTAAAAGAAAAGGACACAAAGGGGCTCCAAGACTTCGCCGTATGCCTTAATAAATAAATTAAATAAAAAAAACAAGAAATTATGAGTAGCTTCAGAAAATCTTAATGCTTTTATGATAGTTTTTTTTGCCATTTCAGGTAATGTTTCTGGCATTTTGGCTCACGAAATCCATTTCGCGCCATATGGGCTCGAGTCAATCCAAGTGAAAGGGCTAACACACACACACACATACTCACACACACAGAGAGTTTCGCACACATAGGCATAATTAAAAACATTTTTGCAGCCACCGAAGAGAAAACGAGGGAACGAGAAGAGATGACCAACCGTGGGGCCTTCGCATATTTAGGCCAAAGTTTCTGCAATCCTGGCCCAAAACACATGCCACATGCTCTCAACACACAACCACATTCCACTTCATTATGACTCATTGCGAAATGAGATTAAAATGAAATGTTTTTTACTTCTTTAATGCCGCGCCAACCGTACGTAGAATTATATTCTCAAAATGAAATGCCAAATATGTGGGAATGCAGCGGGGTTGAGTGGGGGGTGAATTGTTTGGTGGCTTCAGTGGTTTCCCGATCTCTGATGCACTGCATCCTCGTTTTGGGTGCCACTCAATTGGGTAAAATTGAATAATAATTTGAAACGAGTGCCCAGAATCTTACTCGCTTTTCCTTTTCATGCGGAATTCTTTTCGAATAAGCGCTTAAAGTTTGAAACCAAAAGATTTTTGTGTGAAAAAACTTTTGTGGTTTATATGTGTGGGTATGTTAATTGAGTTTAAGTTGGCACTCTTTTTATGGTAAGAAACATTTGACCACTTTCAAGTCTTGTCTTCTTCCTTGTTCATATTTCTTCAGCTACCACTAGCTGAGTGCAGGGTATCTGATAGTCGAGGATAGCTTATCTCTTGTTCTTTTTTAATATGATATTCCTCGCTATTTAATTTGACGCAGCCGAAAATATTGAGCATAAAACTTATTTATGGTCATCAAGTTGGCTTCACTGTTTTATTGGCATTTATTTGGCACACAAACACGCACTCTTCGCTGACCCTGAGTCCCGAGCACAAAGGAAATCTGCATAAGTCAGTGGAGAAAATTCCGTAATCGAAAAAATGAGGAAAATGAGAGGAAAAATGCCAACTAATGTCACTTAGTGGATGTCGGAGGGTGCCGCCGAAAGCTGAATTTCGAGACAATTTAGGAACTGCTTTTTAAAATGGCTCGCGGCTGTCGCAAATCCGAAATGAGATGCACGCGGAATTCCAGTGCGATAACCTCGACGAGCCGGGTTCATTGATAATGAGTTTCTCAAGGAAAAACGGCCATTGGGTTGCGTCGATCGGGTGGGTCAGACGAGATTGTGGCCCGGTGGTGGCGGGGCGGATAGTATTTCACACGTTCTGTGTTCTGGGTGGATACCATCAGTCTCTCCTTTGGCCGTTTCGGCACGTGCCGTCAATAAAGCTGAAAATCGCATAAACTGTTTGAGCCGCTTACACGTCATAAGTAGCGAGTACTTGGGCGAATTCTGGGCGCCTCTTCCATCTTCCGCCCGATAAAGTTGCCCGGTAACCCGAACCATCAACCACTCGTCTGGTTATTGGCATCTTTAGGGCCAGAGAACTGAAATTCCGGGCCATAATCAATTCAATTCGTCGGCATAGATTTAGAGCATGGGTCTCGAATAACTGGGCTGGGAATATGGAGGGCATATACCCAGGAATGTGCTTTATGACTGAACTTCTCTTGGCTATTAAACAAATATTTAATATCCTACTTAAACATAAATATTATTGGTTATGTTTAGTTAGATACCTTCGGTGGCAATAAAATGAAATTAATCATTGTCTCTGATTTGAATTATTTATTTAACACAATGAATAATTATGCTTAACATGCATATTAAAGAAATTTAAACCGAAAATTCTGCGCAATATAATTAATGGAGAAACATAATTGAATCATCCTGAGTGATGGAAATGAATTGATACATACGAAATTAAAATTTATCTTTTAAATGAGCAGATTGAATTATAGGAAAACCATAATTGGAATGCAACTGAATCGGAAACAATGGCAACGAACAGCAATTCCTGTTCGTTATTATTTCGAATTTCTTTCTTACAACATTCAGGTGCAAGTTTCTTGCAAGTTTCGTGATTTTGATTAGATTTTGCAGTAACCGGAAATTTCCCCAAGGCCACAGGCAATCGAAGAGCAGATCGAATTTGTGGAAAATTAATTAAGTTTAAAGCTCGCACCCAGTTGAAAGCTAATTTAAAGCCACAGCAAAGGCAGAGTAAATCGAATCGCAATGAAATAGAACCGAATACGAGCCACAACGAATTGATTTGAGCGATTTGCGGATTGGGTAGGGGGTGGTAGGGGGTTGCTCTGGGTTCGCTGGAAAAGTGGCAACAAAAAATGTTTGCCAGTAAAATGCAATTGCAATTTGGCATGACCAACTACGCATGCTGCGCAACAGCATCCAACAGCCAACCGACATCTAAATCCACATCCAGGGCCAAATCCCCAACCGAATGAAACTCAAAGCCAACTAAACCAGCAAAAACCAGAAGCCAACATCCCTTAGAGCAATAGATGGACATGTGCAGCGAATTCCAAATGTCAGAAGCCCTGGTTGTACTATATATAGTATCTGTATGTACATATATGACCAAAAAAGAAAACAAATCGCACAGATGTTAGCTTCGAGTCAATCGAAAAGGCTGCTTTTAAAATCAACAAAGTTCCGAAAAAGTAATAATAAATAATTGCCCAAATGCGAAGTGAGTTGGAAGCGCCCTCGTTTCTCCGCTAATTGGAGGGAAACCAAATTATGAGCACAACTTGCTGTGCTCCTCAAGGTGAATTGCTTGCCGGCAGGGTGAAGTTTTCCCTCTAATTGCGGAAAGTCACTCGTAAAAAGACCCATCAAGTTTCAGTTGAGCGGCAAGCAATTGTCACAAGAAGCCAGCCAAGTTATAGATAGCGAATGAGTATGTTACCCCCGCCAGGTAGTACGTATGTACATATATCTTACCATATATGCCGAGCATATGAAATTCGCACACCATCAACGGCGATATGAAAGGTTAATAAAACCAAGCTAAGAACGTGCAAAACGAAGGTGTTGGCACCTGGCAAAAGGTTTCACATGCCGATTTTTCTTGGGTTTGGGGAAAAACTTTGGTTTTTCTGGGGAAGCATGCAAGCTGATTTTGTTCTCTGGGGATTCCCCACAGTAACTGACGCCAAATTCCTATGTCAATATGGGGGTGCCATCGAAGTTGTGAGGCTCTGAGCTCATTAAACGTTAAGTAAGTCCAATGAATGTTGGCCACTTCTTGCTTTTCAAAGATAAGTAAACAGTGCAATATATTTACATTGGAACAAGCGTCGAGATTCCTCAAAAAAAAAACAAGAAAAGACTTCATTAGTTAATGGTACTCAAAATGAAAGTTATTTTATTTAGTGATGAATAAAGTTAAAAAGTAATATGTTATGATCTTCCCCAAAATTCCGGGATAACCAAACTTTGAAATTAGCTGTCAAGACCTTGGCAGACTTTTTCGATTAGTCAGCCTAATCATGGCCAATGATTGATAATGGTCGAGTTAGTTATCTTGCCTTATTGATGATCTCATTGGAACCAGTTTCAGCTGCGTTTATATTCCCGAATCCCAGACAATATCTCGCCGTTAAAAGCCAGAAACCGAAACCCCAAAGAAGAATGTCAAACGCAGACTCCCAACCGCAGATTAACTCTGACCCCAGATGGGGCACAGTTTCCCCCTTTCTGCCACACCCCACTTTGCTTATATTCCACGCCCCTTTCACTTATAATTTTTCCCCACTTTCCCCACAATTCACACACACACACGCACACGAAGTGCGAGCGTGAGCGTCCTGCAATTAAACGGGAAAAAGAAAACTTTTCCAACATTTTCCCAGGGAAGCGAAGCCGCAATAGGATGTCCAGGCAACTGGGTATGTAAATGTGGGCGATGGGTGGTGGAGGATGGGTGGGTAGGTGGTGGGAGTGGGAGTGGTTTTGTGGTGGTGGGTAGGCAGGCGGCCTTGGTATATGCGGCTAGTTTCGTATGGCTTCTTTCCGTCTGCTCAGCTCGACAATATTGATGTACAATGAACAAAGTATGTATAAAGTAGGTTATAATTAAATATGATTTATAAGTGAGTTATAAAGTTATATCCAACAATTAAATGTTAGTATATAATTTCCAAATATCTCAAGTATAAAATCATTTCTTTCAGTGCACTTGCTGGTGTTTGGACGCATAATTGTAAAGTGGCCTTGTACGTGTCGTCCCTTTTGCTTTTAATTGTATGTGTAAAGTGAAGTGGGGGTGGGAATGGGGGGTGTTTAACCCACCCACTTGCCCCTTTTCATCATTCCCATCCAAGGAGTGCGTAGTTGTGTATGTGTTGTTAACAACTTTAACATCACTTTGGCGTACCCTTCTCGAAAGTATTTATATGACTCTGTTTGCTGATTTCGCTGCTGCTGGTGTTCGCCTTCAAACTGATAAAGTTAACTCGGTACAAAAAACATGTATATAAATTATACATGCAAAAAATTCTTTATTATTCTGTATACGCTCATTTTCAATCACTTTTTGTGCCATTTATATCTTGTTTGCAAATTGTTTTATGACTTCTAACGCGGTTCTTGCATATCAAGCAATAAGAACTCTGAATCACCACTTCTTTTTGATTATTTTTAAGAAGATCGAAACTAAGTTTAAATTCAACATGGGCATATGTCCCCTAAACTGAAACTACGGTCATTCCCTAACATACTTGTACAACATTTATTGCCAGAGTGTTAATTGCTGTTGACCAGCACTTAACTTAATGAACAATTGTCCTAGAGGAATTTCCATAGATATATTTTGAAGTTGTTCTCCGCTATCGAAGCTATGTGAAGGCGAAAATCAATTTTAAATCAGGGCACAATGAGCTCATGTCGCCACGTGGATATCAGGTGATATAGAGGGGTCCCAGCCGTAAACAACCAGCCACCCACCGCCCACCTACACTCACCTCACGTATAGGACAAAGGTCAGGTGTACAGGGTCTTCCAACACTGAACAGAAAGAAATATTCCATTTACACTTTAATAAATAAGTATAATGATAAGAAATAGGTAAACTAAGTAAGCAAATGTTAATAATACTATTCATATTTTACTTATATTTAATTACACATTGTTTAATAGTTTATATGACATACACAGGTGTATTGTGTACCACTAGCCATGCAATATTCTCGGTAAAATTGATATTTTGCTCCTGTGTCCCAATGAATCGAGTTTCATGTCAAAGGAAGCGACATCCCAGTCCATGTTGTATCCTTTGCCGTTGTGGGCGGCCGAAGTGAGTAAACAAGAATAAAGCGGCGACAAACAAAAGACTGGCAAGGGCAGAAAAACAGAAAACAGGATCCAGGACACCAAGGGCCCACGAGGCCCAAAACGAGGAGCAACTAGCAACTTGGAATATGGAAGGACATGACGAATGACGCGTTGCTAGACAATTTTTCAATTTGAATGGCCCCCCACAACAGAAACAAAACAAAAAAAAAAAGGAAATGGGGGCCTGAAACTCGAATAGTGAAACGTTTCGGATTTCGATTGGGTTTTCGCATTTGCTCCTCTGGCTTCAGCCTGTGTTTTTTTGGGGCGGCCTAAAGGATTGGCAACGATAGATGCAACCTGCAATTTGCCGCCTGACTAACCCAGACGACGGGTTCAAATGGGAGTTGTTTCGATTGGTGTGGAATTTAAGACTCGAGTGTATTTTTCCACCCAGGGTGGTACAATGAATTTTCCAAAATTGGCCATATTCTGGGAGCTGCCTTTTTTGATTTAATACTAATAATCATTTTGCATACAGTTTAAGTGATTAAATCCCTAAATATAAGCTTGACAAATGTTTGGATTTCCTGGAACTTCATTGCTTTTCTTACATTTTTCATAAATCTTTCATATTCGCTTATAACTTGCCTTTGAGGATTTAAGAATTGCTTTTAAGCAAATGACTTTTCCCACCAAATAATTCTAAGCGCTTTACAGTTCCAGGATAAAAAAAGGGTTATTTATCTGACCGCACTGCTTTGAAATCTGAAAAGTTATTCAACAATACACTTGTACTTGTACTTATCTTTTCATTGATTTTCATTTGAAATTTTAAATATTTATACATTTACATTTTGGTATTAATAAATCGCTATTAACGGAATTAAATATATAAAATGAAAAGCTTTCTTGTGAAAATGCCTTTGTATTCAAATTCATATTCCCATTTGCAATCATACCTATTGAATGAATATATACATTTTTATTGAGGGTTTGTTTGTTAGTTTTCCACAAGTTGTGCATATTAACGATAACGATTTTTATACAAAACTATATATTAATCAATCTAAGCATCTAATAACGTTGAATAGAAAGAAAGCGCAACAAAAAAGTGCAGCAAACCCGTTTGTTTAGTTATATTACTTATTAAAGAATAGCGTTTCTTCTATAAATGGATAACTTTCTAAGGCTAATAGTTTCTATGCATTTTTAAACTATAAGTTTCAAACTGTGACCTATGACCTGTTCGTTCCAATTGGCCAAACCCCATGAGAACTTGAAACACGTAGGATCCTTATTCACTTACCGCTTTCCTTTGAAGGCCAGCAGATACTTCTTGTTGGCGGGGAAATTGTTGGACTGCACGGTTCCTGTGGCGCCGGCCCTCAGCGGGAATTGCTTGTGGAAGAGCGGGATGCTGACGTCGAATCCGTGTCGCAGTTGGAGCACTCCCATGCTGGCCTTGGCCAAAATGGCCTCGCCCGCATCGAAACCCAATGAGTTCTCCGCGTAGTCCGGCCAAGTGCCCGAGTACAGATTGAAGATGATGTGGTTCCGGCCATTGTTCCAATACGGCAATCTCGCCAGTCTGGATGGCACATTCCGAACATAATCCTCGGATAGCGAATCCCGATCCAGGGTATCGATACCGAGCACAAAGAGACAGGCGGCCGTGGGATCACTGGTGTAGTATCTCGATTCCTGGATGGCAGTGAGTATCTTTTGATAGTTGGCCGAGGTGGGCGGGGCAGCGCCCAGTGAGTTGAGTGGTTCCGGTGGATAGATATAGACCAAAAAGCGATCATAACAGCGGGTAAAATCGAAACAGGTCTCCATGCGGCAGTCGGGTTTACGGGTAACCAGGTGCTTGGAGCTCTCCAACCTCTTCGATTGATTGCTCTGCAGCAGTTGGAGTTCCTGCAGATCGTGGGCGCCCAGGAAGCTGGGCAACTGCTCGTGGGGTTGGACTCCACCATCCTTGGCCGATTCGTGCTGGGCTCTACGGGGTCTCAATGGCGAGACTTTCAGGCGATAGCCACCGAAATAGGCGTAGGCCAAAAAAGCGCAGGAAACGAAGACCAAAATATAACGCTTTTTGGCCTGCATTTTGTGGTTTTAGTTTATCCAAAGCCTTAAGATCCGCAATAATTTTGATTTATATTATTATTTACTTTTATTTATTTTCCGGGGATGCTGTATGGGTGTGCGTGTGTTTGTGTGAGTGGGAGAGCGTGCGTGTGTGTGTGTGCGGCAGAGAGTGAGAGAGAGAGAGGCGGGGGTTCCGACAACAACAACAACAACTACACGAATTTACACTAGTTGTCGCGCATTTTCGATTTTGGTTATTTTGTTTTATTTGGCCACTGGATTCACTCTTCAACTAATAGATAACATGGCCAGAATTTGTTGTTATTTGTTACACACACATTGCGGCGGCAAACACATGTACATTCCGCTTTATTCGTTCATAATCTTTTATGATTTCTCATTTCCTGGCGCGTTTAATGAGGCGGGGGGCGGCAGGGTTCGATCCTCGCTTTTCACGAGGAACTGCATTGCGCGCACACATTTAGCTCACTTATTCACTTCATTTCCATTGAGTTTACACATTTGTTTTGCGCTCTTGAACAACAGAAACATTAAACAAACACACACAAAACATCTTTAGCTGCTAAAAATCAGACGGCGGTCGCGACTTGAGCAACACTGCCACCGAGGTGTTGTGCAGCACCGAAAGAGCGCGAATAGAGCGGGGGCGACAGAGTTGCCAGCTGTGCCACAGAGCGTTAGTGTTTGAATTGAAAACAATACAATTAATTATGTTTTTATTCACAGTTATTGCGTTGTGGTCTGTTCACTGCTCATATATTCTATTATTCATTTACTTGTAATTTTTTAAGTCTTTTGTATATCCATTATGAGCCAACTTTTTCGCGTCGAGCCCCCTTTGATAACAGCTAAACTGCAAAAAATGCTCGAAAAAGACGCGTCTTAACGTTTTGATAGCTCGGCGTGTACTGGCCAACTTATCACACTACCAAGGACTTCGCTGGAATTCGCAGACTGATTGGAAAACTTGCACATGCGCTGTTTGGCGCGCTCCGTTTTGTATTTCGCCAACAGGTGGCAACGCCGCGTCAACAGCTGTTGAGTTCAAATTTAAATTAAATCTTCAATGATAAATCTCTAAATCGGGTGGCGTTTTGTGTGGGAGTGATTACCGTGGGTTGGAAACCTAATCCCCCGGGCGTAATATGTTTTGCGAAATGCAATTACCACTACAATAACTGCTGCAAACAACTTGCCGCTGTGGTGCATCATAATAATAATTGTTTGGCTTGAAATTAATTACACTTTCGGTGACCCACACATCACGTTTTGCGCATTGTAGATTTGCCAAATGTTACCCAAAGGTATTTCACGTATGCCTATATTAATTATTCGCCAAACTAATTACACCCGCAATTATGCGTTGACATAAAAAATGATTACATGTTTCTTGATATATCGCTTCTATGTACCTTTAAAACATAACTCTTTTTGTTCAGCCGCACTGAAAGTAAAAAGATAGAAGTATATGTAATAATGGTATTATTAAATAACTTACACATCCTTTTTAAAACATTTAACAAGCATATTTTGTATTTGAATTTATTATTAGCTTTTTGTATCTGTACAGGAAAGTAGAAAAGAACACCAAAAAATTGATGCGTGTAATTAAAAAAAAAAAACGAAATAAACAAACTGTTTTTGTGGAGTGGACATTTTCGCATCCGCATTCTTGCGTCCGGCTTTGCGCTTTTTTGGCCACGCGCAATTTCCCGTTACAAACGCGCTTAGGCTGGAATTTCAATTATGCACAGGAATGCCACTCCTCCCGCCCCCTGTCGCTCTGCTTCTTCCTGTGCACTTCCTGCGCCGTGGCCGCAATTATGATGCGTCCGCTTAGATAGAATGCTCCCCAAAAAAACGAATTATGTCAGGCAGCTGGGAGTCCTGCGGTGCAGAACTCCTTCAAAATTGTTGACATCATAGCTTTCATGTGACAAAAATCGATGAAGCCGAAATATACAAAAAACAAACCTCAGCGCTCAATGAATCTAATCTGCAACAAAATCCATTGAAAAATAGGTAAAAATTGCAATAATTACCCAATATCCCATCCAATCAGTAAAATTTTCACTTTCTGAATTACCTGCACTTTAATGTAATATTTAACTGGCAAACTAATATTCCATTAACAAATTATTTAATTTCAGAATTAAATAATCAAATAATTTAAGCTGTGCTACTGTTCAAATATATAGAGGTAAAAGTTTTCCACACATTTCCGGAGTATAGTATGTGCATATGTCACAGTCGCGACCTACGACCTTGCCATTTCGCCTGTGCAAATTGCTCGTCTTCCGCCGGCAGTGCACACGACCCACTTGATGGCCATGCATCTCGTTTCCGTTTCCGGCGTGCCTCTAATTAAGTGTCAGACCGTCCAGGTCCTCCAGCTGCCCGATGCTCCTTTTTCCCATTTAATATGCACTCTTTTGTGAGATTATTGGGTTTGCTCACACGCCAATTTCCCTCCTTTTTTTCCATCGTTTTTTTCGGTTTCTGCTAAATCACGAACAACGCCCCCATTCAGAGTTAATCAATCATGCACATGGTGCATAATTTGACTTCCTAAAGGAGACTTTTAGGTGTCTGCCAGCTGGGGACCTCGTTCTTCTATCTATCCGTCTTTCATCCTCTTTCGAAGCGGAAACTTGATGGATTTTCAGCTCGGTTGTTGTTTCTGTCTCATGCTAATGAAACAATTTTCGATTTAGCCGGACAGTTGAATCCTCATCTCTGCCCGTCTCTTAAAATTATGCAATATAAGTTATTTTTCCATTTATTACTACTAATATAATTTCTATAAAACGTGATTTGAATGTTACAATTACTTAATATTCAAATAAATATTCAATCCGCCTATAGATATTATATTATACCCACAATCATTTAATGTTAAAAAAATTTATATTTATAAAATACTTTCAAATAGAATGATATTATTTTTTTCAGTGCACTTTCAGGCTATCAAGCTCACGACCACATGACAATCAACTGGCTGGAGTTAAAGTTTAAGTCCTGCTGCTGTTCCTGCTGCTCTTGCTTTATCATCATCTTCATCTTCATCAAAATAGCAACTGAAACACCAGCGCAACAACTTTAACATAAATTCATTAGCCACAAGTCAAAGTGTCGGGCAAAAAGGGGGAGATATATACTTCCTCGCAAAGTACCCACCGAAATTTATGACGTCACTTTTAGTTGCCACCTCCAGTTTATGGATGCTGAAGACGCTGAAGAATGCCAACCGCACTCTTGGCCAAACTTTATTACAGATTTTTTAACGAGCTTGTTGGCAAAAGGCACACGGTAAGCTTATGTGGCTGAGAAAATTAAGTGGAGTGCTATAAAAATGGTCGAAATCAAAGAGGGGAAAGATCTTTTTCAAATCTAGGGTTTGGTTCGAAATGCCTCATCATTAAAGGTCTTAGAAAGAATACATATACCACAAAATTTCAGTACTCCCAACTTAATTAAACAATATAGACTATATTTAGATTTTCAGGTGTTTTGTTTTAATAAATATATTTTAAATAATTTTATATTGCATACTCTTAGGAGTCCAAGGAAAACACCAATTTAAACGCATCTTTAAAGAGTAAGAATTAAAATTACAGAAATAGACAGTTGGCCCCAGGGATAGTATTCCAATCGGCATTCCCACATAAACCCTTTGACATAATAAAGTGGCCATATTATGTGCTGGTTCTGTCTTTTTACGACTCGAATGTGAAAGATTATGGGTTCGAAGGTGTGAACTCATTCTTCCTGGCAAAAAGCAATATCTCCATCGTACCGAAAATGCAATATCTATATGCACAAACACACGACAAGGCAGAGAGAACAGGTGCCATATCTTGTCAGATTTGCATGGCGGAGGTGAACATGACAGGCCCAACGTCGATGCCCGCAGGACGTGCCAAGGATAACGCCATTCCAGCCACCCGATTTACTCACCCAAATACACAAGCATACAGTTCGAGACTTCGCGTGACACCGCAGCTAAACAGGAAAAAAGATGTGAACCATTAATAATAAAATTAGAATTTAACTAACTTTTCTTAAAAAAACAAAAGGTTATTAAATTATGTATAAATAATGAAGAAGAATGTAATCCAAGTGTATGTCAATTTAACAATGATGTTACCTTTACAAGCTCACTAAAATTATAATCCTTAGAAACTTTTTTTTAGTTAATAACCGAAATACTGCTACACCTACCAGTTTTAAAGCATATGTGATGTCAAGCACTTTGTTTTCAGTGTATATAAATCTTGCCCTGCGTTGCGCAGAGTTTTAAGCAGAAATGATTATTAAGCTGGTTCCCCCAACTGGGCGAATGGGCGTGGAAGGACAGTGTCTTGGTCAGTTTACAAATCCAATCAACGTTGCGTATACTTGATATGCAAACAGGAGGAAACGAAACTTTCCTAACTGCTACTATGGCTTTTCCTCGTTTTATTCCAGCTACTTATACTGCTGTTTCAGACAAATTAGTTTAGCAAACATCAAACAGGCGAAAGCAGAAGCTGCAGCCAATCAAAGCAACAAGCTCGAAGTGAAAAAGAAAAGTGTTTGGCTTTGGCTTTCAATATAACGCATACGCCACGTGGCAAGCCCGAAATAAACATGAACGTATGCGGCTGTGTGCCTGAGTGTCAAAATAATTCAATTTATTTAGCCAACGAGAAAAATGCGAAGCAAATAAAAGGCAGAAAGGGGGGTGAACCAAAAAAAAAACATTTTTTGCTGATGTTTGTTTCTGATTTTGCTTTACAAAGATACACACATGTGCAGGCGAAAGGAAACTCACAATTTCAGTATCAGTAAGCAAACATTTTATGCATAATCCTTGAGCATAAAGCTCTGTTTCTGCACTTTCCTCGCCAAGTGAGCCGGAAAATGTGTTATTTTATGCGTAACGTAATTTTAAGAGGCAATTTCACAAACTTTTACTGCACTTCCAGCAGGAGTTTTATATTCCTCGGTGCTCAAGGTCACAGTTGTAAGGGAAATCCATGCGGATATATTACACAAATATTATAAATGCCCTTAAATAAGCGGTGAGCTTAATCTCCCTGATTTTCCCCTGATTTTCCTTTTCCATCCCCGCTTAACTTATATATCATTCGCGAAACGATCAAAGGAAAGATTAGACTGCCACGCAAAATGCCTGCCAGCGAAATTCATCTGAAGCCTTGAAAAGCAAAGGAAACGCATGCTATTTAAATTTAAATTCGCTTTAATTGCTTCAATTGAATTGGCCGCAAAAACATATATTTCAAGTGACAAAACATTAACGAATTAATGAGTAATTTCCGTCAGGTATGCAAAGTGGTTTAGTTAATACAAATATACGTCTGTCGTGTTTGTTGAATTAATATGCCCGTTTAGATTTGTTCACAGCCAATTGCATTTAATTTACAAAATTGTTGTACTTCATTCAAAATTGCAAATCGAATTCGAAAACTCAAATAGCCGAAATTCAATTTTCATTGAATAAGGCATTCAATTGCATGATTTCCATATATCTGCTCGATTCAATTTAATTTTGTGAATTGAATTACATGGCTAAGCACCCAGAAAATGTAATCATAAATTTGGAGCACAGCACATAGGCTGGCCATCCAAGCGAAACCCAATTCCCTGGCCACTTTTCGATACTCTTGGCCAGATAAACATTTGTCCTGGCCAAGTGACACTCTGTTGCTGCAACATATTGCATTTTAATGGGAATTTCGTTTTCATTGTCAACACTTTTGTGAATTATGAGGCGCTGGGTGGGTGGATGGTTGGTTGGTAAGTGAGTGAGTGAGTGAGTGAGTGAGTGTGGAAAGTAAACTGGTTAAAGGACACCGGAGTCGTAAATTCAGGCTCGAGATTAGAGAACTGCAAGTGAAGTTGAACGAGATGAGCTCCTCCTGGCTGCTCATCCATGCCACAGCCAGCCAGGACATTTGACACTTTTCTGGCTTAATGAGGCAGGAAGCTCCGTCTTCGCTCTGGATCCTTGCATCCTCGAATCCTTGGGATCCCTGGCTGCCTCTATTTCTCTATTGTCTTCTGGCCGCACATTTGCGGACGACGTGTGTCAACGCATTGTGCGGTGTAAATTGCTTGCTGCCACATCTTCCCACACCCATGCCCATTCCCGCAGCCCCGCAGCTCCGCATCTTCGCTCATCTGGGTAACCAATGCAGCACTTGTGAGCCCGCTTGTCACCGCTCCTTCACCGCTTCCCCCCACCCCCACTCCTGTCGTACCGCCTTCACCTCTTCAACCCTTTACCATCCCACTGCCGAGCATCGAGCCATTCAAGCCGCCGCCCTGCGTTGACAAGTTGTGTGCATAAATTGCAACTGCCTGGGATGTATACAAAACATGTGAAGGATGCGAGGCTGCTGCTGCTACTTCAGAGCACTGAAAAACAAACAGGTTCATCTAGTCCAAATATTTATTAAGTAATCTAATATTTAATACCAAAAAAATGGTTGTGTATCAAATGGGTTTCAATTGAACACCATATGCTTGTCTATATACCATGTAAACTACTTAGTAGGATTATGTTTCTAGTTAAACAATTATATCCAATAGTAATTAAAATTAAGAAGCTTAAATGCATATGTTTTACCATTCCATAATTAGACTATTTGTGTGCATACTTAACATTTCTTATTAAAATGTTAATTTCAACTTTTTGAATTCGAAAGCTGCTGCAGACAGCTGAATTCTGTATTGCAGTGCCTTCCTGATGTCGCTGCTCCTGACTATGCATGAGTACGAGTGTATCCTTGATGCTTTAGGATTTTATTTGCTGGCTTAATAAAGGCATCAGGCATCGGGGAGCGAGTACCAAGTACCCGGCCGAAAACCGGCCTCAAGTTTCAATGCCCTCGCCCTCGTCCACCCCGCCACCTCCACCATCACCTTTACCCCTTGATAATATGTGTAGGTGCATATGTATGTGTGGCAGTGCTTGTGGTGCATCCTCACTTCCGGTTTGGCAATGCAGCATGATGCAGCTTAAATTGCTGCCTCAATTACACATGTCTCGGTCTCTGGGTATCTGTGTGGGCTTTGCAGGGTCAATGCTGCCCGACAGCCGGCACTGCTCTTCAACTTTAATGCGATTTTAAAGGTCTGAGCAGCGACAAGAGCTGTCTAGAAACGAGAAACCGACTGCAGATGAGGTCGTGACACGAATGGTCTTATGTTTTCATTAATTGCAGCAGCTTTTCATGACAGGATGCGGGATTTAAACGGCGCTTTCGAACTGCAAGTGGTTTAGTTGATAAATTAGATTTATACAACTTCAAGAGCAGTCTTCAAAGATAGTTTCTGAAATATTTTGAAATTAACATTATAAGAATATGTATGAAATACACAAAAAAAAGCATGTTAAGATGCATATTATGAAAATATTCAAATTAAATTCGAGTATCTTGAAAACTGAAGACAGGCATTTTAGAGTGAAACTACAATTCAGCAAAATTATAATGTACTCTCTAGCACACAAATTTTCGAGATCTTTTCCCCTCTCTACTAAATCAACCCCCTTTGAAAATCAAAAAAAACAAAAAATAACCCTTTTCTTCGGCAGGCAAATGCAAATTCGCTGGAATGCAATGCACATTTAGATGCGCTGGCCATTTGTATTGTGTCCTGACTTAATTAACGCTGACTTACTCATGTTGCCAGGACTCGCACTCCCCGCCCCCTGCTCCTTTTAGCCCCCGCAGGACTCCTTCATAAGCCGCTTGCTGGCATTGTTGCTGTCTTTTGTTTGATAATTACTTTTGATAACTTGGCTCTCTCTCACTTAGTGAGTCTGTCTCTCGTTGTCCCCTTTTTCGCTATTTTACTTGGTTTTCCCTCTGCTTCCCCCCTGCATTTTCCCCGTTTTTCACGCGGTTTTTCGGTTTATTTTATTGTTGTTGCTGCTGGCGGTTTTTAGCTGCCGGCATGGTGCATATGGCGCCATTACAGAGCTTATCAGCCAGCTTTCGAATAAGCTTTAGTTTTAGTTTCAGTCCCCCCCACTCCTCTTCATACGCCCTGTTGGCAAGCGACCGGGCTAAGTGCTGCTGCGTAAGCCTTGAGGTAGGTCAAGTAAAAAATTTCAACCAGGCCCGTAAAGGGCAGCGACAACACGGACTGCGCTGAATAATGCAATTAACATGGGGCAAAGCCGCGTTGCAAGACCATGAAATATTAAGGACCAGATGCACGAAGGCTTAAAGCTGCCACGTGAATCGCCGCCGAAAGTGGCAGATACTTCAGTTTGTTCCGAGGAATAGCTGTCTGGCATTATAAGTAATATTCGATTCCATTGAAACGGCACAACCGCGATTTATAAATAGCAGTAAGGTTCGAAGAATCGAAAATATTTGTAAATATTTTTGTTAAAAACAAAAATTTGACGACTTCAAAGTTCGGTAAGCAAAAATTTGTTGGCTTGAGAGGTGTTTTTGGGCCCTATAATATTTGCCACTCAATTTACATATGGTAAGGCATCCAATTTTATACCCTAACCCCAAAGTTTCCCCCTTTATCAACTATTTGGCATGCAAATGTGTGTGTCTGTGCATAATGTCCCCCGTTGTTTTTGTTGTTTCTGGACGTTTCTGTATCGCACATTCGGTTTTATTGCATTCCTTTTTCGCACGCACGAGGCCTCAAGTCTTCAGTTCGTACTCCTCTTCTAAATGTCAGCTGTCAAATATATAAACATACATACAGACAGTGTATAGATATGTCCGTGTATGCCTACACTTCGAGAAACATACTATAAGTTTGACTTTTAGTAGCACTCAGTAAGCCCTCTTAAAACCCTCTTATAAGAATGAGTTAAACAACAAGACAACTATAAAATAAAGTACTTAGTATGCAAAGCATTTAAATTTTCTTTATGATAACAAAGTAATTATGTAACGTTTCAGAACAAATAAATCAAAAACTAAAATATAACAAGTTAATTAATTATCTTTTGAAAACATTAAAAAATAGCTAATTTTAAATAGCTAAAATTTTAAAAATAAATTCAATGAACATAGCTTAACTTATAACTTAATACCACTTTAATAATTCAAAATCCATTTCTTCGGGTGTACATGCATATTTTGTATCCATAAGTTGGTAACTTTTGCCACAGTGTCCTTGAGACGTGTGTGTGTGTGTGCGTGTGTGTATGTGTGGGTGTGTTTTGTCTGTTGCCAAGTGTCTGGGTTTTTGTGTTAGTGGACAGCTGTTAAAGTGACAACATCGCGTTGAAAATTTATGCGATTGCTTATAAATCGGATTTATTTTAGATATGCAGGCCAGTGATTCATTGATGATACCGGCAAGTTCCAGAAGCGTGTTTAGAGCAATCGCATAATGAACGGTGAGTTTTATAAGCCTGGTTTACTGTCTCCAACCGCCAAAAGTGACCCATAAAAAGTGAATTAATTCCAAAAGTGGTTTTATTTTAAGACTCTTCGCTGAGAGAAGATTCGAATTGATAAGTGTAGAAGATGAAACGTACTTTTGCTCAGTTCGCCAGCAATTCAAATGCCTAAAACAATATAATAAAATAGTAAAAAAAAATACTAATATATTTTCCAATTAACAAACTCTAACCCACATTTGCCTAATGAAAGGAAAACCAACCCACTTAGCTTAATTTCCCACACAAGCCACTTAATCGCAATATAACAAGTTGATGGATATCAGACCAATTATTCAAATCATTAACATAATTTCGATTATTCGTATGAATCCATAGGAGCGACCAAAAAAAATGTAAATCAAAAGGTCATTGAATCGCCCACAAAAGCGTAAAGAAACTGAAATCGCACCGAAAGACATCATTTGTATGGCTCGGCCATAATCACAAATAAATAATTAACAAATTTTGATTGAAAATGTCAAATTGCCACAGCCCTGAGCTAAATCCGAGACCGAGACGCTGAAGACCCACAAAGTCAAAGAAAAAAAAGAAGATGTGTGTGTATAAAATGTATGTATAAAATGAGTAAATTTGCATAAAAGCGGCGATAAAAGAGAGCGCCAAAACAATTTGTCAATGTAACGCCCAAGAGACTGCCCCGCCCTCTCTCCTTCGCCCTTCCCCCCACACGCACCTTGGGGGCTTTTGGGGAGCGGAAGGGGGTCGGAGAAAGAGGCACAAGAGGAGGTGGTGATAGCGTGCTAATTTGCGAAGGCAAAGTCAAAATAGAGCCATAAATATGGCCAATGTTTGAAGTGGTTTCCTTTCCTTCCGGACCACCACACTCGCTGTCGCTTTCGGCGGCACTTATACCTCTTGCTCTTTCCACCACCCAAATACCCCTCTCTTTCCCACATGGGACATCATTAAGCCGACAATGTGTAATTACACATTTATCGGTAAGACAACCTGATGACTTGTGGAGCGGTCTCTCACCTTGAGCTTTTCACATTGATTCCAACTGCAGGCCAAAAAACCGCTCCGAAAACTCGTCCACCATCCCGATATCATTGAATTCAAAATTCGTGCAGTAACAATAAAAGTAAAATAGTAAAAAAAAGAAGGTGGTTAACTAAACTGTTATTACATCTGCGATTCATAGAAAGACCAATGGTGAAAGGTGGTTGGGGGAAGGCGAATCGAAAGTGGAACGAACGGAAATATAGCAAATGAAGCATTCGCACCGTGGGCCACGCAAGGAAAATTTTGGACCTGCCCACAAATGGGGCTTCAGAACGCGAAGGTTTCTATTACGTGAGGAAATTCTTAAGAACCTGAGGAATTCACTTTTCTGAATGTCTGCTATCGAGCTAACTGAGTGCATTAACCCTGAGGTGAATGTTTAATTTGCCATCAAATGCAACTGTAGCTTGCACTAAAGAGTGCTTAAATTTAATAGCTGGAGAGTTATGAAAAAATGTTTAAGTTTCCAAGTTCGAAACATATACAATATGGCCTAATGAGCGGCTTAAATTATAATTAAGGAACTACAAGGCAAAGTACGCAAATTTTTCAAATGACAATCAAAAACAATGTCAGTAGTTTGTGGTCAAAACAATGGCTACCATTTAAGACGAGGAAGCTCAAGAAACGCATACCATAATTACGATTATTAATTCGAAGCTACAAACCAACCACCTGCTTCCCACATTTATTAGCCCATTTATTTTTGAGTTTACACACTTCCACGTTTCTCAAGAGCAAACTTGCCCCACGGACAAGTGGCTCCACCTAATTTTTTCGGACCCAAAAACCAATAAATGGTAATTCAATTAGGCCGTATCTAAATCAGCCACAAAGCTTGCCCAATTTTTCCACTGTAGATTCCGAGGTGGGTGAGCCCAAATTGCATTCCAAACCCGAATCCTCCAGCTGTTGTCGGAGTGGTTATGGCGCCGCTGATCCAAAACCCGAAAAGGGTGCCCCAAACACAACGTAATGCTCCACTTACTTCCTCGAATACACGAATCGAAATGTGCTTTCAATTTGCACAAAAAAAAAAAAAACAACTTCGCCGCATACATAAATTACATAAGTTGACCATAAAACCTGTGGAAACGGAGCATTTGCAGGAGAAGAAGCCGCAGAATGGGTGAGGTAAGTGCACCTTTTTGGAGCAGCTCTTGGAAACTGGTTGGCCAACTGACCTTGAAGCCACACGGAGATGGGGCCACTTACGCAATGCAGCGTATACAGCGGATTCCAGTTCGATCTTCTTCACGATCTACACGAAAGTCAACAAATTGCATCTACCCCAACGACCAGATTGCAAAATTACATTTGAAGTTTTTTTATTTTTTGGTGTGGATGCTGAGTGTTTCCCCCAACAACACTGAAACAACAACAGCACATGGCAGATCTTTGACTTGTCAAAAATGTAAACACAAACGTCTCGGGTGGGGAGAAAAATAAAAAAAAAAATATAAAAAAAAGCTGAAAAGCTGAAAAGATGTCTAAAAAAGCGAAGCGACGTCGCTGCCGACGCCGCCGCTTTTTGGCCAGCTCTCAAGTGCGATATAAAAGCCCGGCCACAAGCCGCTCAACGATCCACAGTCCAAAGTCGCTTGCAGCGAAATACATCTATCCTATACCCAGTGCACAGAAAGTGGAAACACCCCAGAAAATATGTTCAAATTCGTGTTGATCGCCAGCCTGCTGGTCGCCCTCTGCATGGCAGCTCCTCCCGTGAGTGTTTTAAAAAAAAATATTTAAAAATATTTAAAAATTATAAAAGAAATATGAAGAACTCTGTTGAAAGTTTACGGGCTAACGAGTATGCATTTAGTGACAAAGTAATGAGTTTATAACGTGATATTGCTGCCGTTTCCGTTGATTTCGCTGCCTGATTTTCACGATCTCACGCACTTGGGTCGCTTGGTGCTGCGATCCATTTCGCATTTCTCAAAGCTGCCGCACTTGACATTGCCGCAATAGCTGCCAGTAGCTCCAGCTAGAAAATTAAGCACACAAAATATTAATTTTTTTTATTTAAATTTGGATAGTAATACAATCTGTTTAAAGAGAAGGTTAAGACGAAAAATCCAGAAATAATTTCAGGGAGATCAAGATTCAATTAAATTCAATAAGGTCCTACCAGGAAATAATTAATTATATTATTATCGAAAAAAATTAAATTTATTATTATTGCTTTCCACAAAGATGATTTTAAAGTCAACGAAAAAGTAAAATCTATAAGTACCGGTCTACAAAGGTCAAAAAGCCACTTTTAACAACTTGCCCCCATTCGATAATACTTGTTATAGTATATAGATAGTATATAGTATCATATATAGTCAGATAGTTATGTAGATTGTATGCTATATAGATGGTATATAGAAAACTTACAGTTCTTGCTGCCGAAGGGCGATTTATCAGCTCCGGAATTTCCCAGGACATTCGGTTGAGCACAGCTGCGACCGTTGCACAAATTCGGACAGCATTTTCCGCCGATGGCGCTGCACTCGCTGTCATGCAGGCATTTTGGGGTACAGTTCTGAACCTTGCTGGACGAAGGACAATCTGGTGGAAAAACGAGGGGTTATTCCCATGAGAAAGCTGCGCGAAAGCTGAGAAAGCCAACACTTACCACCCGCAGCAAAGGCAGCAACCACACAGGCAGCAATTAACAGTGAAAGAAAGCCGAGCTTAACTAAAATTATATAAATTTATAGGCGAATTCTTAGTGGTTCCGCATTTCGTGTGAATATTTATAGCGATTTGTATGTGAAACCTACCCATGATGATAGTTGAACGTCCGCTACGTTACTATAGTTAACATCGACTGGCGTTCAACGGGCTTTATATGCCCCGATCGGCGGTTTCGAGTCGAACGAGTTTTCTGCTTATTTGCCTTTGTATTTTTCATTTTTCACTTTATTTTTATATATGTTTTACCTCCCCAACTTGCCTTGACGAGAGGTACTAAAAACAAAGGAGAGAAAAAAACACGGACAAAAACAACAGCAAAGCACTTATCAATTTGACTTTGAATTTACATACGAACAGGATGGAAATACGCGATATCTGAAGACGCTACCTCAGAAATATATTCAGTTAAACGTGTCTGCAATTTGAAGTATTCTTATATGGTAAATGTTTCGAAAACTCGATCATCTCAAACATTCAGTTAAACATCTCTACAATACGAAGTATTTTTACAAATTTTTCCAAATCTCTGGAACTCTTTTCACTCTTTTCCTCACTAGAAAAAAGCTAAACAAAAATCTTTAAAATTTTTATAGATGCCATAATGTTATAGCGCATAGGACAACCGTAGGTCTCGAATCTCTGTCTTAACTACATCGACACATTTCAATTACTATTTCCGTTCATGCACTTGGATAAAAAAAGGGGAAATGTGTCAAAACGTCGTAATGAATTTGTCATTTCTTCTTCTTCAACTTGAACGATGGTTGAATCATCCAGACACAAACTACGTTTATACGAGGCTCCGGAAGTCAAGAAAAACTATTTTTAAAAAAGTAAAATCACATTCTGTGTGACTTGCTTTAAATAAAACTTGTTAGTTCAATAGGTCATTGAAGATATTGTAGGCAGGAAATGGGGAATCCCGCTGTCTACTTAACCGAACCTCAGAATGAAGATCTTAAAATTGGAAACTGGTACAATTTGTTATTAAAATATACATGAAAAAATTTAGCAAAAAGGGGGCGTGTTTTGTAAGCTTGACCAAGAGATATTATTCTTAAAGATACAATCTATAGACACTTGAAAGCGAGTTTCTAAATGTATTTGTTTTTTTTTCAGCGCGAGGAGTCCGATGCCGAAAGGCAAGAGAGGGAGGAGTACGAGAAGTATCAGAACGAGAACGCCCAGTACTCGTTCAATTCGAAAGTGGATGATAAGATTAACGATGGACAAATCACCCGTACCGAGGAGCGCGACGGAGGCACTGTTCGTGGTTCCTACAGCTACTTTGATGGTTTCGTGAAGCGCCGTGTTGAGTACGTCGCCGATAAGGATGGCTACAGGGTGATCAAGGACGAGATGGAGGATATCGGCGATGGTCCACGGTTCAATCCCGAAGGCACCGCCGACGTGGAGGGCTCTCTGATCGGCAAATACTCCATCAAACTGGATAAGGACGACGATGAGAAGCACTACAAGGACATTCATGCCTAGGGCAAAATTAACTGAGGATTTCTAACATTTAGAAACGGACTGAATACTTTGTAGACCCCTAAAGTAGAGTAAAACACCATTTGAACAAAAATTGTACTTCTTCTCCCAAATAAAATATTGAAAAAATTCGAAACAAAGGCCTTTAAAAATGAATTCCACTGAATACCAAATATCGTAAGTCCGGTTTCACTTCATCGTATTACTTTCTTATTTTCAAATTTATTTGTAATAATGTTTATGTATTGGTTAATTTTGCGGTGAGTGCATTTAGGAGCAAAATGTTCTTCGTTTAAGTTTTGTTTTTGAATTTAGTTTAGATCGCCATTGCTTCTTGCTGATGTTGCTGTTGATTTACTGGCAATAATTTGTGTAGTTTTCTCATAATGTGTTTGGTTTTCCGTTTATGGTGTATCTCATTTATAATTTTCATTGTATTTTTGTATTTATCAACAGTTATTAGCTTAACATATAGGGTCTCGTTTAGAAATCAATTACGTGTATTACAGTTACATTTATACGCTACTTGCTAAAGAAATGTGGGCATGAAGAGTCTTAGATCGTTTGGGTGGATAATACTAAACTTAAAGTATTACAAATTATAGCCTAAGCGCTGGGCCAAAGCGTTCTCCAAATACATTATGAATATTTCATAAATTACACTGTAAACTTAAGTATGCTTAACAAATAATAAGTATTGATCATGTTCGCGTAATCAAAAACGAACCAATCAAATCACGCATATACAGCGATTAAATTATAAAAATATAGTCATCCGACGTGAGTGAGTCCATATGCTAACCTAACCTCGCACGTACTTCATAATGTTTTATATAAATTACATTTAAAACATAAATATTTACATTAGAATTAATTCTTTAGTTTTCCATTGTTTATGCCTATGCCTTTTCTTCGATCATACTTGCTTTGCTGTATTTTAAATGATATCCATATCAAGTTCTATTATTTTTTACGTGCTTGTGATATCCTTAAACAATCACAAAAAATAACGAGTATCTTAAGGGATATGCAACAAGCACAAAATAGACAACACTAGCTTGCATTTTAGGCTTAACCCCTCGATCCTATCTTTATACAAAAAGTGTTACGAATTGCCAGTGTTCTTAGTTTACATGAATTGCAAATGAATTTTAATTACATTTATGTATTGTTGCCATTGCTGTGTCTGTGCGTAAGCCTCTGCACGTCCGTTGTTCTAATTTGTTTGTTGTACACTTGGTTTTTGCTATTTCTCTTTGATTGCTATAGTTCACAATTCAAACATTTGGTTGGTACCTCTCTACTGGGAACGACTAAAAGTACGGGTCTCTAAATAACTACAATACGTTATCCACCTCATCTAATCACACAGGCGACACACAGCTTGGCCGCACCGATGCAGTCGTCGTGGCAGAAGGCTCCGCACTGCTGGCAGATCACCATCGCATTGAGTGAGCAGGCGCAGTTGTTCGCCGTGGCCGTAGCCTCATTGCCCGGCGGAGTGTTCTCCCCGCTTTGATGCAATTGCAGCAATGGATGCTGATGCTGAGTCGCAGTTGGCTGCGATTGTGGCTGCTGGTTGATCGGCGAAGGTGCTGCAGTTGGTGATGCGTTGGTCGTCACTATGTAGTTGTTGCCAGCTTCCATAAGCGCGACGGTCGATGAGTTGGTATTGCTGCCGTCAATGTACGCGATGTTGGGTCCTAGACGGAAAGTAAATTCATTTATTAATATTAAGTATACGGCATGAAACAGCGACTCTTTGGTTAAATACTTACAAATAAATTAACTAATCTATTAAATATAAACGTATTTATTAACAAGGTGTTTAGCAGTAGCCGTGTCTACTATACAATTTGTAACCCAACTTTTTGTGGGTTATTACTTTTTTCAAAGTGTACAAACAATTTTAATTTTGCATTTTAGAACACGAAATTTAAAACGAAAATCAAATACAAATCATATATGTACAGTATAAATTCGAAAATGGTAAAAACTGAAGTAATATCGGTTCTTTCTATTTCATTTAGGGACATTGACATCCCTTTAAATTAAAATTTCATGCAGCTAGGCTAGATAATGTAAAATGTAAAAAGTATAAAAGAAATGCGATCACGTAGGTTAATCTAACAAATCTAAGCAACAAACTAATGACTGCGTGCCAATTATGGTAACATGACCAATGATGAATTTGTGGGTGGTGATTTGAAAGACGTACCTCGCTAACCACTAATAATACACCAATTTACCTGCAGCGATATTGCGCCGCACAATATTCGCGGCTGCGCCTACATTGCCCAGCGGCTGCGGCTGCTGATGTTGCTGCTGCTGCTGCATTTCGTGGTGATGATGATGCAACGCATCTGTGGCGGAAATCTGTGGTGCTATAACGTTGCCGCTGCCAGCCGTTGTGTCCACCGATGCTGGACGCCCGCGTCCACCCATAGGAATACCGTTTATGCTGTGCAGCGGATTCTGAACAGTAACAAACTAAATGATAAAAATATTAGCATGTAACAATTAGTTGAAACTCGGCATTTTAACTCACCTGGTTTTGATGCATTGGCGGGGCACTGGAGGCTCTAGGCGCTTGATTGTCAGCTGCACCCACATTGGCCCGATGAACGAGAACATATTGTCCATTGCCATTCTGGTGTATCAACTGCTCCGGTGCAGGCTGCTGAGGATTTTGTACAGGCACTGGCGATGTCGTCGACTGATGATGCTGCTGTAGCATCTGCAATTGCTGAGCGGTGGCTGTAGCTCCTCCAGGTCCGGGACTAAACACATGCCGGATGAGCGTTGTGGGTGATGGCTTCCGTTGGACATATTTCTTCCTTGGGAAACCACTCATACGCGGTCCA
The DNA here is from genome assembly GCF_004382145.1 of Drosophila mauritiana. Lineage (NCBI taxonomy): Eukaryota > Metazoa > Arthropoda > Insecta > Diptera > Drosophilidae > Drosophila > Drosophila mauritiana. The sequence continues at coordinate 12,908,572 of NC_046668.1, read as the reverse complement.
ATAACCTAGAATACCAGAACATTAAGTAATGACCAATAAAATAAATTTCTTACACTACCTTGTATACTCCCGGACGTCCGACGCCCATGACATTCGGCGGCAATCCAGCGGGCAGAGCTCCGGCACCAACTGCTCCACTGACCAACAGCTCCTCTTGCTTTAATACATTTTGTGGTGGTGCTGCCGCGACAGCAGCTGCCATGCTCCCACTGGCCGTCGTTATGTTGGACATGGGTGTGGCAGCCACCGTTGAAACATTCAAGGTCACAGGGTTTATAGGTGCTGGCGCAGTGGTTGTCGTCGGCTGATGCTGGTTGAGAATCGCCGCAGGCGGACGCAACTGAGCCTTGAGATTCTCGCGGTTTGGACTATTCTGGATTACAGCCTGGCAGATTTGATAGCTACGCTCCAGATTAACTGCACCCGGTGGTAACCTATTACTGGTTGCCTTGCGCCCTTTTCCCGTTGGCATTTTCGGCTGCAATCTTTGCTGGGCAATGGTGGTTGGCACTCCCGATGGTGGCAGGGTTTTCATAGTCAGCACGTTGGGTAACTGCTGCATATTACTGTTGTGATTTACCAACTGTTGTTGTTGGACTGTCTGCTGCTGGGGGGCAGGTACTGGCGGAGATTGCTGCTGTTGCGCGCCCGTCACAGCAACAACATTGGCGTAGGCGGACGGAATAGATGCGGTATTTGCCGTCGTTGCTGCTGTGGTAGGTGATACATTGGCAGGACGCGTCATTGAGATGATGTTCAGAGGCTTTGCTATGAACTTAGCCTGTGTTGTTGGTGGTGCAACATTTTGCTGCTGTTGTTGCTGCTGCTGTAGCAGATTATTGTTGGCCGCCTGGGCGAGGAGTTGTCGTTGGTGTAGTTGCGCCTGCTGCAGTGCAAACTGCTGAATCTGCTGATGCTTTTGTTGTGCTGCAGCCTGCTGTTGATGTTGCTCCAGTTGTTGCTGCTGCTGCTGATGTTGCTGTGCGATCAGGTTGGGAGACAAGAACTGCTGGGCTCCGTTGCGGAGAGCTACTGGTAATGTCTTGCCCAAGGAGTTGCTACTTGTTGCTTGCTGTTGCTGCTGCTGTTGTTGCTGGTGCTGTTGTTGCTGCTGCTGCTGTGCTGCCGCCGCCTGCAGCGTGAACTGTTGTAGTAGTTGCTGTTGCTGCTGCTGGCGTTGCTGCTGAAGCAAAAAGTTGCCGATTATCTGACCATTGGAATCCACCAATATCTGCCTTTGCTGCTGTGCATTGGACTGAGCGTTCTGTTGCGGCTGTTGCGATGCTTGGTGCGGCATTTGATTAATGGTAAGACTGTTGGTGCTGCTGCATAGGCTTAGGTTGTTGCTGCTGTCGTTGCTATTGCTACTATTGGTTATCACCGTGCTGGACACTTCCATTTCGGCAGCAGACATTGGCACAGCATCACAGAGCATTTCCTGGCCGATCTATAAATGGGTATTGTAACAAAAATGTTTATTAAAATTGGATTTTAGAATAAATGTTTTCATTGCCTGGACTCACATCATTTCCAAATTCGCTATGCGCCTGCGGCATAAACGAATGCTGAGCCAATTGGACCACATCCTGGAGATGCAACTGTTGATGATGCTGCTGCTGATTTTGTTGCTGCTGATGCTGCTGCAGTTTGTCCACTATTTCGCGAACAGCTTCGCTGTCTTCATCAATTAACTGCTGTTCTTCCGTCATACATTCTACCACCTCATCGTCTTCGTCCTCCTCTTGATCACCCTCATCTTCGTCACCGAGCACATCGTGGCACACATCATTGTGCATAATGTCGTCGATGACGTCGGCATCTTGCACTACATCCATCAGATCGATAGCTTCATGGCTTAGATTACGCTGCTGATCTCCGCTCGATTGCGAACTGCTTAACTTAATGTCACCAAAGTTCCAATCGTGCTGCACATGCTGGTACATTTCATTGGAGTTCAACTCCACGGGTAACTCCTGCTGCTGCTGCTGCTGTAACTTGGCCACAGTTGAAAGCATGGCTTGGACATTTGCCAACGTGGTTTCAGCTGCTGCTGCAAGCGTCAGTGGAGCCGTCGGTGCTCCGGCCGACGATGAAGTTGTGGGCGCGGTCGTCGTCGAGCCGGAATTGCTACTGGAGCATGAAGATGACATTGAGGCAGAGGAGGATGAGGACGATGTGCAGCTAGTCGATGTAATCGAACTGGCCGGCGTCGACCCAGAAATTGAGCTTGCAATGGGGAGCGGTGAGTCCTCCGGCTTATCACTATGCTCTTCCAGTTTATTAGCTGCAGTTGTCGCCGCTGCAAAAGAAAACATGGGTCATTTCATATTGTTTTTATACTTAAAAATAACTCTGATTACTGTTGGACGATGAAGATGAAGTAAAAAAGTTGTGATTGATGGTTGATTGATGTTCTTGAAAATATGCTGTTTAAAACCAAAAAAGAAACATTAGTTACTTATTTTGGCAATTATGCTAATCGAACTTACCATGATCGATAGTATCTGAGAAAACGAAATCATGGCTATTTGTTCCTGTCGTTATATCTGCCTCGTTTGAATTGTCCAAAGGCGCTTTGGTTTCTGAAAGAATAGTAATGCCAGTTTAAATATGCCATTAATATGCGTCTTAACAAAGCTAATGCAATGCTATATATATTCTTCACTCAGAATAATGGTCTGATAACTCTTACTTACCAGCTGCTAGTTCGACGTTTTGTAAGTAGCTTACAAATTGGTTGGCCACCTCTGGATTTGTTGCTAACGCCTCCGGCTTTGGTGTGTGTGGGGTAACAGCAGCAATTGCTGGCGTGGTAGCCGCCGATGCAACGGAATCCACATCTTCCTTAGCATCCACTTGTTTCATGGCAACGATCATCTCCTTACTGCATTCAGATGGCTCAATTTTATCACAGGTACTGTTGATAAGTGGCTGATGTTGACGCTGAAGCTGCTGCTCGTCCATGATTTTCATTTCGGCTGCGGAGTGATCCACAACATCAACCATTGGAGTTGCGACAACATTCCCTGACGCATTAGGAACAATTTCGCCCATCTTCGGCTGCTTGCTGTCCTTTGATGTGCTGGGCAGCTCGTCGAGATCATCGTCCAAATTAATGGTCGCTATCGTTGTCGGTGCCTGCTTGCGCTGCGAAGGACTGCTCGATGGACGTTTGAGGGCGCGGCGTTGCTGTTCGTTAAGCACATTGTTCTGGCTGACAGTGGCTGGAAACGTGCTTGATTTATCTGCTACTGCCACTGCTACTGTAGTTTTAGCTGATGTCGTTTCGCACTTTGTGCTCTGTAAGTTATTCAATAATATAACTGGGATATATATAATGGGGAATATTAGGTAACTTACCAAATCAAATTTTAATTCAGTCTCATTATCACATGTTGCTTGTTGCAGTGGTTTTTGTTGCGATGTCGCTGGTGGTTTGGGCTCACTCTTTATGCTTGCCGAAAGCTTCTGATTCTTGCAATCGCTTTCTAACTTATCCTTATCCTTCCCCCTTGAATTCTTTTCGCCCCAAAAGGGCTCAAAGTGTTTCAGCTTCCAGGGATCCAACTTGTTCTTTTCGCGCTCTGCTTCCGTTTTAAGTTTCAGCTGGTTTTCGGGTGTAAACTCGCCTTCGCTTAGTCGTTCCCGCCACTCCAAGCAGGCTCGGGCAAAAAACTCGTTGTTTAGACAGGAGGCACTAAGCCTTATAGCCTCCGATGGACTGCCTCCACTTGCGCTGCTGCTGGGCTGCTCTAGTTCGCTGGCCTCGCGATCCACGCTGGGCAGCAGTTGTATGAGATTGTATTGATAGAGCGGCGGCAGCAGCGAGAACGTTTGCTTGTTCAACAGCGCTCTTAGGTTGGTGGAGGCCAGTATGGAGTCGGGGGTCTCCAGGTCGATCTTGCCGTCTTTTGTTTGCTCAATCTGCGCTGCTGTCGTCAGCTTCTTATTGCTCCTCCGACGGGGCTTAACACTAAAACCGGGTATGGAGGCCAGGACCTCCCGCATGGTCGAAGCTTGAGAGGTTCCTGCCTTGCTGCCGGGTGAGATGGCGGATGGATAGCTGGAGGTGGCTTGGGCTTGTGCTGCGGCCGCTGCTGCTGCTGCCGCCGCTGCTGCCGCCGCCGCTGCTGCTGCCGCTTTGACCTGTTGCTGTTGCTGAATGCGTCGGCTACATATTAAACGCGTGGGCGGGGCAGGAGCGGTACTGACGGCTGCCTCTTCGCTGGGCGCCATCGGTTTCTTCTCAGGTGGTATTGGTTTCACGATAATGCGTGGCAGGTGGCGTCTGGAATAAAATGAGTATAGAAATTTAGAGATTCTCGTGGCGCCCGGGTAAATTGTTTTAGAACTAACCTGAGACTGTGTGTGTGCTTGGTAGACGGTGACACTTCCAGTTGCTCCAGCGCAAGAGGATCCTTCTCGTCGTCGTCCACCAGATTCACATGCTCCATTATCATCGTAGGCGGTGGAGCGGCCAATAGGGATTGCTGCTGCAGCATCGGCTGGTGATGCTGATCCGCTTGTGGAATGAGAAGTTGTTGGTGCTGCGACGACGTCGTCGTCGTCGTATCCGGCGTAATGGTTTTCATTGTTAATCGCTCTGCCTAATCTATTTACAGCGAACTTTTGATCCATGCACCCATGTCAAGCAAGTTTCTTCCGCACATACTGGAAATGTAGAGGAATAGATAATTTAATATTATTTTTTGTTTATAATCAAATAGAGTTGTATGTGATAGTTTATTTGGATATAAATTAAAAACAGAGCATTAAATTGTTTGACAATATACAAATGCAACTAATTTAACATGATATGTAAAAAAAATAAATGTAACTTCTTTTAGTTTTCAAATTTGAAATTTGTTTATTTGATTTATCCATGTTGTGGTTCAACCAATATTGCTTGTTTTAAACGCTTTCAAGCTTCCCAACCGAATTTTAAATGCCAAATTAGATGGCAAAACTAGTTTTTGGTTCATACTATAGTGCACGAAATTAATCCTGATCGCTGCACTAACGAATTGTCCATTTTAAGGCAAAAAGTGTCTGTATAATTTTAACGTTGCGCCCTTTGTATATGTATGTACGTCATCTGTGTGTATTTATGTGCGTATATATTTCGTTAGAAGTGTGTGCGTGTGTTTTTTTTTTATATGTAATCGAATTGCGGCTATGCGGAGATTTTTTCGTTTGTTATGCCTTAGTTTTATTTATTGTTTTTGTTTTCCTCACGACTTTCCTCACTTGCCAGCAGTAATTTTAAACAAATCAACAATGTAACAGCAGTAACAACAACAAATACGAACGACCTGCAAAGTTGGTTATATTTTTTTCTCACGCACGCATACACATGCACACAAACACACACAAATGCACACCAGCACAGCGGAGAAGTAGAAAAATTACTTTTGTTCCTATTTAAGTAACTATTTGCGGGTATTTTACCTATTTATGGTACGGATTTTGATCTGTACTAGAGCACTATCTTTTGCATAATGCCGATTTCCGCCTCGTTAATGGCTCACTAAATTAAATATTGAATGGGGGAAATGTGAATGCCAAACACACAAACAAAGCAGCTACAAAATGATTCTTTTCTAGCCAACTATGCCGGTCCCTTTCTGGCGCACGCGTTTTCCCCTATCGGGCGCAGCGCCCGTTTCTCTCGCACACTCACTACGCAGAAAAGCTGCCTTTAATTGAATGAAATTGTTTAAGTTACTACAATACAAACACTCGTCACTAATCACACCAACTAGTTAATATTTTTTCGTGCTCAGTTTTAAACGCAAAACGCTCGAATTTTTGGCTGCCCAGCCAAGTCCGATGGGGTTGTTGATGTCGCATCCGATACATCGGATAGGAGCGGATGTATTTGCGCAGTCACTGCTCCCGCACCAGGGCTGGGAACTATCGATTGAACGATCTGGTCAAGAAGTAGCTAGAAAAAAAACTAGCCAATATGAAGCGTTACGTATGTAGCGGTTATTGGATTTGAACTTATGTTATATATTACGTAATTAATGTACAAATATAATTGCATAACTTGTGCATACATTCAATACGAAATATATTATATAGAAATAAACAAGTTCTAAGATCAAAATGTACGAGAAATAATTATATTAAGTTTAGACTCGTAACTTATGCAAATACGTAACATACATGTTTAAATGTAAAAATAAAACAGCTTATATGGGGTCAAATACAATTTGCAATATAATAACTAACGAATGACTTAAAAATAGCGAAAACAAAAGGCAAGACTAAAAACAAGCCAATATGGTATTCCACCCACCAAAAAGTTTTCACATCCAATGAGCGATAACTCTGCACCCACAATCGATAGTTCCGCAGCTGCTGTGTGTTGGGCCGGCAAATTGTTTAACTGGCTAAAATTGTTGATAATGTTTTAAGAAGTTGCGACACCGAGCAAACCAGACCACCGCAATGTTTTCGATGTGCAAGCAGACGCATCCCGCCACGGCGGTGGAGTTTTCGATAGCGTGCCGCTTCTTCAACAATCTGGATGAGAACCTGGTGGTGGCGGGCGCCAATGTGCTGAAGGTGTACCGGATAGCGCCCAACGTGGAGGCGAGCCAGCGTCAAAAGCTGAATCCCAGCGAGATGCGTCTGGCGCCCAAAATGCGACTGGAGTGCCTAGCCACATATACGCTCTATGGCAATGTGATGTCGCTGCAGTGCGTCTCATTGGCGGGTGCCATGCGGGATGCGCTGTTGATTAGTTTCAAGGACGCAAAATTGTCCGTACTGCAGCACGATCCGGATACTTTTGCGCTGAAAACCCTCTCACTTCACTATTTCGAGGAAGATGATATACGTGGCGGCTGGACGGGTCGCTATTTTGTGCCCACAGTTCGCGTGGATCCCGATTCCAGGTGCGCCGTCATGTTGGTCTACGGCAAACGGCTGGTGGTCCTGCCCTTCCGCAAGGACAACAGCCTGGACGAGATCGAGCTCGCGGATGTGAAGCCAATTAAAAAGGCTCCCACGGCAATGGTCAGCAGGACGCCTATTATGGCATCGTATCTGATAGCACTGCGAGATCTTGATGAGAAGATCGACAATGTTCTGGACATACAATTCCTGCACGGCTACTACGAACCAACGCTGCTTATACTCTACGAACCGGTGCGAACCTGTCCGGGAAGAATAAAGGTGCGCTCCGATACTTGCGTTTTGGTGGCCATTTCGTTGAACATTCAGCAGCGAGTGCATCCCATTATTTGGACCGTGAACAGTCTACCTTTTGACTGCCTACAGGTGGGTGTGAACTATTTGAAAATGCCGCTTTCCTTTTAGGTGTCAAAACGTTTAATTTGTCATTTTCACCTTACAGGTTTACCCGATTCAGAAGCCCATTGGTGGTTGTCTGGTAATGACAGTCAATGCTGTAATCTATCTTAATCAGAGTGTTCCTCCATATGGCGTCAGTTTAAACAGTTCAGCGGATAACAGCACTGCATTTCCACTGAAGCCACAGGATGGTGTTCGGATCAGTTTGGATTGTGCCAACTTTGCATTTATTGATGTCGACAAGCTGGTAATCTCGCTTCGCACTGGAGATCTATACGTGCTCACGCTTTGCGTTGACTCAATGAGAACGGTTAGGAACTTCCATTTCCACAAAGCAGCCGCCAGTGTGCTAACTAGTTGTATCTGCGTCCTGCACTCCGAATACATATTTTTGGGATCACGTCTCGGAAATTCCTTATTGCTGCACTTTACAGAGGAGGATCAGAGCACGGTCATTACGTTGGATGACGTGGAACAACAATCGGAGCAGCAGCAAAGAAATCTGCAGGACGAGGATCAGAATTTGGAGGAAATTTTCGATGTAGATCAAGTGGAAATGGCACCGACCCAAGCAAAATCGCGTCGCATCGAGGATGAGGAACTAGAGGTTTGTAAACAATATACTTAAAGTTTTGAATTGGTTTTAAATTTGATCGTGTTTGCAGGTGTATGGTTCTGGAGCTAAGGCATCGGTTCTTCAGCTGCGAAAATTCATATTTGAGGTGTGCGACAGTCTAATGAATGTAGCACCAATCAACTACATGTGCGCCGGAGAAAGAGTGGAATTCGAAGAGGATGGCGTTACGTTGCGACCACATGCGGAATCTCTGCAAGATCTAAAGATAGAACTAGTCGCTGCCACGGGTCACAGCAAAAACGGAGCTCTGTCCGTATTTGTAAACTGCCTTAATCCTCAAATCATAACAAGTTTTGAGTTAGACGGGTGCCTGGATGTGTGGACTGTGTTTGATGATGCCACAAAGAAGTCTTCGCGCAACGATCAGCATGATTTCATGTTGCTTTCACAAAGGAATTCTACATTGGTTTTGCAAACAGGACAGGAAATTAATGAGATCGAGAATACGGGCTTTACGGTTAACCAGCCGACCATATTTGTCGGTAATCTCGGTCAGCAGCGGTTCATTGTTCAGGTTAGTTTAAGGTGGTATTAATTAAGCTACGGGATTTTGTAAATAATAATTTCTTTATTCATTAGGTCACAACCCGTCATGTCAGATTATTGCAAGGAACTAGATTAATTCAAAATGTCCCCATTGATGTGGGCTCGCCAGTGGTACAGGTGTCCATAGCAGATCCGTATGTTTGCCTGCGAGTGCTCAACGGCCAGGTTATCACATTGGCGCTGCGAGAAACCCGCGGAACTCCTCGTCTGGCTATCAACAAGCATACCATTAGCAGTTCTCCCGCCGTGGTTGCCATTTCGGCGTACAAAGATTTGTCAGGACTATTCACAGTGAAAGGTGATGATATAAACCTGACGGGCAGCTCAAACAGTGCATTTGGACATAGTTTTGGTGGCTACATGAAGGCCGAGCCCAACATGAAGGTGGAGGACGAAGAAGATCTGCTCTACGGCGATGCCGGAAGTGCCTTCAAGATGAACAGCATGGCGGATTTGGCGAAACAGTCGAAACAAAAGAACTCGGACTGGTGGCGACGTCTTCTTGTGCAAGCAAAGCCCAGCTATTGGTTAGTGGTTGCCCGTCAGAGTGGCACCTTGGAGATCTACTCAATGCCGGACATGAAGCTTGTGTATCTCGTGAACGATGTGGGCAATGGTGCAATGGTTCTTACGGACGCAATGGAATTCGTGCCCATTTCACTGACCACGCAGGAGAACTCGAAGGCGGGCATTGTTCAGGCTTGTATGCCACAGCATGCTAACTCTCCACTGCCATTGGAATTGAGTGTAATAGGCTTGGGGCTAAATGGAGAAAGACCCCTGCTATTAGTCAGGACGCGAGTTGAGCTGCTGATATACCAGGTGTTCCGATATCCCAAGGGTCACCTGAAGATTCGATTCCGGAAGCTGGATCAACTTAATTTGCTGGACCAACAGCCAACGCATATTGAGTTGGATGAAAATGATGAGCAGGAGGAGATAGAATCTTATCAAATGCAACCAAAGTATGTTCAAAAACTTCGACCATTCGCCAACGTTGGTGGACTTTCCGGCGTCATGGTATGTGGCGTCAATCCTTGCTTTGTTTTCCTAACATTCCGAGGAGAACTTCGCATACACCGGCTGCTCGGTAACGGAGATGTGCGTAGCTTTGCTGCCTTCAACAATGTTAATATTCCCAATGGATTCCTTTACTTTGACACCACCTATGAGCTTAAGATCTCTGTGTTGCCCAGCTACTTGAGTTATGACTCAATTTGGCCGGTGAGAAAGGTTCCTCTCAGATGTACACCAAGACAACTTGTTTACCATCGCGAGAATCGGGTTTACTGCCTCATCACTCAAACGGAGGAACCGATGACCAAGTACTATCGGTTCAACGGCGAGGATAAGGAGCTGTCCGAGGAAAGCCGTGGCGAGAGATTCATCTACCCCATTGGCTCGCAATTCGAAATGGTTTTAATATCACCGGAAACCTGGGAAATTGTGCCAGATGCATCAATTACCTTTGAGCCCTGGGAACACGTCACCGCCTTTAAGATCGTTAAGTTGTCTTACGAAGGTACAAGATCAGGACTCAAGGAATACCTTTGCATTGGAACTAACTTTAATTATAGTGAGGATATTACCAGCAGAGGAAATATTCATATTTATGATATTATTGAAGTGGTTCCCGAACCCGGAAAGCCGATGACCAAATTCAAGATAAAGGAAATATTTAAGAAGGAGCAGAAGGGACCAGTTTCTGCCATTTCAGATGTTTTGGGCTTTCTGGTGACGGGTCTTGGCCAGAAGATCTACATTTGGCAGCTTCGTGATGGAGACCTTATTGGAGTGGCTTTTATAGATACAAATATCTATGTCCACCAGATTATCACCGTGAAATCCCTGATTTTTATTGCAGATGTCTATAAATCCATAAGTTTGCTGCGCTTCCAGGAGGAGTATCGCACATTGTCGTTGGCCTCGCGAGATTTTAATCCCCTGGAGGTTTATGGAATTGAATTCATGGTGGACAACTCCAATCTGGGTTTCCTGGTAACCGATGCCGAGCGCAATTTAATTGTCTACATGTATCAGCCGGAGGCCAGAGAATCACTGGGTGGCCAGAAACTTCTCCGCAAGGCGGATTATCACCTGGGTCAGGTGGTGAACACCATGTTTCGGGTGCAGTGCCATCAAAAGGGATTGCATCAGCGCCAACCATTCCTATACGAAAACAAGCATTTCGTAGTTTATGGAACGCTAGACGGAGCATTGGGATATTGCTTGCCCCTTCCCGAGAAAGTCTACAGGAGATTCCTTATGCTGCAGAATGTTCTCCTTTCCTACCAGGAACACCTGTGCGGCCTCAATCCTAAGGAATACCGCACTCTTAAGTCATCCAAGAAACAAGGCATCAACCCGTCTCGCTGCATCATTGACGGAGATTTAATTTGGTCATATCGCCTAATGGCCAATTCGGAACGCAATGAAGTGGCCAAGAAGATTGGCACGCGGACTGAAGAAATCCTGGGTGATTTGCTGGAGATCGAACGACTAGCCAGCGTTTTTTAGACATCCTATAGTGTCAAAGGTGTAAAGTTTTAGTTTATAGTTGTATTTGTAATTTATGTTACGAGTTTCTCAATTGTAAATCTAGTTTTATAGCCACAACAAAGTATTTTGTTAAGTAAACTTGGAGTTTCTTATGGTTTTGGTGGTCTGGAGCACAATTCTGAGTGCTATGAAAGGTAGTTAGACTATAGATCAATAATACAGCCATGAAGGGTCAAAGTATTGGGCTAATCTTCCAAATAGTTTGCTTTTTCTTCTGGGGTTTTTGGATGTATACTTATTTAGCTAACCATTACCAAAATGAAACAATTGAAGACATAAATTGGACGCTTTTGTGATGCGTCTTGCCTGTGTCACAGCTGAAGCTGATGGCATTCTTTATGTATTTTATAATATATATAATGTATATGTATACTAGATTATTCATTGTATAAACTAACAACATCATCAGTATCAGTATCAGTTAGTTAACTCAATGTGCAACAGCCAGTGACAGGCGTACACTCGTCGAACGAAGAAAATACACATTTCCAATCGAAGATCATCCGAAAAAATGAAAGAAAACTTATAGGCGATGTATAATTAAAGAAATTGCAAACTGTCTGCTTAATTGGTACTTGGTAGTTTGTAGGTGGTGCGTATGTGGTTTTCATGTGTTATATGAAGGACATGTGGGTATTTGTGGGTGTCTGTGGAAGGCGCTTCGTGTGTCCTTGTTTCGTTGAGCAACTAATTTAGTTCAAATAGCGAAAACAATTTTGAAGGCGGCGGCTAGGCGACAGGCAAACAAATTATGCAGATTGCGAGCTGATATATTTATGTGTACGTAGTGGTGACTCCAAAATCCCTGCCAGCTTAGCTAGCCCTCGATCTGAGATCGCAGGCGGGGCCGTGGCAAGTCCCCAAAAACAGCCTCGCCATGGACACTTCTGGTCAGCGCTTGGATGCTGGCCGCTATGTCGATGTTGTCCATTCCCTGACAAAAAGAGATCAGCCATTAGTTTCATATGTTTTTTGGATTGTTAAATGGTGATCTCACCTCCTCGCAGCCCTGCCCGAAGTTATTGTTGTTGGCCACAGCAGCTCTCTCGGCCAGCGTGGTGTTGGCTATCTCGATGGGCAGACTCCGGGCGAAGTTCATCAACTGCGCATGGCTGGGACGCCCTCCGCCTCGCACTGGTATGGAAATGGAGCTATCCGGGTCCAGAGCATCTGTAATTTGAAAACATATTGTGGTAAATAAAAATGTGGATGAGGTACAATTTTCTAGTACTCACCTTCAGCTTCATCCGCAGCTTCGTCATCTAGGACGCTTCGTAGGCCATTTTGTTGGCTCAGCTGCTGAAAGGGATTGTGCTGATGCTGCTGCTGGTAGATCAGGCTGCGCGGGTAGCTAGGCACGGGCACGGACTGAACAGGAACTGGAGCATCCACATCCTCCAGATCGAACAGGCAGTCATCTGCATCTTCGTTAGCACTGGACTGACCCACTCCATTTGGAGTCAACGTCTGGGTGGGTGGACCACCAGCACCGCCGGCTGCCGATTGCTGCCGGAAGGTGGGGCTGTTGCCCACGCTCATGGGCGTGGCTTCTGGGGTGGCGGGCGGTGTGTCAAAGTGAGACATCTTCCTGGACACCGAGACACTCTGCGGGGCCTGCTGCTGCTGCTGTTGCGCCTGCAACTGTTGCTGCTGTTGCTGTGCCAGCAACTGTTGCTGCGGCTGCTGGTTCAGCGTTAGGAAGTTGGGCGGATGTGTCAACGTAGTAGTGGGTGTGGTGGGTCCACCATTCAACTCCCGCCGGCTGCTGATGGTGTTCCTGCGCCGGGCAGTGGCACTCTGCGGCTGATTGGCCGCCACATCGAGGGCGGGAAGCATGGCACGATCGAGTAGCTCCGAGGCCTGCTCGGGCAACGCGCGAATAACTTTGAAAAGCAACGCGCAGTCCTGATCCGATTTCTCCCGGAAACTGTTCAGCAACTGGAACTGAGTGCGTGTATACCGCTCGATTCTCTCGTTTGTCTCCACAATCTCCTCCTGCAATCGCGCCTGCTGGTGCGCTTGTATCATTCTCAATCTCTGCACCCTGGCATCCGTGGGATTCGCAGACAGCGAGCCGATGCTCAGACTCGATGCGGAGTTGGATAGTCCACTGGTGGGTCGAGTGGATCCAGAGTCACTGCCAGTGTGATCCATGATCAGCAGCTCGAAGGTCTCCGAGAAGGCTTTGTTGGACTTCCTTTGAGCCAGCTCCTCGCTGCTGGTCAACAGCGTGCAGTTGATGAGGTAGAGTGTGGGCGTGGCCCCGGCGCCCGCCGTCAATCGCTTGGCGCACAGCACCTCCTTGCAGTTGATGCACAGGCTCAGCTGCCAACTCTGGCCTGCGGCTTCAATGGTGAGACCATACAACAGCTCCCGCTGGTTAATCACAGCCACGGTGAGGTCTGGAATGGGACCATAGGCCTGAAACGGCAAGAAAAAACTCGAATATTAATGCTTGTTTAAGAAAATGTATTTCCTTAATTCCATATAATTATTCCAATTTTTTTTTTTACATTTTTGTATAACTAAATGGTTATTGATTTGTGTATCAGGCTTCACCTGGGTGCAACCCTCACATTCATATTAAATTGGATTACCTTTAGTCAACAAGTTGATAAGACTTTCCACACAGTCAGTCTGGTCAATGTCTGATAAAGAGGGATTACCAATTTGCCCCATTATTATCTGCACTTTTGATCACAACGGAAAAGCCAGCCTTTCTTCGATGTTTGCCCAGTCAACAACCCCGCCGCACAGTAGTTCAAGTGCAAATTTGTCAATTATGTTCATTTCGAGTGCGGCGCCCGATTGTGTATTGTGTGAAGACTTTATCGGAAAACAAGAAACCGCTGATGAACACGAAAACAACAAACAATTAGTGCAATGGCAAAATGATGTTGATGATGTGTGCCATCATATAGAGCAGCCGAAGACAACTTGAATTATTCTGGTTGTCATGGTGACAAACAGACGATGCGATGGGTAAACAACAAGTTCATGATATCGCCGAATCGATTAAAATAGTCTGGTTTCCAAATGCCAAAATAGAAACAAACAAGTTTGCAGTCTGCCAATGAAACCCAAATACATATATCCATCATCATAATGCCCCGCTTATTTAGACACATAGTTAAATTCCTCCCACTTATGCAAAATAATTCCGGCATGTTTGGAATCGTAGCACGTGTTTGCCGACTGACACAGGAGAGAAAAACACTTTTTATAGACGTGCTTGGCTAAATTTGACACTCGCGTCCACCACAATCAAGTAATATTCATGTGGACAATGAGGAGCGCAGGGCGAGATGAGGAGCGGGTGGGACACACTGGACACACAAGTGCACAAACAACCATTCGCACACGTAGATACACCGAATTAAATTGAATTAACGTACGAACTGCAAACGTCAACAGAAATCAAATGACAATGTTGCCCGACGTCAGCTAAGCGCTTCTGAATCGCATAGCATCGTTTTCCACATAACCATCTCATCACTTTTTGCCAGGTGGGCAGGGCAAACAAGAGATCATCTAGGCGACCTAATCCTATATTATTATATATAAATATACTTTATAATATACTTTCACAATTCAATTAAATTCATGAACCAAAACGAAATGTTTTTCATTCGTTCAGAAGGCTGATATTGTCCATAAACTTGACTGTCAACTCAATTTCCGGCATTTCAAAACTGCAGCTGCATTCGTTCGTCTTTATTCGGAAATTTGTTTTCGCATCCATTTTGGACAATAACAAGTTGCGGTCACACCCACTCAAAAAATATTGTTTTCAATGCAAATTCCGAACTTGTTTACACCGAGTGCGGTAATATCTAATCAGGCCCAGCCAGTCGGCGGCAATAATTATACATATGAATGAAACAGAGGAAAAGGCACTAAAATGTGACACAGCAAATGCATTGTTGTCAAGTGTTTTGGCACTCGGCTGATATTATTGCTGGCAAACGCATAAACATATTTATGGGCTCAAGCCTATTTGCTCGGTTTCAAATTGCAGTTTTATGGCTGTTTTCGTAACCGCAAGACCCAACTGACTGACCGACTGACTTGTTGTTCTTGCTGCTAATTTGCTGCGCTGATACCCTGTAAGATGGGGATTTAGTCACAATGAGTCATTATGCCTTTCTTCGATTGAGCAGCAGATAATATAAGTGGTACAATTTTAGATTTATGATGATATCTGCTGGGAAGGCGTAATTAAGATTAAAAACATATAAGTAACCCAAAAATATCTTGATCACATTTAACCATTCCCCAAAAAAATACAGCAATAAATATGGGTATTTAGAACGGAAAGTTTTCGCGCCATCCGAATCTAGGGTAACTGATAAATCGATCATTGCTGATTGCCATCCATCATCATTCATTCAGGATTTTTTTTTCAGCATGGTTTATGGTTTTATGGCATAGCTGGCTAAGCTTGAAGTGGGTGTTTTTGTTGACTGGTTTGACGGGCCCCAAAAACGCCCGACATTATCAGTTAAGACTTCAGACAAACCATCATCATAGCCAGTTGGTTAGTTAGTTGCCCTCCTCCTATGCAGTTTGCCCTTTGCTTGCCAAACATTTTGCATGCAATCTTCGCCCCTGCCGCGAATCGCGATCTGCCAAATGTCAATGACTCTTCTCAGTGACTTTCAGACTGCAATGACAACAATTGAAGGCAATAGTTGCCTTCGCCGACGTCGTTCTCGTCGTCGTCACTTCATTGGATTGCTTAATTAACCTAACTGCCTGTTCGAATGATCGACTCTTGCTTAATTGAAATTAAATGTCTGCGCGCTGTCCTGCTAATTATGTGACTGTGGCGCCACCTAGTGGCCGGAACCAGTGGCTGTTAGCTAATTAAATAACCGTTTACGTTCGACTTTGACGTATGACCATTTGCTTTATGGCCCGGCCAGCCAAGACGGGCATTTGATTAATTGTAATCGCGTCTTCTGGCCGAAATAATAAATAAAACATGGCGTGTTCTAGCCGGTTGGCCGAAAGAGATGCAAAATCGCCAGAGGAAACGCGCCGAGGAGCACGTAACTACCACTCAGTCGCACGCTCTTCGCATATCGGAAATCAGTATAAAGCGATTTAATTGAATCGCGCGACATTTAAGTAATGTATGCAATCTAGACGGAATCAATTGCATTGCTGCCAACTGTCGAAAACGTTGTCCAACTGTCAGTCAGCGGGAGTCCGTGGATCACTTAATATGCACAGGGCAGATATATAGAAAATCGAAATACTATATTGCAACCAAAGACATGCTGTATTAATTATTTGATACTAGCTCAGAAACTACAGCAATTAATTAGATTTAGATTTATTAAGCTCTTTAATGTGCTAATGTTAGTTCTGATTCAAACGAAAGCAACTGAAACAGAACTTTACCTTCGTTTATATCATTATATTGTAATAGTATGTTATGTTATAAACTGCATAATATGGCCATAAAGTCGACTATAACTTGAGAGTTATGTGCCGGCGATCTTGGACGGGAAGTACGAGTGCATTAAGATGGAGCTATCAAGTGATTCTGCTGCTCGCTTATGCTGCAAAGCAAATAATGACGTTTTGCGATCATCGAAACCCTTGCGTACTTTTCAATTGCCTGTATCTATTTAATTTGGATTTTTCTGTATTATACAAACGACGGAGGCAATTGAAATTCATATCAGCGGGTAGTGGTGTCTGGAAATAATGCATATTCCCCCGCCGCTGCTTATGCAACCAGAACGATTCCCATAAAACAAACAACTTTAGAGCAATATGTGTGTAATAATTTTCTCGCATTTTGCACATTGCTGCATAATTAATTTGTTGTTGTTGTGCTAGGCGGCTGTGCAGTTTAATTGATCGAACGGCATTAATTAAGCCTGTAGCCTGTGACACTTGATGTGTCTAAATACGTTGGCCTAACTGATCGCCTAACTAACTAAGCGACTAGCCCTATCATTACTCAGTTACATATTTCGTTGCATATCAATTCGCTTTGCTATTGACTTGGCGAAAAACAAACACATTAAGCTGTGTCCAATGGGAGAAATGAGTCGTTTGTGAGACATAATATAAAATATTTTCACTTTTTAACGGCCCAAATAAAGATGGCATGCAAATAAAGATACGAAGTAGCAACAAATTGTATCTTAAGCCTTTTAAATAATAATGCTCTTGTTATTCCCGTGTCAGCTAATAATTTGCTTATCAGTTGATCTCGTATCAGTCTGATATCACACTTGAAAATCTAATAGAAAACAGGGTGGGAGGTCTGAAAATGCCGGGAGGGGGCATTAACCTGTTGCAAGTGCTGGCACCCTCGTTAATTACCAATCAATCAGGTCGTCAATCATCCGAGGCTGGCACACCTTTCGCCGAAAAAAAAAGATAGATAGAAAGAGTGAAAAGAAAATAACAATCATCCGCCCGATTGACGCATTTTCCTTTGTTTTGTTTTCCATTTCTAATTCTATTTTCATTGGATTTTACTTTTTTTTTTTATAGCTTTGAGATAACTCGCCCGTGTTGCGTTTCATCGGCAGAAACCGAAACTGAGCCAAAAAGAAAATAAGTTGTAAACAAATCAACTGGCAAAAGAAACTACGAAAATAATCTTTTATAGATTTGGATCCCCCCTCGAAATGGGGATGGCGAGGAGGAGTGGTTCGCTCTGGGGTGCGACTTGGTTCGCCTCGCTGCTCGCGAATAATACAATAATATAATACCCTCTCCCCCCATCTTCCTCTTCATGCATTTTTTCTTTTTTCATTTTCATTTTTTTTTTCGTTTTTTCGTCATTTTTAGTTAGTTTTGCCTCTGTTATTTTTTTGTCGAAAAAAAGAAGGCAAACACATTTCGCTCAGATACGTCGCCGTTCGTCGTTGGCCATTATCATAAACAACTTTAGACAGCTGGGGACACACGCGCGTGCTGGGCGTTTTCGCTCTGCGGATTGCGATGCCAATTTGTATTGCCGCGCTCTGTTTTTTGAAAAAAATTTCCACTACCAATCGACGGGCTTACGATTTGGGCAGTCCAGTCCATCTAGGGCTTTTGTTGTGCTCCTCCTCCGTCCGTTTCTTGGGTTCTTTCTGGGCCGCCAATGTGAGTCACTCAAGATGGGCTAAGTTCAATTTAAGCCCCTACATCAAAGTATCTTTGGGTCACTTGTTGGTCAAAACTTGTTTTCTCAGCCATCTAATGGGCCTAATATTTAGGGTTTTGGGTTCTGTTTCTTGATTGGAATTAATTGTTTACCCAATTTAAAGGGCCAATATACATATTTTATTAAAATGGCTTCGTTTCTGAATCGTATCATCGCATTTATAGATGAGTTATATTTAAAAGACTACAATTTTGTCTTTTCTCACTTAATGTGATTATCACTCATTTTATTTATTATTATATCTCAGTTAAAAAGTGAGTCTTTCTAATAGTATTCATCGTTGATTCATTTCAACTGTCAAACCACTTAAATTGTGGTTTTGTTAGCCTTAGTGAAAATTGATTATCTCCCCAGCTATTATTTAGATCGTACACGTATTACAAAATTAATTGCTGTCATGTTCAACTTTCTAAACCAATTTAAGCTTATTGTTTTCCAAGCCCTCTGCCTCCACCCCCCTCATTCGCACTTCCCTAATAAAATGTTGCCTTATCTACGAAAAAAAAAAAGAAAAAAGGGAAAAATAGTAAAAACAAGCGTATCATTCAATGTCGTTTGAAAACAAAATCTGATAACGCCCCAGACCCAAAACATCGCATATAGTCTCGCCAGCCTCTCCCCCCTCCTCCCTCGACCCCTCCACCGAGCCCTGCTCCCAAAAGATATATATTTCAATCGGGATTAGAATGAGGAACTGGAAAAAAGCTAGGGAAACGTGCACACGTGTGCTCCCCGCCGACAGATTAAACCTTTTTTTGTAAGTATGTAAATAAATGTGCTGAAATGAGTCGAAGCTCGATTGCCTACACATGAAAACAAATTTGCCTATATAATTACTCACCATAAGGCGGAAAACTGATTCTAAACTTGTTATTATTTAATAATATGTGTAACAAAACAGTTTGTTTAAGCAACTTGACAAGAAAACATTATGCTTAATTAGCCAGTAAGTAGTTATGCTTATATGAATATTATCAGATTAGATTATCAAATCAGATAACTTTTTGGTGTGACCGTACTATACAAAAATAAATACAAAAATTTAAAAGTCAAAAGCTTATTTTATTGAAATCATTAATGCTCAGTTATTATTATATGATTAACATCAGTAATTAATCTTTACGAATTTCATTTTAGGCATTAGACATTTGAGGGCCCTTCCCTATATATATATATATATATTGCTCGGTCAAATCAACTGATCAATTTCGCTCAGTGTGTAACAGTAAATTAAGCGCAACAATGTTTGCTCATCGGCGCACTGCTAAACAGACTTCGAACGGAGTGAGCGAGGGGCAAAAGGGGTTGGGGATTGGGGGGACTACGAGGTACATAGGTGTGCCAGTGTTATCTAAAAACTTTGACAAACAAATTTACGTTGGCGTGGATTTTGTTTGCCCAGCGCACCGCACAGCCGGCTACAGCTCAAATTTATTAAGCAAACAGCAAAGATGGCGGCATTCTCGGGCCTGCCCAACGTCTGCTGTTGTTAATTGTTAGTTTTATACACACTCACACAGCTCGTATAAATAATAATATAAATATACGGCCATCTATGTACATATGTATGTATGTAGATTCCTACTAGAATAATGAGATCATCTCATCTCTAGCGAACCCAAAACGCGACCTGCGCCTATTTTCGGAGCTACCGAATTATAGAGTTGTGATAAGACCTGCTTATTTGTGCAAACGGTCTAATTATAGCCTTTTTCCAGGCGTAAGAATTACAAGACAAGCCAAGTATTGATAAGGCTATCAACACTAAGAAAAAATAATAATTAAACTGTTTCAAGAATACTGAAGAATACAAGATGTGAATGATCAAGAACTCATTTGTATAAGCATGTTGAGAATAAGATTTTTGATTTCGCTCTAAGAATTCTTCTACGCGCTCTTCTCTTAATATCGAAAACTATTTTTTCGTAGTGCATTTTTTTTTTATATTTTCCACTCCTATTTGCGTATCAAATTTAGACCCCTTGTTTCGTGTTTATCCGAAGTAAACAAATCTTTGTGGCCGCCGCACATTTGACACAGTTTTCATTATTTATTTATTTCTCGCCTGGCCACTACTATTATTTCTATTTTTCGGCTGCATTGTGTGTGTGTTGTTGTGCCTCAGAGCAAATATTTATGCGAAACCATCAAAATTTAAGGGGAAGCGATGAAATTAACCCCTCACCCGATAAAATCACGCATGCTAAACGTGATCGACGTGATCAAAAGGGAAAAAAAAAGAAAAAATCAGAGAATCAACCCCCCGAACCCAAAATGCCACCACCCCTTTTGGCATTCTTCAACCCTCTTGCACACGCAAAATAAATTATTCGCGTTTAGATATTTTGAAAAGAAGAGGTGTTTTCTCTGCTTTATTTTTATTTTTATTTTTAGCCGGCTTGCGATTTCTCAATTCAAGAATTTATAGTTCTGTTTACACGAGAGCGTTTGTACTATGTATGTATGTATGTATATGGCACTCAGTAGCTACATTTGTATGTACATATGTACAAGGCAAGTGGAAAAAGGTTAAGAGTTTACGAGCAAGGGCCAGGCTCATTAGATTGGCCCAAAGATTGGTACGCTGAAGTGTGTGGGCTTTATTACAGTACGGCAATCGACTGCCGCTGGCTTCAAGGTTATATTTGTTAAAGATTAACATTGGTTTTCAATTAACCGAGACACGCGCACTGCAAGCAGCTGGTCATATATGTATTTTTCCATATGTATTTATGTGGGGTTAAAGGGGTGGTTAACTCTGATTGACCAGCGTACTCTTCTGGGACTCCGAAGCTCTGACCTTGCCATATCATAATGGCAATTTCCTGCTCGGGATGATGTGCTGCCTTCTAAAGGGTCAGTAAATGAAAATAAGCATAAGCTGTCAGTCTAAAAGATATAATTCAACTTGGTATATCAGTAATAATTTGCCTCTAATTTTAACTTTATATTTCTGATGATAAGCGCCCGCCCAACTGTTTATAAAGGGCCATCTCAGAGGCTGATAATATAGCCCAAGTTTTGATAAGAAATTTATTTTATAGGCATATATAATACCTTCCAGTTTGCATTATTATTAATTTCCTAGACACATTTCATCACCATTGTTTGTTTATTTGTTTTTTAAGTTTTTTCTTTTTTGGCCCAGACAGCAATTAGGCCCTACTCGCCTGATTTTCGATAAAGTATTAGTGATTTCCCACTTATCATTCCACCATTCCACTTACTAGTATGGTTACACAAACCCATCCAGCAAAAACCGCCTCGATTCACAGACTTTACATTTGATAATGGCTATTTTTAGAGTACACAAACGTTGTCATTGCAGGCGCGCCTTACATTCTCTCCACACACCCTCTCCACCCTCCCCCTCATCATATGAGGAAAATATAACTTAAACTGATTGATAACTCGTGCTTGGGATTTGCTTTGTTGATATTTGCCTTGTGGAATCGGTGGATTGGAAAAGGGTTTTCGGTTTCATAACGCGATTAACTGGGCTAAAAATAAACATGGCCATTAGCATATGAATGCAGTTGTTTTGTTGTCTCTTGTTTTAGCTTTGTTCATCAAACTCGTTTCTCGGCCCATTCAAAGATCGTGTATTGTTTTGATTTTCAATTAACCAATTTTCACAGGTGAGAGCGCCAACGATTGAAGAAGGGCGGAGGCGATTAAAGGCTCTAATCATAAATAAACCACTTCGAAAGGCGAAACTGGGAGGCAGACATCGATTGACGACAGCGCGACTGGCAGCAATCGTTTTATACATATATACTCTATACTATATGGAAAAGTGGCAGGGAGTATCAGTATTTGTGTCGCCGCGTTTTTACCGTTTGATAACCTAGAAAAGACGCCTAGGTAGGAGTGAGTGTGTGAAAGAGTGTGTGTGCGTGTGTGTGTGTGGGCGCTGGACAATCAAAATTGATAAGGGGCGTGCGCACAATCACAGCTACTTTTACTGCTGGATTAAGAGGCGATGACAAACAAACTGAAAGATACATGAATACATTTAGTAAACAACATAGTTCCAATTCTAGTCCATTCGCACAGAAATATCCAAAAGAACACGAAATAATGTCACTTTCTTTTAGTTTACTGATTTATACCAAAAGTTCCATAATGTTTAAACTTTATTTAATAGCTGCCATAAATATTATGACACACACATTAAATGCGCTTTGTAGACAATTGTAACCATATTATTCGCAAAATCATAAAGCATAATTGAGTGTTTTCAAAAACAATCATAATTACAAACAGATGTCACTTTAAGTGCGCGTTTCGAGTTAGCGAGCACTATTGTCAGTCAATTTCATTAGTGTTGCACAAGTCATTAGGAAGTTCGAGTTGACTAAATTCAAGCATAGCCTTGTAATGGCCCATCACACATCTTGCCCATATGTCGTCCGGCATTTCAACAAATTTTATGCATAAATTCATAATTTAAACATTTCGGGGCCTACGCAGTGGAGAGCTTTTATGGGCAGGGTTCGGGGGTTCCATGGTGGGGATGGTGGGGAGATGGTGGTGCTCCGACTGTCAACTGGCCCATCAAGTGGGCCCGAAAATGCCATTCGCCAGCAGTCCGCAGTAGGCATTTATGCCTTAGTGACCCCCTACCCGGCTTTCAATACATATGTATGTACATATATGTATAGTTTTTATGGCTGCCTTTTGTGCGCCTACACATGGCAAAACAAAGTAACATTGAAATGTTTATTAACCATGAAGAGAAACTACTAAGGCTAGAAAATGAAAATCAATTTACTAGAATAACTTAATCAAGAAGGGTGCGAATTTACAGGGTATACGATAGTACAATTTGAGTGTTACTAATTGGAAATTTATTCCAGTATGACACTACTACTATATAATACTATTCTAAATAAATCCAATTTACTATAACTTAATAAAGAAGGGTGCATCTCTACGGGTTATGCGATGTTTTGAAATTCCTTTTGGTAAGTAGTAAGTAATACGATTTTGCATCTTGATATGAAGTTGTTTTGATCCAAAAGACCCGCAGCAGTCCAATCCCAAAGGATTAACAATCTATTAGTTAGCTAGCAGTATGGCACTGCTGATATCGTTTGGTGTTTCTTCGAGTGATCGGCTCTTGGAGCAACTCCCTCTCTTTGGGCGCCCAGTGGGCCTTTTGGAGCCCCCTTTCTTCCGCTGCCCGGACTACTCCGTCGACTTTACGGCGGTCCAGTGCCTGGCCGGCCGCATTTGGAAATCTCGAAAACTTGTTTATCCAACACACACACACCCTCACACACACTCGAAAAAAAATATACTGCCAAGAGATGGGGGAAAAAATTATAAACAAGTTTTTTGTTTTGTATTTCGGCTCGACCGTTGTTGTTCTTCCTCTGCCTGTGCCTTCGCCTCTGCCCCTCGCCCCGCCCCGCTTGCCCAACACTCGCGACCGCTCTTTGTGCTTTTTACTTCTTGCTTGTGTGTTTTGTCGCTGGTTTCGTAATTTATTCTAAAAGCGTTCCGTTTTGGCTCTACATAGAAGTGTATACATATAAACACACGAGCCTGCATACTGATTTATACATACAGACTCATACTTGTGGCATATATGCTGTGATGTGTATTTGAATAACAGTTATACCCTGATCGATGATATTGAAACTAACTAATAAGTTGTGGGATACTTTCTTTTGATTTTAAATACCGCTGTTCAGAAACCTAGAGAGATATTACTAGATTTAATATTTCTAATATGCTAAAATATATATATTAATAATATGCTTTATTAGGTATGATTTATTAAATGGCACTTTATAATGTCTACTCATTTTCAATATGAAAAATTTATAAGTGAAGATTTATAAGGTGAAGATAGCGTATCTGCAATTCGATGTAGTTGCACAATTTGCTTTACTTTGTTTTCATTTGGTTTTTGTTTTGTTTTGTGAGCTTTGAATTATTCAAAATAACACTTTTGGTCTATTTGTCCGCGCTGCTGTTGTTGTAGCACGCCTCAGCGCTTTTGAAGTGGGTGCAACACAACGCAGCACAACACACAAAGCAACAAAAGCAACAATATGGCTATTGCCGACGATCTGCCAACCGCAAAAACAAAAACTAACAAGTCGTTGCCGTATTGGACAATTCAATTTTGCATTACAATAAATACGGCACTCGAGTTACAAACGTGCGGTGAAGGTACTTTTGTGCAAGCACCGCGATAACCGATTTTCTAAAATATTAATGAGTCCTCTACATAAAAAGATTTAATTATATATTTAAGTATATAAAAGCACTCAGGACTGCTTTGAGTTCGGAGCACATGTAATCTAAGCAATTAAAATGATGCCATCCATGATGATCCTCCTGAGACCCTGTCCACCCACTGGCTGTCAAACCTCGGGCCAGCAACTCCAATGGCTGTCAAAATGTGACGAGTGGCGTGGTCGAAAGTGGGAATAAAACGCAGACAGAGAAAAAAAAGGGGGAATAGGGAGATTTAACCTTGAAAAGTGTGGACAAGACAAGCGGCGATGACGCAGATATTCAGTTGTTTTTATTTTGTTAAATGGATAAGGTAGCACCAGGAACGAAAGATGGAAAAATTCGGCACAACTTAATAATAACAACAATTACAGACACAAAAAGTGAGGGGGAGAGGTTTTCAAAAAATAAAAAAACTTCTTATACAGCGCGGCCCACCAAAGTATTATTTGCTTGCAAATGTCAACTACTCAAGAACCAGTTTACCTTCTTAATAAATACACTTATGATCCGAATTTATGCACATAATTTCAATATAAATATAATTAAAAGCAAATATTAACCATTCGATTATGAACTTAAATAAATTCATAATTCATAATCGAAATTTTAAATGCCAAGTTAGCTACTGCAAATAAACAATGTTGTTATTTCCTTAAAGTTTGCTTATTTATATTAAATAATTGGCGTGCTAACTTTTAAAAAGGCAAGGGTTATCATGATACCTTCTAATCGCCTTACCAAAAACATTATTATTTGATTTATCAACAGCAGCAATTTGTTTTTACTAGTCTTAAGTTTGGGAATTTACCACTTGCTTATATCTTTCGACTAAGTTATGAAGGAAAAAAATGAAAAAACGACAACAATTAGAGTCAAGAAGTTATGATAACGTTTTTCAAGAAATCCCCATTTTACAACAAAAGACCAGATATTAATTTGTGTAGTTAAGTAATGACTAATGACGACATCGGTGATCTATAAATTATACATTTGTATGAATGTACACAGATACATATGTATGCTCGTAAGTTCTACCTGTTATTTTTAATAATTAAATAAATGGTATAACAAAGTATTTCCAGGTGCATTTTTATAATTATTTTCTTGGTAGTGACACCCTTAAATACTTTTACAAGAAGGACATAAATTTGCGACTTTATTAACCATTAACACACAACTTCCGAATTCCAGAACTGGAATATTCGACTTCGCTTAACCCCTGAATGCCAACCCCTTTGCGACTTTGTGACGTTTTTGGGAAAGCGAAACCGAACTGAAAATTTACTAAACGAAATTATGCAAATTACTTGCAACTGAGGGTGTGACAAATGAAAAGCAAGAGCGAATAAATCATAAAAAAAACGCGAATAAAAACGGGAAAAAGAAGGCGAGTGAAACAGAAGCTGACGCAGGAAACTAAAAATACCGGCGATCAGGTTGGCAAAGAGAATACCGAACCAGAACAGGGTGCTCCTGCTTGAAAAGGAGGAGCGAATGATAAACAGGTGCGGAACGAGAGGAGAATGGTAATGGTGGTAGAGGGGGTAGGGGTACGCGAAGGAGCGGGCAGACCGAAAATAAACCAGAAAATGTGAGGATTCCTCACGAGTTTCCTATGAGCAAATGGATGACCCTATTTCTTCTTGCCCTTCCATATTCCCTACATCCCTCCGTAGACCATCCCCCTTCCAATTCAATTCACGATTCCAGGCCTACATGTGCACATACATTTGTATGTATAGGCCTATGTTTGTTTTGTGTGTGTGTGAGAATAGGCGGCACAGGCAGAAACGGCAGAAAGCAAAAAAAAAAAAATAAAGCCGGCACACAAAACATAAAGAACGATAATAAAAACACACAAACACACACACTAGCAGCGCAACAACGCAAATACAGTGAATTTCGCTTAACAATTACCTTGATTAACGCAACTAAATAGAGTGTACTGTTAAGTTACACCAGCTCAATTAAGGGAAAAAGCAAGTTAAGCGAAAAACGTTACTCTTTAGTTATATTTCATACTTCATATGTTCCAGTTTTGTTGAATACTTTTCTTTGTGTTTACATTTTTTGGTAACAACAATGTATTAGCGGATTATAAATGCATTACTTGAGCGAATATTGTGTTCTATTCCCCTCTGGTCCTTTTAATCGTATCTCTACTGTGTGGCCGCAAAGAGAGCGAAAGAGCGCGCACTAGTGTCCCAGCATAGGCCTTTAGCCCATTGTTGTTGCCTTTTATGCTGCGCCGTTGTTGCCTTTGCCTACTCCCCAATCAATACATACTCCGTCCTGCTCTGGCACGCTGGGCGATAATCGGTTGACGAACTATATAGCGGCTATACTTGAATACCGAAAGAGACTTACGTGCTTAAAGAACTCCATGATATGGCTGTAGAAGACGAAGTCCAGTGGATACTTCTGCTGGAACACCTGCGACAGGAGGATCGCGGTGGGTACATCGCCGCTGGCGACATTTGCACCGCCCACGCGGCCCCCTGCCCCGCTGCTGCTGTTGCTGCGCTGCAATTTCGAAGTCGAAGCAACGAAATTCGAGCATTTGCACGAGATCAACATGATTTTGTTATTGCCGGTTAGCTGATAACGGTAATTGATGCGTCGTTCTCTTTCTCTCTCTCTTTCTATATTTCTTCTCACTTCACTAGCAAAACACTTCGATGTTCTTCTTCCTCTTCCTTATTTATATCTCGCAGCGCTTGATAATAACTATAACAACAACAACGAGTCCTTTAAATCACTTTCCCGCTCAATGTTGTTCGATACTTCGAGTGCAATTCAAGAACCCCTCGAGTCAGACGTCGACGAGCATTTGCGGGTATTCCGAGATTTTACGAGTTTTCCTCTGGTGACCGAAAACAATCGAACATAGCATACACCCACAACCGTTCAATTTTTTTTGTCGACTGTCTCCGATATCAGGAGGTTTGCCTGAAGCAATCGGTATCGCAATTCAGTGTGACCGTGTTGGGAATACCCGGTCATATTGGGAATTCCCTAAAATATCTTCGCTGAAACAGTTTTTGGTAACACCAGATGAAACTGATCTGGCAACTCTGTAAGTTACCAATGTTAAAGAAGCGTGCTGTTAACAGCGTATAATATTATATTAAACTGTGTAATTTCTAATGCGTTCGACATTAAATACATACATACATACATTCAATATATTTTTATAAGTAAGAATTAGTATTAAACTTGGAAAAGATTTCCGAACAATTTTTCAATGACTTTCAGTATCGTCATGAAATAACCATGAACAAACCAAATTTTTACATGTGAGGAGTTGCCACCTCGATTTGTAGACTTAATTTTTTCGAATCCAATCGTTGAAAGTCATATTGAAAAGTCTGGACTTCAACCATGTCAAATACGTTCAGTGTCAAATATATTATACGTATGTAATATATATTTGCATAAAATATGTATGTTAATTGCTTCTACATGTTATTTATATCAAGAGGGAATCGTTAAATTTATTCGGAGCTGAAAAGTGTGGCTGCACAATTGTAAAGTCTACACATTTTTCCTGTTGCCAGAATTTCAAGTAAAGGTGCCAAAGGAATCTAAATGAATGTTCATTGAATCTTTTTATGTTATTATTATTCATTATTATTGTAAGATCGAACAGTAAAGGTTTTGTTTTTTTTAAGTTTTTTTTTTTAAAGTGATATTATTTTTTAAAAATATTTTTGTATATATTTTTATTATTAAGATTAAGATCAAGTTAACAGAAAAAACTTGATTTCCCATACTGGTGAAATTTCAACCTGGGAAAACCCTTTCCTCGGTGGAGGTACCCCACACCCTGGGAAATCTCTGCACCACGAATCCGAGGAAGACTTTTAGAAGGAACCCGCACCCAGAAGAGACCACTCGATACGGACAGAAGGACATAGCCAGATTCTTTACACGGCCTGAAGCGCATCTTTTAATTTACAGGTATAAAATTGAGTCTGCTGTGAATGTACTCCCACTTGCAGCGCGATGCAATTGCACCACTTTTGAGCAATTTACTGAAACTTTCATTTGGTCCATTCGCACCACTTGCAACACTTGATTAAATTCCGGCATTCCGCCAACTCCAAAGGGGCATCAAAAATGCATGCTCCCAGTGAAGACACAGCCACGAAACCACTCTGCCTAGTGCAACCCAAAGGCGAGAAATCATAAAGTTGGCCACGTGCCGCAGGCTAACTTATTCCTCAGCTCCGGAGGACAGGTCAACTTTAAGTCACTCCTTTCCGGTTTCGGGGTTTCTTGATGGGCATAAATTATGCGCGAGTCGAGCGTTCGCCTGTCAAATTTGGCACCTGGTCGCGGTCGAAGGTCTTACAACACCGTGCCCCCCTCTCCATCCGCCTCCAAATGAAAGTGTTTGGACTGCCGGGGAGCCGGTCTATATCTGTGTATATTGTGTATATTTTGTGTTGGCCCCATGTAAGCATGTAAACCGTTTTAGCGGCCTGTTGGGTTCACCATGTAATTGAAATTGCGCTGCGTACGCGGCATTAAGTCATAAAAGCAACAACTACAGGCCACTACTCTGTTACCCAGCTAAATAAAAAAAATATATATATAAACAAGTTTGTCACACTCTGAGGCCAGGCACGTACTCGCCAAGAGGTCAAAACGCACTCTGGACATGATAAACCCGCGAGCAAATTGTGAAACTTGTCCGTTTCTGTCCACCACCATCACATATCATATCGTCATATCCCCATCATCATTATCATCTTGGAGCCCTGCCACTTGGCTGTGTGTACTGCTGTATGGGTCATAAAAGCAGCGTACTTAGAACAACTTAACACCGAAACCGAAGCGAACCAAAATTCCTGTTCAGGCAACATTTAACTACATTTAATTAAGGCCTTTCTATCTCTCGGGTTCTGGGTAAACGTTCTTTATTCAAGGGTCACAGAACAGCATCTGATTGTGTAATACAATCTATAGAGAGAACGTTGACTTTGTGCCGTTTGTGGCAATTTTGGAAGAGGTGAAGCACTGCGGCCTAATAGCAATTACTACTATTAGACATTGGAACTCTCCAATAATTTTCAGCTCTTGCTTTAGTTATACTTCACAAATTTATTTAAAATTTTAAAAAAGTACAGTAAATTTTTGAAAATTTTCAAAACAGCTTCTACTTACTAAGCTGCCGGTGACTTCTGCCCGCCTTCTGAAGCTTTTGTAAGGAGCCTGACGAGCTCGGATTCATCCTTCGCCACATCCTTTCCCAGCGGCATCCATTCGCTCCCTCTTGTTATCCTCGATTTGCTCTCCCTCTCGAAATTTGATCTTTTTGCCGTGATAAGAAATCGAGGGATAAGAAGGCGCAAAGCGTAAACACGCTCGAGGAAATGCCTGGGCAATTGCTGGGCCCCAGGTCCTTTGTCCTGGAGGACCTTTTATGTCTTATCAAGGCGAGCGAACTTGGGACGCTCGCCGGATCCCGCTGCCATTGGTCCCGATCGCGATTCCAATGCCGATCTTGGATGCCAGCTCCCGGTTGCGCCTGGTAACACAATACTTTTCGAATGCGCTGCAGCAGCGGGACCGCAATTCCAGCTCCTTTTTAAATTAATTCGCGAGAATTTAAGGCGGAGGTGCCATGCGGCGTGGTGATCCTGGCGTGTCCTGGCTCCCATTATTGTGTCAGCAACTTTATAAATTGCGCATAGAAAACAAACCGCCCGCAAATGCCAGGCCCAAGGAGTCCTTTGTCCTTCACAATCGCTGTTTATATTTGGTGCTGCCTGCCCTGAATGGCAATCAATCAATCAGCGATTGCGATGATCGCGTATCGATATCCATTTACATAACGCCGATTTCGGCACGTTCATTCCCTAATAAGGGAATCAATTGTGGTGTTTATATGGTGCGGTAAATCGGATTACGAAAGGAAATTGAATATAAGGAAGATATATTAGAGATTTTACACAAGGGGCAATATTTTAATCACTATAAATATTTTATTGCCTATTTCTATGAATTGGCAAATCTAATGGTGAAATTACTTGTTCACAATCACACTAGCTAGCTGAGTAAGGGTATCAGATATTCCTATATTAAAGCTTGACATTAAAAATCCGTGGCTTAATAAAAACCAAATGCACCATATATTCCTATAAAAGCTATTTATTTATAGAATATACATTTTACTCGCAGGGCAGTAAGTCAGAGTCAACCAAAGCATCTGACAGATACATTCTGTGCCACCCGTGCCACGCCCTCAAACGACGCCCTACTCATGTGTACCCGAAATTAGGTATATAGACACCTATAGGCACACTCACATTCAGAGAGAAGCACGGAGAATACTCGACCAATGGGAGCCGCTCGCATGTGTGTATCCGAGGGATTATGTATCTGTATCTGCAACTGTTTTCGGTTTCCGGTTCGGTTCTGTGCCCCAGCTCGTGCCGCCGAAGAAAACAAATGTTTAATAAAAACAAGTACGCAGCGGAGAACAAGAAAAATTATCTAGTAATTGCATAATTAAGTGTGCAGGACGGAGGGTAACTGTTTAGTTTTAATTTGTGTAAATTGCCGGCCTGATACGGATCCCGCGCGTGTTGACTATGCCATAACTATATGTGACTCCCCCTTTGGAACGAGGGATTATTAATTGAATTAGCGCCTCGCCGGCGAAGAGGATACTGTGAGATCTGTATCTCTGTGATCTGGTCAGCTAATTAGCGGCTAGCCCCGGCTCACAATTTCAGACAGGAAGTTGACAGGCAATTGACAAGTTTCGAATGAAGATAGAACCCTCCATTAGGCGATGAACTTAATGGTTAATAACCGAACCCAAATCAAAATTTGCATATCACAATTTGCGGGGGAAGATACACGGTAATCTTAGGAAGTACTGGCAAGTGAAGTGAATTTCCTGGGGCACATCCATCAAGAAATTCGCACGGTATTATTGACAAACGGATATGGGATATGGCGCTTTCAAAGTCATTTTCCCAGGCATTGTACCGCCCACATCTCATCATTCAAGCACATCCTTATCCGCATTGTCATTATCCCAACCCCAGGATCCATATCACTCCCCCAATCGGTAAATCACGCTAATAAGCCGGTAATGAACATAATGTAAGTGTAGCCCTCCTCTCTGGCGTATATTGCATGTTTGGCACACATTCCGTGTGCTCGAGCTCCTTGAAAACCAACCCCCACCCCTCTGATTTTACAGGCCGGAAGAGGAAACATTTGCCGGAGGGGTTGTGCAAAAAAAAAAAGAAGAAAAGAAAACAATTTTTCACTTTTGTTTTTGTTTAATAGGGCATGCGAATATATTTCACCGACCACAATTACCACCCCTCATTGTCAAGGACCCGAACTGAGTTCATTTCGCAGCTTTTGCTCCTTTCTGATTTACCCGTCGATCATTTGTCTCCATTTGCCACACGGTTTTGGGTGTTTTACGTGCATCTTCATCAGTGCGAAAAGCAAAGTTGGAGCTTCGCTCCTTTTCCACCATCGCGACTTGACTGATGGGAGCTTCTTCATTTGTCAATGTAACGCGATGCGGTCCCAAAAATGCTTTCTCACATGCCAGCCAGATATGAAGTTGGCCACAGAGTTGGTGGCTACTTACTTACACACACATTCAAGTTAAAGGCAAAATGATGTGCTGGTTGTTGGCCATCCCAGTTGCCTGGCCAGGCACTCAGTCAGTCAGTTTGCCAAACTGTCAGCCGACCAGCAGACTTTCAATCGTCGCATAGTGGTTTTTGAGATATTGACATAGATTTCAGTTGTTTCAGAATATTAACATAGTTAAGTGCAGTCAGTCTTTTGTAGATATGATTATGAATTTCTATCTCTCTTATTACGAAAGCTTTCTTGAATCAGTATTTTAAGTCCGGTTAATCCTGCTAGTTCGACTCTGGAGCTCCTCATAGCTCAATATCCAGTGACCACTGTTGACTCCCCTGTTGAAAATGAGCGTGTAAAAACCCGTCAAATGCCAGGAATACCAAAAATAAAGCGATGCGAATCGATGCGATCAGCGTTGTTACCTCTATACGTTGGAGGTTTTGATTTGCAGTGCCATCGGCATGGTCATCATCATTGCCATCATCATCACTTGGGACATATTGGTGACGCTAAGCGGTACAAAAAGAGAAGAGTTCGCGGAAAAAAGCAAGATGTGGGGTACGTCGGGGGATTGGTATTGGGTCCAGCGGATGACGCGCCTGGCGGTCTGGCCGGAATGGATATGGGTAAACGTGGCTCGTAGTGGAGTGCATGTGCGGCCAAAACGATCAATGAAGTCTCCTCTCGTGGCTTTCGATTGTGGCCGGCAATTCCGATTGCCAAGTTTCTGCCGATCGTGTTGTGTAGTTGCTGTTTTCCTTCGGACGTTTTGGCATTTGCGGCATGGCGCTAATTAACAACTGCCGGTGCTTTTTTAGCCACTTGAAGAGCTGGCTTGGGCCAATTGTTTTAGCCTGATGATAAACATTTTTATTGATTTCTGATGATTGCCGACAGGGAGGCAGTGCAGGGACAACACAGGTGCAGAGATCGGACTGGCATAGGTCGGTGCCTCTTTGTCCGCTGCTATTTATTAAATGCGATTTATTTGCAATTGCTTCCCAGAAGCAGGAGGTGCTGCAAGATTAGACCAACGATCGCCAACCGGTTTGGAGCGTTCCGGGAAACAGAAGCGTCATATGTTGGCGGCACCGGGTAATTGCCACCGGTCTTGCAGATAGAGATCACCCAACCGAGATGCCAATTTGTCGTTTTTTGTGTGGCACAACTCAAAGGGGCTACGGGTTACGGGTTACGGGTTACCCTGTTGCGCACCTTTTTTATGGCCGTTACGTGTCGCGCTTGCCGAAATAAACCAGAAACGAAATATTCGCCATAAAATTTGGACTTGGAGGAGCCCTCGAGGTGGAGGCCTCGCCTCTGGCCGCGCATGTTGTGTCAGCTTCCATAAAAACGGAGAATAAAAGACACACTTCTTATCAGATTCCCTGCGCTGCCAACAACTCCCCCCTCCCAACTCCTTCAGTTCAAAACTTCTAAGTAAAGACATAAAATATCTTGCGTTTTGGTTTCAACTTGTGTTTGTTTTATTTACTAAATATTTTTCAGTTGTCTTCCTTTTTTGTTTTTCACTTTTTATATGCTACACATTAAAAATGTTTTGGTGCTTATGTAAGACGTATGTAATTGTATAATCATTTATAGTTACATGGTTAGTTATTGTTGAATCGTGTAATACAATATAAATACTGAATCAAAGGCAATACCCTATAACATACATATCTAAAGTAGGTAAATCATAATTGAGAATAAACAGCGGAGTCGAATCTTTGAAAAACTATCACACACAAATGCTTACTTTTTGTCAAGAGTTTCTACGAGTACACTAGGCGTATGTGTAATATTGATAATGCTTTGTCGGTTACTTAACTTATGGAGTATGCAAAGTTGAGTTTATCGTGTATGTATTTATACGTATGTATATGATTAATACTAAACTGTTTTAATTGCTTTACGTTACAACGTTATAAGTGGCAAGACCTATTAGTTTAAGGGGCCGAAACTTGTCTTTTGTAGATTCCCAAAATTTGTATAAAAATAAATATGATAAAATTCTGAAAACTCTGGGACATTGTTTAAAAAGAATGTTTGGAATAACAATACATTTACTAGGCAGCCCACTAAGAAAGTCTTTGTATCCATAAGACTGTGATGAATTGCTTGTTTACATCTCAATTTTTTAGTATTTTAGGCGCTGCTGGTGGACCTTTCCAATTGCGACCCAATCTCACTTGGACGTGTCTCATGCGGCATTTGTTCTACTTCAATGTACTCCTCTTCATCTGGCTGATTCTCCGGTTCATCTTCCGCTCCGCCGGACTCGACGGTATCCGTTTCGTATAGCTCCTGTTTGACAATGGTGGGACTTCTCACCGGACTCTGGCCGGGTGAACTGTTCCGGATGGATGGTAGCTCCACTTTTGCTGCTGGAGGTCGTGCCTGTGGTCTCAGCTCATGACCCCTTTGGTGGTGCTCCAACTCAGCTCGGAAGAAGAATTTCTCCGGGCAGAGATTACAATCGTAGGGTCGGGAATGGGCTCCGTGTTCGCCCATGTGGTTGAGTAGTCCTCCAGGTGCGGTGAAAACTGCCGAGCAGATGTAGCAATTGAAGCCACGCTGTTCGGTGCCGGCAAAGGTGTGCTCCACGAGATGTTCCTGAAGCTTCTGGGCATGTGGCAGGATCATCTTGCACAGGTTGCAGCGGTTTTCCACAAACGCCGACGGCGGAGCTGGCAGAGATGTCGTAGACTCAGAGTGCTTGCCACGCTTTCCATTTAGGTTATGCTTACGGCAGCACTTGTCACAGAGTTTGGCTGGACCCTCGGTGGCATCTGGTAGGGGTTCCAAGCACAGAGCGCACACTGGCTCCTGCAGACTTCCTCCACTCGAGGAGGACTTTGTGTGGAATTTGGCATGCAGACTCAGCTCGAATTCCGAATGCAACGTCTGGCGGCAGCAAATGCAGGCTAGTGGCAAGGAGGCACCATCGCTTCCATGTTCGGATAGATGAGCCCTAAAGGCGGCCACATCCTCGAGGGGTTGCCCGCAGTGGGAACACTTTCCGGACTGACCCACCTTCGAGTGTTGGAGCTTGTGTTCGGCCAGGATGGCCGGTGAGGGAAACACCTCGTCGCATATCAAGCACTTGTGCTTACCCGTCGAATTGTGACAGCTCTTCATGTGCTGCTCCAGTTCTGCCCGTGACTTAAAGTTGCCCGCACAGTAGGCACATCTCAGGCTGACGCCCGTCTTCAGATTGTGGGCCAATTTGCGATGGGAGTGTAGTTCCGCCTCGCTGCGCAAGTCCTGTCGTTCGCACATTCCGCAACTGAAAGTGGCAGTGCTGGCATTTGGTGGTGGTGGTGCCGTGGCTTGAGGAGCCGGTGGCTGCGAGTTTCCAACACCCTCATTTCCCGAGGGCGATGTGGACTTGGCGGCATACATCTCCATCAGATATCGCTGGCTCAGGCCGTACATTAAAGCCGGATGCGGAGATGTTTGCGCCTTCAGTGCATTGGTGTCTACCTGAAGAGGGCTGTAGAATTTGTTACCCGATGGCGGTGCTCCGCCAGATTGAGCTCCACCTCCTCCGGAACCGGCTCCACCAGAAGCTCCTCCAAATAAACCCTTAAATGCCACATTGTAGTCGATGATGCTGCTGTTGTTGTTTGTGGCCGCTGCTGCTGCCGCTGCTGCCGCCAAAGGAGGTAGCAAGGCATTCACATAGAGACTGCCCATGTTGGGCGAGTTGGCTTCCTTGTCCTTGACGCCACCATGCTGACTCTGCATATGACGATCCAGCAGAAACTCCACATGGAAGGTCTCCGGGCAGGAAGGACATCTAAACTGGCGTGCATGTGCGGCCAAATGGAAGTGCATTTCCAGCTCGGAAGAGCAAACTGCTCGGCAGAACATGCACTGTAGCGGATTAGTGGGAGCACTAGAAGTGGCGCCCAAAGTGGGATGGCCGCCCAACTGATGGCGCGTCTTCACATGCACATGGAACTCAGCATCGGAGCGGAAGAGCTCCAGACAGGCGCTGCAGCGGAGAAGCTTGGTTTCCTGACTGTGCGCACATGCCAGATGAAGCTGCATGGCCATTCGACTTTCGCAAAGCTCCGAGCACAAAGAACACTTCAGCAGGGTTAGGACGTGCTCGGACAGTAAATGTTGCTGCAGATCCTCCGATTTGGCAAAACTCTTTCCGCAGCTCGAGCTGCAGTTGAACTCCGAGCCCGTGATAAGGAAGTGACCCACCACATGGCGTTCAAACTCCGATTGCTCCGGCAAACTCATTCCGCAATGCGGACAAACCAGCTGCATGCCCTCGGCTATGTGACTCTTCAGATGGTTCCTAAAGCTCTCGAAATCCGGCAGTCCAGCGTTGCACTGATTGCAGAAAAAGACGCCCGGTGGTGCAGAGGGCGGAGCTAGTGGAGTCTGGGCTTGGGGGTTGGGTGTCATTGGTCGCCGCTTGTTGCTGCTCAAATCTGTGGGCAGATCGTCCTCAGCAGGTCGCGATTCCCGCTCCGGACTTCCCAAATCCGGTTTGATTTTGGGCAAGTCCAAAGCCAGTCGGGGACTGAAAGTGCCAGCGGTGGCCAGGCGATTGAAGTGCTCGTAGTAGGAGTTCGGACTGCTCAATCGGTCCATGTGAGTGCTTCTCATGTGCTGAAAAAGTCCGGCGATATTGCCAAACTTCATGGTGCAGTACTCACAGCTCAGCTGGAAGCCTTCGCCCTCCTGCACTGGAGTCTTCACCGCCTGTGGTTGTGGCTGTTCGTGGACACTCTGCAGATGGGCATTGAGTTGTTCCAGGCTACTAAACTCCGTGACCTTGGGACAGTAGCTGCATCTAAGCAAGGGAGTGGGTGTGGCTGTGGTAGTAGTGCCTCCCACATGATTACTCCTCGATCTCTTGGGGAAATCCAGTCTACTGGGGCTACTATCTGATGCCAAAGCCAAGGCATATCTCCTCTTCTGCAAACTACCATTGCTGGACACCGATGCCGAGGCCGAACCCGTGGACCGAGGACTATAGTTGAGGGCATTCGGATTGCCACCGGCTGCCAGGATGGCTGCGTTCTTCTTGTGCTTTTGCATGTGCGAGGTCAGAGCAGCAGCTGTATTATAGCCCCTGTTGCACATGCTGCACTGGAAGGGCTTCTGTATGTCATGGGTCTTCATGTGGATCTTCAAGTGGTCACTAGAGAAAGATGAAACAGATGAAATTTATTGACTTAGTTAATGGGTCACATATTACACAAGACTCCCCCACTTACCTTCTGGAAAAAGCTGCCTCGCAGTGCGGACACTTGTAGTTCCGCTCGTTGGTATGCAGTTTCTTATGGCGATCTCGGGATCGCTTGTGCTTGAAGAGCTTGGAGCAGTATTCGCATTTGAAAGGCAGGTGTTCAGCGTGGCTCTGTAATGAATATGCACAAATTCGGAAAACCCCATTAGCATGAAGATAATCTGAGCAATTAGCCGTAGGCCCCCACTGGGCTATTTGAAATTCTTAGAAGAGCCCCAGACAACAAGGCAGCGTCAACTGTCCGTCTACCCCAGTTAAAAGTTGCGATGACAACGATGACGACTACGACGACGACTTGGACGACTCCTGGCTTGAATTTATAGATGCGTCAATCTGAATCTGAATCTGCATACCGACTGACTCGACTCGGACTCAGGCCCAGACGAGTAGGTGTTTCACTTGCGACTCGTGGCTTGTGGACAAAATTCATCTAAATGCGCGACGCCGCTTACTGTTTTTTTTTTCTTTCGCAGGTTGGGCTGGAAAAGGGGCAGGTGCTGTGGCTGGGGTTGGGTCTTAAACTACACCCGCAACCGGTTTGCTTTTTGGGTTCTTTTAGCGGCAGCCGGCTTTGAACTTTGAGAGCGGCAAAAAAAAAATTAGCCCATTTGTATGCAGCCCCCCAGTTTGGAAAGCCTTAAAATTGCACAATATATGATGAGTTAGCCGGGTTAGTCGCATCCAGATCCACAGAGAGCGTACCACTTCTCGTGTTGGTTATGGTTTTTTAAACTGTCGCTCCAATCACCATCGCCATCAACATCCCATAAGCTCAAAGACCGAATTCCGAACCGTACCAGCCCATCCAGGCGCTAGGATCAAAGCCGGATCGCAACATGTTAGATCCCGGTGGACGATAAAGATCGCTGCTCGGTAGTCCTCAACAGCAGTTGCAATTGGGTTAACAAGTTGCTGATGTCATGGGCGGTGTTCGCAGTTCAAAAAGCATTTAAGCCGAATTAGAATATACGCTCGAGGGGATCAGGGGGCATGTGGGTGAAGTGCGGTGGCCACAAAGGCTCAAAGCTTCGGGTTGTCTTAGATGTTGTTTTAGAGATTGCCGAAGGAGTGTTAGATAAATGATACAGGTCTGCAATTTTTAAATAATTCACTTGATCCTAATTTGTTTCACTTAGAATTTGGGGTTTCAGAGAACGTACCTTTATTTTACAAATATTTTCAAAAGAAGAAAAGAGCCTTGCGTACATGCTAGATATGAAATTTCCAATTAAACAAACCTTTACATTTAAGATCTATACCACTTTCGCTTTCAATTAACAAATTGAAACCCCAGTTTGGTTTCCATTCACTCGATGGAAATGAAAATCAATGGAACCACCGCAGATTGTCAATCAAAGTCCTGACGCCCCGAGTGCCTAAAGGTGTCCTAAGTATTTAGAAGTCTGTCACCAAAGGGGGCAAATGTCAGTCAAGAGAAAACACCCTGCTCGAAAATAGAATAATCGCCTTAAAAAGATGTCAGGATGGTAATTATGAACTTTTACAGCCACCCACTTGCGGTGGAGAGCAACCCACCCACCCTTCCTAGACTGGAGTTCCTCTGAACTTTGAACCCACTCAATTTGGTAACTCACCTGTACGTGATGCTTCAAGTAGCCGAGACGTGGAAATGTCTTTTCGCAGAACTGGCACTGGTAGGAGCCGTCGCCGCGACTTTTAATCCCCTCTCCTGTCAACTTATCAAACTTGGATGCTGCCCCAGTGGATCCCGCACCTGCGGTAACTCCCATTTTGGCTTCCTTA
Organism: Drosophila mauritiana; assembly: GCF_004382145.1. Lineage (NCBI taxonomy): Eukaryota > Metazoa > Arthropoda > Insecta > Diptera > Drosophilidae > Drosophila > Drosophila mauritiana. The sequence goes on along the minus strand of NC_046668.1, from coordinate 12,869,416 downwards.
TTGATTTTGCGCAGCTTGTTGGCTATTTTCAGCGCCTGTTGATGATGGTAATGATGATGGTGATGGTGATGGAAGTGTGGCAAACGTTTTGGCTTGGGCAAATCATCGCCATCAGCACCACCATTGATCTTGCCCTCAGTCGGATGATCATCCTGACCGGCGGCAATTGGAGCTCCGGTCAAGTGGTGTGAATTGGGCGTCATGGTGCCGTCAGAAATGCTGGGCGAATAACTGGACGATGTGTGGGTGCTGTACATATCTGGAAGGAGCAAATGAAGACACGGATTAGTACCAGGAGAATAGGATCAGTGTCATCTATAAGTAAAACGTCTTACATCGGTAGTGTATCAAAGAGTCAAGAATAGAACAATTATTACATATAGTAGGAGTAAAAAGAATTAGGAAATTATGTTTCAATTTATTATAGAGTTCCACTCCATTAATTGTTTGGTTATTTAAGAAAGTCAACTGGGAACGCAATGTTCCCAATAATGGTCTTTCTATCATGGGAAGCTGTTTTTTTTATGAGAGTAGATTCCGTCTTATCGAGTGGGCGGCTGTGGCTGCATCCTGTTTAGCGGCGCTTTGGGGACCAGGACAGGAAATCAACGTTGACTATCAAATGCTGGACACGGAATTAATTCAATTAGCCGGGCCACATTTGGTGTTGACCAGACGACACCCCATTCCAGTGGACATGGGTATGAGCTGTAAGCGAGTCTCATGCAAACTAATTGCGCTTTGTTCTTGCTGCGGTTTTAATTACAGGCCCCAGCATCCATGAGGGTCACTTGATTCCCCCCGGATTCGGGCTTCTATCACCACGCGCCAAGTGCCGATGTTCACTTTCCGTTTTCGACAACTTTTAATTAAGCCCAATTGCGCATGATCTTCGAGTCTGTATCTCTTTGGATAATGCTCTGGGTCGATGAATCGTGGTTGTTTTTTTACCCCTCCCGATCGGTTGAACTGTGATCTATCTGGTCTAAGTTGCACTCTAATTGGGAAACATCAAGCTGATGCATCAGCCACTTGACTCGCTCATTCGTCTTGATCTTTGGGGTTAAAGAAAGTTGTAAGAGATTTGAACCCATTCGGATTTTATTGAAATGTTGGCTATGGTTAAGTTAAGGGGGTAAGTAAGTCAAGTGTCAAAGCGGTTGAACGGATTGGAGGAGATTGATGAAGATGTTCTAGGATTTATGGTAAGAGTTGATATGAAGACTAATACGAAAATTATACAATTCGTTTAAAAGTTCGTTTTAAAGTAGGGGTTTTCATATTGGGACTTAACTTTGCCAAATTGGTCACGAAAAATCCGTTTCAAAATAGGAAAATAAAAATTACTGACATCATATAAATTGATTGATTTTCCGTCGGCAAATGCACATTGAGTACAAGCTATAAACATTGCTTTTTACACTGTTTGAATTTAAAGCACTCCAACTGTTAGTAGCTTATTAATCCATCAATAACTAAATAATTTTTATTGAATTTGCCTAAATTCTTTTTGAATACCCTTGCTATTTACCGTTATTGGTGATCTCCTTTGTGGCCTGGATCTTTTCAATTAGATTCTCCAAACGCGAACTGGGACCACGATATAACATCTTTAGGGCCATCATATCATGGCATAGTAGTGTCTTATTTAACTTCTAGTTAATTTATTTAATATGATTTGAACTAAATTCGATTAGGTAGGCACTTTAGCTGCACTTTCTCGATAAACACCAAACACTTTTAGTTTAGGCCCTTGCTGCACCAAAGGATCATTATATCTCTATTCTAGCGTTTTTTTTTTCTTTCAAAGCGCGAGGCGCGAGACGAAGGACGTCCAATTGCCGCGAGCACCAAAATGTGACTAAAATCAGAGCCGCAGAGCCAAAGGCCGAGTGCCAAAGAGCCCAACGGAGAAAGACAGAGAGAGGGAGAGAGAGTGTGTGTGGAAGGAGACGGAAGGAGAGGGCGACAACTAGGCGAACTGGTTTTTTCGCCTCTGTGTGCGTGCCTTTTGGGATTCTCGGCCAACAAATGAGAAGCAACACACAGCGAACGTAATTTAAATGGCGCCCCCACCCCACCCCCACTAATACACACACACGCGCGCACGCACACGGGCGAGAGTGAGAAAGCTTCGTGTGTATATAAGCACCACACACTGATATCCCGAAGTAAAAGCCGAAGATGTTGCGTTCGTGGGCGAGAGCGAGATGGCGCCACATGGAGTGCGCAAAAGAGAGAGGGCGAATTCGTTTGTGTTGGTGTTGGTGCCCCCATCGAACACATAGACGCTATATAGTAACACATATACAAATAACCAGAGGCTGGCGAAGGGCGGAGCATGGGATCCAATGGGTCGACGCGGCCAGAGGGTCCCCTGATGGGTCAAAGGAGGGGGGTTGCGGACGGAAGCGGGATGGCAAATGCCTTTTATACTTTATTTATGTGCACATAAAAATTTAATTTACCCAAAACGTCAGGTGATGATGTGGTATTTCACTACTTTTGGTTCGTTTTCCCCTTTTTTGTGGTTTTTGTTTTTATTTTTTTTTTGGCGAGATTTGACTTTGATGAAGGAATTAGCTTTTTTGGGTTAATTACTTGCTATGGGAATAAAAAAGTTGTCCAAAAACTTTTGATATTCAATACAGTAATACAGTAGTGATTAAAGTATAACTTTTCCCAAAGTAAATAAATAGAGTTGATGTTTGGAAGTTTATTAGAATAAATAATAATAATTAGTAATAATGACCAACAGTGCGGGGGAAACACGTACACGTACGTCACCGATCAATTATGCTTGTGGTTACGTAGGGTGTGGCAATGTTCTTACCAGCGAAGGCTGGGCACTAGAATCTGCATACTTGATCTCAACTTCCTATAATTTTTAGTCCTTAAGATCACGAAGTTCATACGTACAGGCAGGTGGAAATGATCAGATCAACTTGAATAGTGATTCTTATGAATGTTAGATACATTTAAGCGTATTCAGTATACCTCTTTAGTCTACGAGTTTAATTTTAATCTTTAATTCAACCAACCTTTTCCAAACTTTTTGACTTGCACAAATGTGGTAATTTGTATACATTTCCATAAAAGTCCAGGCAAACCCTGAAGTGTGTAAATGTCAATTGGGTCTCGTTGCTCATATCAACACCATATGAACATGACCGCAAATAAACACTACACAGGCAATAGAAAAAGTACAAAGTTAAATTGACGCCAGAAACGAGATGATAAAAACGAAAGCCAAGCGGCAAAAACACGTTAAAGCCATTAGCGCGAACCCGTCAATGTGGCAAGCGAATTGTTGCGAAAAGCAATTGTGATGCCGGAGAATATAGCAGGACACCGCATCCGGTGGCCAGGACGAGGACTACACACAATGCACTCACTGAAAGCCAAATTAATTATGCATACGGCGGCGGCAGTGACAGCGAGCTGGAAAAACGTCAGCAAAGTGCAGCAAATAAAAGCTGAATTCGTGCTAACTGTCAACAGCAGAAGTTCACTTAGGGAAAAATACGTATGCCTTGCGACCATCTAGATTCCTATCTATGTTTAAAAGTATTTAAGAAGTATAAAAATTCCCCGCAAAATAGAAATCCAACAACATAGTTTCAGTATTTTTAAAATGGTAAACATTCGATTGACTAGCTCTGCAGATAAATCTTGGTAGCCAAAATATAAACCTCTTCAATGAAAATGGAATTTTGGCTTTCATTAATATTTTGTCGTAAAAATTAGACTAGATATTATAATGCTTTTTTAATGTGTATCTATCTTAAGCTCCGCACTTTGCACCTGTCCGCTCCATTCTTTTACCCCAAATCCTTTGTCAGTTGCCGTAAAACTATTAAAGCAATTAAGAAATCACTTTTCACTATTTTAGCCCCACTCTAACTTTTGTTTTTCCTTTTTTACTAAGTTTTTTTTTTACAATTTTCCTTATACCTTAACTCCTATTGGTGGCTGGCTGAGTTGGCCAATCGCAGCGCTCTCTGCCGGCGCATGCGTTGCTGTTACATCTTTTGCACAACGAAACAACAAAAAAAAAAAAAAACAAAAACAACAAGAGCCAGTACATGAGCGGCACATGTAGAAAGAGATGGCTATCGATGGAGCTGTCGATTCGGGTCTCTCGGCTTTTAACAGTTAACTCTCGATTTGCTAATTGACGTCGCCAGGTTCGTCGTTTGAGTCTTTGGTTTGAGGTTGGGCAATTGTTCGTGGTACATTCAGGTTGTTAATGATTGCATTTCTGGGACTTTTCAATATAAATTTTTAATTCTTTTAAGTTGGTTTTGCTGTAAAATATTTACATAATGATGAAAAGATGAATTTTCGTTGTTACGAATAATATTAAATAATTTGTCTTATATTTAATCACTAAATCTGAAATGAATTCATAAAATAAACTTAAGTTCTTGGAAACTCACTTCTTTATGTAGTTATATTTTGGCGAAGCCTAAACAGTTCAATAATTATGGTAATACATTAATCAAAGTAATTTATTTTGTATTATTTACCGTACGCCATTTGCTTAATAGAGCTCAACTGTCAATTCCTCAAAGCTAATCACTTTGTTGTCCTAAAACCCTTTTCGAACATCATTGTCCCATTATAGCGGTGTTCAATTACAAATACTTCCAATTAACCTAATAACGGGCACCAGAATGCTTTAACCTTTGACCTCCCTCAAACGAAACTTTGTCGCAAGTCAAAAGTCGGAAAAAACCCACAAAACGAATTTATCAACGGCAATCCTAAGATCAAATTGCAATTAAATTTAATTTTTCGCTTTCTACATATTTAATGACAGAAGAACACAAGCAAAAGTTTTCCGTGCGACAACAATTTTCGTAATTGTAAGAGGAAATCCGGATTTTCCATTTTAAATTCTAATTGCCCTTAGATGTTATTTATGTCCAGGCACATTTTCCACAATTTCCCATTTGGCCGTTGAAAAATCAACTTTCAACTGAAAAATGTTAAAAGTTACCCATCCCCACGCCGCTCGACATTGAGCCACTTTAGTCCTCCATCTCCGGTGTTAATTACGTTTGAGTGACAGTTTTGTGACAGGCCACGACAAGTGGGTAGGATGGTTGGGATTTTTGGGTGGTGGTGCGGTAGTTGGGCGGTGGTGGGTGAAAGGGTGTCGGCACAGGTAAATTGTGTCGCCCAGCCTGGCTGCCCGATCCTTTTCCTGTGCATTTTAAATGCGCGGCTAATGCAAAGTCGGCCCGAACTTTTCACCGAGATTTTCAGATTTGCAGTTGGTCAGCAGCAGGACCTCATGTGTCACTCGTGTCGTCCTTGATATGTGTGTGTGTGTGTGTTTGCCGGCAGCCAAAGGGTTTCGCCAGCGCCCTCATGCATAATAGATAAATTATAAAAATATATGCCCTGCTTGGGAGTTGGGTAGGTGGAAATGGAGAGGCCTGTCAGCATGTCATCCATTGTCCTGCCGCCAGCCAAAGTGTCCTTTTGTTTCAGCGCATTTTAAATTAGCCATTCTCGGAAAAAGTCACTCAAATTGTCACTTTGATGTCCTGACAGCGGCCCAGACCCCACATCCAAAAAAACCAAAAACCATCATTGGTCCTATGTCCGAGTTCTATGTGTCTCCACAGATTTCCATCTTTCCGTGATCTTATTCCGGCGCTAACGGCGCAATTAATCAGTCGCTTGAGGACACATTTAATTAGAGCCGCAATCATTTGGTGGTCAAGATTGGGTCCAAAAAAAGGTTTACTCATGTCAGAAGATAATTTTTAATGAACGCTGACATTATTTGTGGACTTATGGTAGATGGTATGATTGAAATTTTAAATGAAAGACCAACAAAATGATTAGAAATTGTGCAAACATATTAATGTTATTGGCTCTTCACCTACTTTCGCAACTTCTGCGAAGAGTCGCATCCTTCGTGGTGGCCACTCTACTCATCTCAGCTCTTCTTTCACCTGGAACCCAACTGCGTTACCCTCCCCGCATTAGAGACAACTCTTAGACATATTTACCAAACAAACAATTATCCTCGTAATCTGATTTCGATGATGACCCCTCTTTGGCATATTGTCAAGTCATGCCCGCTCAATGGTCCATAATGATGATCCCTTCGAATTGCATCACACACGTATCTCGATCTCCAAGTTACTCAATGAAAAATGAAGTTCCTCCTCAATGGTGGACAAGGAGCGCCGAGGATTTGTCTCAATTGGGATCGAGGCGCTGACACAAATCAATCAGACGGTGCAGTCAGCAGGTAGAAGTGATCGGGGATCAGTCTGGGCCAGGGATCTTGATCGACTGTCAAGGGGTAATGATGGGTCTGGCGACGTGTCGAGGGCGTCCTGCGGTGGCTAAATCCGTTTTTTTGAAAAGGGTTTCTCAAATCGATTTCGATGACGCTCTGCCCAACCGACCGTAATTGACTTTCGCACCTGTTTTGTGGACGCACTAGCTCTCACTCTCTCTCTTTCTCCAAGGAATGAAAACCCATTGAACCGCAGAAATGTGGGGATAGTGGGGAAATGTGCGGTGCGGTGGCACGTGCTACCCAGTTTTGTGGCTTTAACTGGGAGCCAGAACAATGCCCCACAGCTGCCACTCCTCAACGGTCTTTGACCAACAAGCCATCAAAATCGCACGCGTGCCAGCCGCCATAAACTTGGAGGGTCTGAGACGGCGTCCAGAAAATTGAAATGCATTGCAGTGCCGTCGGACGGGGGGAACGGTGGAAGTGGAAGTAAGTGAAGTGAAGTCCAGAAACCAGATTAACATGTCCGATTGCCACATCCGAGGTCTTTTGTACTTGCTCCGATTCCGGTCGCTGATATCTACAACGCTGGAGTTCTTCAACTCCACTCGGAAAACGGAAACTAGAACTTCACGGCGATTCAAGTGGCATGATAACGGGGTTCACTCGGAATTGGGTTTACGACACTTTTTTTTTCTGCTACTGGCTTGTGTTTGGCCCCGCTGATGGAGATAATAATCATAAAATAATTTTATTGCAAAGGTAGTTGCTGCCTCACTTTTGGCATTTAACTAATAAGTGGGGGGAAATTGTGGCGGAACGATGATGAAGGATGCTGAGGGTGAGGACAGCTGATGGGGTCCAGCTGGAGGTCATTGTCAATGAATTATTAACGAAATTAATCTAAGGGACAAGGAAGGTAGGGTAGGATGAAATATTTGGGGGTCCTACATAAAATATAGTTATCAAGAGATGATAACAACTTTAATAGAAACCTTTGTTAGCTAATAAGTTAAACTGTTAAAAGCTGATGGCAGTTATCAACTGAGCTGCAAATAACTCCTTCACTCAACTACTAATTGGATACTTAACTCGTACGTTATTATCCAAATTTTCAACCCAATTCTCCGGACACCAAAATCCCCAGACAAACAAATGGGGTGGCTCTGAACACCACCAAGATTTATATGCATGTTACCTGCTGAGTCTGCTTGCCCATAACAATATGTCTATATTAAATCCTTTAAGATCAAATAACCAAAGCAGCAGCCATTCCGCATGTGAAACATTTCAACGCGTATTTCATTTAAATTACCCCAAATTTATCCCCGAAAAACGAGACGAGCCAAATATATTCAGAGTATTTCAGTGTGTGTGTGATGGGAGAAGGGCGGAAAGCCGGAGCTGAAAGGGTTCCCCTGGGATTTTCGTACGCGGAATTGCGCCTTGGAGTCGCATAAGGACGAGGAGCAACCCAGAACTATGCACATGGGAGCCACCAAAAAAAAAGAAGCAAGGAGCTATGTGGGTGGTAAAAATGCGATACACGAACGCTTGGCTGCTTTTATTTTTGCATCGTAAAAGGAAATGAAAACGTCTTTCGCGGAAAGTTTGCTTTTCCAGTGCGGCCGACACCGCGCGGGAATGGGTCCAAAAAACTTGGCGAAAGGCGGACGAACCACCAAAGGCGCATAAATCATCCAAGGTGGCAATAGCAGCAGCAACTTGGGCGTGTCATAACTTCGGAGCCAGAAACCCAGTTGGCCATGGCCCGTGGGATCGAAAACAATGAGGATGGAGCCGGCGAAAGTTGGTACAAAAAAAAATTGCCAAGAGTCCTGGCCAATGCGCCTATGGTGGTAAAAAAAAGCGTAGAATGCGGCAACGTCCTGCAACTGACACTGCAGTCCGAGCTTCGCCGAGCGCCAGGATGCAGGACCAACTTTTTTCGCCTTGTTTCCGCTTGTTTAGCTGCGGTGTCAGGGCGGTTTTACACCTGAGATTGCGATTACTTTGTCCGGACAGGCGGGCAAGTTGGGTTAAAGTTTTCGAGATCCCTATACCCTAAGGTGAGTGGGTGCCTGCATTCCGTGGAATGGCTTTAAAAACTAGGTACATTAAAGGGCATGAGCTTAGTTTGGAATGTACTCATAAGATATACTCAAATAGTATTGTTAAATCGAATCATTATGGAACATTATCTCGTATTTCTCATCTATGCTGCCCTTTTTTTATAAGCATGCCAACAAATATAGCTAATCAACTAAACAGCGCACACATCTAAGTAATTTAGTACCTAAATAAAAGATATATGATAAATACAATGAAGCCAAAAATCTTTTGAAGAGTGTGTGAATGTTACCGCCTCCTTTTTTTTGGGAGGCTCCTCCCCCGGAGAGCCGCGTAAAGCAGCGAAAACTTTCTAATGACTTGTCGGCGGTGTAAGGAACTTTATTTGTGGACATTTTGCAGGTCCGGAGCTGTAATTAAAACGCATTAGATTTATACTTAGGATAGCCCGGTGACCCAGTTACGCGACGGTGGCTGGATCTTCGTGAGGGCGGTATGCCCTAAAGAGCCGGAGAATTCTCTACGTGATCGCATTGATCCGTAGTCGTTTTCTGGCCCTTTTGAGTGCCACACACTAAGCTGGCGAAGAGGTTCATTAACCGTGGCGATGTCATCTCGCCGGGTTAACCAGTTTTCCCCAAACACAGATTTCTATCTCCGTGTGCGGTGCGTAAAGCAATTTGCGCTGATGATGAGACGACTTCTTGGGAAAGCAACGGTTCAAGTGCTGTGAGAATTCGCCACTTTAAGCAATCCCCAAGACTCAGCCGTCTCGACTCCACTCGACCCACGAAAGAAACTGACATCCCAAGCTCCAAAAACCTTTGACCAAAGCAATTATTTATGGCCTCGAGACGCGAGGAAGGGGATAACTCTGTGTTTGTCTTGTAAGACAAATGTGTAATTAATTGCGTCGCATCAAAAGGAAGCTCTAAAACTATTTGCATACGAGCATGGCAAATTGTCTTCGCTGTCTCATCTTGAACTACACGTGCAATTAATAAATCAAAAGGGACAGCCTAAGCCCAGCGTGTCCTTTCGTCCTTCCGAGCGGAAGTCTCGGGCCAGGCCAAGACAAACAAATGAAGTGACTGGAACCGAAAAACTTTGCCAACTTAAGGTATTCTTTTCTGCAAGTGCCAGGATTCCCAGTTCGGTGGGCCAAGAGACGGGTTTTCCACTGCAACTAATTGCATTTCATTGCATACATTTAGGTTGCCCCACCGAATCCTTTGGATCCTTGCTCTCACTTGCAGCCGCAATCACTTCGCACACACAACGTAAAACGTTTCAAAATTGTGCTCAAATAGCCAGTGAGATTTCCTTGGAGCTGCCAAATGGGTTGAGGTGGAAAGCCAACCACAAGTGCCTCGAGTCCTTAAAGGGGGAGGGCAAGAGGAGTCAAGGATATCAGGAAGGATGCGCTGGCCAAGTGTTGAGTGCTAGCTTTGCTTGCACTGGGAGAACATAAGAGTGACTTTGCAACAGATTTGGTTGTTGGAAAACTTTTCAAGTTGTATGGTAAAGAAACTTATAATAGTAATACTTATAACCTTCGATCAGTTTTACTTAATCTTAGTTTTAATTATCCTTATATATTGCTATTTTATGTTATTTTCTTAAAGTGTAGAGGAAGGATAAGACAGACAAGTTAGCAGCCGGGCAAATTTAGCTCCGGAGCAGGAGGCAAGTAGTGAAGTCAAGTGAAGACTGAGTTGTGTGCATGAATGAATGAATGAAAGGGGGCGGCAATGGGCAGCCCGTTCAGAATGCTGCCGCCGGCAAGGACGTTGTTCGTGGCAGGAAGAGCAAAAAGCACAAGAAGGAAGTTGTGAAAAAATAGCAGTCGCCACAAAACGAAACAAATAACACAGAAAAAGCATTCGGAATGGCACTGGAGAGAAATGTGGCCAAGTGTGAGGGAATGGTAGATGGTTCACAGGATGGTTGGATGGCTGGATGGTTGAATGGTTGCGGGGGGTATGGCGGTGAGGTCATGTCGTGGCCGTAGCTTATGATGCTGCCGGGTCTCCATTTCTGGCATCTCTGTCTGTCTCTCAGTCTCTTCGACAGCTCGTAAATGGCAGCCAGGATATGGGAAAGCGATGGCACAAGGGGGAACTGGGAGGGAGTAGGAGGATACTCTGGTCCCAACTTGACTCCGAATGCTGGCCCGAGTTCAGCTTGGTGTTGATTGCTGTTTGGGGTTTTTAAAACGTAGTTAGGCTGCCCGGCAGCCACAGGACCGCAGCATATGGAAACGACACCCGCGGCACAGGTGTAGAGCACCCTGGAGTGTCATCCCGGCAGCCAGGATAACACCCCCAACGCCAATTTCAATGGTTATGGCTCCAGCACGCATGCTGTGTATTGTCGGGACTAGAAATGTGGCAACACACACACATGGGTTTGTGACACCAAGCGCTTACCTGAGTAAAAGCTGTCCAGGCTCTGCAACTCCTCATCGTCGTAGTCCTCATCTCCGCTGAGACTGAGTAGCTCGTCGTCCAGCTCTAGATCCTCCGGCTCCTCCGCATCCACCGCATCTTCTTCGTGGCCTGCAGTGAAAAGGAAAAGCTTATTTTAGCCTGGATTGCGAAGGGGCAAATGCAGTTGGGACTTGACCTCGACGTCTTGGATGGAAATAGCTTGGTGGCAAAACGGGCAGGAGCAGCAGGATGCCCTTTCCGGATCCCCAAGTGCAAGGAATTTTGATTATGCTAAGCCCCAGGGTGCCATAATTCCATACCCCCTCCGGCAAGTAAGCCCCGATGTACTGCTTCTTCCCCCCAATCACTAGAAGTTAAGAGCAAGGAAGAGTACCAATCCAAACTGCGCATGTTCCCCGTAAGAGTTGCCAAAAGAGAGTCTTCTCTCTGGAAGAGAACTCCTTGTTTTGGTCTCTCATTTCGAAGGAACAGCTGTTGGCAGCACGTGCTGCGAATCTTGGGCAGCAGGAAGTGTAATTGGGGAGCAGGGGGAAAAGTTTGTCTACAGTGCCACACAAGTTGGCATTACTCATACGCAACGTTTGACGTGCCTCCTGGTGGGGTAGTGTGGGGCGCCCAATGTCTCACGTGAGTGAGTGTCTGACTTGGGTCTTGGCAAGTAAGCCAAGCTGCAGATCCTGAGGGATATGCTAATGGGGTTGCGTTACCTGGAGGACAGTGGGAATAGTGTATTGGTGAATATGAAAAGGATAGATGAAATGTCAAGCCATTAATTGGAAAATAAATAAAATTGTGTTATTACGACATAGAAACCAAAGTCTTGAGAAGTGTGACTGAAACTATTCATGATAGATATGATAAATTATAACCTTTCACCGCAAAGTTGCTTATAACTTTTGGAAAGTCGATGGACAGTGGCCCAATATTTCTAACTTTTCACTCCACCTACAAATTCCAATCTTTCTCAGGCCTCATAAAACCCAAACTGATGTGAAACCCTTCGACATGAACTCATCAAGCCATCGGCCATCAGGCTTTCACAGCACTAGCTACTTTCGCGTTTTTGGCTTTTACTAGTTTCTAATGACAAAATGAAATTTCGCGAGCACTGTAGCGCTGCTCCCCCCCCCCCAAAAAAAAAGAAAGAGTGAGATAGTGGGTGAGTGAGAGGGTTGATGCTGTGGCGATGGGTTCTGCAACATTCTAAGCGCTTGAGAATTTCCTTGATGGCTCGTCGTTTCGGCGACGTTTCGATGATGTGGTTCTGTGGCTGTGGATCTGCTTTTATGCCACTTTGCATGCCAGCACATAAAGCACACAGAATGTGTGAGAGGATAGCGGAAAAGGACGAAAGCGGAGGTTGGCAGGACTCTAAGCTGCCAGTGAAGCTGGGCTGGACCGCCACACGTCCAATAATCCTTGTCCTGCAGCTGGGGAATACTTCATCAGCGGAAACAAAATTTTACGAATTTCTCTCTGCGATTCCATGTGTGTGTGTGTATGTGTATTTTTGGAACGAGTATGTAATGTTGTGTGAGTTGCACGTGCTGGCTGACTGGCTCCATCTGGCGGACGGACCCTGGACCCAGCAACAGCACGGGACAAGTTTTTAACATGCCAAAAACGCATCTCGCGCCTGGTTGATTTCTCCTCGGCAACCGATGCGCCATGCACTGCGAGAAAATTGTGGTAAGTCGAGAAATAAAGCTGGCTTGTTGAATATAAGATTCTTAACGAAACAATGACGTCTGGTAGTAAGCCAATATATACGATGAGACTTCGAAATTTTTACTCATCTTACTTTCTTTATTATGAATCTTCCACCCATTTTCTCAAAGTGTATATGCAGAAATGACGACGACTTTGACTCCCATTCCCTTTTCCCTCTGTATCTCCGTCTCTCTGATGATGCCTGATGATTATTCAACATTCGCTCTGTTGGGAGTCATATGCCACGCCCCCAGCCTTTTGCTGCCCACATGCATCTCCGGTCGCTGCTCTGCTTTTTCGACTTCGCCTGACGCAAAATTGGCTTTCGTCGAATTGTTGCTTTGAGTTTTGCAAATTTTTCGACACTACACCAATGGTGGGGCGGTGATGCAGGGGGCGTGGCAGCTAGGGATCCCAGGGAGAAGTGGCGAGAAGGTTCTGCAATGCATTCATCATCATCATCATCATCGCCATCGTCAGCCATCGACTGGTGTTGCCTGGCTAATTTTATGACTCTCTCGCATCTTTCGCGAATCATGTTAATGAACCAGCTATTCGTGCGAGTATGTGTGTGTGTGCCAGGATATCTCCACACGTGTGCCTTTGTGTGAGTGTGTGTGTGGTTGGCGACCATAAATCGAACGAAATTTGCATATCCGACTAGCGCCATCTTGCGGCCATTTTTACGACTTTCGGGGCTTTGTGGTGCAGCTGCTGATTATTGTGAAGTTGTTCGGCCACGCCCACCCACACGGTTCCGCCTCCTTACACACACAACCACACCATGCATGCTGCTGGCACTTTGGGAGCCGCTGCAAGCTGCACTCGCTCAGATTTCCCAAAGCGCCGCCGCCTACGAGAACAACAACAACGAAATAAGCGGACAAAGTCCAGAAGAGTACTATCCTATCAGGGGCGTAGTTGGGGATTTCCCCAGGGAGGGGGTTGCTTAAATCGTATTACGATATGACCAACTGATGTGGCCTATGGTCTTAATGGGGTAGTTACAACTTTTAAAGAAATGTTCAGAATATTATATTTGGGTACCTTATTTATCTAACAGTTCCTAAACTCCTTAAAAGTAAATTCCCAAAAAAATACATTAATTCCAATGTTTGATTAATTATTTTAAGCCAACAACTTTCCATTTTCCAATGTATGAAAACCCCTCCAAAGGTTACAAATTACAATTTTCTGTTTATAATTCCCAACTCGTGATTTGTGGTACTCTGGGAGCCGAATCGCTTTTATTTGAGTGTACCCCCCCCGGCCAACTCCCGCCACCACTGTCAACAACAACAACAATATCGCCGTGGTGGGACAAAAGAATGGTACAAAGGGGAAAGGAGTGCGGAGAATGGTAGATGGGAGTCCAACTCGGACTGCGCCAATCCCGTGGGAAAAAGACTGAAGCGGGCGCTCCGCTCCGCTCAGCTCAGCTCCACTGCGAAGTGGGACCACCTACCGTGTGGTGGCTCTTAATTCGATTCGTTTGCTCCCTCCACTCCACAGACCCCAATCCCGAGCTGCCGCCACCACCCCCTTTTCCTTGGTGAAACCCAGTGCTCCTTTGCCTTGGCTTCGTTTGCCATCGTCGTCGCCGGGGATCCTTGGGGAATTGTTGCGCAAATGCTTTTTGTGTGTTTCTGTTTGAAAATTATTGCAAAAAAGGCGAAATAATAAAGGCAACCGTCGACGTGCATGTGATCGAACCGAAGTGCCGGGACGGCGGGGAGGTGAGTGGAGTTGAGGGGAGGAGCGTGGGGGTCTGTGGTCAGGGGCGTGGTGGGGCAGGGTGAAGTGCCTACGGGAAAGTGGGACTCGGATATGTCTCTGATGCAATTATGAAGTGATAAATGAATTATGTATGCACGGGGAATTGGCCCGAATTGGTCATGGTCATCGTCATCACCATTTCCATGGCTGCAATTTGTATATTTATCGATCGCCCACCGCAATCGATTAAAGGTACAGTACTCCCTGAGCTTTACAATCAAAGCTATGTCGGGAAAATTAAGGATTGTAACGAATTTAACGCACTCTTTCGTCTGATATTTAAAAATCTTTTACAAGTCTTCGCAAGTGTGTGTACTGAGCACAGGTTATGAATTGATTGATGATAAAAACAAGCACATACATTTCGATATCTTTGGAGAAAACTTCGAAAAAAGTAACATGCACATTTATTATACTAATAATAATATTAATAATAATATTAATAATAATATATCTCTTCACACCTGGCGACATTTCCGTGTGTGTGTAGGAATTTGGAAAGTGAAGCAGAAGGCGGGTGAAAGAGTCAGAGCGACAAAGACGATAATTCACTTTTGTTTCATTTTTCAATACGCAGGGGAATAATAATGGCAAAATGAGCAACTTCGCTATGCAACAAGAAGCTGTCTCCCGCTTTCTGCTTAGGTCTCAAGATGTTCCCCAATGAACATACCAATAAACACGCTGGCAAAAGTTAGAAACACACACATACATACACACACGAGTGGAAGAGGGACGGCGACACCTTGGATCCTTCGGGGAGCAGGCGTCCCCACTCTTTGTTGTCTACTGTACTTCGTCTCGCCCGCTTATATGGCAATGTATAATTTTTATTCGCACCAAGGTTGCTCCCCACGGAAATGTCGTCGTCGAGGCATCTTCTCATGAAGCTCCTCCCACCTAACTCCCCTTTCATCCGACGTCAGCCGAAAATATTGCAACATAAAACTTTACACAAATATAATCTATAAGCAGCAGAATTCATATTAGAATCGGGCGAGTGCACGAGGAAGGGAACTTTATAGACAACACACACGTGTTTAAATGGCTGAGTGTGGGTGTGAGTGCAAGGATGTGCGTGAGACATTTTGGCGGGCGCACAGTGGTTTGGGTGTATGCCAGAAAGTAGATGTTTAGGTGATTGATAAATTTTATAAAACATAATTTCTAGGCAGTGTGATTGGTGTAAGAAGTTCACCACTTATAATAACTTTTGTCACTAAAAATGGTAGCAAATACCATTAATTATAAACTATTACTATTGGAATGGAAATCCTTAACAAGGAGTTGACGCTGCTTGTATGTACTTTCCCCAATTGTGCGATATATTTGTTCAATCATTAACCTACTTTCGCACACGCTTGCCCCACGGTTTGGAGTACCCTCAAGTTGGGCCACCGTGGTGCTGGTGATGCGCACAAAAGGGCCAATTCATTCTCGCCGGGTTTCTCGTTGGCAACCAGCGTCGCAGGAGCAGCAACAACGGGCGCACAAGTGCGGCGGGAACAGCACGGAGCAGAAAGACAATTTTCGGATCCCCAAACTTATCACAGCCTCTCGATTTCCCCTTAGAACATTATACAACCCACCAGAGGGCCTCGCAGGACGAGCGGCGCTCCACGAGCTCCAAAAGCAGCAGCAACAGCAGCAGTAAACGGACGCAGTGCAGCAGCGTGTACTTGTCATATAATATGCGCGTGCGAGCGAAAGGGATGGCGAGTGCAGGAGGCGCGCTCTGGTGATAAAGTTTGGTCCTCCGTAGTGCCGTTAGTCCCGAAGAGTTCGCAGTGAGGTTAAAGCCTTACACACACCAAAACCGGGAACACACACACACACATACTGAGAGGGGCTGGTGCTCCCAGGTAGCCGGCAACTACAATCCAGGGCACCCAGACCTTCCGAATCGCATCCGCATGCCAAATACAGTCCCACTTTAGTAACTCGAACGCGATCAAAGTGGAGTCTCTGTTGCTAACTTCAAAATTGGTTCCTAACTAGAATCTACTACATTTTTAAATTAGTGAGACCATACATCTCCGAACTTAAGCAAAAAAGGAGTGTTGCATACTTTTGGACAGCTTTGTAAGTTTATGTGAAACCTACTATATTGATGCAACTGTATTTCAAAAATTTCAATATTTTTTTCATTATTTCAAATAGTTAAAAGTTGTTTTAAAATTATAGTGAGATTTAGCGATGTACGACTGTATAGGGGACGCTGGGCACTGGGCGCCCGACTAGGTTCTAGTTGATGATGATGTTCTCCATGCCGTCGTCTTGACTCGCGGGAATTCACCGCCCGGCCTGGCCAGAAACACACAGAAAAGAGCAACAAATAATGAACCGACACGTCTCGGTGTGTGTGTGTGTGTGTTACTGCTTATGGGTGTGTGGGTACTACCCATACACTGGCATGTGTGTTTACGTTCCATTTAAAACATGGAGCTTGTTTTATTATTGTCAGACAGCAGCGGCCATAACGGCCAGCCAGCGCTTTGGTCATTGGAATCGATGGCTTTACACCCAAGTGCCATAATCCAATGACGCACAGGAATACCGAATACATGGGGCATACGCTCACAGCTACATATTGCGATACGGATGTATGTATGGGGCCTCATGGAGACATCAAAGTTGATGTGACCAGGCAGCGACTCCAATGGGGATAGCCCACAGATACAGGGTGTGTGTGCACTGTTGATCCAAAATATGTAAGGTAAAATGCTGTCTACTTTTTAGCGAGAATGTTAAAAAACCTTTTTTATAAATTTCCGAATTGTGTGTTCTTGAATCTCTAATTGATTTATAATTTTTTTTAAATTATTTTTAATTATGCGTCCCATATACTATAGGTCTTATTCAGTAAAGGGTATTTTTTCCATAGTAATTATTCCAAAATACCACACAGCACCCTGTTTGAGCCCTTCAATGTGATTAACCTTATCCAATTTCCAGGAGCATTCCACACTTTTAAACCGTCATTGTAAAGACACCGAAATAGACCAAAACCTGTGGGGCAAGGACTCACGTGTCCACTGGCCAGTGCCCAGTGACCAGGGGGAGCCAGAAGATGCGGATGTGGACCTGAGATGGTACAACTCCGACCACAACAACGTGCAAGAGCAAAAACCTTACATTTGCTATTTATGAGACTGTCGAGAGTTATTAGCCGGACATGTGAACGACTCAGGGGAAAGCCCAAGACGACGGCGATGGACTTGAGGCAATGCCAGAGGATGCTGGTTAGTTTACATACGTGTGTGAGCTATATCCTTGTGTACACATACATACATATGTACGTACGCCAGATATACATGGATATATCTTTCGGCTAGAGGCAATAAAATATGCAAATTGAAGTCAAACTTACCAGAGGACTTGCAGTGTCCGTTGGCATTGGCAGCAGCATCAGATGCAACAACCTCATCCCGTGGGTGTTGTAGTTCTTCTGATCCTTCTTCTGCTTCTTCTTCTTTTGCCACTGCAGCTGGGGCCGCTGGCTCATCAGCTGTTGGCCAGCTTTGTTGCTGTGATTCATTGGGCTCGAGCTGGGGCCGCTCGCCACCCCCTCCCTCGGGCGCCACCTCATCGGCCACCTCCTCTTCCTCGTCCTCGCCCTCATTATCCTCGTTGTCCTCGTCGCCACTGAGCAGCTCCTCCTTGGGCTCCAGCAGTCCAGTGTTCTCCTCATCCTCCTTCTCGCCAACTGCAAAGAATGCGTATATGTATATTATAAGAAAATTGTACCCAATAATGAAGTGTACTGAGTTCAGTTTCTTCAACAATGCTTCATGCAGTATGGTAGTTGTGGTGAAATGTGTTGCTTGTTGATCAGATTTTCGATTGGTCCATCGAATGAAATGCAGAACAAATGATTAGCTCGTTGCTCATATAAATTAAAGCTAATCAATTGATAACACTTCGAACACTCGCACAAATTGCTATGTGTCGGATGTGGGCTCAGACATCGGGTGCTATGCCACCGGCTCATGCAGATTATGCCAAAGCACTCCCCGGGCGGCCATCGGGCCAAAAATTCTATTTACACGCTCCGTGTTTTATTGTTCCCCTTACCTTGCCAATAGCTCAAAACTCAGACTCCTTGGATGGCCAGTCTGGGATGGCTGGGATGGCTATTCCGGCAAAGCCGCCACCTGATCGATGGCCTCTGCCGGGTGCCTTGTGGGTGTCGTTGTGTCTCCCCCTCTCCTCCTTTCACCGCCCAAAAAAAAACCATAAAACGAGTGCTCTCTGCCTCAAAAGTAATTGCAAGGGTGCAACAACGGAAACGGAAACAGCTCCGCCAGAAGAACAACTCCGGAAAATGGAAATGTGTAACATGTGTAATTGCGCAATTAAATTGAATTTTTCATACATTTCTCCAGTTGCCAGTGATGGCCAGGAGTGGGCAAGATGGATGTCGTGGTGTTTGAGGGATTCTCCTGGATTATGGACCAGCCACAGGTGAGAAAAGCATTTATACGCGCTTGGTTTGGGATAAAATTCGGACTTCTGAGTTTAAATTACGTTTGAAAGGAATTTTTAATTATCTGCACTGAATTATGTTTTATCATTAAGTTATTCAATTCTCTATACTTTCTAATAACTTCGATATATTATTATAAATATCGATATTTTCGATATATTATTATGACTGAATATACCATAAAATATTAAAATTTGTATGCAAAATTCTCAAGTAAGAGTCGGCATGCATTTGGTGTGCAAGGACACACAACTTCCTTCCTTTTTTGTAATCTGGAAAAGAAAGAGGTATTTCTGGGCGGCGACTGGAGTCCGAAGGCTGCGCGTGACCATTTCGTATTGGTGACCGCGAGGAAGGTAAGGACTTAAAATATATGGCCGAAAGGACATGTCGGAATCACACCGCAAGGAATCGCCATGGAAATGAACATTATGCATGGGTATGGTCACCATGATGGGCGGGGGCTTCGATGGCTGTTGGGCGGGGGGTTAAGAACATTTGGTTATTATTTCCATATAAAGAAGCTGAAGCAGAATGCTGCAGCCACTTGGAGGCGAGGTGGTGCGGTGGGTTTGGGTGCTCAATGGATGGGGGATGGGCGGTGGATGTGGGGCAACTGTGTGCCGTTTGCGGCGGAAGTGCCGCGTATTTTAAAATAAATGCGCGTGGTGGCTGTCGGGTGGAGAAGGGTGGGGAAATATCTGGGCGAACGGGGTGAGAACCAGTTATGGTCGTTAAAATTGTCGAAGCACCGCAACAACAACAGCAGCAGCAACAACACAAGCAGCAAGTCAAGTTCTTTTTGTGCAAGCCAAAAAGGATATAGGTACACTGAACAAAATTACTCAAACCTTTTTGCAGCTAAAGCTTTGAAATCATTAATATTATGAAATTCATTTAACGATTTTAATGATTTTAAGATATTTTAAAGTACTATCTTGGTAAGATACAAAAAATTGTAAATTCTTAATTAATTTTTATCAAAGCAAAAAGGGAAGTTTTATTAAAACAAAATTTTATTTAATTAAAATTAGAGGCTATATGTGCCTCGTGTTTGAAATTGAAATAATGACTATTACTATTAGTTATACATATAAGCATGTTTAAGTAGTTTAAAATTGTGTCTTGAATTTCTACATTTTATTCATAAAAATTTAACTTAACTTTTTCGAAAAATATTTCTCTCAGTGCAAGTATATGTGTGCGTTGAACACGCTGCTGTGTGTGTGTAAGCGCCCATATGTATGCAAGCGATTTTCATTTTTGTTTAAAGCCCCCCAGAGTGCATTTCGCACTCGGTCGCTGGGTTGCCATCCCTCTCCCCCTCCGTCGCCTGCTCCCCCTCCCTCTCTTTATCCTCGTGTGTGTGTCTGTGTATGTGAGAGTGTTGGGGGGAATAAGTGGTGTGTGAGTGAGTGTGGGGCACGAGTGCCCGCATGTGTGAGTGTTTCTTACTTGTTTTTCGGCAATGGCATGTTTTTAAGCGTTTTACTTAAACATCCACGCCCCCACCACCACCAGCAAAAAGGTGCACACTCACACAGAGACAGCGGAACACACACACACATGCACAGACACTTATTTGTAAACGTAATAATAAGCGTCGTCCCCTTTGACCCATCAATCCGTTGCCACTGCCATCGCCGCCCCATTCCGCATCGGAATTTCCCTTTTTCCCGCCAAATACCCCAACGCTTGCCACTTTTCCAGCTCCCAAACGGCTACTAAGCGTGTGTAGAGGGCACCACTGAGCAGCTGGGGAGGCATTCGGGGGGTGGTGGGCGTGGATTGGGTTGGGTGGCCATGGGCGGCAATGGGCAGGGTGGTTGGCCAAAACAAAGCGCGCTTGCAACTTTTATAATGGCTCGAAACGGAGTATGTGTGAGTGTGTGGTATTAAAAAAATAATGAAATAACAAACCCGAAGGTGTTGTTAAAAGCGCCAACAATAAATTTTATCAATAGTTGCTGGAACAAGAGATAAATGTCAGAAGCTGCCACCCGAGAAAACATGGCCAAAGAGATCGTTCGCCATTGGCGAAAAACAGTTCATATAAACCACTAAAGGTGGTCAGCTTGAGCAAAAAGTTGTGCTACAACTATTGGCTCATTCATTAAACCTTTTGAACCCATTTCATTACATTGGTAGAAATGATATTAAATACCATATAATTGCACGAATTTAATAATATTATTTGCTGTGAATTTCGTTTCATATGTATATCTTCTATTTAGTAGATAACTTTGGCACTTTGTTCGCTTAATTATAGTAATTTCCTTTGCCTTTTATGCATTAATTAAACCTCATCTTTAATCACATCCAGCTAAGTTATTTAGAAATCACCTCCTTTGTTTTGGTAGTTTTTACTGCCGCCACTTTAGCTCCCCGAACTAAAATCCTCAAGCCAAAACTAAACAACTGCCGCTCATGTGTGAGTGCCGTGGAATCCGCAGAGCTGTCAAAATGCCACCATCACCACCACGGCCGTGCGCTAATGTCGTTTGCAGTGTTGTTGCCTTCCGGCGAATCCCCAAGACACCCACCCCACGACCCTGTTGCCCCACCCCCAGCACATCACCCGACCAACCACCCACTCATTGCCATGGCCCACAGCAAATTCTATTTACCAAACTAGTTACCATTAGACGCAGCCAATATCCCACATTATGTGCCAGCTGGAGCAGGAGCAGAAGCCATTGCACATGGTAGCCTATGCCCACAGCGGATTCCCACTACAGCTCCTGGATCCTGAGATCCTTATTCCGCTGTTGTTGCTGCTCCTGCTGCTGCTGCTGCTATTTTTGGCGCGCGATTTTGCCGTGCAATGGCAAATATTTTGCCAATACACCATGGACTCGCGCTCACGTTGACGATGAGGTGAAACGGAACTGGTGGGCCAGCGGGAAGGGTTGGGCCTGGGCATGGGAGGGCGACTGGGAATGACTGGGAATGGGTGGCGAAAGGGGCCAGAAGGCAACGACAACTTATGGCAGCTGGAATCCTAAGCCTTTCGCCTAGCCATGGGAATTCGCCAGTAGAAGCCGGCATTTTAAAGCATTTTACGGCAGACAGTGTCTGCTAAAAATATGCATACCACTCAGTATGCCAGCTGGATGGTGGGGTAATTGAAAATTGGTAAAGGTTTTGTTGGTTAATCAATCGGAGGTCACAAAGCTGGAAAATAAACGATGATGAACGTAAAATCAATTCTATAATACAAAATCTTTAAACAAATAGAGACATAACTAATTTAAATCAAATAGCTTTTAGCAACAAGCAAAATACCTACTACTTGTAATTAGTTATATTTTTTATGGGATAAAATTAGTGTAGGTCAGTTTCATATTTTTAATAGGTTGTTCAAGAAGTTTGATAAACAAAGCGAAAAATTTCCATATGTTTGGCTCTTATTTTTTGCAATAGATGATGTCGGTATGTTGTTGCTTGATTGTCAATGAAAATAGCTGAGCTTGGGAGCCACCTATATGTTTGGCATATACATGCATACATATATGTATGTATGTACATATAAATCGGGGGATATACCTAGAGATATGTACTGGCAAACTGGCTGGCAACGCCGTCAACAAATGAAAACTCCCCAGGGAGTTGGCGCATGTTTGTTGCTGTTGCTGCCGTTGGATGTTGCTGCTGCCTCGTTGCCCGGCGCTTTTCTCGAGGGGATTGGCCAGAGAGCCGTTGCCGACTCCCCTGAGAAATACATGGCAATGGGTTTTCTGTGTTTTGTGCTTTTTTCGCGCGCCCCTCGCCGGGCACATTGGTGCGACAGAGATGGCTGCAAAAAGAGCAAGCCAAAGTTCGCTTTTTTATACGTTGGGGAAATTTTCATGCCCCAGCATGAGGATATCTCTCTCTGTCTCTCGCTCTCTCTCTCTTTCTGCCGCCCGTCTCTCTGTGTGTGTGAGTTAGTTTGTGTGTGCGCCAGTTGTCCTTGGGGGCCTCAGATCCCCCCTCAGCTGGCCACCCACAAAACCACCCACTTACAAACCCCCCCAGCCCATCTCCACCTCCACATGCACATGTGTGCATTGGATTTATTGTCAATTTTATTTGTTATCATTGTTGTTGCTGCCGCTGCTGCGGCTGATGCTACTGCTCTGCTGTTATTTACACTGACACAATTTGGAATTGTATTAAAAATTAACGGCACTTTGGTTGCCTTGGCTTGGCCCGGCCGCAGAACGGAAAATGGAACCGAATCGGAAAACTGCACCGCACTCCCAGCCAGATCACAAAAATAACCAAACGGCAATGCTGCGTTTTGGCCAACCAGCTTTTCATGCCCTTTGATACGTTGTCCTTCGGCCAAAATCTATATCTATAGATTAGGATATTCTAACTAAAAACAACATACGAAAGTATTATAAACAATATCTAAACAATTTAACAAAAAAAAAATGCAAGTTTATCACTAATGTTAGCATCATAATTAAAATCCCAGAAAGGAAATAATCTATATCAAATAATATATAAAAACTTGATTAACTTAATCTGCCAATAATATTTTATTTAACCACAATATTTTCTGGTTATATTCCAAGAAAACGTATCCCACATTCGTTATGGAGCCATTTTTGTTAACCATTTACTTGTTGGTTTACCAGAACACTCAATGTTTCAACCTCATACTGGGTGGGTTTGTTTGGGTTTCGGGGGTCTCTTGGCCCCCAGAGCACCTGCCCCCGTCCCTGCCGCGCCCCGCCCCCTCCAGCCGTCCGCCCAGCCGGGTCCCAACCAGGGCTCCCTCATCCACTATGTCCCCCCTCTTTGGTCGCTCTCTATCACTGACAGTTAGGTGTGTTGATCCCTGGGGATTGACCAATGCCTGCAAGCTGCTGGGCTGCAGCCGGTTTGGGTACGGAATGGGATTGGGATGGTACGGCATGGTATGCTCTGGCCGAGAATCGGCAGTCGGAACTGGAGGGCAGGGGAAATGGGCAATAGCCCAACCGGACCGGATGGTGGGCCATCGCAGGCCGAGGCCATTTGCATTTGTCACATTTTGCGGTCCCGCGAGCAAACTTTGGCAGAGTAATGTTGTGTCCACCCCCCCCTTTTGGGGTTTATCAAAGCAAATCAATCAGATGCACGCACACACAAACACAGACAAACACACGGAGTACACACGTAAGCAAAGGGACATGCTGGAACACACTCAGGATATGGAAATGGAGACCATGTCAGTTGGTGGCCATCTGGGGATTCGAGTCCTGCCACTGACCACTGGCGCCCAACTTACGTTTGAGACAGGCGCGCGGCTTGGCCTGTTTGCGTCGGGACATGGCCACGTTGGCTATTTAAATCACTGTTTCCGTTTCCGTTTTCGTTTCTAATGCTGCTTTAGTTTGATTTGATTTGATTTGGCTTAGCTCGCCGTGCGGCTTCCGTTTCGCGCCAAAGTGATTTGTTTTGGTTTTTTGTGTCACAGCCAGCGTGTCCTGGCAAGAGCAGCGAATATCCTTGTGCCTTGAGCGTCGGCAACTGACTGAATGCTGGCCCAAAAAAGGTGGCATCAAAACAGAAGCTCTTAAAACAAAATGGTATGTCCACAGCGCAGTCGCGAACAATAAAAGAGCGACAGAGATTGGCAGAGAGAGCAATCGGATGCGGAGAGGGCCGGATGAGGTGGTTGAGGTGGTAGAACAGAGCCACCCAAGAACTCCCAGCCATCCAAGCAGTGAACCATCTATCAGTGCTGAACTTATTCCCCCGGGGGTTGCTTCGCTTCCATCCCCTAGAGAATACCGGCCCGGCACCAATCACGAGCGTTTCTGGGTGCCTTTTGAAGAGGCAGGGAACCCGGTAGCTCGGTAGCTCAGCAGCCCGGGGACCCATGCCGACTGCTCACAGTGTGATAGATTCCTCTATTTTGATGCCCTCCCCGCTCGCCTGTTGCAATTATAAAGTCAAGTCAATTATTTTATAGCCGATTTTCGCACGTGCGTATGGGGGGTCCATCAAAAGGGGCGCGATCTCGAGGCGATTTCGATTCTCCCAAGGTGCCCTGCGAATTGCAGTTTCCACTTGGTTTCTCAGCAGCGGGATAACCAACGCACACCGCTCAGCTCCTTGGTGCACCGTGAGAAACGTGTCCAGAAGCGGAGATTCTCGTGCTTTGGCAGCGGGTGACAACGACATGGGCAATGGATCCATTGTTGTGCCATCCACTTATCCATATTTCACGAGTACCACACGCTTGGGATACGAAAGGTGATGTGGTCAGACTCATTAAGGGAAAAGATTTGTATGAGATGAATTTTTTATTTTATTTTTTTTCTAATTAATTAATTTAGTTATTAGGGCATACGAGGAATATTGGAGCCCCTTTGTGTCCTTCTTTTCTATTAATTCTGCCCATTTGGGCGCGCCGGCTAACTATAGTTAGCTTTTTCTAGTTTACAATAATAATACAGCACATAACAATACAACACATATAACAAATAGGTTTTATGATAAGTGTCAGCTTCTGCTGACCCTTGTCAAAGGAGATCGGGTAATGAGATCCCTCGGTTGCCTTCTATTGAGCCTCCTTGGTGGGCGAGATCTGTTTCGAGCGCTGGCCAGCTGATTTCTGTGGCGCTCCAGCCTGTCATGGTATCTGCTCGAGTGCTGGTTTATTTCGTCAAATACCGTTGCGAGTTTCAGGTCTCTGTGCAGGGTGGTGTTTCGCACAAACCACTCGCAGCCGGTGATGAGTCTTGCTACCTTATTTTGAATAGCCTGGATCCTTTTGATGTGGCTGTCGCATGCCAAGCCCCAGATTTGGCACCCACACTTCCAGTTTGGTGCTAAGATCTGTTTGTAAATTGTCAGCTTGTTGGATAGCTTCGCCACCTTGGCACACCTAGGCGTTTTCTGATGTCGGTCACATGCTTGGCAAATGTGAGTCTGCGATCCAGAAGCACTCCAAGGTACTTTGCTGCGTTCGGTTGTGGTACGGGGGCTTCCTCGATGTAGACGGGCGGTGGCGTTCTCCGCTTTAAAGTATAGCAGACGTTGTTGGATTTACTGCTATTGATGCCAATGCTCCAACTTCTTACCCATTCCGAGAACCGGTATGCAAAGTCCTGGATACCATCGGCTGCGTCGTGCTCGCATCGGGACCTGTAGGTGACGCACACATCATCGGCAAATGTGGCCAACACTGACTTCCCGTTAAGGCTTACATCCGGCTGCGGCATGTCGTGGCTATACAGGCAACAACTTTGTCTTTAGCACAACTTAAAATCGTTCTTTAAATTATATCATATCAGCAATTTTTCAATGCATTCCATCGTCTGTGGCGTTCCTCGGACGCCATCCGGCGGTATAGACTTTTTTGCGATTTTGATAGATCCTTCCACGCCACCGCTGCCTTTGAAATCCAACTCTTATCCAAGAGGTAGGCAACAAAGACCAGAAAAATACCTTTATCGGGAAATCCCTACATTATATATGTATGTGGCCAATTATCGTAAGAGAAATCGTGGCTTAAGGATTTAAGCTTTTCTTTCTTGAGATAATATGCCACAAATATAAAGTAGGGGTTCCCGATACAGGCATTTTGCCGTTCTTTGTTGCCTGTCTCTTGGATAAGAGTTATCATTTCCAAGGCAGCGGTTGCTTGGAATTCTTTATCAAAATCGCAAAAAAGTCGATACCGCAAGAGGGCGAGCGAGGAACGCCTTAGGAGTCTACTTGCATTGAAAAATTTCTGATATGATATGAATTAACGAACGATTTTAAGTTGTGCTAAAGACAAAGTAAGATAAGCCAACTGTGAATCAAATGTATATTCAGAATGTGCTAGGAAATGAATTTAAATATTGTTTCAGTAAGACATCAAACTGTGACCTTGAAATTGTTCCTATGTTATATATTTATATATCTTAAAGTTTTCATATTGGGACTTAACTTTGCCAAATTGGTCACGAAAAATCCGTTTTAAAATAGGAAAATAAAAATTGTTTTCCCATTTTAGAAAATTATTTGTTGGCAATTTTTTAGTAGTCTGTTTAAGTTGTATATTATTTTACCTATTTTTACCTATTTTTTTTAGATTTTGGATACTTGTAGAACTAAAGTATTGAACTGCTATCGTAAGAGAGCTTAGCCATTATAATTATATGACATTAAGTATATTTAAAAATTTAGGAAGGATAAGGATACATAAATATACATACTTCAATAATTATTGGATATTCGTTACGACAGGATTCTAAATGATAGATCCTGTGGGTGATGTCCGATGAATGCAAACAAAGCAAATTCAATTGCTGACCAAAATTATGCTAGACATATTGAATCCATTTTTCGCCGCCGTAATTCGCCTTGATTTGAATGATAAGCGCCACCTACAGTAATTCTTTGAATTCTACATTTGACTGTAATGTAGCGACTGGCGGCTTGACTCATAGATGTCGCTAGTGTGACACTTAAAGGCAAAGGTATGTTTAAAATATATATATTTTATTTTGAAGTCAAATTGCATAAGAAATTACAAAAAAAAAAGTTCTGTACCAGTAAAAAATAATCAACAGTGTAATAATGGTTTTTGAATGGTATACTTTAGTTTTTCATTGTGTAATTTAGCTACAATAGTGTTCAATTGAGTAGTCAAAGTCCAAACATAATAAAATAAGAGTAGTGATTTAAAAATGAGATTTAAAAAAAAAACGAATTTTTTCTAATGCACCAAAACAAATCCAAAAATCCTTTAAGATTTTTATAGAATCACAATAGAAATCTTGATAATAAATATTTAAATGCTGAACCATAAATCTCCAAAAAAAAACTTCGTTATCCCTTTCTTATCCTCGATATCTCATCCAGGCACCTTGAACACTTCCTCTCCTGGGATCCCAGAGATCTACATGAAAATTTGATACGCATATGTCGCGGAAATCGATCGAACGAGGGTCCAGTTCCGGATACATTATTCGTTCGCCACGCAACTCCCTCGCCTGATTCCATTCATGTATTCATTCATCAGGGGCCTCGATTGCGCTTGGAACCTCCTTGCCCCATACTTACTCCTTACTCCCTGCTCCCTGTTCCCTGCTCCCTCTCCCTGCTCCATACTCCATTGTTTACTATCGGCGAAGATGCGTAGTAAAAGTAGCGGCGAGCAGCGCCAGTTAACCCAGTGTCTGCGATCTGAGAAGATCGTCGCAAATCGGGGCAGCGGACGAAGAAGGTTCGGACGAAGGAAAAAAGGAGAAGAAACATCTGTCGCCACGAAGAAATCCGGTTGCAAGCTGCAACACCACCGGCTCAAAATGAGCAACAACACGGAGAACATATGATTGAGCTGCCCGAATGCCGCATAAAAATGGGTAAAACACGAAAAAATCGAAACGCACCTTTTGTGTTTTTTTTTTTTTTTTTTTTTTTGGAGCAGCTGCCGTTGCTGTCGGTGCTTCGTCGGAGTTTTGGAGGATCGGCGGGCTTGGAGGGGGCACCAGACACTGCACTCGGCAGCCTGTTGATGAGTCCACAATGCGCACATGCTGCAAGCTATTCGTGCGTCGGATGATATGGGCTCTGTGTTGAGCCGGCGGGTCCTCCATAATGATAAGTGCCCGTCGAGGAGGCCGTCCACATTAAATTCGGCGTTTGTCGCTCAATGGCAGCTGCCACCAATTCCTTTGGGGGCTTAAGCAAATCCAAAGGGTTTGGGCGAGTGTCGAAAGTTCAGATAGGTCAAGTTGTCAAAATATTCGGATGACAGTCGTCGGTGCTTTGGGATTCATTCATGAAATTTGCGAGGCTCTGGTCTGAATGAATGGGGCAATTCGCTTCGCAAGGCAATAAAATTATAAAATAAGGTTTAACAACAGGTTTAGGAGCATTAAAATTGTTAGTCAGTGCTTAAGTATTTTTATACATATTTATTTGGCATAACATTATATAATTTTATTTGTGGTTAAATTGTCAAAATTATGCTTTATTTTTCCACTGGCACTGCCTTTTGTTATCCGTTTCCTGTTTCAGAATTCGCACTAGTCATTCTCCGCACTCAACATCCCTTTTGGCGCCCTTAAATGTGAACATATGCCGCCTGTTTCTATTGTTTCGGCTATGTCACCCTTATGGTTGCTTTTTCTCTCAGTGCACGTTGTTTGTTCCTGGGTTATATTCTCTATATGTTTCCTTCAAAATCACCAGCCAAAAAATCTGATACAAATTATAAAAATATAAATAAATATTTTTAAATTTAGTTTTATATTTTTAATAGGATATGACTAGTAAATATATTATATTTTGCGTGACTTTTATTCAATAAGTGTCTAGCTTATCCTTTAGCTCATATTTTTCCCATCGATCCGACA
The DNA here is from genome assembly GCF_004382145.1 of Drosophila mauritiana. Taxonomy (NCBI): domain Eukaryota; kingdom Metazoa; phylum Arthropoda; class Insecta; order Diptera; family Drosophilidae; genus Drosophila; species Drosophila mauritiana. The sequence goes on along the minus strand of NC_046668.1, from coordinate 12,840,328 downwards.
ACGCTCGACGCTCTCGCATGTCATTTGCCAGATCTGGCAGCCCGCAGGCACAAATTTTGAAAGTGGTGCCCAGAATGCGATGAGGACAAGCAAGGCTCATTCGAAATTTGTGCGTGCAACGCGAAGGAAGTGCCGCTCCGTAGCTCGCTGTCCCGCTCTCGCTCGCCCCGCTCTCTCGCTCTGTCGCACGCGTTCGCCGCTTGGCATTTGTTGTTTGCCACATTTTCGCGGCACCCCAAAAATCGAGGAAATACAATACGAGTGCGAAAATCGTCAGAAGTTAGTGCGACCTTTGGTGACGTCAGAGGCTGGGAAAAATCGCCAGGATGTCTGCCAATCAGCAGCAGCAGGCGAATCCTTCGGCGGCCGTTGCCGCACCCGCCGCCTCCTCGGAATACCTGAAACGCACCTGCCTCATTTGCGGCTGCCACACCAACCAGACGATCAATATCTACGAGCCCCGCTCCGGACCCAACATCGTCCAGCTAATCCAGGCGAAATTCAAGTTTCAGGTATGGATTTTTCCCATCTTAGAGCAAAAAAAAAACAAAAAAAAAACTCAGTCAGGCAGGGGGTGTGGAAAGTATAAAAATCGATATTGGGGCAACTCGGCGGATGAGTCATGCAACGAAGGAACGTCCTTCGGACAAAGTTTTCCCTCTGCGCGTGTATCCGTGTGTGTTTTTTGGGTTAAAAGGGGATGAACTTCGCTGGGCGGAAAATGGGAAAATGGGTGGCATTCGGCAAGCAGAGCGGCAGGCACTTCTGTAGGCAGGTAAAGGTAACTCCCTCACAGCAGCCCACTGGGAAAAATGAGTGGCAAGCCATTTGATGATTGATTTCCAGCGCAGTATCTAATATTTTAAAGTGATTATTTGCAAAGAAGTAAGGTTTCAGAATATGTAGTTCCTTTCTTAATGAATATTCTAAAATCCTTTATCCCAATTAGATTTGTGGCATGCCCACCTTTTCCTGTGCCCTTTAAACTGCATATCCTGTCGCCGAGCAGCTGATGCATTTCCCTGACAACCTTTGGTAATTGGACACTTTGCATATGTGCCAGTGCCACAGAGCCGCCACTTAGTTCGATTCCTTTCCCATAATTTTTAACAGCTTGTTCTAATATGCGAGCAGTGCGGTGTGTGGGAAATGCGACAGCGGAAGATGATGGCCAGGGAAATCGATCCTGGCTGGAGATCCTGGGCTTGTTTTTCTGTGGAAGTGAGTTTCGGTTCTCGGATTACAGGCACTCCTCGCCCAAATGACTACCCATGACTACCTGTACCGGCGGCGCACACATAAACCTGCTCGAGAGGGCAGATGTGCTGTGGATTTGCCGAGATTGCTCCAATTTCTGCGGGCAGTGAACGAACCCGCTGTGCTCCGTTCTCTTCGTTTCCATATCCCAAAACGACAGCTGTATTTGCCGGTCGGCACTCAAAATCCAACCCATCGGGGTTCCTCGATCCTCTACCGCTGCTGCTGCTGCTTTATCAGCTCTTCATGGTCCGGAGTGAGTTTTTTCGCATATCAACTATTGAACTCGAATACCTGGATGCGAGTTCACAGTCTATTGTTTGTGAGACGAAGGGATTTTCCCCTGCAACATTGGTGGTTGAACCCTTGGAGAATGCCAAATATCTTTGGATAGAAATTCCGGTTTCTTAGGCTGCGCAAATCCAAACAAAAGATCTACTCTTGGAATAGAGGTACAAAGGTGAATTCAAATGCCCGAATTTTCAGCCGAAGTCCCAGAAGTGCCAAACTAGACAGGATTTTCATTTAAAGGTCTTCGTTTAGTTTGGTATTTTTGGGAAATAGTTTTTTCTAAGGTTTCCATTCAATTGGATTAGAAAGTCAGCCGGATTCTGAAGGCGAAGTAGGGAGAGTTCTTAAAACGAAGACCTATAAAAACATAAACAATTATAAGTGGTTGCTAACATAGTTTGTAAAAATATTGGGTATGTGGTAGATTGTATTTCCACATATTTTCGAAATAGATTTTTCGGACTTCGATTATATTGAAACATTGTGCTTAACTAGTATTGTGTGTATAGCAATCAATTTAATTACGAAATGCTTGAGCCGCACGCAATACGATTTCATAATAACAAAAACCCTCAGCTAACCCCGCAATATCAGACCCTCGAAGCCCACCCTCTATGCACATAGATTCACCCCCTCCGGACGTCGTTAGAATTTCGTTTGAACCGTTATTGCGAAACCCTATACGGTGGGCATACACCACCTGCCGTGATCGTAGCCCGGCAACCGATCTCCCCCACAGGAACTACACCCTCGCCGGGTTCTCAATAAGCTGGAGTTCTGAATGACAGTGCCATAAAGTCCAGTTGCAATTACCTTATCAAACTGCGCCCCCTACCACGCCCTCTTATGCACTCAGAAAAAAAAGAACATTAAAAATGTAGTATATATGCAGCTATATGAATACAAGCATGAAAAGTTGCTTTCGAACTAATAGAAGTACTTTTAATCACATTTTTCCATGTGTCAATATCAAACTTATCTTAGGTGTGCACAACTTTTTCTCGCAGTGCATCTGCGATCGGCGTGCGTGTGTGTGTGTGCGTGTTTGTGTTGCTCTCTGTCTGCTTTGCACCTGGCCTGCAATTTGCATTATTATACCGTTTACACATGGCCCTTGGAGCACACCTTTTCAGCGCCGAAGCCAAAGGTAAACAGCCAGCCACAATCGCTCCTGATCCTGGCTACCCTCCGCACCTTCTCCTCCTCCCCCACCATCATCCTGGTCGATCCTTTCGGTTCACCCAACCCTCGTCCCGATCACCTTTATCTAATTTCTCGGCGCAGCTGTCGCGCATGCGCGTGCCTAATGGTCGTCATAGTTGGGGTTTTAACCCAGTTCCCGCTTCGGTTCCACTCGGCATATATCTTTTTTTTTATATATGGATAGGGCGCGTGGCTCTTGGCCGAAAACGAGTTTCCTTCGGGGCTCGAACTGAGCGAATGTCCCTTTGGCTTGTTATTGCTTACTGGTTTTCCGTACCTTTTGGGCCAGCTGCTACCGCTGGGCGCTTAGTTTTTGCTGGCAGGTGCACGAAATTATTGATACCCGAGGAATGCTGAGGTCTGGGCTGGGTAATTAATATGCCCGGGTCGTCTGGCAGTTGTTTTTCGGAATTGTTATGGTCTTTTTTTGCACCTCTGGCTGGATGCTCATTAGTGGTAGTGGTGGTATTGGTGGTATTGGTCGGGTGTCGCGAGCGATCACTAAGTGCATAGGCGTATCGTAATTATCGAGAGGTTTATTCTGTGGGTTATGCCTGGCTTCAGATTGCGAGTCACGCCATCGGATTTGGGTCAATTTTCATTCTAAGGATGGTTCCTGATGACCTTAACGGTTTCATGGCTATAATCAATAAATGATTGGCCATCGTGGCTCAGAAAGTTACAATGTAACCGCCTTCGGTTATTTCTAATGACTTTTTACCTTCAGTCTGAATGCTACATATCAGTTAGCAATTTATTAAATTGGTTATTACTCAGCCATTAAATTAATTGAAGGATTGGTCCTAGCTTGAATAGTTATGATTAGCAATAACTTTATAGTCTAGAATATACTACCAATAGTTAGACAACCCGTACTCATCTATTCCCTATATGTCTCTGCTTTCAGCCATTGAATGAGGACAAATTCCTCTGCTTCAGCTGCAACAACTGGCTGATCAACTGGCACTCCCTGCAGGCGGTCAACAGCAATGAGGCCGAAAGTCAGAGCCAAAGTCCCTCGCACATGGGCAACAGTGTGCTGCAGCAGGAAAGGACGAAGCTGCGTCCGGTGGCGATGGTTCGCCCCATGGTCCGAGTGCAGCCACAATCGCAGCCCCAACTGCAGCCCCAAGTTCCAGTCAATCCCACACCCGCACCCATAGTCTACTCGAAGCGAAGAGCCAGCAGACGCAGCGCCTCCGTCAGCCGGATGAGCCGAGTGCTGCGCCAGTGTTGTGTGGAGAGTCTGCGGCGGAGTCCCAAGAAGCGCAATCAGCAGCCGGTGTTCGTCTGCCTGAGGCCGCAGGGTCAGAAGAGGAGCAATCTGATCTGCAAGGTGGAGTGTGTGGCGCCGCGCCGGAAACCAGTGGAGCGACTGGTCAAGGAGGTGGCAGCCACAGCCACAGGCACACCCGTGCCCAATCCAAAATCCACGCCCACTTACCAAAGATTCCCGCAGCCCAGTGTGGATGGCAAAGTAGTGGCCATGTTCCGGCGACTGGGAACCACACTCAGCCGGGAAGAACCCGCCGCATCTTCAGCAGAATCAAGTCCCGCCTGCTCGAAACTCCCGCAGATCATGAGTCCGCTCAAAGAGACGCCGCGCTGGACGCGGGACCTCGATGACGATGAAATACTGCTGGAATTCGATACCGCCATATCCGAAGTCCTGCCAACTGCCCGTTATCAGGTTACCCACGAGGAGAACAAGGAGAACCAGCAGGCAGCAGAAATGGAGCTGGAGCTGGAGGAGGAGGAGGAGGAAGAAGTGGATGGCCGAGCGGAACTGGAAGTGGTGCAGGAGGCGGAAGCGCCGCTGGAACCGCAGAGCCACCACAAACAAGGAAACAGCCACCAAAATTCCCACCAAGCTTCAATCCAACTCGCTGGGCTGCGATTACCAATGGGCCTTAGCATTAGCCTCGTCTAAAAACGATGGGTCCAATTGATGCCCCACACACAAAATAGTCAAATTGCATGCACAATACGCAAATTATGAGCATTAGCAAATGTCTAATTTAATAGTACCTCGATTACATTTTAATTGTTAGTCAAATACCTTAATTAATTAGCGGACAAAAAACATACACACACACAAAAAACATACAACAAAAGACCTAAGAATGTTAAGTTAACGGATGTGGAAAGCTATATTTAAAATATACATATTAGTCGTAGGCAAAACCCTGACTTACCCAAAAAAAAAAAAAAAAACAAGAAAGAGAATCCCCTGGAGCCAATGTAGTTGAATTTGTTTGTTTGCTCCAAAAGACAAAAGTATTTCAAAATAACATGCGAAATAAAAATAGCACAAAAGCAATCAATATATAAATGGAATTAGTTTTTATTTTTTAAATGTACGCGTGGTATGAATTTACAGATTATTCCCAGGAATTAGGAAATATCTTTTTGAAAACAACTTTAATGTAACATTTCCCGCCAAATGTTACAACCATTTAAATTTTTAAGTAGAAAAGTAGTCCTTCAAATAGTAGTCCTTCAAAATAAAATATGTATATTTTAAACATACCTTTGCCTTTCAGTGTCACACTAGCGACATCTATGGAGTCAAGCCGCCAGTCGCTACATTACAGTCAAATGTAGAATTCAAAGAATTACTGTAGGTGGCGCTTATCATTCAAATCAAGGCGAATTACGGCGGCGAAAAATGGATTCAATATGTCTAGCATAATTTTGGTCAGCAATTGAATTTGCTTTGTTTGCATTCATCGGACATCACCCACAGGATCTATCATTTAGAATCCTGTCGTAACGAATATCCAATAATTATTGAAGTATGTATATTTATGTATCCTTATCCTTCCTAAACTTGTAAATAATGTTATATAATTATAATGTTATATATTATAATTGGCTAAGCTCTCTTACGATAGCAGTTCAATACTTTAGTTCTACAAGTATCCAAAATCTAAAAAAAATAGGTAAAAATAGGTAAAATAATATACAACTTAAACAGACTACTAAAAAATTGCCAACAAATAATTTTCTAAAATGGGAAAACAATTTTTATTTTCCTATTTTGAAACGGATTTCTCGTGACCAATTTGGCAAAGTTAAGTCCCAATATGAAAACTTTAAGATATATAAATATATAACATAAGAACAATTTCAAGGTCACAGTTTGATGTCTTACTGAAACAATATTTAAATTCATTTCCTAGCACATTCTGAATATACATTTGATTCACAGTTGGCTTATCTTACTCTGTCTTTAGCACAACTTAAAATCGTTCGTTAATTCATATCATATCAGAAATTTTTCAATGCAAGTAGACTCCTAAGGCGTTCCTCGCTCGCCCTCTTGCGGTATCGACTTTTTTGCGATTTTGATAAGGAATTCCAAGCAACCGCTGCCTTGGAAATGATAACTCTTATCCAAGAGACAGGCAACAAAGAACGGCAAAATGCCTGTATCGGGAACCCATACTTTATATTTGTTGCATATTATCTCAAGAAAGAAAAATCGTGGCTTAAATCCTTAAGCCATGATGTCTCTTACGATAATTGGCCACCGGCTGCGAGTGGTTTGTGCGAAACACCACCCTGCACAGAGACCTGAAACTCGCAACGGTATTTGACGAAATAAACCAGCACTCGAGCAGATACCATGACAGGCTGGAGCGCCACAGAAATCGGCTGGCCAGCGCTCTAAACAGATCTCGCCCGCCAAGGAGGCTCAACAGAAGGCAACCGAGGGATCTCATTTCCCGATCTCCTTTGACAAGGGTCAGCAGAAGCTGAGAAAGCTAACTATAGTTAGCCGGCGCGCCCAAATGGGCAGAATTCAAAGAAAAGAAGGACACAAAGGGGCTCCAAGATTCCCCGTATGCCCTAATAACTAAATTAATTAATTAGAAAAAAAAAGCACATTCCTACACAAAATATTTTTGTTAAATATTTAACATAAAATATGTAATACCAAAAATTGAAATATTTTTAAATTATGAAATTATAATTTGTTAATAATTTACTAATTGAAAGGCTGATTCCTCACATTAGAAATCCATTTTATGATATTCCAGAACCAACGACATACTCTTAGATACATATATCATTAGTTTTCGCCTTGCGTGCGAAAGTCCGATGTGTAATTGTTGATTTCTGATGCTCTAGCGTATTTATTTGATTTAGGCAATTGCGTAGTGAGAACGAACGTGTGGAGGTCAGCATCGTCGTTGCTGTTGTTGTTTATGCAACTGAGACAGCGGTGCGTATACGTATTTTGGCTTACAATATGGCATTTCATCAATAAACGAACTGATGACTGAGTGGCTGGCTGGCTGGCAATTGTGGTTTCGCCGACATGACTGGCAACGTTAATAATGTGGTGCGGAAATTTCTACGCGCACTTCAAGTACGCCGTATTGAGACGGCGACTAAGGTTACTTTTATTTATAAATAAAATTCATCGTGCCTTCTGAACTTGAAGATGACTTGCCGCAACGTCGAAGGAGACGGAGAGAGCGTGCAGTTTCCGGAAATCGCGTATACGCCCGATGGCCGTGCGAAGAGCTTACGCCTCGCGATTCTCGCGGCTCTGCCGCCTACGAATGACGGTCAAGGTTGAGGCAGCTTCGGGCGGCTTGCCACACGGCACGTTCTACGTTCTGCCTGTCAGAGATTAAATCATTGAGTGCTGTGAGACATTTTTAGCCCGTCCAAGGATGCCGCGGTCTTGCCAAAAAAGTGTAGACTTGTCTAAGGTTAGTGATGCACCGAGAGAAACGTACTTAAGGAAATCAATTATTTAAAATAAATATTGTTCCAAATATCCATATAACCGATCTGTAAAACACGTTTCTTACTCATAAGATATATGTTAAATTATTTAAATTATATCTACTGCCAAGCAATTAATGCCTAATTCGACTGCGATAATTCACATGGTTTATATTTATACCCATCCACTGGAGATGAACTCTCACTTAATGAGTGCAAGTTGTTCTGGAAAACACGAGATGTTCGACTGGTTTTCGTTCGGTTCCTGTTTGAGCACGTTTAATTAGCATAAATTTAAAAGGGAATTCAGTAATAAAGCCCCAGCGGCAGGAAGCTTAATCAAGCGATCGTTTGAACCCCAGCTATGTGATTACAATAAGAGCCTGTGGGGCATGCACCAACCCCACATACTGCACATATATTCCCCTCACGAATTATATTATGCAATGTACGCACAAAATGCTTCCCGTTGGCTAGATCGTATATTTTGCTGCACTTTTGAATTTTGCCCACGCGGTGAAAAATTGTGCGACAATTAGCTCAGTGCGCTGGCCAAGCGCCCCAAAAAAACTGGTTTTTGAAAATAATAAAAAAAAAAAAACAAAGTATTAAAGTATAAAAGTCAGGCTGCTGTGGGCGGCGCGGCGGGATGCGTGTGTGCGAAAAATCATTCACTTGTGTACGAGCCAGTATGCCCATTGAAATTGTTTAATAAATCGAAGCCGAAAGAAACAGAAATCGAGAAAAAACGAACTCAACTCGGCTGAAAAGTGAACAACAAATACCTTGGGACCGCAAAAAAATCGCACGCACGGCAACGATTAAGGCATGAGTACTCGAAATTCAGCCCCAGAGGCTGGAGACAAGGCAATAACAATGCTAACGGCCGCTTTATGAACAATTATGAACCGCGGGCGAGTTCGCCCCAAAATCAAAAAAAAAAAAAAAAAACCAAAAAAGATATACAACAAAATACAAAAAAAGTGCCAAAAACAGTATCCAAATTCAAAACTCGAGTTGGGGGCGCATGCGTCACGCTCATGTCACTTTGCGAAGACAGAAATTACGAATATTATTCAATAAAATTCAAATTGTTGCTTTCACAGGCAAGGCAGACTGGTTGGGATTTGCTGTTACTGTTACTATATATATATATACTTAACAATATTTTTTTCTGCTATTTTGGTGGCCTAGTTACCTTCGGTTCTCGAGTGGCGCGAATTTCGCTTTCAATTTCGGGCAGCCAAATTGCGCAAGATTCGTTAAATGATTTGGCAAAAAAGACAGCGAATTTGCTTAGCTAAGCTCCATTTCAAGTTCACCATTGTGGTGTAATTGTAATAATACCCTAGACCAATTGCAACCCCGATTTTTTGTTTATTTTGTTGTAATAAGTTTATTTATGGTTAACACGCATAATATAATTTATTGCATCTACAGACTAATGCGTCCGTAAGAAATCGAAATTAAAAGCTAAAAATGAAAAATATTTTTATTCTCTCCTGTAATAATCCGTTTTGCTGTTTCCTCCGTTTTTGTTTCATTCTTTTTTTTTAGGGAGGACAACCAAGTTTCCTACATCTAAATATGCAAATATTAGACTAATAAAAGTGTGGAAATAAAAAACAAATAAAAGAAAAAGGTGCGAAAATTGCGAGTGGGTTGGGTGGAAAATGTGGAAATCACCTTTGCCTGCCCCTCGAATGTTAAACCTAATGACCTGAGAATCTAATTCAATTTTCTTTGATTACAATCCGAATTATATCCGTATTACTCACATCTGGTTTCGTATGGCCGCAGTTCTATAACCGATTTTTATGGCAGCCGTCTGAGTTATGGGTGTGACTATCCTATATCTAACCTAATTGCAAGCTAAATAAAAATGTTTATAGGCAATAAAAGAATACTAAAACTGCATAAAAGTCGCCAGGAATAATTTGTGAATTCATGAGGATATATCTAGGCATATATATATAGAAGTCATGAGAGACTTTGTGATAATAGTTGGGCCCGTATTCTATTTCTATAGTTTTTGAAAAACACAACATTGAAGTATATAACCTACAATCTATTAACTGGTTAATGGTCAATCATATATATGGATTAAGTATAATCTTAAGTGTCTACCAAACCAATTAAATCTCTGTTTTGCATTCCTTAAGCTATTGGCAGTGATTGTTATCGTCATGTTTCATATAAGAAAGTTGTAGAAAATTAAAATGAAGGGCTGGCAGAGTTCCACATGATCCAACGAAACCACTCGGAAAATTCGTCAATAAAACTTCGTTAACTATAGGTATCTGTTCCTAACCTAGGTTGGGCTACAGTGTATTGGGGGTGTACGTGTGGGACATTTAACAAGTTGAACAGCATCACAGTGTACAGCCATTAATTTCACATACGATTAGCCGTTCTAAAACGGAGTTCTATAACAGAGTACTACTATCTTCCCACTAAAATTAATCAACAATGTGCCCCCATTCAATCTAATTCACGGGCGATATGGCCTGTCCGAATTTCCTGGCCCTCTGGCCGAATCCCTTGCTACCATCTGGACCCATTGGAGTGCGTACCAGGCTCTCGGCAGCTCGCTGGGCAAACGAACCGGAACGCGACCGAGGAGATCCGTCGAGGAAGCTACCGGTTCGGGATCTTGGCTGGCCATCGTAGCCATCGCCGCCGCCGTGCTTGTAGTTGCTCAGGAAGCTGCCGGTGCGAGATCGTGGAGATCCTTCGAAGCCCTCCGATCCAAACGAGCAGCGACGATCGTATCCCGAATCCGTGGATATGCGTCTTCCTCCAATATACTGAGCATTGTCATATGCCGCCAGCTTGCTGCTCAGCTGCTGGAAATTGTTGGAGTAACGACGTGGCCACACCTGGTAGCCTCCACCTCCTCCACCCACCAGCTGATCGGTTTGGATGGGCTCCCGCTCGATGTTGAAATCGTTCGAAGGACGACGATAGAAGCCACTGCTTTCGCTGGCATTCGAGAAGGTTCGCTCGAACTGCATGGATCCGTTGGAGAATCGACGCTCCTGGTACTGATTATTGCCCGGACAGCTGCCATTGGAACACACCGAGGTCTTCCTGTAACTAGTGTCCGTGGTCTGAGCAAAGTCCGAGACCCTTCTCGAGCATGGACAGCTCTCCGAACAGTTCGAATCGCGACGTTGGGGAACTCCTCCCGTTTCCGAGCAATTGCTGGCCCTTCGTGACATCGAAGGATTGACTTCTGGAGTGTAGTTCTGCTCGGAGCAGTTGGACAGACGACGCTGCAGACTGCTTATTCCAGACACCATCGGATTACCGCCTGAATTGACAGCAGAAGATATAGGCGAAACATCGCCCAAGGCGGCCGCTGTGTTGGCCGAAATCGTCGATGTGTTGCTGTATCGCCTGGGACCATAGCCGAAAAAACCGCTGGGACCCACCTCCTGGTTCTGGTTGCCAATGCTCCCACGGGGCTGATAATGCTGATACGGATTGGCATGGTAGCTGGGCCCCGTTTGTTGGTAGTAACTGGGCTGGAAGTCCGAGTTGTTGCGCTTGAGCTTGAAGCGCAGATCCGGTACAGTTTCGTGGCCGGAGAAGCTGCCACCTCGACTCCGCTCGTAGTTGGCATCGTTGTAGTAGCGATAGTTCTCCACCATCCGGGCCACCGGAGCGGCGATCTGGATGACGGCTGCCTTCTTGCCGGTCTTCTTCTTGGGCGCCACCATCTCGTAGACCTGGAAGGGGCCACTCAGATGACGGGCATCCCTGGCGGAGGAGGATTCTAAGTACTCCACTAGAGCACACTCCTTTTGCTGCAGTTCTGGATACTTGTTCATGAACTGACGCACATCCACGGGAATGGCCATTCCAGGCTTGAGAATGCGTATGAGCGCGATCTCACCGCATGGCGAGAACATATCCGATACCTTTTCGATGGTTAGCTTGTCCAGTGGGAGATCACAGGCCACGATCGTGCGAGACGGCATGGTTTCGTCGAAACTGGGCAGCGGTTCGATTCTGCGCACCTTGGTGCCCACATCATTCAGCTCGATCTTGCGGGACTTGCGACGCACTGCATCTCCAACCACCTTCCACTCCCTGGTAAGTTGGCGCACCCTCTTGAAACTGGACACCAATTTAAGGCTGACGAAACCCTCCTTGTTGCGTCGCACATGTTTCAGTAGGAATGCATCCTTCAGGATGCTCTCATTGGAGAAGTAGAACTCCACGGCATCGGTGATTTCGGCAGCCAGTTCCTCGCTGGGAATAAGAGAGGGATCGAGTGTATCAATCTCATTGGGTCCTTGGTGCTCAGAATCCTGCTCCTGTTGAACATGCATTTCCTGCTCCTTCACCTGAGGCGGTTCCACCTCCTTTTCCTTCTTCATGGTGAGGAATGAACGATGGGTTTTCTTGGCCTCCAGAACGGGTGAGTTGGCTGGTGCGACAGCGGGTGGTGGAGATGCATCCAGAGTAAAGTTGGGATGGAGATAGATGTTATCCATCTGATGCTTACGGAACTTCTCCAAATTGGCCTCACTCAAAACGGCCGGTGGCGTAGTCTGGCGCTCGGTTAAGTCCACCTCGGCTATGATGTGATTGTCCACGGCTAGGGGCTTCAGCTCATCACCCTCCTCCGACGATTCATCCGAGTCCCCAATGGAGGAACCCATGCCCACGTCCACCAGTTGGTGATCAGTGGGCGACATGGGCGGAGCAGAGGGTGCAGTATCCTCCGAGGTGCTGCCATTGCTGCTACCCAGCTGAGAGTCCATGGATTCCATTTGGTGGAGCAGCGCCTGTGCCGAACGCCTGGCATGCATGCGGAGCAGCTTGCAGGGCAGCGATGAGGACAACGGCACGACCGCCTGGGAACTGCAGCTCGGCTGCTCATCATCCAGCTCCTCCTCCTTGGTCTTGTCCATCGAAGCAGGCGACTCCGGTGCTTTCATCACAGGCACAGCGGTGAGAATGGGCGCAAGGATCGGAGTGGGGTCCACAGGACTCACGAGGAAGGTGTGACCCTCTGCACCGGCATGTGGAGCCTTCACCTCGTACACCTGCTCCGCCTGATCCCTGGGACTGCTCATGGCTACAACGAACGACCTTGGCTGATGCTCTGAGATGTTTTTTGGGCACTCCAGCAAAAGCGAAAAGCTGTTTTTACTTCTTTCGACTCTACTCTCTATTGCTAGCCAAGTGTAATTCTTCCCAATTTCTTCGCTCTCTTTCTCTTTCTCCTTCTCTCTCTCTCTCTCTTGATCACTTTCACTTTCAAGTTCAGTGGGGAAAAGCTCGCTGCTGGAGCTGCACCTTACATCGGATGGGCCCGATTAGCCAAGATGTGCATCTGGGTAACCTGAAACCCAAACTGAAGCGTTCATTGAACGTCAGCTGTTGCTGGTGGCAATGTTCGTAATGTTGGTTGGTTTAGTTGTAGTTGCAGCAGTTGCTGCTGGTGTGTTTTATACCGCCGTTTGCGTAATATCGCCTGCAACGTGCTTGGAATTTGTTTGGGGCGTTTGGTCGCCTGGGTTTTTGTTTTATTTCTTTTTCTAGGCCGCGCTTGACACCGATTCGCCAAAAGTTAATAAATAAAAGTTCAATTAACAATTTCGTCTGCGTTTTGGGTAATTTTCGAGTTCAAGTTGTTGCTGCTGCTTGTTGGTTGTTAGTTGTTGTTGCCCGTTTCCTATGTATTTCCGTAAGGCTTTTCGGTTGAACTTGTGTAAACTTTCTGGTTCGCACGCGACTAAAATTGAGTTCATGCAACGCTGCAACGCGGAGATCGACTGAAATTGCAAATTGATTTGAGGTCGGTTAAATACCCTCTGCTTTCGTTTCAATTTTTTTTCTTTCTGCCTCTTTTTTCGTGTTTACAGCAGCAGGCGGCCGGCGGCAGCGACGTCGGCAGCGCCAGCGACGCCAGCGGCAACGACAGCGGCGTTATTGAGCGGTCCAAGTACGCACGATAACAACGAAAAGCCAATAGCAACAACAACAGTGCGCAGCGAGAGCTGCGACGTCGGCAGCGACAACTTATTGGCAACACACACGAAACTTGTTGCGTTGCCAGCAACAGCAACAGCTACAACAAAAGCAACAGCAGCAAGCACACCGGTCACAGCAGAAACAACAACAACAATAGCAGCAAACACAGTTGCACTAACAGCAAACATATGAGCAGCAACTTCAAACGCAGCAACAACAGCAGAGGCTACAACAGCAGCAACACTAAGAGCAACATGAGCAAACACAGCAGCAACATTGCTAGCAAACACAACAAATGCAGCAGCAACATTACGAACAACAACTGCAAACACATCAGCAACAACAGAGGCTACAATAGCTGCAACACTGCGAGCAACATCAACTAACATAGAAGAAACAGCACAGGCTATAACAGCTGCAACACAACGAGCAATATCAGCAATAGCAGCAAACACAGCAGCAACATTACTAAGAAGCACAATAAATGCAACAGCAACATCACGAACAACAATATTAAATGTAGCAACAACAGAATAAGCTACAACAGCAGCAACACTACGAGCAGCAACAGCAACATTACTAGCAACAACATCTAACAGAGCAGCAACAACACGGGCTAGAACAGCAACAGCAGCTTGGCCAAAAACAACAGCAACACACTGGCGGCATTTGCATTTGCTCAATGCATTTGTCAGCTCGTTTGGTTGTTTGAACATGCCACACGTTTGACATTAGTACGCGCACACACACACAGCCACTTCCGATTTGCATTGATCGGCTGAAAATTGGGAAAGTGCTTTTCGTGTGGTGACCTCGTTGCACGAAAATAACACACGATTGCAATTGCAATTGCAGTTGCTATTGCTATTGCAATCGCAATTACTGCGTCCAGAACGAGCCGTTTATCTCCGAGGGGAAACAGGAAGGAAACTGAACGGCGGCCAGCGACAACAAATTGCAGTTTGAGGGTTACACACTTGACAACCCAGAGACGCTGATCAATCAATTGCAGGTCAGTTCCGCTTTGCAACGAGGCGATCGCGCACGTGAAACTTATCATGGAAATTGGGCAAACACTATTTCAATTGCAACAAAGTGTTGTTCGAAAATTTGAGAAAATATGGAGGTTAAAACAAAGGTAAAAATTGCAAGGCCAATGATATTTTTCAACTTTCAAATGTAGATAATGTAAATGTAAATAAATGTTCACTTATGAGCTTTATCTATGAAATATCGCTGCAGTTGGCAAGGTGAACTCTCTTTTAGTCTTATATTAGTTCTCCAGAGCATAATGCCTTAAGTAAACAAAAATTCCATAATTAATTATAAGCTTGCAAATGAAATGGATACCGCCAATCTCCACGTTTGCGCGCCTCATTAGCGCAGGGAATCCTCGTTGCATCGCAGTTATCGCATCGCCAATTTGCATGTCAAGTGCAAGTTCAAGTGCACCATTGAAATGCGGCGCAATGGCAGCGTCATTCTCTCGACTTTTGCTTTGTGGCTGTTGTGCTGTGCGGTATTATATCATCGGTCATATTCATAAGAATAATCCCTTTAGTGGGCCTGACTTTTATGAAACACTGTGTTGCATCAGCTGCGAACTGGCTATTGTTTACCCAAAACTGATAAAGTTATACAAGACAAAGGCGGTACAGAACCAGAACAAATGTTTGCAATCCAATTACAAGGTGTTCTGCCTGCCGCCTTTGCCCGTTTGCCCCTCGGCGTCTGGCCACACGGCGTATACTTGACATAAGGTCAACTGGCCATCAAATGCTCATTAATTTGCCAATTGACGACAAGCATTTCATTTCGAATTGTAGAGTGAGCTACCCCTACAATTTGATTTGCCAACAAGTAAATTATGTTGCCAAAAAAAAAGCTGTAGAAAACCAAGAGTAAAAAGATAAATGAATAGCGAAAAGGTAAAAATCTTGCAACCTTGCGGTAAGAGACACACTGACACACTGCCAAACTGGCAAAGGCAACAATAAGAAATCAAGAGTTTTTATTGTTTATGGGCCTGGTAGCTGGCGAACCGCAAATGGCAAATGATTTATTTAATACAAATCAAAATTATGATTTGATATTTTTCGGTTTTTTCCCTCCGCTTTTGTCGGGCGGGCGTGTCCCTCCAAGATCGATTAATCCAACTCGTTTGCTTGTGGCCCAAAGCTGCAAATAATCCAGGAAGTGGAAGCATTTGAGGTAGGTCAATTCAAAAGTAACCAAAAACTGAGGGAGTGAGGTAGCAAATTGCCTCTAAAAGCCAATTTTTAAGCCTTCTGCTGCATTGTTGTTGGTTTGCTTTGTACACGCATTTATTTGCCTTTATCTAGCGTTTATTTGCTTTTTGCACTTTTATGTTGAGAGTCGAAGTGCGTTCAGGGCCATCGATCTATAGCTCTGGCCGATCTGCTTGCGATCGGCGCACATTAGCAATTGTTAGCTGAAGTTTGTCCTTCTGTTGACATTTTGCACGCGCTGCCATGCTGTTGAGCCTACGCGAAAAACTCAGTTTCGCCCCGGAGATTTTCGAGTCTCGAGTGGGAAGACTTGGCTGTCAGCACCGATCAGCTTAGATATCCGAAATGGAGTCTGCGGCATTTCATTCCAATTTGCATAATTGCATTTTCAGCTCATTAGATGGCAATCTGTAAGACAGTTTCCCTCACCTCAAGTTCAATGCTGCTGCTATTTTTGCAATGCGATTTAATTCCATGCTGATGAATTATGATCGCATATCCTGCGTGTCCGGCTAAACGGATTTATGGCTGCAAATTGCTTGGATGGTCGCAAAAGTGGGTCATGAGAATCCGCACACAAAGGCACTGCACTCCAGCGCGGTATTACATAATTCAGAACCTTTTATCAGGATGGAAGTGGCAGCAAACAGGCGGGTAAACAAGTCCGGGACAAGGGCAGTGCAACCTTCGACTTGTTTTGGCCAGCACTGAGAGAAATCCAACTAGATCTTCATACCGTTTGTAAAGAATTGAGTCATTGTAACTTGAATCTTAAGGATAATCCTTTTAGAATCTGCGCACCATGTTAAGAGAGTAAGAATCATTTAGGATCGGTACAAATAACTGATATTATGCATGGTTTTTTTTTGCCGTGTAAGTGGCAATCACCACCTGCATCTGGTGGTGGCATCCACTTGAGAGCGGTGCCCGAAAACCAGTTCCACGTCAAGTGCCTGCAACGAAACGAGCCCAAGTTTCGGCACTTCATTAAGGAAGCGACCTTGGCAGAGGCTGATGCCAGCACAATTTATCGCCGATGGAGGCAGGAAGACGATGCCGCCGCCGGCGACTGTGCCGCGATTCTGGACTGGACTGGAGGTGGACACGTTGAGTGGTCGGGGATGCAACAGGTTGGAGAACGAACGGTATGACCTCCAGGTTATGGCGTTACATATAGCATATTTTTATCCGAATTCGAATGCGTGGCCATTGTGCAGCACGCTTTTAATTAAGCCGCCGCAGATCGAAATGTAAGTCGCCAAGTGCATTTGCCTCCTTTCCCGTGCGACAGAATTGGGTTACAAATGTCTCGAAAGAGCATAACAAGTTGTGCAGAACGCTGTAGTCAAGCACCTCGACTATCAGATACTCCTTACTCACACTCCCTACTAGAAATATGAAGATATGCAAGAATATATCCACTTTATGGAGTTCGGAACGCTCCCCCTACTTGATATTGGAAAATAATATTCATATATATATTTATATATTCTAGATATTGCAAGTCGAGCTGAATAATTTCTGAAGAAATTAACCAATTGCACTTGGTTGTGTAGGATTTTGCAATTGATGGTCAAGTAATTGTATCTATAAGTGTATCTACATATATTAAAGTTTCACCATTTATGTGTGGGGCTGGGCACAATTTGGGGAAAAAATCCGCAATCCACCCAAGTTGTGCAATTAAAATGGCAAGCGTTTTTCGAGTTGTGGGTCCCCGATTTTTATTTTTATTTCTTTTTTTTTTTTAATTTTGGTTTTTGGTGCGTGCAACGCATTGGGGCAGACAACGCCTGTCTCCGTGTGGGTTGGTCCCCGGGTCTTTGGAATGTGCAAAATGTTGTGGCCATAATGAAAAGACCGACATAGCTTTTATGGCCTGCCAGTTTGTTTCTGATGTAGAAAGAACGAAAAGCAAAAGAAAAAAAACCGAAAGGGAGCTGTGATCTATGAAATTGTGGAATTATTCTAGCAATTTGCAGCATGCAAGTTACCGTTGGGTAGTATGCCATAAATTAATCCAATAATAGC
This sequence comes from Drosophila mauritiana, assembly GCF_004382145.1. Taxonomy (NCBI): domain Eukaryota; kingdom Metazoa; phylum Arthropoda; class Insecta; order Diptera; family Drosophilidae; genus Drosophila; species Drosophila mauritiana. Next base: position 12,822,569 of record NC_046668.1, on the reverse strand, counting down.
TCAATTAATTCCCCGAACACGAGCCAAGTTCCCACAGCAGCAATATGGCAAACAAACATCGCAAAACGGAAGCAGAAACAGCAATGAAATGTTAAGTATACGTACGCAGATCGGTGATAACTTAATACCGTTTATGCGTAGCTTAGAGGAATACGCGAATAATTGGAAGTTTAGCTGCCGTATCTTTCGGCCATCATAACCGATCGAACTTTTTGGGTCCGGTTGCGTGACTCAGGCGCAAAATGCATTTTCCAGCGATCAATCTGCATATGCAGGCGCAGAGAATGAAAAACGTATCTTTATTCACATAGCTGAATATTCGTAGATATGTTTGTACTCGTGTGTGCGGCGGCCTTCAGAAAATGGCAACAAACGCGACATTAAATTATGCGCCTAGGCCTATTATTTTATGCAATTGATAAATTGACAACGAGGTCCGCTCACTTTTGTGTTTTTCCATTTTTTGTTCGCAGTGAAAATCCGCTCACATGCGTGCCAAGTTTCTTGCCCCTGACCGACAGCGGGACGGAGAGCGGGACGAACAGCGGTACGGACAGTGGGACGGACAGCGGTACGGACAGTGGGACGTACATCGGTACGGACAGCGGTACGGACAGCGGAACGAACAGCGGTTTGGACAGCGGTACGGACAGTGTGACGTACAGTGGGACGGACAGCGGTACGGACAGTGGGACGGACAGCGGTACGGACAGCGGGACCGAGAGTGGGACAGACAGTGGGACCGAGAGCGGGACCGAGAGTGGGACCGAGAGTGGGACCGAACGTATAATGCCTGGCAACTTTCATATCGAGTGAACTTTTGCGCTGTTTGTCATTCAATTTCAATGTCAAGGTTGTCGCTGCTTTTGTTAATGCATTTATTGCCTTTCAATTAGCCGCAGTCGCATCCTTGTCGAAATTAGCCGCCTCTGCTGAATTTGCTTAGGCAAATTAGCTGATAACTATGTTGCTTGCGGTGAAATTCAGTGAGCTGTAGCGTAGAAAAACGACGCACTTGCCGATAATAAATTCAATTCGTACTATAAATACCATTGCATTTGACAAATTGACTGCGATATTCAAATTTGTCTTGCGAAAGAATGGGCCGGAGTTTCTGTCAAGGCTGAATCAGATAGGCATAAATCATTTAACCCCAAACTGACTGGACATATCGAACATGAAAATAGGCGTTTTCCTTTTATTTTATCGGCTATTTGAGATCGCGGGCATTTGTTAGTCATTTTTGTTGTTTTTATGTGGCATATGAATGATGCTGAATTTAGGTCTCACCTTAGCCACTTCCTCGGGGAATTGCAGCGCCAGTGATTCACTTGGACATAAATCGATAGCTGACAGTTGCCTCGATTTGGTCACGCCAACAGCATCATCATCGCCATCAGACGAACGGCCTCAAATGTCGCGCATTTTGGCGTGATTTCGAGTCGCTAACCTTGGCCTTAGAACGCGCTGCTGCAATCGCTTGTTAGCCGCCGCTGCAGATGCATATGCATGCAACGATCGTCTAACGGCAGTTAGCCATTATTCTCGACTACTCCACAGCTGTTAGCCGGCGACCCAGCCGCCCAACCCAGTCATCGCTGGCATTGCAAAACTAAAAATAAACTGCCAGACCGAAAACAATATGTGCAGTAATACGACTAACCGTTGGGTCCGTCCCCGTCTGGTCGTCTGTGCGATTAATTGCACATTGATTACAGACAATTGCAGTGGGTAGAGTGAAAAAAACGGAAATGAAAACCAGATATACAGCTAAAAACGCGGCCAAATCGCGCGTGAATCGCTTCAAAACCGCACTGTAAACGCCAGCGGCAAGGCGGAAGCAAAAATGTAGAGATTCCGATTTTAAGTGTAAGTTTTGCAATTTTATTTTCAGGACCAGGCTTCGTAGTTGGGTGAGTTCAATAAATACTTACAGGCTAGGCAAACATGTGTAACACAATCTTTAGTTAGCAACTAATACAACTTATCGAACAGGAGGCGGTGAAGGAGGCGGAGAATTAGGCGGGGATGTTGCAGCGGCAGTGGCAGTAGCCCGCCTGCTAGGCACACGAGTGGCAGCCGCTGCCATAGGAATAAATACTACAACTTCAGCTGCCTCTTCTCCTGCTTCCGATCGCGCTGCAGAAGGAACTCGCGCCTCAGATCGCTGGATCGCATCTCGAGTATGCAGTTCAGCTTGTTCTGGATCTGCTCCGCCGTGTGGGTGTCCGTATCGAAGTCGTAGTGCTTAAAGCGAATATTGCTGCTTGAAAAGAGGCTGGAAGAATGACCCGGACTGCTGGGCGAGTGGGCTATCCCAGCACTGCCGCTTCCCGCATTTAGTGTGGTTACGCTGGCGTTGATCGGCGCCGAAGTACAGCCCGTGGAGAAAGAAGGGGAGGAGGAGTTTGACTTCAGCCAGATGCGCAGCAGAGCCTTTAGGTGGCGTCGCTCCAAAATCTCGCAGTGGGCCACAAAGTCAATGGGAGTTGATACGGGTTTCTTCTGCGGCCAGAACTTGGCATTCTTGCACTGATCAATCTCTATTCTCTCGCCAGATATTCCCAGAGTTACATCGGATTTGAAGAACCTCTTGTCTATGATGTTCAGGCGGAAAGTACGATGCATGGGTGCTTCCAGCATATCGTTGTGATTCAGTAGGCGCTTCTCATACTCCTTGACATTGTCGTGTGGACTATCGCCTCCTCCACCTCCTCCTGCTCCACCCGGATCACTAGTTCCTCCATTCAGGCTAATATTTTGCAGAGCCTTGACAGCTGCATCAGACAGAGCTGTCTTGTCTTCCACGGAAGTCATGGATTTACTACCCAGCTGGCTGTGGTAATCAACTCGCGTCACTGGAGCCAATGGCCGACGCTCTGCGAGGGTCAGTTGGGAGAAGCCAAACTTAGAGCAGGGTTCGCGATTGTCCAACGGTGGGAAGTCCTCCATATCATCATTATCCTCTGTCATATACAATGCGTAATGTTGCAGGGATTTTAAAGGAACGTCGGGATACTGTAAGGAGGTCCTGTAGCAGACAAAACCAATGACCTCCTGGATTTTGGCAGTGGCTACGACGCAGATCTTCAACGGATAGTTGCGATCCGGGTCGGGAAGCATATTTAAAAACACGTTAATCCGTTTCGTTTGCATACCCACTTGGGAGGTGCCATCGAAGCGGGCGAATTCAATGAAGCGATTCTGTGCTTGCTTGGGACTTTTGGCCAACTGTTCAGAGAGCTGGCTCTGAACACCCTCATCTGACAGCTCATCGTCGTTGGCTTTAGGTTCTTTTTTAGCTGGCGCAGCTTTGCTGAGGGGCAACTCTTTGCGTTTAAAGAAATCATCTCTATCCGGTGGCTGCACTTCCTCCAGGTAGTTAACACTCTTGATGCGCGCCGCCCTTCGCTTGGCAATATCCAGTTTCTCTAGTTTTTGGGCAGTGTTGGAGCGAAAGCGGTGTGCGCCCACCTCCGGATACATTTGGATGTCAAAAGAGTGCGTGGACATGTCCTCCTCGTCGTCGCTGAGGTCCAGTCCCGGATAGCAGATGAAGTCCACTTCCTGCAGTGGCGCATCCGGATGCCGGGTGTTTCGATCCGGCGTTGTCCCGCCTCCCGTCGGCGGTGTCTTGTGCGCCCGTCGCCAATGATAGTGATCTCCTCCAGCGCCGGAGTTACCGAATTTTCGCAAATAGTGTTTTGGCATGTCATCGCTCAGCATCACCGTCTCGCACATTCCGGTGTCGTCCGTGGATATGAAGGAGTTGCGGATGTGGGAGAGCAGCCAATGCTGGTTGGAGTAGGTCGCCATGGTGGTAAACAAAAGAAAATTGCTTTTCCCAAATTAATTTCTATTTATCTCAGCATCTCGGGCACTAATGCACTAACGCCTTTGGATTATCTAGAGATGGAACTTTTTGGGGGTGGTAACGAATAGCAGGCACAAGTCACCGTTCCCAATAGAACATTTGAGCAATACTTACTATATGAACGTACTTAAATTATGCCATTAAGGTATGTTAATAAATTTTAGTTTTATAATACATATATATCAAGTACTTATAATCAAAGTAATATTTTGAATTCGGATGGAAGCCAGTTGCAGCCGTACTCGTTAAATCTTGTATTTTTCCTTTTAACGCAAACGGTCACTCTAGGCCACCATATGACTTTTTTCTGGACGCGAAAAACTGCCGAGTTACAGAATAAGTTAATTATAAAGAGTTTATCGTCGCCGACCTGCTGTTTATCGATGTCCACTTCTTGAGAACTCTCAATCGGATAGAATCGATGTGCTAGCCAACGGCGAAATGGCGGGCATGGAGGTAGAATTCGACGAGACGGTGGCCAATCAGTTCAGCTGCAAGCGCTGCGACCGAGTAAGTGTGTGGGAAATGTCTCCTATTACCCCAATCTAACCACTAGCCATTGATTCAGACCTTCAGGAGCAAGCGGGATCAGACGTTGCATCGACAAGAGGTGCACAACCACAACAAGACCACCTACGAGTGCAAGCTGTGCGCGAAGAGCTTCTGCAATTCGGGGAACCTGGATCGCCACATGAAGGTGCACAACGATGTGCGGCCCTTCGTGTGTAACATCTGCTCGAAGGCCTTCGCCCAGGCTGTGAACCTGCAGCGCCACTATGCGGTGCACAGCGGGGAGCGGCCCTTCACCTGTAACTTCTGCAACAAGTCCTTCACCCAGCAGAGCAACATGAAGCGCCACAAGATGACACACACTGGCGAGAAGCCGTTCCGCTGCCAGCGATGCGGCAGGTACTTCTCCCAGCTGGTCAACCTCAAAAAGCACAAGCTTGGACACCTCAACGCCAAGCCCTACCAGTGCAATTACTGCGAGAAGGGCTTCACCCAGCTTTCAAACTTTAAGCGCCACTTGCAGTCGCACATAAAGGAGGGCGTCGATGTGGACGTGCCCGCCTCTATCCAGGCGGCTGCCGCTCTGGCCAGGGAACGACTTGAGTCGGAACAGAAACCGTGAGTACTTGCAGTCTGTAGAAGATCAAGGTGCCCTTTGATTAGATCAACCTGTTCAGACCTACCTTAAGTTGCCTATTCGACACTGATTATCGACGGGTCATGATTAGATTCGGCGCTGATTAGTGTGCTTAACTGTGCTCATTTCGCTTTTATGAACAAATAATACTATATGCATTTTTGAAGAATACATAGTTGTAAATATTCCTAAACAATACTCTTAAATATATATTTATTAGCCTCAAAACTGACCTTGATCCTTCAACATTTGCTTTTTGTAAATTAAATTATTGAATTATAATAACCTCATTCCATTTTCAGAAGCTTTTTCGAGTGCATGGTGTGTCGGGCCATCTTTGATACCTTCGCTGACTATGAGAAGCACGAAGCCAAGTGCCATGAGGACCACGAAAGGGCCCAGCTGGAGGTTAACCAGATGTCCCACATGCATCCAGACGACTATTTGCCCATGAAGTTCGCCGTGCCCGATCTGGATACGCACGAAATCATAATTGAGACTACACATTAGAAATGGCAATAATTTTTAATGAAATACCACGAAAACACACAACCCAACTCACACCTAAACATACAAATAGCGGCGATTCCGACGGAAAGATGGAATGTGAAGAATATTGCATTGAATATACAGACATGAATATATATGCAGGCCAACATAGTTCTCCATTGAATTACACCAATAAATGCAATAAATATGCAGATAACCAATGCGAATCCTTCGCAATCCCTGTTGCTAATCGATCCGATCTCTGTTGACATTGTTGCGTGAGCCGTTAAATCAGGCTAACCCGTCGATTTACGGACCCCAAAGACGTTTTAACTGCACCCTTTATGATGTGCCATTTTATGAGCATATGTATGATATTCGCTGGATTTTCCCGAGTCACATCATCAATTCTCTCGTCCGCAAGTCCCAAAACCTCACAGTGCGTAAATTGTCGCTTTAATGACACATTTCGCACAGCCGTAAAACTGGCCCTTTTCCAGCATGTCAGGCCAACATTCTTGCGTCATTAATGTGACAAATATGTTTGTATATAAGTCACGTTACCACTCACTGTTGTTCGGAAAGTTCGAATAAGAAGGGTAAAGGAATCGCCCGAAGGATCTATAATTTATACATGTGATTTCTCGACCATTTGATTGAAACTAATTAAAGGCACGTTCCTGACTTGTTTACCCGCCACCAGTCATGGAGCAATAATTGATCGCACAGTCCTTGCTATCAGCATCCACCGCTCGTTCTGACCATGTCCTTGTGGCCTTCGCAGTCATCGTTTTTGCGGCACTAAATCAAACTATTTATACATCTGACTCCCCGGACTACTCACACTTCCGCTCGCACAGGGAAATAATATTTCATGTCCACATCGTCGTCCTGCCACATTTTCTGGCTGTGCATGTGTGCGCCTGGTTCAATTGGCATGCGGCTGCTTAAATGGTCACTGCTTGGGGCCTCGGACTAATAGGTTCACATTTATTAAGCTGCCCAATGTCATTTGTTATAAATTTATTATGGTAAATGTCCTGCTCCTGATCTCAGCTCATAAGTTTAAGAAGTCAAGTGAAGCTGGCAAGAAACTGCAGCTGATTTATAGGATGCTGATCTCATCGGAGTTTATAAGTTCATTTAACTAAAATTACTTAAATAGTAAGAGAATGCAGCATATTCTGTTTAAATTTGAAAACTATTCCTTAATTGATTACTTAATTTACTATAATATACATACATAAATCTCTTCTTCAACAGAAATATGTAAAACCGTGATTCCTTTTCAGTTTCTATTGTAAAAAATCTATTCCTGCAAATTTAGGGGTTGTGTTTTCAATGAAATCAATAGCTTGTACTGCCCCGCCCCTTTTTAGGGCGCCGTTTGGGGATTTTAATTTTGTGTGTGCGCGCTTTTTATACAGTTTAAATATTTGCACGCCGAGATTGTGTGGCAATAACGATCCGTTTCCCGGCCAACACTTGCCGCCCTTTTTTTTGTGTTGGCCAATTGTTTGCTCAGCAGTGCACAGCATGCAAATAATCACCGTCGAATCACAGTGTGCTCAAACATTTGGGGGCGTGGCAGTTATGGCGTCAGCCAAGGTTAATGAGTCCTCGGTTCCCTTATTTCCTTTTTTAATCAAACAAGTTGACAAAGGCAAACAGCATCATCGGTTTTGCACACGCAGTTGAGTCATTAAGGCCAACGCCTGGGGTTAGGCAACGATTTTCCTTCGCTTTTTCTTTCTGCTGAAAACTCCCCAGCCCAAAAGTCAATTTCCATTTGAAATTTTTTGTGTGACACTCAGCCCAGAGCCACTGGCATATTCCACATTGATTTGGCAAGTGCTCCATCCGGCCATCATCAGCATTAGCATTATCAGATCTCTGCATCCTGTCGTTTGAGTTGTAAGTACCCCAGCCGAAGCCACAAACTCCTGGCCAAGTCAGAATCAGAAAGTGTGAAAAGCCGCAGAATGGAGCTGAAGCAGTCGTTGCTTTTCATGTTGCTCCTGTGCTGCTGATGTCGCTGCGGTGACATTAATGTAGCTGCTGCAACTGCTGCTCCTGCTGCAACTCAGACTTTGCTAGCCGCACATTATGGCCACCAAGTGGCTGGCCAAACGAGAATGTCAGCGGCAGGAAACGCAGACTCACATGCGGAATCGTAGCTGCAACTGGTTTTACCCGCAATTTGCCTGGCAATAGTGCCACATAATTGAGTTTTACATCTGCAATGGAGCTGCCAATTGCATGTTCCCTTACTTTCTCCGGACAATTTCCCCATCTGAATGAGCCATAATTAGACATTTGCCAGCCGGGCAATTGAATTTTACTGCCGCAGAAAGTGCCAAACTTTGCCATTCGATTGTTCGGCTTTTCAATGGTGGCGTATAAATACACGCCGGTTATCTATCCAAATGAAGTCATTGCCATGCCATTCGACCCATTTGGCCATAAATACGAATATATACTATATACAGTGGTTTTTGGCATTGTTTCGCTCGGTATTCTGCGTATGCCACTCACAGCGGATGTTTTTGGCTGGCGAAACGTGACACCCACAGACTGCATGTCTGTCTGGATGTCCATATGAATCCCGTTCCCACAGTTGGGCAATGGAAATGGTTAACACACACATACGCACACCGTGTGTCAAACACGCAAGCCGCTCAAACTAACGCCCATAGTGCTTGTGTGTGTGTAGGTAGGGAAGTTTTGGCCAGGTTAATTTGGGAAATGTGCCAAGCACCTATCGGGCATGACTATTCGATAGGTGTGGGAATGCACTCTGAAAAATGCTCATCAATTTTAAAATGATGGTTAAAGTTCTACATTTCTACTTGTGTCCCAGTTTAACTTTTGGCATAACTCATAAACAATTTGTGACAACTTTAAATTATTTTCAAACTTTTCAGAAACAAACGAGTCCACACGTCGTATGCGTAATAATACGTTTTAAGGCCAGATTGCACACAGTAACTTTTTAAATTGTATGCCAAAACGAAAGTATATGAAGATCTGAACATATGATTTAATTTCTGTCTGTATGCTTCTAGTTTCCAAACACTGTCACCGGCTTAGTTCCGCTGCGGCACTCGGGGCCATTATAATTGCCATGAGCAGGCATTTTGGGAGTCATCACAAACACCGGGCCTAATCAAGGGGGAATTGGTTATGACTTCTGTCTGTCTGTCTGCCTGCCAGCCTGGCTTAACAATCAGCAGATGGCGTGAAATAAGTGGTGCTGACAGTAATGCAATTTGATCGGGCATGGATCTGGGAGTGATGGCTCATCAAAGGCGTTGAGTTATGCTTGTTTAGTTGGCATGTTACCCATTTTATTGCCGCCCATTTTGGGCTTTGTTTGCCGGCTCGGCAAAAGTGTTAATGCGGAACGTGCCCAGACAATGACCACAAATCCCCGCCAGGATAATGGAAATTTATGTGCGTTTAAATAGTGAAAATGTCGCCACATGCCGTTGGTCCCACACGCCGGATAGCTGATGTATTGTGTAATTTTCCAGCACTGTTTTCCGCTTCTCTATTGAGCACAAATTGAAACCGTAAAGCTAAAGCCATGCCCTCAAGCTGTGTGTCCCGAGCAAATGCAAATGCAAATGACCGATGGGTGGGGGGTGGCAATATGTTTGGGCCTGCATAAATTAGGTCAGCAGTTATTAAATGCATTTTATTCATAAGCTTAAAGCAACAAACACGCTTTTCCAGACAAATTAAATTTCTGACCGTCGAGAATTGTCCCCTCGACTGAAACTTTTGCATATCAAAGCAAAGCTGGGGCATCCGGTCCTTTCGCCTGCTCTCCGGCCATAAATATTTGATGAGCTACTGCATTCCTTTTGCCATTCGTTCTGGCCATTCCGAAGATAAAATACCTGTGACCGTCGGCCAGAAGGGTAAATTCAGCAATTGTGTAATAGATTAGCATGCTGTCCCCGGTGTTGTGTTTTGTTTATTTATAGCCAAACACCAGGATGGATATGAATTCTGCTAAGCTGCTCTACGGTGTTTAATTCCTGATTCCTGCATGTGCAAATATTTAATATATTAAGCTGGGATGCATAAAACTGTTCAAGCGTATGAGCAATATACTATGCTTCTCTGCTTTGGAATCTTATGAGTGTTTGGTAACATGACCCTTTCAATTTACTAGCAACTGAGGTCCACTCCCTGCAACACTCTAATTGCGTGTCAGAATCAGTTGCCGGATTTGGAATTTCTCCCAGCTAATCCGTGCTGGCAATTTATTCCGATTGTAGGTGCAATTAAAGTGACTTGTTCCATCACATCCTTTCTGCAAGTGTTCGGTGGGCGTATCCTTTGTTACCACCAACTAACTACTAATTGTGGCCGTATGGTGTAAAGTTTCTACGGTGTCCGCTTTGTACAATCGGTTGCACAAGCTGTTTGCCTTTTTGATTAGAAGTTGTTGCCTACTGCGGCTCTGGAATGGCCTGCAAGTGCATATTACGTATACGCCGCATGGGCCCAGCTGTGCAAGCAAAAGGGAGAAAGCATTAAAGTTGATGGCAGAATAATGTAAAATGCAAGCAACTATTTATGATGCATGCCAGTTGGGTGGGTGGCTGAATTTCATTTGCTACGGCAAGGAATTTTCCTCGTAGGTTTGTTGTATTTTCCTTTTCGTTTCATTTCCTATCCCTTTTGCTCTTAACAAAAAAAATATTGATTAGCTTGCTGGCTGCTCCTGGGGCAGATTTTGCCATTGATTTGAATTTAAAATGAAGGCCACATCGAATTTAATATATATTCAAATATGAGCAGCAGACCAAACTGGAGCAGGCAGTCAATCCCCACATCCAGCCCATTCAATTTGGCCCTTTGTCGTTTCATTGCGGTGTAAATAAAACAAAAAGTCAAAATTTCAAATACTCGGCCAGCGTCGACTCTAATTAGAAACGAATTTACGGCGCATTAATGTCTCATTAAATATTTCATTTGATTTGCCTTTGCTGGCATGGTGTTATTAAAATTCAATTTCGAGTGTTTACAATCTATTTCCGTCTGCGTTTGCATAAATTTCCAGCGGCCCAGCAAGCAGCTTTGCAATGACAAAGAGCACACTTTGTTTGGTTGTTTGGGTATAATTTTAAATAAATAAATTTGTTCGGCCATTAAGGGAAAGGAGTCCCCGGCACATGAGTCCATGAGCTGCGGCTCAAGCTTAGGCCAAGATTTATGGCCTAAGCCGGCGTAGCATGTGCAGAGAGCCTAGGTAAGCCCAAGAACATTTCAATTTCGTTGCCGCGTTTTTAATATCCAGCCGGAAATTGCAGACACTTTGTGTTCCAACCCTCAAGTAAAAATATACCCCCGTTTCAAAAAAAAGCGTAACTCCATTGCGGTTTTGGTGATTGCCGCAAATATTTCATGTCTGTCTGAAGCCGGGAATTCATTGTCAGCTGCCGTTGATGTGGAACTAAATGTGAGCCGCTTTAAAGGAGGGGCATGCCAGGAAGCCACATATGCGAGTCCATTTGGCAGCCAGACAGAAAGCTTTCCACAATTTTCGCACACGATTTATACACGAAAGTGAAGCATCCTTCACCGCTTTTCCCCAACCACCAAAATACGGCCTGGGTTTGGCTGAAACTCTAGGGATTTGCACATCAAACATTTCCATCGATGCAAAATCTGTTTGTCATTTTTGATGGCCGGCCCAATGCTTGGATGAATCTACGCCAGTTGGAGGGCCACTTTGGCCATGACTGCCGCATTCGCCGTCGTTTATCATTGAGTGGAATTTCATGGCTGACACGCTGAATGCTGGGCCTGATCAAAGTTAATCACTTGTGTGGAAACTGGTCAGAGATTTGATTCGATTTTGATTGCCTGTCGTGTGGGGTAATGAAGTTGGGGAATACGAACTGGAGTATCGGGGTATTCATTTTAGTTTATAAGAATTGATTAAATTCCGAAATATAAAGTTTGCAATTATATATTTACCATATGGTCCATGAAAGGACATTCATGAGCTTATGTGGTATTATAGGCATTATAAATCTTAGTCACACCACAATTACACTTTTACTTAGCACTTCTCTTTTATCCGTAAGTTAAATTCCACGACATTGTTTCCTGTGTGGTGTATATACATATTTCTGCAGGACTTTGCATATTCTAATAGCTGGCAAATTATTCCCCCGACAGTTGCAAAACTCGTTCTGTAACTCGGAGAGAAACAAAGCAAGCCAACAAAAATCATCAAAAATCTGCAACAAATTTCACAAATTAAAAGTCTCGTAGCCAGGGGAATGGAAATTGAGGGCGGAAAAGTGGGTCATGAGTAGTAAACCGACTCCCCGGAGGACGGCTATTTGCACCCCTCGGCAGCTTGGATTTATATTTACCCGCTTTTCCTTTTAGACGCTCACTTTCATTGCATTTTAAATTGCAAATGCCACCCCACAATGGGATATTTTCATCATCAAGGAGCGAGGCCAATAATAATAATTACGGACACTGAGTGCAACAATTGTTTGTTAATTTAATTAGTAGTTTTAAATTAATCATTGTGGTTCGCCGACTGTATTAACGTTTAATTCAGCCGCACACTTTATTGATGGAATATTAAATTGCTGCCAAAGGTGGAAAATTCCGAGCCTGTGCAACTGAGTGCCTACCAAACTTCGTAACAACCTAATTATATTCCCCCCATTGTTTGCCATAAGTTCGCCAGCAGTTTTCATCACACACTCTGCGGTTACTGAGTGACCAATAAGTTTTTCCTCTGCTGGCAATTTTCTTTTGTTATGTCCAACAAATTTGCTTGTCAAGCGCAGGAAAACTTTCACAGCAAGCAGTGAGTCTTCCTTGCTTTCTCTTCGCAGACATGGCAGGAGCAGCCGGAAGTTCTTATCTCTGGATAATAACACAATGTCTCCACTGTGCAGCATTTCTCAGGTGGAGTTGCTCGAAAAGAACACACTTTGTGTTCATTGTGTACACAACATAATTCAATGTAAGCAGGCAAGCGCAAAACTCGAAGCATCGGAGGGATGTGGCCATTCCCCATAGCCATTGCATATCCATGCACGAGCAGTCACCACTGTACGGGTATTCGAGGATTCGGTATTCAGAAGCCGATGGAGAAGCAGCTGCTGCTGGCTCGACAATGGGCAATCGGCAAAGTCAATGCCACAAGCCGGAAGTTGGCATTTGCCTGAGGAAATACCCTTCTGTGGGGGTACATCTATTTTCAGAACTGGCTTGTAAGTAGTTCGAAATCCTCTTCATTACGTATACGCCATGGTGGCGCAGCTGCCAAGTTATGAAACAACTATTTTATAGATGGGAAAGAGGAACTAGTAAATTGACGAGAATTTCCAGCTCCGTTCTCTCGTCATACCATCACTGCCCCCATCACAGTTTCCTTTCCTCCCACTTGACTGCATTTGATGGAGAAATGGGACAAAAGACAGACGTCCAATGGCAAACACTTTGTCAAAAGTGCAGGGCGCATAAATCAAACTGCAGGCCATGCATTGCCGCCCGACCCGTCTCCTTTGCAGCCTGACACTTGATTTGAATTGCTGAGCAGATCTCAAATAGAATTGCAGTGGTTTAGTGGCCTGTGGTTAACCCATTAAGATGCATGACTCGAAATAAGCTGGCTGTGGCCTATAAATCACGGACCGCTTTCTACAGTTTTGGCTCTAGTCCAATAAAATCCCTTAAGGCCTCTTCCCATTTCAATTAGTTCTATAACACTCTCCCTCCCTTCGGAATCCAAACAAGAACTCGTTTACCTTGACCGGAGTGTTGCAAGTTTTTCGATTTCATAAATCTCTTTGGGGAACAGTGCTGAAAAAAAAATAACAAACGTGGCAAACTCCGAATGACTATGTCCTTTTTCAAAAGCGAGGCGCCACGAAACTTTTTTGGAACGTCAGCTGCACAAACAAAAAGGCAGAGAACCACCCACATGCAATCGAAGGACATCGAAAAGGGTGTGCTGGTGTGTTAAAATTTCAACCGTATGCAAGCTAGCTCGTAGTTAATTATGCACTTGGCTGGCATAATTGTTTGATGGACAGTTGGGGAATTGGGTTCGGGAAACGGAAAATGGAATATGGAAAGCGGGAAAATAATGCAAGCTGGTTAAGTACTAAATTAGCGGCTGCCAACTGCCAGCAGTTTCGCAACTCGAATTGCGTCGCACTCGAAACAGTTTGCATTCAAATTCAAATTCAAAATTTGGCGCTAAGCCAGTAACGCGGCGGTAGTCGACTTGACGGCTGATTAGGTTTATTATTCGTCGCTTTTTGGGGAAATCCATTTTAAGCTGGCTCCCAGGCTCCCAGGATCAGGCAGTTCCTGGGACACCCTAATTAGTATGCATGTCACAGCCTGTGTGGAAGCGACAGATGTGACGGGGCATTCAATGTTTTCGCACAACAAACAAACCGAAAGAGGTGGAAACGGATATTCGGGTATCTTTACGACACTTTAAAGAGGATTCTGCCGAGTAGTTACATTTTAATGAACACAAATAACGCCGAGCAACAATGAATTCCAAATGCCATTTTCTGCAAATAATTGCCTGAGATAATTACCCATTAGGCTATTGCAGATTTCATTTCACTCAGCCATTGTTTGTTCAATTGCTGACTTAAAGGATGACAGAGGTCCTGCAATACTCGTATATACTGCATTTATTTTCCTATTTGAGTGTAATTTCGCGTTAACATTGTCACGTTTTTCGCCCAAATCGAACGTTTAAGACGCGACAGCCAGGCAAACAAAGAACCGCGTCCCACACGGCGTATGTGTAATGTGTTAAAAATGACGGCGTTCGCGCGTCTGCCGTCAGGGATTAGTGGCAAGTGACTGAAAGGATATGCGGGCATGTGTCCTTGAAACTAAAGGACCAGCCTTGAGCTCCGAAACCGAACCTGAAACTTTTTCGGCCTGTTAGGGGGCGAAAGGGCGAATAGCAATCTTACTTAACACAAAATATATTGTGGCAGCGCCATTTTCAATGGCTCCGAGGGCTGTTCAAACAGTTTACGGAAGTGGTTTTGGAAAGGGTCCTCAAACTGATGGCGTTACCCACTCGCCAGACGCTTAGATTAATGTTTGCCTGGCAGACACACAAAGGATATTTGATAAATGATCCCGGCCATAATGTTTTCCTTCATCTAGCCGCTCAACATGTGTAAGTACATTTATACGAGTCAAAGCGTATGAGTGTCCTTTTTACGGCCACTATATAGAGATCAGTCTTTAAGTGTTCAAGAATCTTGAGCCAGCTCAATCGACAAACAGTTAAACATCAGTAAATCATTGAGCTATAAAAGTTCACTTGGGCTTTGAGCTCATCTATTCGTATAAGCAATTTTTGTATAAAAGAAAAGCACTTTTAGTAGTTGAAGAAAACTGTTTAGCCTGCAATTTATCTGTAAAATTGCTGGTTTTACCAACTTTAAGTATATGTCATTTTTGGAAAGAACCTTTTGTAAATGAAAATATTTTCCGTAACACATTGTTCGAATCGAATGTGCCAGTCCAACTCTTCACAAATTCAAACCTTTATAGAAAAAAACTAAAAATTGATTGAATATTGGATTGCAAAATAATACATTGCAGTCATTGTGCAAAATTAAAGTAAGATTTAAATGAAAAACTTTCGTGCTGGAACCTTGAACCAATCCAACAAAGTTATGCTATGTGTGCATAGTTGCCAAACTCCAATGGACCTCAATTCGGCTTGGGAAACTTCGACTTGGTGCAGCCAGCCACTTAAAGTTATTTGTTTTCATTTTGCGGCTTGCGAACACACACCCGAAATTAATTGCTATTGCCGTCCAAGTAATTGGCATTGGCAATGCAGGTGTCCATGTCCATGTCTTGGCCACATGCCGCATGTCCTGGCCAATCGGGTGGCACGCACATGTCCGGCGGTCGGTGTCAAAGTGCCTGGCCAAACAAACGACAGGAACAGCAGGCCGGGTATAGTTTAAATATCCCCACACCGCCCCTCCCTCCCCGCACTCAACTGTCATAACAGACCACACAAAACGTCATATTAAAGTAATTAAGTGGCATAACAACTTTGGGGCATACATGGATGGACGGACGAATGGGCGGGTCCTATGCGCCGGCAGATTGCCTTATTGACTCATTAGCCCGGTTTTGAGCGTCATTAGCCAGGACATTGCGGGCTGGATGCCCATGAGGAATTTAATAAAAACATTCGAGTGGAAGGGGATGCGAATTTGCATGGTAATGGCTGGGGACAAATTCTGCCGGCCCGAGATTGTACGCATAATCTTATCGAATGATTTAATTCTGCGGGTTTTTTCGACCAACTTCTGGCGCTGGCATGATGTCCTTTTGTGATGATTATCTGGATCCTGTAGGCAGCAGGGGTCGCCTCTTGGTTATCTGGCAGAGCATGGGCAAATGAGCAGCAAGGAGCCGCCACTAAATATTCGACTTCAGTTGAGGGCTTTTGTCAGGCCAATTACTCCCATTTCGCCATGGCAATCGTTTGGTTGACTACGAGTTGGAATACCCCGATGGGTATCCTCTTCGAGTGGATTCCTCGCGTTCCAGTTCACAATTACCTTTACATGTATATAAATCATAGTCAAGCACTCTTCAAAGCATCCGATTTTTATTAACAATTTTCGCTATTCATTCGGCTCGATTTTATTTTATCATCCACACTGTGACAAATTGTTTTCTAAAAAAAGAATTAAAAATAGTTTCATTGGGCGAGGTCATAAGTATTTGCTTGCTGTTGCATTATAATTTTGCATTTTCATTTCATTTAGAAAAAGTAAAACATTTTTAAATAAAATGTACCATTTTTTGCCAAAGCTTTTTTTCTCAAAAAAGTATCCATTACCATTTAATTCGTATTGAAGAGAATACATGTTAAAATACATCATATTTTATTCATATTTCATTTAATGCTTCTTTCATGGTTATATTTTCAAATGCCAGAAGCTCTTGTGCACTTGGTTTTTTAACTAAAGTATTTTGTGCATGTTTAACAAATTCCCCGCTCTATATACAAATTGGTTTTATCTTGCGACTCCTGCATTCCGAAATAATTTATTGAAGTTCTGACCTTTCTGGTGTGTACGTAAACAGCTGTGACATTTGTCAAAGGGTCGCATACACTGCGCTTCTGACTTGTTAGCGCCACCCAGTTGATTGTGCAAAGGCCACCTAACGAGCGAATCGCTGCAATGCCTGCTCTTTGAATTTTTCCCACTGCCAGGATGCAGGACTTCACATTGCACAACTCTGTATAAAGCCAGTGGAGAATTCTGGCAGCTCGTCAGTCGGCTTATCATTTAAATGGCTACTGCTACCATTTTTATCCCTCAAAGCCGGAGTGAAGTTGGCTTTAAAGGCAATCGGTAAGCGTCCTATTTCGTGGCTTAGTTCCTGGAAAATTGTTGCTGCTAATGGCTGTGCCTTATCGAATATTTGCGCAACTAATGCTGACCAGGAATCCGGTTTGCTTTGTTGAACACCAAGTTATGAAGGTTCGATGAGAGGATTAGGCATTTAATCCTGTGGAATGGGCTGAGGGGATACCCTGGATTTCACACCGCATTTTAAAAAAAGGTTGGATTAAAAGAAGTTTGCTACGAAAGAAGGCCGACAGTTTAAAGGACGGCAAAGTCAACAGTTTTTAAAACCGCAAATGGGGAGGGGGAAGAAAAATGCGTCCGTGAATGAAAGTGAATGGAGGCCATAAAAAGGCCAAAAGAAGTCGCCCGGAGAGTATCAATAAAGGCCGTGTAAGCCGCCAGCCAGAGCAAACGAAGGCGAAAGGTCAATGTAAAAAGTGGCAGGGCACAATAAAAGGAAACAGTCGCCGCCGCCACCAAAAAAAAGAGAAATATATAAATACCGCAGAAATGGGGAAAACTGAAGAAAAGCTGAAGGCGCAAAAGCCAACGATGCGTGCACATAAAACAGCAACGTCAATACGCACAAATATACATTGTAGATTGCTTGTAAATATATATTTATAACTATAAAGTGGGTGGATTGGTACCGAATGTTTCGACCTAATGATGCCCCTTACTTTCTAATCTCAGTAATCTCCACATGAACATTCTTTTATTATATAAGCTTAAGAAAAACAGGGTATTTGCAGATTTTACATTCTAACATATTTCATAATGTAGTTAAAGTTAAATTGAATTAAAGACTTCTCGCTCCAAATTCAAACTACCCTGTAAGTGTGCAGCCCACTGAGTATTTGTAATTTTTGAGACAGCTCGTAAAAGTTGGTGGGTAAACTCAAAAGTATCCGGAAGGATATCGCGAGCGCGGCTGGGAATTTGAATAAAAACGCAACGCGTCACTCGTAAACTTAAAGCTATTTATTTAATTTTTTTAAAGCCAGCAATTTAAGTTAGGAGCGACGTAGAAAAACCGCCAGAAGCGCCGCAGTCGAGGGAATTGAGAGAGACAAAAGAAGACATTGTTTTTCCCGGGAATCAATTACATCCCCAGTGCGCCCAAGGAACTCATCCCCATTTCCCATTTCTTCGTCCTTTTCACTTCTGCGCCTCTCTATCGACTCCAACTGGCTGAAAGCGATTTTTTTGATTAGCTTCCGCCCACACAGAATTCTGGCGCGGATGTGGAAGCCAACATTCCGAGGGGCACTAGTGCATGGCGGGCAGCAAAAGGAGCAGCAGCAGGTAATAAAATAATAAAATAATAAAATTCTGTTTTGATTTTTGCCTTCCTTCCCCCGGATCCCCTTGAACATTGCTTCAAGTGTACGATGACGTACACGTGCCCAAAATAAGCAACAGCTTGCTAACAGCATTTGGATGGCCAAATACGAGGCAGCGGGTATATTGAACTTAACGAGATGGATGGCCACCAACTCTCTTTTGTTAGAAAATAACATAAAATTTTAAATTCGATTTAAAACAGGAATGCTAGAATCGAGTTTCACGACTATCTGATACCCGTTACTAAGATAAAGGGAGTATTTATATAATTTATATACTTCATATGGCAGGAAACGCTCCCTTCGATCAGTCACGAGTCTAGGGTATAATTATGTTCCGAAGTGGTTTATTAAAAAATTTCTAAATAGACGAAATAAACAATATTTTTAAACACGTGAATAAAGGGTATTTGCCAGCTTGCATGTAAAATGTTACGTTCGTTTTTCGTTTGTACTTTTCGATGATTCGCGTGTTATGGCAACCAGTCGGTGAAAAAAGCAAGAAGCACATCAAACAGCATACATGGCCTCAGCTCCTGGCGTCAGCGAATCCAATGCGATGCCTCTCCATGTCGAACTCCGTATAGTATTTGCCCAAAAACACATCCCCCAGAATCCAGAGCGGTCCACTGGGCGATGGCAGGTCCACGGCAATGAACGCCGAGGAGCAGATCCTTCGATCCTGGTAGATATCCTGAAAGACGTACTCGTGAGACTCCAGGAAAAATGTACGCCCACCCAAGGTAAAGGTTATTCTGGGTAGGGCCGGAACGCTGTCGCAAGCAACCAGAAACTGACCAAAGGAGGAGGGAGTTCCCCCAATGGATTCATTGATGAGTATAGCCTGGTCGTAGGGCAATGCCAGGAAAGAAGTGCCCGTGTCGATAATCACTTCACATCCCTGCTGACATAGCTCGAGATTCCGGATAACTGCCGAATCCATTTTCACCTGCCAATAGGCACGATGGCTCACCTGGACATACGTAAAGTTGCCGGTGTAGTAATGCGGATTGGATCCGCCAAAGAAGATGGCTCCACCATCCTTCTCGCCATGTCTGCTGAGGTAAACACTGAATATGGGTTTCGTGAGCAGTCCCTGCTCCATCATCGCATAGAATGGTGGCTTGATGCGCTGCATGGAGATGCTGTGATAGGCCAGTCCAAAGATGCCGTCGAATTTGGCTGCCAGGAAGATGGGCCCCGGCATTTCGGTGGCCTCGGCAAAGGTCTGATCCCGAATCTCCAGACCAGCCACACGAACGGTGTCCGTGGAAAGGAAGCCGGACAGACTGCCACTGCCATAGTGGATGGCAAAGCGGTCTCCCCTCGCCTGGTGACTTTTCGACCGCTTGGCAAAGTAGCGATTGTGCACCCGACAGGCCACCATTGTGGACGCACACGTGGCGGATGGCACCCAGAGATTCGAGGAACCCGTATCGAATATCACCTTGAATGTCTGCGGCGGCGTCCCAATGGTGATGGGGCCAAAGTACTGGGCGTCCAGATAATTGCTCAGCGGTGTGCTCTTCACCGCCGAGCTCCAATCGCCACGGAAATGGCTGACCTCCTCGGCGTACTTCAAACGCAGCCGGTCCATCCGGATGCCCAACTTCTCGAAGCGATGACGGGCGGAGGGGAAGCGGCGCAGGGGAACGCGGTACAGCTGCAGCTTGCAACTGACAGGATGTTGGAACTGTACCGGAAGTATGAAGAGCACCGGAAGCAGCGAAACGAGCAGCCACATAATGCTATCAAAAGCAGTCGATAACCAAGCAATGTTGAAAACCAGGCAAGTGACTGTCTCAATAAAATATCAAAGCAAAAAGGACAGGCAACTTGCCGCTTTCTTTGTTGTGTAATAAATTGTGTTTAAATATTTCAATTCAATATGCCAAGGTTCCGATTACAGATATGAAGTAAATTCCTGAAGGATAAGACATACGGTTACCCTTGGAGAAAAACCTTTGCAGGAGCTCAAATTAAAAACATAAATGATAAATCTAAAGATTGTTGCGAAACAGAAAAGCACTTTAAAGACAATCGAAATATAATTGAATGGTTTGCTTCTTTAAAATATGTTTAATTTTACTCGCAAAAGAACTGGATATACCCAATTCATTGAAATAACCGCCTGGCAGCATAAAAATTTCCATGAAATGTAATTGGAAATGTGAAACGTCTGTGTGGCAGCAGTTTGGAATCGAGCTGTGATCGAATGTGTTGCTGTTGCTGCTGGAAAAGAGGACGAGGAAAACCTTTTCAATGCAATGTGAAAAGCGTCTGTAGGTGTTGAGTATAAGTTGAATCGATGTGAGTACTCGACTGAAAAAAAAAATATAAGTGTGTGCACCGTTGACAGAGTCTTCTAATTGTACTTGCTGCCATTCTGGTGGAGCTGTTTGATTGCACTTTCATTTGTGCACTGCCATTTGCGTAAATGTGTGCTCAATTGCTTGGATACGGAATGTCTATCAAAATGTTCATATCGTTTATTGAAGTTGTTTAAGAGCAAACTGCAAGGGCCTTAGCCTTACCCATCTTACGTCCCGATGAGCGCCAATTAAAGTGTCAGGATAATGCGACAATAACAAAAGCCTTCAGCAAAGAAGGAAAGAAGGACACAAATCCCGAAAAACCTCTTCGGACGACCTTCTCGTCCTGAAAGCCAGCTGTCAATGGCAGGCCACACCTGTGCTAATGGGCCGGGGAATATGACAATTCCCGGGGCTCCGGCTCCTTGGCATTATTACTTTCAGCAGAAAGTCCACTGGGGGGCTTGGCGGTACACTTAATTAGTGCATTTTCCTCGCCGGCCGAGGCTTTTGACCTGGCCTAAAAAGGATTGGCAGAAGTACAAGCTCGCACCGTTTAATTGAAGGCGACTTTCTGGCCCTGGGCAAATAACATTATCGGGTGAATTCAAATTGCATTATGTGCCACTAGGCAAAGCAGGCCCTCATTGAATTAGGCAAACACAATTAAAGTTAAGGGACACGGCAAAGTTTGCGCTTGTGAATCCGGGTAGCTGTCAGAAAAATCCGTCAGTGGGACAGAGTTAAAGTCAAAAGTCATGTCGGTGACAGGAAGTCCTTGAAAAGCTGTCACCGAGTGTCAGGAGTCAAAAGAAAACTTGTGTGTGGCAACACTTGTTGATTTTTGCGAAAAGAAACGAAAAGTTTGTCGGTTTCCTTATTTTTCGGGCTCTTTTTTATTTTTGGCTCCCTCGACCTGTGTCCACCGCAAGGCAAAAAGGTAAACTCTGTCTCAAATTGGAAAGCGGAAATTGCAGGCAGCACATTTTGTATTCTTTGATGCTTATAAATTAGGTTTGAACGGAAAAACGGAAAAACCCAAGCGAACAGAGAGCAAAACTGCTCCCTGCTGGATAATATGAAAGAGATAGAGTTCCTCGAATGTACATGGAATGGCAGGAAAACCCGAAACCCACAGCTGGTCAAAAGTTTTCGCCAAGAACTTTGGGCCAAGACGATGATTCAGGGCATGTGGTCCAGGCCAAGTCTCTTCCACATGCCGAAAAAACCAATTATAACGTAAAACTTTGACTCAGCTCTCTCATATATATATTTGAGACTACATGAAAAAAGGGTCTGGCTCTTTAAATGGCCGACTAAGAATGACCAAAAAATATTTATATATGCGGCATGCTGACTTGTTGCCGTTCTAAATTATTTATGGGCCAATTAGTGGGGTCGAAACAAGCCAAAAAACGGGGTAACTCGCGAGTTGGGTATCCAGTTTATTGATTTGTTTTGCATTTCGCACAGACAGCCACAGAAACAGAAACTTCAGTGCCCTAATCCTAACCGAGTTTTTGGCCCAGAGCGGAGAAATATAAATAAGGACTCGGCGAGTCCTGTTTTGTGTGCACTAGAACTCGTATCCTTTGGCATGCATTTCTGTGCTGCAAATGTCAATGGAGCTGCTGAAATATGGAAATAAATTGCCAATGCCACGGGAATCCGAATAGTGAGGGGAAAATTGAAAACTTTATGCCACCGGACGTGTTACATTTCTGAAGAATTACGGTCTGAAAGGATAATGCTGTGCAATTTATGAACGACAGTGTGATGAATAAGGCCAAGGGGTAAATGTCCTTTAGCCTTGCTCTTAACCCATTAGCACGGTGATTTTCACACTTTAACTTTGCGGTCGTTAGCGAGAAAATTAAGCCGTTTTAAAGCCGGTTAAATAGCTTTGCCAGCGGCATTGATTGATATCCTGCGCTGCTGTGGAAGCAATCAATTAAGCGAACAACGATGTCAAACACTTTGCACTCAATTTTGATTGATTTTCCCGGCAATAAAATGCTCTTAATAAAAGAGCGCGGGTTTTATAGAACTTCTTATACATATAGAAATGTCTATATGCTCTTCATTGCAATTGTAGGTGACAGCCACCTACTCAACTTCCCTGGCAGCTGCTGTTTCAATTCGATTTGCATAAAGAATGTTACCCAGTTGCATTGACAGCCAGTGGAAATTGTTTTGAAGCCATCGTCAGCAGCATGAGAATTGAGTTTTTTCTTTATTTTTTTTTTTATTTACTTTATTTATTAAGTCATACGGGGAAGTCTTGGAGCCCCTTTGTGTCCTTCTTATCTATTAGTTCAGCCCATTTGGGCTCGCCGGCTAACTATAGTTAGCTTTTTCAAATTTACAGTAATTTTACTACAATTGCTAACAATCACAATCACAATAACAAATAGGATTTAAGATAAGCGTCAGCTTCTGCTGACCCTTGTCAAAGGAGATCGGGTAATGAGATCCCTCGGTTGCCTTCTATTGAGCCTCCTTGGTGGGCGAGATCTGTTTAGAGCGCTGGCCAGCCGATTTCTGTGGCGCTCCAGCCTGTCATGGTATCTGCTCGAGTGCTGGTTTATTTCGTCAAATACCGTTGGGAGTTTCAGGTCTCTGTGCAGGGTGGTGTTTCGAACAAACCACTCGCAGCCGGTGATGAGTCTTGCTACCTTATTTTGAATAGCCTGGATCCTTTTGATGTGGCTGTCGCATGCCAAGCCCCAGATTTGGCACCCACACTTCCAGTTTGGTGCTAAGATCTGTTTGTAAATTGTCAGCTTGTTGGATAGCTTCGCCACCTTGGCACGTAGGCGTTTTCTGATGTCGGTCACATGCTTGGCAAATGTGAGTCTGCGATCCAGAATTCCAGATTCGGTTGTGGTACGGGGGCTTCCTCGATGTAGACGGGCGGTGGCGTTCTCCGCTTTAAAGTATAGCAGACGTTGTTGGATTTACTGCTATTGATGCCAATGTTCCAACGTCTTACCCATTCCGAGAACCGGTATGCAAAGTCCTGGATACCATCGGCTGCGTCGTGCTCGCATCGGGACCTGTAGGTGACGCACACGTCATCGGCAAATGTGGCCAGCATTGACTTCCCGTAAAGGCTTACATCCGGCTGCGGCATGTCGTGCACAACTTAAAATAGTTTTTTAATTCATATCATATCAGCAATTTTGCAATGCATTACGACGTCTAAGGCGTTCCTCGGACGCCATCCGGCGGTATCGACTCTTCTGCAATTCCGATAGATTCCTCCAGGGAGCAGCTGCCTTGGAAATGACAACTCTTATCCAAGAGACAGGCAACAAAGACCAGAAAAATAACTTTATCGGGAAACCCCTACTTTATATATCTGGCCAATTATCGTAAGAGACATCATGGCTTAAGGATTTAAGCCACGATTTTTCTTTCTTGAGATAATATGCAACAAATATAAAGTATGGGTTCCCGATACAGGCATTTTGCCGTTCTTTGTTGCCTGTCTCTTGGATAAGAGTTATCATTTCCAAGGCAGCGGCTACCTGGAAGAATCTATCGAAATCTCAAAAAAGTCGATACCGAAAGAAGGCGTGCGAGGAACGCCGCAGACGTCGTAGTGCATTGCAAAATTGCTGATATGATATGAATTAAAGAACTATTTTAAGTTGTGCTAAAGACAAAGTAAGATAAGCCAACTGTGAATCAAATGTATATTCAGAATGTGTAAGAATTGAGTAAGTTTTTGACATTTCACTTGACAGCTTAAAGTTCCGTTGCCACTCGCGGCTTCAAAGTTCAAAATTTTCCCCAGCGAAAACAATGATGCAATTGCTTAAGCCGACAAGAGCAAATATTTAATTAGCCGATGTCCTCGCGGAGAACTACTAAGCAGATGAGAGAGGGGGCCGCACATCCTGCGGCCAAATTGTTCGGCAGCCACAGGCATTCGAGCGTAAAAGGCACGTCGGATGTAATAGACTTTATGGCCAAGGACTTTGGGGGAATCCCCGCCGCCAGCGAGGCGCTAAGTTTGCCCCTCCCTATTCATAATACGTCCACACATAATTAAGGAGATTTGGCCGCAAAGGCAGAATCAACACATAAATCACATTCGTCCTGAATGCTCATCTTGTTCTAAGGACGAGCGGTTTTAATTAGAGACGAAAGCTGTGCTAGCAGAGTATTTTTTTTTTATGGAAAGTGTCATAATTACTAGGGATTTATTCAGTCCTGTCTGCGCTGAATGGGCCTTCTGTTCATATTCATTTTAGTTTCTATGTGTAAGTGTTTTCTTGAGATACCCCAAGTTGAGATACATTTTTCGGTGTATAATCGATAGATTACCAATTCTGTACCTATAGGTGGGCCAATTCACCTGAAACCTTTGCTTTTTCTGTTATTTACCAGCTGCTTCTCCATATTTAAATACTCTTCTACGCCCGCCTGCCCTTTGACCGGATGCCAACTTTTTAATGTCTGAGTTTCTGCGCCGTAGCCCAAATGACCCCACCTCCTGTGCGTTGGGGATGGCGTTAATTAAAGCAGCTGCCGAACCCTTTGAAAAAGATTTCATTTCATGTATAGTGGGCCGCCTAAGCGACTTATAATTGAGTTCCGTTTCTCGCGCTGCTGAAGTTGCCATTTTATACCATTTTATGCGCACAATTTGGTTAATTAAAATGCTACAATTGCGTTGGCATTTTTGTGGCGCCCCATTTGACTGCCTGCCATTTCCGCTTCTTATCTGAGTCCTTCAGGTACGAATGGCAAGAGTCCTTGTCGCCGGTTGGCAAGCACAAGGATCTTCAAGGCGACGGCTGCACACGACGCATATGTTGACGGAAGTTCAAAAGCTGAGGGGGGGCATTGAAGTTGGGGACCTGCCACACATTGATGTGATTGTATTTACGCCCTTGCCACACTTTAAACACAAGTTTCACAAGGAGTTTGTTTTCGAGTGGTTTGGTTTTTGTTGCACTCGATTTTCTTGAACTTTTATTAAAGTGGCACTTTGGGCATTTCAATTAGGCTAAGCACGGAAACATGGCTACCACAATCGCCACTTCCGGCGGATGTATAAAACCACGTAGTGTGCGAAAAGCGAAATAACAAAAGAAATCTCAGAATATCAAATGAAGAGAAGAACAAGCGTTTCGTGCATATTTCGAGCACATTAAAAATTTATTTTTATTTTATTCTTTTATTTCGGCATGCATCTCTGCAAACGGACCAGCAGATGAAGTGGAATATTTACATTTGTATTCGGCTCGGTATTCTCTTTTTTGTCTGGACTTTGCTTTTATCTTCACCACGCTTTGGCATTTGTATACCCTGTAAAGCGGGGTAATTGCGTGTTCATTGAAAACGAATGGGTTTCTTTATGATTTAGGTAAAAAAAACAAATTATAAGTCAAGTCGTTGTATTATTACTCTAGGTAAAATGTATCGAATGTATTCTATTCAATGGGTATCAGAAATGTCTAATATATAATAGCAATAGTCAAAGCTTCTAGTTTTTTCTGTGCTTGCATGGCCGCTTTTCATGCAACATTTATGAGCAGCATTTTGGGGCACAACTGCCAGTAGTTTCTGTGAATTTTGAGAACGCCAAAATGTGCGCAGCGTATATTCAGCATAACATTTCCAGGGAAAGCAGTCTGAAACGCTAAGTGCAGATGCCATTTAGATGCTAAGTTGGCCAAATCGTGACCTTTAAGCGGACTAAGGGGATGAGGCAATCCTTTTTTCCCAACTCGTGTCAATTAACTCATTAAACTTCCCACCGTTTTGTGGAGCGTCGGACCCAATTAGCTTTCAATTATACCGTCTATGGGCTGCTTTTTCATAATCAAGCAAAATTTCAATTAATTAAAATGTAACCGAGCTAAGTTGGAGGTGTGAGAAAGAGCCTTTATTATGTAGGACTCTATTACACATTAAAGTTTTATGGAATATCAGTGAGGAAGATAAGCCGCCAACATATTTTCTCTATCCTGTCAGCTTCATAAAATGTTGGTTTTGATGATGGAAACTTTTGCCCATGAAACTTTTTGTTCGCAGATTATCGTGAAAGAGTTTTGAGTTCCGTTTCGCTGTATTGTTGGCTTGCCAAACTGTTGCATACTTTTAGGAAGTTGCAAAGAGCGGAACATGTGTTTGCCATGTCAACTTTTGCCATATTTGCAGCCATAACAGCTACACATCTCCGAGGATGGTATTTTAGGAATTTTTTCGAGTACATCAAAGCCGATAAAGAAAATCCCCCAAACAATGGAAACTCACGAAAAGAAAACCGCAATGATAATCCCACAGAGAAAAACGCCGATCGAGTACACCGAAGTAAATAGACCATTTATTTAGATGCTAGAATTTCTTGTTTATACAGAGAATTAATCCATTTGCACATTGAGTTACATTCAACAGCTACACTTGGAGTTCATAACATGGAGTGGGTTGTGTTGTTAATGGGGCTCGCAGCTGCTCACATATACGACATCTAACAGTTTAAAACGATTGACCCAACTTATGTTGCTCGCTTGCTCCGCTTGGTACTTGGTTTCGTCCTTTCATCGCACTCCAGCCTTTAATATGTAGTACTAGCTAACTAATCGCACTCGCAGATCTGCGACACGGAAGTGGAAAGTTCAATGAAAGTTCAGTCTCTTAAGATGCACTTGCTAGGGATTTGTCTACACCGAGTTCTCCTCGAGTCCTTGCTGGAATTCGAGAATGATTATTGGATGGTCTGGATGGCTGAGAAGAACTCAGTTCTGGTTCTCACCCTCATCAGGGGACTAATGGCCCGGGGCATTACGCTCAGAGTGCTGCCGGAACTCATGGCATTTGCCGCCAAAGTGGGCATCGTGTGCAGGGCATTGTTAGAGCCCCGGTGGAGCGAAAGTGGGGCATGCTGACCCACCAGCGTGGTGGTGGTGGCCGAACTCACGCACGACTCCCGCTTGCCACGCCCATAGTAGCTGGTCAAAGGTCTGCAACGGAGTGGATGTCAAGATATCCCGTCACTTCTTAGCCACGATTGCCACATAACTTACCGCATACTCTCGGCTCGAGGGGAACCACCGCCTTTCGAGAAGCTTTTCGTCGTATAACTGCCAAGTTTAAGAAGAATTGCACAGGAAAAGTTAGTGTACAATAGTGAAAATGTTTTTAATGACTGCAATTCCTAGTAGCAATCTAGCACTGCCACACTTTATGATAGGTTTAACATTAAAGCCATTCGAGAAGATATATGTGCAACTCAGTTGTTTCCTATATAAGTTTGCAGTTTTCTCTTCTCGAGTATTTATTTTTAAGTGTACTTACAAGCAGACTTAAAAGTTTGGACTACTTACCGTCGGTTCTGGTTCAGCTGGATGGTGCGCGTGTCCCGCCACGTGGAAATGTGGTGTCTCAGTGCATTTCGCACCTCCGAGTTGAGGAAACAGTAGAACAGCGACACCGAGAATCCCTGTGGCACACACACAAACAGTCTCTTACAAAAAAAAGTGGATAAAAGGATTGCGCCCTGGCAAACGAAACCCACCTGAGTGCTGAGTAATACCGCTCGCAGGACTGCAAACATGTGTCCCATTAGGCCAGATTCCGAGGGACCAGCCAGCACCACCAGGTAGGTGATGCCAAAAAGTGGGATTAGCACCAGCAGTGCCTTAGCAGCTTTCCTATACTGACGAGTCTCCACTGTATTGGCCGAGCGCAGCTTTGTGATTAGAACCTAAAAGAGAAGCAAACCGATAATCTGGCTCAGTATTTTCGGGAATTTACAGTCGGAAAAAGATTGGTAGCTTAATTCTTCAAAAGGTTTTAAAGTGTTTTGAGGAAATTATAATAAGAAAATAATCTCAATGTAAGCTATTAAAACAAATAATCTGTGGTAACTTGTTTAATCTTCTCTAAAGATTTTGGCTTGAGTGTCTATATTCTTCCGGTGTAAATTCCATACGCACCCACATGATGCGCAGCAGAAAGGTGAGATTGATTATTAGCACCGCACAGACAGGTCCCTGGTATATCCAATCCACGTGGGTCTCCTGCATCCAGGGGCAGTTGATTTCGTACTGTCGGATGGGAAACAAAAGGAAGACTACTCTCCAGGGGTCTCTTCAAATCCCAAAATAGACATACCTTTTCGGGGGTGCTGTAGGTGACCGTTAGACTCTTGGCCACAGCCCAGGTGACAACAAACAAGGCCGGGCCACCTGCCAGCAGGAGGAAGACTTAATTGGCTGGCACACAATCGGGCATTCACACTTACCCCAGCCTATGGAGGCGTAGATATTAAAGCGCAAATTGTCCCCGGAGAAGGTCTTGACCACCAGCATGTACAGGTACAAGCCCTCGACCAGCATCCAAAAGAAGTTGGTCAGGGTGAAGAAGTGGAACAGGGTGATCAGAGCAATGCAGCTGCCCACTCCACTTCGGATGGAGATCTGTAGATTAAGTGGTAGCCATTAGTCTTAGGCTGTCAGCGGCTGTTTATAGTTTCCATTCACTTTGGACTAGCTCCCCTTTCATGGTCGAGTATGATTTAATAAGCCAGCAATTGCAATTATCTGGCAGTCATAATGCTCACCTGGACGGATAACAAGAGTATCCAGAACAAAGCCGACATGATGTACGTGAAGAACAAGTTGGCGTGGATGGTGTTGCGCAGGCAACGCAGCTCCCTGATGAACGAAGACAAATACAAAGGACGGGGGGTAAGTCGGGGGTTAGGCAAAAATAAATGCCATGCCCAGGGTATCGGGTCACCAGGGAGGGGGGCACACTCACTTGAAGTAGGCGAAAACAATCAGCGCCAGCGAGAGCGATACCAGGCTGAGGGTGTACCCAATGTAGTAGATAATGGTGGGCAGCTCCACGATGACCTCGAACTCCGGCACGGATTCGGGGGCGGGCAGGTGGGCGCAGGCATCGTAGTTGGTGTACTTCTCCCAAGTTCCATTGGCATGGCAGAACCTCGTTGCATTCTCTGGTCAAATACAAAAACGTACGCAGCGGAAAATGCAAACAGTTTTTAAATAGACTAGTCTCATACACTTGGATCTATATTGGGAAGGTGCCTTCTCTGTCTGGACACCGACTTAAAAAATTCCATTTTCAATTCATAACCAACTGTGCAGTTAACAGTTTTTTTTTAAGCTCAGTTTAAAAATAGGTCGGATATTAAAGTGTAAGGTCAAAGTGGACTGGTACTCACTGCTGCTATCGTAGTGAATTCCCTGCAGCTCGTCCATGCACTGAAGCACTGCCAGGGTACCGCGAGCTGTCCTCGGCCAGCACAGGATCGAGTCGAACTGGGTGAGGCAGTGGCCACTATCGTTGCCATAGGTGGAGGCCTCGATGTGCTCCTGCACCAGGCACTGCAGCTCCACGCTCTCGCCGATGCCGTCTAGGTTGTGCAGATCCAGGAGCGGGTCACTCCCGCTGGCGTTCACCGAATCGATGTGGCTGTGGTCACTCATTCTACAACATCCTGGCACTTGGCATCTCTGGTACTGAAAAAAGTCAGTTTAAAGTTAAGTCCAAGACTGTAAAATACTTGAAGCGGAGGGAAAATGTTTGTGGTGCTTTGAAAATGTAACTTTAAAATATTTTATAATCATTATAGAGCTTTTATACACTTCATTTAAAAACGTTTCTTTCTTTTTTGAAAAATGGTAAGCTTTCATCTTTAATCAGAAATAAAATATTATTATTCGACTGGTACGAAAATATAGCTGACATTTCCTGACCATTTCCCTTCGAATTGACAACGTTCATAATACTCCCCAGCAGAATGCGTTCAATCAGAAAGTTATAATTTCCTCAATTGTTAGGGGATTCCCCGGCGGTTGGTTGGCTGAAACTAAGCTGTCGGGCAAAGTTCAATTGGCAACCCTTCTGCCCGCTCCACCGCAGCCAGTGGCATTTCGCCTGTGTGCGTTAATTGCATTGGCCATGTTTCACCGACTACGGGCCACGCCCACATCGAACCGGGCTTAAAGGACCATCAACTCGGCGGAAAGTATGCTTTAAGTCGAAGACCATTTCTAGGGAAAACAGGGTGGCTAGAGATAAGTAAATGCACGGGCCCAGTGCCATAAAAATTCATTAGTTTTGCCATCAAAGGCGGACAGAAGCGTCAGCAAATCAGAGGAGCGGCAGTCAGCCTTTCATACTGATATGTGCCCATAAAAAGCACGTCAAAGGATCCAAGTCTGGGGTGATGGTGATAGAAATTAGAAAAGCTAACTTCCGGCCAAAGATTGTGGCCTTTGTGGCCTGGTTCGGGCTGGTTCTGCCTCAGACACGAAATCTCGCATTTATGTTCTGATAATAAATGGCATAAATGATGCATCGTTACATTAATGCACAACATAAAACGGGGCGGCAAGTAAGACACACACACAAGCAATATACATATATTAAAAATGTAGATGGGCCTGTTTTGTACAGTGAGCTAGAAAAGTTCTCTGCGCGCTCTAAAATTTAAGCGGAAGTGGTTTTCACTTTCCGCTTAACAGTGAAATAAATTAGGCAAACAAGCCAGCCTTAATTCCAAGGAGCAGCCATAAGCCAAGGCAGGAATTTAAATGCACTTGGACTGAAAATGGTTATCTCTTAAGTGCTGACCAACCCGAACCAATTACTTTCTGTGGAATTTCCGATTTGCTCGGACGGCACATTCCCCAGGCGATTGTCTAATTGGCACAGGAATTTCTAACCACAAGCGATGAAATATTAAACCCGGAGGGAAATTGAAAATTCCGCCCCAAGGCTTGGGTGCACTTCTGGCTGCCACTGTGTGCTCGGCTTCGTATTTTTCTTTCCATTGTTGCTCCTGTTTGTTTTTCTCGTAAATTAACGCAATGCATGATGTACATAAAACAAAGACTGGCTGATTATTACTGCATGGCACATGCCTGCACGTCCTTTCCGGAGTTTGCCAAGGTCCTGGGACCTGGTTCATTAGCCGCTCGCTTACTTATAACACATACGCCCCGTTGCCTTCGTTTTCCAGCTTCGCACGCTCACAGCCACGCAGATGAGTTAAGACAGCAATATACGCGCCGCAAGTTTAAGTTGAAAAGTATATTATGTGGAAAAAGGGAAAGAACAGCGACCGACCGCCTCTAATTACCTCATAAATAACGTCGCACGAAATTAGCAGGCCTAAATTATGGCCATAAATGCTAATTGCATATTTGATTTCAATTAATTCAGCTGACAGGCGCCCAAAAACCCAAGAAGGACACATTTCAAATCAGCGTGCGAATGCAAATATGTTCTGACAGCTCGCTTGGACAAATCTCTTTATGGCCAGCCAATTTGACGAATGTCCACCCGCCGGGGAAACAGGCAAAACAAATTCAGCTTGGCCGAATCATCGCCGGCATAAAAAGGACATTACCACAAATACATTCATAGACGGAGGCCTAAGAAATGGTTGGTCCTGGACGGAGAGCAACGGACAAATCGCACATCGTCCTTTCTGCTCCTCTGCCTCCTCTTTTTGCACATGCTATTATAGAAGATTGTATCTAATCTCGTACGATTGCACACAATGGATTTGCCAAAGGCGACACAACAAAAAAATAGGGGATTGTGTGGAGGGAGTTTGCTTGTGGGTCCTTTACTTTTTTCTCGCCCGTGTGAGAGGTTCTGCAATTTCCTGCTGCTATAATGCTTATAAATGTTCGCCCGCAATCGCCGGGGATTTCTTTAGGGGATTGAGAACATAATAACAGTGCGAATAGTGGCAAGCGTTCGCATTTTCCACTTATCCAACAAAATATGCAGACTAAAAATTAAATTCCAGTTTTTTCCAGCCCTCGAAGAGGGTTTTTTTCTACGCCCTTATATGTTTACCTTTGCAAAAATTCCGACATTGCGCGGGACACCGGGGAAAAGTGCTATTTTCGGTTCTCATTAATGTAGCTCATTAAATTTTATATGCATAAGCTGCCAGCTGCAAACAAAAAATGTAAGCATTTAAAATGTATAAGCGTGCCACACAAGAGACCAGCAGCACATTACGTATACGCAGCATGGACAAAGCCAGCTTGGAAAGCCAGCACGCAGGCATAAGCGTATAGAAAGTTTGTAATTAAATTGCTCATTTAAGCGTGGAAACGATGAATTCGATCGGGAATACTGCGGGAAGTGTTCTGCGGAAATATGTAATATTCAGCGTGTAATCCGGAGAAAATATATTACTAATTTTATTCATCCGCCTTGGGCGCTTAAATTTTATTGTTCGGACTTTTGTGGACTCTCCTCGGAGGCCGATAAGGAAAAGCCAGTCTAGACAAGCCAACATCATAATTTGCAGGCACGCACTGCCATTTCCATTTCCGCCTGAGCCTGAGCCTGATCTGCTGGCCACTTTCCATGCTTAAGTCAGCACATATCCTTTGGCAGGAGGATGGAATGGGATGGGATGGGGCTGACACTCCAGCGATTGCCAACAAGTGTTGCGTTTTATTGTCTGGCCTTTAACAGCTCTCCTTTGCCATCCGGCCATTGTGTGTGCGGCACGTGCAGGCGCCTGCATTTGGAGCTACGTGAGGGATCTCCACTCCTGCGGATAGTCCGAGCATAAAACCATAAAAATCCGCCGCAAAAATGAAACGAACCTGGCCACCAAATCTGTTATTTATTGGCCCAATAAAAATTTGGTTTAATGCATTACAAGTGGCCGAAATGCCGCGGAGATTGCCGGAGATTTACTCGACTTGCAAAGGGAAGTCCTTAAGGCCATGGCAACAAGTCCTTCCTGGTTAGCAGTTAGTTTATTAGAGTGGTCAAGTGCATGGAGTTGGGGGGCATTTCTGATTTCGGGCTGGAATTTTCCCAATCGATACTGCAAACACGCAAAACAATGCCTCTGCTGCCCCCTAATAGCCATACTCTCGGGTCTTTCAGCCGCAGAGTTTTCGCTTTAGTAACCGATAGCATTGTTTTCAGCAGCTGAGCGAGTGTATGCACTGGCATTTTAATTAACCACAATTTGTTTCTGCATCCCAGTCGCCCTGAAAAAATCTTCTCCTAGCCAAGTTTCTAAACGCAGAATGAGATTCCTTTCGCCACTCGCACTCACAATTTACGTTGGAATTCTTGGGATTACTTGCGTTTAGCACTCGCACTAGGGACCGCAAAAGAGCCAGGAGGCGGGTCCTTTGTCCTTTCGACCACTTACTTGACCCGTCCTAAATGCGTTTAACGCCTTCTAAGCTGCGAAATGATTATGTTAAAGCGGTTTTTGCTGGTGCGGGTTTTTTTTTTTTTTGCTAGTTGCCTTGGTTATTGACACACGCCCATTTACGTGGGCAAAACTTTATTGTGTTCACATTTATATGCGGGATTATTTGTTATAGCGACCCTTGAACTTTTTCGAAGCACTCTCAAAGCCATCGACTTGCAAAGTTATGCGGCATTAATGCGGCACTTATTTGTTATTTCTTTTCCTTTTGCTAATTAAAATTTTCCTTTTTCTCTTGTCACATTATTTAAAAATTAGTTTCCACTTTAACGGCTCTGAAGAGGACAATAGGTTTCCGCAAATTTTGAAATTCCGAAACGAACCGCACTCGTTCACATCCCGCTGATAACTGAAGGGATACCCGAAGGATGTGTCTTAACAAGGCTCGCCTTCTTACCAAAAGGCGCCAATTTTGGGTTCCACAAACTGAAAAGCTCGCAAAGCTGCATTCCACAAGCTGTTGAAAAAGCTTTCTGCCGGGCAACAGGTGGAACATCCTGGCGGGAGGATGGTTAAAAGGACCCCCCAAACAGAAACCGATTCGATTGCAGTTCTAATGCCTGAAAATCTGCCTATTTGATTTATGCAAATATGTGCCGAAGTCTCATGTTTGCCCAGCATTTCGCTGGCTGTTTGTTTAGGGCATGCGGCAAAAGGGATACCCCGGACTCATCAGGATTCGGCAGGATTCGCCAGAATATTGATGAGAAACTCCTTGCAGGCCGTCTTTGAAGTCGCAGCCTGATTTAATTGTGAGTTTCGGAGCCGGAGCCCGTTCAAAACACCTCTCACGTGGGCCTTATCAAATTAAACTGAAGTGGCAGCGCCTCGGGTCTGACAGTTATTGAAATATCAATATGGTTAGGCACCGGGAAAATGGTTTCCCGGAAAATGTGCGAAATTAAATTGTAGAAAAAACAAGGGCAACATTTTTATTCACAGGCATCTTTTCTCTTGCCTGGCAAATTTTTTATCACAATGATAAACATTTAGACGGATGTCCTGGCTGCTTGGAATGCGTGCGACACATGAGGGTTGCTCTGTGGATTTTTGGGCACAAGGATATGGGCGGGGTGGTGGTGCGATATCCCCAACCAAACTGTTTGATTTTCAAACAAATGCTAATGTCAACTGCCACTCAGAGGCATTTAAATTCCAATTTAAAAATGCTTTCTCTCGATGCCAAAAGCAAAGACATGTTCGTTGTCCTGTTTCGAGTCCATCCACTCGTTTTTTCTCTCTCCCACTCTCCGATTCTCCGATTCTCCGATTCTCTGACCCGTTTCTCCAGTTTTCTGCTCGCATTAAAGCGTTCGTCCTGTCTCATGCATATTTAATGTCACACGCATTTCAGTGTATTTTTTCCGGGCAATTTTCTCTTTTTTAAATGTTTTTCACATCTTTGCAAATGAAAGTTTTTTAATTCACTTCAGCTTTGTTGCAAGCATTGTTTCGATATTCAATAGAAAATGAGTTTTCGATGCACATGCGATGCTTGAGGAAATGGGAAAAACTGAAATCAATCAGAGTGTGAAACTGGGATAAGCTAGTTTTAATTCATTCGGATTATGCACTTGCCTCGCTTACATTTAAATAATGTACTGCCGTAGCATTTAAGCCTGCCTTAAGCACAAAGGAACTGCGATGAAATCGTTTTATGCCCGAAATGCCATCAGCTTAGTGGTTAGGAACATAAGGAGCAAATCACTGAGCAGAAGACACAACGAGCACACAAAAGCGAAAATCGCAAACACACACATACACTGGAGAAAAAAAGTAACATTTCAGTTTGAAGATATTTAT
The DNA here is from genome assembly GCF_004382145.1 of Drosophila mauritiana. Lineage (NCBI taxonomy): Eukaryota > Metazoa > Arthropoda > Insecta > Diptera > Drosophilidae > Drosophila > Drosophila mauritiana. Next base: position 12,786,935 of record NC_046668.1, on the reverse strand, counting down.
TGTCAACTGATTGCTTATATAGATTGCTTTATACATCGAGATTTGAGTAGATATTATTGTTATATAGACAGCTGAGAAGGCATCTGATAAAGATATTTGTTATGAACTGATAGCTTATTGCTTTATATATCGAGATTTGCGTAGATTTTATTGTTATATAGACAGCTGAGAAAGCATCTGATTGGTCTCCTCAATATCGTTGATTCTCTTGTTGATTCTGGTAATCTTATTTATAATACTCTTGTCTCCGGGACTTTTTTTCAGCGCCTTCAAGTAGCACAAAAGTGATGGATAGTATTTACCCAAGTGGCTAAGGGCACGACCATGCTGACAGAGCGCCAAAGCCGAAGGATTATTGATGGTCAGGAGACGAAGGTCCTTCATCACATGGCAGACGCACCTATACCGCTTCATCTTGTTAAGGCAGATCATCAAGGTTTCGAAAAGGGCGATCAGCATCCCTTTTTTACGGCTCTGCTGTTCGAGATTGGTCATTTTGCAATTTTTCAAGCAGCTTATCGCTTTCTGAAAGGCGCTTTTTGCGCAATAATAGTGCATACGTCTCATACACAACTTTCCTGCCTGGAGCAAAGTATGTGCCTTACGATATGTGAGGAAAACTAGGTCGTGCTGCTCATGGGAGTTTAGTGATTGGTCGTTGTCATCCTCACAGAGAAGGGCATGGGCCGAGAACCCAATGTACTCCTGTGCCTTAAAAGCGTCTTTCTTGTAGGGGCGCATTGTGCGATATTAGTATTTCCTATCCTTCAAATGGTCAATATCTTACTATGTATTTAGTTTGGATCAGTTTGTACTTACTTATTTAGCACCCAAGAGCAAAGTGGCTTCTGACTCAATGCTAGTAGAGATATACAAATGTAACACTTTGTGAACGGACAGTAAGTTCCAGGCTTACTTTTCGCAGTGTAAGCATACATGACAGCTTGTGGGGTTGGTAGGAGCACTCAACAATTACTTAGCACCTCGGTGTCAAGGGGGTCTCGTCTTTCAGCATTCTCATTAATTACACGCCGCACTAATTAGGCTGTAACGGAATAGCGAAAGGATTACCCGGAGTATCACCTGGTTGCCGGTCCTATGATTCACTCGGCTTCAGCCCGCTCTAATCTGCCATCCGTAATGCTTTCGCCAAATTTACGGCTATACTTCTGGTATTTCCCCAGTTGTCTTGTCATGCACGAGCGCTGTTCAAACAAAATCGAGTGGAATCGAGTCCAGTCATCACAGTCAGTCAACCTTTGTGGCTCCCCAGCCTTCGGCAGACCCATTGAACCAACAAACCATGGCAGACGACCCGACTTCATTACAAGCCCATTAAAAGCGGGACAAAATTTGGCTATATAAAGCGACCGGCGGAGTGGTAGAAAAATTTTATTTATTTCACGGCACCACAGTGAATCACTACACTATAAATATGCATAAATATACCATTTGTTTTGGTTTTTTACTAATTATTCTGGAATGTTCGTTGGCGGCATTTAACTGCTCAGCACCGCCGAATTTCAATAACTTTGTAAGAGGATTTAATCGCGGAAGAGTGCATGTAATATAAACTCAATCTTGTAGGACATCAACACTTGCTGTCGCACTCCGGAATTGGATATGGGTGATGTGCCCCAGAAGTGCCACAAATATGTGAGTGGCTTAAAGTCGGCGAACTCCAAGTATCCCAGCAATGCTCATCTGGTAAATATATGCAACTGAGTAAAGGGACAACATTCCTTTAACTTCCGTATCTAAAACAGTGCTATCCTGATTGCATTTACCGCGAGACGGGCGCCATGGTCAATGGAAAGATTAAAGTGGACAGAGTTAAGCAGTACTTGGAAGAGCACGTTCATCGGCGGGATCAGGAAATTGTTTCTCACATAGTGCGCTCCTTCGACTCCTGTCTGTCCAACGGTGCGTATGCGTGATGCCATTGACATTGCAGATTATTATGCCTATTTACTTTCAGTTAAAGGTCACATGAAGTCATTGAACATCGAGTCCTACAAGGTGCTGCCCCATGGCTGTTCCCCCTTTGCCGGAATCATATATAGCTGTGTGAATGCCGAGACCTTTCTCAATTGCCCCACGCAAATGTGGAAAAACGAGAGACCCTGTAATTTGGCCAAGCAATTCGCCGAGCAGTGCAATCCCCTGCCCCATGTTCCGTTGCCCAGCAGCTGATGCTCCATATAGATTGATTTATCCAATGTAAACAACACACATTTAAAGTAAAAGTTTCGTCCATTAAGTTTAATCTGTCGCTAACCTTTTGAATGGCATTCATATCCGACCTCGATTTGTTGACCATTAGCCAGCAAATTGACCATGACAACCGAGTGCGAGTACTTTTCGTCTACTTTTTATTGGGCTTTATGATCATACAAAGTTCGATTGGACAACAGTTGTCAACTAAGCCGCAATGAACCAGTTAACCTTTGTAAGCTGCCTTTTGTTCTGGTCCGGGTCCCAGGCTGCCTTCCAGGACTTTGTGATTGGACCTGAAGTAATATAATCCTTTGCACTGCTTCTTGATTACAATAAAAAACACATACGTACTTGTAGTCCTATGAAGGTGGTAACGATGTCGCCCCGTTTGGTCAAGAATTTTCGGATGAGGTGGGTGAGGATATAATGGTGTCATTCCAGGATGTACAGCATGATGGAATTGTGGATACCAATCTACTGATGAAAGCTCTAATGCAGCATGCCAATCGTTTGGGCATGAGCCTGGATGAACTTGGTGAGCAATAGTACTTTGGTTGGTAGTGCAGTTTTAAGTATGTATGTACTTTACAGCTAGCTTAAATATGCAGTCAGAAGATGAGGAATCCATTAACCAACTTGGATGTTCAGCTGGGCAAGACGTCTTCGGATACCCAGAAAAGCCCACTTGGCGGGATGTACTCTTTAACTAAGCCAAATAAATTTCATCACTCAGTGATCAAAGCAGCTGAATATGTGTGATTTATTTATGTTTAATAGTCCCATCTATTATAAGTCATCGCAGCGAATGTTGTATTCCCTGGCCTCATTGCAGGTGGGACTCTTGCTCCAGACGCTATCCGGGCAATTACGGTAGACATATCGATGGGCACACAGGCCATACATTATGGCCATCGAGCCACATTTTCCGGTGATGGGAACACGACGACGTTTTAGGGCCTTAATGAGCACATTCTCCTGATTACCGCAGCTCCTGAAACCATCCACATACACCTGCACAAATTCATCAGAGTCCAAAATGGTTTTCATCATCTTTTCGATATTTTCCATGACCAAATGGGTGCCGTTCAATGCATTCGCCGCTTGAAAGATGCACTCAAAGCTGCACTGAAACGGGATCAGATTAGTGAAGCGTAGATTCTTAGGGTGAATCAGTTGACTTACAGGTGATATGTGGGCTCCATTGACCAAATACTGACTGCACTTGGAGTTGAAACTCGAAAAGTCCAGATTAGGCAGCTTGCAACAGTTTTTCAAGGCCTAGATGGTATAAACTATAATTATCCTAAGTCTCCTAAAAATAAACCGTACCCACTGTTACATCCGGCCTTTGAGAGCAAATGGGATCGGCAGCTCGAAAAGCTGGTAAAAATATTAGAACCCAAGTCAGCAGTTGAAGCATTTCGAGTTACTTCTGCTGTACTACCCGATACCCGATATTTATATATATATATATAACCTGAACCGGATATCCAAACGACTTTCAGTGCGCCCCATTTACTTAACGCATCCCATCATAAAAATACAATGTTCAATTATTATTTTATTATATGCCTTTAAAGGCGATGACTAGAACCACGTGATGATTTCGAACAGTTCATGTTTTGCAATCGGACCATTTCGCAAGATTCAGTGCCGGACCAGCTGGATGATGGACAGTGGTTGAAGACATATCTCTGGGCACAAACTCCATAGAAAAGTGCGAATGGAGAGCACTGTTCTGTTTTTCTCTGGGGCCGTGGCCTCCTATTGCTAATCATCTCTTGCACAGAATCCGAACAGCTCATTAAGCCATTTAAATAGGCTTCCTCAAAGTCCTGATTACCGAAAAGCTTCTCCAGCATGAGTCGGGCCTTGTCAGGATGAATGGCTCCGTCCACAACCGTGTTGGTCTCATTGAAAATGCATTCATACAGGCACTGTAAAATAAAACTTACTTACTAAATGATAAACCTTATAGGGATTAGCTCTGACTTACGGGTGAAATTCTGGGAGCACCAACTGGCATGTAGTTACCACACTGGCTTTTGAACTGGTCAAACCTAAATGTGGGATAGGCACAGCAGTCCTTGACAATCTGAAAGAATAAGTTGTAACCAAATATATGGATCGATCGTTAAGGATGATTCCTTGAAGCCTTACATTAAAATCCTGTCTACGAGTACAGTCCACATCGATTGGATTACTCCCAGCCATCGCCACCAATGAGCAGATCAGCAGGGCTATATGCCGGGCCATTATTTTAGTCAGTCTGAGCTTCGTCTGGCACCGTCGGCTTACTTTATAACTCCAGTGACGATCCACTAATTAATCGAGCACAGCAAAAACACATTTCAAGCGACGGTCTCGTGAGCGAAAATGTGCAGTCATCGTGATGGACTTATGGCGGGTCAAAGTCCAACCAAATGTCCGATTGGGGGCTCGGCTTAAGCCAGGCAATTGCAATTAGACCAGCTTATCGGCTTAAATGCAATCATTTTAACCAGACAAACAAATCTAGGTAATCCCTAATTACTGATCCGATATGAACTTGGAGACCATCAGTGTCAGAAAACTGGCCATGAGCAGATGGGGTCCTTCTGTATCTACATGGTCACACCCGTTACCCGTTAGCTCCTCATCCTTTCCCTTAAGTGCATTCGTCTTTTCGTCCAGTTTCTTTGTGCAACTTGACAGCAATTTTTGCAGACTATTACACTTCGGATCCTCTATCCAGTTCTCACGGGGACAGTTGGCAGTAAGGTATACCATGGTACACTGAGCATGGAGCATGGCATATGGCAAACAGGTGGAGGAAGCCATGCCCATCTTATCCGCCACCTGGTTGGAGTAGAGCAGCAGAAAGTCGGCGTGTCTGGAGCCCAGAGCTTCGCAAGTCTCGTGAGCTGCCTTCAAGGCGGCTCCGTATTTATCATAACCATTCAAGGGGCTGTAGAGGCTGGTGATCATCATGTATAGCTCTGGTTTCTTGATCTTGTTATCCTGATCTAGGAGGTCCCAGTGCCTATACAGACATTCATAGCGGCACTGCAAAGAGATTATCATTCAGCTCACTAACAGGTATCCACTAGAGTTACTCACAGGACCATAGTCATCCCAAAACGGTGTGCAATTGCTGCCAACAAACGGGAACTTATCAAGAAAGGACTTGCCACAACAGTAGACCAGCTTTTGTGTGTTTAGAAGCTCTGTACATTTCTGCAATCCTCCCACATCATTGGCTGCACTATAAACCAGCAAAGGAAGCCACAAGAAACCCAGTAGATGCAGCACCGAAGACATTTTGGAATTGCCTCCTTATAAAGCAGGACAAGAATTAAACGTAAAATTTAGGAAAATTTTTTTTTTGCCAGCCAGATGAAGTAATTTTCAAAGCACAGTACTCATAGCTTTAGTGGGTTAATGTGCGGAAATAGTTGATCTTGTCATGTCATCTCTTCGATAGCCGCACGCAAGCATATTTATCCGCAATGAATTCGGATCATTCTGCGGTGGAAGCTTTAGTTATGCGGACAGGGCGTATACTTGTTGCCTTGATTTTTCTAGGTTTAATAGTTCCCTTTCGGACTGCAAAGTGCAAGGCAGCGCCCAAATCTGTGCAAGTAAGAGTTATATATTTTATATACTTATAATTCTCCTGATGCAAAATGCTTTATCTACAGAATGTACACGTTTGTTGCTCAGCACCCTTGCCAAACTGGGGCGTTTTCAACAGAGAGTGTCATAAATCGGCCATTCAGGCAAGTGTAAGTATTAATAGGATATATAAAAGCCAAGTTAATTTAGCCAACTTCCTCATGAAGTGCCGTTTAGATTGCATCTTCAATGCCAGCTCGGTTCTGCAGGGAAATCGATTGATCCAAGCAAAAGTTCGACCCATGTTGGAGCGCGCCTTTTCCAGCGAACCCACCATCGATGTATATGAGTCCAACTTTGCCAGATGTTCGTCGGTGGTCAGGAGCAAATACCAGGAGCTATCTCCGCTGAGTCGTCAAAGCGACGCCTGTGACAGACACGCCCTCTTCTACAGCCTTTGTGCGTATGCTCGCTTGATTTTCACCTGTCCGGAGAAAATGTGGCAAAGGAATAACAGGATGTGCCAGGAGGCCAAGGCGTATGCGAAAAAATGTCCTTGGCCAGCGCTTAAAATGTTTATGAGGAATACTTAAAAGAAGTTAATACAAATGATATTTAGGGAGAATTTTAGTGCACTTTGTTTTTATTTTTCACAGGTTGCGTGATCATGTCGAGCACACTACGCTCACATTGCGGTCGATAGCCCCCGCAGTTGCCATTCCGACCATCCAATTCTGCGATGTAGTAACGCTTAGGTAACTCCTCATACCGAGAACTGCTGGGACTGAACATTACATGGATTAAGTTACCCAGCACACCATTGAGATCTCCCAATTGGTAGCTGTTTGCCTCGCAAATCAGTCTTAATAAACAACTGTCGTCCGAGCCTAGTCCATGCCTGAAAATTATATGCAGATATTTCAGCTAATGATGCCAGAAATTTTGGAATTTCTCTTACAATTCGAACCGATGATTGATAATCTCATAGAACTTGGTACGTGAGAGTAGTGACCTCCTCTGGCGATCTCTGCCCACAGATTCACCCATGCCATCCAAGGGAAATCCCTGGAAGAAGTCCTTGTAGTCATCCTCATCCACTTCTGGCGGTGGCTTTGGTTTTGACTTATGCTTTTTCTTATGCTTATGCTTGGGCTTATTTTTCGGTGGCTTGGTATCTGAACCGGGCTTAGGTTTAGTCTTCTTCTTTTTCTTATCATGATGATGTTGATGGTGTTTGTGCTTGTGCTTGTTACCAGAGTGCTGATCATCATCGTAATAGTCATCGTAAACGAAATCATCATTCTGATGATGGCCATGGTGATCACTCAGTAAACTTTCATCATTCGTGCCATTTCCATGTCGCTTAAGTGGGAAATATGTTTATGAACAGATTCAATGATTTAAATGAGATCTTACCAAAAACGGTGGTTTCTTTTTCCAGGTTCTTGGCAAATCGTAGGACACTTCAAAATTATAAGACAAAAAGGCTTTTTCAAACCGTAAGTCCAAAGGCAAAGCGATGGCCACAAAAAGCTGAATAATAGAATAATAGATTTTATACTGCACTTTTCATAATTACCAAAGACAAATACTTACCGAAGATGCTCCACCCGTACTCCAAACAAATTTGGCCTGCGAGCTCCTGAAATAGCCGAAAATCAAAAGAACTAGGAATGTTCCACGACCATCCATTGTAGCCAACCACCCTCATTCAACTGAAGAGTCAGTTTTGGAGTCAGCCAAAGTGAAAACCTTTCTTTCCGGCTAGAAGTGATGATCCAATTAATGATTTCTAGTTTCAAGCAGCGAAAGTTGCTAATTGAAAAGCCAGTAAGTCAATTCAGGCCAAATGGTATGTTCTAGTAACAGATTTATGAGTCATTTTAGGTATATTTTATCTATATTTTATTGCGTTCTATGTGCTTGAAAATCTCCTCAAAAGGTTCTGATATAAGCTCCAGAATACTTTCGCCACAACCTGGTTCGTAGACATGGCAATGACCGTTCCAACCATCGTGCTCCGCTTGGTAATAGCGCAGTGGTAAGTCTTCAGACTCCGATGAGCTGGGACTTTAAAGTTTAAGAAGTTATATGGGGTCATTAAGAATATGCCTGAATAATACCTGAATAAAACGTGCATTAAACTGCCCAACACGCCGTTGAATTCTTCCAATTGAGCAGCACTTGTCTCACAAATCAGTCGCAGCAGGCAAGATTCACCACGAAAACCACTTCTGAAATACTTAGTTATCTTAGTATAGTCACAATTCTATAGCTAGTAACTAACCTTTTTAGTTTATCTATGAAAATGCGATAGATATTGGAACGTGTAAGCAATGATCTAACTTTGCGTTCTTTGGGGAGAACTTGGGTGGTTTCCTCCACTTCTTCGCCACCTGCCCCATTTTCCTCCTCCACTGTGCAGTTTTGGCAACCAGTGGCCAATTTACGGGAAGACTCCGCATCCGTTTCCGTATCGGTTTCTTCTACAACTTCCTCCGACTCTATGGGACCATTTTGCTGGAATTTGAGCGATGGGTAAATAACCAAACATTACTCCCATTCTGCTTGAACTGTTAATTGTGCCATAAAGGCGTGTTAATTGTCAACAAATGTGGCGTTTTATAGCCGTAAACAAACCTAAAATGAAACTTACAAATATTGTCCATTTCTCCCAGTTCGTGGGTAAATTGTAGTTGGCCTCAAAATTGTACGAGACAAACACATTTCGATGGGGCAACTCGAGGGGAACGGCAATAGCGGCGAAGATCTAAAATCAAGATGATAGGAGTACTTTTTCCGCTAAATAAATTCTTGAAGAACTTACACCGTGTGTGCTGGAAGCTGTAAAGGCCACAAAGGAGTTGGTTAAGTCAAGGTAAACGGTTAAAAGGAAAACCAGGCCAAGAAAGTAAGTGGTAAAATTCATTTTCCCGACCCAGAGACAGACGATAGACCACCACGATGCTCAGACAGCAACTGAATTGCAATCCACTCGAAACACTCGCAACAAGTGCGTGGCAAACGCCAAGCAAGTGGCCGCTAATTTAATAGGTAAACCCCCAGAAAGATACTTGGTTTTGGTTCTTGGTCAGCACTCCAGTTTATTTGCGCCTTCGTCGGCTTACAATATCGCTTAAAGCCTGTTCCAGTGACACGGAAACCAGGTCCAAAATGTTGTGATCACAGCTTTTGGTATAGGCGGAGCACTCCTGATGCTCTCGACCATCCCATTCGGCCTGGTAATACTCATTGGGCAGGTGCTCATCCTTGGAGCTGCTAGGACTATAATAAAATGAGAAGTTAGAATGATCTTCGAGCAGCTTCCTTTAAAAAGAGATACCAACTGACCTGAATATAATGTGAACGAGGCTGCCCAAAAATCCATTAACCTCGCCCAGTTGTGAAGCATTTGTATCGCATATCAAGCGCTGTAAACAGGGTTCAGCTGGAAACCCTGACCTAAAATATGTAAATTTACCTATTAAATATTTAACTTTAATAACCTTGTTTGCTTGCCACTGACCTTCTTAATTTATCCCTCAGCATTGCATAAAATACCGAGCGACTCATCAGAGTTAGACCACGTTTTTCACGCGATGCAGCTTTAGTGGAGTTTATATTTGATGAGGTGCTATTTTTATTTTCCTCTATTTTCCAATCTGTGCAATTCTGGCAGTGTCGCCCTTTGGACTCACGTCCAGTTGTCGGATATGTGAGATAGCTGTCCTCAAAGTCCTGACCCATCTATAAATGTTGACGAACACGGCGTTCACACAAAAGACTCAAGAAGCGAACTTCGATAAGAAACCCACCAAAATCGGCGGATATTTGTACACGTGTTCCGGTTGATAGTAATTAAACTCGTAGTTATAGGACAGAAAGACATTGCGATGTGGCAAGCCAATCGGCACCGATATGGCCATAAATATCTACAAAGTAAAAATTTCAGTATTTAGACAACAGCTCACTAGCACTTGAGTTGAAATTACCCCAAACTCGGAGTTTGTGGTGAAAAGGAGCGCAGACTTAACCAAATTTAAGTTATTTATTATGGCACAGAGGAAAAGAAATGGTGCAAATATCAAAGTTCTGTACATGGTATTGATAAAATTCTAAAATATCCAATGGTAAACAATTTCCGATGTTCGACCGTGAGCGTTTTAAAACCAACTGGCGGCCGCCTTGGGCAAAAGTCGACAAGAAAGGTGCGTTTCCGAGAAGCTGTTAATTAAAACGAAGAATTGGAAATCTATGTCGGGTCGAATTGGTTTAATGCAGATCAAACCATAAGCGCCTGATTTACCATCCAGTTTATGGTCTTCCATTTCGTCTATCCAGTGCTTCCCTAAGAACATCATGCAATGGCCTTGATATCAAGTCCAGTACATTCTCTTCACATTGGCTAGCATAAGATGAGCAGTCGCCATGGCGAAGGCCATCCCATTCGGCTTGGTAGTAGTCTTTATCGAGATTCTCGTCATTAGAGCTGCTGGGTCTGCAAGAGGAAACCCCAATGATTGAGTATGGTGCTAAAAATATCTTTCGCTTTTCAGAGTTAGCACGCGCGGTCTGTGCTTTCATTATCATATGCAGATCGTGAAAAGATTTTAAACTCACGTGAACAAGATATGCACTATGCTGCCCAAGAGTCCATTGACTTGGCCAAGCGTTGAGGAATTCGTTTCGCAAATCAAGCGAAGGAGGCAGGACTCAGCAGGGTATCCCGATCTGTAAGGAATGCCATTAGTAAATATGACTTAAAAAGTTTTTTAAATAAATCAAACCTTTCCAATTTATCCTTGAGCATAATGTAGAAATTCGTTCGACTCATGATCGGTAAAGTTCGTTTTTTGGTTGAACTATTATCATCCACAGAACGAAAGGATCTGCTGCTGCTGCTGCTACTATCATCTCCACCAGTGGTGTTATACGTCAAATAACTATCCTCCCAGTTATCACCCATCTAAGCAGGACGATATATTCCTTTTCGGATAAATGTGAACTTACAAAACCTTACCAATATCGGAGGATACTTGTAGATGTGCTCGGGCTGGTAGTAGTTGAATTCATAGTTGTACGAAAGGAACACATTGCGATTCTTCAAAGTAAGTGGCACTGATATGGCCATAAAAATCTAAACAATTTGATTAAATTCAATTATGCTGGAATACAAATAATTACAACAATATTTACACCGAATTCCGAGTTGGTTTGAAATATCAAAGTGGACTCCACAAAGATCAACTGTAGAAAGACAAGGCAAGATAATGTTAGACTATTCATTTCTGCAAAATATCCTTTAGGTTTCGCGACCAAGAAGTGCTATCCAACTAAACCGCCAAGCGCTCAAGATGACAACTTTTATAGAATCGCAGCACCTGTTAATTGATGGCCGTGGGTAGGCATCATAACTAACCACAGGCTGCCGCTGCCCCAAAATACCAGCAGTCACGACAACCGACTGAGAATACTCCAAAAATAGACATGGAAACAGCGCTGGCCTACCAAGTTGCAAATAATGTTTTATTCCAATGCGTTCCGCATACTCTTATAGTTAAGCCTAGTCTATAATAATGGTTCTTGAGGTGTGTGGCAGATGCTCGAGCTCGCCTCCGTTGAGCGTTTGCTACCTGTTGTTACGCAGTTTTCGCTCCTTCCAAGTGGCGAACTTGCTGTTGGCGGTGCGCAGCAGCTGGTTCATGTGCTGCGTCAGCGAGGATCGCAGTGGCGAGAGTTCGTGCATAGCGCGGTTCTGGAATAAACAGAGCTTTGTAATATCTTTTTAAGAAAAATAATGTAAAACCCACCTCAAAAGGCACTAATTTTGCCATTTTGAAGCGCTGCAACGTCTCGTGCATACGCTGTAATTTTGTCTCCAACTCTTCTGTGGTGGGCGGAAAGCAGCTCCAAAAGTGTTTCAGCAGCTCGGACAGCGAAAGGTATAAGTGGCGCAGCTCTCGTTGGAAGTCATTCGGCACTAGTTCTGTAATGTCATCAAAAAGTTGGCAGTGATTTTTGTTAAGATTGGTTACTTTCTACTTACGTCCCGCTGACTGCTCTTGGAAACCGCGCATCATGGAACCGCCAGGACTTAGTTCACCCAGAGCATTTACTGCCGCCTTGGAACAGATGAACGTTCGTTGCACGTTGCGATTTAGCCATGACTCCGAATTCCGCACCAGCTTGTACTGTACCTCTTCCAGACTCATTGGATCGTTGTGGTTGTCGTACATGCTGTTCTGGACAGGGCCATTGAGGTAACGCTCCACTTTGGACAGTTCGAACTGCTTAGACTTGGCTTTCTCGCCGTTGGCGGGATCATCTTCTCCCTCCAATAGAGGATCCCCGAGATCCTCATAGTGAATCTTTTCCATCAGTCGTTGCTTTTTGCTCTGCGGCTCGTCTTTGTCCACCTGATCGGCGGAACTCTTCGTCGCGGTGGCCTGGGCCTTTCCATTCATACCGTTCGTATAGGCGGATTGGGAAACAGGCCCGTTGGCATTATTGGTACCATTTGTCATAGTTGACGGCGCTGAGGTCACGTTAGCACAGGTCTTGAGCACCATGATGGAATGCTGGTTGAATCGCTTGATCATGTTTTGGTGCACAATATTCCCGCTGTTCACGACGTTTCGGTCCCCGGCTACGCTGCCAAAGCCCTCTTCTAAAGGAACATCCTCAAACTTTTTAAGGTCTAGCAAAGGATCACCAGCTCCCTGCTGGACAGCCGCTTTTAATGCCTGATCATCGATCTTGCCGCACTCCGTAAATATATCTTTTGTGCCGGCTGTCAGTCTGTCACGATGAAAGTAGTGTGATTGGAAAAACTTGGTCCAAAACTCGGCCTCTGACATTTTGGCAGGCACATTCTCAAAATGTTTGCGTTTAACGGCGGGATAGGTCTTGAAAATGCAGTGAATCACATCAGAGGTGAGGTTGTATTTGAGGCCATTACAGCCGTCTGTCTGCGGTTTTATGTCGGCCAAAAAGGCGCCAGAAACACCTGCGATTACAATTTATAAGAACGCGCAATAAAGGGGACACACGTTTTTTATGCATACCGATCTCCTGGGACCTGCCCATTTTCTTAAGGGCGTGATCCTTGGCATGCGTAGCCCAGAACTCATCGCTGGTTAGGACTTTGGTTATGACAAGGTCCTTGTACAGCTGCAGCAGGTTGGGATTCTCAACAAGGATCCGGTTCTTGTCTTCCAGGTCTTTGTCCACCTTGCGCTTAAAGTTGGGAAGCAGTTGCTGCAACAGCTCCTTGACCTTGTCTCTGTCGGCAAGCATGGCGGCCTGTCCCTGGCGGTTGACAAAGTGGAAGGTTGATGTGTTTCCGTCGTGGAGTACCACTTGCAGCTGCACCTTGGGTTTGCCCTCAGGAGATATCTTTTGGGCTGCATATTAAAAATATGGGTTACGAAATCTGGCGAAGAAGGCTTTGAGGGACAACCCACTCTTGATATCCGCATAACGATGGGAGACCGTCACCGTGTCCCTGTGTTCCGCCATCCAGGCCACACGCTCGTTCATTACGTAGAGCGTGCCGTCGCCCTTCTTGTACCGCACCTCGCCCATCTGGAGCAGCACGTCCTCACTGCTGGTGGTCATCTTGTCCTACGCCCGGCGCTCAGCAGTCGAAGTCCCAGTCGCAGATCCACGCTCGCCGTCTCACATGGGAACCTTCGAAAGGACGAGAAGGGGGACACCAGAAGATTCCTGCAACCTGAAAGAGCATGAAATGCGATCTGAGAAGGATCTTCGGCTGTCGGAAAAGTGCCGCCTGGTATATGCGTATGTCGCCTGCGCCGGCGATACTTTTCCCCATTTCGCGGTCGGCGAAACGCACAATCCCACGTTATTTGCACGATATTACTGGAAACTCTACGCACCTCAGTCAGGCTAGGGATGTAAGAATACAGTAGCATCGAGAATCGATGTCCCGTGCCAGTAACTTTCGATATTTCTTGTTGATATCGATGCTTGAAAACGTATCGATATTTTGCTGAGCCAGCTGTTTAATTATAGACCGTTCACACAACCGCTTTTTGGTTCCATTTGAATTATTTGGTCTTAATTTTTAAACACAATTATAATGTTATCATAGCCACGGCCACTTAGCCACGGCCACATAGCCACTTTTAATGTTGTCCCTGGTATTAAGTGTATTTTAAAATTCCGAAAATTGTATATTCTGAAATTTATCATTGAATGAATCATGCCAATAAGCTTGAAAATAAATGTAACTAAATTTATAAGATTTATTTTTTAATCTATTATTATTTATTTATAGTTATACAACTAACTTAACTAACTTCAGTGCCTTGTGCGCTCCACAGTTCGCCCCCGATCGAGTAGCTCCCGGAAGGTTTTGACCTCGTGCCGGGGTATGCTCTCCCGATACTTGGACAGCATCAGCCCGTAAATGAAGTCCAGTTCCGTTTCCTCGTCGTGTCGTCCCTCCGGCAACTTGGCCAGGAGCGCTCGCTGCTTGCAGATGAATGAGTCGATCACCTCGTCGTAGGACTGCTTTGTCTCGAAGATCTCCATGTAGATCTGGTAGGAGGGTTTGGTGGGCGAGAAGTGATCGCGCAGCAGCTGGAGGGCATCCGACCAGGTCTTGGCATCCCGGCGCACACCCTTCCACCACACCACCGCAATGCTCTTGAAGAGCAGCGGCAGACCCTTCAGCGCATCCTTGTCACTGATGCCCTCCACCTCCTTGTACGTCTCCACGGCATTGATGAACTCGTCCACGGCATCGTGATCCCGCTGGCCACTGAATCTCACCGTGCAGTTGCTGAAGCTACCCTTGGATGGCGGCTCCTCTTTGATTGGCCCCAGAGATTTGATGGTTTCGATGAATATGCGAAACTGTTCGTCGGACATTTGCGTCATTTTGTTGCCGGTTTCTTGGGTTTGTTTGGGTTTAAAAAATAAGTGAGCTAGCGCCCGAAATAGACCAGCTCAATTCCGCTTTCAAGCCCCAATCGTTTGACGGCTGGGGGGCAACTGCTCAGCGATTTCGCTTGTTGTGAAATTAAAGGCAACATTGTTCTCCTCCCTCTCTCACTCTCTCTCTCTCAGCAAGTAAAAGCTTTTTCGAGTTTCGAAAAATATCCCACACACACCCTCTCTCTCTCTAGCATTTTTGAATAATTGGAGTGAGCACAGTTGTGGGGGTTCCCTACTGCTATCTTGAATTTGTTCTTTAGATAAGTACACAAATAAAAAATGACATTCAAAAATTGCATTTTGCTAATAAATGGAATTATAAGTACTTTTACTTTTAGTCGGATTCGAGTGCAAATTTCAAACATTTATAAGTTTTATGACGTCATCTATATTGATTTGTTGACTTTTTATACATCTAATGATGTCACAAGACAAAGCAAATAAGTATTTATTTAGACTCAGATACATTTAGGTAGACGTACATAGAACATAGATACTTAATTTATAATTTAATTTTAATGAGAAAAATCTAACAAAATTTCTATCGCGTGTTGGTAATTAGACTATGAGTCAGGTTATAGAATTTCATACGACAATGAAAAACTATAAGTTCCAAGAAAAACACTAAAAATATACAAGAAGATAAGCATTTATTTCTATATTATGACATGAGCAACTGAGTTGTGAATAACAAATAATAACTTACTTAATATTTTTTTAATTAAAGTGAATTTAAACTAATATCGAAACAAATATAATAATATATCTAATTACTCATACACAAATTATGAGTAACCGAGTTTAACTACAAATATCTACATATATTGTGACAATTTCACAAAAAAATTTAATTGTATAAAATGAGAAAAACTCCCTAGAAACCACAGGCAAGCCCCTCCAAAAACTTTAAATTCTGCAGTATATTGTACAAAACACTAGTAGTTATCAGTTCTGGTAAATTAAGGTTTGTTTATCAGTTTGGGCCATATTTACAATCAGGTTTGTCTATCAGTTGCGGGCTACATATGTACATACATATGTAGTTACCGGCTTTCAAACTACTATTATTGTATAGCGCGATGATTCACTCTGAGCAATAATACCAAAAACATAGACCATCTCTCTCTTATTGGCTCTCCCCAATTCCTCAAGCTTTTTCGAAGTTCGATTTCACAACCGGCGGGTATAAAAGGGCCGCCATGTGTGAGGGCTGCTCAGTTCAAATCACCGGCCGCATTCGCTACACTGGCTTTGTCCGCCGACTGAACCAAGATTAATTTGATCGCCTAACCTCACACTGCAGCAAAAATGGCCCAGCTTACACAGATGACCAACGAGCAGCTACGCGAACTGATCGAAGCGGTAAGAGCGGCTGCCGTGGGCGCCGCTGGAAGTGCAGCAGCAGCCGGAGGAGCAGATGCCAGCAGAGGCAAGGGCAACTTCTCCGCCTGTACACACAGCTTCGGCGGAACCCGCGACCACGACGTGGTCGAAGAGTTCATCGGCAACATCGAGACATACAAGGATGTGGAGGGGATCAGCGACGAGAACGCCCTGAAGGGCATCTCGCTGCTGTTCTACGGTATGGCCAGCACCTGGTGGCAAGGCGTCCGCAAGGAGGCCACCACGTGGAAGGAAGCCATCGCCCTCATCCGCGAACACTTCTCGCCCACCAAGCCCGCCTACCAGATCTACACGGAGTTCTTCCAAAACAAGCAGGAGGACCATGACCCCATTGACACCTTCGTCATCCAGAAGCGAGCGCTGCTGGCCCAGCTGCCCAACGGTCGCCACGACGAGGAGACGGAACTGGATCTTCTGTTCGGTCTGCTGAACATCAAATACCGCAAGCACATCTCCCGCCAGGGTGTCCATACCTTCAAGGATCTCCTGGAACAGGGCCGCATCATCGAGCACAACAACCAGGAGGACGAGGAACAGGTCGCCGCAACAAAGAACACCCGTGGCTCCAAGCGCATCACCCGATGCACCTACTGCAGCTTCCGGGGCCACACCTTCGACAACTGCCGCAAGCGCCAGAAGGATCGGCAGGAGGATCAGAACGAGAAGTAGGCGACATAAACAACACCAAGAGGCAGCAGCCACCGTCATCCATGACCTCATCGCTGCTGCCGCCCATCCAAACAGAACTTTTCGTAGCCTCGCCAGCCGATCGACGTCAGAGAGAGAGCCCAACAACCGGAGAGCTGGAGATGGGGAGCAGCCACATCAGCAGCAGCAACAGCCACATCTCTTCATACTCTTCATACTCACTGGCAATCGGCGTGCCGGTAAGCCTCGACTAGCATCTGAAATCCGCAAATCCACGCTGTTTGTATTGCTCTTCGCAATGCCTCGAAAACGGCTCTATTTTCATAATATTTCACGCCGACTTGCGGCTAATTTGGCACAGAACGCCAGCATTTGGAAAGCAATAATTTTTATTGCAACATTGAACCTTTATTTGCAACTAGAAACTTGATTTCGAGAATCATCGGGCGGGGCGGCTGAGGATCAGGCATTTCGTCCGTAAGATCGGTTATTTGCAATGGAGGAATATGATATTCGAACCAGATGGCGAAGTGCCTCGGCATGGAGCTCCTATTTTCTTCGAATCTAATATTTTGACATTGCGAGTCCGAAATGGATGTTGCCTGATCTCCAGCCGCCTCGCACAACCGTTGATTCTCACAACCGCCGGCTCCACTTTGTGCCGGTCAGCGGAGAAAAAGCGATTAGCTGGCTAACAAAAGAGATGATCACTGTGTTGAGAGACATGGCAATCATCGCTTTTGTAACCATTTATTTGCTGATTTTTCGTCTGATCCTGGTCCTTTGTGAAGCTGGCAAAAAACCCCCCGTCCGATGAATGCCCACTTAGATCCTTTTGCAGGAGGATTTCGACGGTCCCGAAGGCGGGCGCCACCCGATTCCGGTAGCGGCTTCGGCTGCTTCCGGTTTCCGGTGTCGCAACCCTTCGCGTTGTCCCCCGTGCGAGTGGAGCTACAGTGGGCGTGAACCGGGCAAAACCTAAATTTCTTCGGAAATTTAAAAAACCAACAAATTTTTTGACTTTTGTCAAGACAATTCGAACTCACATTGCACTACGATGGCTAACGATTCGCCATCCGTGCGGTTGGCAAGCTAAAACTGTCTCTTCGAGATCACGGGCCTAGGGCTGTTTAACATTCGACCCAAACGATTTCGCGACAGGCTTCGGCACGCCAGTATCCATCACAAAACACACAAAAGCCAGGGGCTGGGACGCGTCACTGCCGTGCTCCTCCAGCCGGCACAGTCACTCCCCGCCCCCAAATCAAGCAAAACCGGCCGCTTGTGCAGATGACATAGGTGCGACCAGCCATCCGACCACCCGGAACCCTTCCGGACCATGGTGACCAGACGACTTGCACCGTGCGCCATCAACAGGAGTCTTGGCCACAAGCACAGCAATAGTTTGGCCCGTTTCCCACACAGAAACCAAAAGTGGGGGCCTATGGAAGACCACAAGTGGCTGCGTGGATCTGCTAAAAATATAAAACTGTAAACCTAAAGACTGAAACCAGAAAACAACCATTAAACTCAGAAACGGAAAACTGCGTAATTGTTTATATTTTATGGGCTGGTTGGGACAACATTTTTACAGGGAAACAGTTACATTCATTGAAGATGATCTTAAACAAAAGTTTATATAATAATATAATGCAATTAGCCATAATTTACAAAAATTCTTTTTGGGTTTCAGGATAAGTTAAGTATTTAATGAATTCCCCACCAAAATACAAATTCAAATAGTTATTTTATTTCAATAAAATTAAATGTCTTAACCTTTCTATAGATGATGTATTGAACTAACGGTAAAGACCCGTTAAAAATTGTAAGCTTTAAATAATAAATAATTTCAAGTGGCTCCAATCAGACTTAAAATCTTAATGGATTCACTTCCTACTAACAATATCCCAATCAGAAGTCAGATGTTGCGTGATTACATCTTGTTATATTTTGGATAATATTATAAATAAATAGTGCTACATTATTAGTCATCGAAAAGTACAGTAAAGTAATTTTCATTTTATACATTATACATTGTGCTTTTGAAAAAAGTTTTCCTGAACAGGGTTCAGTTTCAGTTTCGAGGTCGAAGCAAACGTATTGAAATTTACTAACAATATCACATGTATTTTGTGTGTGCTTTTGAAAATAGTTTGTTTGAAAAATCTGTAAAGAAAGTGGCGCCGCCGTCAAAATACCGATAACGCCCAGTATCCAAGTATCGACGTGCCGTGGGTCCCGATTGTCTAATATAAATAAAGCCTGCTGATATCGAAGTTCAACAGCCCGATAGGTGGAAGCAAATATCGATGACAGTCTTTATTTATATATTTCCTAATCAATATACCTGATATCAACAACTGATGCACAAAACACACCGTCTCACCACCGACAGCCAGTACATGGAAGTCGAAGGCTTGCTGCAGGTAAGTGGATGCGCTGCGTCCGCAGATGAATGAATCAATTTAATCCAGAGGCTGCTGCAACGCCCTTTCTTTTCGCCCCGTCGCACCACACACGACACCACTTTGCTCTTCGCTCTCCGCTCGCCACACTCCACCCACTCAAAAAACCTGGCCAAAAACCACGCACACACATGCACAGGCCATGGACATGCCCACCAGCCACGACCCGGAGGCGGAACTGGAACAGGAGTCCACGTCGCTGTGCCGCCTGAGCCGCTACAACGTGACCAACCTGTACGAAGGGCCGGCGGGCGGGGGTTCCTCATTGGCCTCGGGCCGCCAGCGTTGCTACACAATGCCGCATGTGCCACCGCCAGCGCCGCCCTCCACGCCCACTCTGCTGACCAGCGGGTGCGGCGGCAGCAGCAACTCCGTATCCGTCTCCATCTCGCCCACCTGCTCCCCTGGAAGCCATCCCTTGGATAGCCAAAGCTTGAGCCAGAGCCCCTTGAACCAGTTCATCTACGTAAAGAATGGCAAGAACCTGCGTCGCGAATCGCGCTGCGTCGACTCGGAGCTGTCCAAGTTATTTAACGTGGTGTCCATCACAAATCGCCTGACGTCTATTAAGAACCGCAGCAATTCCATTTCGAATTCCAGTGGAATACTCAATGCCTCGCGCACCATATCGAAGTTAAACGGGGCGACGGCCACCAAGATCTTTAAGATTAATCGGGATCCGAAGGAATTTCTGCGCGAAACGGACGAGGATTCTGTGTCGGCGCCGGAGTACGACGAGGAGGAGGAGGACACGCGCTTCCGTTTCTTTCGGCGTGCGCGCTTCTCGCGGAGGTACAGGAAATTTGCACGAAAGTTCGCCCGATTTGAGCATCATGAGCGCATGGAGACCATCGTGGATAGTTTCGATGCAGCAATGAGCTTCAATGATGCAGACACCTGAGAGGCGGAGGCCACGAAGAGGACGACGACGACAGCAACAGTTGAGGATGAGGCATGGCAGATGGTCGGCCAACCAATGTGATGAATGTGAATTTCAACTAAATTATTTTAATTGCTACAAACTACTATTATTACGATTATTATTACCGATTACCGAACTGTTCTCTCCATACGTTTAGTTTCCTTCTACGCCGATTGCCGTGGCCTTCGAGATCCCACCACTCTTGCATTTGATCGGGTTTGGTGGCGGATCGCGGACGCAGCGCAGGGCACGCATTTAGTTTAAAGCCTAGTTTTACGCCTACGCCTCTGGGGCGGAGCAGGTGCAGCCGACCACCGAATGGTTGATAGCTCCACGAACAGAACGATTCCAATAAATGCACAAAACGTGTTGTATTCAAGAAGAGAGACAACTCGACGTTAGTTTCAATTATGGTGTGATTTGAATTGTGCTTCCACTCGAACATTAACGATTATGATACGCATTGTATATGTTTTCAACCTGCTGGCTTTATTGACGTTGTATAAGGTTATTTCGGTTATTAGTCACTGTTAGCCTCGTTTTCTCGTTCAAATGGATGGGTATGATAGGTCTCAAACTGGAGAGAGCTCTTGAACCTTGCAGTTCAAAATCTACATAAGCTATACCATGAAAATAAGAAGAGGAGCCTTTGTACAACAACTTTAACCAACTCTAGACACTTAAGGAGCAATGCAGTCTCTCAGACTTAACAATGGAAGAAGCTGGAGTCGCAAGTCTATTGGGGTCTTTAATAACGGGCTCTTAACACTATGTAGTTCCGAGAACTGTTTTTTTTTTTTTGCTTTTGAAGCAAAACAATAACAATTAACTAACATCTAGAAGTTCTAAAAATACATTTTGAGTAAATTTCCGGATCTAATCACGTTTTGAGAAGAAATATGCCATTAGGTTATCCTCCAGCTGCTGCGGATCGGTAACTGGCATACGACAAGCTCGCTCGTGACAAATGTAAACCGTAGTTTTGCCGCCCACCATCTTAAACTTTGTCTGTAAGCGCTGATTGGAGGCTTCCTCTGGATTCGAGGGATCCACATGCACTATGATCATGCTTGGGATATAAAACTTGCGACAAATTTCCACGAATCGTTCGGTGTCTGGCGAATCCGGTCCCACCACTGCCACAAGATCCAGGCCGTTCTCGTGCATCAGCAGGGCGGACAACATCTCTGGGAGAGCGTGTCCGAAGGGCGATACGTCGGCAAAGAAATTCAGTAGTTTTCCGGCCTTCTGGAGATAGGCATCTTCGTCATAATAGTGGGCCAGTAGGACAAGATTGTGGGCGGATACACTGTTGCCACAAGGTTCGGCTCCATCGTGGTCTTAACGAAATTTAGGAAATTAGATGTTGTTAACGAATATACTTAAAAGCTATCCCACTCACCTTCCTTGAGTCGCACAATAACATTGGGAGCATCCTGCTGCGAGAAGAAATACGCTCCGTTTCGCTCGTCCCAGAAAAGCTTGTCCTGGGTGTCCTGCAACGCCTTTGCCCAATGCAATACATCTACGTCAAGTGTAGCTTTGTAATAGTCCAGCAAGCCCTTGATGAGGAACGCATAGTCATCAAGGAATCCATCGATTTGCGATCTGCAACGGGCAATATGTGAAATATCAAAACAATTTAGAAAGTAATTCAAAACTCACGCATTCTTCTCCAGAGTTTCATCACCCACGGCCACACCATAGCACGAACGGATGAGCAGCTTCTGTTCCGGATCATACATTTCCTTGCGAAGAAAATCGAGAAGTTCCTTTGCTGTCTGCATGTACAGCTCCCTGTTGGCGGAATAGCAATTGCCTAGCTTACAGAGTCCCGACAACACCAGACCGTTCCATGCGCATATGATCTTGGTGTCCAGGTGCGGACGCGGTCGCTTATCCCGGATAACGTGCAATATATCATTGGTTGTGGCCAGCAGCTTCTTAAATTGATCCGCCTCCAACTTAAAGTTAGCACAGGTGTCCTCCTCTGATCCTCGTACGATTAGAATGTTCTTGCCAGTGAGATGGCCATGGGGATCGCTGTAGGTTGGAACATTTCCCGGTGGCTTAAGATCGTAGTGGTAAGCATATATCTCAAAAGCCCGCTCGGGCGTAATGTCGTCAAAACGCTGCGCCTGATCCTTGAATGCAGCTTGAATTTCGTCCCAGGTCCAAGCGTAAAATGCTCCCTCTACCTTTACTTTATCTTCGTGGGTAGGCAGAGAGTCCGCATCCTCACCAGCATAGAATCCACCTAAAGGATGACGTAGGTCCTTAATCAAGTACTTGTAGATTTTATCCGCATAGCCCAAATATATTTCGTCCCTGGTCACTTTGTAGGCATTGGTAAAGGCCACCATTAGTTGACCCTGATCATAGAGCATCTTCTCAAAGTGGACGTTGTGCCAATCCTGAGTGGTGGCGTAGCGAGCAAAGCCGCCAAAAATGTGGTCATGTATACCACCCTTTCCAATTTGAGTTAGTGTTTCAATCACCATGTCCAGAACATCCGGATCCTTGGTGACGAGATAGCCGTGGAAAAGAAAGTTGAGACGCGGCACCTCCGGAAACTTGGGCTCTGAGCCAAATCCTCCATGGGTCTGATCGAATCGCTGCCTATGGACGTTGATGGCTTCACTCAGCTTTTCAATAGCACTTCCAGCTCCAAATGCCGCTTCTGGCACAGCAGAAGCGTCCTGGTTCTTTTGTAAAGCAGAGAGCAATGAGGATCCAGTTGAAAGAAGGGACTCCTTGTCGGTTTCCCACTTTCTAGCAATGGATTTGAGAACAGCGTTAAATGAGGGCATTCCATAACGGGATTTGGGTGGGAAGTAAGTTCCCGCCACCAGTGGAGCCAAATTGGGTGTTAACCACACACTCATCGGCCAACCACCACTGCCCTTGGACATCAGTAGGAACTGCATGTATATCTTGTCGATGTCCGGTCGCTCTTCCCGATCCACCTTGATGTTTACAAAGTTTTCGTTCATTATCGCAGCCGTTTCGGGGCTCTCAAACGATTCGTGCTCCATTACATGGCACCAGTGACAGGTGGAGTAGCCCACTGACAAAAAAATTAGTTTGTTCTCGCTGCGGGCTTTCTCGAAAGCCTCCTCGCCCCATGGGTACCTGCAAAGGGTCAAATGGAAATTTAAAATCGTCGATATATATATTTAGATTAAGACCACATAACACGTTTATATAATAACCAAGGGACGCGACTTATCAGTAAGTAAAGTAATTTAAAATGTAAATCATAGGTAACCAAACCAGTTATAAAGACGGGGGCTAAACACGCCTTTATTATTGTTTTCATTACCATTTCTGAAGTGCTTGTGCTTTTTATCAACCTTATCTCTTATCACACGTGATTTAAGACGGAATAACACCCACGCACTTCGAATTCTCAGTCCTTTGCTACTCACCAGTCCACTGGATTGTAGGCATGCTGCAAGAGATACGGCGACTTGGAGGCGACCAAGCGGTTGCCCTGCTTGGCGGGTTCCTCTTTGGACACTTCCTTGGATGCTTCTCCTCCGGTGGCCATTGTGCGGAATTTCTGGCTGCGTTACGCGCACAAAAATGATATCAAAACAGGTGGTTGATAGGACGCACAAGACTTACTTGCTCACAGGGCGACTACGACAACTGTTGTGTAGGAGTCGTAGGTTCCGACGGACCGATTCGGATTCGGATTGCGATGTATCTGCTTGGAGTTTCAAGGTCGTTTGCAGGGAGCTTCGTATCCTGGGGAGGAGCGGCCTGACCCTGAACATAGCAAACGAATCGGGATTCTCGGGGCTTGCGCTGTGCTTTCACTCGACCTCGTCCAATGCCAACAAAAGTGCAACGTGTGCAAACGACGCGAATTGACCAATGTTTTTAATATTGTTTAGCATATCGGCATAGGGCTGGCACCGAATGCGATGGTTTTCGATATTATCGGGTAGTCAAATTCGAGCGAAACCGATTTTTCAGCGCACTTATCGATTATTTTGAATTTAAACTAAATGTAATAAATTTATTTTTTTAATTTATTTTAAATAATTACTAAAGATATATTCCATTTTTGGCCCCGAAATTTCGTTTTTCATTTAATATTTAGAATTGATTTCGGAGTAACTATAACTGACTTTATAATGTGGAATGTATGACTACTTTAAAATTAATTCAAATTTCCAGCTTTTGGTTAATGAGCCAGGAAATTATAGCTATTTTAAACTTTATTAACACACCGAGTTAATGATGTAAAAACCCGGAAGTCAATCGTGGGAATCCCAATAAAGAGTACTGAAGACCAGAGTTTTGTAGCCTACTTTCAGGCTGTTCCACCAATCAGCTTAATTAAAAAAATCCAGCTTAAAAGTTTTCATACTTTTATTAATGCATACGGTATATCTTTGTTTTGATAATTATGTAGAAAATGCTTACACCTATGCGGCCGATATATAGAATAATTAACCTACTAGCTAGTTGAAAATCACAAATGAACATACAATATTTATACATTATAGTGTGGGTGTGGTAATTAAGCACATCGTTTTAAACTAATACACATTGCGGACTATACTGGCCGATCCTGCGGACTCTCTCGATCGGCTCTCAACTTTGAGTTGACAGCAGGGAGAATCGAATCGCTCCAGTTGCCCATTAGCTGGTGGCCAGGCTAACAATCGCTTTGGACTAGCGCATCGCTGAGGGAGCTAAGCTGCTCCTCGCTGCCCTTGATCCTTACGGCCAGGTCGCGTGCATCGGCGATCAGCTTGGCCTTCATGTTGATGAAGTAGTCGTAGTCGGCGCACATGTCTGCGCTGAGGTTCTTGCCCAGTAATCCGGCGATGCTGACTCCACGTCGTTCTATGTCCGATTTGAGGCGCTGCGCCTCCTCCAGCTGCTCGTACAGCAGATCCCGCTTCGATTCCAGCGCGCCCTAAATGGTATAAATCAGTATTGATTAGTAAATTGTATCCTTTTGAATTCTTGAGAAAACCCACCTTTTCCTGCTGGCGCGTTTCCAGACTGCTTTCAGTTTGGGCCAAACGCTCGGAAAGCGACAGGAGTAAACTGGTTATGTTGCCCACGGCGTCGACGTGGGTACGGAACTTGGAGGCTTCGCTGGGTCGAACCTTCTCCGCCAGCTTGGCGAAGAGATCCTGGCCTAGTCTGTCATTGGCCGAGCACTCCTCGCTGATCGTCTGCTGCTCGCGTTTCAGGGAGACAATTTTTTGGTTCAAATGCTTGATGAGCTCATCCTAAAAGGAAAATGTTTGGCTTAAGAAATGCAGAATAATTTACTAACTCTGTGGCATACGTACCATCTTTTGCTTGATTAAATTCGTCGGTTCCTCGCTCGGCTCTGCCAGCTGCAGCTCCACACTGACCACTCGGATCTCGGCGGACGACGTGATGGACTTCATCCGCATCAACGTGGAGGTGCCAACATCGCGCTTGGCCAAGCGCAGTGGCACATCCGGATTGTACAGATTGCTAACGTATTGCGAGGTGGGCTTGCAGATCTTTGGTGTGAGGATGTCGGCGATCTTGTCACCTGGCGGTAGGAGCTTCACCAGCTCCCGGCTCATCTGCTCGTAGTCCAGCTCGATGGGCTGGCGCTGTCGGGGCTGCAGAGTCGTTCTGGTCTGGTGCTCCTCGCGTGCCGCTTCGAGGTCCGTGTCCCTGTCCTCCAGCTCGTCCGTTTGGCAGGCCATATCCGTTGTGCTCGGCTTGGGATTAACCATCAGGACCAATTCGCTGCGCTGCATAAGCTGCAGCTCCTCGATCTCTGGCTGCTTGCCGGGCACATCGTTCTCCTCCTGTTCCTCCTCCGGTTCTAGTGGCGGTGGCGGACTGGGCGGCAGTGGTGGTGTCATCAGTGGTTCATTAGCAAAACTGGCAGTGGGACTGGTAATCAGTGGAGTGGTGTAGCCACCTAGTAGACTCGTATCACACAGGTGCGCCGACATCAGCACCGACTGCAGTTGGGTGATCTTTTCGATGTTCTCCCTGAGGGATTCCTGGCGGTTCATAGCGGGCTTGGGCGGTGTTGTCAACGGATTCGTGTTCAGGGTGGTGCTAATCACCTCGGCGCGGAAGATGTGCGCCTCAGGCTTAGGAATCGGTGTCGCTATAGGATTGATTGTGCACTCTAGGGAACTGGTGCTCAGACTGCAGTCCGAGTGCGAGGAGGCCGGCGAGAGGCGTGGCGGCGTGGGCGTCGGTGTTGGCGTCGGCGTGGGCGTGGCAGTGGGCAGCACCTCCTCCAGCGTCGTCTCGAGGTCATGGGCGGCCTGCTTGAGATCCACGTGGGACTGGGACATCGGCGGCATGGTCACCGCACTAGTGTGCTTCACATCGTACGACTGAGATCTCGTATATTGTTGCGGGGTCACGGGCTTCGGACTTTTGCCGTAACCTTGACCCAACACAGGAGTTGAATACCGCTGGCCGCCCCCATAGTAGGGGGGCGGGGCAACCGTCGGGGAGTTCCCAGTCAGATTGTTGTTGGAGCCATAGCGCAGGGTCACATTCGCATCGCCATTCGGCGATCCTGGCTGCAACTTTGGCTGCTGGTGGAGCTTAACGCCCAGCGGCAGGACATCCGGCAGATTGTTGGGCAGTTTTCCTGTGACCCCATAGCTGGGCTTCGAGTGGGCCACCAGGTCCTCATTGGAGGTCAGGGTGAGCTTGTAGATGCCATGGTCGGGATCAGTGTTGTTCAACTTCTCCAGACTCTGACGCGGCAAGTATGAGGCCTTGGAATTCGATCTGTAAGGATAGGAGAGCAAAGGATTTGTTAGTTGACATGGAATAGATCATAATCATAATCATTTAACATGTAATGCTATGTCGTAATATTTCTTTTTATGAAATTGCCATTTACTACAGTTCTTCGGTTAGTGGGCTTTGTACCCATACCTAGTTATCTAAAGGCGTTTTAGGAGTGCCCTCCTGGCTAAAAATGCCAGCTACCCTGGGTCATCCATGGGGTCATCGGCAGTAACCGCCACGACTTGGGGACAAGAGCCAAAAGCACCGAAAATATTACCCGAATCGCACGTCTCATTAATGCAAATGGGCGGCCATAATCTGGACAGATGCTAATTGAGTCCTCGAGAGGCGGAGGAGCAGGCGGCGGCGCAGGCGCAGCAGTTGCCATCGAAAGCCGATGCAATCTGGATCCCAAAGCACCCCCGCATATATTGTAAATTATTGTAATATGATGGCGAAAGCGACGAGCGATGGATGAAATTATTCTGTGCACGACGCGCGGAGACGACAGTTCGTCGTGTGTTAAGCTAAAAAGCTGATTTCCAAGACACAGGGCACAATAAGGCGGAATAAAAACGAAAGTGAAATGTTTACAGTGCAATTATAAAGAGTTTTATGTTTCAGTTTTTGAGTTTTGTGAAAAGCAAAAGTCAGAGTCGTTTTAGTGTGCAAGGCGTATGACGGAGCTACGTCCGCTTCCCCTTGACAAACTTTCAAAAGTGCTAAACTAATTTGTTATGTTTTTGTGTACCAATCATCTCGGCTCTTAAGTTGTAAAAGCCCCCCTTTTTTCTTTTTTTTTTTTGCTGGCTATTTCGAATTTTGGCGCATATCGTTCGGCTTGGCCACCCCCAGGTTGCCAAAAATCTTTATTGTTTCTGCATTATATACATACGTATATATGTATGCCCCACACATGATATGTAACCATACGTATTTCAATGGGGCTTCTTTGCATCTGAAGAAAGCCGTCGAAGAAATGTTGTCGCATTTGCATAAATTAAGAGCAGAGTGAAGAGCAGGGCTTACATCACATGCTAGCTAGACAAAACAGCTGTTGGACGTATGTTTGTAGTATCTTTGCCCAGTTAGCATTTGCATAAGCCACGGTCTTTTGTCTAGATCCCCGCTCACCCGCTCACCCGCTTCCCCTTTCTTCGCTTTCTTCGGAGAGCGAGAGATGGAACGAGATGGCTGGATGCTGCCATTTCGCTTTTCTTAATCACTTCCGCTGGCCTGTTGGGTAAGCCTCTCTTTTCCACTGCCA
This sequence comes from Drosophila mauritiana, assembly GCF_004382145.1. Classification (NCBI taxonomy): domain Eukaryota; kingdom Metazoa; phylum Arthropoda; class Insecta; order Diptera; family Drosophilidae; genus Drosophila; species Drosophila mauritiana. The sequence continues at coordinate 12,758,686 of NC_046668.1, read as the reverse complement.
ATTTGGCTAAGACAAAGGCAAGAAGCGATTGCATTAGCATAGCATTTGCATATCAGGCCGATGACATCACTTGAGCTAATTGAAAGCAGTTCCAACATAAGCCCAGAACATACACATTGCTTGCACTTACAGAAAGAAGAGCTAGATAGTAAAAGGGCTCCTATCTCTTGGATACCATCTTGTAATCTTGTGCCAACAGCCTAGATAAGACCTTGGAAAGCCGACCCTTGTAATCTCCCAGAATTCCTCAGCAAACCATCGGACTTACCAGACATAAGCTTATTAAATATACTCAACTTCGATGGGGCAAATGTAACAGCTTTATTATGATTCACTTCACAGATCGAAAATAACTCTGATTTTTTTGTTTTTTTTTAGATATTTTGCCCGCTAATATTGTATAATTCCCAATAATACGCGCGGCGGGTCCAAAAGACAATGACAAAAGAAAGGGTCAAAAGAAATGCTTCGGACACTGGGCTAAATACATTTCCATACAATTAACGCATATTTTATTTGTATACATTCGTATATTTGGCTATCTTTCCCTCTATTTGGCATTATTAAGCCGAGCGGGGCGTTCCATTTGGTTATGTGATGCAAATTATGAAAAATTTGATAAATTGCCCGGCCTTGCATAACTGTCGGCAATGTCGACAATGAAACTCTTCGTCTCTAGGGCTAAAAACAAATCGGATATGTATATATATATATATATACTTTGGATTGGCTAGCCGCCACCCGCCTGAAATGGGATAATTGGTGGGTTCAGTGGCTTTTGGGTGGTGTTGCCGATCCAGGTCTTGGTCAGTGGCCTTTTGCGTTGCGCATTGCGTATGCAACTGCAGCAGCGGCAACTGCAGCACTGGATGTTGCTGCTGCAACTGTTGCACTATAATTTTTGATCGGCAATATAACGAGCTGTTTGCCGCTGCTGCTGCTGGCTGGCTGACTAGTTTTCGTTGATAGTAAAAGTATTTTATTTAAATATGCCGACAACGACAACGCTGGCGACGCATGGAAATCACGTTTTTAACATCTCGTCGCCACATTGAAGCCAACCGAAAAAAAGCGAACAAATGTTGCTGCTGCTGCTGCTGCGGCTGCAGCGCTTGTTGTTGAAAACATAAACATCTCACAAGCCTGGCCGAAACCGAAACCAGAAAACGGGTTTGTCGGCACCGCATCGCACACATTTTCACTTGCCGCAAAATGACGTCAAGTCAACATACAAAATACAATATAAGAAGACCAAAAACAGAAAAAAAAGTAAAACAAAACAGATGGCCATCAGCGCAGTTAGCTTTCTTTGGGGAGAGGTCAGCACTGCGGCCAGAACAAATTGTCTGTGTTTTTTTTTTCACCGGTTTTCAGGCAGAGACAGCCACGCATCATCGTTCATCAAAGTATGCCATGAATTTCTCTCGGAAAACTCCGGGAAAAACAATGCAGCAGCAACAGTGAAAAAGAAAAGAAAAGTTCTCTTTCACTGAAAAATCTTAGCTAAGTGGTCATCTTTGTCTGGGAATGGTTAGGAAAAAGACTAACTTCTAAGCTTCTGGCGAAGAATCCCACAAGTGCCGCCTCAGATTTCCCCGCGCAACCTAAATCCGAATCGAAAACTTTTCCTCTCGAGCAATTTGTGCCTGTTCATCTGTTCATCTGCCTCGTGATCGGACTCCAATTGTGTGCCTCTCCGCTTGGTTTCTTGTTTTCTTTTCTAATGCCGCAGCTACTGTTGCTGCTTTTTCTGCTGCTGCTGCTGCTACTATACCATAATTATGATCCATTAATTCTGGCAGCAACGCCAACAATGATGGCTTGTGCAATATTTTTAATGTAAAATCGATTTAATGGCGCTTTTCGCTCGCGGCCCTCGAGCACCAAAAATAGATAGCTTGGGAAATGCAACAGCAGCCGTGGCAGCAGCAACAGCAACTGTGGCCGCAACAGATGATGCCTCCTGCTCTTGGCCCAGCCCAGCCCCATTGAAAGTGTCGAAAGTGGCCGGCCTGTCCCATTGAATCCGATGAAACGGGGTAATTAACTTGTGAGCTAAACGGCCGCAGCTCATCATAATTACAGCTAAAAAGATGCCTCCAACCAGGGGGCAGAACACGGCAGCAACATCTGCAACATAGCAGCAACACGAACACGGCAGCAACAGTAGTTGCAACTTGCAACCAACCGGCGGCTGGGGAAACATGTGTGCGCACTGGACTACGACAGTAACAAGCTTGTAAATAATTCAAGCCCCACTTCCCGCACTTTAAATGGTTACTTTGGATATTCGCCAAGTTGCGTTTGCATAAACAAATTATTCAGTCAAGTGCGGGCCTTTTGTCTGCTGGATGTTGATGATGGGGGATTGCAGAGGAAGTGGCAGATTGAATGGTGCACAATGAGAAAAGGTTGCCTATGTAGTTTATAGTTTAAGAAACAAATAGATTATTATAAGTCAAAAGTGATCTGTAGCATAGACCTTAGCTGTATTCTTCGTAAGATGATTATTCTTTAATAACACACATTATTGTTTAAACGAAGGCCAGTGTTGCTTTTATCCATCAAATAGTGGTCTTTCGATAGGATTTTTCTTGCAGTGTGAGTAGGGGCACGCTAATATCCGCGACACATCTGCCAATGACATTTTCACTCTCAGCCCACTTGGCATATAAACTGTACACACAGCGACCAACTTGTAGTGCCCTCGGGCGCATGCGCAACACGTCCGGCATGGCCGGATCAGCCGAAAGTTGGGGATATGGCGGGGATATGTATATGTATGTATGTTGGAGCGGGTTGTGGGGATTGGGGATGGCGACAAGAGTTTGAGCCATTTGCGTTTTTTTCTGTGTTTTGTTTTAGATATTACACAAAAGCCGCTGTTCGTCGAATGCCAAAGTGTTGCGGCCATTGAAGGAACTGCCCTGAATACGGATTTCTCATTGTTTTTAGCCAACTAATTTCTGGCGAAAGATAATGGTCGAAAGAGCGCAGAGGCCAGCATTAACTTGTTGGCCAAGATCCGGCGGCGGAGAAATGAAATGGAAAGAAAAGTACTGCAAAGAAAAGTAAAGAAACGAAACGAAAAGAAAAGCATGCGAAGCGGCTCTTAATTTCTTAATAACAGAAAAATTTCTCAGCCGCAACTACAAAAAAAGACAGAGAGAGAGAGAGTGCGATGGAATTCTGAAAACGTTTAAGCCGGAGAACTTCCTTGGTTACACCATAAACTTTAGTTAGGGTCTTGTCATGAACCTTCATTAGCCGTTAATTGTGGGCTTTATGATGCGGTAAATTTGCCAGCAAATAGCAGTGATGCTATGAAATGATGTCACCTGTGCAGAACTGCAATTTCATAGGGAAGCAGCTGGTGAGATCACCAGGAACTGCGGATACAGATACACGGAACGTGCCGCACAGATACAGATACTCGTACTTTCAAGTACGCTTGTTTCTTGTTTTTCGGAACGAAAGTGAGAGATTGATGAATGGTCTCTTGCGTTTATGTTTCGGACCATTTAATTGCGAGTGTGACCTTTAGCATATATACATATATATATCACTATGTTTATAAGCCATAATGATCGCAGATTGGAGAGAATAAGCAATGATCATCGTTGTCGTAAGGCAGAACAAAGGGAATCCAAATCAAGGTTAATCCAATGAAATCGAACCGAAACTCCGCGTAATTAATGCATTGGCGAGCATGGTGAACACTATATGATATTTGCATCAATCAGCAATTATTTATGCAAATTCTCTGCGGATTGTGTGAGAAGTTGAGGCGAAAAGTTTAGATATTCTCACGCTGTGCTGCTAAAACCGTTTCGGAATCGATTGATCGATTTCTGATGGCAATATAGATAGCTGTTTATAGGTTTGTAAGAACTGCCCCTGCACTTTGATCGTGTTTAGCATGTCACGCGCCTGTCAACCCAAAAAAAAGCACAAAATAATTAAACAAACAAAGAGGTTCTCTAAACCCTGACGTCACAAGGTTAAGCCTCAGAATTTTCAGAGCCTCAGAACTTGGCTTGATGAATGAGTGCAGAAAAACAATGACAATGATGGAATTTAGCCGTATTTTTACAAGGTCACTCCTATTAGGCTGCAAAATGTCAAAAAACAGAAAGACGCCCAGATAAACCTTGCCAACTCATCCGAGGTTTTGTTATTATTTCTTTTTTTGAGCCCGGCCCTTTTGTCTTTTAGAGAGATCTTCGGCTCGAGCATTGCCAAAAGTGTTCTTTGTTATTCTTGGCCTTTTTTGGGGCGGCGGCAATTTGCGTCGCTAACGACTGGCCAAAGCTGAGGATTTGTGGAGCGGAACACCCAATTCACAGGCCCGATTCAATTTCCATTCCAATTCCGAATCCACTACCAAACCTCAGCCCATACCCATAACCCAAGCCGCACTAAACCGAAACCCAAACCCAATCCAACCCACGCCCACACGATCTCCAGTTGCCAGTGGCCGGGTTGTTTACAAAACCTTGGACGTGGCGATCTCGAGCGTTGCCCCATGGACTGTTCAGCTGGCCGCTGGATGAGTGGCACTCCTAGCTTTTGCGTCTGGGGATAAGACAAAGCTGCATGAGAGTAAAGTACGGAAAATAATATAAAATAAAATAGCTGGTGGAATACAGAAATACATCCGCGTATTGTTTTGCCTTAGCATACCATCTTAGCGAACCATCGCTGCAGTTAGGCGCTTTTGATAATTAACGGTTTATTGATAAAAGATCCCCAAACTCATCGCGATGCTCTTTCCCCTAATGATGATGATCGCCATGATGATGATGATGATGATGGTCTCGTGTGGCTTTAATGGGCGTTTTCGACTGACTCGCTATCGTCATAAACATAATTCTTCACTGACTCTCTGCTTTTTTTTGGTTTCTTTTTTTTTGGCAAAAACAAAGCGTGAAATTGACATTCGCCCCTCTGCGAAATGTTCAACGAACTCGGCATAAACATAATAATAATAATAATAAGCGAAAAGTCCGCGTGGCCACTTGTTGCAACATTGCAGCAATGCAGCAGTTGGGATGCCGCAGGACAGGAAGCATCCCCCGTCGCTTGGCTGTCGGTTTTTTGTCTTCCATTTTTATGTTGGGCCGGGCCCCAAAATTGGTTAAGGGGAAAAACAAAACTGAAAACTCAAAAATGAAGCCCCCCAAAACACATTTGGCATTCATTTGGCGTCGATCGCGTGCAGCGACAGGCAGTACACAGAGAGAAATAGATGTCATTTGTGAATAGAAAATGGGAACGTTTTAAAATAACATCCTTTTGAGGTCAGGAACTATTAACACAAAATATTTGAAGCCACTTCATTTGATATATGATAGATATACAGATGTTTGCCTTACTCCTTCCAGTTAACTTTCGTACCAAATTTTCTTTCTGTGCACAACTCCAGTCTGTGAATGCCAAGAGCAAATGAAAAACGCAATTATATGGCAAAACAAAAATAAAACCGAGCGAATATAACGAAAAACGAGATCTAGATTTGACGGCGGCGGCATGGATTGCGTTTTCAAGGTTGTTATGGGTATATTGCATTGCCCAAGTTGGCGCTGCAATTAAAAGCCATGCATATATGGCCAAGGAAACGAACGAATGAATCTCCTCACGCATTCCACCGCCGCCTATTTCCACCGCATGACGTCAGAGGAGGCGCTTTTCCCGCTGATGATGATTTTCTGCATAATGGGTTTTTTGTCTAGACGGTTTTTGCCATTTTCAATTTTCTGTTCAAATTTTTACCGAAAGTTGAGCCATTGAAACCACTGAGCCATTGTGCGCGTCGAGTTCAGAAACCCAGTCGATGGGCAAGATCAAAACAATTGAGCACGCGGCACTTTGTAAATCTGTATCTTTGTATCGCTGTATCTGAAAAGCGAATCGTTTGGGGCACGAACAAATTGCCACGCAAAATAAATCAAATAAACGGCCGAAAAATAAGACCGCGACAACGCGATTCATTGAACAAAACAAAACTGAAGGCTCTGGCAAAATGCGAAAATTTACATTCGGCGCGACAGAGAGAGGGCGATTGGAAATAGGTGTGCGACAGGGAGGGAAGGCGACAGACATAAAGCGATATGTGCCATCATCAAATTGAAAATAAACGAAAAACGTGAGACCCTATGGGCATGCTCAATACCCTTTGTTCCATCTATGGGTGTTCTAAAAATAATGAGATACGTGAAGGTGGAATCACATTATCATATATATTATAATGAATAGAACTCAGCAGATGATAGTATGATATGGAAATTGATGTTTATTGATACTGCATACTCATAGATTTATAAAAAATACTTGCTTAGCTATGAGCTAATTATAAATGCAGAAAAAATCGTAATGAGCAATATATGAACATATAATGGAAGATATATCAAATAAATATGCATAGAACCCTTTATAGCAGGGTATAATTCGCTATCACAGCGATAAGGCAATTTAATTTTCCATTAACCATGAGTCAGTGGGACAAGTCCTCGTAGAGAACCCGAACCTGTTGGGAACTAACACCCCCACCTTCTAGAACGCATTCCATTCAGAACTGGGGAAAATGAGAGCGCCACTAGTTTAGTGACTAAAAATAAATGGCATAATTCAGCTAAACAATTTATTTGGCAACGATGACAGCGTCGCAATGGGATGGCTTCTGTTCGGATCGGATGAGATGAGATGGGATGGTGTGGCATGGCTATGGGATGAGTTTGCTGCTGGGATGTGGCGAACATGTGGCGAAGTTGACATCGGCGCCGTTCCATTTACACAGATTTCATTTGCTGCAGCTGATAAGCCAACAAATTAGATGCCAGCCTGACATATTGGCTACCATTTAGTGCGGCTGCTCTGATTTACACCGACCCAAAATGTGTGCATACATATATGATCTTAAGCATGTGCATATACATATCTTCGAGGAATGCAGATTTCTTTCTTATTTATCATGCGAAGAATTGAAATTTGTACGCTTGGCTTTGCATTTCATTTGCTTAAATTGCAAATTGGTTTGTTCGCGGAGCCAAGGGATTTGTATTTGGCCGCTTGCAACTTTGCCGGGCTGATTGAAAATTGTTTACCTTCTTCAACTTTCTTCTACTTCGGGCCCATCATCAGCATCTGCTCCTCCGCTGGTTTTCCCTGAAGAACGTGATCCGAAGGCCGCAAAAGGCCGCCAAGAGTCTCTGGATGGATCGTCGGATCGATCGATGCATATTTGTGGTCTTTGTTTTCTTTGTTGCCGGCTGGCTGGCTGGCTGAATTCGTCATGTGGTCGAGAGGAACAGCACAAAGCTTAGTTAACGCTTTTGTCAGGGGGGTTGGCAGGGGGTTGGCAGGGGGTTTGCAGGGGTTGGGAGTGAAATGCAATGACAGACTCTTGGCCTTGAGGCGGCGGCAAAATGGCAAAATGGCCACGTACGAAAGCAAAATCCCCAACTTGCACGCATAATAATGACCCTGGCTTATGGCTCCGGCAATTTTATGGAGTAGAATAGGGAATACATATGTTGGATGCCTATATATAACCCTCTGCTGATTGCATTTCATTTGCCTTCGCCGATTTGCATTTGTGGGAATCAATCACGACGTTGGCCAGCGCCTCAGACTTTGTCTAGACTTACGGACTTATTAGGCTGCACTTGCAGAAAATTCATAGCTCACTTGCTAAAGGTACCAGCTATAAGTGTTCAAAGGGTTAAAAATAGTATCTATCACTTAAAAGTATATATCTTATATAGGCTTTTCTGTTTATTTCCTATCTAATTGAGCCAAGACAACTTTATCAGAACTTCCTTTATCAGAAAATCCTTTAATTGCTTTATCAAAATGCCATGATTGCAACTAAACAAAGTTGTGCAGACCCTGAATCAAGATTTAATGGGTATTATAAGCTATATTGCTAGTTCCGATAATAATATAGAACTGTGTTTTTTCTCTCTCTGCAGGCAATGCAATGCCAAGTGCGCGTACATGTGATCATCTGCGTTATAAAACATGCAACTAGCAATAATGATTGAGCACAAGGCAGGCAACGACGATATATCTGGCTGGTTGACAATCAGTCAACGAACAGCTGACCATGGCCAGATACACAGATGATACACAGATACCTACATTATAGCCAGAGTCATGGGGGTAAATATAGAAATAGCTGCAACTAGCGTCTTGCATTTCAATTGTGGCCCAGAGATTCGGCTTTCACGCAATTTGCCGCCCGACTGATCGAGATATCTATATATATAGTATCTGCCAAAAATACGTAGATACTTTAATCTGCTCAAAACGAAAGTGAAAGCATTTAATATGCATAATGCACACGCATTTCTCCAGCTCTAATTTGATTTTTATGTATTTTGGGCCCAAGTGCGACGCACATTTCAATGATTTTTTCAAATTTGAAAGCATACCCAGCCGCCACAGATTCCCATTCCCAGACAGCCAAAATGACTGAGCTATCACATTTTCGGTGTCAATTTGAGTTCTATCATAAAACGTAATGGCTTTTTAAGTTTTCAGCCTGCGATCGTTATGATCGAAACAGAATTGGAGGCCTGTGGGTGTCGCTAATTGAATTTCAGATCAGCTCGCATTTTTTGGGGCCCATTTTAACGGCTCTTTGCGCCGCAGAACTGTCGCAAATGCGATCTACACGTACATATATGGCCATAAAAATCTTTAACAAACTTAAGTGTAAGTACACCCATCGAGCGAGTTCTCATTGCGCAACTGAGAAATTTATGCAGATTCTTTTTTTTGGAGTCCCTCTTCCTGGATACCCAGAATAATTGCAGGCACGTATTTTAGCCACGAAGTTCATTGACAGCGACAGTCATCGCCGCAAAGTCGACACGCCCGATTGCGCTGGACTGCGGTTATCGACTTGGGCATTAGCTTTGGCAATAGCCAAGTTAACACTGAGGCGAGCCTGCCAGGGCCACAGAAAGTTGTTAAAACCAAAAGCGCAATAAGCCAACTCGGATTTATATATAAGCAAAGATATTTCGCAATCTTGACTCAAAAACGGGAAGTTCCCCAAATTATTGACTATTGGAGTGGCATTTATGGCAAAGTTCTGGGAAAAGGTGATATTAAAGTGGTATTAACTAAAGTTAAAAAACTTGTACACTGATTAAATTCAAAGCAAGTTGTCTGTGCCGCAATAAATTCAAAGAAATTCGACTGATAAGATTTCTTTGAGTAAATATGATTATATATACTATAGGTTCTTTACAAGCATCATAAATCGAACAAGATAAGCCTTAAAATGTGCTATAAATGTTTAGGGATGCATTGTTCTTAAGTTTATAAACATTTGGCATACAAATCGAAAAAATGGATGGAATGTTTTCTCGCTGCACAATTAACCCAGTTTAATTTCATAGCCCACAAAGCAGGTATAATTAACGGCGTCAATTAAACGGATTATGCCCCATAAAAATCACCCAAAATAAAACGTGGTCTTGTCAAATTATTCCCACTTCTTGCTCTTTTTTTATTGTCCACTCCAAATAACCCAGCAAATGCCTCAAATTGCATATTTCACGAGCATTTCATTGCCCAAAAAACCTTCCCAGGCCGATGAGAAATTGTTGCGTTCAAAACTACATAAACATTGTATGTAAAAAATGTTAATTGCAATACGTTTGAGCCAACTTGCGGGCAGGCAAAAAACAGAAAACAGAAATCCAAAAAAACCAAATTAGGCAAACAATTTAAGCATGCGCTTCAAGCCGGGAAAACCAAGCCAAGTCCAAGTGCTGCTCCGATTTAAATTCGCTTTTCGGACTGCTCTTTTGGTTTTGACTTGCTTTTGGTAATGCTTTTTGGCTTTTGGTTTTTGGTTTTTGCGCATGTTTTGATTTTTATCATCTGGGTGGGCTTGGGTTTGGGTTGGTAGGTTGGTTGGTTGTTTGGTTGGTCGACTGCCCAGTGGTTTTCATTTGCTCATGACGCGCGTGACCCACTAAATAAAAAGGTTTTTTCTTTGTTTTTGTGTCAAAGCAATTTTCGTGCACGGCAGCAGACAACAAAATAATAAAATAAAACATAAATAAAATAAAAAACCCAAAACCAGAAAATCGAAGTGCCCCAAACCCTGCAGAGGAGTCTGTCAAAGATCCAATCGGGTTTCCACAGTAGCCACCGAATGAAGTAAAAAAAAACTGAAGCAGGAAGCCAGACTTATTTACCTTTTGGCCACTTTTCAGCTCATAATTATTAATTTTTAATTTTTTTTCTTTCTTATTTATGTGTGTGTTGGCCAGTATCTGATGTTACCATCTTCGGCTCGATCGTCTGGCGTCGTCGAGAAATTTTCGTGTTATAAAGTTAATTTGTGAAATTTTCAGTTGTTTCTTAATGATTATTTGCGTGGCTCTTTTTGGCCACGAATTCAGAAGGAAGTCGCTCGCAGCCGGAGGTTACTGGAGCGTTTAGTCTTAGCTTGTTTCTCCATTAATTTCGTGGCTAATTGAATCGACTGCGGTGGCCGCCATTGATTCGACCACGACTCTGACCTTGCGCCGAGGTGATATATAAATATGCTGGAGCCGCAAGCACATCCGTTGACCTGTGATCCCCCATCCTCTTCACGAAAGATGTATGCCAAATGTTCTTAACTCCACTCCAATCGGCTGAACCCATCTGCGTTGCCCCCACCTATATAGGAATATATATGTATATATATACATATATAGACTATATTTCCCTCATTTGTTTGACTTTTGCGGTACTTTGTCTGCCCGCTCGACTTGAACTTGTTGCCGCTGTCTGTTTTTTGTTTCTGTTATTCTTCTGGGGGAACCCGCAACTTTATCTTGCCCCTGTGCGCTGTACATACGTACATACATGTATGTGGAAGGGGCACCGTTGCTGTAATTATACCCTGCCCACATGCCACACTCTAAAATGGTCCCAAAACTGAAAGAATTAGGCCTAGATCAACAGGTGCACACTTTTTTCGTCTTTGTATACTTTCCTTATCGTTAATGACTTTAAGTAAAGTAGTAAAGTCTAACCCTTGAAAACATTTTGTAAACTCCACGATGACAACTTTCGGATTATAATAATCCTGAGAATATCCATGTTTTCCAAGACCCACTTCTCTGACATATCTTTCCAGAACATCAAGAGAGACAAAAATTCATAATCACTCAGCGCCATTTCAATTTCAAAAGTCAGCTTTCTACGCAGCTCCATTCTCTTCCCATCCATTTCACTTGACACTTCCGCCTTAATTGTAGAGCATTGCGCAGTCGCCTTTGTCAACCGGGAAACTCCTCCATTTGGCTTTGTCACTCTGCACTCATTTAGCTCCATTTGGCTTTTTGTTCTATATACAACATATAGGTATCTGTTTAAATACGTTCTGTATTCCCCGGGCTTTCATGCAGATATGTGGTTGGTTGTACTTGATGGTTGGCTGAGCCACTCTTTTTGTTTTCAGTTTTGCGTTCTGTTGCGACTGATGAGTAACAACGATCGCAATGCCCGTTCACTTTCAGATAAGTTGGGAAAGTAAGAATCTTGTATATAGAAAGAAAAACAAAAAAATGAATTACAATTGCAATCGTGCTTACTACGTAGGTAGCTTTTGTTTTACGTTTTTTTTCACCCAGCAATTTGTGGAGCGGCTCTTTGTAGTTCGAAGCTCCCTGGACTTTGACTTGGAACGGGCCCACCTGCGGCTAAATGTCGAATTCCCAGCTAACCAGTTGCTTCCAAAGTTCCAGAACAGGGCGATAATGGAGCGCTTTTCACGTGTCTATTGGTAACACCATTTCCAGGTCGTGGGCGACCCAGAAGCCCAGCAATTAGTACGCATTACACGTCGTATACGTAATCACAGAACCCCGACAATTGATCGTTGTTGGGGCAAACAACTCATTAGAGAAGCCAAGCCGATTAACCGATTTGTTCGGTTTTATGAGACCATCTAATTATCATAAATAGAGAATAGAGGGGGCCCGCCAGAAAACCGGATTGATTGATAGATTGTGAGATTCTTGAACCCTGCTGATTAAGAGATTCTCTTCATCGGGAAGCAGCTTCCCAAAACTCCGATAATCGGGCTTCCGTGAAAGTCTCGTATCGCCGATGTTATTCAAATTGTCAATTTGTCAGCGTTGATTAAAAAATGGCATTTTTATATGTTTTTATTAAGACTGAAATATGGCCGCGTGTACATTATTCGCATGCTCGTTGTTGTTGCCTCAATTGAAAGCATGTTAATTTATATACGCCAGTACAGTATATAAATTCGTGCGTATATTATTTGTTCAACTGTTGACGATCACTTAGCCATAAAAATAGTCGCAAAACACTACCAAAAGATGTGCGGCGACCTGAATTTCGAGAACAGAGGCCCATGAAAGCACCATAAATCTAATCAAAGCTGTGTAAAGAACAATCAAAACGCTGCTAATTGAAAAGTCTTGGCATTTGTCGCCGCCTGCCAGTATAATTAGCATTGAAGAAATCACAGATCCCGGTCTTTCGTAATGGAAACCACAAACAAATCAAGGCAGAAATTCAGAGCACAGAGCAGAGAACTCGATTTGATTGGTATTACAAGTTTTCCACGGCGAATCGATTGGCAATGAAAACAGACGCAATAAACATTTATTGTTTGATGTTTGCTCACCATTGAATGGCCCGTCGCAATAACAATAAACATTTAGCCCTGCGAATGGCACACACCACACACACCGCACACACACACTCTACAAACAAATCAAAGTTGGCCAGAAGGTCGAAGTAATTTCATGGATTTCACGGATCTCTTGGGAACAACAAGATCGATCGATAGATCGAACGAGCATTCTTGTCTCCGCTTTGATATTGTAAAAATGTTTATTGATTATTTCGGTTTACGGTTTCGTGTTTGTGTTGCAAAAGAAATTCAGAAATTCGCCGCTGTCGTCGCTGAGCTAACAAATTTTTACTCGTAGACAGCGAATTCTTTTGCCGGTCGTTTATTTCGAAATTCGTGCGGAGCGTCAATAAAAAACAAAAAAATACCAACGAACCAACACGGCACTGTTGAATATTATTTTATTTCTTTTTTTTATGCTAATGGCGTATACCCTCGACAAATTTGGGCATATGAGCTGTATGGGTTCTGTGATTTTTCCAGTTTCTTGCTGTTTAATAGAGTGCTTATGTTTGAGGCAAGTCCAATCCATTCGACTAAGTTAAATGTTAGACTTAATTACCGGCCAGACAAATATTGCATAACTAAAAACAACCTTAGCTTAAAGGTTTATTATTTCAACTGTTCAAAAACTGCTTCTTTAAGAAGGATGCATATGTATTATCCTTGTAGTTCGATTCTTAGAAAACCTTCTTTCAAAGTGAACCTTTTTTGTTTATATGAAGTGAGAGTTAAACTACAAGTGGTGTCCTCATTTTATTACATCCCTCGGGGGTTGTTGGCCTTTATAGTTGCCGGGGATACGGCGACCACTCCTAGGGGTGACCAATGAGCCAACCGAGCCAACCGAGCCACCAATCAACCACCAGCTGTTCCTTGGCCAAAACCGGTTCTAGCCGCTTCTGCCAACCCAAACAAAGGTCCTCACTGTTCTCATTCCAGCAAAAATAGCAAATAAAGCAAAAAAAAGAAATAAAATCGATAAGATCTGCGCACTGATAGCCGGCTTTCCATACAAAGTGTAAACCACCTACCACTTTTATGGTCCGAATGTCAATAGATCTCGTTATGAATTATGGCGAATGACGCGTGTCTCGGTCACACAGATACAAACGGAATTCAAATAGAAATAAACCATATATATATATATGAAATGGAGGCAGTGAGTCCGCAGACAATTTGCCATGGCAGCAGGTAAAGGTAAACTCCGGGGAGGAGGAGGAAACGTGCCGCAGTTTTGCACCTGCCGCCTACGTGGCTGTCAAAGGGAATGGCCATAATGCGGAGAAAGAAGTTGAGAGCGACAACAGCTGTGAAAATTTATCAGCTCGGGCTAAAGTTGTTAGAGCCTCGGACAAGTCAAAGATCCACACTGAGAGAAAATCTATGGAGTAAACAGATATGCCGAACTTATTTTTATTTGCACATACTATTTACTTTATATATGTGTATTTAATCAAGCAATTGTTATTCTAATTAGCTTGATAACTTAAATGTATCCAAGAGATACAATGCCAAAGTTTTCTCTGCGTGCAGACAGACAACAACTGTCGTCATTAGCGGAGACGTTAGGCATTGGGCATGCTAAATATGGTTTCACTGAAGTTAGCCGACAACGTCGCCACAAACTAGTACAACCAGGCAACAACTATAAGCGCAGATCAAAAGCCAGACGAACTGCAATGCAATGCAGTTTACAAACGAGCTTATCTTGGGAAAAAATAAAATACTCCGTTCGCTCGACGCGCGTTCTTATTAACAGTCGAGTTTTCATTTTCAAGCAGCTTAGTTGGCGTACAGATTAAATAAAAACTAACCATTGAGATTATGAGTTTTATAACTATAAATCGGTGCTATGATATCTGATTTATTGAACTGTACATTGCTGATCTTGTTCTCAAATACTTCCCAACACTAATTGCAAAACGAATCGAAATTATTTACTAGAATTTTGCCTAGAACAAATGCCACATTTTTTTGCTCTGTGCCAACAGCGCAGTTCCCAGCTCACCGAATTTCCTGATACTAGGCTGACTAATGGCAATCGTTAATAGCCGGCGTTATCAGCTGAGATCATAATAACTGACCAACTAACTTGGCTGGCAATTGAGTTGTGCGAATTTTTACCTTCTGATTCGAAACTTGCCGCCGAACACCATTTTCAAGTGGCAGACGGTATCCAGTATTGTGAAATCCAATTTGGTCGGGAAGAGCAGCTCACTAACTCACACACATACACACACGCGCGGCTTACGCGAAGATGCAAGATGAATCTATATCCGTATCTGTATCTTTTGATATATGTATGTATACCAATGGCAATTGCAAATGACAACAAAATAAACCGAAGTTTTGCGTGATATCTTGCTTCCTTTTGTCTGCCAGTTATTTGTGCAAATGCTATGCAGTTTCAGTTGGGCCAATACAACATTTGAACCCGAGCGCTGAACTTCCTTATTTTGGTTTTTGGCGATGAGGAAGTGGGGGCCGCGAAAAGCACATGGAATCGATACACATGCAGGCAAGTGTCACGAGAGTTTTACATTTTTAATTGCCCAAATTCGAGTAGCCAGCTTCCAAATCGCAATTGATTTATTTTCTCACACGCGTCAACTAGCGCGAACACGTCCGAACGCGTCAGACGTTTTCACCCGTTTGAAGTTGAAGTTGCGGCAACGTCATGATGGCCGCAAAAACACGGCAAACCAAACACAAAAGGCCTTAAACACACACTTTAAGAGAGAGCGCAATTTAAGAGAAGAGCAAGAATCTTGAAAAGAGAAATAATTCTGTTAAACTTAAAACGTAACATCTGATTAACATGCAGTTAACAGTTAACAGCAGTGTGCAGAGCAACTTGGCATACAAAATTAAAGCACAGTTTTAAGCGCTGGGCACTTAACATTGTACACTTAGCACTGCAACGCATAAAAGTAGGCAACGATTTGTTTGCACTGACAATTCCAAGGAACCTTGTAAACACCATAAAAGGTATTGTGATATTCCTGTTCTCCATACACATATGTATATATATTTCTCTAAACCACCATCTAGATTTAAGTCGGATTAAACAAGCTTTTTTATTATAGGTACTGCATCTGTCAGTACCAAGCCCCCAAGCCATTAAATTCAATCGCCTTTTGTTGGGCCCAACGGGCATGTTCTCATCGCCAATCTGTCGCTGCTGTTGCATCGTCATCGTCATCGGAGCAAAGTTCAATCGATCATTGTGTGCACTGTCGATATTTAGCTGTTGATAGCGAGCAGAAATTATGGCAAACACTTTGTTAAATGTGGCCAGCGAGTCAGCAAGCCAGAGAGACGGCTAACTGGCCTGAAAACCTGGCGACGTCGTCCAATCACGGCAACTGCATCGAAACAGTCGCGACTTGCGGCTGGATAAATTGAATTGTCTGGCTTGGCGTTTGCCATTATGTTGCGCTTGTTCCTTTTGCTGCCTTGGCAACACGGCGAATGAGTGATTTATAGCGCGCATACGACGCGTGGTCTGTGGTCGCAGCTCAATGCTGCAGTTAATTTGAAAATAATACAGCCAAGACCTAGCTGGAGTGTTGCCAAATGGCCAAAGAGGGAATTAATTCGGCAAATGCCTGCACTTTGCCGATTTTTTGGCCAACGGCTGTGCGAGGCGATAATTAGAGGCTGTCAAGAAAACATATGGCACACCTCTCAGGTTTCTATTTTTTTCTTTTTTTTGTTTTTTTGGCTCATGGCTGTTTTTTCGGCGATCTGCTCTAATTGAAGTCGTTTGAAAAGTGTCTGCAGGTGAGTAGTCGCGACTCGAGAAATGCAAGCGATGACTGCCCTTTGCTCCATTTCGCGCACGCCAAACTTTCAAAATGCAAATTAGCCACGTTCGCGGTGAACGGCATTTGAACCCCCAACCTGGCTAAAACGACAACGAAGCCTCTGACAAGCCCATTTACAAGTTGCCAGCCCGAAAACTTTGCCACAAATTGTGTCAATATTTGTCTCGTGCTGGATGCTGCTGCTGCAACAAATCGTGCCGCAAAGGTCTCCCCCGGTGTCAACTGAGCGCACCACCACATAAAAAGAGTCCAAAACAAAAAGCCTCAAATAAAAAGGAGCAGCGGAGAAAAAAACATGACAGCCCATAGAAATTATTGAGCATGGACACGGCACAGTGGGAGAAAATTAATTAAATGTGTGACTACATTGTTGCAGATTCAAATTGAATGGTTGGGTAACCAGTTAACGATTTATGTCGATCAGAAATATGGTTGTAAATGTGTTGCAATACATTGGGTTCAAACTGACAGAACTTTAAGTGGTAAAGTGTTAAGTTTTTTAGCAAATTTTATTACCTTCATTAGAATGCATTTTGTGAAATTTAATAGCAAATAACTTTTTTTCAATGACTCATATCAATGTATTTCAGTTTCCAACCACTGTGCAACTGTAGCTTGAACTCAATGTGCTCTGAGTTATCTAATGTACAGTGAATGCAAAAACTATGCGCTCGGTGCGCTAATGAACCGACCGGCGTTCATCTATCAATGTCATGCTTTTGGCCCGGCCAAGAATGGACCCTTTGTCCCGTTGGCCGGATAAATTTCGATTTTCAATTTGATTGGCTTTTACCAGCACAATCAGAACAAAGAACTGGGTTGGGGTGGGTGGTTCATTTGGGGGGAATCTCGGACACCTGGGGAGTGGTGCTGTGGTGCTACCCACACGCCAAGGAGCAAAACATAAATCGTTGTTTGGTTGACACATTTTTGTGGCCGCTCAGGTGGCGGCTCAATTGGCTCCATTGGCGTTTTGGCGATTGGCAATTGGAGTCGGTCGTCGGTCGGGCTTAGTGGGTCGAAAGCGAAAGTCGAGCTGCTCAGCGAGCAGTGTATTTATTTCATAATCCAATTAAGCATTAGACGACAGCTGACTGACGGCCAAGCGGCGAAGGAAGCGGCTCATTAGCCAAGATCAGCAAAGCTGGCTGGCTACCGTGCCACGCACTCCATTCAGAGTTAATTGGATTCGATAAGGTCAAGAACAATGAGCCAGGGAGTGGTCCAAAGCCCACGGATGCTGCAGAGCTCACAGAATATGTTGTGACTTGATGGAGGCTGTGATTTGCTCTGTGACCCTCATGCTGGCTTAATATCTAACTTGTCTAGTTTCAGATACTAAGGGGATACAGCATATAGGAAATGATTTCATGTCTAATTAAGCATTTTATATATGGCTTAATGGCTGACAATTTTATGGTTTAGTCTTCTAATTTGTACAATTAACAGAAGTTCAAAGATAAATATATCCTTTAGTTCAAATTTCCTTGCTAATCCCCAACCCTATAGCACTATTATAGATCCTAGAGAGCTATAACTCACCGTTTCTGCTGGTTGCTCTCCAGATTGCTGGCAATCACATTGTCATGGGCGGTGGATCTGGCACGCGGCAACAGTGGCGGCGGTGGCGCCACGGGACTGGCCACGTTTTCGAGGATGGGCTGTGGTGTCGCGTGGTGCGGGCGCTTGCGACTGCCGCCTCCTCCGTTGGCGAGATGCTTGTGCTGCTGGCGGAGAATAATATAAATGTTTAGAATATATTCGAATCCAATTACCAAACAGTAGTTGCATCATGCATGACGACCCACCTGCAAGCTCGTTGGCTTCTTGGGCACCAGCGGTGGCACCTTGGCGGCGACAACTGCGGTGGGCGGTGGTGCTGCGTAGGCAGTGCGACGTGTGGATGCTCCGGCGAAGCTGTTCCGCCGGTTGGGCGAGGGCGGTGGGCGTGGCTGGAGCACTTCCGGCGGCGGTGGCGGTGGCAATGGCTCATCGAAGGTATAACTGATGTCCAGTTCACTTTGCGGCGGCGGTGGCAGCTCAGGCGACGGCACCCGAAGATTGGGATGCTTGGGCGGACGCTCGGGAGGCACATGGGGCGGTTGGGCATGGCGATGCTGCTGCGGGTGGTGCTGCTGGTGGGCCAGTGCGGCGGCTTGCTGCAGCAGCAATTTGTCCCGCATGGGTGCGTATTCCGTGGCCGAGGAAGTGCGTCTGGTCGGCACGGCCAAACGTCCTCGTGGTGGCGGCGGCGGCGGTGGCATTCCGCAGTCATTGAAGGAGATTTTCTCGGCATTGCTTATGTTCCTAATGCTCGGTCCCTTGACCTGACCCTGTGCCTGATGCAGTTCCCTGAACTCCGCGTAATCCGAGGCAGAACTGGAGCGCCTGAGCAGATTGGGCAGCAGACTCCCCGAACGTCGTGGCGGTGGTGGTGGAGTGGGTGAACTGCAGTCACGCGTCGACGCGGAGTTACTCCCAGTGGGCAGACCCACCATTATGGGACTCAAGTTGTTCGGCAGTGACTTGCGCTCCACATGTAACGCTTGGTAGGATTGCGAGTGGGGACGGAGTAGCTGCTGTTCCTCCTTCTGCTGCTGCTGCTGTCGCTCCACATAGGACTGCACCGCGTTCTTCTGGAGAGCTTTCAGGGCCGGATTCGAGAGGCGGTGCGTCTTGGTGGGCTCCAGGTAGGCAAACTTCGGTGGCTCCCCCATCTGACTGCGCTCGAAGTCGTTGATCCTCTCGGCCACCGAGTGCCAGGTGGGCTGCACTGTGGCCCCCGCTGGCGTTATCACAGGAAGTCTGGTGGGGTAAGCACAAACACATATTAGTTAAATGGATCAGAAAGAAGTATCTCGAAGAGATCTACTTACTTGGCGGACTTGTGCAGCCCGGAGCTGAACTGCGGCTTGGGATGCTGCACGTACTGCGAGGTGTTGCTGTGCACCGGCTCCGTGTAGGTGCTCACCGGGAACAGGCGATGGTTGCTGCGGTAGGAATCGATGCTGTTCGTGGGACTCTGCTCCCCCATATTGGGCGTACTGCAGCTGAGGGCCTCCGACTTTCCCAGGGACAACTGCAGCTTGCTGGGCTTACCAGCTGGCGGTTGTGGTGCAATGGTGACCACCGCCTCGCTGCTGGAAATGGTCACCGAAATGC
The DNA here is from genome assembly GCF_004382145.1 of Drosophila mauritiana. NCBI lineage: Eukaryota > Metazoa > Arthropoda > Insecta > Diptera > Drosophilidae > Drosophila > Drosophila mauritiana. The sequence goes on along the minus strand of NC_046668.1, from coordinate 12,739,018 downwards.
TAGACTTGTGCTGCTGCGGGTTCTGATTCGGATTCTTCTGCTGCAGGTCGCCCATGGAGTGGGATTGTCCCATGAGGGAGCGAGGTTTCTCCGTGGGCGAGGCCAGCTCCAGCAGGGAACTTTGTGTGCTCAACTTGGACTGGTTGGTGTGGTGGCGACTCGAGTGCTGGTAATCCTGCTGGTGCTGCTGCTGCTGGAAGTGGTGCAGCACCATCGAGGTGTGCACGGGCGGATAGCTGGGACTGTGGCGGTGCTGGATGCGAAGTGGCTGTACCGACGGCGGGGAGCCCTCGCCAATCGCCTCCTCGGAGATCATCATCTGCGAGGAGCTGCTCGCAGTGGGCGAGCTGTCGGCTGGCTCCTCGTTGTTGTGCAGGTACAGCACGCTCTCGCTATGATGACGCTTGGGTGTCGGCACCCGGGAGCTGTGGACAATGCGCTGCGAGGAGGAAACTGCAATCGAAAGGGAGAACGGTTAGGGCGTGTCCTCGGCCATTCTAAAAAGGAGTTGCGGCCAAACGGTAAAAGTGGGCCAACGGTTAGCCAAGGTCGTGGGGGAGTGGGTTCGCCCGCCAGTCGCCCAGCATTTTCGGCAACCTTCTCTTCTGGCAACTGGCCAACCGTTCACCCCCAAAAACAGGCTGTGACTGCCACTGTGACCCCACTCGAATTATGGCCACGATTAGCCATTCTTTCAGCGCAGTATTATATGCTTCAGAATGGATATACCCAATTATTTGCTTTAATTGTAATCAAGTAGACCATAAAATCTGGTGGCATTCTGGATGACAGTCGTGGCACGCGAGTTACTTACCCGATTCGGAGATGGCGCTGTAGCCGGTTGCATGACTGGCTTCGGATATATCGCTCATGGAGCCCAGCCACTTGAGGGTTTCCGTGGAGGAAGTGCTTTCCGAGCTGTTGTTGTTGTTGTTGTTGGTGGCGCTGCCGTTGCTGATGCTATTGTTGTTGCTGGATGAGGATGAGGAGGCGGAGTGGGCGTGGCCGTGGGAATGGCCATGGGAGTTCGAATGGGAATGCGCGTGAGAATGGGAGTGGGAGTGGGACTGGCGGGCCAGCAGCGGAATGGGCGAAGGCGCCACAGAGTTGCTGCAAACGGAGGACAGATCGTTCTCCGACCAATGATGCGACTGGCGCGACAGCAGATCGCTCTCCTGACGTAATCTGCAACAAGTGGAAATAGAACAGCCCGTCGAAATGTCGGAATTAGAGTTGGAGCCAACATTAAAGTGGCTCTAAGCCAAGCCGTGCTTTTTTGGCAAATCATTGCGTGCTACAGAAATTTGCGATTTCTGGTTTCTGCTTTTCGCATGGCCGCAATTACTTGAATTTCTTGCCTAGCCTTCGGATCGGGCAATGGAGCCATCGGCGGACTCTCTTCGGTACTTGGGGCAAGTTCAGATAGCTCAGATCGTCGACGGACCAACAGACAGATAGTCTCAGTTAGACTGAAAATAGAGCTAAAACCGGAGATGGAGATACAGATACAGATAGAGATGGAGACAGAGCCAAGAAGACCTTGAGAGCCGAGCTTAAGCTGCTCGTTTTCGGTTTTATTTCTCGTTGCTCCGTCTGCGACTTATGTATCTCATGTGTCTGCGTTACCAAGAATTTTTTATGGCGTTTTTTAGTGTACAAATAAAATTCATAATTGTCGTTCGGCATTTGATGCGAGTATGTGCGCGGAAAACGTGTTTGCAGTGCAGCCACACGGAGAGAAAATTACACAGAAAATTACACGGAAAATTTAACATCAAGTGGTTCTATCAAATGTGTGCACACACATCGAAATTTTCGAGTTACATTTTAGTATCTTTAAAAGTACTCTACTCTAGCTTATTTTTCTCTCTGCACAAGAGTGTTTTCCCCTCTGTTTTTTCCGCAACAACTTACTTATCCAGAAATGGCGTGGCCGATGTGGAATCCGAACTTGACACATAGCTGTGGTAGCCCTCGGATTGGGCATAGGATGGCTGCTTCTGGTGATGGAAGGCCGTCTGGTCGTAGTACGAGGAGGATCTATTATTATACTCCTCGAGGCCGGCCTGGGTCAGTCCGCACTGGTCCAACGTTGATCCGTGGTGCTGGCCCAGCTGGCTGCTGCTGCTGTTGTGGTGCGGCAGGTCATCCTGCAAGAGAAATCGATGTTGCATAAGTCCGAAGCATTTAAATGGTTTAATCATTAGTTATGTGACCGCTGCTGACCGGATAGCTCACATTTGCAAATGATCCGCAGCCATAATTACGGCCAGAGCTTGGGCGAATACGAAAAAAAAAAAAAAATTCAACAATGGAGTCCCTCGACGAAACCCAGGTCGCTCGTTAGATAATTAAGTGAAAATTATTGCAGTGCACAGCCAATGCAATTGCCGACGAACAAACATATTTGAAGTGCAGCGGCAATACCCAAACTTGCCATGTTGCCAAAGCATATATATTATGTACACAACCAGGGGGCCGCTCGTGGGAGGCAACCAAAGGGGATGGGTATGGGTATGGGTATTGGTTTGGGGATGGCAAAGGGGCCTCAGACGGATGCAGAGACCGCTGCCAAGCGGAGCGTCCATAATAAGCCGGATTAAGTAATGGTGTGCACAAGGCGAGCGTATTGGAGCCACATGAGCAGGGCTCCAAGCCTTCCAGCTCCGGCTGAAGCTCTGATTCATGCTGCGATTCGGTGATCAAGTTCACTGGATCGGGCGAAAATTTGGTAACGAAGAAATAACAGATCGATAACATGATCATTGCTGGGATTTGGGGTTTGGGTAAATAGTGATTTAGTTTTCGAAAATGCATGGGTATTTCATATTTCACTCGAAAGCATTGATTGAAGTCATTGAACCCAACGGAGTTTCATATCACTATGTTTCACAAACAGGAAGTAGTTCGTTTAATCTTTTAGAATCATTGCTTATTCATTCACAGAGTGATTCATAATTTTCCCTTAATTAGTATTGTTTACTTTTCCTTTCATTATTCTTTATCAGCTGGGACTTTAATCATTTACTGATTAATGCGCTTTTACCCATAAAAGATTGATATTGTAATCATCGCTTAATCAATTTGCTGAATAATTACATATACAAATAAACTTATTGTGTCAAGGATTGGGTTATCAACAAAATTATATAATCTTGAAAATATATACTTTTACTTTATATGATATAGCTCGCTGAACATCAGATAATTGAAAAGTTTTAACGGGTTACTGGGGGAAGTGTTTCCAATAAATCCAGTCACTGTTTTGCTTGTTAAACATTTATGACCCTTGCGATCACAGGTTTTGCCACCAATCATCAACTCATCAAGTCAATTTGCTTGCCAGCCCTCGTGTCGTATACTTAATTTTTGGTTGTTTGCGCCTGCGACTCTCGTAAGCCAAATCGAATTGTAAATACTCGAGCATAAAGCCGAAACACATGGAGAAATAGCGAATGGGTAAAAATATAAGTCGACTCAAAATAAAACTAACGTTCAAAATAACGCAAACGAAATGTTACAAGACCAAGCCTTAAGCCACTTGACTGACTTGGCTTGAAGTCTCGATTGCATTGAGATTGGGTATTGTCGAGGGTTTTTTCAACGATATATTTATGTATATATATACTTTTGTTGGTAGCTACGTGGGCAGCAGCTGCTGATTGTCTTTCTGACTTTGGCGCCACAAAAGCAGCTGAAATAAATCAGAAAATCATAAATGCTTAATGGCAAATACATATAATAACAATAATAACGAATCACATGACTGACAGTTGCCGATATGCAATAGAATCGTTTTCTGGGTCAACTACTTAGGTCGCAAGTCTGTCTATCGAAGATATTTTTTGGTTTGTTTTTTTTTTCTGGTTTCTGCCTAGGGCTCATCGCCAAGAATTTTAATGGTTCCGAGCCACTCTCCGAATGTTCCCAAGACCAAAAACCTAGTATCCGTTGATCCGACTCAAAGTGGAGTCATTCATTCACTCACTCGCTCAGACAGTCAGTCAGACAGTCAGTCATTCGATCGTCGTGCAGTTTCATTTCAGTTCATTTGGGCTTGGGGTTTTTTCCTGCCCAATTGCCGTAATTATTTTGTCTCTCTAACACGAATTTAAATCAGCAACTGTCCCACGGGGCCCTTTACTTTGCCTTCGCTGTTTTTCGGCATTTGGCCCATTTTATTCTTAGAGAAACTTCTCCATGGCCCAAAACCCATAATTATCGGCAACAGCTGTGCGCCCATGTGAAATTGCTCTGGATGAGCAGATCCAGCAGATCCAGCAGCTCCAGCAGATCCAGCAGATCCAGCAGTTCCAGCAACACCATAAATCAATGGCCAGGGCCCAAGTCCGGTATGAAGATGGCGATGAAGCCCAGGCCCAAGCGGGAACCGCGGATCGAAAGACCAAAACTGGTGCAGTGGGTCACAGCTGGATCCGTTGGATACGCTGGATCCATCCGCTGGAGTGGGGGATTCTTAATGACTCCGTGCCACGGGCGAAATCAAACTTCCGTCCGAACGCTCGGCGCGTGTTAAATAAATCACTTGATGAATTGTGCTAAGTGCCCGACTGGCGGCCTGCAGGAAAAGCGAACCAAAGTGCCTGGGAAACTAATACTGGGGAAAGGTGACTGCAGGCAACTGGGCGTATGCGTAATATTTGTAAGTCCATTAAAAGTATATCAATAAAGAGGAAACCCGTCAGCGAAACCTGTGGCTAAGCTAGCGGGTTAATTGTCACATTACTTAAGAAAGCATTTCTTTGTTAGCTTAACTCGATTTCCGTTGGGCTAATTGTTTTTTCCTATTCATCCTAAAGAAAGATAATGCTCACAGCAGATAACCATTTCAAATGTAAAGGAAACAATTAATTGTATAACTATTAACATTTTAAGTATTTACACATCCAATTACATTTTTTAGTTTAAACGGGACTTTAAAATTATTACTAACAAAATGATAAATTGTTTATTTCTTTAAAATGATATATTTGACATAAATTTGGGTACTTTCAATTTAACTAAACACAACTCCATGAAATCTAGCTGCATTTGAGAAAAAAGGAGATATTTTAGGAACCATTATGCAGTTCAATCTTTCATATAAGACAATTGATAATAGATAGTAATCAGACAGCCTTGATCAAAATCCGAAACAAATACTTTATTTTCCTACTATATTGTTGTTCATTTTACAGAATCTCTACTGTACGGCATTAGTCAGCTCACTTCAGCTTGCATCCAGTAGACTTTGTTTGGAAATATCGCTGGCTGACGCCGAATCGCTTGACTCATGCCTCGCAAGAAGGTCAGTTAGTCAGACTGTCAGACGTTCTCTGTCGCGTGATAAGAGACAGCAAGACGCGGTTTGGAGCGGGGAAAGAGACGGCAACAGGGCCAGAGAAAGAGAGGGGATGAGCAGCGACAGATTGACAGACGCCCACATGTCTTGTAAAAGATGCGGAATTTGCAGCGAGAATGCAGTCAACTGGAGATTTTCGTGTCTCCGATCAGCCTGGCATTTATTTTGGCCACAATGATTTCGTGAGGAAAATTTGTAAAATTGTATTTTTTTTTGTTCAGTTCAGTTTTTGCACACAGCTATTTTGATTTGCGTTTTCCATTGTCGTTGGCTTTTAATGGCCAACACGAATTTGACTCTTTCCAACGGAGAGTTGGCCAAAGAAAAGAAATTGCAATCAAAATGCGAGCAAACGTGTCAGTTGCCAACGTGGCCAAGCTTCAGCATCAGCATCAGCTTCAGTTTCGGATTCGGATTCAGATTCAGCTTCAGCTTCAACCTCTCGGCTTTAGTTTCAACTTCAGTTTCAGCTTGGATCGTGCTGCGATTCGGATTTGAATTTGGCAATTGGCAAGAGCACGAAAAAGACAGAGAAGCCCGCGGGCTTGGAGCATTAGAATTGAATTGCAAAGAGCCCAGAGACCCGGGTCCTTCCCTCCTGCTCCTGAACCTCCTTCAACTTGGCTTGCGTGCTATATTGGCCATTTATCGTCAAATTAAACGCATATCGCTGTCAATCTGCGCCCAAATTGGACACAGTCACAAAACGGCAGTGCGAGCCGGGCCAAAAGTGGTCGCACATTGGTTTGAATTATGGCGAATAAATGAAAAGGATTGCTGATCCATGATAACCCAAATGATCGCATTGTGCTAAGGAAATAAATGCTCAAAAAAGACAAGACAAAAATAAGTTGCAACTCCGATTTCACTATTGAAATAGGGAATATATTAATATATTACGGCGGCGAAAAATGGATTCAATATGTCTAGCATAATTTTGGTCAGCAATTGGATTTGCTTTGTTTGCATTCATCGGACATCCCCCACAGGATCTATCATTTAGAATCCTGTCGTAACGAATATCCAATAATTATTGAAGTATGTATATTTATGTATCCTTATCCTTCCTAAATTTGTAAATATACTTAATGTCATATAATTATAATGGCTAAGCTCTCTTACGATAGCAGTTCAATACTTTAGTTCTACAAGTATCCAAAATCTAAAAATAATAGGTAAAAATAGGTAAAATAATATACAACTTAAACAGACTACTAAAAAATTGCCAACAAATAATTTTCTAAAATGGGAAAACAATTTTTATTTTCCTATTTTGAAACGGATTTCTCGTGACCAATTTGGCAAAGTTAAGTCCCAATATGAAAACTTTAAGATATATAAATATATAACATAAGAACAATTTCAAGGTCACAGTTTGATGTCTTACTGAAACAATATTTAAATTCATTTCCTAGCACATTCTGAATATACATTTGATTCACAGTTGGCTTATCTTACTCTGTCTTTAGCACAACTTAAAATCGTTCGTTAATTCATATCATATCAGAAATTTTTCAATGCAAGTAGACTCCTAAGGCGTTCCTCGCTCGCCCTCTTGCGGTATCGACTTTTTTGCGATTTTGATAAGACATTCCATGAATCCGCTGCCTTGGAAATGATAACTCTTATCCAAGAGAGGCAACAAAGAACGGCAAAATGCCTGTATCGGGAACCCATACTTTATATTTGTTGCATATTATCTCAAGAAAGAAAAGCTTAAATCCTTAAGCCACGATTTCTCTTACGATAATTGGCCACATACATATATAATGTAGGGATTTCCCGATAAAGGTATTTTTCTGGTCTTTGTTGCCTGTCTCTTGGATAAGAGTTATCATTTCCAAGGCAGCGGATGCTTGGAATTCCTTATCAAAATCGCAAAAAAGTCGATACCGCAAGAGGGCGTCCGAGGAACGCTACAGGCGTCGGAATGCATTGCAAAATTTCTGATGATATAATTTAAAGAACTATTTTAAGTTGTGCTAAAGACAAAGTTGTTGCCTGTATAGCCACGACATGCCGCAGCCGGATGTAAGCCTTTACGGGAAGTCAATGTTGGCCACATTTGCCGATGACGTGTGCGTCACCTACAGGTCCCGATGCGAGCACGACGCAGCCGATGGTATCCAGGACTTTGCATACCGGTTCTCGGAATGGGTAAGACGTTGGAACATTGGCATCAATAGCAGTAAATCCAACAACGTCTGCTATACTTTAAAGCGGAGAACGCCACCGCCCGTCTACATCTAGGAAGCCCCCGTACCACAACCGAACGCAGCAAAGTACCTTGGAGTGCTTCTGGATCGCAGACTCACATTTGCCAGGCATGTGATCGACATCAGAACGCGCCTATGTGCTAAGGTGGCGAAGCTATCCAACAAGCTGACAATTTACAAATAGATCTTAGCACCAAACTGGAAGTGTGGGTGCCAAATCTGGGGCTTGGCATGCGACAGCCAAATCAAAAGGATCCAGGTTATTCAAAATAAGGTAGCAAGACTCATCACCGGCTGCGAGTGGTTGGTTCGAAACACCACCCTGCACAGAGACCTGAATCTCGCAACGGTCGAATGGACGAAATAAACCAGCACTCGAGCAGATACCATGTCAGGCTGGAGCGCCACAGAAATCAGCTGGCCAGCGCTCTAAACAGATCTCGCCCACCAAGGAGGCTCAATAGAAGGCAACCGAGGGATCTCATTACCCGATCTCCTTTGACAAGGGTGAGCAGAAGCTGACACTTATCTTAAATCCTATTTGTTATATTTGATTGTTATGTAATTGTAGTAAAATTATGGGCTGAATTAATTGATAAGAAGGACGCAAAGGGGCTCCAAGACTTCCCCGTATGCCGTAATAAATAAATTAAATAAAAAAAAAATATATATATAAGTTATCAGCCCATAAAAAAACTATGCTAACAGGAAGCTAGCGAAATTATGTTCTTCAGTTACCACTAAATCTCTTATACATAAGATGGAGGACTGGTATATTTGGTTAACCCACTTTCCTGCCAGAAATGACTCCTTTGGACCCACTGTTCAACGGCCGGCAGCATGAATACTTATTTCGCTCGTTTCCAACGCCGCAGATTGCGTAGCTCTTGGCTTTATAAAATCAATGTGGCCAAAGAGCTCCGGAGGTCCCGGCGAGCCTCACACTTTCGGGGAAAGTTTGGGGAAAAGCGGGCAAGCGGGTGAGGGAAATGCCGCGGCGATGACGTCTGCCACTTCGATTTCGACTCCTTTCGCCAGCTGTCAAGTGATCGGACGACCGGGAAACTGGGGGAAGTGGCCAACTGGCGGTGAATCCCTTTAAGTGGGCCACCGATGAAAGTGAATCTGCGGTTCATTAGTAATAATTTTTGGCAGCTCGCGGTGGGTGAGTCTCATTAGTGCGAATGAGTTTATGCAATGCAATGAAATTGAATGGATTAACTGGGCATGGGCATGGGCATCGACATGGGGATCAGGATCCAATGCATCCTTGACCTCAATGGCCGCTTGTGGCGTTAATAACTTTGGCGAAACTGGCCGATCGCCCGAGAACTGGTAATGGACATAGCATGGCAACTGGTCCGACTCCGATCCGTTGCTATACACTGGCCTGGCCTGGTCTGGCCTGAGCTGGTCTGGTCCACTGGCATCCACTGGCATCCACTGGTATCGTATCGTATCGTATCCACTGGTCTGGTATGCCGACATGGCCCGGCTTGGCATGCGGCTAGATTTATGGCCAGTGATAAGTTTCAGGCGTGCAGCAAATAAGAACGAACATGGCCAGCCGAGGAACACAACTCAACCTCAACGGACCTGGCCAAAAAGAGCCTACGACAAGAACAAATAAATTGCCCAGGCACACAGGAAAAAAAAAACATACAGTGAATTATAATTAACACCTCGTTATCGCAACAATTGTTATTCACATGGGATTCTTTGTTAATCTTTTCAGCAAATCCAAACATCTTTTAATATTAAAGACTTGGTAAAGCCCCTTGGAACTCCTTTAAATATCTGTAGCTTTGGTGAAACCATTATTGTTCTCAGTGCTCCAACCCCAACTGGTTCTCGAGATGCGGGAGAATGCCAGCTCCAGAAGGTCAGAAGAACACGTACACCTATCGCAATTTATATATGCATATCTACATATTTATATATATATATATTTGTCCAGTTCGGCTTGGTTCAGTTTAGTTCGACCAGCGGAGCGCAACCGAAAACTGTGCGGCTAAAGATGAAGTCAAGAGCAGACGGCGAGCTGGTTCCCATTTTGCGCTTCTTGGACTCACTTTCACACATATGCCAATGGAAAATATTTGCCATAATTAGCCCTGCTGCGAGACCCTTAATTAGCCAAGCCCCACTGACCAGGCGATGCCCAGATGCCCAGATACCAAGATACCTCAAAAAAATCTGAGCAAAAAAGAGTCACCCGGCAAAGATCCAATTAGAAAGCCGAAAATCTTTCACTCGTTCACTTTCTGTTTTTCCAGCGTTGAGGATGCGATCCGATCCGATCCGACCCGATCCTCCAGCTGGCTGCCGGATGACAACACAGAAAATCGAAATGGCAAATCATGTTTATTTTGGCCAAATTGCAACTGGATCGAAAGGGCAGCTGTCTCTTGAGTTCCAAATTGCGAGTTGCGAATTGCGACTCTTGACGAGCTCGAGGCTTCTAAGTTGGCATTAAATTGCGAAGAGTTTCAGTTCGATGGCAAGAATTTCAATGGACTCCACTGGCCACAGACGTCAGATGGCCACAATGTTTGCGGCCACTTTTGGCCAAAAACAGCCGCCAGACGAATGAATCTCCGGCAATGGGAACACGAGTCTCTTTCGTCTCCGTCACCGTTTCTTGCTGTTGACCTCAAAATTTTCGTGGCTCGAATGTCGCTTTGTCTGCCGCTTTGCTGGAGGAGAGACAAAAGTGAAATTTGTTGCTCGTGTGGGTTCAAGAACTAGCCGAAAAGAAAAGAAGCAGCCAACAGCCAACGGAAAATGAAATCGAAGTTGGCTAGGAGTCATGGCACCAACGGCACCTGGCCCAATGCATTTTCACTTGGCTTGTTATTAATTAATTAAGTCAGTGCTCGCTCATAAAGAAATCTTCATGCCCGATGGCCAGAAGAAGAAGTGCATACATACAATGTGCGGAGCATTTCCATGTCCGGAACAATGGATTCCCACTCCGAATCTTCGTATTTAAGTCAGCAGCATAGCGACATAGGTGAAATTTTCCATCACATTTTTCCGGGGGCCAGAATGCCGCATGAAGGAGTGTTGTTGTTGCACCTGTCGCAAGAGCAGCGCAATTATTTGTTATAATTTTCTTCTTTTTCTGCTGAAAAAATGCAAACCATCGACAGCAGAAGGGAAGACGCTAAAGCTAAAAAGCCGGCGGTTCGAGTTCAAAGACAAGCCAAAACAATTTAGCTGGAATCTGGCTAGAATTTAGCGCTAGCAGGCGGCATTGTTGCAGCTTTTTGTGCATGTTGCTGATGTTGCTGCTGCTGTTGCTGTTGCTGCTGTTGCTGTTGCTGCTGTTGATGTTGCTGCCGGACTGTTGGCATTAATTAATTGCTGAGCTGAAGCCTCCTATGTGGCGTGTGATGTGTGAGAAAACAAGTTGAGAGTTGGGGCTGGCTGCCTTAGAGAACTAATGAGCGTTAAGAGTCGAGCTGAACTGAGCTGAGCTGAGCTTGAAGCGTTCGACAGGCATTGGAAATGAAAATGAAATAGAATACAGGCTGAGGAAATGCCAGCGAACACGGTGCTGAGATACTTTGGAAAGTCTATATAATAGAATCGGTTGCCACAGCTTGGGAAAATCCAATAAATTAATTCCATTAAACCATACGACTTTAAACTACTCATATGTAAACTTTAGTTTAGAAAGCCGCAACGGGGGCGCCACATGTTTTGCATGAAAAGTGAATCTTCAATAAGATTTTAAGGTAACTTTACTATCTGTTCCTATTTATAAATGTTAAGACTCCAGATTCCGCCCAGAGTGCCAACCATTGGGGCGTAGACCAGACCGCTTAGCCGCCTCTAATTGCGCAACTCGATGGGCTACTTCGGCTTGGGGAGATCTCTTTTGGCGAAATATGCGATCATTTCCGCCGCTAAAAGGAAAGCTCTGCGCGGAAATGAAGCGTCGATTAAGGTGCCCCACTGGCTTCAACTTGATCAGCTCACGCTTCGGCTTTAGTCCCAACAAACACTTGAACCTACCAAGATATATATAAAAAACGATTTCAGTGCAGCGTCAAGTGCTTTGGCTGATTCGACAGAAAACAAAAAAAAGAAGTAACAAAAAATAAGACCCAAGTGAAGCAAATAAAAAAAAAAAAACTAAAAAAAGAGCAAAACAGAGGAAAAAATCTTTACATCTATAACCAAAATATTTTTCTTTAGAAATCTGCGCATTCATCTAAAGCAAAGAAGAGGCTGAAGAAGAATGGACAGCGACGACCTTCGTCAAGCCCATAGGAAACTGCCCACTAGCCATAGCCATTACCTTCTGCTTCTATCCATTACCCAGTTGGCCCATTACCATTACAGTTTGTTTTGTCAGAGATTCCGGCACTAACGCTGGGGCGTGGCCACAATTAATTCGATTGCAGCTATAAATAGCCCCGAAGAGATTGCAACGCCCAGCGGCGCGATATACATAGGTGCGTGGAATGTGGCCTAATCGATGCAAAAATATCCGAGCCAGACCCCGAAACTAGTTCTAAGCTCGATGGATCGACGGGGCGTTGTGGTGCGACCACCATCAATGGACCAAGTACTCCAGTCGGTGGGTACTTTCGAGCCAGCTGGAGTCTGGTCTAATAACTGGAACTAAAGCGTGCGCCTCGCCAGTAATTAGCGTTTGGGTAGAAGCTCAAAATGTATGGAGAAAGATGAAAAAATTAAAAAAAATAAAAATAAAACGCTACAAATGCCCGAGAATAAAGCGGTTCAATAACCTGCCAGTCAGCCATCGTCCATCGATCCGCGAATGCGATCCATCTATCGATCGCCGCTTGGCCATTCTCTTCGGACTTCTAAGCCAGGCCCAAAGGCTATGGAAAATACTAACATATCTTTCGAGCTATTTTGCAAAGCCAGGAGGAAAGCGCCAAGATGATAACAATCGGCATGTGAAGATGGGGCAACAATTAAGAATGGAGATGATTAATCAAAAGCCCCCTGCAGACGCAGCTTTCGGTGATAAGGTCAATGCTGTTCCAATTCTCAGCCACATTTCTCCAGCTTCGCCCAGCTATCATCAACACGATCGGCTGCACTGCGCAAAATCGTGGAAAATTGGAACGAAGAATGGTAGTTATTAAAAAGAATGTCATGTAATATTAGGCTCTATTAGCGATAAAAATAAGATAAGAATAAGGAAAGTGTCAAATATTCTATTTAATTGCCTCATCTTCGTTCCAAGATCATTTATTACTCCTACGTGCCTCTAGTTTTTATCAGTGCACCATCATCTACGAGCCATGTTCTTAGCATTCTGGTACGTTCTGTTCATAACCTCTTTTCCTCCCATTGCTCATTTCTCTTCTCGGGTTTCCTCGATTCTTTGTGCCACGCTCGGAGGCAACATTTAATTGATCGGATTCACTTTGATTGATCGGATCGTCGCTGTTGATAATGGTACCGTTAATTTGGTAAATTATTTTGCATTTTAGAAGCAAGCCCCATCCATTTTCCAAACGTGTGGCATTCACTGACACACAGTGGAGCAGTGGAGCATCGGATGGCTTCCAACGGTGGGATTACACAGCGGCCCTGGCTCCAAATAATTCAGTTAAGGTTAATGGGTGACGGGGCAAATCAAACAGAATCGAAACACATACATATACATATGGCTGTGTGTCTAATGGAGAATGGGATCATTGGGGGCACGTAAAAGAGAAGTGAAAGACTCCGAAAACATTCTGGGAATTTGGCAGCCACAAAGTAATCATTAAAAGTAATTATTCTATTATGCGAGGCATCACACGATATACATATAACATAACTTTCTTTTCAAGTAACGCTAGTGCATAAAATAAACTAAATTTTAATTATTTCTTCATGCTTGATTTAATCTAATTAAATGTATATTTTTAGCCAGTAAGCAATACCAGTTTAATGACTTCGCAGGCGGGTAAACCGCTTTATTCGTAGAACCGCACCTTGGGCCACATTTCTACAGCTTCCTTATCAAATCCCATACATTATCTCATGTGCAGAAAAAAAAGAAGGCACCAAAACAAGCAGCACACTCATTCATTCATTTGGCATCGAGAAAACCACTTCACACGCCAGTCGACATTCCTACGGCTTCTCATTCATGGCCGCCACTTGTCCAATTAATAACTCGCATCCTGCGGAGGAGAAAGATGGGGAGTGGTCTGGTCGGTTGATCGATCAACGGATTCCCCCGGATGATCTCCAAAAATAAACAAAACTCTTCAAGTGGTAAATGTACCGTTCTGTGAACTAAGTGACACAGAGTGGAGATGTTGGATGCTGCGAGGGGCATGGAGAGATGGGGATATACTGCATCGAAAACGAAACCTCCCGGGTTGGGCAATGCAAATGGAGGTCAGGCCCATAATTCAATTAGGAACCTGCAGTGGTCCGAATATCGAAAATCGAAATTCCCAGACATCAAAACCACTGTGCGTGGGTTTTTGGGCTTCGTTCATTTCATTTGTTTTTGTTTTTTTTTTTTTTCAATTTTGGTCGATTTTTGTTCGAGCCTTCACTTTTGTTTCATTTTCTTGGCCGAAAGAAGCCGGCTCTTTGGGGGCTGTGACTCAGACCGTGTGCGATTGGAATTCTGCGCGCTTTTGAGGATTTATTAACAAGAATAATAAAAACAAGAAGCAGTCAGACAGAGAAAAGAAAACCGAAACCGGTTGCTTAAAAAAAAAAATAAATATAGAATTGAAAAAATAGACAGAGACTTACCTGTACAGAACCGGCGACCGATGCGGAACTGAAGCTGGCATTGCTGTTGCTGCTCCGGCTGTTAGCCCCATTGCTATCCTTGAGCAGGAGCTTCGATACGGACACCACCGAAATCTTATTGTTGTTCTCCGGCTCCATTTTGGCCAAGCTCTTGGACTCGCCCATTTCGGAGCCGTTTCCGTTCTCCTTGTGATTGCGCATTTTCATTTAGTTTTTCTTTCGCTTATTGCTGACGATCGCTTGCTGTGATTAGAGCTGCCGGATTTTCATTTCAATCTCATCTTTCGGCCACCACTGAGAAGGGTCAGACAGACAAGGTTTATGAGGTTGATGGTATCAAAGAGTTGTTTATGTCTATCGTAAGTTAAAGGTCCGAACGTTTTCCAAAAAGAAGTGCTAGCTTCAAAAGTAAACTTAACACTATTATAGTTTCTGAGCTACTTCTTTTTCAAATCTCTGTCATTATTTAAATATGTTATGCAAAACTTAATTTTCAACAATTTTTAGTTAGTTTTAGTTAAGCACTTGGCGTTTGTTTTGCAACAAGTTCAGGAATTATTTGTTGAGTCTTTTTCTCCCCCTTCTTTTTTATTTGCTGATGTGATTGTGCGATTAGAGCTGCCCGATTTTCATTTCAATCTCATTTTTCGGCCACCTTTTCGACAAGAGTTATGATGTAAGCGAAAAATACACGAAATTATATGTGTTAAATTATTTTAATTTGGTCTGGCGACATTTTTCCGTGGCGGCTGGACTCTGGGATCGTTGGTTGCGGCTGCTTTGCACTTTTATATCTGTTATCGGGTCCGGTCCGCACAACCTCGCATCTTTGGAATGCAGTGCAGCCAAACCAGTAAGACGAATCCACATAGACGCCAAACGAAAGAGACGGGCATATGGGCGGCAGAAAGAGACGGGAGTAGCGTGTCCGCGGCGGTTGGAGGGAAAATTGAATCGATTTCTGTTGACTGCGTCCGTAAATATTTGTTGAGTTATTTGGGTTTTTGTGTAATAAGTTGAGCGTATTATGTGTGTGCGGTAAAATACGAGTAAAAAAAAAGGCAGAAGAAATATATATATATGAAAACAAAAAGTGAACCAGGTTTACATAACATTGACCCACGAGACGCGAGAAGAGTCAAGTCAAGTCAAGTCGAGACGAGACGAGACGAGTCGATACCAATATGCAGTGAGGCGACGCCAAGGGGCCTAAGCCAATAAACAAGTTTTTGTTGTGCATTTTCAAATGCGATTTGGCGACTGCATTTCGTTTCGTTTCATTTCGATTCGGTCGGACAGCATATAGCCACATTTAACATATAGCCTATAGCCAAAGACACTAGAATAACAAGATGCGTAACGGCCATACAAATTTTTGGCACGCGATTTTTTGGCCGTGGCTCTAGAGGTGGCTCCAGGCTCTCTTGAGTTTTTGTTCGAGAGAGAAAGAGCGGAGAGCGCTACAGCAAACAGCTCTTTTCTACGCATACAGTGATAGCATACAACTGTATGTGTGCACACGTATGCTCATGTATTGTAAATTTGACAAAATATGCCCTTTACCTTAGAAGTTCGTTGACTTTAAATCTATATTATTTTTTATCAATTGGCACCATGCGAAAAATTCTTGTTTTGCATTGCCTCAACGTTATTATTATTTAAATAAAGCTTAGAAATAGTAATAGACGAATCTATGTACATCACAAAATAAATTTCGAAAATGACTTTATATTAGAATACTTGTCATTAGGGTATTCAGCTTGCGGCGTGAGAAAAATTAATAAGGCAATGATTGTTGAGTGCTTGTGTCCGCACTTCGTGCCTGACGATATGACTTTTGCAACGAACTGTTTTCATATTTTTATTTATTTTATTAATTTTTATTTTCTACTACGTATTATTATTTTTTATGAAATATTATTATGAAATATTATTATTTTTATTATTTATTAATAAAATTATTATTTTTATTATTTATTAATAAAATTATTATTTTTTTATGAAATTAAAAAATAATTATTATTTTTATGAAATATTTATTTCTCAATGTTATGTCTTCTTTTTGGAAAATGTATGTTTCAAATTACAGTAGTTATAATAATTTCCTTTGTATTTGCTTTAATTATTATTATAATAATTATTATAATAGTCAGGGAATTTTTATTTTTTTTCATCATATTGCTACAAAATTGGCCACAACTCCAAATATGTAAATTCGTTTCTTCGATCAGAATTGATTTCGGCCCGAAAATCGTCTTCTAGCACAACACGCACACATATACGCGTTCTCGTCTCTTGTTTTTACTCACACAAGCAAGCAAATTCTATTTTTATATTTCTTACGCTCTCAACGTGAGCGAGCGGAAAGAGAGAAAATTTGGCCTTCACCAAAAAAGTGGCTGCATAGTGCCAAACGAATGTATGGCCGTTACGCATCTTGTTATTCTAGTGTCTTTGCTATAGCATATAGCGAACGGCCCACGCAGTTGGCTCTTTCAAATGTCATCGTTTTCGGTATGCTTTCCATGCAAATTGATGTCCATTAAAGCCGCAGTTGCAGCTGCCACTTCTCGCCCGTAAACTTCGAGTGTTTAATGCATAATTATGAGCTCCTGCTGCTGCGCCGGCCCATAGAACTGGAACTGGAATTGGAACTGCAGAGGCTTCAGCCGCAGCATCGGCAGGCATCGCCGTCGCCATCGCCATTGGTATCGGTATCGAGGAGTAGTGCTCCTACTTGCGACTGCCAAGCGACTCCTAGGCTCTGAAAACTGGATTCTGCCAGGCTGTTGACAAACCCAGACAGAAAACGAACACTGAGCTACACTGGCCGGAGGATAATCCTTTCGTTGGAATCAAGTTAAGATCCTACATCTTCTATGTATTCTTTACCAGTAAGTTAAGTAAGTGTAACCACACTAGGAATCAAGCCTTTAAAACATAAACAGACATCATCAATGAAATTTCTCGCAGTGCACAGTCAGAAGACCGAGGCCCAAGCGAGAAGCCTCCAAAGAGGAAGCCTGTTTTCGGGATGGGGGCAAAGTACCTGGTAGATAAATCTGCTTGCAGCCGCTTCAAAAGTGCAATGACATGGCTAAATGCACTTTCATGCCCCCTGGTCCCCCCAAACTTTCCACTGCGAACGCTTTCCAACTAATCGCCAATTTGTTAATTATGGCCGTGGGTAGAATTTTTTGATTTTCACTTGGTCAGTTCGGCTCTGAAACTCTTGCCGACAACTGCGTGTTTAGCTGGTGAAGTGCCTATACGGCTTTTTCGATTTTTCAGCCAGCGAAATTAGACACTTTTGCTGGCCACAAAAATTCCACGTCAAAATGCAAAATGACAAAAAAAAAATACAACACAACAAATAATGCGGAAAACATGCAAAATCGGAGTGGCGCCAGCGAAATGAGCACACACACCCCAGCACACGATTGCAGTCCCAATACCAAATAGCCAATAGCAATACCAAGTGCTAGTCGGTCGGTTCCAGTCAGTTCCAATGCCCAGCTCCCAGTTCCCAGTTCCAATTCCAGTTAGCAGCTCGCAGTTCGAGTCCCCAGAACGGGTTTTAGTGGCCAGCCAATCGATGGCGAGGTCACAAATGGCTAAAACCCCGCCAAAGCGAAACGCATTGATCTCTATTAGCAATAATGTTCCGCCGATCCAAAAGATACAATACTCAAAGAAAACATAGCATTTCAACAACTTCCTATTTGACTGCTGATATCCTAATCTCCGCAACGAGCATCACTTGAAAGGACAATAAATCACAGAGATATTGTTTTGGCAACCTTCGGTTCTCTTCTTGAACTGTGACCCCTGTTTCCACTTCAGCTAGCCAACTGTTTGCCTATCAGCTTAAATGTATCTGCCGAATATTAACCGCTGCATAGGTGGTCGGTAGGTCGCATTCCGAGTAGGACTGATCCGAGATTGAGATGCCCGGATACCTGATGCCTGAGAGGCATGGCCAGCGGCATGCAAAGCGGCCCGAAAGGTCGTCGTAAATCCAAGTTGTACTCCGCACCATAGTGTCAGCCACTAACAAGCGTAACAAAGCAGCGCAAAGATGAATGGAAACTGTTACCTGCCCGGCTATGTGTTATGATTATGTACCTGGGCGGAGGTGTTTGGTTTGGTGGCTTCAAGCGGCACACTTGGAAAAATCCACCCAAGACTATAGAACCGCAATATGTTGCATATTAGCAACTCAATTTTGGGTATTTAAAATATTGTTTGGGCATTCATATATGTAACTTGCTCAATTCTTGTTCATTTACTTTAGTATATATGTATTTCTATTAATTTTTTTTCTCTGTGTGCACTCTCAACATTGTCGACTCATTATAATTTTGTCAATTCTCACACAACTACCTGCTGCAAAAACATTCACACAAAGGTGAAGATCGCGAGGCATTCACACTACAAAAATCCTCAGCAAAGGAAAATTATAGAAGGTGCGGGATGGGGTTGGGGTCGGGGGGCGGAAGCAGACGCATAAATTTACAATTAAATGCAATTCGTTCGCTGGATTTCCGCAAAAAAGGGCCTGGCAGCATGGGCAATTGCAACCTGCTGCAAGTTCAACGCTTTCTTTAGTGCTCCGCCGCGCTTGGCTTGCAGCAAATAACAAAAAAGATGGAAAACGAAATGGGAAAAAGATATTCCCAAGCCGCGCTTCTTGGTAGTTGCAAATGAATACACCCACAGCTCGAGAAACCCGCGCGAAAATGCCCCATGTAGAGTGAAAGAGCCAGCAGGAGGCAATGTGAAAGAGAGGGAAGGCGCAGATTTGAAACTCATTCTTCAGGCTCGGCAGCGGCGTTTGTTTATGATCCTGTCAACTAAAAACTACCTAAGCAGATCCCGCGATCCCGTCAATTGTTGCACCTTACTTCCGTCGGATCTCTGCTTTCGGCTTTCGCCTTTCAAATCCCAGAGTCCACATCCTTGATCCCAGATCACAATCTCGCAGCAGGATGCTACATCTCTCGTTTGCCCGCTGAAGTTGTAATTGGTTTGGTAAATTGCGAAGGTCGTTGGCTTCAGAAACAAGGTCGTTCGTTTCGCTTATCATTTCCACAACAACAATGAGATGCTGCTGGCCCAAGGTGGAAAGTATCTGTTGTATGAATATGGCAGATACAAATACACACGTACAAGTGGTATGGAGCACAAATATTTGCTTAGCGAATTCCTCTTTGCAATGCCAGTACTAATTTGTAAAAACTCGGAAACCCCAGGAAAGTAAGAAAAACGGAATGTATTTTCATAACTAGAATATTCCTTAGAATTGGAAAAAGAAGCTTGTATTAAATCTAACTACATCTGTAAACCCCAACGATTTGGCTGCAGTAGCTTATGTATTTCCGTATAGTTATAAAAACAAATACGCTTTAAGTATTAGTTTAAGAAAATCTCGGTAAGGCTTATGAAATTCACATTAAGCATTCCTGCAGTCTTAGAAAGTTTGATCACTGAGTAAACAACTATTGTGGCTTTTACCTCTGGCAAATCTACCCCACCTCACATACCGTTCTATCTCAAATAGTGATGAAATGGCAAATTTCTTGGGAAGTTATTTTTCGGACTCGTTGAATTCCTCTGGCGATGGTGTTTCGCCCCTATATCATTGCCACTGTTTATTTGCTTAGCTGGCACGGCGGTCACAATACACACACATACATTTAAGCGAAATTTGGGAAAACACTCTGCATGTTGTTTTCCCGAAATTTCAGCTTACTATGTTGAGGAATTTACAGCTCCCAGCGAAACAGATCCCCGAGCCCAAAATTCGCAGCTGTAGATGTTTCACGGGGTTACAGTTTGCACTGATGTTTGCACTACTTAGTTGTGACAGATAAGATTATAATTAGTCTTAGCCCGCCAAGCCGGTAACAGCGCCCGATAAGATAAAACTCTCCATCCAATGAGGCAACTGGGTGAAAAATGTGAGGCAGAAACGAAACGGATTGCCAATGAAGTTGACGACGACGACTCAAGTTGGCTGGGAGTGGAAAGCAGATAGAAAAGCCAGTCGTCAAATATGGCAAGGTCGCCTCGCAGCGCATTCCACGGATGTTTTTGTTTGCCTTCCTAATTAAATAGATCATCGGCAAACCAATTGGCGCTCGACAACACATCTCTATAATTTAATCAATCTTCCAACGGCAATCACATAAAAGACCCAAAAGACAAAACAAATTTTACGCATTTCGAAATGAGTTCAAAACACCCAAAAGCCAAATGTTCGTCACTGAATGCCGTCGAGTGTATTGAACTCGGTCTTTGCTCCACCTCCACCTTTACCACCAGATCCACCTACCTACCTTCCTGGCTACACGGCGAATAAATCTGAGTGAGTTTGATAAGGCCCCTAAGATTTTAGAAAGCATTTCGATAATTAAAGAAAACACTCGCGGCTATTCTACTTACTATTCTATATATTATTAGTATTTCCCAATAATAAATCGATAAATATTCCAGCGAAATTATATTGACTTTCTTTCTGTGTAGCAAACCCCCCATTCCACCCACAAATCGCTGGCAAGTTGAGCAAACACGTTTGCTTTGAAATTCTTGAGTAGTATTTGATGTTGATGCTAAGCGATCCCCCCAGCGCCTCTCTCCTGCCGTCGGGACAGTTGATAAGTCGTCACATGGAAACGACATGGAAACCCTACGCCTGCTCCGAGTTCCTTCCCCCCAGAATGGTACCCGCCCATTCCCACCGAGTCACCGATTAACGCCCACTTTCCCTGGATTGCAGTGCAGAACTGTCACCTGGGCGGTGGGGATTTGAATTATTATTTCTGCCCCCTCCCGTTCTTTATCATCCGTTATCGCTGGCAGAATCTGAATTGGATTTCTTTAGCACTCGAGAATTTGTTTTCTCCTAGCTTTGTGGTCTATGCAAATTTTCCACTGTCTTGGGGCCTCTGCCTCAGTTATTGTTTAAGCCAATTCAGGCCAAACTCTGCATTTGAATTAAATTTAATACTTTGTATCATGCTAGTTGGTCGATTAAACAACCGAAGTCAGTTTTAAAACGTTTGTTTTATCTTTATTCAACATAAACGTATTAAGCTCGCATATATGAACTTCCTTTGCATCCCAGTTCGCCTCTATTAGTAGCAGCTTTGTTCATTTTCTATATCACTAACCTAATTGTTTCCATTTTTTCTTTAGTTGACTCTACCTGCCTTATCAGCTTTTCAATTGCATTAGTGTTTTTTTTAACCTTCTTTGTTCCGCGTTCTAACACTCCTTAATCAAGTCTGGAAAAAAACACCTTTAGTTTCGAGTTCTCTGAATCTTTTCGGTGCACTTGCTTATGTAATTGCTTTGGTCGTCACACGAACCCACTTATTCAAAGATACATTTGCTGAATGAATTTCGTTTCTTGCCGCAATGTGTTTTCCAACTGGTGGCACCCGTCGAAAATAATCAAAAACATGTACCGACACCTATTTTTTTAATGGGGGAGGTTGGGGGATTTTCGTAAGCCAGGTTTTATGGTTATAAGTGTAGAAATGCAAACGAGATCAGTATGGTTTCGTCTTTTAAACTGACCCATGCCAAATTTGCAGCTGCTCTTGAGCTCCACCTTGTCTATATTCCCGTCTCTCTCTGACGCTCTTTCTTCCCAACTCTTTCTCACTCGCAGAAGGAAGAAAAAAGAAGCAGAAGCAGGGGCAGAAGTTTTGAAGCGCGGAAAATGGCAAGCGCCAAAAACTGGTTGGAAAATCCCTGCTGTTGGGGGGAAAACTTGTTGAAGCAGCCACGAAAAAAAAATGAGAAGACGCAGAAGAATACGATGAAGATAAAGAAGAGGGAGAATCAGAAACTTCTTGCCACCCGCTTAAAGGCAACACTAAGCTCTGTTTTTAAGGCGGAAGAATTCTTCTAGCCTTGAAGATTGATCTTTGTACACGGGTTTTTTATTTTTGTTTATGTTTGCTGAATTTTGTAATTTTTCGAGCGCATTTTTACACGACACCTTTTGTTTTTGTCGCTTTTTATGCCGTTTCGTGCTTTTGGCCACTAATTGTTGTTGTTGTTTGTTATTTCTCCCTTGCTTTTTACACGAGCTTGAGAGCTGATTAAACTTATTCACAGAATTTTCATTGAGTAGAAACTGCATTTAATTTTTTGTGCATTTTCGGTTGCTTCATTTTTTGTTAACTCACAAGCTAGCACACACACACAGACGAGCACGCGGGCATACAGGTACACAGTACACGGACACGAGCCCCGAATCGCGGGGCATGCAACGCTCTGGGTTTCCTAGGGTTTTCCGCTTTTCCTCACGAACTGCACGGTGCGAGAGCCAAAAGAAGACTGAAACTAGCGATCAGGCAATCCCAATCGGGCTCGTGCTCGTTCTCCCTCCGGCTCTCACTCTCTGCGATTGCGAAAATGCCGCAGACCTCTATAAGCTCACTCCAAATGCACGACTTAGTACTGTGTACTGTATGTTTTGGTCTTACACAATGTGATGGAAGAATGTGTACTGTATGTTTTGGTCTTACACATTGTGATGGAAGAATTTAGCGGATTATCCAATTTCTCAAATCGTTTGATTAATATTGATGAATTTTGAAAAATAAATATAATATAAAATATTACCAAAAGCTATCTTTTTAAGATCCTTAACCTAACAGGTGTTAATTTAATGATGATGAATTTTGCAAAGAACTTTATAATTTTAGTGGAGCACACACAGAAATTCGCCGGAAAGTGGGCAATCATTTTTCTTATTATAGGAATCCACGTTTTTTATACTATATTTTGGTATCACATGATAATTTTTTCGGTTTGTTACATTATTTTTAAGCGGTCTATCATACCTTGCGTTTTTCAGTTAGGCCACGTTAGCAGACAGCTGGAAATCAGTCCACCAGAGAGCCGAAGAGAGTATCTCTATCTTGAGACACCACTAAGCTGTTGTTGTTGTAGCTCTACCTCTGAGTGTAGTGTGTGTGTGTGTGTGCGTGTGCGTGTGAGAGAGATGGGTCCAAGACCCAGTGGTAAATTTAGTGCTAAATAATGGGGGTTAGAGCCTCTTATCAAGTAAAGCCGAAGCAAACAGGTATATTTGTATTTCGTATTGAAAGTCACTTATCTCAGTGGGAGAGGGTAAAAGCGAGAGAGAGAGAGAGAGTAGGCTCCTTTCGCTCAGAACCTGTTGCCGCTGTCCAGTACTCATCTATATCCATGGAAAGGGGGAATGGACGGGCACAGAGAGCGAGAGAGAAAGAGAGGCCAAGAAGCGAGCCAAGAACCTGTTGCCGCAAACGGCAAAATGGCCAGCAACTTAGCCAAAAAAAAAAAATACTGAACCCGAAAATGAAAAAGGGGAATAAGAAGATCGTGTGGCCAAAGAGCCAGCGAATGAGGAAAGTAAGGGAAAACGGCTGATAAGCAAGGCCGTTGGGTCCAGTCTTTCAAAACTGAGTTCTTGAGGACTCCGATTTCGAATCTGATTCATATTCTTATTCTGATTCACTCAAAGTTGATTTATGTTCTGTTTGCACTTTTCATTTTCAACGCAAGTTGATTTTAATTTTAATTAAGTGTGTGTGTTCTCAGGAGATTCAGAAGACGTAGCAGGAGACCCAAGACCACCAACGAAGTCGGGGTTTTGAACTTGAACTCCTTACCAAAAAAAAAGATCTTAGAACAATGCGATATGTTTCTTTGAAAACTGCACGTTTTGGCTTGCAGCTAACAGGAATATTTATTACCTTTCGTAATTGGTGCAACATCAAATTAAAACGTTTTAACAGAAGTAAGTAGTAATATTGTGAGGATTGAAATGGTCACAGTTTGACATTGTCTATTTCATTTTCATAAAATATATTTTTCAAATTGATAGTGATCCCAGTAAAAAATTTATTTTTTTAGTTTTAGCATATGCCCAAAAAAGGTTGACAAGCTATCATTCAAAAACATTAAAACATATTTCTGATTGACAGATCGACATATATGCTGTTTTTATAAATCGATTCCTTTGTATTGTATAATAAATCTTTCTCGACTCAATAAACAGATTTGATAGATTATGAGTAAAACTAGCAAAAAATCCTTAATGGTTCGTAGCTTTCGGTTGGGTTCAAAGTAAAGGTTCTTGGAAAACTGTTCTGAAATGTATTTTTCTTTAGAATGTACAACCCTATAATTAGGATTGTAGCATAGTGATAATTATATATACACACATATGCGTTACAAACGGAAATATAGTTTAGAAACTGATACAATTCTACCTATATTTGGATATAAAAAAACAAAGCAATTAAAAACTGATAGAACTAGGAAGTAATTCAATTATTTTGTATTAGCAAGTAAGAGTTTGACTTATAATAAGCTGGGTTCTAAGAAATGAATCTAATTAAATTCGAACTTGAACCCTTTTGGGCCAAATCGAATTGGGCCTCAATCAGTTTATCGGGCATGACCGAACCGTTAAATCGAAAGCTCTCGCATATCGCACGCAAACCAGGTGCTAATGAGGCATTTTGTTTCTGCTTTTTTGGCTAATTTATTGTTTACGGCCGTGCTAAGAGCGCAGATTTAACGGTACAAGCGAAAGGTTGGCCCAAACATGCAAATATCACTTCGCCAGAATCCCGATGCCAGAACAAAGACCAATCAATGGCTATAGTCTAACCACGATGTTTATTTGCAGACAGATCATAGATCTTCATCTTTCTGTTCTTCTATTTCCGTTTGGTTCATTGAACGATTTTAGACGATCTTCACTGTGATCTGACCCATCTGCAATGGCATGGTACAACACCTCCCCATTCCCACTACCAATCCGTATTCCCAATCCGCGGTTCGCACCTCCAGTCGTCATTCCCAATTAATCATCGCTTTGGGCTTGTTGATCCAATCGCATTTGCTTTGCAAAAGACACAAGAGCGTTACAAACTGGCTAAGTGCGAGAGAGAGGGGGCGAAACACGTTTATGGATGGGGGTGTACACGGTAAAAAGTCGCGGTTTGGCATTAAATATAAGTAAAGTAGATAACACCGATGAGTAATGCAGACATTCCTGTTTAAATTATTTAACCAACTCATTGGTAAATATAACATTTTCCGATTTAAGCCGTCATGGCTTCCTAAAAGTTTCTGTAAAATAAAGTTCTGTAAAAAAGTAAAAAAAAATTTAAAAAAGATTAATTTGAATCAAATTTTTTAACTATAGAATGAGAGGAAGTGCAAAACGAAATTTTTCTAAAAATAATCGAATCTGTTGGTATTAAGTTTTCATGGTTGGCTAATAACCATAACTAATTGGTGATAACAAAGAGAGTCGTAATTTCTCGCAGTGCCTTCAAAGGGAAGCTTGGAATGTGCCGAGACTATCAATCAATCGGCTTTTGCCCCTTTCCGACCAAATTCGGTCTATTGTCCGGCGGCTGTTACCAAATCCGTAGACCGGCTCGACTTTCCATAGGAAAAGCCCCGAAATCAGCCGAAGGTTATCGCTTATCCGGACTCCGCTCCGATTCCAATTCCGTGGCCAGCCAGGTCCGATCTGTTTAAGCATTCAGGTGTGCGGAACGTGTGTGGAACACACCCTCATCGGCAACGGGGACCCAGATCTCGATGTGCCGATACCGCACTGGAGACCCATTTAACGTGGGAATCAGAAACCTTCGAACACCAGGGCCCTTTTGCGAAAATAAAAAATAAAAACGCAAAAAATGAAAAACACAAAGTGTTTTGCT
Organism: Drosophila mauritiana; assembly: GCF_004382145.1. NCBI lineage: Eukaryota > Metazoa > Arthropoda > Insecta > Diptera > Drosophilidae > Drosophila > Drosophila mauritiana. The sequence goes on along the minus strand of NC_046668.1, from coordinate 12,712,949 downwards.
AGGAGCGGGCTCCAAATGTGAGTTGCATTTCAATTTTGAGTGAGACGATGACGACGTCATCGGCTTTTCTGCTCCATATGGCAGCAAATTTGCATTCAGCCATATGTGGTTTTTTTCACTGGTCGAAGGGGGAATTCGGGGGGAGACTGCATGGGAGGCATGGCATTTTTAATGTCAAGCAACTGGCCGGCATGCCAAAGGTATTATGACACACATTTCAATTCAATTTTTAGATAAAGATGCGGCTGCAGTTCGTTTTTCGTTCCCTCCTCAAATGTGTGTATTTTTGAAAAACCAAAAGCAAAAAAATGCAACAAAGACGGACGGTGGACAGCGGACGATGGACGACATTTGTGTGGCCGGGGCACTGAAGTTCCGCCATTGGCGATGATGTAAACATCGAAAACAGATTCAGTCTCCCGCCGACCCATATGTATCTGTATCTTATGGGTACAGTAAATAGTAGATAAACGGGGCATAGGCAGTAAATAAATCAGGAAATCAATCGGTTTCCATCACATTGGCGAATTTAGAGTTTATATAATCTTAAGTTATTAAAGTAACTTTAATTTTAAGGAAAATCCTCTTTCTAAAATAAACTAAAATTATTATTCATGGGTTATGTTTGACTATTACTATTACTATTTTAATATAAGCTCATTTAGGAATATCTACAACAACTATGTCTTATTCCATTTACATTTATTTAAAGTGAGGATAGGTATTGATCTAATTCTAAAATTTTTAAGAACCCATAGCAGAAGTGGCACAGCAGCTCCACATATTTTATGGTCTCGTTTAGGCCATAATTCTGCCCATGGCCAATGACAACTGTGGCGATATGCCTGGAGGAGATTGGGCCGAGATCTTCAGATCGAATCGAACGAGCAACCGTCCTATAACCTGGTGGCATTTGCTGCGGGCCATGCTTCGGATTGTCAGTTAGTCAGTTGGCCAGTCAGTCAGTCAGTCAGTCAGTTAGCCAGTTCGTCTAATTGGATTTGCGCGCTTGTGCGTAACTATAAATCACATACGAACACAGGCAAAAAGATGGAGCCGTGGAGCAGGGACAACCGGTTTGATTGCCAAGTCACCCGCTCATAGCCAACTGCAGAGATCCCATCGAGCTTTTTTCCTCCTCGGCTCAACTATTTGTAAAGTGACCAAAACGGTAACAACAAAAACCACAATAAAGTTGAATGTTGTTGCTGCTGTTGTTCCAGTTCTTGTTTCCCCACAAACAATATAAAGAATATAATTATGCGGCTGCATAAAAACCCAAGACGTACCTGTATCTGCTTACGCAACGCAGAAAATGTGGAAGAGCCGCTTGTAAAATTTACATGGCACAAGGCCCCATTGCCGGTCGTGTGAAAATTATTAATGGAGCCACTGTCTCCGGGACAAGTTCATGTGTCATGTGTGGAAAGTGTTGGGTATACACACCAGCACCTTCCCGGAAAAACTCCATTTCTTGGGCTGGTTTTGAGTTATGATTTATCTGCCCACCGCCCAAGTTGTAAGCGGATGTTGTAACAACCAGCAATTGCAAATCTAAATGGCGAAGTTCTAGGTAAAAAAGTTTTAAATGTCTATGGTAAATATCGAGTCAAAGATCAACTCAACCCGATCCGATCCCAAAAAACATGCCATTTGCCGGTGGTCTCCCATCAAGCCCCACATGTGACTTGAACTTACGCTGAACTTGTAGCTTCCTTCAGCTACTTGAGTTTCACGAGGAAGGACGTCTGTCGGAGGTATAGAATTACATAAAACAACAGCAGCAGATAGAACTTTAACGAAAGCTGAAACCGCCATATGGCTTAACCGGTTTTGAAAGTGGCGCCAATCAGTCATATATGTGTGAGTACGGCAACACTAAGTTAATGTATTGTTTAATAGTGTTATGCCACCTTATTAAAAAATAATTAAGTTTAAGCGTGGCGGGAAATTCCCGATAGGCCATTTTAAAGTCTGGCAGCACTGTCCTATCGATAACACCAAACCATATTAACAACAAATTACATCGATATTTAATGGTTGGCTAAGCTATCGGCGGCAGAATTTAAAATATGACTAAAATATGAAATATGTGCTGATAGGCTTCTGTAGGCCTAATTAAGAAATGATCCTAGAAAAATGTATGTAGAAATATTATCCACAGATTTCTGAATCCCTAGTACAAGTTGACGGAATTCTTTTTTACCAATTTAAGTTGGTAACAACGCAGCCGTTATCGATAACTCTGTGCAATACTACGTTTACAGTTAGCTGTGCTGATTATTTGGAAGCGTGTTGGCGCATTTTAGCATGAATCAGTGCATTCATATGAAATATACAGAAAAGCGGAACGTATTTTTGCAAAATCACAAAAATTAATTCAGCATGGAGGATCGTGGAGAGTTAAGCTTGGTGAAGAAGGTGGTCCACTCGCTGGTGGTGTCCTCACCAGGAAAACTGACCGTCGAGCAGCTGATGCGGGATTACCTCAGCGAAGAGGGCTGCACTTTGCCCTACAGCAAACTGGGATTCAAGGACGCCGAATCCTTTCTCCGATCCATTCCGGATATGGTTACGGTAAGTATATAAAGAATACATCCAAATAAGCACTCGTTAAGCGACAACCAATTACCAGGTGACGGGCCACGGACAAATGGCATGGATAACTGCAGTAGCCACTGCCAAATCAGCGCACATTCAGCAATTCGTCCGTTGCCAAAAGAAGTCCAAGAATCGAGGCTTCCACAAACCCAAGTATTGCTACGCCTCCGAGCCATCCAATCTGGTCTTCATTAACGAACGCGCCTCTAAAAGTAAAAACAGGAAAGCTCCGTCCCAAACTTATCAGAGGCCTAGCAATCTGAAACTTCCTGTTTCGTATCCCAACTATAGTCGACTATTATTTCCCGTCCATACGCCTGTTGTCTACGCCAATATCGACCAAATGATCAGCACCAGACAGCAACAGGTGCTATATAATTATCTGCAGTACAACTTTTATCTTCAGTCGCTGAATAATCCGTATGCCTTTCCGCAGAGTACCTTTAGACCACAAAGGACAAGCTTTCCATGTAACGCCAACTCCAAATCATTGAAAGTTAATGGTTTGTCACAGAACGGCCGAAAACCGGAACCCTCAATGGAACAAAACCATCAGACACATCCTGAAACATCTACTGAGAATAAGCAAGACGTGCCAGCTCAGGAATTAGAGAAAGAAAACGAGGAATTGGCCAAAGCTTTTAAAAACCTTTCCGTGGGCGTTGCTCCCACTGGTCACCAAGAAAAGCTAGAGTACGAAATATATGAGGATGATGAGGACGAATTTGTCAGGGACCCCTTTATCTATGGGGAGGTTAAAGATCCAGATCAAGTGCTTTCATCCGAGGATGGCTCTGATCACATATCGATGACCACAACTCAAAAGAATGCTGTCAGGCCGCTGGATCCGCCGGAGGATTGCTTACACTACGCGTCTTCTGACGATGGGGAAGATGAAAATGCCATTCCATCTTATGCTGTCGTAGGTTATAGCTTGATTCCATCTAAAATGTAATACTTATTTTGGGCATTTCTTATCACAGGACGATCGGGTTCTAGGCGTTGACTACCCTAAGGATGCGGTTCGTTCTGATTTCACACTGCCTTCTCGCGTTATTGAGTCCATTATCGAGTTACAGCAACGCATTAGGGTGCAGTTGGTGAGCTTGGTCAATCCACACAATTTCAACTTCTGGATATATAACGAAGAGTTTAAAGACTACGAGTCACAGTTTGCCAATATGCAGTAAGATATCCATAATAACACTGTGAGAGATATTACAATATTTATATTTTTCCTGTAGAACGTTTTATGACAGTTGTGCCTCGGAAAATTACACAATGCCACTGTTTTTGATAACTACGGATCATCTCTGTGTGGTTCGCGGTACGAGTGGCTGGGAAAGGGCCAAAGTATTAGGCTACCGGTCCAGTAACAACAAAATGTCAATCGAGGTAGAGCTGGTGGACATAGGCGACATAATCTGCGTGTGCCAGCGGAATGTTAAGTTTCTGCTCAAGCAGTTCGCCTTGCTGCCACGGCAATGTTTGTCCGGTCGATTGGCGTTCATAACGCAGTGGAAGGCTCCAAAATGGTCCGCAGAAGTTGTTAGCTTCTTCCACGAGATGATATTATTGCGCCAACTTTACGCCAAGGTCGAAGCTATTAAGGTGAGTCGATAAACTTGAACTTTTTAGTAAAATGTGATATAAATTTCACCTTTGCAGAACAATACTGCCTATCTTGTGCTAGTTGATACGGAAAGACATGCACACACTGTAAATTTAAATAGATCGCTCATAGAATCGGGTTGGGTGCGCCGCTGCACAAGTGCATAGATTTGTATAATATTAATATTGCATTAATTACCACTTGTGTGACTCACTGTTGAGCCCAATTCAAGTTCCTATCGTGTCGACATGGAATGTCGAACGGATTAATTATGTTTCCCACAGTTTGACTTCAATGAAACTCGTTAACGTATTATTTTAAGGCAAACGCTGTCCTTCTGCTTTCTTTTTATTAGTTTACGTGTAATAAAATACTAGGTTACATAAATCCTTCAACAAGTCGCTGTCCTTCGCCTGATTTATGCCCGAAAGTAAAACAAACAAGGACTCAAAGACGAACCACTTGCAAAAGAGATCTCGCTCGCAACTAAAAGTGGCATCTTGAACGGAAATTCTGAATCAGAATGGAAAATCATGATCTCGCCTGGTGGGCAGGCCCGCAATAAATACTTGAAATGTAACTGAGGCGCTTTAACAATTCCCTATAAAAGACAACATTGTCTATGTTTTGTATATATATGTTGTGTATATAGTTGGTTTCTTGTCTGTTTTTAGATTTTTTTTGTTGTTTTTTTTTTATTTTTTGGTGACCGCTGAAACGACGGCACCCTGAGGTTGGTTTTTCATATATTTTTCATTATGTTTTTTTATTTTTTTTGTTGAGGCTTCTCTACTACGTTGTGTGTCGAGTGGTGTTTTGTTTGTTAGTGAGTGAAAAACTAATAGTTCAACTACTAATGCGCATTCGTTAAATTTTTGCTTAAATACTTTTCATTTAGTTTTGTTTCTTGGGTTCTTTTCTGGTTTTGTATATTGCTGAGTTATGTTTTCCCTTTTTCTTGTTTTTTTTTTTTTTTTTGCAATGCGTATTTAAATATGCTATATAATCGCAATAATACATAATTGTTTTGTTGTTTGTTTGTTGGTTGCTCGAGTACATAATAGCTACGCGCATAAATATGTTTTGGTATGCTGTAACGCTTCGCTTCGTTTATATCATAAGTTGATGCATGTCTGTCTGTCTGACTGTCACTGTCGCCCCCCGATGCCTGATGCCTGTTGCTTGAATCGTGTCACCTTTGACCCGTTGGCCACTTGGCCACCTACAGGTGTGCTTGCTGCTGTGTGGTTGTGTGTTCTTGTAGAGTAGGTCCATAGGACTAACGCCTAGGTAGCAATTCAAAAGTCTATTCACTTCGTTATCGTTACAATATCGTGGGCATAAAACTTATATGTAGATTTACGTTATATGTCAGTATTTGCTGTTTGTGATGGCGGTAGTGGTGTGTGTGGTGTGTAGTGTGGGTGTGGGTGTGTAGTGGGTGGCAGATCTTCTATGGCCGTGGGTTGTGATTTTCTGATCTGTCTGCTGTCTGCTGAGTTCTCTCTATCGCATAATTTATCTCTGTATGTACTCGTTTTCTTTTTTTTTTTGTTTGTTTGTTAATTTTTTTCGATTCTTATATTAAAGTCATCACAGTTAGCGGAGCTGAAATTATGAATAATTATTGAGGACATTTTTTGTGTAATTGTTTTTATCTTCTTTTTTTTTGGGTTTTTTGTTTTTAATACGTTTTCTACTAAATCGCAATTGCATATATAGAGTGTCTACCATAAATTGATTCTTTTTTAGTGTACTCTTATCGCGTCTTGGGGTTCCTTTTACTAAATTATTATATACGCAGTGTTTGTGTGTGTGAGTGTGGTAGTCCAGTGTGGAGTATGGATGTGGGTTTTGGTGAGTGAGTGTCCAGCGAACCGCTGCTTCAGATGGTTGCCCGGTGCCCGAGGGCACCGCTTGTCACTGCTCCTCAGTGTCATGGAGTGTTACCCTCGAACAAGGCCCGGAACTCCCCGCTCCGTGGCCTCGGGAGACCCTCACGTATCGTCTGCACCGGCTCAGCAATGCTCGACTCTGACCCATGCAGTAAATTCTCCTTGAGATCCATGTCACTGAAACAGATAGCAAAAGTATTAACAAACATATTCCACGCAGTTGTTAAAGAGGCCCTATAGAAGATTGCTATTTTTATAAGATGAGCAATATGAAAAGATGGTTTGTTGTATTGTATTGCTTGTCCCCCTGTCAACTTACTCATCTTTGCAGTCATCCGCCTCGGCAGCCAGGGCATTAACCACAGCCGTAATCGTGTTCGACTCCGGATTGCTTAGCTGCTCGTCCTTCTGATGCATTATGTTTGGATTCTTGCCGATCTTGTTTAACCGCTCGGCGGCCACAGTCTCCATGGTCTTGCGCATCAGCGGATACTGATCCAGAACGCAATTGAAATGATCCACGCTCAACGAGAATAGATTGCAATAGGTTTCGGCTCGCACGCTGGCCACACGACGCGCATTGGTCAGCAGACAGATCTCACCGAAGTAGGACCCATCCGAAAGTGAGGTGGCAACCTGTAAGAGTCGGTAATTAGAATGGTGGATTTTGGATTTTGACTGAACTCAAAAGTTTTGCTCACCTCGCCGTTGGCCATGACAATGTCCACCACGCCCTCCTGTATGAAGTACATCTTAGTACCGATCGTACCCTCCTTTATGATAATATCACCTAAAATACCCAGAATTGGTTAGTTAAAAAACACATGAGGAAGTAGTTTCACCCACCTGGTTGGAAAACTTCGTATTTCAGTTTGGTAACTACGTCGGAAACGAAATTCGAATCGGCATTAGCAAAAAAAGGCACTGACGCCACGAGGGATCTGTGGAATATGGATAGATAGTCATTAGTAATAAACTAAGATATAGTGCAAAATACTAATCCAAGAGGATACTATACTAAGTATGTAAGCTGAAAGTAGAAACAATTGATAGATCACTGGACAGTGACAGATCGCCCACCTGCAGTTGTAGTTGATGACATCCTCGCGCAGTTTTTCGCTCAACTCGCCAAGTATCAACTCTTCATCGAAGAATTTACCCTGGTACCGATGCTCGAAGTATTCCGTGATGCGCTGCCGCATGTCGCGTGGCAGCTTGCGGTAGGCCATGTACTCCTCCACCTGTTTGACCTTCTCGCGATACTGGCGCCGGCTGGAGTCCAAGCTCTGGATGAGATTGGTCGCGTGACCGAGGAACAATGCGTAACAGGTGGCCCCGGATATCATCGATAGCATCGTCAGCCACATGTCTGTCAGTGATTGTGGCGGGAATCTGGAAAGAACGAGATTGTTAGTGATAATACAATGGTAGTATATATATTGCTAGTTTCTTTTTCAATTTAGCTACATGTTTGTCCTGCACAGGATCTTCGCCATGGAACGTAGATGGGTACAGCAGTAAAGTAGATCCCCATAATGGGAGTAGATTGGGACTTTAACAACTCACCTGCCGTAGCCTATGCAGAGCATGTGCGACATGGCCTTGAACAATGCCCACGAATACTGCTCCAGCCAGTACGATTCCTGCAATGGAATAGCCCATTTAGATAGCCGTTAGCAGCTAGAGGGGTTTTACCAATATGGCGCACCTGCAACTCGTTGATGGAGACCCAGGAGTTGGATGGAAAACCCTGCAACATTGGCACTAAGAACTGCAAGCAACCGCTCCAATGGCCGATCAGGAGCATCATGCAAATTAAATTGAAGATCCTCATGAAGACCGAGGCCATATTGAGGAACTGCAACCAGAGAGGTCAATCAAAAGGAGTGCACTTTAACTAAAGCCCAACACCGCTCGTGTATGTGTGTGTGTCTCCGTGTGTGTGATGTCTGTGTGTGTATTTGGTGGCTTGGGTGTGTTCGAGTGTTTATGCATGTGTTACATATGTGTATGTGAGTTCCACATATATAAAACCAAATGTCTCAAGTAAACAAGAGAAAGGAAACCCAAACGAAGAAAAGGAAACTTGGAACTTGGTTAAAATTTATTTGCAACTTGGCGGCGTCATTGGCGTTTCCAGCTACCGGTATAGCAAACATGACAGTTATTGCATTATGCCAATCAAAGCAACTAAAACAAAACCAGACCACAGCCATTAAAACAAGAAAATTACTCAATCTCGCCACTCTGCCCGATAAGTATGCAACGGATACTTGCATTCCTCGGTCTCCAGATCATCGGATTAGATTGGATCGGAGCAGAGCGGTTCGAAATACACGGTATATCCGATAAGATAAAATAAGATAAGATTAGTCTAGTGTTAGGCAATACAATTGTGTCCGGTGGTGTACTGTGTGTACTTTGTGTACAGTGTACAACCTGAGCAATCAATTCAAACTCAATCAATTCAAATTCAAACCATTTCTACGTTTCGAATAGGTGCAAAATCAGCTGCTAAATTATGGTACAAGTGCTCATCTTTACTTTTGTTTGTTTGTTTCATTTTTTGTTTGTTTTGTTTTACGTTTGTTTAAACACTAAGCCGTTCAAACGTTCAAAATATCGAAATCGAAACTCGTATTTTACAATGAAAGCGTTTGTTTTTTTCTGACTCTCGCAGTTGTTAGTAATTGAACTACGTAATTCTGTACAAAGTACGGTAAACAAACCAACGGAATATACACGAGAAATTAACGGAAACCAAACGAACGGTAAATAAAAAACATAGAGCAAGAGCAGAAACACAGAGCTTGAGAGAAAGTTAGAGAGAGAGAGAGGGAGCGGTATCGAGATAACAAAATAACGGTAGTTGCATTCAAGAATTCAGTGGTTGGAGCTGCTTGTGTGCGTGTACATGTGTGTGTGTGGGTGTCACCCCAAGAAGCTTATTTATCAGTTTTTAACGCGCTCCTGCTGAAATCTTTTGTACAAAAAAAGAGAAGTGGAGGCAGATTAAATAAAAAATAAGGAAAACCAAAACCAAACCAGTAACAGTAACCAAACAACAAGTAACGGTAGCAGAGGCAGCAAACCAGAGTTGTATTTCTACACAGAGAAAAAATGCATTACACTTGTAGAGGATCTTAACAAAAAACGATCCTTTTGATCTTTGGATCACTTTGAACATATCAGTTTATTTTTATTCTCTCAAAATTATAATAAGACTTGCCGGGCGATTGCCTAAACTGTTACTTTTAAAATCCATTAATTTATTCTGATATGTTCAAAGCTATTTTCTTAGAAAATATATATGTAATTGGTTGCATTGAATCAATTAGATTTTCTCTGTGTAGTTGGGAGAGGGCAAGAGAGAGTTCGAGCGGAAAGCGCGCAGCACAAAAGCAGAACAGAAAAGCATTGAACAGTGTCAAGTGAGGTTAAGTTGAGTAAGAAAGATACGATACGATATAGGTTAGGGTATGTGGAAAGCATTTGGCACGGGCCCACAAATGTATGCTATATAATACGAGTAGTATGTGGCTAGATATAGTACAGTGTTCGTGTTCGATCTGATTGGTCGTTGGATCAGTTTTCCTTCAGATTTTCAGATCGATTGACTATATTGGATGTGTGTCTTGTGTCCGTTTCTAAGACCTAAACTTCTAGCGAAAGCAGCAGCAGCCATTAATCTAACTACAGTATCATCAAGTGCGGTTTTGATTGTGTCTTTACAGTGGCAATCTTTTGATCCGTGCTGCCTAGTCCCTTTAAAGCAATAAGCATTCAACACACTATACATTTTGAATCCGTAATATATCCTGAGATCTGTGGCGTTTTCATGCTCTTCGCAGCGATATAGTATAACCCAGCTAATCTGCGGTTCACAATGATAGATATAGCAGTTCTATAGGATTTCCGATCATGCCCATGCATGGAGTCCAAAACTACGGAATCTAGCGAGATATATTACATTATCCTTCTGACTGATTCTACGTCGCGAGAAGAGCATGAAAGAGCTTCGAATTGGCACCGAAGATTTGTAAATATGGTAAAAAGCTTTGTTTTTCGTATGCTGCTTTTGGGCTTTACTCTCTTCTTCATTATTGATTTAACGAGATTTTCATTATGCATCAAATGAGAAATAGAGATTATGTATGGCAATATCAATCAATCATCAATATGTAAAAAAGGCAGTCTCAGAAAATTTACAGAACGTACGAACGAACGAACATTAAAATCAAGCAAACATGATCAACGAACAATCGAACGAACGAACAATCGAACGAAATTATGCACTAAAACTCAATTTTGGCTTTAACATTCCTCAAAAACGTGAGTTATGTTGCGCCAATAATACATAATCATAATTTCAATCAATCAAGGCTTTTGGTTTTTGTTTATCAATATATACTGAAGTTGTTGTGTTGTTGATTTTTGATTTTGGGTTGTTACTTTTTATTGGATGGTTTACCTTGAGAATTAGGTTGCTTTTTGTCAAGCCATCTTTGTCTTTTCTGTTCATTCTCCCTCTGCGATCAGCACTTTTTTTCTGTAGATTCTGCAGAATCTAAAAACCATATATACACAGGTATTTTAGGCCCTGATTCAGCTAAGTTCAATTTTTGTATTGTATTTGTATTTTGTTTATTTTATTTTTGTTTTGTTTGTTGTTCTTAAACTGATTGTCAAAAGCATCATTAGTTGTTAGTCGCATTTAGCAGAATACTTTTCTTATCATCGCTTAAGTTGAGCGCATCAAAAACAAAATAAACATAAATCATAATATACGGTGGTTTCCAATTTTAGGCTATCTTTTACAAAGGATTACAGGAGCTGTACTTGTACGTATCTCAGGGGGTGTGGCGTGGGAATCTCGGGAAGTGGATGGGGATTTCGGTTTTGGACGTAGATATTATTATATAGGAATTGCGGAAATGCCTTCAAAGAAGATCAAAGAGTTGTACAAAGTGCAATGAAGAATATCGATTTGAGTGCTTCAAAGTCGGCAAGAAATGAATAGGAAATCGTAAATCGTAAATCGTATACAGAATATCAGAACAACAGAAGCGATAAATCGTAGACTCAACTGAAGAAATGTGAAAGAAAGCAAAGGAATCTTCCCGCGGCACAAGGAACAAGTTCTCAAGCTTAGCGAGCGAGTCAGATGGTTTGAGAAAAATCCAAAAAAAAAAAAAAAAACAGAGATATATATTTTCGATTCGATCTGAGTGTGTTGTTACGAATAGAACATGTGGGTGTGTGGTGGGTGTGTGATATATAGGTATGTTCTTGCAGTTATCGGCCTGGGGGATTATTCTGGATCTGGTCGGGTGGACCCGAAGCGCAGCAGGCGCACAACACGAAACAAACATCGGGGTCACACATTCTGTATAATGTACAAACTGAGTTGGCTTATGGTACAGCGATTTTCTGGTTCTATGTTTGATTGGCTTTATAGACACACATAGGTTGGAGGGAGGTATATCATATTTGGTAAACAAAACGATTGGTAATCGAACGCAAAGGATTTAAACGTTTAACGGAAATCATAGACACAGAGCTTCCAGATAACAACTCAAAGAAAATACATAGTTTGAACATTTCTGCGCGCGCCATCCACAATTTGGTAGTTATTTATTTGTTTTTAAATGCCACACACATGTACGCACACATGTAACAAAGAAAAGTGAGCACTTCTGGGAATACATTACTCCCCTGACCTTTGACTTCTGACCACTGACCACTGTGCTAAGCCTAACTGCAGTTGCCTACATATATCCTAGATCCTTGAATCTGTTTTTGTGGTGTGGAGTGAACGAGTAGTATGCTGATCTTACGGTCGAGAATTTGGAGCAAACTGAACGGAAATCGAAACGAAAGGAGGGTCGCTCAGGGACCAACGATCCCTGGGATAAAACCGATAAAGTAGTGACGAAACAGAGGACGTTAACAAATATATACACAGAAAAAAAAGTTGTGAAAATAAATTTTAAACGCAATTTAAATGGGTTCAGGCCCAAAATACTCAAGTGAATAAGCTTTTTGTTAATCGGATTAGTTGAAATCATAGGCACGGCATTAAAAGCGTCAAAGTAATATTTGCAAATAGCAAATATCTCGAATATCACTATATTTTCTGTGTATATATTGTACAAAGGTGTCGTAAAACTGAAAACCAGGGAGTAGTTACTTCGTTATGCAAACTCAAGATGAAACGGTAACGAAACGAAACGAAACTAAAGGACTGAGCGTTGCCAAAATGAGCCGGATGTACTCACATAGACCTCCTCCCATTGGGACACGTAGCGCACGAGGCGGGAAAGGCGGAGCAGTCGCACCAGGGATAGGAGCTTGGCCAGGCGCAGGATGCGCAGGGCGCGTCCGGCATGCAATATTTGAAAAGAATCAGAGAAATCCTGCAATTTCATAATCTTAAATTAAAATGTTGCGTACTGTTTCTTAAATACATTGACTTACTTGATTGAAAATTAAAAATATATAATCTAGCGGTATCGACGAAATCAAATCGAGAAAAAACCAAGTTCTTAAATAGTGTTTAGCTATAAGCTTTGGATCCAATATTACTTGTTCAGCGTTGTCTTGTTGCATAATTCCTGAAATCAGACATTCGGGCAAAAGTTCGTCGGTTAAGCAGGGGCACAGAAATCGGGGACATTTGGTGATTTTAGGGGGTTACTTAGTTAGTTAATTGGTTAGTTAGTTAGTTGGCTTGGTTGAGGGTGCATTACCTGTTCTAAAATTGACTACAATATCTATTAAAAAAATAGTATCACTTAGGCAGTTGAAGGCAATCCATCGTGTGCTCAGATCATCGTTGAAGAATGATATTGCGACTGGCAGGATAATAAGATTTGCTACTAATAATAAAAGCATGCAAAGGTCCCAGTAAAACCTGTATCGAAATATAAGATATCATATAGATATAGTGATATATAGAGATATAGTGGCAACTCACCTGAATGAACTGCACGGGTGTATGACCCAGTGCCCGGAAGTTTTCTGACGTATGCGCTCCTTGACCAGCGCCTTTCGGCTGCCAAACAGTTTCATGGCCAGTCGGTTGTCCGTCGGCTGGAACCATGATTGCAATTGACTTTTTAGGAAATTCGCAGAGACTTTTTCCGACACGATCGGTATGTTGGGCATGGGCTCCTCTTTCGGAGTGCCGTACAACGACACGTCATCAAAGTGTACCTGCATCGAAGGATTAGAGTGGAGACTCATTAGTCGTGCGCTGATCCAAACCAATTGCCTGGCTGGCGGTCAAGGTCAAATGATAAGTTGGATGTCCTGGTCTAGTTGCATAAGTAAAAACTGTGTCCTTGCCATTTCGGTTCCTTGGTCGCATATTAGCAGGGCTTCATCATCGAAAGCGGTTACCAGCGAATCGGTGCAGGTGTTCTCGAACGAAATGCGCAGGTCGTTGTCGTTCACATTCAGCACCGAGCAGTAGGAGCAGCGCACCGATTCCTCACTATCCCCGCTCAGCAGTCTGAAATGGCATTGGCAAGATGGGGATCAGTAAACACGGAAGTGGTGCCATCGAAAAACACCGTTACACGACTCAATGCCACAAGGCTGTTGGTGCCCAATATGAAAGTGAAACTACATCGAATGAATGACTCTGTCAAGGTGGGCGGGATGGCGCGATGTCGGTAAACGCACCGGTTTTTTTTGCTTATTGCAAATACTCTAACGAAGGGTATTGCAGTTCACGGAGTCATATTAAGTAACAATAAGTGTGTGCTATTTTCAAATGAAGTGGCACAAAGTAGGCCATTATGTTTACAATCTGGTTAAGTTTAAGTTAAAAAGGTATCATATGTAATTGTTAGCAATGATATGGCAATAATTAGTATTTCATGTTGTCACAATTTCAATGATCACAATTTATCGTAGGTAGTTAAGGTTGCATAGTTTTATTTATGATTTAACTTGCTTAACTTTGTAGAGATATTACTTAAGTTTTAAGACCACTACTTTACTTTAGAAAGGGTATTGCGACATTCGAACTTGAAAACTAGCTAGTTTTTCTTGACACTTTTGTTTACTTTTAATTGCGGCACACGCACAATGCAGGCTGAATCAGAGATACGGGGCAGCTGCCCCTCACCTTGCCCACAAAACTAGCTGGTGATTGTCAAGGTTTTCCGGGGCGGCAGCCAGTGAAACTGGAATTCCCCCACCCCCTTCTTGAGTTCTTTTGGAGCAGCAAGCACTGAAGGCAAAAAATACTGAACGACAAATCGCGTGGCACGGATATGGATATGGATATTATTCACGTTCACGGCGGACCCATTGTTAAAGCCCGGAGAGATGGAGACGCGTGCTCGCGGTTACGTTGGTTTCCAATTCAGTTTCAGTTTCAGCTTGGATGCGAGCATGGGCATGGGCATTGGGTATATGGGTACATGGGTATGGGTTTTCGCGTCACGGTTAGACGTACTGATATTTTCGTACATTGATAATACTTTTTTCGTAATTGTGTCTGTGCTTCTATTATTATTATAAACAGCGCTCTCTTTTCGCCTCTTCGCACTCAATTGAGTGTGTACTTTTAAATGGGAAAGTTTCGTTTTAATTAAGCCTGTTGTTGAAGCTGATTTAATTTAATCTTGGCATTAGCCTAATGAATTTATTAGTGATTGCTATTGTTAACCGCCGGCGGCTATTGCATTGCACAAATCAAATGAAATCAAATCACTTTGCTACAACTACATTTCATAATTGTGGTTTCGAATTCATCGCACTTCACTGGCGCATTCGGAATTTTCTTCGATTTTTGTTTGAAACTATTGGGTTGTTTCCCTAGCAACTTGGAAAAACGTGCTGAAGCAGATGTTTTTCCGCCGATTGGATGCAGATTACACAAACGACTCACTCACACTGAGAAACGGAGAATCGTAGGAAGTCTGGAAGCGTGCTATATAGCTATGTACGTATATAGAGTAGAACCCGGCACTTGGAGTGATTACAGCGGCAAACTTTTTGCGACTAGCGACCGCCGGCCGAGTTGCCGCTCGCAAACCGCCTGGAAATCGAAATCGCCGGCAAACACTCCGAAAAACGAGACCAGATCGTGGCCACTTCGGAATGGAATGCTTCGTATCGTATCGCATCGTATTCTATTCGATCGGATCGTATCTTATGGGATCGTTTGGAATCGGGCATCCTCGAGATACGAAAGAGGGAGGTGTAGTTCTTTATTTCTAATTTCTGTACTGTTTGGATTGAGCGATATTCTTACCTCGAATATCAATTGGTACAGGAATTGCAGTTCGCTTCCGAAATTGGCTGGCAATTGCCTAATTAAATAATTGAGATATTGACACCGTGCACTTGTCGCCGTGTTTCTTTTTTTGTATCTCAATGTTTTCTATCTTTTCCTGTCTTGTTTCTTCTTTTTTCTTCGCTATTATGGCAACTAGTTAATTTGCTATTTGCCAGACTTTTATTAAGCTACTGCTGCTGATGCTGCGGCGACTTGATAACCTGTTCTGAACCCCGCTGCCGTTGCACAATAAATAAATAACGAATTTGTGCTGCCTTTTAATTGATTTCGCGACGATCGACGACGCAAATTATGGCTGCTTGTAATTCCCTGGCCTGGCTGTCTTCACAAAAATTTATGCCAATAAAAGATACAGTACAATACAGTACAGCAAAACTATCCGAAAAGTGAGGGAACAGCACATGGAACCTAAACATAAACAACGATGATATACATACATATGTCTGGATTTTATGCAAATTTATGCGGGTAACGCGTTCCATTCACGCGCAGATTAGATTGGATATCAGTGGTGGTCAAGGAAGGAGGAAGCTATTTTTTGTGGCTCTGGGTCTGATCTTGAGTGGCCGCGACAAATTGTGCAATTATGTTATTCACACGAACCGATTGAAACATTGTTTACTTCACAAACATTGTTTACTCGCAATCAGGCTGATAAAATCGAGCTCGATTCAATTACTTATACGAAATCACGCACAATGACAAACGTTTGTTTGGGTAATCAATCCGGTGGATTCCTTATTAATAAAAATGCTCAATGCCTTGGAAAAATGTTTAGCTAAATAGTTGTAAACTTCTATTTTGTTTATAGAGTGCCGTTTTTGGTTTAACACGTAAATTCACACATATGTTATTTTCAATTTCAAATAGTTTAATATTACTTTGTTTAAACTTCAGCACTAGCAACGCGTCACACACCGATCCGCAGACTGTGTAGAACAGAACCCCTGGGATTTTTGGTATTTCCGAACTGACGCTCCAACTTTCGATCCGCTCAAATGTGAAGTTCACTGCTCGACGGGCATTAGAAGTTTATTGCGCGATCCGAGGCGAAAGGCAGGTCGGCGGAGTGAGATTCCCTCGGTCTGCGACGACGGAATTATGCAAATGCCCGGCGATAAGCGGAGCGGAGACCAAGGCACTCAAAAAAACCGGTAGTATGCGCGTAATTTCCACTTGTAAGCCGGGGTAATGTCTTCAGTTTCTCGCTCTCTTTTCGGGGAATCCACAGAACTGAGAAGCCAGTCGACGTGGTCTGTGGAATCCCCTTTTCTTACAATATTCAAACTACACTGTGATTCCATTGAAAGAACTTTTTTCACTAGGAAGTTATTAATATAATATTGATTTATACTTCATAGTGTTATCTTATATGCATTTCCCGATTAGTTGTACTCATGATTATACCACAAAATATTTAACTAAGCCAATGACCTTGGCCTTCGCCAATATTAAATGCTTCAATTAAATGTGCACTGTTATTGTTATGACAAATTCCACTGAAGTATCTGAGAGATAAGCTAAGAGATGGTATCTAAAACATATGGAACGTATCTATAGGAACTAACACAATGCTAGTATGCCATATTAAAACGGTAGAATATTAAACAATATAGTAAATATAAATAATAGAAAGGCAGAAGTATCTCAAACCATGTACAGTACTCACCGATCGCCGAGCTTGCCCTTGTGCCGGCGGATGTGGCGCCGATTGAAGCTATTGGTGCACGACGTGGACGTGGGCCTTGCCGGATAAGGACACGGATGGTGGCTCCCGAAGCTGTGCAGCTGCAGCGACGCCTTGAGATTGGCGGGCGCTGTGGCCGAGGAGGCGTGGTGCGCGTAGTGATACGGATAGGAGTACGGATGCGGATACGATACGCCGGCGCTGGCTACGGTGATGGTGGACTCGCCGACCGGTTCGTGGCCCTCGTTGGCCTCCGAGGAGCCCTCCTGCTGCGATCCGTTGCTGGAGGAGTGGTGCGTGTAGTCCGTGGGCGCGCTCAGCTGGCGATTGAACTCGGCCTTGCGGCGCGTGAGGTCCGTGAGGCAGTACTTGTTCAGGTGACCGTTGCTGCTGACCGAGCTCTTGGGCGAGGCGGCCGCGTAGTGACTGTGTCCGGGTGGTCCTGATCCCGATCCAGATCCCGATCCTGCTCCCGATCCTTGGGCGTGGGCGTGCAGCTTGTGGCATGAGTTGCTGCTGGCGCTGAGCAAATTGCAGTTCTTGCTGCCGCTTGCCGAGCTGCTGATCTTGGCCGCCAGCGATTGCGGCACCGGCGGACTCTTGCCCGTCGCCGGAATGGTGTGGCTGCTCCCGCTTCCACTCTCGCTCCTCACCGACGCCCGATGGCCGGGCAGCGTCTGCCGGCTCTGCCCCTGACTCTGACTCTGTCCCTTGCCCTTCAGCGATCCGTTTAGCAACAGCTGCTGCTGGCGGGCAGCAACCGCCGACAAGGCGGGCAACTGCGGCGCCTTGGTGCAGGTGGAGGACGAACTGGCTGGCGCCGAGGAAGCCTGCGGATGCGGGGTGTTGATGGAACTCGACGTGGAGGCCACCTGCGGCTGCAGCGAGTGCTTCTTCTCCACCAGATACAAGTTCAGGTACTTGTCGCCCGGATGCAGCGAGTTATCCGACACCGCGTTCGACTTGGAGATGATCTGGCCCTTCTTCTTGGCGGTGCGTGTCTTGAGGGAGAGATTCCGCAGCTTCTTGGACTGCTCCTTGATCTTGTTGGTGCGCAGGAACGAAGGACTGTTGGCGATGCACTTGAAGATGTACGTCTCGTTGACCAGCTGCTGCTTATCACTTCCGCTGTAGTCGTACTCGCTGCTTAGATTGAGATTGAGGTTGGTCAGGTGGCGACGCTCCCGTTCTCTGTCTCTATCCCTGTCCCTATCCCGGTCCCGATCCCTTTCCGGATCCGGTTCTGGGTCTGGCTCCGGCTGCGCCAACTGCTGGTCACTGTAGTGGCTCTTGAGCAGCGACGCGGCTCCTTCAGCGGCAGCTGCACTCAAGCTGCGCGAATACTCGTGACAGGCATCGTAGAGCGCCGACTGGCCACCAGTGCTGCTCACGCTCTGGGTGCCACAGCTCACCGGACTGTGGCTGCTGTCGAGGATGCGCAGTCCGCTCCTGCTGTCCGATGAGTTCTGCTTGGAGATGCCGCTCGTCGATAGTCGACTGCTGCTGCTGCGGTGCCGTTGCTGTTGCTGTTGCAGGTGCTGCTGCTGCTGCTGCTGTTGCTGCAGTTGTGGCTGCTGGAGATGCTGCTGCTGGTCATCGCCCGCTCGCAGCAGCGAGACGCTGTCCGGCGCCGCCGATGCCGCCGGCTGGCCGTTGCTGAGACTCACCAGAGACTGGCGCACCAAGTGCTGGTGCGAGTGCGAGTGCCGCTGCTGCTGCTGCTGCTGCTGGTTGTCCGGGCACAAGTTGTCGCGGCTGGCACTGCTGGCGGAATCATCACGGGCGGCCCAAGGAGCCGCATGTGGAGTGGGGGTGTGGTGGCGGAAAGAAAGAGGAGACTTCAATGAGTACCGTGCTCGATGGCAGAATCAAAATGGCCAGCGTCGCTGGCAAACACTTAAATTTATCTATTTCAAATTGGCAGGCAAGCATTGGAGGGAGACGAAACGCAGGTTTCGCCGGCCAGAGGGCCACGCTAAAGTGAGCAGGAAACAGTGTGTGCGAGTGTGGAAAACCGCGAGACAAACAAAGAAAATTCTTAATTATTATAAATATTGATTGTGCAACATGTGAGCGGTGAGGGGCGGTGGCGGTGGGGGAGTATCGCATTCCCGGCTTCTATGTGAGTTCATCGCACAGAGGACACTGGATATACTGAACCACTGAAAATCTGGGCATTAATGACAAGATATAGTAAGACGTTACTTGCTAATTATTGTTGACTTCAGCAATCTCGTGACTTCTATATATTTCCTGTATAAAGTGTGACTCAACCTGATCATTACTTTCAAATGGACTTAAGCAAGTTTACTAGCGACTAGATATATTAGATATTAGGTAATTAATGACGAAAGTTTATTATTGATTTTATATTTTTAAGTATCTACTTTGCATCTACATGCTCTTTATATTTTACAAAATAATTTGAAAAGGCTGTTTTTTTTTAAATCCTTTTCTATTGTTCAGATGTGATACCTTATTTGTTCAGAACGCTTTCCCTTATATCGAGTGCCCAATGTGACCGCGATGTGTGATACAATTTATAGAGACATCTATATACAATGGTTGACATGCTCATCTGGTTTCTGATCGCGCGAAAAATTCAACTAAATTAATGTACGGCGGCACGCAGGCCAAGCACTGATAGAGCCACAGATACACAAGCGGTAACAAACAACTACATACGGCCAGAGATACAGATAGGGATACATTTACAGATACATTTACAGATGCAGATACACACCGATTCGATGGAGATATATGGCTGGAAGCGCGTGCCCCATTGGCGCTGAAAGCATTCCGCACGGTGGGCGGCGGAAGTGCCCTAAATCAAATGGCCAAATGGCCGAGATAAGATAAGGCTGCGCCAGACGGATATGGCTGATAAGGGAGCGTGGGAGCACAGCGGCGCACAGTGGTGCATAGTGGTGCTCCATGGGAAGCTGTATCGAGTGTGGGCCAGTGATATGGAAATAAGGGCTGGGCCCACTGTGCCTTGGGCAATCAATGCTACGAAACGTGAGGCAAACTATTGTTGATATAGCTAAACACCGGCGCAAGCAGGCAGGGGGATGGCCCCGTTTTCAAACAAAGGGAAAACAATTGGAGGGGGGGAGGGGTGTTGTGCCCTATTCTCGGCGTGCGTGCATCGAACTTTTCCGATTCCAATTCCGGATGCCAGCTCGAGAGTTGAGCGCGAAAAATGGGGCGGGAAATTGGTGCAGAGCAAACAGCATTTCCCAGCCCGGAATCGAGTCGAATCAATTTCGGTCAATTAGGCAAAGGCTGGCTGCCTCCTCACGCCAGAGGCGCAATTATCCCAATTCTGATTCGAATTCGAATGGGATTTGTGCAAATACGAGTAAATATGTCAAATATTTGCACGCTAATGCTCAGCCGATGAGTGTGCACTTTGCAGATACCGAACCAGATACGAGATGCCCAGATACAATCGCACATCCGCCGCCGCGAGTGGCGGCCTCTTGCCAATCTCGGACCTAATCTGGCCGAAAGTCACTTTCGAGAAGGCAATGGCAATGGCAAAGCCAAATCAAAGCGAAAGCATCGAGTGCCCCGGGGAATACCAGCTCTTGGGGTTCCTATCTGATGGCTTTTTCATCTCGGCCTCGAGTATTTGCCACCTGTCAAGTGCTGCAGTCAAATGTGGCCCTTGCCCCATTCCACTGGCCAAGTTGGGCCCATTTTGCGGGCTCAGTGAGTGAGAAATCTCACTAAAATATATTTGAAATAAATGTATATATACATTCCTATCCTAAAGCTACTACTACATTTTATGATCATTGCTGTAAATATTTATAGAGACTTCTTTTACGCCAAATTGAATGTAAAATGTCTTGTTGCTATGCCGCATCTAAGGCATCTCCACATATTTCTCTCAGTGTAACCTTCTGGCGTGGCCTGCGTCCAATGTCAACTTTTGGTGCATTGGAGTGGCCCTCCGGCCAGCGGATTAGTCTTTGAGTGCGGAGCATGTGCTGCCCATCCTCGAGAGCTTGGGATTTCGTTATTGGCGACCAAACGAGTCTGGTGGAGAAGGTTTCTGGCATCGAAATCGCCAGCATTGCCCCGCCGCCCGCGGCTGAGACACAATATGCCTCAATTAATAATTCAAAAGCCAATTGAAGGCATTAAGCGTAAATTCGTAAGGCGTACGTAATTGAGTCGCTGCCTGGCTGCCTGCCTGCATTCCACTTCGTTCATCGATATTAAATCAAGTGCAGCTGTGAGCCCCCAAATGGGGGATCCACAACTATATTTGCAACTGATCTACTTGTCTCGGCGGAGATGCTGTGTTCTAATTCTCACTGAATCCGATCGAATGCGGAATTCTTTCATGGTCTTGACCTTTGGAACATTTAGCGTGACCGCTTGAGCTATTTTAATTCTGTTTCTGGGCGAATGTTTTTGAAAAACCTTCAATATTATGCATTTTATTGCTCATGAACTGAAAGTTCGCCCGCCAGCAAAATCAAACAAAATTGAAAGCAAATTGCCAAACATGCCACTCGATACACATTTCCGTGTAAACAAATTACGAAAATTTCCATTTTTAGTGCACAAATGTTTACCATTGTGCCAATTTACAAAGTCTATGCAGTCAGGCGGATTTTATTTGATCAAAAATACATACATATGTATATTTACGATTTCTATTCGTATGGGGGGAAAGTGAATCAGAATCGGAAACTGAAATGGCGATTTATTTTACACAATTTTAAGATCTTTTGAAAAACTTTGAACAAGACTGTTTGGAAAAGTTGACTGTAATATATTTTACTCTATTTTATGTTATAATAATAATGTTGGGGAATGGAAAGCTACCAAAATCTGTGTTTATATTACCATACCAATCCCTGAAAAAGTTTTTCAAACTATATTTCTCAAGTGTATCAAGGTACGTATCCTAAATATGATCAGAATGTATCTGAAAACTCTCAGTGATGACCCGGTTAAGGTCATTGCAATAACGAACTGAGTTCACGAATGGTTCATCAAATGTCGCTTGTTCGAAAATGCCATTTAAATACACTCCTCGGTCGGTAATTAAATTTTGAGTTCAAAAGATTTCCGGCTGGGCAGGCAAATGAACACAGAACTCGATGAGAGCTTAGCTCAACTAACTATAAATAACACGATTTTCGGCTAAACCAGAATTCAGCCAAATTATCCATTAATTATAACGACAGACCAGCAATTAATAAATCAGGCTTG
Organism: Drosophila mauritiana; assembly: GCF_004382145.1. Classification (NCBI taxonomy): domain Eukaryota; kingdom Metazoa; phylum Arthropoda; class Insecta; order Diptera; family Drosophilidae; genus Drosophila; species Drosophila mauritiana. Next base: position 12,690,609 of record NC_046668.1, on the reverse strand, counting down.
CGGGCAGCAGCGGGCTGTGTAAATCAGTGGAGTGTACAAACAAAGAAATGCTACATCACAACCATTTGGCATGCCAATTGTAAATACATTTTTGGATTCGTCTTGTGTGAGATACATGGCAAACGGGATTGTCATTCTATTCTTCTAGGGTTTCGGGGGTTCTGCGGAGTGTGGTGGGGCTACAAAAGATCTTAAGCAGGCAGGGTTGGCGGGGTGGGGAAAAAGTCATTAAAGCAATGCATTCGAAACTCTTATCGATGGACTTTTGAGGGACAGGTAGTAAGTTGGCAAAGTGCATCAAAGTTAATGAGTTTACTTTATGCTTGCAACCAGAAATTGTAAAGCTCGAAAGTTGAAACTTGCGGGGGTGGTGGGTTTTTTTTTTAGTTTTCGGTCTAATTTCTAGTAACGAGCAGAAAAGTTAGAAGCTTTAAATGTGTGTGTGTGTGTGAGTGTGTTTGAGTTCTTATATGTGTGTTGCAGTTAGAATTGTAACGGTAAGTAGTTAGTATTAGTAGTAGTAGAGTAGTAGGGAAGTACCATACAGAGTCTACGATCTATATATACTATATAGAGAAAGAAAGAGGCAGAGACACTGAGAGACGAAAAAGAGAGATAGAGAGAAAGTATGGGGAGAATTCGGAAGTTGGTCGGCGGTACCTTCACAGCTGATGTCTAGGATCGCTCCAAATGCAAATGTAAATTGCAAATTGTTCGATAACGGTTTCGGTTTGTGATTTTGATCTGGTTTTTGATTTGGTTCGGTTTGGTTGGTTCTTAGTTTCTGTATTCAACGTTTTTGCACTTTCAAGCAAAGTTTTCTGCAAAACAACAACGACAAGGACACGAAATAAATCCAAGTTATTCACGTGACGAGTACCAAAATGGAAATAATAAACGATAAACGAGAAATGAAGGAAACGAAACTGAAAACTAACAAACTGAGCGGGAAATAACTTAAATGAGATTCGTTTGGGGGATAAGAAATTAAATTAACTGCACAAAGCACACAGACACCAGAGGGTCCTGCCCATATATGTATGTGTTTGCATGTGTATCTGTATGTGATTGTGTCTGTGGGGCTAGTGCCTATGTGTTTGAATGGGTATTTGGTGTTTTTGTTGCTGTCGAGTGTATGGAAATGTGGAACTAGAACTAGCTCAATTGGAAACATCGGGCTTCCTTTTTGGCACAAAAGAAAAGAGCAGCTTATCTGGCCCTCTGCTTCACTCACTCACTGTCGCCGTCTCTGTCTGTTATCATCTGTGTGTGTGTGTGTGTATATATCGGTGAATAAGCTATGTATGTGTGGGAGGCAACAACAATGCAGTAAGTCGGCAAGTGCTTATCGATACATACAAACACCCACACAAACAAATGCCAGCCGAAATTCGGTCAGTGGTTTAATCATTGAAGTAAAAGCGAAAGCTTCCGCTCATTCAGACACACACACTATCACACAGACTGGCCCACACCCACACGATTGCAATTACATGTACAGTGGCCCCTGAAAGTATGCAGCACTGCGTGCGTTCGCACTCAAAGTACTTTGACACTATTCTCAAGCAATGCAATTCATTGTATGGTATTCTGTTGGTATTGGTATCGGTATCGGTGCTCGGCCATTGTTGTCGGCCTGGCTTGACTTTTAATCTAGTTTCGTAATTGCATTGACTGGAGTGACGGATGACCCCTTAAAGTGGGCGGTGGGCGGAGGGCGGGGTTGGTCGTTGTGAGCAGGAAATCAGTTCACAGGAGGCCAGCAAAAAAGGCACTTGGCAACTCGCTCAAACGCACACACACACACACATATGAATGTGAACAGTAACAACAACAACAGCAATTGCGGCAGCAGCAACAACATCAACAACAATAACAGGGTAACTCAAGAGACAAAGAACGAAACAGAGACACTGAACATAACGGTACGAAACAAAACGAACAACACAAGGAACAGGATTGCTAGGGTGGACCACAGACCTTACAATGTTTGATATTACATATTTATTAGGGATATTTAATTACTTTTACGTGACTCCAATAGGAATCACTCATACGCCATGTGGTCAAAATGTATTACGCATACGCCATGGTGTCACTAAATTGCTCATACGATGCGTTGGCTCTTTTCATTAAAAAAAAACATTTTCCTGGTCTTAAGAGTGAGTACTTTAACTCTATTTAGGTTTTAAATCTTTCTAAAAAGGATTACAAAATAATTTTATTTTTTGCAAGATACTTAATACTTTAAATTATAACCTAGATATCCTAAAAAATGCAATTCCAATATATGAATACGAAACGAGGTCTATCATAATAAAATCGGTCCACCCCAGAGATCACATTGAAACTGAAACATTAAGTACATTCATCTCAAAACTGTACAACGTGGGAGATCCCGGCCATAGGAGTCCGATATGCGGGATAGGGACATCCTGCACTGACCCGATCTCCCACACCAGTACAACGTACATCGTGCACAACAACAGTACAAGGACATACAAGGATGACTAGTGAGTGGGTAACGCCTACCGTTGATCGTTGGTAAAGGTTCCGAAGGCTCCAGGACCGCTGACTCGGCGCTGAGTGTGTTTAACGTGCATTTTCTTGGACCCACGACGCCGCCGCTGTCACGTCACCACCTGCACTCGAACTCGAATTCGAACCACATCGAACCACTCGCGCCACCTTCGCTAACGTAACGTGGTTGTTGTTATCGTGGATATTTTTGGTGCTCTTTTTTGTTGTTTTTTTTTTTTTTTTGTTTTTTCCAAGGTGTTGCTGTTGCTATTGCCGCCGGAAAGGCCCCGCAATGCCCACTGCAATTCTTGGCCTTGTCATCGTGGCTCAGTATGTGTGTCTGTGTATTGTAGTTGTAGTGGTAGTTGAGTGTGCAGGTATGGGTGCAACTTCCGCTTCGATTTTTGGCATTAACTAATACAAGTCCAGCGCACACGGACACGTAAACAAAAATAAATTGCTTTTCGTTGTGTTACTCTCTTTCTTCTTTATTCGGGCTGTCTCACTCGCACATGGGGCTATTCATCGTTATCCTTGTTTTAAGGTTTTAGGTTAGGTTAGGTTTTCGATTCGTTTTGGTGGGTTCTTAGGTGTTTGGTTGAGTAACGTAGGTTGGGTGAGAAGGTATCGGTATCTAAAAGGTGGCCTCTAAAATAGTCAACAGCACTGCTTATATTGCTTATGGTTCTTCACTTTTCGTTTTGTTTCGTTATGCGCTCGTTTTCGTTTCTTTGAGGTTATGTGACTCTATGACACTATCTGTTTTCCGTTGCGTGTATAATAATACCATATGTTACTATTTATAGTTTAGCTTTTGTTTGAGTTTTAGTTTTAGTTTCGTTAACAGCGTTATTTCGGGGCTAATCGTACTTTGTACTCTGGATTATAAATGACGTTTTTCCTCTAGGGTATAGTTATTGTTGCTATTCGGTTGGTGGTTGCTGGTGTACAGATGTGATGGTGGGGCCTGGAACTGGAGCTGGTACTGTAACGATAACGATAACGGTAACGGTAACTGGAGCTGAAGTGGGGTGGGCAGGATCGGGATCCGAAATGTGGATCACTGAATAATTTATCACAAATAACAAACTAGCTGTTGGAGGGGATGGGACAGTGATGATGACAGCTCTGTTTCCTTGCTCCGAAATGTATGCTTTCCCGCCTGGCCTTCCAACCTGGCCTCTGGCCACGCCTCTCCTCCTCCTCCTCCTCCTTCCTGCTTAAGTTAATGTTTGGTCATGAAAGTTTAACGAACGCACCACAGTTTTGGCTTTGCGGTCGCCCTTTATTTTCTGCTTTTTTTCACTTTTGTGGCAAATGGAAGCGACGCGAGTTAAGGCGGAGTTACGTCAAGGCAGCGCAACACGAGAAACCCAAGGCAGGTAGCTTTAATTCGTCCTGTACGTTCGTATCACTCCTACTCTGCGGGTCCACGGATTACGGTTCTGGGCGTATTTGTGTATCTGACACGCGCAACACGCAAAGGATCCGGACCCGGCAACAGTCCCTCCTTGGGACTCCGTGTGGCGACGTCCTTCGCCACCCAATTAATGCATTAATATCGCCCTCGTTACTTATTCAGATGCAATTTGAAAGGCCTAGGTCGAGGGCGGGGATCCAGTTTTGCATTAGCGGCATTATAAAAATAAATCCATATAGGTAGATGTACAGACTGGCGCTTTTCGTCTAATCGCTACGGCTAAGTATCTTGTATATATCTCGTAGGTGTATATATATATATATATATATATATGTATATATATTGTATATAGAGAGGCAACTACTTGGTAGTTTTAGTTAGTCGATAAGTGCGTTTATGTTGCGGTTATTTGAATTTGCTGTCCTACGGGCTGAGACTCAGGTCTCTCTACAAACTACGAGGTTAGTTCCATTACTCTATCTCAACGGGGATTACGCTCTATATCCTTGGGCTGTATCGATAACTTCCAGCGGTGAACAAACGTCAACGAACTACTTTAATTTATTTGCTTTTTTTTTGTGTTGTTTTGCGGATAGCGTTTATCGTTTTATCTATAGCACTTTTGTATATAGCGAGTGTCCTTTTGTATATTTCTAAAAGTAATTCTAATCTTGGGCTTGCTTGTCGGGTTACGCCTTTAAGATTTGCTCAATTTCATTGTTGCAGGTACTTTGGTTTTGGTTTTATCATTACGTTCTATTTTTGGTTATCGCGTGTCCTTTATTTTTAGGCGTTTCCAGGGTTTTTCCACTTGCTGACTGGCTCTGGCGTTGATTAAATAATGCTGCACTTTGCGCTGATTTATCGTGTTTGCTTTCGTGTCCTTGTTTTCGCTGGTTTCCGCTTTTGTTGCTCGTGCTTTCCTTTTTATTTATTTATTCGTGTTTGTCTCTTGTCTTTTTATATTTCCTTATTTTTTTTTGCCAGTCGTTCTATTTGATTATGTAATTATGCTTGGTTTCTTATTGGATATTGAACGGTACGTGTGTCCTAGGGCTGTGTATGGTTGTGTGTGTGTGTGTGTGGTGTACGGTTGTGTTGGTGTGTTACATGCGATTTTTTCAGCTGCTGCGGCTGTGTTTGTGGTGGTTTCGTTGGATTCGTGGGTTGCGATAGACGTAAGTGGTTCGTCATCAACATTTTTCGCACATACATACACGATTCACGGGCGCCACACGGGGCATTGCGTCTGTGCGCGTGTGTGTGTGCGTGCGTGTGCCAGTGTGTGTGAGCGTGTGTCCTGGTAGATGGAATTTATTGAATGAAACGTCAAGCGATTTGACGAATTTTAAACAAATTATTTATAACACACAGAGACACAGGAGGCACGCACACGCAAATATTGCGAGAGAGGCACGCACAGACACAGTTCACAGTCGTGGCACGAAGAACGGCACAGGACACACAGGACACACGGTGGGTGGCAATGGTAGTGGTGGTGGCGGAGGTGGTGGGAGAACAACAAGGAGGAGCCGACGAAGAGGAAGCCAGGAGGAGTGGAGCTGAAAGTGGGAGGAAGTGCACACGTTAAATCAATGCTTCTTTTGACCTCTATTACAATTTCGTTCGCTTTCGTCTTTCGCCATCTTTCCCACTCCCTCCTACTGCTCCTTCTCCTTCAATAGCTTGCTCCACCTCGTCCTCGTCCCTTTGGAACTCCTCTTTTTTCCACGAGCCCACGACTACCTGGTAATTTTTTCAACGCCCGTGTTACGGCACATTTAATATTTCATATTTTCATATATGTCGGGCTCTATACACCAGATACACAGTCGCTGGCTCACCAAATGCACATTATTTCATTACTTTTTCTTTATTTCGTTTTGATTTCACTTGGTTATTCTAATTTATTTTTTATTGGGTCGCGCTGGCTCCTTTCGTTTAAATGTTTATCACAATGCTGCTATCGCTGAATGCTGATTTATGCCATTCGCCACCGAGCAGCGCACTTAAACTTGCTATTTGAAATTTCTTCTTTATGTAACGAACGGAATAACGGCACACTCGCTGCTGCTGCTGCGACTGCTACTGCTGCTGCGACTGCTGCTGCTGCTGCGACACGAACGAACTCAGCGCGACAAGTGAAACTTGGCTTCCCGATTCGCATGCCACTGACGTGCGCCGTGGTAACAGAAACAGAAGCAGAAACGGCCGAGCCGAGCCCGCGAGATTCGCTGAAAATCGATAAGGACAGGCAAAGTCGCCTGCCAAAATCCTGTGGGGGAGGCGGCGGGGCAGGAGGACCAGGATGGCAAAGGCGAACGGCACAAAAGCACATTCTTCTGCGGCCAAAGTGAAACCGAGAGCATGTGGGTGGCGCGCGGCAGTGAAAGTGCACATGTCCTTAGTGTCTCGTGTCCTGCAGCACAGTGGAGGTTCTATCGAATGGATAGGTGCTTTGGATGCTCCTCCAATACCTCCTGGAAGCTACAGAATAGATCCATATACGTTGAAAAGGTAGGTTGTAACACACACTTATGTATATTGATCAGAAATTACCTCAGTAATAAAAACCATTAATTGAAAACAATCTTATATGCTGTACCCTTAAATAAAATTTGTGTTGTATATATTTTCTTTCTAGCTTCATTATCTGAAATAATAAATTTTTAAAAGCATTTCCTTATTATATATGTATATTTTCATATTCTTCAGAACCAATTTGCTTTGTTTGCATTCATCGGACATCACCCACAGGATCTATCATTTAGAATCCTGTCGTAACGAATATCCAATAATTATTGAAGTATGTATATTTATGTATCCTTATCCTTCCTAAATTTGTAAATATACTTAATGTCATATAATTATAATGGCTAAGCTCTCTTACGATAGCAGTTCAATACTTTAGTTCTACAAGTATCCAAAATCTAAAAATAATAGGTAAAAATAGGTAAAATAATATACAACTTAAACAGACTACTAAAAAATTGCCAACAAATAATTTTCTAAAATGGGAAAACAATTTTTATTTTCCTATTTTGAAACGGATTTCTCGTGACCAATTTGGCAAAGTTAAGTCCCAATATGAAAACTTAAAGATATATAAATATATAACATAAGAACAATTTCAAGGTCACAGTTTGATGTCTTACTGAAACAATATTTAAATTCATTGCCTAGCACATTCTGAATATACATTTGATTCACAGTTGGCTTATCTTACTCTGTCTTTAGCACAACTTAAAATCGTTCGTTAATTCATATCATATCAGAAATTTTTCAATGCAAGTAGACTCCTAAGGCGTTCCTCGCTCGCCCTCTTGCGGTATCGACTTTTTTGCGATTTTGATAAGGCATTCCATGCATCCGCTGCCTTGGAAATGATAACTCTTATCCAAGAGACAGGCAACAAAGAACGGCAAAATGCCTGTATCGGGAACCCATACTTTATATTTGTTGCATATTATCTCAAGAAAGAAAAGCTTAAATCCTTAAGCCACGATTTCTCTTACGATAATTGGCCACATACATATATAATGTAGGGATTTCCCGATAAAGGTATTTTTCTGGTCTTTGTTGCCTGTCTCTTGGATAAGAGTTATCATTTCCAAGGCAGCGGATGCTTGGAATTCCTTATCAAAATCGCAAAAAAGTCGATACCGCAAGAGGGCGTCCGAGGAACGCTACAGGCGTCGGAATGCATTGCAAAATTTCTGATGATATAATTTAAAGAACTATTTTAAGTTGTGCTAAAGACAAAGTTGTTGCCTGTATAGCCACGACATGCCGCAGCCGGATGTAAGCCTTTACGGGAAGTCAATGTTGGCCACATTTGCCGATGACGTGTGCGTCACCTACAGGTCCCGATGCGAGCACGACGCAGCCGATGGTATCCAGGACTTTGCATACCGGTTCTCGGAATGGGTAAGACGTTGGAGCATTGGCATCAATAGCAGTAAATCCAACAACGTCTGCTATACTTTAAAGCGGAGAACGCCACCGCCCGTCTACATCGAGGAAGCCCCCGTACCACAACCGAACGCAGCAAAGTACCTTGGAGTGCTTCTGGATCGCAGACTCACATTTGCCAGGCATGTGATCGACATCAGAACGCGCCTATGTGCTAAGGTGGCGAAGCTATCCAACAAGCTGACAATTTACAAATAGATCTTAGCACCAAACTGGAAGTGTGGGTGCCAAATCTGGGGCTTGGCATGCGACAGCCACATCAAAAGGATCCAGGCTATTCAATTTGTTCGAAACACCACCCTGCACAGAGACCTGAATCTCGCAAAATAACGAAAACAATAGCATACTTCTAGGAGCATGCCGATACTGTAGCTGTGCAAACAATTTCGACCGCCAGTGTGCTACTCGCATGCCTTTTCGGTTGAGAGCGCGAGTGCGCATTTGCCAGGCTCTCAGGCGAGTCCTTTCACTCGCTCGCAGTCCTTTTGTCCGCTCCCGCTGCACAAACAGGAGCCGAGTCCGAGTTGAGAATGAATCCGCCGAGCCGAGAAGCACTTCGGATTACAGCCTTTGTGTTTTCGCCCTGAATGAAAGTCAGCCAGCCTGGGCCATCAGCCGTCAGCTGGCATGTTGGGTTGGCTGTGGGCTCCAACGCTTTCTGAATTGCGCTGCCCACGCGAGGCGGCGTCCAAGTAAACAAATACATGTGCGCACGGCTGTGATAATAGGGCGTCGCGCACATGTTCAGCTGTAAGGTCAGAGCACAGCGTGTCCTTACAGTGAGCCATGGCCACAGCGACACACACAAGCACACGGCCAACAATGGGATCAAAGATCAAGGACAATCAGATCTCTTTTCAAGATTCATTTTATCACATCGATACGAACTTAAAACGATTTTCTACATACAATTACAATCATTTTCGAGTATACTTATTAAGATAATAATCTTGTTGCACAGTTTCCCCGTGCTAACTAGAATCTGGCAACAAACAGAACGAGTATTATATACAAAAGGCAATGAGGTAGGCTGCTGGAGGTCCGGGAAACGCCTCCCCGGACTTGAAAGTTTCCGAAGAAGAAAGTCCGGGGTCGCTTCAGCGACGGTAGCTGTTGGCACTGCCCCGAGAACCACTTCCGCGTATTTCCATCGCTATCCCGGGATACTATACATATCTCAGCGCCACGCAGTTTCTCTTCTCCCAGCGTCGAGAGCTCTTCCACCGGGATTTGGGCAGTGCGATTGTTATAGGCATAGTCCGACTGGTGAAGCACATCGTTGCTGCTACTACGGATATAAACGTGGAAGTCTGAGACGTCTGAAAAGCCGGAGACATACCAGCTTAGGGTCAACATGCCAGCTTTGTTGCTATGTGAAAAATTTTCAAGGATTATAAATTACTATAAGTTTAAACTGCAAAATGTGCATACGTTTTCACTTCTCGGAATCGGACATCTGTAAGCTGTTCATAGTCAATGCCCTTATACATCTCTTGCTCATCCTCGGCGCAGTGCAGATACTCATCGTCCAATGATATGAGCTGCTTGTCCTTGATCAAAGCCGGCGTTCCGCAGTAAATACTCTGCAAATCCTCACCAGCTATTGTTTGCTGCAGCATAAAGTACTTCAAAGGTCGTGCATTGCAGCCGCAGTGCAGAGGATTTCCGGCCAGAAGCACTTGGCTACCATTACGCATGCTACCCACTATCGAAGCGGGCACATCCTCCAGACTATTGTTGGTAAGATCAACATATTTCAGGGATTTCACTTTCACCAGATTGGCGAACGGCAAGTGGTAGATTTTGTTGTGGGAAAGGTCCAAGCGGGTTAAGTTTTGAGGCAGGTCAAAGATGTGCTCTTCAGACTTCAGATTCGATAGATCATTGTGAGACATGTCCAAACTTTGAAGTGAAGTGAAATTAGAGATAACTCCTCTCCTTAGATCGTTGATCTGATTGTGGGATACATCCAACCGAACCAGCTTTTTGGTGCCAAAGGTGATATCATAGGTCAGTATGGGCATCAAATTGTAGCTTAGGTTCAGGTTTCTTAGGTTGTACGGAATGTACTGATGAGAAGGAAAGGTTTTCTTGGTCACAAAACTTATACGATTGTGACTCAAATCTAAGCTTTCCAAACTGAGTAAATCATCCAGGACACCATTGGTTTTGTTGTCCAATTTGGTAAGGGAATTGAAGGATAAATCAAGGCTTCGCAGAGATGGTAGACCAATGAAGATGTCATTTTGCAGAGTCTGGATTCCGTTCGATGACAAATTTAAAGTGAGCAGCTGCAGCAGGCCCTCAAAAGCTCGCTTGCTACAAGTTATAAAAGGATTATAAGTAATATTATAAATAAAAAATATACACAATTTAGATAAATCTTACCTTATGTCCTTAACTTCGTTACCATACAGATTTAACTCAAACAAGACGGGCAGCTTACCAAAGGCACTTCGCTCCAAGGTCGTAATATTGTTGTTCTAAATGAAAAGTTGGATGAGTTAGGAAGTTAGGAATTTTATAGCATTTGCTCACCTCCAAGTATAAGTACTGCAGTGTCGACATGACAGCCACCGCATCCCTTGGTGGCTGACTGATGCCATTGTTTTGCAGCTTCAGTCGTTGCACCACCAACAGACCAGTAAAACTTTCCCCATTTAGACTGTCACCCAGCTGATTATGGCTCAGGTCCAAGTAGATCAGTGAGTTCATCACTGGCCAGGTGCCCGATGGTATATTAGTCAGTCTGTTATGGCTGAAGTAGAGTTCATTTAGGGAAATAGGCAATTGGAAAAGCTTTTCCAATTGATTATTATTCAAATACAACTGTCGCAAACTGGTCAACTTGGCCAGCGATCCTCGCACTACGGATACCAGTTCGTTATGACTCAGATCCATTTCTAAGAGAGTTGGCAAAGTGCCAAATGTAGACGACTTGATTTCCCTCATGCTATTATGGCTAAGATCAATTGAGCGTAGCGAGAATAGGGTTTGAAAAACTCCATTAAATATGCTGGAAATGTTATTGTGTGAGACATCGATGGTGTGCAGTTCATAGAGCTTCGGAAAACAATTTTTGGGTATCTCGGTAATGCTGTTGTACGAGGCATTCAATACTTTCAAGCCTGTCATATTTTGAATGGGAATCTGTGGTATAAAATAAAATTAATAATCGTTTCACTTTATAAGCTTTTACTATTACCTGTGCCAAATTGGTAAGATTGTTATAGCTCAGCTGAAAATAGGTCGCAAAAGTGGTCTCATCGAAGCTGCGACGCGAAAAGTTGGCTAACCGATTGTGGGACAAGTCAAGAACCGTGATGTTTACACAATTTTCAAATGCAGCTGTTTCAATAAGTTCCAAAGCGTTATGGGATACGTTTATGATAGCCTGGTAAATATCCTTGAAAGAGTTCTTTTCAATCTTGGTTATGTTGTTTTCCGCCAAATCGAGCAACTGGAAAGCATCAATTAGTAGTTACATTTTTTAAATTTTGTATTAACAATTGTACCTCCACATAGTTCATCTGAGTAAACATCTGGAACTCGATCTTCTTAAGACGGTTGCGTGCAAGATCAATAGTTCCAATTCGGGCAATCGAGCCGAAAGTACCACGACCAATATCCGTGAGCGCATTATCACTGAGGAAAAGACGACGGAGGAAACGCATACCCCTAAAACTATTCGCATCCAAGCGTGAAATCTGGTTGTGGGACAGATGGAGCACCTTCAGCACAGAGTTTCTGGCAAAAGTTCCACGACTAAGTTCGCTTAGGGCATTATGAGAAACGTTGCACCATCCCAGCTTTGTCAGATCAGCTATGTGCTGTGCCTCCAGCTTTTTAATCTGGTTGTGACTTATATCCAGCACCTCCAATTCTCTTAGATTCTTGAACTGGTTGCGTTTCAGATTCTCCAATCGATTTCCATGCAAGTCGAGCGTTTTAAGTTTTCGCAACGGCTGGAAAGTCTCAATAGGCAGATCACTTAGGTTACCATTGGTCACACGTATGATTCCCAGACTGTTGGCGATCTCTTGGCCAGCAAATAGATCCTTGGGTAGCTGTTGGAATGCATGACCATCGATTACGAGTTCCTTAGCTTTTCCTAGAATCTGAAAAAAGTATTTCCCGTTTAGATAGCCATGTTATCGGTATATAATTTAATTCCTACGCCGAATCCAAGTAAACCGACGTGGCTTAGATTTGTGCGAAGTAGATGCAGTTGCTCCAAAGTATTATTTACTCCGTAGAAAACATAATCCTCAATGGTGGCCAATGGTGTTTCTTCTATGATCAGCATTCGTGCTTTGATATGGGCAAATAGTGGCCCATACAAACGAACTAGAAAGAGAATTGGATTCTTAGCTTAACAGACGGAAGGGACTTGTAGAAGTACGCACCGAAATGTCCTCTGTAGATGGTCAACTCCTCGATGGGCATACCAAAAGAGGCCAAATTCTGAAGGGCTACGGACAAAGTAGCCAAGTTGGTATTTTCGCACCGAATGTAGAGGCCATTATCACTGCCCTTTACACATTCGCAGGGATACAAGGCCTTGGATCTGATTTAAAAAAAAAAAAAAAACACCATATTAGTGAAGATATATGTAATATATTTGGGATAACTCACTTTTTGGGGCATTTGAATTCGGGTTCGCCATACACATATTCCGAACTGGCCAGGGCAATGAATTGCAGCAAAACGAGAGTGCGCAGGCGTAGCTGAATCATGTTTTAACGATTTCGTCACCGTTTTTATTTAGTTTATCCCATGGCCCAAAACCAAGTTCGTTGCTTTAGTTTTTTGTGTGGGTTTCGATTTCCTGGAATATGTTGTTCTTTGTTTAACGATGTTCCGCTCGAATGAGTTGGGTTTTTTTTTTTGTGCTGTGAAGTTAAGTTAACTTGTCTTATCAACGAACAAAGGTAAATGGTTTCTTCTACTTTTACTTTTCGCTCTGCTGGCGCAACAGGTTTTCACGGTCCGCTCTTGTGCGCTCTTTGTGGCCAGCACTTTGTTGCTCTAACATCGTTTAATTCAATTAATGCCAACTATTTTGAGTAATTCCGAAAGTCAAAGCACTGCAAACCACCGTTTCCACTTGGATTCTCCCATTTATTTCGCTGTTTTAACATATTTTTATTTATTTTACCCTTGGCGCACAATACAATCGATAGATTTTGGGCGAGTTGGCAGCCCCGTTAAACCATCGCTCCAGACTATCGGCAACCCACATATCGAATCAGCCGCACACGCTAATACAACCCTGTTGTGACATCTCGCTCGTTGGAAAAGCAAAAACCAGGCGCAAAATAAATATAATTTGCTAACGTTACCCTACAATTATCGTTGTACAATCGCACAAGCAAACGTAAGTACCAAGAGACAAACGAACGCAACAAACCAAATGGCCAATGCAAAGCGCGCACTTTTTTGGCATTTTCCAATTGAAATGAGTGGGCATTGTTCACGTTGCTCGCCTCGCCGACAGGGAGAAATACTGACTTCGCCCGTTTTAGCCGCCATCGCGACAGCAGCCAATCACAGGCCGCGCTACACACACGCGGCAGAAAATCCGTGTACATACACGTCTGAGCGCTGTGGTATTGGTGGCCGGGGAGAACGCGAGTTACTCGCTGCATAGAGTAGCCCACTATGTGTTTATTGCGCGGCAAAAGTGCGTTAATCGGTTAAAGCCACTACTTACATTCTGTTCTTTGCATCCCCCCATCCACAGCTATAAAGCAAGATGAGCTACGCCGCTGATGTGCTGAACTCGGCCCACTTGGAGCTCCATGGCGGTGGCGACGCCGAGCTGCGTCGTCCATTCGATCCAACAGCCCACGATTTGGATGCTTCCTTCCGCCTCACACGCTTCGCTGATCTAAAGGGGCGCGGCTGCAAAGTGCCGCAGGATGTACTCTCCAAGCTGGTGTCTGCCCTGCAGCAGGACTACTCCGCCCAGGACCAGGAGCCGCAGTTCCTCAACGTGGCCATTCCCCGGATCGGTATTGGCCTGGACTGCTCCGTCATTCCGCTGCGACACGGCGGACTCTGCCTGGTGCAGACCACTGACTTCTTCTACCCCATTGTCGATGATCCCTACATGATGGGCAAAATTGCGTGCGCCAATGTACTCAGCGATCTGTATGCCATGGGAGTCACAGATTGCGATAACATGCTGATGCTGTTGGCGGTCAGTACCAAGATGACAGAGAAGGAGCGTGACGTGGTCATTCCGCTGATAATGCGAGGCTTTAAGGACTCTGCTTTGGAGGCAGGCACCACTGTGACGGGAGGCCAGAGCGTGGTTAATCCGTGGTGCACCATTGGTGGGGTTGCCTCGACCATTTGCCAGCCAAATGAGTATATTGTGCCAGATAACGCCGTGGTGGGGGATGTACTGGTGCTAACCAAGCCCCTGGGCACCCAGGTGGCCGTGAATGCCCACCAGTGGATTGACCAGCCGGAGCGCTGGAACCGTATCAAGCTGGTGGTGTCCGAAGAAGATGTACGCAAGGCCTACCACCGGGCGATGAACTCTATGGCACGCCTCAACCGCGTAGCCGCTCGCCTCATGCACAAGTACAATGCCCACGGAGCCACCGATATCACTGGATTCGGACTGCTAGGCCACGCTCAAACCCTGGCTGCACATCAGAAGAAGGATGTCTCCTTTGTTATTCACAATCTGCCGGTGATCGCCAAGATGGCTGCTGTGGCCAAAGCCTGCGGTAACATGTTCCAGCTGCTGCAGGGCCACTCGGCGGAGACCTCGGGAGGATTACTGATCTGCCTGCCGCGAGAGCAGGCCGCTGCCTATTGCAAGGACATCGAGAAGCAGGAGGGCTACCAGGCCTGGATCATCGGCATCGTTGAGAAGGGCAATAAGACCGCACGCATCATCGACAAGCCCCGTGTCATTGAGGTGCCCGCCAAGGACTAGGTCTCCATTGCCTGACCATCCGCTATTGTCTACCTTAAGTATCGTAATATTAACGTAACGGCTGCTACATTCAGATGTAACCGGCATGATCGGTCCTTGTTTTTTATAAAAAAGCTTATCAACTGCAGATTAACTGATCATTATAATCTTGGACGTCTCTCCTGCAATACGAGTGAATAAAATGAAAACACTTGAATCTTTTGTATCGAGTAATTGGAATGCAGGGCATCTGAATGAGCTTTTTTCAGTAAACTTTGTTATTAATTTGCAGCTCACAGTTTGGCAATAAGTGGAGCATCTTTTGAATAGCATACATTTTGAACAGTTGTGTGTTGAGAATTTAATCGAATTATTTGACCTACTAAATAAGTTATAGAAAGGTTTACCCTGTAAAAAAATCACATTTGTTTTTGTTTAGTTAGTGCACCTGCGATTTGAAGCTAAAAACTGAGCTGGTGTAAATTTTAAATTTGTTTGCTGATTTTGGTTTACAATCGCATGCTAATGAAATCAGCACGCGTTTTGAAAGTCAAATTGTTGGAGGTTTAAGTGAATTTCAATCGTTAAGCTTTGTTTCGCAGTTCAAACTTAGGAGCGGGTTATCAGGAAAGTAATTGTTAGGTATCAAGCTAGCAAAAAGAAGTGAATGTCATGTTTATCATTTAGATAGATACGTGTGTTGGCAGTACTTACAGATAATTCAAAACATGTTTGAGGACAAGAATATTTTAATTAAAAATACGCCCATTTTGAACTGATATTTCTATACTGAACTTGATTTATGATACATTTTGGAGTGAATTTCGAAAACATGGACTTTTAAAGGACGTAGACTTATTGAAGAGCATTTAGCATAGGTTATCAGATACCCTAACCTCCTAACCTCTATTGTTTGATCAATCGGTATTAGTTGCGGAGAGCGAAAAGCTTTGCAAGCTCTGACAACCAAAACCGAGCGAGAGATGCTCTCGGGCGAACAGGTCTCCGGCAAGTTGCCATCGGATGGGATCGGATCGCACTGGTGGGGATCGGGATCGCTGGTGGCAAGTGCGGATCGTGGGCCTCAGTACCGCCCGAGCTAGCGACGCGTTAAGATCCGCATCCGAATCGTGAACACAACGAGAAACTTACACTGCGCGCACCGTTACACTTTTGTGCTGGGAGCGATCGAACACTAATACACTGACCAACGAATTTACCGCACAACGAAGAGATTTTCCCTCCCCAATTGAACTGTACTTGGACGTACGTTGCGTTTTTGGAGTTTTGGAAAAGTGCACAGTGAGTGCTGCAAGTATTTGTACATAAAGAGCCACATAGCAATACAAACGGCGATAGATAGAAAGATACATATGTAGATGGTGTGTGGGCTGTTGGGGCTCTTTGCTGTTCGGTGTTTGGTGTTTGGAAGACGAGCTCGAAAACCGCAGTTAGAAACTAGTTTTCCCTACGTGTCGTGGTCGTGGTCGTGGTCGCAGTGGCAGTGGCTGTAGTCGCTGCCTTACATGAACGTGGAAGTACTCGCTTTTTGAAGTGAAATTCGAAAACGCATCCTCCTCGGCCATGTAGCGATGTATCTGGCGGATCGCTATTGCTTGTGTATCTCTTCTTGGCCAGATGATTCATGTACGGTGGGCACTCGTACGTACACTCGATTTATTTCCCGACGGAACGGCGCAGTATTCAAATTGAAAGAACAGTGGCAGTGAACTAAAAATAGAATTATTTGTTTTCATATACCAACCGACGAAAATGAGAAAAAAAAAAGAAATACGAAATAAAATGGCTCGGCAAAAGTCGAAAAGTCGAAAAGACTTCGCTCGGAAATTCGCCCAGTAAATGTATCTGTGTATCTTTGCATCTGTATCCGAATCGTACGCTCACTAAACTTTCGTTTAATTTAGCCAAGTTCAAACGGCGTCTACAGCTTGTTTATGTCCGCCTGACTTGAACTCGTGGATTGTTTTCGATGTTCGCCTTGTGTGGGTGCCACAAATTGGCAACTCGACACACAGATACGCAACACACACACTCGCACCGCTGGTAGAACGAACATAAACATATCTACATATAGATAGTGATACATGCCTGGCGCATATATAGACGTTAGATTTCGCCTACGTTTCGATATTTGATTTTCGGAAATTTCAACAACAGAACGCCAGCGACGACGACAACACCTTCGCTTTTTATTTTGGCCATTTCAAACTCGTTGTTGGCCCGATATTTGTTTATTTTACGAGTTTGTTTGCCATTGCCTACGTATGCTATATGGCATTTGGTGATCTGTGATCAGCACTCTCGCTTCCCCTTGGCGCAGCCACGCCCACTTGATTGGCTTAACCCAAAGCCAATTTCTGTTGGAAAATCGTTTGTTTTCAACATTTTTTCCTTTGAATATCTATTTTGAACTGATGATTAAATCGACATACTAAACAATTTATTAACCATTTTAATTTAGATTTATAATCTCCAGAACCACTTATTTGTAACGTGTTGAATCAACATAATGCCATAAAGTTCTCAGAATTTTCTGTTGAAACTCCTACGATTTTTCAAAATTGCTATTTTTCCATATTTCAATCTGTGATTCATAACAAACATCCCACCTTTTAAGATAAATGTTTACGTTTGAGAAGAATTTGCGTGAGGTACGTAAAGTTATTTTAGATCTTTTGTACTTTAGGCATTGGTCCTTGAACTTTAATTATTTTTTATCTTAATGAAATGGAAATATCAGAATACATTTTTCGAAAAATGTAGTTGATTAGTTTGTTCCTTGTTAGAAATACAATTAAGTTGTATGGTTTCTCATCGCTGGCAAACTTTCTCGAGCCTTATAAAGATAGTAGGCTAATATTAAGTTGGCCTTAACTGGAAAGTAGTAAAGTGGGCTTTATCCTTATCACATATAATCCCCTATTTGCAAAAAAAAAACATGCACAACTCATAAATGCCAAGTTTTTCATTCATAAAACTGCAAAACTAACCGAGCATTCAGTTCTCGTGCTCAAAGTGCTGAAATGGTACGTTAGTGCCTCAACGGGTTAATTCCGATCGCCAGACAGACAGCAACATGTTTTTGCTCCCCAGAGCTCCAAAGTCCCCGTATATGAGATCATTTCTGAGCTGCCTGGTGTACATATGCAAAAACAAACCATGCGCTCCGCTCTCCGGTCATTTGTGTTTGTGTTTGTTTTTGTCGCCAATCGGAGGCCCAGAGAACTGCTAAAAACGTGCTGAGATCGGACGAACCGAGCTATATAGTGTGCGTATATAGTAGTGGGTGGGTGGCGGGGAAGTGTGGGGGGGGGGGTGGTTTCGTTGGAGGTGGCGGCGGCATCAATTAGATTTGGCCTTTTATCTATATTCTATTGGGCTATTTTATGCGTGTATTTGTCTGACGTGAGGCATTATTATTCGTGTTTTATGTGGCTTTATTTCTTTATTAGCTGTATTCCGTTGACCATATGGCATGTGGCATCCCCCATCCCCATCCACCCTCCTCTACCCTTCACCCCTCCATCCATTTTTCCATTTAAAGGTGATTTATTTAGCTCGCCTTGATTTGATTACTTAAGCTCCAATTTGCGTTGACGTTTAATGCAGTTGCTGTCACAAAGCGTCGTCTTATGACATCATCGTCGGTAGTCGGTAGTCGGTCATCCTTCTCGGATTTTTGCATCATCTCCGACTATCTCTCACCCCAAGGTTATCTCTGAAAATCGAGAAAAAACTGCATTCGTACATGTATTTATATACACATACATATGCTTGCATATATTCCGGGCCAGACAAAAAAGGAGTTTAAGGACACGCCGCCGAAAGTGAAAACCAGTTTGACATTGAAATTTCGACTTTGTGCCTCTGTCTTTTGTCTGTTTTTTTGGTTTTTTGTTTTTTGCCTGTGTGTCAGTTCTGAAAATCAATGCCAGCACTTTTGGTATCTCTGCCAAAGGGTATTATTATTTTAAGGTCCTCAAAATGGGTATATGCCATTAAAATATAACACATTTATTATTAATACTTTGCCTTGAAACTTCAAGGTGGTGTGAATTTATTGTTCAAATTAAAAGCTTGTGAACTGACAAATAAATTTGTATCGATTATTGTAGTTATCAATATGGAAATTTATAGCCATAAAATGGAGAAAATAATATGTTTATGAAGATGAGAGAATACATTTTCATGATAATAAAAGTTTTCCTTTGTCAGATAACCATATTATCATAACTTATCTATATAATCTGCATAATCTCATTGATAAAACTAATCTGATATGTATATTAGCATATGGTTATATGTTTGAATATTTTTCAAGTTGGAAGCTTATGGATGATGGACAGCCCATGTTTACCAAGTAGACTTAAGTTCTGTAAGGACTGGCCACTAAGAACCATCTCCACCGCTTTCTAGAGCATTTCATCTTCGCATGACAGGCTCCGTCTGTTCATCGCATCCATTGTGGATTGGTATTCCATGCTTTGTGTGCTCAAGTGATGCCCACTTCAGATGACTTAAGCTTCCATTAATGCGCCAAAAAGTTCTCACTTCAGAGTGGCGAATGCGGCCATGTTCGAACATGGACATTGGCGTGGGTGGGGTAAAATGCTTGGGATTCTGGCGAACCGCCTTGACGCGAAATCAACCTGCTATTCGGGGTCGGAATCCGTGATTACGTGTCTCGCAGACACCCACGAGTCGGTTGACTTACTCACACGTAGAATTTGAATAATTTATGAATGATACTGGTTTCCGTTTCAGCTAAAAAACTAATTGGAAATGCAGTACTCGAGCAGTTCGGAAAATTACTCATCCTCGTTGCGGGACAAGCCCTCGAAATGGGGCAGGGTAAGCCTTGATTTATAGACCACATCGGATAGTAAATCACTCATACGTCATTCCTTAGAACGACAAGAACTACGCCTATAAGAAGTCATCCTATCAATACTCGAGTTCTGGCGACAATAATGTCTCGTATCAGGGCAAATCCCCCGACCAGAACATAGATCAATTGGATGCCTTGCTGGAGGATCTGAAGCAGGAACGCCAGATAACCAACAGGGAACGCGATCTGCTGCCCAGCAATGGAACCACTTATAGGACACTGTGAGTTTGAGCACGATCACAAATTGTAGTAACTTTCCAAGGATTAATGTTTTGATGTTTTGTTGCAGTGAACGCACTGATCCTTCGGGCACCGTAACGAGGACTACGCGAGTGGTCAAGACCAGCAAGCACTCGGGCACCGGTGGCCAGCAGCCATTCATTGATGATGTGGAGACCTTCAGTCCCACCGACTACAGCACCCTGCAGTCCACGGCCAAGTACTCCAGCTTGAAGAGGGATGAGTTCCAAACCAAGGACAAGCCCTATACTCTGGGTAAGAGTTGAAGAGCATCTCCAGTAGCAACACTTAAACTTACATTTTAAACGATTCCAGCCCACTCCCCCAGTGGTGGACACTACGAGAGCAAGTCGAAGATCTACGAGAGCAATCGCACCATTAACAACAATGTGGAGCTGCTGCCTGCAACGAGCAGCACACATCAGACGTTGACCAGCGGCACCACCATCGACAAGGAGCTGCAGGACATCGCTCTGGGCGATGGCATCCTGCCTGCCCCAGGCACCAAGGTGACCACCACGGTGAGGACCTACACCTACGAGATCCCGGCCACTGGTCCCGGCAGCAACACCAGCACCATTAACCGCACCCACACGCTGAACAACTCTAATACGCTGAGCAGCAGCTACAAGCACCACGAGAGCCACAACTCCAGTCAGAACTTCTCGCAGCTGTCGCCCGTTCCGCACCCACAGCCCAGCCATGTGCCACAGACGGTGGTTTACAACACGGAGAGCTACTCCACGTTGAACAGGAACAGCGATCGTCCAGTGGTTAGCAACCAGTCGTACGAGATCAGGGAGCACAAGGAGACCACCACTCGCGGCGTGAGCCCACAGCCCCGTCAACTGCCTTTGGGATCGGGTCCGGCGGGAACTCCACCGGGCAATCGTACGGTCATCTACAACATCCACAAGACGGATCATGTCAACACAGTCAATGAGCTGCCACCCCAGCAGCGCTATCCGCCGCGCAGTCCGGCTCACAGTCCCAACTACGGAGGACCACACAGTCCGCCACTGCAGCCGGGAGTGAATCGCTACTACTACAAGGAGACGGAGACCTCGAACACGGTCAACAGCATCCACGGACCGCCGAACGGTGGACCCTACGAGCCGGGTCTACCTCAGTCCGCTCCGCTAAAGCAGCTGCCGTCCAACAACGCGTATCCACAGCAGCCACAAAATGGAAATGGTTATCCCCCGAATTCGACCACTTACAGCTACAAATACTCCTCGACCACCAACACAAACAACCGACGTGGTCCGGACTACGGCTCGCCATCTCCATTCCCCGTGGATGGCGTCGAATATCCAGTGAATAGCAATCCTCCCCAGCGAGTGGACGATCTGATGCAGTCATTCGGAACTGTAAGTATTTGAAGTATTATTACTGCTACTGAAGTTACTTTCCAATATCTGTTTGTTTAAACAATAATCAGTGATAGTAATTAAGCCACTAATAACTTGAAGAAGCCGATAAGAACGAAAGTCGTTATCGCACTGCCTAAAAACTGGTAGTTAGAGATTACTATTGTATGAACTCATAATACCTCAGTTAGCACCTTTAAATGCCACACATGGAAAAAGATAAGATATTTATCATTTTAATGGTATCATAATTACATATGCTTGGCAGTGATTTTTATGATCTTTGATTTGACTCCGTATCTTCTCTATATCTTAGACCACCGACCATGTAGATCGCGTGGACATTGAGACACCAGTGCGCAAGCGTGAAATCGAGACGGCGGTTGCCTCGCCCAACCAACAGCATGTGCCATCGGTGAACAAGGCGGGAAAAGAGGTGTACTATCCACCCGGACACGACACCATCGTCATGAAGCGCGAGGAGATGCATGCTGGATCTGCCTCAGGCGTGAGTATTGGATACTTACCAAGCTGGAATATCCGCAACTGATAATCCTACATCCACAGGGTCGCTGGGCCAAGGGTTCCGGAATGTACGAGTACGAGTCCGGCTCGAAGTCAAAGACGAAAACCAAGTCCGGTGGCGCCGTTGTGCCCGTCTGCCTGCCCCTCTGCTGTGCCATGCCCTGCACCATCATGTAGTGGGCAGACATCGCCGGAAGACCGTATCTTGTACATAGGTTTCTAATATTTGCCGTTAATAGTTCTAACGCTAAATCCTGCCCCGTGTTTTTGATTGCTCTCTACTAGGTCGTCTAACTTCTATCGGGCTTGCTGCTTGTCAATTGGTTGTACGCGTAATTTTTTTGCCAAATTTTATGTCTATATATCTATACGTTATTGTCTATGTATATAATTTGTGAAGCGTCATCTACGGATGAGCCGGTTGTTATACCATTTTATTTTGGATTTAGTAGTTCAACCCAAACTAGTTCGCTCAAAATTGTTGCTCAAGCATTTAAATTCGCCAGTGGGATGCCCAAAAAGTTTACTCGATGCCAATTGTTTTAACTTAAATTTGCATACCGCATACCAAACACTAATAAATGAGCCGTGGAATCCAATTCCCCCTATTATTCGTTTCGCCAGCGCCCCCGAATACCCACTAATCATAAACCATAATCGTAACAGCGACTTAAAAGGTAACTCAGTCGTTGCAGAGCCATAAATACTATATCTAATACACGTAGTAACCATAATAAAAAACGAGATCTAACAAACGAAGCGATGAACTGTTTGAATGCCTCTTTGAATGGATCGATTAGCGTGGGGTTTTGGTATAGTAAAAGTTTTTATAAGTTTATTTTGGTATAAATCGTTCTGATCGAATAACAATTTGCATATCACAAAAGTAATATCTACATTTCACCTTGTAGGAATAGGTGTAGCTGTCTTTTGAGAAGTTAATAAAAAACACTATAGTCAAATAACAAAAAACTAAAAACAACATAAAACAATACAAAAATCAACAGAGGTATATTATATAGATAAGTATCATTGAGCACTTTGAGTAGTGAAACGGGAGGATTATTGCTACAGAGACGAGTTCTTATTGTTGTTCTTGGATTACGAATTGAAGCTAAATGATGGATTAAAAGTATACTGCATCATAATATGAGTATAGTTACTGGACTTACTACCATATACACAATATGTGCCTAATATTCTAACCATGCCGCCATGATCTGTCATTCTATTAAAAGAGACTACCGTTCGTGAAAGTAATGTTGTCCTTTGTACATACGCATATTTGAGAGTTGGAAAGGTCACGTATTGTAACGCTGTCTTTTATGCAGGCTAACTTTTGCGCTCGGAGTTCTTTAGCTCTGCTAAGTACCAGGTGAAAGTTGGAAATTGTTTGATGCTGTAGATAGAATACTTTATCGAGTTGATTCCATCCTGTTCTATTTTGCTCATGCCATTCTGTAAGTTTTCATAGCTGTAAAAAAGGGAAAAAATTACATTTTTCTTAGTCTAAATAATGGTTTATAGTATTGTCTACTGACCGCTTAGGATTGGCCTTTTCCTTTTGATGCTTCAGCATCTTGTAGCGGGCTATGTTGACCGGATACCTTGATATGAATAGGTTGGCGTGCTTCAACCTGTTGGACATGTCGTCATCCTCGCCGCCCCAGCCAAAGAACGAGTTTGAGAACCCATTTACGGCCTGAAAGTGCTCACGCGTCATTGCGGAAACACCTCCAAATATTGATCGATAAGGCAACCTATAAAGGAGTGAATCAATTTACCATTGATTCTTGTTATCTCTTTGCTGTACTTGCCTGAAGTTCAGCGTGTCTATAGCCACTGACATGTGCCGCGGCTGACGTGGACAGTTGTAAAGATTGCGGTCGTCCAAAGGCAGAAGATCGACATCGTGGAATATAAAACAATCCCACTGGTACAGCTTTAAGGCCTCCAAATAACCAATGTTCATCATGGCAGCCCGATTGAAGGGCTTCCCGTTGGTCTGCTCTACAATGAAAATGCGATAGGCGATGCGCTGCTTCATCAGAAATGGGTGGATGTTGCGCAGGAAAACTAATAGATGGGCGTATCGATCGCGGAAGGGCACCACAATGGCCACGTGATGCTGTGCATTGCAGTTTTCAGGCTCGAAGGCGCCACCAGGGCGCAGTAGAGGTCCAAGCTCTGCCTCAATAACGTCCAGTGACTCCAGTGTCGTGTTGGGCGTGATGGGTCCACCTAAACATGATAGACGTATTTTAAATCGTGCTAAAGAAAGGGCCAATACGAGCTTACCATCACGGGGATCGGGATCAGTGCAGTTGGTAAGGAGGGCGGATGTGGATTTCTGTCGCGGGGGCAAAAATTTCTTTGTGCCCAGCAGGAAGCGCGTTAAGTCTTGTGGAATGGAAGTAAAGTTTGCCGTGGCAATCACAGTTCTTATGGTAGAGTTGGGTCCGCCATTGAGCTCCTGGTCCCGCTCTCTGTCTTTGGATAAGGCGAGCGGGGAAGCGGGCAGCCTGGATGCTTCTCCGCCTACGGCTCCATCGCTGCTAGCGTTCCCGTAGATATGAGCATACTTGTGCACGCGCCGAATGCTAACATCCGTTCACAAAAATAATTGATAAGATAACCTATGCCCAGGCAATAGGATGGATTCAGTTACCTGAGCTTGCTGAGGGACGTGCCGCTGCCTCCATCGGTGCGGAAGCCCACAAAGTTAAGCACCAGCAACAAGCATATCGCGCCGGCTAGGAAGCGTATGAGATTCGCCTTGGTGAAGAGGTACATGGTCCGAGGATTGCATCATACCTTGCTCGACGCCCAGGCGCTGCGAACTGGCATTTTCAAGCGCAAAACGTTCGACAATCGAACAAAAACGTTAAAACTCGCAACTCCAGGGCTCAATCAGAAAAGTCAGCTGAGAGTCCCCCTCTACCAGGGTTGCCAGAGTTGCGCAATTACTGCATAAATCGCCGACTGCCGATAACTATCGGTAGGCGCCAAATTTAAAAAAAAAAAAAAACTCCACAAGCATATTTATAAGATCTATAATTGCTAGAACTATTAAATGCATTTTAAAATTGAAAGCTAAATGTTTTATCTACAAAACAATGAGTATATAATATATAGTAAATAAATTTTATATTCTAAAGTCCGAAGTTCTATTGGTTTTGTGATTTATTGCGCTGTTTGGATCTCGCAAGTATCCCAAAAATAGCGATTTACAGAGTGGTATTGTAAACTGGGGAAATATACGAACTGACATTTGCCCCCAAGTCCTGGGAATGGGTCTTTTCTATCAAGAATATAAACAAGTTACAAACACAACTGAAGATTTAAACTAATTGCCGTGCAGAGCAGTAAGGCCCCGCTATCCTGACAGCAGCGGCAGTCGAAGCGCCTCGTTGTCCTTGATGTGAATCACTTCGGACTGGTTTTTACAGGTGTACTCTATCCGCAGAATCTTGTCTTCGCCGATGCCCGGATCATAGAAACCGGGCAGGTCGCTCTGCAAAGACGTAATGAAAGGTATTATATCAACACAAAACACAATCAGTGAAGGTATCTCACCTTTGGTGAATCATGCAGCTGCAGGGTCCCATTCTTGACCATGCATTGAATGGCTACGGTGACGTCGAGCGATTGATCTGGCTTGAACTGCCTGCCGCCCTCCAGGGTACAGCCGTAGACGGCTCGTGTGACAATCAACCCATTCCTAGCCAGCTCCTCCGTCATGATCCTATTGTACGTAGCCTGCATTAGGTGAACGGCGGCACTCGCCTCGTGCCTCTTGGCGGACAGTCTCTGCTCATTCTGACGCTTCGTCCGCTCCACCTCGATGTTCTTTCGCTCCGCCTCCATGGGGTCCATCACAGTCCTTTTGATGAAGAACCACGCAATGACTGGAGTCACCGAGGCGTAGAAAACTGCAGCTGGTACGATCTCATCGCTTAGATGTATGGGGAACACATACGATTGATTTGAACGAAGTATTCTGTGGAGAATGATGACGGTAAATTTCGGAGCTTTTCAGCTGTACAA